>NC_090925.1:610382018-611786185 GCF_040938575.1 Ambystoma mexicanum | reverse complement strand
GGAGTCGAACCCCATCCGCCATGGCCCAGTCACCGAACAAGTAGCCGACCGGGATAGCGGGCTGGGTGGTTCGCATCCGGGGCCCGGTTTTGGATCAGCCAATTGACCGCTGCTTTGGTGCCGGACCACACATGTGCCAGGCGGAGAGGACGGGCACGGCTCCCCAGCAGCAGCACTTCCTCATTGGTCAGAAGTCCGCGGGAAGAGCGTTGTACGGTGGTTCCATGCAACCACAAGTGCCTGGACACAATGGAATGGGGGCATTGCCCCAGGCGGGCATGTCTGTGCCACAGTCCACCGTCCCCATGAGCCAAGCTCAGCACTGTGTACTCTCAACCCCAGGGGCAACACCAGCCCTTAACACAGTCGCATTATGTGCAACAGAATTCCGCCAAGCAGCCTGTTATTACTCCTGCTGCAAGTGTGCCTGATGTACCAAGTACTGTGTCTATCACTCCTATTAGTATGCCAAACGTTCCTGCTGTTGTATCCCACGTGCAACAAAGTGGTCACACGACTGTCACCAGGAGTGCCAGCCTCGTAGAACCCATTGGACTTCCAGGCCTCCAAGGCGCAGAACATGTGCAGTCAAACCTTAGTCATTTTCAACCCCACGCCTTTTCCCATATGGATGACAGAAGAAAATTCAAACCTCTACCTCAGCCACCACCTTCTTTAATTGCTGAACATAAACATTTCCTTAAGCCTACAATTTCCTCACCTCCCGCATGCCCGCTCTCGGCAGAAAGGCTAACAGAGATTCTACCATTGTCTAATGCATGTTGCACTAGCCTGCCTTCCTCCTCAAATACTTATAAGTGTCCGCTCCCAGTGACTGAGTTTCCTGGGCCTTCCAACTCTGCTTCAGATCCTGCAAGTCCTTCATGCCTTTCTTCGACCCATGAGTATCTTCCTCACCAGAAGCCTGCCTATGACTATTCTAGAATGCAGCCTGATTCTATGTATTCCAGTCCATCTGCCTGTGTCCACAGGCCACCATTTCCATCAGCGCCACCTCCAAAGGAAAAGCGCTCCAATCATGGAAAGAGGATGCCTCGTGCGGGTGGCGGGCACCAGAAGACAGCCATAGGAGAGGGTATACTGTCACGATTTGCTCCCTTAACTCCCATTCCCACCACTTGGGGGCATGATTTGGGGTTTATTCCCTACTGGACTTTCCTTCCAAACCTTATGCTACTGTGCTGTGATGAAGTGGGAGCGCTAAATCCTAATTTTCCAAGCTACTTCCCTTCCAGATCCATTCCAGGTTTTTGGCAGCCAGCATGCTGCTTTAATCAAATGACTATGCTTCCCAGAATGCCTGGCCCACTGCTTCATCTCCACCCTTTCAGGACAAGGTTGGGTGGAGGATAGGCAACACCTATGGCTGCAAGTGCAGCAAGCAGCCACCTGAGGCGTGTGCTTGTTAAGCAGCTTTAAAAGCCTCTGTTTGCTTCAGTCCAGCGCTGGTCATTGATGCAGTGTTCCTGTTTGTGACTGGTCCCTGGTCCCTTGTCCCTTGTTCCTGGTTCTTAGCTTTGTGCCTAGTTCCTAGTTTCTATTTCTTGTTCCTTATCCCTGGATTTCAAATTTAATGTGCTTAATTGATTTCTGCCTTCTAGATTCCCTTTCTGTCTTCCTCTGTTTGCAGGCAGCATTTGTCAGTGCTTTCCTTTTTGATGCAGCCCAGTTTGCCTGTGTTCTATATTTCTTTGACTTTGCCCTTTGCTGCTGTAAACGTTGATGCTTTAGTCTTTCCTCTTTATAGATTTAGCTTCCTGCCTTTTACCTTAGATGGGTGGTGGAGGTTTGCCTTTGTAATTACGTTTTCTCTGCTCCTGTTCCTTTACTTTCTCTTGGAATCCATTCCAGGTTTTCCCTTGCATTTCTGCATTTATTTTCCCATTGATTATTAGGTGTGGTGTGCTGTTGTAGCTAGCTCCTGTGTGAATGCCTATGTTTTCCTCACTATTCTGTAATCACTATTCCTACTTGCCCCTTGTCTTGAGTCTTGTGTATTTAGTTATCCTCCCATTGCTGTTATAGCCTTTCTGGGTCCCTGTTTGATCAACAGGGTTCGTGGGCTTGCTGACATTCAAGTGGTATTTCTCGTCCTTGTGAGTACTGTTTTTAAGTTACCTTATTCAATACCATCAAGAGTGTTAGCTCACAGATCCTGTCGTTGCTTGCCCTGTATGTGGGCTTAGCGGTGTCAGTACCTGCAACAGCAATTGTGGGTAAGGAGCTCGCCGACTTTCCTTGTAACCATAAGGAGCTTCTAAGTGCTTAACCCACATCTATTTTTATATATTTGTATTGTTGTCACACTCTATTTGCACTCCTGGGGTTTAGTATACATGTGTCTTGGTTCCTGTGTGCATGTTGTTTGACTCAAAGCTATTCACTGTGTGATCTTGTGCACATTTCATTTGCAACATTCACTGCCTTTGTACTCACCTGACATCCGTCCACATGATTCAGGAGGACGTGGGGGACGGGGACGCCGACGGTGAGATCCCCGATGGGGACGACGACGGAGGTGACAACGGCAGACCTGCCGAAGATGATGGAGCGGGGCCCAGCAGGCCTACCGCCTCAATCCCTCTAAGGGATGTATCGCTGGACATCCTTTCGACCCTGCACACCCTGGTGTCAAAGATTCAGAAACGGATCGTGACGACACCTCCGGCCCCAGTGGCTCCGGACCAACCAACCTCTGGCGAAGAAGAGGAAGCAGCACCTTACGCTGCCGCATCAACCCCCTCACATGTCTCCCCCCGCCCAGAGACACAGGGACAGACATGACCATGGACACGGACGACGACATGGCCACAGCGGGCAGTTCGCTGCAGCCGAGTGCCTCTCCCCACGAGGAGGTGGGGTCGTTCCATGCCATGGTCGCCAAGGCGTCATAACTCTTCCAAATGACACCGGAGGAGACCAGGAAGGAAGGGTTCTTATATCAATGACGCAAGGCCAAGAGGAAGACCATCTTGCACCCAAGTGCTTACGCTTGCAGCCTTCCCCAGACTCAGTGGTCTCGGCGGCAGCAAGGAAGAAGTTGTCTAACCCCTCGTCTTCATCATCCGTCCCTCCGAATAGCGAGGGGAAGAAGCTGATGCCATGGGAAGGGAAGTAATCTACTCAGCGGCGTCCACAGTCAAGTCAGCCAAT
Source organism: Ambystoma mexicanum (assembly GCF_040938575.1). Lineage (NCBI taxonomy): Eukaryota > Metazoa > Chordata > Amphibia > Caudata > Ambystomatidae > Ambystoma > Ambystoma mexicanum. The sequence continues at coordinate 611,783,011 of NC_090925.1, read as the reverse complement.
GCCCTATCCTGGCCAGATACGACAGGGAACTGTGGTAGAAGATGGCCCCACTACTGGAGTAACAAGCGGGTCAAAGCACTTTCCGTCCTCCAGGAGGGGGAGGTGGCATTGGACCATGCCATCACGGTGGCCCTGGACATTGCGGACACAGGGTTCCGACAGATGGGGAACGGTGTCTGCCTCTGTCGTTGTGGCTGGCTGAAAGCCACCAACTTTCGTCAGGAGGTCCAGATGAGGGTTCTGGACATGCCCTTTGACAGGGACAACCTTTCTGGGAAGGCTGTCGACAAGTCGTCGCAGGGCCTTTAAGACCAACACTGAGATGGCCTGTGCCTCGGACACTCTTCAATCTGGCAGATCGTCGAAGGGTTTCAGCGGAGGTCTTCTTCATACCGCCAACCCTCGCGGTCCACAACACAGGATGCGAGTGGAAGATCTCCACTGACAGATGCGTGCTGGACGCTCTCATCCAACGATACACTCTAGAGTTCCAGCAGAAGTGTGCACAGATACAACTGGTGACCCGGCAGTAGCAGCACATCCCTCAGCTCCTGCAGGAAGTATGGGCCATGATAACAAAAGGGGCGATATAGCTGGTTCCAAAGCGACTCCGAGGCTCTTGGTAAAGAAGAAGACCGGGGGCTGGAGGCCCATTCTACATCTGCGGCATCTCAACAAAAAAACTCAAATTCCAAAATTCAGGATGGTCGCGTTGCAGCACGTGCTCGGCCAACTGGAGGAAGGAGACTTCTTGACGTCGCTGGATTTGGAGGAAGCATATTTCCACGTCATCATTCACGAGAAGCATCGGAAGATCCTGCGCTTTGTAGTAAAGGGAAGGCACTACCAATTTAACGCCATCCGCTTCAGGCTGAAGTCGGCGGCCAGGGGGTTTACGAAGTGCCTGGCACCAGTGGTGGCCCATCTCCGTCTACAGGGGATAAACATGTACCCGTACCTCGATGATTGGCTCCACCGGGTCAAGTCAAGGGAGGTGGCCGTCAAACATACGGAGAGGACCGCCCAGCTGATGACAGATCTGGGGTTCTCAGTAAACCATCCAAAGCCCTGCTTGATACCATCACAGAAAGCGCTGTTCTTGGGGACCAGGCTCAACGCGGTCTCCTGCCTGGCAGCTCCCTCAGAAGATAGGGTAGCGGCCATGCTGGGCAAGGTGCAACGGGTGTTGGTGCTGAAGACTGCCGCGGTGCGGACCATCAAGTCACTGCTTGGCATGATGTCATTGTGCATTTACCTGATCCGGCTCTGCAGGTTGTCGATGCAACCCCTTCAAGAATTCCTGGACACTCGGTGGATCCAGGTGTCCGGAAGTTTCGCAGACAAGATTGCTCTCGACGAGGAGTTCCATCGAGCGATAAGGTGATGGGGCCTGCGCTCCAACATCGCTGGGGGCACAGATTTCCAGAGCCCCCTGTAGGAGACGGTCACCACCGACGCTTCCCAGGAGTGCTGGGGAGCTCACACCAAACGTCTCCACACCAGAGGCCTGTGGCTGCCGGAAGAGAGTGATCTCCACATCAATGTCCTGGAGCAGCGGGCAGTATTCTGTGCCCTCAAGTCATTCCTTCCGTCCCTCAAGGGCACAGTGGTGAGGGTCTTCACGGACAATACAACCACGATATTCTACATCATGAAGCAGGCGGGCACCAGATCCCTAGCACTCTCCAGGAAGACGCAGAACTTGTGGCACTGGGCCATCACCCAAGAGAACTTCCTCATCCCCTTCCACCTGGTGGGAGTCAAGAACACCAATCACTGACTCCCTCAGCAGGGGGCTGCGCTCCTGCCGCACGTGGGAACTTCAACAGGATCAAGTGGTCTGCTTCTTCCTCAAATGGGGCAGACCCCAGATCGATCTGTTTGCCAGAAATTTGCCAGCAGGTTGCACCAGCTGAGGAGCACGGGGGACACATTTTCCTTCCTGTGGGAAGGCCAGTTCCTGTACGCGTTCCCTCCATTGCCTCTCCTGCTTCGAGTCATCAATCAACTCAAACGGTGCCGATGCAGGATAATCCTCATCACCTTGGCGCGGCCGAGGCAGATTTGGTACCCCGATCTTCTCAGCCAGTCAACGTCACGCTGCCAGTGGTTGCGGATCTGCTCGCCAGAGAAGGAGGCGCAATTCTACATCACGACCCAGGGTCGCTGAACCTGAAGTCTCGGCTCCTGCAGCCTTAGAGTTCGGAGGGTACGAGTTGCCGGCAGACTGCAGGGAGGTCCTTGCCAGGGCCAGACCGACGTTGACTCTTAAGAGCTACGGGCAGAAGTGGAAGCGTTTGGCGACGTGGTGCCAGACGCAGAAGATTAATCCTCTGAGGGTCATGCCCTGCAGATTCTGCCGTACTTGTTGTCCTTGGCCAAGGCAGGGCTGGCGCATGCCTCTATCAAGGTGCATCTGGCGACTATCTCCCGCTACACCAGGTCACTGGGACGGTCTTCTCTTTGGTCCCACTGTGTCGTCAAGGAGTTCCTCAAAGGACTGTTCCGATTGTTCCTGCCAGTGAAGGCTCCTGCCCTGGCATGGGAACTCAACGTGGTACTGATGAGGCTCACGGGGGGGGGCTTTGAGCCTATGTATCAGGCCCCTCTCAGGTTCCTCTCATGGAAGATGGCTTTCCTCATGGCCATCACCTCTGCCAGGAGGGTAGGTGAGATCCAGGCCCTATCCTGCAAACAGCTGTATCTGACTTTTCACAAAACAAGGGTGGTGCTGCGGACGCACCCCTCCTTCATGCCAAAGGTTCAGTCAGAATTCCACCACAACGAGCCTTTGGTGTTGCCTGAATTCTTTCCGAAACCTTTGTCGCCGGCTGAAAATGTTATACATCCTGCTGTCCACCCCTGTTCTTTGGCTCCCTTTTCGTGTTCCTTTCCTTTTTCCTCTATCTCCCTTTCCATTGTTTTTTCTGCCTCCTTGAACAAAGTGTCAAGTTTCTGCTGCGTGCTCTTCTCTGTCATTTAAATATTTCCTGCTCGCTTTCTTGTCCTTGCTAATAGTGCTTGTGTTACCTTCCTCTTTCCTTTTATATGTTTCTTCCTTGTCTTGAGACACTCGCTTTGAATTTGTGTACCCTGCAGCTACTTTTAATAATCGATATATCATATAGGGTGGGGGCGGTGTGCTTCCCTGCTCCTCCTTCTCTTTACCTTTCGCGGTCTCCTTTTTTTGTCATAAAATTTCTAAAGCCCTAAATTATCCGTCACAATGGATGTGGCTTGTGCTCTGAAGTTCTATGTGGCACGCACAAAGAGTTTCAGGAGGACGTCTCAACTATTCGTGAGCTTTGGTCCTGTGAACCATTGGAAGGCCTTGTCCAAGGCTTCCACCTCCAGGTGGCTCTCTGGCATATCACACACTCTCAACGATTGCCAAACCGACCGCTGCCCGGCAGTCCGAGAGCCCATTCCACCAGAATGATCAATGCGATGATGGCGTTCCTGTCTGGTGTGCCCCTGCTGGACATCTGCAGGGCTGCTACGTGGAGGTCTACGCACACCTTCACAAGATTTTACTGCGTCGACAGGGATTCCAGGGAGGAGTCCAGTGTCGGCCAAGCAGTGCTATGCAACCTGTTCGCTTGAAGGTGAGCCTGTTCGTGAGGTAAGAGGGATTGCTTCTGTTGGGCCTTGCCACCTCCCATGGTTGTGTAATGTTGTACTGCTATGTATTCTTTATTCATGAGCATATGAATCCATGCCAGACCACCTGCTGGAGAAGGAACAAGTTACTTACCTGAAACTATTGTTCTCCAGCATGGGTCTAGCATGGGTTCACATGCGAACCCTCCCTCCTGCCCCTCTGCGGCTCCTTTTGGTCATAGTGCCCCTTTACGTGCTACCAAATCTGAAGATGGCTGCCAGAGGAGGGGCTTAGTGAGAGGGCAGTCGTTGGCTGGGGGGAGTATAACCCAGAGTTCAGTGATTGGTTTAGAGGAGAAATACAGATTGTAAGTGAAAGTGAAACTGTTTTTTCTTTTACCGAGGATTCCCGGCCTGACAAAGGGGAATATTCATGAGCATGAGAATCCATGACAGACCCATGCTGGAGAACAATAGTTACAGGTAAGTAACTTGTGCCTTACTACGCAACCCTCTGCTCTAACGCAGATTTGCCAATGTCCACGCGCTCCCTATCGGTATGGCAGACCTAACATCTAAGATTACTACAGTCAATCGCCCTCTCCACCACTAGCGAGGGTGCATCCTATACACCATAAAACAATTCCTCCCAGCTTTGCGCCTTTTCCGTGCACGAGTACACTCGCATATCCTTTTAGGAGATTCTTTGCTTCTCTAAACCCTTTAAAGGCCTTTGGGAAGTGGCATCAGCGGACCTCTCTTGGCTCAAGCTCTTTGTACCGGCCAACGGATGCTGTCCCGCACTCCCCCAGGAGTACAGCTGGAATTCCCAGGCCTCCGACGAATGGCAGAGATATCTCGCTGCAGCCTATATGAAGCAGGTTTGTGTATGAGTGTGCATGCACCAGTCCGATGTCTGCCAGTTAACCCTGCTTTCTTAAATTGAGAATAAAGTAGTACTTTGCCAGGGGGAGTGGCTTGGCGCCAAGATGGTAGGTCTGGCTCTCTGAGAGCTCTGACCGTGTCCACACGCCAACACCATTATGCCCTGGTGAAACCTGCCATCCAGATAACTCGCCCGATGCCGCTGGCCCCCGGGGGCTCTAGCACGCGGAGGCCGACTCTTAGCCCATAGGACCGCCAGACCCCGAGGTATTCAGCAGATCTCGGCAGTTCCCGGAAAGCCTCCCTGCACCAAAGATGGCAGGCGCAATGCCATCGAAGTTGCCCTGATGCCCGGGTTGCAGTGAGCGGGCTGCCCGGTCCACCCCCCCAGCTGGTTGAGTGGCCCTGGGGCCCCCGCTCCGTGCTTAACTCCTCACCACAGTCCGCACACCTCCTGGCTCATCTGCTGCAGGACCCCCGGCGCCGGAGGTCAGCTGTCCTCACTTGCCCCGGAGCGGGTCGGGTGCGCAGCGGGGAGCGCCTCAGCCTGCCAAAAGAGGGGGAGAAGGAGGGACGAAGGAGGCTCAGTTCCAAACACCATCACCCCAGAGCTTCCCCCACCACCCCGGACATCCAGGATCTGCCGGAACCTTCAGAACAGTCACCGTGCCCGCCCGCTCCATCTGCATAGGGGGGACTGTCCCCGGCTTCCTGCTCCTCCCCAGCGGCCCTCTCCTCAGACACCTGCCACAAGAGAGCGGCCCCGTCCGTCAAGGAGGAAGGTGAGGAGGTTTGGCGGCGTGGGCGCCTTCTCTGGAACCGACGGCTGCGGGGAAATTCTACAGAGCCCCGGCTCCTCCCCAGTCTGCTGGGAGCTGCCGGGACCCCTGGCACAACTGCCTCGTTCGATGGGCGGATCGGCCCGCTCCACCTCTTGGGGTGCCCGCCCCTACTCCCGCCTGCCTCGCCACACCGGCAACCTAGGGGCTGGAAGACCCCCTGAAACCTGCATCACAGGGTCCACCCAGGCCCCGCACCTTGTGTCGCCTCGCACCGCCCTGCATCGGCAGTGGGCAGGGCAGCCTCCCTGCCATGCACAAGCACGGCCCTCTCCTGACACCTGGGACACGCTCTGGGCTCGGAGCCCACGGATCCCACCACCATTTGCCAGCACTCCCCCCGGCACCTTCCTCAGGCCGGCTCCCCCTTGCTAATTCTAACGACCGGCCCGGATCTGCAGCCAGTGGGTGCCGGCCTTGGGGGGTGGGTTTCGGACACCGAGAACCTCCCTGCAGCAGCCCAACAAGCGGCCCGGCCTCCCGTCCCGGCGATCCTTTGGCCTTGGGGGGCTACAAGCTCCGTGCCCCCGGCCCTTCCAACTCCAGGAGGCCCCTCATGATCTGGTGATAGCGGAATCTGGATTCCCATCGCCTGGAGGCCCTTGGGCCCGCCACCATTCGGCGGCTACCCGGGTTCCACCCGCCCGCCCCCCGCCAGGATCAGGAAGCCCCCTTTGGACTGACAGAACCTACACCTGTCGGCCCATCTCGGCACCCCCCCTCTGCAATCAGAGCCTGAGGCGCACAGAGCACCTTGAGTCCTAGGCCCAGCTCTGAGTCCCGGGTAATCAGGTGAACACACAGCCTGGGCGGACGGGGCCCAGGGGCACAGGGTTCTCCTCTGGCTCTGGCGTGGGGGACCTCACCCATCGGCAAAGCTCCTGGCAACTCAGAATGTCTAGGAACCCCAAGCCCCCGAAACAAGCGGATATCTCCTCCCTATTCACGACTACCATGACGGAGAAACCCAAATGGGGAGAGCACACCGAAGACCTCAGCTCGGGGGCCCAACCTGATCCCGGCCCTGGCCATGCAGCACAGGGGGCACAAAAGGGGACCTCCAAGACCTCACGGCAATAACCAAGGAGTACCAAAAAGGGACGGAAGAACTGAAAAGCAAGATCTCCACCTTAGAACAAGCGGGTGGGGGAAATAGAATCTAGAACGGAAGAAATAGAAACCACCCTATTCGAACAAAACTTTGAAATTGGCCAGGGGGCGGACAGAATCACAGCACTGGAGGCCAGGTGCGAGGCCCTCCAACTCAAACAGGAGGATGCTGAGAATAGATCGAGGCACAACAACATCTGCCTCAGGGTGATCCCCCCCTCAGTCCCGGACGCAGAGCTTGGGGTCTACCTCAATGACCTTCTGCGCTTCATCCTTACTCTCCCAGACGGGGCCCCCCTGGAACTGGACAGAGTGCACAGAATCAGGGCTAGACAAAGTAGCTCCTCCCCTCCGGACGTCCTGGTGAGGCTACATTTCTTCAAAATCAAAGAGGAGATCATGCGCGAGTCTAGAAGCTCCCCCCGCATACTCTTCCGGGACGCTGTAATCTCCCTATACCAAGATCTTGCCGCAAGTACCCCGACAAAGAGGAAAGCTCTGAAGCCACTGACAGAATGGCTCCGCGAAAGGAAGGTCGTCTACTGCTGGGGATTTCCCATCTCCCTATCCTTTGCGTGGGAAGGCAAAACCCGGCAAATCCTCACTCCCAGAGAAGCGTCCTGCTTCATGAACCCAGAGGGGGAGCCAATGGAGGCTGACGGGCCCACCCAAAGTGGGAGCCCCTAAAGTCCTGGACCTGCGTCGAGAGGAGGCTCAGACAGCGTGGCCCCCCTGCCAAATGCAAGAAGAACAGTAACAACTGAACCGGAGGTCCCCCCCCCCGCCGGAACTTTCACCTCGCCTCCCCCTGGCCTCCGGCAGCTCCGGCTCCCATACGATGCGTAGGCAGCACTGAGAACCCAAGTTAACTTCAAGCTGCTCAGCTCGGGCCTCTCCCTCGGGGGCCCGCTCAGCACGGGTCGCCCAACACCCAGGTTCCCTGGTGTCCCGGGGGACCCCAAGTCATCCACTGGTCCCTAACAACTCAGCAGGCTGGTTCCCCCGGGCTCGTCCTATGCGGCAACTTTAATCAGTTTCACTGACCACACATGAGGCGCCGTCGCCTCTCTTTGTCTCGGCGCGTTGGACCAGTCGTCTGCCCCATTGGCTGAAGGCTGGTCCGGAAGTTCTTTCAGTTGGGAGGGGTGGGGGGGATTTTTTGGGGAGGAAGCTTCCGCAGAAGCTGGACTGACGGAACACGGGAGGAAACAGAGCAGGAGGGGGGGGTCTGCACACCATCCCATAGAGGACACAAATGGGGACCAGATAACGTGACGACCTGGAACGTCTGGGGCCCCAGGAAGCCCCAGGAAGCCCGAGGAAGCGGAAACCTGTGGAACAAAGACTCGCCCAGCTCGACTCAGACGTGGTCTTCCTCCACGAAACGCACCTCACAGAGCCAGACGAGAAGCATATAAATGTTCAAAGCTACCCGAGACGCTTCTTCGCCTCGGCCAAGCAGAAGAAATGGGGTGTCACAATTCTTATTAGCAGCAACTTGCCTCTGACCCAGGTCACTACAAAAAACGGATCTAGAGGGCAGATACCTGCTGCTCAGGGGACGCCTGATCGAGCTGCCGATCACCCTAATTGCTATCTACTGCCCCAACAAGGACCAGGGCCCCTTCCTCCGCGAGCTTCTACCAGTCATAGCCGCATTCGCCAGAGGCCAGCTGCTAATTGGGGGGGGACTTCAACCTGTCACCAGACCCTAACCTGGACAAAACTCCCCAGCCTTCCAGGGAGGACTTCATCAACACCCTAGCCATGGCCGAGTTCCTGAGGGAAACGGAAACCATAGATATCTGGAGATTTCTCAACCAAGGAGCGAGAGACTACACACACCTTTCTCACATCCACAAAGGATATTCGAGAATTGACTTGATTCTAACCTCTAGCCAGCTGGCGCCCTGCGTGGAGGGGGTCCACATAGGTCACATCACCATCTCAGACCACGCGCCAGTGACCCTAAACCTACGGACTCAGGGTCTCCCAGAAATGTTGCGCGGGCAACCATCTGGGACGCAATGAAGCCAGTGGTCCGGGGTGTAGCCATTTCTGCTACAGCAAGACTCCGCCGCCGGCTAAACCAGCTGCAACAAACCAACCTGGAGAAGAAGGTGGCCGAATTGGAAACAAGCTTCAAAAAGCGTCCAGCCAAAACCACCGGCCGGGACCTCAAAAGGGCGAAAGCAGAACTGGAGATGCACCAAGCCGATCGGGCAGCCAGAGCCCTGACATACACCAAACAATTTTATTACTTAAACAGCAACAAGGCAAACTGCCTCCTAGCGCACAAACTAAAGAAAATCGAAACGAGGAACTACATCCAGTACCTGGCTGACCATACTGGTAACCTGCGCCATACCAAGGCAGAGAAGCTCGACCTGATGACGCAGCACCATGAGAACATCATGGCGGGGCCCCCAACGGCCGCCTCGGCCCGAGCCGATTTCCTTACCGCCACCCAGAGGCCCCCAACATGCCCGGCGCTAGAAGACTTGGAGCAGCCAATCACGAATGAAGAAGTCTCTGATGCGATCCGTGCCCTGAAAAACACTACCCCTGGGCCAGACGGATTCTCAGCCCAATTCTATAAGAGGTTCGCGCACATCTTGGCCCTGCAGCTGGCCAACCTGTTCAACTAATTTCTCACCATGGGAACTACCACGCCATCGATGGAAGAATCCTCCACGATCCTTATCCTGAAACCAGGCAAGGGCCGAACGCTCTGTGCATCGTACAGGCCCATCACGCTGCTGAACAATGACGCCAAACTGTTCGCCAAAATCCTGGCCAACAGACTAGCCCCCATCCTCCCAGACATCATCCACCCAGATCAAACGGGGTTCATCCCGGCCTGGAACACACAGGACAACATCCGGAGAACAATCGACATCATTGAGTCAGCGAACAGATTGAGCACCCCCGTGGTGGTACTCTCGTTAGACGCACATAAGGCATTCTACATGTTGGACTGGGGCTACATAGAAGATACATTACGCCACTATGGGTTCGGCCCGAACTTCAGAAAATGGGCCCTCGCCAACTACCAGCACCCGACTACCCATCTGAGACTGAACGGAGCTTGCTCAGGGAAAATAAATATCTCCAGAGGTACCAGGCAAGGATGTCCCTTCTTCCCGCTCATCTTCGCCCTCTCTATGGAACCACTGTCCTGCAGAATCCGGAGCAACCCAGCAATCCAGGGCTTAGTATTCAAGGGGGATTCCTACAAAGCGGCCCTCTACGCGGACGACATACTTCTCACACTCACTCAAGCAGAGGGGTCCATGCAGGCCCTATGGCAAGAGCTGGAGGAATTCAGAGAAGCTTCAGGGTTTACGATAAACCTCGCAAAGTCCACAGCCATGGGCGTCAACGTGCCGGAGAGCCTCAAGGAGCGCCTGAAGACCGCACGCCCGATTCCTTGGGCTAAAACACAGATAAGCTATCTGGGGGTGAAGAGATATCTACAAATCGAACCTCCCCCATCTGATCAGAGAACTCAGAGATGACCTGGGACGCTGGCGCAAGCAGGAAATCTCCTGGTTCGGCCATATCACGGCACTGAAAATGAACCTGCTCCTGAGGCTGCTCTACTACAGCCTGGTGCTCCCCACAACCTTCTGCAAGAAAGCCCTGCAAAATCTGCAAAGAAACATTTTGAAATATGTCTGGGTGAGCAAAAAAACACGAATACCGAGACACATTATACTCCGTGGCCCTGCCACGGGCAGCCTTGGGGTCCCGGCGTGGCCAGGTACTGCCTGGCGGCCCAGCTGTCGCACGCCTTCGCATGGACTTCCACTAGCAACCGGGCCAGATGGACGAAAATTGGAGGAAGACTGGAGCACGACCCCAATTGAGGAGCTGCCACACATAAAAGAACATATCATGCCCCGGAGCATGGGCCCATTGCCAGCCATGCGTAATCCGGTCTCAAGCTGGAAGAAAGCGGCGCGCCTCAGGAAATGCAGGGGTCCGACGGGTCCACTCACCCCAGTCTGGAACAACCCAGACTTCTCCCCGGGGCTGGCCCCGAATAACTTCAGCAGATGGCGCGACGGCAGACTGAGAACCTTGGCGGACTTCTTCGAGAACGGGAGCCCGCTAAACTTTGAGGCATGGAAGACCAAATTCCTGATCCCTGAGACGAAAAGATTCCGCTACACCCAGCTCAGGCACTGGCTATCCAGCTAAGCGGCCAAGAAACTCAGAGGCAGTGACCTAACCGCCCTAGAGCGTACACTCACATCTGCCCCCCCACCCCCGAGGGAAAATATGACCCTATACAAACTGCTCGACAGATCGGATCCGTCCAAAAGAGAACAGTACATGCTCAAATGGGAAAAAGACATCGGCAGAACCATTGAGCCGGAGGAGTGGAGTCGGATCTGGTGCCGCGCCCACAAGAGCTCTCGATGCACAACAAATAGGGAGAGTGCCTATAAGGTGTGCTATAGATGGTATCGCACCCCAGAGGCCATGAACAAATTCAACTCGGCTATACCCCCTCAATGCTGGCGGAGCTGCCCCGACCCGGGCACACTGTTTCACCTGCTTTGGTCCTGCCCAAAATCCACGGTGTTCTGGAGGGCAGTCCTTGATCAAATCAAGGGGATCACGGGCCTCACAATCCCCTGGGACCCAGGAATCGTCCTCCTGGGGGGCCACAGGCGAGGGACAGTTCCCGCTTACAGGCCGTACACCTAGTGAGTCCCCCAGCAGCTTTGCTGGACTTCTGGAGTTTATTTTTTTCCACTTGGTAAGAGTGAAAGCTTTTCCCCCACTCTTACCTGTGTTTTGCTATGTGTTTCCATCTGTTTTTGTGATTGTGGACTCTGAAGTACACCACTTCAGTAGCCCCCTTCTTAGTGTGTGTCACACAGCACCTTCAGTGCCGTGGCACAGGGATGTCTTTGAGACTTCCCTTGACTCCATTTCTGAGGCGACTACTGTCCCCCAGAAAAGGGTAAAGTTACCATTAACTTTACTTAGTCAATCTACCACAGATCCAGTACACCCCATCTTCTATGGAGTACTGGGAAGGGTTAACTCGTATCCCTTTTTATCTGTACCTCCTAGAGCATTGTTTCGCTCTTTTAACATTTAGACTTGGCTGGTGGCAGTGGTATCTAACCTAACTTTTCTACCGCGATTTTATTAGATAAACGTGGTACTGTTCTTGGCTATTATATTAGCCTCGAACATAAACTCGCTTGACCAAATCGTCTTTCTTTTGGCTCCAGTTGAGTTTATTCACCATTTCTTTTTGTTAAAGTCCTTCTTGTGTTTTACTTTGCGCGGCAAACTAGGTTCGCCTTCTTTGTTCAGTCTTTTGGCGGGCTTCTGCTCAGAAGCCCTACTCAAGGCGCCTGGGTGTCTAGGTGGGCTGAATGTGAGGGAGGGGTGTAGTCACCCCCTGCACAGGGTATCCTAGGAAACCCAAGTCGCACTTTGTCATGATTGGCCAGGGCAGTTGTCCGGGCTGGACAACCCCCCTGCTGGGTGATTGACAGCCAGGCTGCGTGAATGGGGGTTTTTCGCATAAAAGGCAGGTCTCTTGGGCTAGAAGTCAGAGAGTCGTCACTGGAACTACAAGGAACCGAAGAAAAGCGGAGAGAACGACGGCTGCTGCCACTACCCCGTCCCGTTGAAGCCCTGCTGCAGTCCTGAGCTATCTGCCCTTCAAGGACTCAGAGAAGATCCAGTCCAGAGTCTTCTTCCCTTGAGCTTGGTGGGGATAACCAGCTCATCTTCTTCAGCCAGAGGAAGCTCTTCCGTGGTTGAAATCGCTGCACACTGCTGTAGTGGTCCGGATAGCCACCTGAAGAGCCTCTCCTGTTTTAAAAGAGCGCACCTTTTATTCCATGTCGCTGCTGTCGGCCTCATTCCTGGGTGGTGCAGACCCCCTTCAGACGTCCTCCCTTCTCGATGAAGCTCCAGGAATCGTGAGTCTGCGGGAAACCAACAGGAGAAACTGCCAGGGCACCAGGTGCACCATTGGAACAAGGTACTGTGTTCTGTTGAGGAAACTAGGTGAATCCCTTTTTCTTCAGTAACAAGGCTTGACCTTGTCTTCCCTCCTTCTTATAACTTTTGCTTCCGAACATTGACAATATCGAAGTACTTTTGGCTCTGTTGAATCGTGAACTGTTAGACTGTGTGATCTTCGGCAACTGGCCCTGGTGTCTTTCGACCCTGGCTCCGGCAATTTGACTTTTGAACTCCTGTCTCTAAGTGTTTCTTGATTCTGCCTGCTTAACCAAAATATTGAACTGTGATTTTTGCCTCCAACTCCCTCTGGGTATCTCAGGTGCTAAGTGTGTTTTTGCCCCGGTAGCATTTCAGGTCACGGATACGCGTTTGTTTAGTAGACCAAACTGTCAAAAAGTGATCGCAATTGTATCCGCGGTAACGTGTATTTGTGCCTAACCCCGGTTCATGTCAACACAGGGTACTTACCTTGAGACTTACAAAGTGAATTGGTTAGTTGTAGCATATTTAACGTGTGGTTTTCATTTGAGTTTAATAGAAGTGTTGTGTTTTATAACGAATGGTTTAAAAATAAATTTACTTTTATTTTTCTACCTGAAACCTTGAGTCAGTGTTTGCTTGAGTCACAGTAATTGTGGTCCCTTTGTGTAATCTCTGCTACTGCTCATATACTCTTGAGATAAGCCTGGCTGCTCCGCCACTGCTACCACTATGACATAGTAGTACAGCCTTGTACCAAAGGTAAAACTTGTATCACCACCTGTAGTCTTAATTGTGTGTAGTGGTCCCTAAGGGCACTGCACAGGATTCTGCCTAACACTGGTGTACAGCGGTGAGGATTTGGATGTAGAGTGATTACACTTAGAGTGCTGCTGTTGCTTGGGTTCAACTAACCACAAGGCTAACACCACTAGTTCTATTTAACTAAGAAATCATGTCAAATATAGAAAACTACACGGAAGAGAGTCTTTTACTCTATACTGCTGAGGTTGCGAGAACCATGTGCAGGGATAAGAATATCTCTGGTAAAGGAAAGAAATCTGAACTGGTTGCAAAGTTAATGGGAAAAAGTCTGGAGAGTGGGTCATAGAGACCTACCACTCCAGCAAATGTGGATTTTGATGTTTCTGATTCTGAGAGTGTTAATTGTGAAGTAGTAGATTAGTCCTTACTAGGAAACCCTGCAACTCCCTTGCCTGCTCAGAATGCACAATCTCTGTCCACAGGGACCCCCACAGGTCCTACACTTACTCCTGAATTTATTGCACTTGAGAAAATGAGATTTGAACTGGAAGTGAAACGTATTGATGCACAAACTGCCATGAAACATCAAGAGTTAAGGCTCAGAGAAATGGAGCTGAACCATAAACTAGAAATGAAGAAACTGTCTCTATAAAATGCTTCTCTCCCAGTGTCCTCTAGGTCTTCAAGCCCTAAGAGACCCCGTATGCCAAAGGAAATGATTGGTATGTATGAGACTAAACTTGATATTTTGGATTGGTTAGCAATGTTTGAGTACAATCATGGGATTCAAGGTATCTCAGGGAATCAGTTGATTCCTTGGCTTTTCTCTAGGCTCCCCCCTGTTGCAAGTGATGCTGTAATGGAGTTGGGGAGGCGGATAAGCAGGATTATGAGTGTGTGAAACTAGGATTAATAGCTGGGTTTGGGGAAGACCCCTTCCCAGTATCTTAAGAGGTTTAGAACCCTCAAAAAGCATGATGGTACCCCTTGGGCTACCTGGGTGCGTGAATGTTTGAAAAACGTAGATGGTTGGATTAAGGGTTACAAAGTGAACACTTATGAAGGTTTGAGGAATCTTGTAATGTTGGAGTCTATTTTTGATGTCTGCTCTCCTGAGCTTAGACAGCACTTGGCTGATTCAAAGGAAATAGATCCTAAGAAACTAGCTAAGGCTGCTGACTTGTGGGTTGCCAACAGGGCTACTCACAAGGATTCTGGGGCTACTCAGAAGAAGGATGAGGGGAAGCAGCCAAAGAAAGACAACAAAGAGAATTCCAATAATTCTGATCCAAAACAGGGCTCCAAGCATAACCAGGGTAAACCACAAGGTAAACCGAATCAGGCTAGTGTACCACCTGGTTCCACACCAGATGGAGAGCAGGGCAAACCCCCATTCCAGAGAGCATTTGGAAAATGCTTTGTTTGTGGGTTGCCTGGCCATGTGAAAGGAGATCCCAAGTGTAAGGGTAAACCTTCAGGGATCAACACTGTCTCCTTAGCCTTCTCCCAGGTGGATGAAGTACCTATGACCAATGGAAACGTTCAGCTACTAGCTGATGAGCCCATGAGAGTCTCAGCTAGTGTTTCTTTAGTGTCCTTGGGTCTTTGGGAACAACATAACTTAGATGTCTATAACTCAATCCCAGATAATACTAAAGAGTATTACAAAGATAGTGTTCTTGTGAATGGTCAGGAGACCCCTGCCATCAGAGACACTGGAGTCAGCATAACTGTGATTGATGAATGCTTTTTCAAAGTGGAGGATGTTGCTAAGGCACCCAAACACTTAACCAAGTTAGCTGGAGGCCCTGTGCAAATGGTTCCCCAGTTACCAGCTCTCATCCAGTGTAATGACACGACTGTCAGAATACCTGTAAGTGTGCAAAATAACGTACCTGGGAGGGTCCTGTTGGGTAATGACCTTAAAACTCTTAGAGTTGTGTCTAGCACCCCCAAACCCCCAGCAGAAGGAGGCAGGAGCTCACAAGGTCTGCAAGGGAGAGAACCTTAAGAGGCTCCCCTGGGGACATGATAGAGGAAGCTATCACCCCAAGTCCACAGGACTTACTTACTGTCATTGCAGGACAATAAAAGACAAAGGGGAAACCTAAGTCAGTCAGCAAGAAACCAGTAAGCACTCCTGTGCCCAGAAGGACATCTCCGAGACTGTCCAAAGTCACACCTGTGACTCCCACACCAGCTGAGGCTGAGTGTGAGGTTCAACCCTGTATGGTCAAACTAGATACCAAGGAATCAGATCTAGAAGAGGATCTTACCTTGGTAGGAGATCTTGACCCTGTTGACCATCCTGAGCTACAGTCTTTACTGGCAGAAGGTGGACCCAACAGAGAAGATTTCAGTAAGGGACAAAGAGTGTCCTACCTTGGAAGGTCTTTGCCAACAGGCAGCTTCTTAGCTCAATGGGACTGAGCCTGGGAAGTATAGGTTGCACTGGGAAGATGGCCTCTTCTACAGTGAACCAACTGTGTCAACCTTAGGAGACTACAGAAGACTTGTAGTACCTCTAGTGAAACGACTCCAGTTTCTGCAGTTAGCCCATGAGGTACCTTTGGCTGGTCACTTAAGTTTTAAGAAGACCAAAGAAAGGCTATCCCTGCACTTCTACTGGCCTAAAATGGGTACAGAAGTAGGCAAATTCTGCAGAAGCTGCCACACTTGCCAAACCTCTGGCAAGAGCGGATCCAAGAATGTGGCACCCTTAGTGCCTCTCCCAGTGGTGGGAATTCCTCTTGAGAGGGTTGGGATTGACATTGTTGGTCCTCTTGACCCTCCCACAACTTCAGGCAACAGGTTTATCCTGGTTGAAGTGGACCATGCCACTAGGTTTCCTGAAGCTATACCTATGAGGACTGTTAACGGCTCCGGCTGGAGCTAAGGCCCTACTTGGTATTTTTACCAGAGTAGGTTTTCCTAAGGAGGTGATATCCGACAGGGGATCAAATTTTATGTCCCACTACATGCAAACCATGTGGAAAACCTGTGGAGTTACCTACAAGTTCTCAACTGCCTACCACCCCCAAACCAATGGGGTGGTAGAGAGGTTTAACAGAACTATGAAGAGCATGATAGGTGCTTTAGAAGAACCCCTTAGAAGAAAGTGGGACCTTCTACTGCCATGCCTTCTCTTTGCATATAGAGAAGTCCCTTAGGAGGGAGTAGGATTTAGTCCCTTCAAACTTCTTTATGGCCATCGGTCAGAGGTTCATTGGCCCTGATTAAGGAGGGGTTGGAGAGCGCTCCTTCCCCCAAGCCAGTCAGAGTGACTGACTATGTGATAGGTCTCCTGAGGAGAAAGTCACACATGATGGCAGAGGCAAGTGATAACTTGAAGGCTGGTCAAGCTCTGGTCAAACATTGGCATGACCAGAAGGCTAACATGGTTGAGTTTACTCAAGACCAGCTCGTTCTTGTTATGGTCCCCACAAGGCAGAGTGCCTTTCAGGTCAAATGGATAGGACCCTTCAAGGTTGTGGGTAAACCTGGAGAGGTGAACTATCTGGTGGACTTAGGCAATCCTAAGGAGGCTCCCAGAGTCTTTCATACCAACCGTTTAAAGGCTTATGTCTCCAGACCTGACATAGGAGCTTTGCTTCTAGCTTCAGTTCAGGAGGATGAGAGTGAACCTCTGTCTGACCTCCTCAGAGTCTTACCTTTAGATGAGCAAGTGGAAGGAGTTAATCTCTCTTCCAGTCTCACATCTGACCAGCAGGATGAGTGCAAGTTACTGTTAACTCAGTTTGCCTCCCTGTTCTCACTTTCACCAGGCTTGACCCCTTGGGTCCAGCATGACATACACACTGGTGACTGTTTGCCTGTCAAAAGCAGGGGGTACAGAATGTCAAACAATGTCAGATCCCACATAAGGAATGAGGTCAACAAGATGCTTGAACTCGGGGTAATAGAACCCTCTACTAGCCCATGGTCTAGCCCAGTTGTGCTTGTACCAAAGGCAGGATCCAAGGAGTTGAGATTCTGCGTGGACTATAGAGCTCTAAATGCAGTCACCACGACTGATGCCCATCCTGGACAAACTTGGTGCAGCCAAGTACGTCAGCACATTTGACCTAAAGTCAGGCTCTTGGCAAATAGCCCTGACAGACCATGCCAAGTAGAAAGCTGCATTCTCCACCCCAGCTGGCCTCTACCAATTCAAGGTAATGCCTTTTGGATTAAAGAATGCACCTGCTACATTTCAGAGGATGGTCAATCAAGTTCTGAATGGGATGGAGGACTTCTGCATGGCATACTTGGATGACATTGCAGTGTTCAGCCCTACATGGAAAGAACATATTCAACACCTAGGTTATGTATTGCAGGCTCTTGAACAGGCCCATCTGACCATAAAGGCAAGCAAATGTCAAATTGGTCAGAGTTCGGTGGTTTACCTTGGACAAGAGGTAGGAGGAGGTGAAATAAGGCCACTGCCTAGCAAAGTACAAGCTGTACAAAACTGGGCCACCCCCACTACTCAAACCAAAGTGAGAGCCTTCCTAGGTCTCACTGGGTATTATAGTAACTTCATAGAGAACTATGGGACCATAGCTTCTCCCTTGAATGTCATCTCCTCTCCCAAATTTCCCAAAAAGGTCAGAGGGAATGAGGAGTGCAATCAAGCCTTTGAAGGCCCAAAGAAAGCCCTTTGTCAAGCTCCAGTCCTAAGAGCTCCTGGCTATCACCAACCCTTCATTGTACAGACTGATGCTTCTAATGTAGGTATAGGTGCAGTCCTTAGTCAACTGGATGAGAAAGGTAGGGAACATCCCATTTGTTTCATCAGCAGGAAGTTAAAGGATCCTGAGACAAGGTGGGCAACAATAGAAAGAGAATGCTTTGCTATTGTGTGGGCACTGAAGAGGTTTAGACCATACTTGTATGGATCTACCTTCACTATTCAGACTGACCACCAACCCTTGAGATGGCTGATGCAAATGAAAGGGGAAAACCCAAAGTTACTCAGATGGTCAATCTGCCTACAAGGATTTGATTTCTCCATTGAGCACAGAGCAGGAAGTCACCACCAAAATGCTGATGGTCTCTCTAGGATGTTTGTAACCGACTGGAGGTATGAGGCCCATCCAGGAGTGGATTAAATCCTCCTGTCCCTTAGTCTGGAGGGGGGGGGGGGGCAGTGTTAGGGAGAATTCTCATTTATGGCTAATTTCCCTCACCTAGTGAGTCCCCCAGCAGCTTTGCTGGACTTCTGGAGTTTATTTTTTTCCACTTGGTAAGAGTGAGAGCTTTTCCCCCACTCTTACCTGTGTTTTGCTATGTGTTTCCATCTGTTTTTGTGATTGTGGACTCTGAAGTACACCACTTCAGTAGCCCCCTTCTTAGTGTGTGTCACACAGCACCTTCAGTGCTGTGGCACCGGGTTGTCTTTGAGACTTCCCTCGACTCCATTTCTGAGGCGACTACTGTCCCCCAGAAAAGGGTAAAGTTACCATTAACTTTACTTAGTCAATCTACCACAGATCCAGTACACCCCATCTTCCATGGAGTACTGGGAAGGGTTAACTCGTATCCCTTTTTATCTGTACCGCCTAGAGCATTGTTTCGCTCTTTTAACATTTAGACTTGGCTGGTGGCAGTGGTATCTACCCTCACTTTTCTACCGCGATTATGTTAGATAAACGTGGTACTGTTCTTGGCTATTATATTAGCCTCGAACATAAACCCGCTTGACCAAATCGCCTTTCTTTTGGCTCCGGTTGGATTTATTCACCATTTCTTTTTGTTAAAGTCCTTCTTGTGTTTTACTTTGCGCGGCAAACTAGGTTCGCCTTCTTTGTTCACGTTTTTTTGGTGGGGTTCTGCCCAGAAGCTCTCTTCAAGGCGCCTGGGTGTCTAAGTGGGCTGAATGTGAGGGAGGGTAGTCACCCCCTGCGCAGGGTATCCTAGGTAACCCAAGTCACACTTTGTCATGATTGGCCAGGGTAGTTGTCTGGGCTGGACAACCCCCCTGCTGGGTGATTGACAGCCAGGCTGCGTGAATGGGGGTTTTTCACATAAAAGGCAGGTCTCTTGGGCTAGAAGTCAGAGAGTCGCCACTGGAACTACAAGGAACCGAAGAGAAGTGGAGAGAACGACGGCTGCTGCAACTACCCCGTCCCGGTGAAGCCCTGCTGCAGTCCTGAGATATCTGCCCTTCAACGACTCAGAGAAGATCCAGTCCGGAGTCTTCTTCCCTTGAGCTTGGTGGGGATAACCAGCTCATCTTCTTCAGCCAGAGGATCCTCTTCCGTGGTCGAAATCGCTGCACACTGCTGTAGTGGTCCGGATAGCCACCTGAAGAGCCTCTACTGTTTTTAAGGAGCGCACCTTTAATTCTGTGTCACTACTGCCGGCCTCATCCCTGGGTGATGCAGACCCCTTCAGACGTCCTCCCTTCTCGACGAAGCTCCAGGAATTGTGGGTCTGCGGGAAACCAACAGGAACAACTGCCAGGGCACCAGCTGCACCATTGGAACAAGGTACTGTGTTCTGTTGAGGAAACTGGGTGAATCCCTTTTTCTTCAGTCCCAAGGCTTGACCTTGTCTTCCCCCTTCTTATAACTTTTGCTTCCGAACATTGACAATATCGAAGTACTTTTGGCTCCATTGAATCGTGAACTGTTAGACCGTGTGATCTTCGGTAACTGGCCCCGGTGTCTCTCGAACCTAGCTCCAGCCCTTTGACTTTTCAACTCCTGTCTCTAAGTGTTTCTTGATTCTGCCTGCCTAACCAAAATATTGCCTGTGATTTTTTGCCTCCAACTCCCTCTGGGTATCTCAGGTGCTAAGTGTGTTTTTGCCCCGGTAGCATTTCATGTCTTGGATACGCGTTTGTGTAGTAGACCGAGCTGTCAAAAAGTGATCGCAATCGTATCCGCAGTAACGTGTATTTGTGCCTAACCCCGGTTCATGTCAACACAGGGTACTTACCTTGAGACTTACTGTACAAAGTGAATTGGTTAGTTGTAGTATATTTAACGTGTGGTTTTCATTTGAGTTTAATAGAAGTGTTGTGTTTATAACGAATGGTTTAAAAATAAATGTACTTATATTTTTCTACCTGAAACCTTGAGTCAGTGTTTGCTTGAGTCTCAGTAATTGTGGTCCCTTTGTGTAATCTCTGCTACTGCTCATATACTCTTGAGATAAGCCTGGCTGCTCCGCCACTGCTACCACTATGACATAGTAGTACAGGCTTGTACCAAAGGTAAAACTTGTATCACCACCTGTAGTCTTAATTCTGTGTAGTGGTCCCTAAGGGCACTGCACAGGATTCTGCCTAACACCACGCCCCCTAACACGTTAAGCTAAGACAACCAGCCCCCCACCCCCCAGCATGCTACTGATAATGCTCCCTTCTGGTCCCCCTCAACCCCCAATGACTTGCCCACCGTTGGGGCTTTTCTTGGTTCCTTTGTTTCTTTGTTTCCTATATGCATGCCTACTGTAAAAGGCTAACTTGAGGATGTATTGTCATGCTCGCATGCGCAAACACCAATAAATACATATTTGAAAAAGTAGTACTTTGCCATATTCTTTGAGTCTGTCCGGTTATTTGGTCTGAGATCTTTATTGGTAATTCCATCTAGCACAAGAGACGCTTCAAATCTTTATGGCCTAAGTACAAGGGATATAGACCGTATGGAGTTTTGACAACCTCTCTGCACAAATATTGTGACCATCCATGTTTCGTCTAATTTGGTTGTAGAAGCCATTTTATAAGAAATAACCCAATTTAGAAAACTAGGATTTGAAGTAAGGAAAATATCTCTGTCTACTTCCTCTAAAGGGGAAGATACAGTACTTCAGAATCAGTCATTAAGGTGTAATGATTTGGTGGTATCTTTGGAAAATAGGTGGGGGAGTAGAGATGGGTGAACTTTATTGAGAGTGGCACGACTAGTGAAGGGGATGAAAGAGACTGTTCTTGGCTCTCTAGAGCTATTATTACCAACCGGAATGAGGAAACAAGTAATCATCCTCTATAGCGGTAAAACACCATTAGGTTATTTTCTTTGAAAACCATGGATCATTGTGCGCTCTTTAAAAATCTTGAACTAATATCAATTTTGAGAAACGATCATAGTGTGTGTTTACCGAAGCATTGGCTTATTAGGCCCCCTAGTGTTGATTGATAGTGTTCGTTCTTTCAAGCTGTAATTAAAGGGGCCCTTGGCAGGCCCAAGGGAGGGCTTACTACCCTACTAAAAACGGGTCACGTGTTGACTGACACTAAACAGGTGGCTTCAATTACTGGAGCCCTATTATTATTTTTTTGACAAACTTCATTTATTAGAAAATGAGCCACAAATACATTTCAGGAACATACATTGTCAGACATGCATTTTCTTATTTTCAGTTCCATTCCTTGCAATGTCCAGCTTTAGTGATCATAACATTTTGTATAGCTCCCATCAGCCCCCCCCCATTTCTCAGTTTAACTCTCTAAATTAAGGTTGAAGTGAAACACCTTCCTTTGCTGGTTCACTTTCGTTACTCCTAGTCAGGGTTGGCTTAAAATAGAACTGCTCTCCATCTGCCACAAATTCATGAAATCAAAGGCAAACCGCCAGGAACTTTTGATAGGTGCCATTAGCCAGAGCCGTCCCCTTCTCCATTGCCATCACTCCCCATAACCTCACCCACCACATGGCTACCACCGGCCCCTGCTCGTTTTTCCATGCATGTGCCAGAGTAATCCTGGCCGCGCTCAGCATATGGGTGATGAGGGTGCCGCTACTTCCGGTGGCGGCATAGGTTCCCTCCGCCATGGCTCCCAACAGCACCACCGCTGGATTGAAGGGCAATTGTACCTTTGTTACATCTTTGATGTGGATTAGAATTTCTTTCCAGTATACCTCTGCTAAAGGACATGCCCACCACATGTGTATCAAGTCACCAATCTGCCCATAACCCCGCTAGCATGTAGAAGGATAGTCTGGGTTAATATAGTGCATGCGTTGTGGCGTCATGTACCACCTGAAGCACAGTTTATATGCTGATTCCTTTATTGGCATACATTTGGAGCTTTTCATTGCCGGGTGCCAAATCTAGTCCCACATATCCTCCCTAATAGGTTCTCCAAAGTCTTGTTCCTATTTTGACATGTACGGTAGGACCTGTCCCGGGCTTGACCCATCTAGCAGTCGATACCGCCTCGAAACCCCTTTCACAGTTGCCCCTTCTTTTATGTGGGGTTCTATTGGCCCTCTCTTTTTCTTTTTTATTCAAGATCCACTGTCTTACTTGGGTGCAAGGAAATTTTTCGCGTTCAGGTATCTGGAATTTATTTTTACATTCCTCAAACGTCAATGGATTCCCGCTTGAATAAAAGTCCCCCCGTGTCAGGGATTGTCCAGCCCCCCACTGTGGCCAAAAACTTGGCTGCATTCCAGGTGTGAAGTTTGGATTATAAGCCATTGGCGTGAGTGGGCCTCACCCCAATTTTACTTTATTCCCCCATCTCGCTTTGTGACAGTGGCTTTTGTGATGTCTAGCAGCGTACTCCCACTCACCTGTGTTCTCCATTGTTATGTTAGTTGTGTCTCTTTCTAAATTGGACCACGAGTTCTCTCTTGGAGCCCTTTGAAGCATCGGGGCCACCTGTGCAACCATTAGGTATCGGCTAAAGTCCGGGATCCCCAACCCCGTCTGGGAGGTGGAACAAGACCTTTCTGGGCACCCTGCGCTTCTTTCCTTTCCAAATAAAGAGCATGATCTCCCTCTGCAGATTTTTTATCGCTAAATTTGGGATCCGTATCGGGAGTGAGCCCACTACGTACAGGAACCTTGGTAGTAGAGACATTTGTATGGCCGTTATACATGCAAACCAAGACATCTACTGCATGTCCCACCTCCTGAGGTCCTCGATCAAGGTTTTTAATAGTCCCGGAATGTTAGCCCCATATAGTCTCTCATATCTAGGAGTTAGGTTCACCGCCATGTATTCTATTGTTTTCTGTTCCCATTTTAACGGGTAGAGCTTGCCCCATTCCACTACCTGCGCTGATGTTAAGCGCTTTAGATTGAGCATAATTAATATGGAACCCTGAGACCCTTGCAAAGCTATTTAGTAACGTCATCTAAATTGGTGACACTGAAGTTTTCCAGTCCAGACAAAACCTGGTTAACCATCCTCTGAAAAGTGGCAAGGGTATTCCTCAATCCAAAGGGCATCACAGTGAACTGATAATGTCCTTCTGGGTTTGAGAATGCTGACCTTTCTCATGCTCTGTCAAGCCAACCTGCCAGTATAAGATCCAGTCTTTATATCGAAAGAATTTTCTCGGGATCTGATTTATTGAAAATCATTTATTGAAATACCTTTTTATCAAACTTTTTATATTTTGACTTATTATACCTTGAAAACGTAAATTAATGTGTTCACATTCTATACTAAAAACCTATAAATATACCAATATTACAACTTTGCAACTTATTTAATAGTTAAATGTATATTTCGTGGCAATGTGCCTCATTCTGAGTTTGGCGGTAAGTATTGGTTTTTACCGGCATGGCGGAAAGACCGAGTCCGATCTGGTACCACGCCGCTATTTACAGGCTATTCCGACTTCGCGGGCACGAGCTTTCCGCCATGCCGGTAAATCCCCTAGCGGCATACCGCTAAAGGGCCCGTTAAACCCCATAGCGGCATGAAGCGAGACGTTCTTTACAACACCGCCATCGAAGCTTCGCCGTCCGTAATTAGCGGTGACCGTAATTTACGGTATCCGTAAATTACGATCACCACTAATTAACGGATACGGAAATTACGTCATCGCACAGGAACGGGAAGGAGCGCGGCGGCCATCTTTAAAAACACAATCCATTGCCATCCTCTTCATACAGGACCCGATGGTTTATTTGAACCTGGAAAATAGCCATTAGAGACCAGCATCATGCCGAAAGAACTGAAAAAAGGTGCCGCCCGCATCAGGAAGGAGCGCTTTACGCAGGACGAGCTCCAGGTCCTGGTGGACACTCTGCACGAACATGCTCAGATGGTATTCAGCAGTGACATGCGTAGGCCCACCGTTGTCAGGAAGAAGGAGATCTGGGACTTGGTTGCACAGAGGGTGAGCGCCGTAGGAAACACCCCCCGCACCACGAAGGACTGCAGGAAACGGTGGGATGACCTCCGTCTCAGGGTGTGGGCCATCCTATCGGCCAACCGAACCCAGGCCCTGGAGACAGGAGGAGGCCCAGCTTCTCCCATCAAGATGATGCCCTGGGAGCAAACGTGTGAGGACATGATGGGCACAGAAGCCATAGAAGGGGTTGGCGAAATGGAGTGCGGTGCTCCGTCATCCGCTGATGGAGGTGAGTGTCATGAGTCAAGACAGTAAATGCATTCCCAATGTAAGGCACCGCCAAGGGCTGGGCAAGCTGTCACATCACGTATGGGACCCCCCCCCAATGAAATCATGCCGTAACAAGTGGGACCCAGGCTGATGTCAGGTGCAAGGCTCCAACCCATATTGGCCATAGCACACAAAGACACAGTCAATGTGAGTCAGCACAGTACTCCGCCAACATGAGTGACCCAGACATCTGCATGCATTTTCCATCCAAGCCCAGATCACTGTCCCACTCACCACCCAAATGTCAACAAAACGCTGCAATCCCATTGTTATACCATAGGCTTGAAGAAATGCTGACCCCCAAATCATTGCTCATGCCATCTCTCTCTCCCCCCCCCACAGGCAGCGGCCATGAAACTGAGGACCAGAAAGCCACCCAGCCCTGTACCTCCAGGGGCACAGCCAGGGGACACCGTATACCTGCAAGAAGGAAGAAAACACAGGCAACACCACCTGCTCCAGCAACCCCCATGGAGGGTGCACAACCCCCACCCGCACCCCTACCCATGCCTGCTGTGCCGCCGGAGACATGCCCCACGGTCCACTCTGAGGAGTCCAATGTGGCAGGGGAGAATGCTGCCATGTGCCTCCTCGATGTGCCAGATAGCCCCACATTAATTTCCGTTTCCAACGTGGAGGACCCCAATGACATTGGACATAGCCCAGACACCCCATCCAGGTGGCACACAGCGACTCCGGGGAGAG
Source organism: Ambystoma mexicanum (assembly GCF_040938575.1). Classification (NCBI taxonomy): domain Eukaryota; kingdom Metazoa; phylum Chordata; class Amphibia; order Caudata; family Ambystomatidae; genus Ambystoma; species Ambystoma mexicanum. The sequence continues at coordinate 611,757,756 of NC_090925.1, read as the reverse complement.
TGACACCCCAGGGCTCACAGGCCAAGGAGTACCACCTGCCTGTCCTAGATCCACCTCCCCTGGAGAAAGTCCCAAAAGGGCTGCAGGCTCTACACCAAGCCTGCCAAGCACATCGGCCACACCGGCCATGGATGCAGTGCATTCCCAGCACCTCACGGGCCTGATTGAGGACTTTATCAGGGGCAACCGCAAATCTAGGTCGGAGTGGCACAATGACCTTCAGGCTCTGGGTGAGGTGATCACTGCCAGCACAAACCGGCTCTGTGAGGAGCTGGGCCAGATCGCAGATGCCCTGGAGGCAGCACCCCCCAGACCACAGCCCCAGTGGGAGTACCCACCCTCCCAAAGCTCCTCCACGCAGACCAGCCCTGTCCGTCGGTCACTGCGTACGTTGCGCCGCCACAACATGGATCCCCCTGGCTCTGGAAGTACACATTGACCATGCTGCCACACACATGTGGCCTATGTTGCACTGATGGGACTATTGTGGGGTTGTTGTGGGGGGAAGTGAAGGAGGGTGAGGGTGTGTGTGGGAGTTGGGGGGAGGGGGGTGAGGGTGTGTGTGGGAGTTGGGGGGAGGGGGGTGAGGGTGTTTTTGGGAGTTGGGGGGGAGGGGGGTCAGGGTGTGTGTGGGAGCTGGGGGGAGGGGGGTGAGGGTGTGTGTGGGAGTTGGGGGGGAGAGGGAGGGGGGTGAGGGTGGAGGTTTTGTCATACACGTTTCTACATTATTGTTAAATACACTGGTTGATCATCCCTAAAAAACAGAGTGGACATTGATCATTGTGCATGTGTCTTTTAATGTCGCACAGTGCATGGTGTACATGTATCCCCACACCCAGTGCCCAATGTCCTGTCATCCTCACACCCTCAGCTGACTTGTGAGTCAGAAATATTGTCCAATCAATGATTGCCGCACGGAACGTCCCTCCTGTGCATCGGCACCGTGATGCTGTCCTGCCATTCCTTCCTCCTCCCCCTCATCATCATCTGGTGGTAGCAGTTCCAATTCAGGGGGCAGTGGCACGTTCCGACGGATGCACATGTTGTGCAGCATTACACATGCCATGGTGATCTTGGACACCTTCTCGTGGCTGTAGATGAGTGCCCCACCCGACCGGCTGAGGCAACGAAATCGTGCCTTCAACAGGCCGAAGGTCTGCTCTATCACCACCCGTGTACGGGTATGGGATCTATTGTAGTCCTCCTCGTGCCTGTTCTGTGGGTTGCGGACCGGGGTCATGAGCCACGGCTTCAAAGAGTAGCCAGCATCACCTTCATGAGAGTGGAATGAAGGTAAGTGTTTGTGCATTCATGGTGGAGAATTGTACCAGTCTTACATGGCCGCAGGTGATTACTGGCCATACACACACGTCCCAGGATACAGTCACCCCATTACTGGACCGGCTATGTGTCATGTGCAATGGAATGATGGAGGGGGTACCTTCTCACTGATGGGTCATGGTGTGCACTCACGTCGTGTTGCATGTACATCGTATATGCATGCAGCAGTGTTGGACTGCATTCATTGACGTCTTGCGCGAGACTTGGTGAAAGGGGGTGTTGGCTGTATTTGGTAGCATTCTCGTCACTCTGCACGGATCCCTACCATGGTGACTTGCAGCAATCCTATGGGGGTGCAGGACCAGTGACACGCTGTAGGATCCCTGTTAGACTCACTTCTATGCACTCCCAGGGATGACTGTCCTGTGTGTTGAGATGCAGGAGTCAGCGACATTGTACTGCATGGTGCAGGATGCCACTACGGTGTGTAAGGTCTGCCGATGAGTGGTGCATGTGTTGTGGTATCTGGCCAGGTTTCCTGTTACTCATGTAGTGTTAGGTGTCGGCTCAAATTCATCACTGGGTGGTTATGTGGTCATGTGCCGTGTCACTTGCCTTGGGGCAGTGTGCTTTGAGGTGAACATTGTGCACTGGCGTGGACATTTCCACCCAGGTGGAGTATGCACCCCCCCCTTTCCCACCCAGGTGGAGTATGCATACCCCCCCTTTCCCACCCAGGTGGAGTATGCAGGCAACCTACTCACAGCCCCAATGCACTGCCATGGCCCATTCAGGTTACTCACCAAGCAGCCAGGCACGTCGTCCAGCATGTCGCTCCATGTAGCGTGGTAGTGTTGAGTTCCGCAGGACCAAGGAGTCATGAGTTGATCCGGGGTATCTGGCATTGCAATGTGTGATGGCTTTACTGGCATTACACACCATCTGGACGTTGATGGAGTGGTATTGCTTGCGGTTGCGATACGGCACCTCCATTGCATGCGGGAACACCAATTCAACGTGGGCGCAGTCGAGGGCACCTATGCAATTTGGCATGCCTGCCAGTGCATGGAAGGCAACTCTGGCGTCATATATCTCCTGGGGAGTCTGGAGTAGGGATATGTAGTCCCTTGTGTGGGTGAGGAGGGCATCCAGCACTTGGTTGAGTATCCGGGAAAATATGGGCTGTGAAATGCCATGCATGTGCCCCACTGTATGCTGGTAGGTGCCTGTGGCAAGGAAGTGGAGCACAGACACTACCTTCAGTAGAGGGGGGATGGCAGTGCTGATTTCTATGCGGCTCACTATATCGTCATGTATCAGGTCCACTATGGTGGTAATGGTGTCCCAGTCAAGCCGGTACAGGGTGTGGATCTGCTCTGGTGTGAGGTTGAAGGGGGTGGCTCTGATGAGGAGGATTGGGGGCTGCCGGCGTGGTAATGGTGGCTGCACCGGTAGGGCATGCTGGGCCTGTCTCACCCTCCTTTTCCTCCTGTGTATCCTCTGTGGTGGGGGCTGTGGTTGTTGTTGTTGCTGTTGTTGTAGTTGCTGCCTTGCAAGCAGGGCCTCCAGCTCCAGGAATGCTGCTACAATTGGTATCATCTTGGTGTGGGAGGGGGTGTGGTGTGTGGGTGTGCTCCTTTTGTGCTGTGCCAGACTCCATTGCCTCCACCTGTGCTGATTGAGTGTTGTTCCTCTTGGAAACACTGCTCAGGGTTCTTTACACCTTCTCGGCGATGCCGGTATTTACTCCATGGCGGTAAGGTACTTTGCGGTCTTGTGGAGGCCGTTTTTTCCATGTCCGCTTTACTTGGGATCAGCTCCGGTTTACGCCATGCCGCTAATTCCGGCATGGCGTGTCGGGCGCGCGCCACTAAACCGCTATTTACGGCCTCGTACTTTACAACGCCGTAAATAACGGTCTGGTGGGTCAGAATGGGCTGTAACGGGAAACGATGCTGGTAGTCCTTTACCGGCATCGTTTTTCCCTTACCACCCAACTCGGAATGACCCCCAATATCTTTTTTGACCACCTGGGGACGCTGTTTTGTCAATTTATTTCCATTCAGTTGTATTACATCTGTTTCGGACATTTTGGATTTCTTCTGGTGGAGTGCATGCCACGTTTCTTAGTGCCTGTTTTTTTCGGATTTCGGATGGTTCAAATGGATTTTTTTCTTTCTGGTTTTGAGTGATGTTTCACCTTTTGCGATGGCTTTCATGTGTTTTTGCTGATTTCACGGAATTCGATTGGATATTTTTCTGGCTTTTCGATGATTTTCCCGGAGTGTTTTTTCGATTTGTTATGGTGTTTTTACTGGGATTCCTGTTTTTTTATTTTTCCTTGTTTGGATTGCACTCTTTTGGATTGGGATTCGTTTGTGCATTCTTGTGTTTCTCGTGTTTTCCAGTATGCTGTGGTAAGTCCATATTCAATTTTTTAACAGTTTATGTTAAATGGAATACTGTTCAAGTATACAATTTATTCTTGTTTTTCAAAGGAGAATACACATTCTTTCAATCTTTGTTGGGTTTCACAATATTTGTGTCTTTTCTCATGAGATTATGTATGCAATTTGCATTTCCTGGTGAGTTTGCTCCTTTCTTAATTGTTTAATAAAGCACCATAAATTTAGATCGCATGTTTTAAAAGACTGTTTTATCCCATTGTGCCAACCTTCTAATTTATTGTTTGTTTTTTAAATTTCATGTATTACTGCAGTGTAACAGTTCCATATTTTCTTGTCAAAACGTGCCCTTCTTTGTGTCCAGCATCTTGTTAATTGGCCAATCCAGGTGGTGTCAAAATAATCCAAAAGGGGTTCAAAATAATGCTCATTTTGGTTAAAAAATGTGGTTTAAATGTTCATAATACTCCTCAACAAGATTTACAGGAACAAAGGCCATTGCAAAAAGTAATTTTATATTGTGTTGGAATTCTAAATCTTCTATATAGGGGGGGCGTGGCCTGAGCCCATGGAGTAAAGGAGCACTTTGCTGGAGCTCCCCTCACAATCCTATCCATGATCCTGTATACGGATGGTAAAAGGTGATTCAAGTGGAAATAAACATACCCATGAGAGCACAAAGCGTTTCTCCATCCCGACTGAGCAACTCCGAAGAAAATCGGAGAACGCAATCCAGAATAATTGCCTTTCGCGTGAGCCCCCTGGTGCGAGCAAAATGGCGGATGCACCTGACGCCTGAAGGTGAAGGGGGAGGAGCGGCGACCAGCAAAGGACTCTGCGCGCCTGCAACGGCTGCGGATAACTCAATCACCCCCATTCCTGTGAAGGCTGCTGCGACAGCAGAGTGAGGACATCTGCGGACGAAGGCGGGTCTCGCCTCACGGGTCTTCGGTGTAGCGAGGTGCTGCGGCGCAGTAAGGGCAAGCTGGCGCGGGCTGAGGGGTTTCTGTTCTTGGGCCCGGCTGGCATGACCTGCCTGAACAGCAGTGGCGAGCGGGGAGATCGGACAACACACACTGTTAGCCCCCCCCTGCAGGCACAGTCACGGCAGGGATGAGACTGTGACAGCAGAAGCTTGGTGAGTACTGGAAAGTCGCAACCCGCACGGACCCATGAACGAAGACCATAGGCGTATCAGAGCGCGCCCCCGAACGGGAAGCGCCGCTGCTGATCCTTGAGGGACTGATAACACCTGACCATAAAATCGAACACTGCAGGCCAAGAACCCCGCAGGCAGGAAGGGGGAGTCAGGACTCGGATGAAGTGTCCCTTGGCACCCCAAGGACGACTGGGCAAGCAGGGGCCGACATCAGCTGCAGCAAATACGGCACAGAGCGGATGCCCAGGACCAGCGGCAAGGCTGACCGGATGGCCCCGGGGCCCAAAGTACAGGCTTAGGAGGTAAGAGGCGCTGGGGTTGGTCTCCGCTCCCCAGAGACAGTGGCATTCCAGGACCTGGCGGAGGAAGGGGCCTGATAGGGCGCACTTGTGTGGAACTCGCTGTGTGCAAACAGGAGATGCAACGTGACCCGTGCAGCAGATCACCACACTGACACTAGAGGCACTGGGAAACGGATCAGGGCGGCTGGAAACACACCACCCATGCCGCACGGCACCACTGAAAGTGCACAATTGGCTCATGCAGCTGCTGCTTCCCACCAGTATATAGCAGCAGTGCTCCCGAGTGACCTGCCTCAGGTTCCACAAGTGAAGGAGCAGGGCAGGGGACGGCAGAGGGATAACACACACAGTCGACCCAACCACGACGCAAGAGGTGCTAACTGGCAAACACACCTCAAGGGCAACCAGTTATTCAGCCCGATGAGCTTGACCAGCTGCTACACGACACTGGACATGGGCCCCCCCAGCATAATATCCCTTGGGTGCTAGCACACTGGCAGCGACAGCACGGCCTGCACGCGCAGCCTGCGGCTGAACAGACACACTGGAGTGCCGGAGAGCAGAACAGGCTCGCTACCATGCCCAATAAAGCAGCAAGGTATTAAGAAAGCAGGGGCAGCGTACCTGCACTGAAGTAGCGCCAACTTCACAGCCACACATCGGGCTACACAAGCCAGCAACGCCCATGAGTCTACGCCCGGGCAAACCTGACGCACACAAGCGAGGAATAAGCGCCTTCAGTGAACATCCAGGTTGTGGTGGACACGACTGAGAGTCCGGACAACCGGAGGAGGCAACCCCGCAACTGTGCAGCTGGGAGGCCAGTCCAGGGGCCGTAGGGGTCCTGAGAGCCACATATGGTGAGCCCTCGACTGACAGGGTTCTCACAGCTGGAGAGCCAGAACGACAACTGCATTGCAAACCACATGGGAGAGGCCGCAGACACCATGGGGGCACATTGAGCTTAGCTGCCAGAAGTCCAACCAATACTTAACTCAACCTGTGAATGCACTGCTCACTCAGGCGATACTGGACATACTGAGACGGGGAGTCCGCTTGCCTGCATACATTGGGACAAGCACTAAGCTGCAACAGACAACCTAGTCTTGCACAAGTGAACCACAGAGCCATTCACGGCAAAGCCCAGTGGAACTCCTACACGCCACGCCGTAACACAGATCAGCAGCTGGTCAATAACAGGAGGGGCAGGCGCAGACCAAAGAGGCAATAGTTAGTCTGGTGGGACACTGATACTCCTCAAAAAAGCTTTGCCCACGCTCAAAACAGAGACCAAGTAGAGGCGGTACCGCTGCCTGGCCTATAGTAACTACCAAATCACCCCGGTACCAGCAACGCGAAAATGCGCTCGACTAAAGGAAAAAAGGACCCCACAATCATGGACTCCTTTGACTCTGAGAGCAGCCACAGAGCAGCAGAGCAGCAAGTAAGGAGCAAACGGCCCCAGAAGCTGGAACAAAAGAGAACCAGGTATTGGAAGCAATCGCAGCACTGAGGTCGTTCATAGACACCAAAATTGAGAAGTTTAAGGTTGACATGCAACTGATGCAACAGGACATTACATTCGCAACCTCACTGAAAGGGTAACGACCACAGAGTCTGGACTGGAAGAAATGATGGAGACCACCAAGGATCTCAAGAAAAGACTGTTGTAACTGGAAAGAAGAAATGCAGCACTGGAAGCCCGGGCAGAAGACGCCGAAGGGCGTGCCCGGCAAAACAATGTACGGCTGCTGGGAATCCCAGAGAGGATGGAGGACCCGAACCCCACGGACTTTGTGGAAAACCTGTTAATACAGGAAATGGGGTCAAGCAAGCTCTCACAGGGCTTTGTGGTGGAAAGGGCACACAGATGCTTACAGAAACGACCACCGCCGGGTTTACAACCCCGTCCAATGATAGCAAGAATACTGAATTTTCGAGATAGGGAGGCCATCCTGGAATACTCGAGGGAGGGCGGAGAGATAAGACGTGACAACTCCACCATAGCCATATACCCGGATTATACGCCAGCAGTCCAGAGGGCACGTAACTCTTTTGTACCAATCAAAGCCAGACTCAGGCAGCTAAATCTTAAATATATGCTGATGTACCCATCCAGGTTAAGTGATATACAAAGGAAGGCCTGTATTTCTTGACATGCCAGCGGCGGCCAAAATGTGGATGGAACATACCAATTTGACTCAGGGCGAAGAAGCTGTCACATGAAGGGCGATCTGCCCACTGGGGGAACTGGGAGCGGGGCAAACATAAAAATCAAAGTGGCTATTGGGGACTAGCTGCAAAGTAACTGAACTCACCACAACTAAGTTATCCACGTACGACGGGGCCGACCCAGGCCACTTGACCCGGAATCACAGACCCACCCCACGCATTGGTTGGTGTCGGCCAGTTGTTGGCACAACACAGCTTGCACACAACAGCCCAGATGGGCCAGGATCGTACGGGGGCACCTGAGCGCCGCAGAAGGAGAGCGGCTGCTGGGCGCATTTATTTGGTTTGGTTTATTGTTTGGTATGCTGTTAATTCTTCACAAGCGATGACGTATGAGTCGGGAGATGTGCTATAGGCAGTGCTTAAAGTGGGCCAGGGCCTGCCGGCAGTCTCCAAAAAGTGGGACTGAGCCGGGGCCCTGCCGGGGCCCCCCATCCCACACAACATTGGCGGGATGCATTATCCCGCCGCGGCCGCAGCCGCGATGGGAGATGCGCCCGCCAGTTTAATTTCAGGCGAGCTGACAGAAGTGCCAGCCAGGCACAGCGTCGCTGAGGCTGGCTGGCACTTCTGTCAGTCACTGTAACTTCCCTGATGACCCCTCATCTGAGGGGTCATCAGGGAAGTTACAGTTCCTTTGTTTGCCCTTGCCAGGTCACTGACCCTCAGCGAACCTGCGGGCTCCATGATCTAATATGCAGATTAGATCACGGAGCCCGCGGGTTTGCAGAGGGTGAAAGGCGCCTCGGGCTCAGTGATCTATCTGCTCAGAGCAGAGATCACAGAGCCCGAGGCGCCTTTCTTCATCGGCAAAGCTTTATAAAAGATGCCTTGAATTGTATACGTTTCAAGCCATCTTTTATAAACGTAGAAATATTTCTATGTTTATAAAAGACAGCTTGAAACGTGCACAATTCAAGGCATCTTTTATAAAGCTTTGTCGATGGACAAAGCCACCTCGGGTTTTGTCCGTCCTCAACGCTTTATAAAAGATGGCTTGAATTTTTTACGTTTCAAGCCGTCTTTTATAAACATAGAAATATGTTCTAAATGTCTATGCTTATAAAAGGTGGCTTGAAAAGTGCACAAACCATAGTAAGGTAAGCACACAAGTTGCATAAATTACTATGGTTTGTGCACTTTTCAAGCCACCTTTTTATAAACCTAGAAATACGTAACATTGGTATGTTTATAAGGCTTGAAAGGTACACAAACCATAGTAGTGCGCATACAAATATATAAATGCTCACATACATTTATATATTTGTTTGCGCACCTTACAATGATTTGTGCATGTTTTAGGCCACGCCCACAATGGAAGCCACGCCCCCAAACAAGGGTCCCCCCTCAATTTCTTACCCCACTTAAAGCACTGGCTATAGGGGTAGGGGGACATTCAGAAGCAGGGGCCTCTCATGAGGAAGGGAGAGCAGTATGAATGCATGTTACAAGAGATGTACGGTGGGGTGAGAGAATGTGGGGGTGCAATCTTGAACGGCCATGGCAGTTGGTGTCAAAATACTGACTTGGAAGGTCCGCAGCCTGGGCACGTATTTGCGGAGGAACCGGGTGAAATCCTTCCTCCACAGGAAAAAAAATCTCTATTGCACTGCTGCAAGAAGCCCACTTAACACAAAACACTATGGCAAAGGTTAAAGAACACTGGGGGCAGGCAAGGCTATGGAGCAGCCTACTCCAAATACGCCAGAGTGTCTTTACCTGGATAAATGTAGCGGTTCCCTTCCAGTTACTAGGGATGGAGGCTGACACAGAAGGGAGGTATCTGATTCTGAGGGGTCATATAGAACAGGTCGAACTGTGTATAGCTAATTCATACTTTCCTAATCATGGGATCCCAGCACACCTAGACAAAACATGCACCAGGATAGCCCCACACCTGAACTGTTTCTTCATTTGGGGAGGGAACTTTAACTGTGCACGAGACCTGAACCTAGACAGATCCAGCCCGCTGGTTGCCCCAACAGTAGCCTCCACTGAGGCACTGAACACAATGCTTAAACATCTGGACCTAGTAGATGTATGGCGGGAGCTGCACCCGGAAGACTCTTATTTCTCCTCCCCACATAGTCTGTACACCCGGATTGACTACTTATTCATGGCAAGAGCCCACCTAGCACAGGTAGAATCAGCACATTACCTAGGCAGGTCAATCTCAGACCACTCCGCACTGATGCTAGAATGGAAGATACTGGGCCCGCGACCCCCCATACCAATGTGGCGCATGCCTACGGACGCCCTGACAGACCAGGCCTTCAGGGAGGAAACTGCAGAGTAAATTAGAGGAGTATATAAAAACAAACGTGCGCAGTGTCAAGGGATGGAGCACGGTGTGGGAGGCAGTGAAAGTGGTGGTCCGGGTGGAGGTTATCGCTAGCCCTGGCGGGGTCAGGAAAATGCTGAGGGTGAAATTGGTGAAGTTGGAGGAGGAAATCAGACAAATAGAAGCAAAGACACCCGGGACCAATGAGAAGGAATTATGACTAGTGGAACTAAGACACAACTGCTAGGACGCTTGGGGGAGGATGTCAAAATTCGACTACAAGGTTAAGACAACTAGAACCCATGCAGAAGAGGATATGCCAGGCAGACTACTAGCGTGGTTATGTAGGAGGGAACACCTGAGGCATCTGACCACAGAATTTAAGGACAAGGCAGGCACAGTGCACAAAACACAGCAAGCAATCAATGACACCTTCATGAAATTTTACTCTTCCCTATATAGCCATGAAAACCGGGGTTTCCCAAGAGGACATACTGGGCACCTTAAATGAGATAGGCCTACCCAAGCTGGGCGTAGCACAGCGTGAGGTGCTGGAGAAAGACATTTCGGCTGAAGATATATCTGAAGCCATCAGATCACTAGCCGCAAGTAAAACGCTGGGGAGCGACAGACTCCCTCCGGAGTTCTACAAGACATATGTGTCGACCCTAACCCCCATATTGCTAGAGGTCTTTAAGGAGGCATATGAGAAAGTGCTACTGCTGGGAATTATGAGGGAAACCCTAGTAATCCCAATACCTAAACCAGGGAAACCCACAGATGAATGTGATTTGTACAGGCCACTGGCAATGCTAAACTACAATATCAAGATTCTTGCTACTATACTGGCCCAGCGGCTAACCAAGGTTATTGGAAACATAGTGCATAAAGACCAGAGTGGTTTCATCCCCAGCCACAACACAGCACTAAATCTGCACATGCTGCAACATGTGCTAGCGCAGACGGCGGATTCGTAAGCGCACTATGCCATAATCTCGCTGGATGCCATAAAGGCATTTGACTCAATGTACTGGGAATGGCTGCTGGCGGTGCTGGAAGAGTTCAGGTTTGGTGAGCAATTTATCAAATGGGTGTGAATACTATACACCTCACCCGTGGCAAGGGTCAAATCTGGGAGGGTTGTGTCATCGATATGGGACATTGGGAGAGGCACCAGGCAAGGATGCTCGTTATCGCCCATGTTATATATACTAGGACTTGAGCCAATAGCCATCTATCTGCGGAAGCAGTTTCTGGAGGCTGGCATTCGGGTAGGGGGCGTCAGCCATCTGGTTTCACTATATGCTGACGACGTGCTACTATACCTGAAGGATCCACACCTCAATGTCCCAACAATGCTTGACGTCCTAGACAATTCTGCCAAAGTATCTGAAATCTGCTTTAGCAAAAGGAAATCTTGCATTTTTCCGATAGCGGGCCTGAAGGGGAAAGACAGGGGCGACCTACCAGAAGTGGGGCTCAGATGGGAACTGGAAATGTTGAAGTACATAGGGGTGAACATCAGACACACGCCAGAGCAGATCCACGAAAGCAACACGGTAACGGTAGTGCAGGGCCTGCGGAAATCCATGAAATTCTGGTCCAAGTTGCCGCTATCTCTAATGGGTAGGGTGGCCATCACCAAAATTATTATTTTACCAAGATTTCTATATTATTTCCACAATGTCCATTACTACATCAAGGCCTTCTTCTTTCGCTTACTATATGCACTCCTGCGCGAATTCTTGTGGGGCGCAGCCCGCCATAAGATAGCGCTAGTCACACTGTGCCTGCCTTATAGAGAGGGCGGGGTACAATTGCAGAATCTGGAGAAATATTACCTCGCAGCCCAGCTAAGTTTCGTGGCCAAGTGGTTGTCAGACGAGGCCACATTGGAAACTGAACTCTTAAGCCTAGTGACGCCAACACGACTAAAAGAAGCACTATGGGTCCCTTTAAATTGTATGGGGAGCGTCCCCATGTTGGTGACACTGGGTAGGAGGGTATGGAATAGGACTACGACACTCCTAAAAACTGTGTTCCCCTACTCACCTGAGACCCCTATAGCAGCAGATGTCTGTAAACTCAGTACATACTTGGCTATGGTGAGACGTTGGGAGAGGTGGGGTGTTTACTCATGAGGTGACCTGTACGACGGAGGAACTTTTAGAGAGTTTGAATCACTATAAGAGAAAAAGGGGCTGCCAGGGGGGCAGTTCTTGTGGTACCAAAGAGCCCGGAGGGTGGCCAGGGTAAAATCGGATGGATGGCTGGAAGAACCGACACCAAACCCCCTACTAACAATGATGCACAATCTGGGAGACAACTGGAGGCCGGTGTCTAGATTATATAGCTCAATAACAGACGGGCCAAACCCCAAGAGTACATTGCTGAAGGAGAAATGGGAAAAAGATATAGGCACCGACATCACAGAAAAGGAGTGGGAGAGGATATTGATATTCTCCAAAGAAGTGTCCGGGAACTCCCGCTTCAGACTGATTCAGCTGAACGTTCTGTACCACACATACATGACCCTGCACAAAATAGCCACATTCAGCAACAATGCAAGCTCAACATGCCCCTGGTGTACACTAGGCGGTGCAGACTTGATGCACATATTCTGGGACTGCACACGAGTGCGAAAATTCTGGCCCGAGATAGAACAGGCTTGCAGGAAGGCTGGGATAGTGAGATATGAGTGGACTCCGAAGGACTGCTTACTAGACGCATACCCCAGAAACAGTAAATACAAGCATGTGGTCAGGTTCATGGATATGGCGTGCATACTGATCAAAAGAACGATTGCAATTGCCTGGAAATCTGCAAGGGGTCTGCAGTATACTTGCTGGTACCGAGAATTTGAACGTTGGACTGAGGCTGAGACCAGAGTCTGGACAGAAGGAGCAAGAGGCGCTGGTGCAGATGGGAGCGACAAATGTGCTGAGTGGAAATTGTTGGTCTGGGATATGTTTCACCCGTCAGACGATAAACCCCCTTGAACACTACTTGCCCCCCTGTTCGCAAAGGCCAGTCCTTGACTGTTTACAAATGTTGTACACTCAGAAGGAACTAAGGCGTTACTGCTGTAGGGAATAGTTTCTTACCTGTAACTCCATTTCTCCAGCATTGGTATCTTTCATGGATTCACATGCTCAGAATATTCCCGTCGTCAGGCTGGGAATCCTCGGTAAGTTATATAGACATTTTCCATAGGAAAAAATCCGATACTTTTGTGTCCTATCCACGTCGTTTTGGGCTGCACACGCCGGCGCCACTAGGACGTAGGGGTATATATAGCTCCGCCCCCGCGGCTCCCTCAGATTTCAGCCCCCAAAGTAGTAAGGGGGGATCTCTGGTTTGCATGCTCAGGGGAGTCCGGCGGGCGCATGTGAATCCATGAAAGATACCAATGCTAGAGAAATGGAGTTACAGGTAAGAAACTATTCCCTTCTCCAGCATTGGATCTTTCATGGATTCACATGCTTAGAATAGATTGTATAGCAGTATCCCCCAACATTGGAGGCGTGTATGCAAACCAACATCACAACAAGCACAGTGCTCACTTACTATGGCAACACATTACATTATAGCATGTTAACTGTAAACGACATGACACTTTAAAGCATAGTTGCCGAAGGATGCCACCCACTTGGGGCATACCTTATTGGAACAGGTGACGTAGTACTGCCCGCCCCATCTGTGTATCTTCAGCATGTTGCTGTGCGAGACAGTAATGCCGGGTAAACGTGTGTGGTACCGACCAGTAAGCCGCCTGGCAGATGTCCCCCAGCGGAATTCCGGACCACAAAGCCGTCGACGACGATGTAGATCTCGTCGAAAGGGCCCTTGGATGCTTTTCTAGCAGCTTTCCGGCCTTGGAATGACAATAAGAAATAGCCGAACACACCCATCTGGATAGTCCTTGTTTTGAAATCGCTTTACCCCTAGCCGCAGGACCATAAACTACGAAGAGTTGTTTCGTGTCTCTGAAGCTTTGAGTGCGATGGAGGTAAAATTTCAAAGCTCTTTTCACGTCCAATGTATGGAGAGTCTTCTCTGCCACTGAAGACGGTGTTGGAAAGAATGTAGGCAACACTATAGCAGCGTGTTTATGGAACAGGGAAGGCACTTTAGGTATGAAATGCGGGTTAGTGGCCAGCACGACTTTATTACTGAAAAACCTCAAATATGGAGGGTCGATCACTAGAGCTTGTATTTTCCGACAGGCGACTGTGGGATGTATTTACCCATGCATCCGAACCCTACCTCAAAACTGTGCAGTATTGACATGGAAAACATCATGATGGCCAGAGCTTCCCAGAAAATGCACAGGGAAATGCATGAAGAATAGGCTGCCACTCATTTTTGCCGATGTTATGGGCACAGAAGGACACTGCCTAAAACCACCATTGGACTACCCACACAGTAGTCTGAAACCATTGGGAATGGCAATGCTGATTGCCAAAAGCAAACCCATAACTGTTGGGAATTCATTTTCTTAAATCCCAAAAAGGGGTGCAGTACCAGTACTCACCACTATCCAAAAGCCGGCGTTTTAAAACAACACCAGATTTTACTTTTTGTAGAAAACTGAATCAATGAACCCAAAACATGCCAAAGAAAGACATTTTAAGAGGTGGATCCAATGTAAAGTTATATTCTGAAGTGACTTGAAGGTTTATAACAAGACTGGCTGAGCTGTGGATTTCAAGAGTTTAAGTAAATTTGGACTGAAAGACACTAAACAAATCTAAATGTTTAAATTGAATGAGTGACCTACTTTGAGTGTCACATAGGTTGCAATTGTTTAAATGTCATAGTTTTAAACTTAGAATCAGCATTCTAGCTGCATATGTAAAACATTGTCTTGACTTAAACTGGGGAACAAAAAGTGACATTTTATCTGAAACCTGGCTTAAGGAACTGAATTCTGCCCACCAGCTACCCCCATCAGGAGTGAAACTTGAGTCACAGCTGTGTTCCCAGGCCTATCTGCCTTTTGCTGGCCACACTAAGGATATGCCATCTCTCTGATAATTGAATTAAGGGGAGCCCCCACAGAATACAGGAGCTCTGAACAAAGCCCTGTCCTGACTCAGGCAAATGTTTTATTGGCGGGAGTCGTAAATGGAGCTTCCTCTTGGCAGAAGCTGGGAGGGGCAGGGTCTCTGAGCTTGGCAGAAACTGGAAAGACTGGTTTCTGTACCATGTGACATGAAAAGACACACCTCCATAGCCAGAATATGGTTTTAGAAAAAGAAGAATAACTCATAGTACAGACTTGTGAAAATTATTTAAATGACACCATAATTCTTGTGATTTTTCTGCCCACATTTTAAGAGGTTTTTAGAACCGGTGGCATGTTCAGGGGGGTTTTAGCGGAAAAGAGGATATTACTCAAAATGTGTGCATGTGAAAAATCTGACACTTCATCAACTAATGTCCATACTCCTTGCGCACATGTGTGTAAATTTGGGGTAATGTCCGGTATTGCAAACCAGTTAAAAAGTGCAAAATATTGCCATTTCTGAATGCAAGCCCCCAGGAAGAGCAGAGTTTGAACAGGGTATACCTTCTGTAATGCATGATGGGTGCATATGATTTTAAAACAATATGTACCTCTGCAAATAGGTATTTGGTTCAAATCTAGATTTGTGTGCAAGTTGACAGGAGGAGTGGACTTTCTGCAGGCTGTAAAATGACATCACTCTGACACAACTTAGCTCCCCCAATCAGGGGAGAAATGAAAGCTTGGCCAATGATAAGTGGAGAGGGGCTGGCTAGTGATGCTGCTCACACACACCCATTTTAAAAACACATAAAAGCAGAGAGACAGGACAGATAGGGGCCTTCAAATCCATTTGCAGCTGGAAGCTCTGCCGGGAAAATCCATACTTTACCTCCATCAACCTTCAGAGACCCAGACCAGACCAGCAGAGTAGAGCTGACCTGTTAACAGAACCAGAGAGAGCTGACCCAGATCACTGTGAAGTGCAGAGACCAGAGTCCAGTCTAAAACCTGACCAGATCTGTGGCGAGGCCCATTTCACTCAAGAATATAGTGTGAGTACATAGCAAAACTGTGCAGAACCAATCTCTTAGTTAAAATAATATAGTTCAAGCTATTTTAATCTAAGTAGAACTGCCTCCTAACTGTCACCTGTCATTTGTAAAGCTGTCACCTGTCATTTTCTAGTTGCAAGCTGCACATATTTAGAAGTTGCATTTAGAAGCTGTGCCCAATAGCCTATGTGTATATTTAGAAGTTGTGCACAATATCCTCTCTGAGAAAGTTGCATTTAGAAGTGTACCCAATAACCTATGTGTGGATTTAGAAAATAAACAAAGTATCTGGAGCGTATATAGTACAATCTGGAATGCAGAGAACGTTTCGAAAGAGCATATAACCCATCCTATCACACCACCACGCTTACTCTCTCCTTTACATCACCACTCAACTAGAACGCAGAGATACTATGACACCATTCGGTATAACTGTTCTCATACCAACATCGGCCGCTTACTCCACATCACTCTAAGTAAATCTGCTGGTTTCACACCCCCCAGCGAGGCGTTCTCCTCAGGCCTAACGCAGCCACATCCGTTCTGGATAAATCCTGCCAGAACGAACACATTCTCCTGATCTCTCAACCACCACACCTATCGCTAAGAAGCAGCTATCACACGTATACCGCACGAGCTGCACACATATCCGGTGCTCACACGCACCTCTTTGACTCTCTCTACTCTCTCTACTGATCTGAACTTCGGTTCCCAAGGGCGTTCAACCTACCAGCGCCTTCAGACCATACCAATGGTATATAAGGCGCTATATAAGTGCAAAATAACATAACATAACATAACATAACTTGTCTTTTTGAATTTTAAAATTTCAAATCTGAAAAACGACCTTTATTTAATCGCTCATATCTCCGTGACCGTTTGTGCTAGAGACTTGCAGTAATTTGCATCTGGAAGCTGAGATCCTAGGCTTTCATAGGACCCCAAAACGATATTGATAGCCCTTGGAGTTCCTCTGTAATCGCACCAGACGCATTCGCGAATTTACCGCGATTTGCAAATTTCTTCACGTGTAAAAATCTGCTGCTGCTTGCCTTCCATTTGCCAGAAATTCGTTTAACCTGCTAGTTACACCCTAGATCCTTGCTAGTGTGAGCCTGGACTAATATTAACTAGATACCACTCACCCTGAACCTCTAGAGGGAATTAAAAGC
Organism: Ambystoma mexicanum; assembly: GCF_040938575.1. Taxonomy (NCBI): domain Eukaryota; kingdom Metazoa; phylum Chordata; class Amphibia; order Caudata; family Ambystomatidae; genus Ambystoma; species Ambystoma mexicanum. The sequence goes on along the minus strand of NC_090925.1, from coordinate 611,740,861 downwards.
ATTTTAGCATATTTTTTCTACATTGCCAGCACATTTAAAAGCATTTGGGCCTGTGTTTTCAACTTCTGTAGTCTAAGTTGCTGGGTGAACTGAATTATATTTGAATTGCATTTCTGAGAATTGTGTGCCTTCCTTCCATTTCCCTGCATTGCATAAAAGGGGGGGGTGAATGGTCCAAGAAAGTGATTACATTGTCTTTTGCTGAAATTCTATCAAGTTATTTTCTGTACTGCATTTCATTCCACATTGCATCCATTGGAAACCATAAAAGTATTGTTGCTATCTTATCCATTTCATGTCAACTCCTTAGTGATTATAAAGAAGTGTGCTAGTGCCAGATTCTCCGTTGTTAATCTTTATCATATCAGATTAAGTGTGATATTCAATTATTAATTTATTATAAAGTGTGATATATATATATCTATTGTTTAAATTATCAATTAAACCTTTTAACTTGCAAAACAGAACTACTTCTTGGCTCATTGGGGTCAGGAGGATTCCAAGAGAGGGGTGTTATATAGGGGTAGTCATCCAGAATGCATGAACTGGACATAAAGATATATCAATAAGGGTTTTCATTCAGTATTCTAGACTAGGCGTTGACTTGGCTGTAGTGCTGAATTGAATCCTCTTACAAATTGGGGGCTCGTGCCGGACGTTTGGATTAGATCTATCACTTGTGCAGATTAATACAGCGTGCCAGCTGACCAGATACACATATCCGGTCGGAGCACACGCTGTGTTACGCTGTAAAGCACTTCTCAAAGGAACGCTCTAAGAAAAAGGTCTGTTTTGCAAAAATAAAATACAAACTTCTGTAAGTCAGGACAGAGACCAATCTCTAGAATGACGACCTTAGTAGACATGAAAATAGCCAGAGAGCACTTCTTACATAAGTTATTTGTGAGAGGTGAGTGGACTCACCAGGACCAAACAGTCTTGTTGCAGGCCATCACACCCCAATTCACGGAAACAGGGTCAGATAAATGGAGAGACCAGGGTCCCTTACATGTGGCCCTGAGTGAACTATATATGTCCTCTAAGGCCAAGGATGAGCACAACAAGATTGCCAGGGTAGCGGCATATTTATATTTACATATGGGAGCCATGCAGGACAAATGTGCTGTAGGCCAAGATTTGGTGAGTAGGCAACTGCTGGCATTACAGAAGGCCCAATCTGATCTGGACTCTTCTGAGCAGAGGCTGCAGAGGAGCCAGGAGTCAGAAAATGATAGTAGGCAGTATATCATTAAAATAAAAGAGGACATGGATATACTGCAACAGGAAAAGGCTGACCAGGATACTAGATTTCTGGCCCTGCAGAAGGAGCACCAAGACAGTTTGGACTCCTTACTGCAGAGCCAGAAAAAGCTGGAGCAACAATTAGACTTTAACAGGGCATGCACGGAGCAGGTAGCCACCCTGCAAAGTCATCTAGATAGAGTGAAGGTAGAGAGCAACAAGCTGATTATGAAAGACCTGGATACCCAGGCAGAGTTTGATGAAGAACGCCAGAAAGCTGGTGCCTTCCAAAGGCAAAGGGACGACCTGGCGGCACAAATCCAGGCTCTTAGTCAGGAAAGAGACGCCTTAGGCCAGGAAGTCTGCCATTTAAAAAGAAAAATGGAAGAAAATCACCTGGCCCACCAGGGACTGGGTGACCTCCAAAAAGAACACCAGAACTTGTTAGAGCACACCAGGAGGGTGGAGGATGCTCTAGCAAGAAAGGAGCAGGCCAATAGGGACACAGCTCAGGAGGTAACCCTCCTGCAGCAAAGACTGGCCCAGTGCTCCAGGACCAATCAGGAAACACAGAGAGAGAATGAGGCTCTCTGCCAGCACAATGATAGGCTCCAGCAACAGGTAGCGATGCAGGAGAGACTGATAGAGTCTAGTAAGGCCTTAACTGAGGAACTGAAGGCACAAATGCAGGCTCTTGCATTGCAACAGGGAGCAGGGGCGGATAGAGATGAGGTTCGCTGGGAAAGGGAAGCTCCGGAGCATAACCTCAGGAGCCCTAGTACCAGAGGCCCTCATACCTCTCAGTCACTGGACTCTGCCACCCCCATATTCCCTGGCGCACATGAGCACCGGGCCACAGGGATGGCAGACTACTATCCAGACAAAAGTATGGGGCTCATAGGCCAGTACCACCCAGGTATGGAGGGGCGGGCATCCGGGTATGGGCACCCAAGCACAGTGGAATTTAATGGGGAACCCCAGGAGAGTAGGCCCATTAAGGGCATCCTGAAAACCTCTGCCCAGTTAGGTCAGTGGGGGGGGTACCCATCAAATCCTGGCAGCAAGGAGGAATCTGAAGACTCCTCTGAACTGCGCAGGACACAGGAGACGAGGTCCCCACATTCTGCCAGCCATTCCCAGGCTCGCAGAATCCGGGAAAACCTGGAAGAGCAGACAGGAACCTCTGGGAGCAGTGCCTCTGAGTCAGAGGATGAATGGACAAGGGTTACCCGAACCAAAAAGGCCAATAAGGCAAAAAGGGCCTTGCTTAAGGACCCCTTAAAGCAGATTAAGGCGATCAGGAGCGTCATCACGCCTTACCATAAGAACGCTAAGTATTCTGTTTGGGAGCACTTAGAGTTGTTTGAGCAAATGATGGAGACTTTCCATTTGAAGGACAGCCAAAGCTGTATTCAATATGTAAAGTGGACCTTCTCCCCGGAATACTCCAGTTTCTTTGCGGGGCTGGAGGACCAAAATCATTTAAGATGGTCCACCTATAAGGCGGCCATCTTGAAACATTTTTCTGTTCACAGAAATCCTCAAGAGGCTCGCAAGGCAGCCTACAATTTGCAATGTGGGGAGGATCAGGCCCCACAAGAATTTGTGCAAGAACTGAAACGTGCTTTTGCGCAGACCACCAGAAGGGTGCGCACAGACAGTAGAGAATTCATTAATACATTTTTTCGTGCCTTGCCCAAATACATAATGACCCAGCTCGTGAGGGATTTTCATGAGAAAAGATCTTTAGACTGGGTCATTGAACAGGCTACCCGGATCTATGAGGTGCAGAAACCGGTAGATAGCAAAAGTAATGCCCAGAAAAACCCCAAAGCCAACAGCACCCCTGCTGCTGCCAAGGTGGCAGAGGTAAAGGTCACCCCCGTTTTGGATTTGGAGATGGGGGGGCCTAAAAACCTACCTGCACCTAATAATGCTAGGCCCAGAAGGTCCTCGGGCCAGTCACAGACAGGGAGCCAGGGAGGCAGCCCCACAAATGGGGTCCCTCGCTCTCCTGATTATGTAAGTCCCCGTTACAAGGGAAATCGACCCATCCTGGGTTATGTGTGGACTCCTCCAGCCCAAGGGGGGGGATCCAGCCAAGCACCTAGCCCAGGGAACTTCCCTCCTAACTTCCCACCGGAGGGCAGAAATTCTCCAAATCCTGGGCAGAACTTTTTCCCCAGGTATCCACCCAACTTCCAACCCCAAAATCATCCATCCTTCTTTCCCCAATTCCCTGAGCCCAGACAACCTAATCCGGGAGAGGGGAGGCCAAGGGTGGAGGGGTATCCAAATCTCCCCAACCAGGGGTACTACCAAAGAAGGGATAGCTACCCTTCCCGGGATCAGCCCAGGGGAGAAAACAGGGCCCCGTATTAGCCTGAGCGGGTTTCCCAGTTAGAGCGCCAGGTCCAAAATATGGCACGGGATCTGGGTCAAATACTGAGGGCTCAGCAGAACCCTCAGATCGGCATGCCGGCGCAGAATGCACCCAATTCTGGACCTGGTGCCCCAGAACAATGACGGGGCAGCACCCCCGATAACTCACCGGTTCCCAGGGAGGAGGCACAGAGGGAAGGGGGGTGTAAAGCCTTGGAGGAAGCTTCCTTCCTCACTTGTAAACAGCCCCTGGAAACCCAGGAACCGGAAACAAAATCTCCTGCCCCTGAAAGTCTGCCTCCTAAGGAGCAGAGGGGGGGTAGGAGAAACAAAAGACCCAAACAGACTCAGTTTGAGGAGGAGGTACAGATCTTCCAATTTGAGGGAGAGGGATCCTCAGAGGATCCTGGGAAAAGGATCTTCTCCTTCAGAGAGGGGGGAACTCCTCCCAAAGAAAAATGGGTCCCTAGGGATGCAAATCCAGACTGGGGAGATGTGGAGACTGAGCTACCGCCGCCCACCATCTCATCCCAGAACCAACAGCAAGAAAATCCCCTGGTTCAAACCCATCCTGGTGACTGCCTCCAAAAAGGGGGGGCGGCCCGGAACCGGAGCCAGGGGAACCCACAATGGCTCTGATCTCCAGTTGCCAGCTTTTTCTTTCAGATTCCCAAGGCTCTCCACAGAATTCTGCCCAAATCTCTTCGCTAGCGATGTCCAAAACCAGAAAGTTAGCCCACCAGTTGTCCAAAAATGTGCATTATCTGTCCCCCCTTGAGGAGAAGGAGGGAAGATACTATGCACCGGTACAAGTACAGGGGCAGGGTACAATTTTAGCGCTGGTGGACACGGGATCTCAAGCTACCCTTCTGTCCAGAAGGGCCTTTGATGAACTGAATGCAGGAAGGGTAGAGAATTACCAAATTCCTCTCACCTCTCTTCCTGGACAACTGCAGAACTTTGACGGGAAGGAGATTCCCGTCGAGGGGACGGCAGACTTGGACATTAAAATTGGGCGACACAAGTTGAAACACCCAGTCATAGTTGTGACTCCAGAGGGCACCCCTTGTTTACTGGGGAATGACCTCCTGAGAAGGTTGTCACCCCTAATAGATTGTGTAAACAAGGTCCTCTGGACCCAGACTAGCCGACCAATAAAATTAAAACAGAGTGTCAACCATGTTAGTTTAAACGGCACCTGCCACATGGTTGAACAAAAATCTGACCAAGTAGAATTTCACTTCCAGAATAGCCAAATTCCAGACGTGACAGTAATAGCAGTAGGACAACAGACTGGTGATGGAGGGTCCTCTCTATTTCTGAAAATCAACCTTCCTTCCAGCCTAAAGTGGTACTCCACGCTGGAAGGAAACACTCTGAAATTCTATACTAATCCACAATCAGAAACTCCCACTCCTATAGTCCAGAAAGATGTGAAATCAGCTCAGAGCCTGGCTGATATTCAGCAAATTGGAGAGCAGTTGTTCATCCCTGTTCAGTTAAATGATGGGAAGGACTCTGTTCTCGCTCGAGTGTGTGTGAACAACGGTAAGAGCTTCATCAGCGAAGCCATGTTCCGCCAACTCCCAAAAGATCCAGCCATTCCCACATTCAAACTGATAGACAAATGGGAAATGGACCTGGAAGCACCTAATTCCAAACATCTCCTGCCAAGCAGGTGTATGCTCAAAATCTCCATTGGCAACAAGAGCATAGTCTATAACTGTTGGGTCGTGCGAGACGTCACTGCCGCCTTTTACTTAGGCAGTGACATTCTCAATCGCTTTGCCATTAGTTTGGACCTAATAAACTTCAAAGCTTGGTCCCGATTAGCGGATAATCCCATGGGCTTTGATGATCCAGAAAAAGCATTTAGGTCAGCTCAATTGCTACCTTATGCAGTTGAAATTCAGATTAAAGAGGAAGTCACCATCCCAGAAAGGACCCGACAATTCTCCCTGGAAGTGAAAGTTAAAAGGGGACAAGAGTTGAAAAACCCTGATGCTTACATACATCTAAACGCTTCTCTCCAACAGCAAGGGTTGGGGGTAAACCCAACTGCATTAGTCAACATAGAACATGACACCATTCCAATAGAGGTGGATAACAGCGACTTAAAGAGTATTACTCTAGCCGCAGGCACCATTATTGGAATGGCGGTTGATGACCGACATTTCTCCATTGATCTTGGAAATGAACTGTTAGGACCAATCCCCAGGGACTGCATTGACAGTGACAGTGAGGACCATACAACACCAGACAGGATTTTTACCCGGCATGGGGGGAACTTCCTGGTGTACACTTCCTGCCCCTATGGTAAGGAAGATGTGACTTGTGACTTCAGGAGGGATGAGGTGATTTTCCAGGTGCATGAGGGCTGCCTTTCCCACCTGAAGCCTCCAGTCCAAATCAGCACTCTGACCAGGGACTTCTCCACCCAGCTGGAGGAGGCCGCTGAAATAGCCAAACCAGAAGTCTTTCCAGGCTTCAGGCAGATGGTGGAAGAGAGAGTCAACCTAGCTGATGCCTGTGTGACTCTGGAACAAAAGCAAAAGTTGAAACAAGTTTTCTTGGATTTCCAAGATCTCTTTGCGGTAGACTCATATGACTGTGGTCGCACCGACATCCACACAACAACAATCCCCACGGACCCTGGCATGACTCCTGTGTTTGTGAAGCAATATCGCTTGCCTCTCGCATCCATGGAGTCCCTTACTGAAATAATTAAGAACCTTGAGTCCAGGGGAATAATCCGTCCAGTCCACAGCACCTTCAATAACCCGGTGCTGGGAATATTGAAGCCGAACGGCCAGTGGAGACTCTGCGCTGACCTCAGGGAGCTCAACAAACGGGTCCATACTTCCCGATGGCCTCTGCCCTACATTGACCAAGGGCTGGCCCAGATCCAGGGGTCACAGGTATTCACAGCAAAAGACCTGACCAATGGATACTGGACCCTGCCTGTCAGTAGGGAGGACCAATACAAGCTGGCTTTTACCTTTGGGGGCCAGCAGTATACATGGACCCGGACTCCCTTCGGATACCTCAACTCCGGCAATGAATTCAACATTTTTCTACACAAGGCCATGCCCGACTTGGGTGCAAGGGGTAACCTGGCTTATGTAGATGATGTCCTCATCAAAAGTTCATCTGTGGAGGAACACATAGCGGAGATCCGTTATGTTCTGACACAGTTGAGGGCCGCCGGAGCAAAACTTTCCTTTCAGAAAGCACAGTGGTGTAGAACCCGTGTTAATTTCTTGGGGCATGAGATTACTCCTCAGGGTCTCTGTCCCCAGGAAAAGAAAGTGGAAGCACTTCAGAAACTGAAAGACCCCACAACTCTGCGGGAACTAAGGAGCCTCCTTGGACTGACTAATTACAGCAGAAAGTTCATTGAGGGCTAGGCAGAGATCACCAGACCCCTGATTCATCTCCTGAAGGGGGGGGTCAAGTGGGAATGGGGTCCAGAACAAGCCGAGGCAGTAAGACAACTCAAGAGAAGCCTCTCACAAGTGCCTTGCCTAGCTTACCCTGTCAGAAACAAGGAGTTCTTCCTGGAGACGGGGTTCTCTAATACGTGCTTGACGGCAGTATTATACCAAAAGCATGACAAGGTCAATAAAGTAATCTCCTATGCGAGCAAAACTTTATCCTCTGTGGAGGAAAAATTCAACGATTGAGAGAAGGCACTCCTGGCAACGGTGTGGGCATTGAAGAATTACCGCCCGTTTATCCAGGGGGAACACATCATAGTGGAGACTCCACACCAGCCTCTGCAGTATCTCCAAAGTGACAGAATCCGGGCCGGAAATGTGAGTAATTCCCGAATTACTTCCTGGATTCTGTCAATGCAAGGCTTTCCTGTGGAGGTCAGATATGGCCAAAACAAGAAGAGTCCCCTCGCGCAAGGTCTGGCTGACTTGCATGATTGTGCCAGAGAAAACTGTCTCGAGGACGAAAGTCTGAAAATCAAGGACAACATGGAGGCATACCTTAATTCCCCCCACAAAGTCTTTGAAGAGGACAAGTGTGAGGGAATGCCCACTGTCTATGTGGATGGATGCTCTTACCATGTTGACAACGACGGGGAGAAAGAACTGGTGGCTGGCGTAGGGAATGCATGGGTGAATGAGTCCCCAGAACCCTCCGCTGGATACAAAATTGGTCCCCGAAGTAGTCAGGTGGCAGAATTGATGGCTGTGCATCAGGCCATCCTCACTGCTGTCCAGCATCAACTCCGCGAACTGGTCATAATCACAGATTCGGATTATGTACGGAACGGGTTCGTGGAGCACCTGGTTAATTGGAAAACCAGAGGCATGTTATGTGCTAACAACAAACCCTTGAAACATGGGAAGTTGATCCAAAACATTGATGATCTGGTCACCTCGAATGAGATGACCATCTATTGGAAAAAGATCAAGGGTCATTCCAAAGTAGAGGGACCAGACAAAACTGGAAATGACTTAGCTGATCAGCTGGCCAAAACTGGGGCCATCCAAGGGGATCTAATTGAGATTGAGTCCCTGTTGGGGGAAATCCAGGTCACTGCTATCACTAGGTCCCAGACAAATGCTCACAACGACCTTCCAATTGCACAATGGAGTAAGGAGACCCCTGATGCTGATTTGATTACCGCTCAGAAGGGGGATCCAGTAATTGGTAAATTTTACCAGCACCTTGAGGACCCTGAGAACTTTCCCCTGACGGATACCGATTACATTGGGAAAGAGGACCTAAGGGTGTTGATGAAATGTCCAAAAATGTTCCGGATCCATGACGGTTTGTTGGTAAGGAAATCCAAAGCTGGCCACGATCAGTGGGTGGTTCCTACCTCATTCCGAAGCCTGATGTTAAGTCACGCCCATGATGCGGCCACCGCCGGTCATAGGGGGTTTCACACAACATTGGAAATCTTAAGAGAGGTTGCATACTGGCCACACATGGGGCAGGACCTCAACCAATACTTGAAGGGGTGTCTTGTGTGTGCACAATTTCAGCCATCATCCCTCACACACCGTGCGCCTCTCCAAAAGCGGGGGATGACACTGCCATGGTCAGATTTACAAATCGACTTTGTAGGCCCCGTGATTCGCTCTGCTAGGGGGAATAAGTACATGTTGACTGTGACATGCTTGTTTACCAAGTGGGTGGAATGTCTCCCAGCCCCAAATTGCAAGGCAGAAACGGCAGCTGCCCTGATGATTAACCACATCTTTTCCCGTTTTGGTCTACCTCAAAGGATTGAGTCAGACAGGGGTAGCCACTTCACCAGTGAAGTAATGACAAAGATGTGGGAGATACTGGGGGTCAAAAGGAAGTTGCATATTGCTTACAGGCCAGCTTCTTCTGGGGCAGTAGAGAGATATAACCGGACAATTGTGAGCATCTTAAAAAAGTTTGTGGCAGATTCTGGGCCAAGTTGGGATATCCGATTACCTCTGGTCCTAATGGCCATCAGATCTACCCCTTCATCTGCAACCAAAATGTCACCATTTGAGTTGATGACTGGGCGCAAGATGGTGCTTCCGCAGCATTTGCTCTACAGGACCCAAGAGCAGACACTGATAAATGCCTCCACTACTCATGAGTATGTGGAGAATTTAAGGAAACACCTTCAACATGCTTTTGCTTATGCTCAGCGGAATCTAGAAAGATCGGCTGATAGCATGAAGACCCATTATGACCTGAAAACTTCCAGGAAGGAATATCAGGTGGGAGACCGGGTCTATCTATACAACTTCCAAAGGAACCAGGCCAAGCAGCGCAAATTTTTGCCTACATGGAAGGGACCCTTTGAGATCATCGACAAGATCTCCCCTGTGGCCTACAAAATCCACATCCCCAAAGGTCCTTTGGCAGCGGGGGAAGACAAGTGGGTCCACATAAACCAGTTGAAATGTTGCCATCCCAGGCACACTCTGCAACAACTGGAGGAATCCTCTGGAATCCTAGCGGGTACTGTCTCAGACTAATTCAGTTCCAAGCATAAAACATACCACATCTAGTCTCTAAAATATTGTGATTTGCATGAAACTGTCTCTTAGTTATACTATTTTTTTTGTCAAAATAAGAATGTAATGTTTCGTTATGATGAAATGCATATGCTGCCCCACTATCTCAACAGTGGTGGAAAAATGTCTATGAATAGGTATTGCCGCTCTTCCTTTGTCGTCCTAGGAGAAAGAAAACCTGGAGACGGGACAAGGAGGACGATCCGGAGACCGGGAACGAAGATCCAATGGGCCCGGGGTACCGCCCAATATTCCCATCAGGACCGGCGAGGAGAACCGATCGATCCGACCGGATGGAGGAAAAGATGCTGAACTGTGCCATCTATTGGAAGAAGATGTGGAAACATCCCAGGTCTTGCGAGTCCCATCAGTGAAACCGAATGGCCATCGCAAGAGGGGGGCTTGTGGGATGTATTTACCCATGCATCCGAGCCCTACCTCAAAACTGTGCAGTATTGACATGGAAAACATCATGATGGCCAGAGCTTCCCAGAAAATGCACAGGGAAATGCATGAAGAATAGGCTGCCACTCATTTTTGCCGATGTTATGGGCACAGAAGGACACTGCCTAAAACCACCATTGGACTACCCACACAGTAGTCTGAAACCATTGGGAATGGCAATGCTGATTGCCAAAAGCAAACCCATAACTGTTGGGAATTCATTTTCTTAAATCCCAAAAAGGGGTGCAGTACCAGTACTCACCACTATCCAAAAGCCGGCGTTTTAAAACACCAGATTTTACTTTTTGTAGAAAACTGAATCAATGAACCCAAAACATGCCAAAGAAAGACATTTTAAGAGGTGGATCCAATGTAAAGTTATATTCTGAAGTGACTTGAAGGTTTATAACAAGACTTGCTGAGCTGTGGATTTCAAGAGTTTAAGTAAATTTGGACTGAAAGACACTAAACAAATCTAAATGTTTAAATTGAATGAGTGACCTACTTTGAGTGTCACATAGGTTGCAATTGTTTAAATGTCATAGTTTTAAACTTAGAATCAGCATTCTAGCTGCATATGTAAAACATTGTCTTGACTTAAACTGGGGAACAAAAAGTGACATTTTATCTGAAACCTGGCTTAAGGAACTGAATTCTGCCCACCAGCTACCCCCATCAGGAGTGAAACTTGAGTCACAGCTGTGTTCCCAGGCCTATCTGCCTTTTGCTGGCCACACTAAGGATATGCCATCTCTCTGATAATTGAATTAAGGGGAGCCCCCACAGAATACAGGAGCTCTGAACAAAGCCCTGTCCTGACTCAGGCAAATGTTTTATTGGTGGGAGTCGTAAATGGAGCTTCCTCTTGGCAGAAGCTGGGAGGGGCAGGGTCTCTGAGCTTGGCAGAAACTGGAAAGACTGGTTTCTGTACCATGAGACATGAAAAGACACACCTCCATAGCCAGAATATGGTTTTAGAAAAAGATGAATAACTCATAGTACGGACTTGTGAAAATTATTTAAATGACACCACAATTCTTGTGATTTTTCTGCCCACATTTTAAGAGGTTTTTAGAACCGGTGGCATGTTCAGGGGGGTTTTAGCGGAAAAGAGGATATTACTCAAAATGTGTGCATGTGAAAAATCTGACACTTCATCAACTAATGTCCATACTCCTTGCGCACATGTGTGTAAATTTGGGGTAATGTCCGGTATTGCAAACCAGTTAAAAAGTGCAAAATATTGCCATTTCTGAATGCAAGCCCCCAGGAAGAGCAGAGTTTGAACAGGGTATACCTCCTGTAATGCATGATGGGTGCATATGATTTTAAAACAATATGTACCTCTGCAAATATGTATTTGGTTCAAATCTAGATTTGTGTGCAAGTTGACAGGAGGAGTGGACTTTCTGCAGGCTGTAAAATGACATCACTCTGACACAACTTAGCTCCCCCAATCAGGGGAGAAATGAAAGCTTGGCCAATGATAAGTGGAGAGGGGCTGGCTAGTGATGCTGCTAACACACACCCATTTTAAAAACACATAAAAGCAGAGAGACAGGACAGATAGGGGCCTTCAAATCCATTTGCAGCTGGAAGCTCTGCCGGGAAAATCCATACTTTACCTCCATCAACCTTCAGAGACCCAGACCAGACCAGCAGAGTAGAGCTGACCTGTTAACAGAACCAGAGAGAGCTGACCCAGATCACTGTGAAGTGCAGAGACCAGAGTCCAGTCTAAAACCTGACCAGATCTGTGGCGAGGCCCATTTCACTCAAGAATATAGTGTGAGTACATAGCAAAACTGTGCAGAACCAATCTCTTAGTTAAAATAATATAGTTCAAGCTATTTTAATCTAAGTAGAACTGCCTCCTAACTGTCACCTGTCATTTGTAAAGCTGTCACCTGTCATTTTCTAGTTGCAAGCTGCACTTGTCTTTTTGAATTTTAAAATTTCAAATCTGAAAAACGACCTTTATTTAATCGCTCATATCTCCGTGGTCTTGGCACAGTTGTCAGACCGCATTGTCCACCCATTACAGGTCACGCAACCAGGTGTCCACGGCTCTTATTGTGCTCTCCTCATGTAATTCCATTTTACAAAATGTATCTCTTTTTTTATATATTTCTTTCTTTATCTTTAAGAATTCTCATCATCTTTAAACATTATTCCTTCTTCACATTTTACTTTCTTTAGCCATTTCCCTCGTTATCTGGCTTCGGTGGAGTTTTGCTCACACTTCACAGCTCCCCTTCTGCTGTTCCACACTAACAACCATTCTCAATTCCTTTCATTCGTCTCAACTAATAACATGAATACTTTTCAATTGTCCTTCAATATCAGAGACTTTTGAGAACGCTTTTTCTTAAGCGTGATCACTCTGATACAAGGTTTTACTATTTCATTGTCTGCATCTCATTCATTCGCTTCGCTTTAACTTGCAGCTTTCTATTAACATGCCGCCTGCATGCGTTCGCATTGACACAATGTAATTCAGCAATTTTCACTCGCCTACCGGGTTTCTTTTTCTGATTGAAACTCAGCGGTCATGCTGTTGATTTCGTTAGCTTCTGCTTCTCACGGCTGAGGTCCAGGTCATACCTCCTGCCCCTCAGACACTACTGAGCTCTTATCTCTCTGCCCAGGGGAACAAGCAACGTTTTAGGTTCATAAAAGAATCACAACGTCTTTGTGCTCCCTTCTCTGTACTCTGGCTCCCTGGAGACACAGTTCCCTTGCCACGTTTTCTCTCGCAGCCTCACTTTGCAGTCGATAAGCATCTCAGCATCCCTTTATCCACCTTCCGAGCTTCTCCGGCTCATCTGTGACTCCAACTCGCCCTTCTACTCATTCAACTTGCTTTCTGTGATCACTCCTTTTATACTCCTGGGCATGGTCAACTTAAAATGTCTGACCTTGTTAAGGGGACATCTCTCCTCTCAGTCCTTGAGCGGTACTGTGGAAAATAGGTGTTCCCGGGACTTGTAGTATCCCATGAACGTTGAAGGGTACTCGCATAGGTCAATGTATTGTAGTGGATTAATGTGTGATGCATCTAATCCTCTCTTCCTCACCTCCATCCTATTGTGGTGTTCTCTATACGATGGTTGCCTTGTTTTTTATGACTTTTTCCTCTTTTTATAATTAGTGGAACTTTGGAAGGCAGTGTAGGATAAGGCTGGTAATATCCCTGAAAGACTAAGGGACATTACTACCTGGTACGCGTAAAACAAAATGAAAGAAGCGCGCTGATGATTGGTGTGTTGTTTCTAAGCCTTACCTTATGGTGAACTAACACACTTTGTGACCCTCGCACCGGTCTCCTATCTTTTTGCTCAGTCCTGTAACTATGGGCCCCGGGGAATTACCTGACACCGTAATGGCCCCTGGGCTCAGGGCTTACTGCCTAAGTAGGGTGAGTCAATACTAGCGAATGGAGGGTATCATGTTTTTGTTTGGTACATCTGTTCTCTATGTTGGGGAGGTTACTGGATGTTTCCTAAGTTAATGGGGCAGGAATACCAATATCACAAAAACATCTCAGGGATGTTATATTCTCCCTGCAAGAAGAATGTGTTCTATCGTGTCTCACCCGAGGACTTTTCCCCCTTCTACTCCCAAAGACCTTGTACACCGGTGATCCTCCCTCGCTTGTCGACCCCTGGGTTGGAATCCACAAGCGATGGCCCTTCCCTGGTCACCTGAGCAATGGATCCCTGTGAACTAAATGTGAGAACATCCTAAGGTTTCTCACATAGCCCAGACAAAACGCACAGAGATATATACTGTGCGCCCTGATGCCTGCGGGCTCCCAAAGGAAAAATGGACACCTTGAATGTCCTACCCACATCGTTGTGAATGCTTTTGGTCCCTACCAATGGGACGTCAAGTGCATAGCTCAGCCCCAGCAGCTTCCCGTCATATTTCAACCATCATCTTTGCTGATGGGAATCCTTGTGTTCGTGTCTCCAAAGAGGGAAATTATTTCAGCAACAATTGGCGGGAAATTACCTGAAGTACCAACTAAGTATCACAAGAACGCAATGATCACGTTGCCCTCCTTTTTCCAAAATGCTACCACTCTGGCGGAAACACCATTACATTCTTTAGACGTTAAGAGGGCCTTAAAGTATTTCCTCGACTGCACAAAAGCCTTCAGGGCTACAAGACAACTTTTCATTGCATTTGGGAGTAGTTTAGGCAGCAGCGAGAAAGACTGAACCTGCGGAGATTCATAAACCTCTCATTGTTTCATATTATTAGCACTCATATGCCAGAAGGAATACACCCTGCAAGGCCACGATGGGGCCAAGAGCACCCTGTGAGATGTTTTCCTGAGAAAGAGGGCACCAGCCTCTGCCCTTCACCAGTCCAGACTCTAAGTTATAGTGCCCAGATGACCCCATCCCAAGACCCCAGCATTCCAGTGTACCGGACAACCCCAGACAACCGGCCATAAACCTGTTAGTGTGCCGATCTATCAGGAGGATCACAGCAGAAAGGAAAGCTCACCCCACCTGGGGTCCCTGTGATTTATGCTGCGAGGAAAATAACAAAGTTAAGCTCGGGGTGGGATGAACTGGAACGGCGCTGACGCATCTGGGACCGAGCAGGGGTTTAGAGTTATTGTGACCTCAAAAGTAGCCCCTGCTCACATGTCTGCAGTACCAGGTGCACATTAGGCCACATATAGGAGGAGATCTACTGAATTCTTACAGTAATTGCCAATTAGGAGCTTCCCCCTCATTGACGTATTAATTAGAATCCTATGTGGAAGAAGAGGAGCCGACGAAGTTGGGACCAATGGCCTGGCATCCCCTATGGAGCAGGTTGCTTATGTATAGGTTCGCACCAACCAGCTATGAGGATTTGTAACCTATGTGATGTCAAAATGTGCAATCGGTAGGATTTTCTGACGGGTAGCAAAAAATAACATTGTGTGCTGTCTGATTTTCCTACCCGGTCAAATTTTCCTACCTCTGCATAGGCCATCAAATGTGCATAGTGACTACCAATTACAATGTACCCACACTTTCCTTCTACACGGTCCAAATGTGCTATCAGTAGGATATTCTGACGGGTAGCAAAAAATGACATTACATGTTGTAAGGTGTTCCTACCCTGTCAAATTTTCCTACTTCTACATAGGCTGTCAAAACAAACAAACACCCCACCCCCCTTTTTCTCTTTAGTAACGCTAAAATCAGTATATGTCTTGAAGAAAGTGGAAAGTAATGACATACCGCTGAAACCGGTAGACAACAGATCCAGGAGTGATGACCTAGATCCCGTGTACGATACAAACGGAAGTGGCAGACACAGCACAGACATAGTAGCATCTTTTTAAGATAAGCAGCCCCAATAAGATTGGTAGCTGTTTTTTGGTTTTAGAAATTCCTTGATTAGTAAAATCAAGGCTTTGAGTACTGTAAGCCACACAGAGCCAAGGAGATGACAATAAAGTAAAAATATCGACCTTGATGATGTGCGCAACATTTTAGCAGACAGGAAAGTAGTGAGCAAGGATAGGGAGAGACTTCACCTCCTTTTGTGTACCCTTGACAGGTGTAATATTAGTAACCATCGAGGGCCAGCCCCTTACCTGTAGAGAGGGCCAATTAGCGAATATAGGGACATTTAGTTAGACATAGGGACTCAGGCCATAGGATTAAGTAATTCGAATAAATTGTTTCTGTCTAAATGGTGGTAAAAAGGGTAGCCAAAAAATGACATTGGGCCTCATTATAACTGTGCCGGTGCGGTAACAACCGTGCCGGTAAGCCTACGGGCACCGTTGTTACCGGACTGGCGCAGTACATCTCTGTGGGCGGGTGCCATCCCGCCCGCCAGGTTCAGACCTAGTGGGCGGGAGGGCACCCACTCGCAGAGTTCTCACGGGAATACCGGCACCGTGGGTGCTCCCATGTCCGCATTCCCATATATGGGAATGGGGATTAACAGAAATACCAGTACCTGATTCCTGGCCGCCAGGGATGTAATACCCCGGTGTTACCGGGAAGTCAGGCGTCGGTAATTTATTTTGGATCTGGAGGCAACCCGCCGGTATCACTGGCAGGGTTACCGCCAGACCCGAAATGAGGCCCATTACAATTGCTGTCAGATTTTCCTACCATGTCAAATTTTCCTATCGGTAGGATTTTCTGACAGATAGCAAAAAATGAAATTACACCACCGGGGAAATGCACACTTACAATTGACTAGCAGCCAAGAGAACAAAGATGAGACAAACTTGCTTAACCACAACACCTCTGCACGGGTTAGAGTCGGCCAGAAGATCAGCTCTGGCTCCTGTTGGACGAGAGCTCCCAATGCTGGTGTCAGCAGCGTCGGACTACGGAGGGTGAGCAGCGTCCCTGCCTGACACTGAGAGACAGCGTTTACACCCAAGAGGAACAACCACAGAAATTGGCAAGTGAACGTAGGAAGTGTTTGCTGGGCTTTACAAGGAGAGCCATTGACAACAGCGCAAAGCCAGAGCTTTGCTGACTGGTGTGAGCAGTGCCGCAGAGTCAGCCCGCGGGAAAGCCCTGAGGACCGCTGTTACCCACACCACCACTAAGAGGCAACGTGGACGACGGCGCTGCACCACGAGTCTAAACGAAACCTGGGCTGCAGCGCTGAAGTAAAAAGGTACGGAGTGGGGAGGGCAACGGGACCTTTCAAGGATAAAAAGTAAAGTGAGATAAGCCCCCTTCATTCCCCTAAAAGACCTCTTTTAAATAAAATGCACCACCAAAGTGGCAATATCCATCTTGGTCACACCTCTTCCTTTACCCAGTGATATTGGATTGAGAAACCAACCCGACAATTATTAGCAGAAGAAAAGACCAACTCTGCCAATGTGATAAATAATTGTTTATATACAACAAGGATGTGGGTCATCTAAAAACAGTAAGGAAGCGGTGCACATAGCAGTCGTGCAGGACAGGGGAAAAGACTTGCATAGACACCAGTTTGGGCAATATTCATTGTGATATGTGGTAGGAAAGACCATGGATGAGGATTGTCCTCCTGGCAAATGGATAAAAGCAAGTCTGCCAAATACTACAGAATGGTATTTAAGTGACTGCAAGTAGCCCAAAATTCGAGCAAAGACCCGGGATGTGGATTGTGCCCTTGCCATTTCAGAAGGAATTTGAACTAATAGGGACCATTTTGAGTTGCTAGACTTTCTATCTTGAACTTGCTACAACCAAGTCTAGAACGGCTGCAAGAAAGCAGTCAATTCTATGACAAGACTGGAGGCGAGCATTATGCTTCAACTTCTTTATTACTACCCTCCAGCAGTTTCAACAACTGTATCAAACAACAACAAAGAAATGTCCATGTGACTTTCACTTTAAACTACAAATCCCAAAGTCTCTGTAGTCCTTCCTTCTCTCCAGCTCAGTTATGACCACATCCTGTCCCTGAGCTCCTCCTCTTCTTTTACTGCTCTTCAAGCAGATAAGTGATTTTCCTTCTACCTCCCAGCTATTGTGTGTTAGATAGTATTACTGTAAGACTTATTGAAGTTGAGGATATGAGAGGATTCATAGCATGCTTACGCAGCATATTATGTGTTTTATTTTAATAGCTTTACGCAGATAGGAAGGTTTTTTGCAGGACTTCGGTCCGAGCGTGAGTAGCCTCCGTGGCGTCATGGCGTGCGCGAGCGTTGGGCGCGATTATAGTAGACTGCCTCATAGCAGCATCAGGAGCTCCGGCGGCCGCTAGCCCCGTGCCGTATTCCCGGCACACCAGGGGTGCGTTGCGGGGTCGCGGAGCTCCCTCGAGCCGCCCCTACAGCGGGAGCGGACGCGCTTAGGTCCCTCCCCTCCCCCTGCAGGGAGGCGAGGTGGGCGTCAGACGCATCGAGCCCTCGCAGAGGGCCGAGAGGGAGGACTCCGGCCCCCACCCTCGTGGGGGCGGAGTTTTTCGAGGCGCCAAGCCGCGTCGCACTCATTCTGCGATTTCCTACCCGCACCCGTGAGGCACACGGCGAGCGAGGGCCTGCGTGATCTCGAGAGAAGGCAGCAGGCGCGGGAGCTTCCCGTGGTGTAAAAAAAACCAAAAAAAAAACGTGCAGAACAGTGCGAGCAATCACACATATACGAGGCTTCTGCCTCAGAGGACAAGATACAGACCCATAAGCCGATACAGGCTCAACAGATCAAGTGAGTCGGTGCAGCCACAAAAAAAAAAAAAAAAAAAAGAGAGAAAAGGAGAGGCTGAGTTTATCTCGTAAGGACACAGAAGTTGTCTCAGAGCATCTGCTAGGAAGTGGGCAGCATAAGACACCTATAACAAGGTATTGAGGCACACAGCACCCCTATCATGTCAGAATTCGAGTGCAGTTAGGAGGAGCAGTCCCTTGACTTGGCTGCCAGTTTCAAGGAGGTGCTGGGGAATTCCCTAGTAGATGCAGTGGCAGAAGGGGTGAGACCCTTACAAGAAAGGCTTGAAACACTGGGAGCCATGCTTCACCAGCCTACCGGAAGCACCAAGAAGACTCGCAGCTTGCCCATCGAACCCTCTGGAGCAGGGTCTACGGGGAGTATTCAGGCCCGCAAGAGGAAAGCCTCTGCAGACCCCCAGGGCCCTACGGATGGGGCGGATGATAAGGCCCCGGAGGTCGCTGACGCCTTTGCGAAGCTTAAGCAAGCATATTTACTGTGTCAGGCCGTGCCGGACCTCATGATCCCCTCTCCTGAGGAAGAAAATGAAGGAGATGATGACCTAGGCTCGGAAGAAGAGCCAGAGGAAAGGGGTTCGTCCCCTCTGGAGCCGGAGGAGCCAGTCGAGGTAGAGTGGGCGAAACCCAGTGGGGGCAAGAAAGCCCGAAAAGAGAAGCACCTCGAGGAGGAGCAGGACGATATGTTCGACCCAGATGCTATCAGAAACCCGAGGTCTTCCGACTGGCAGCCTTCCCCAAGAGTGGCTCAATATATGACAGCAAGGCTGCGGAAAGCCCTAGATAAAGAAGTGCGACAGCGGCTTCGAGCAGAATGCCCCCGACCAGACTTGCCGGGGAAGGTAGCGGAAACCCCCGAGCTAGATCCGAAGATGCTCACCTTTGTTTCGAAAACCAATAAGGATCCCTGTAAAGGGATTGATAGGTCAGGGAAAAGATGCCAGGAGAAGGTCCTGAATTTAGCTGGCCCTCTCGCTAAGATCATGGACTTAGCGGAGAGAGCGAGAGACACGGGCGAAGAAGTGGACCCGGACGCTCTTGCCGGATGGGCCCAAAGAGCGGTTTGCCTCTTGGGAAACGCGAATTGCGCTATAGCCTCCGAGAGAAGAAGAGGGTTACTTCTAAAGATTGACTCGAAGCTCAGTGACCTGGCATCTTATGAGGCCGGAGAAGCAGCCCAAGGCTTCTTATTTGGAGAGATTTTCGGGAAAGAAATGGGCCACTTCGTGGGCACATACACGTCCCTGGAAAAAGCACAGGCATCTATTCGCAAGATCTTCCCGCAGAGAGTTTTTGCCGGGACCGGCCGTTACAGGGGTCGCTCGACCGGTCGCCAATAGGGAGGAAGGAGACCCCCGAATAACAGAGCCCACTACTGGGAGAACAGGCAGCAAGACACCTTCTTCCCGGCCAGAAGTCGCAATGCGATAAGACTGCGAGGAAGAGGTGCCGGACGTGGCCAAGGGTTCACGCCAGGTAAGGGCCATTACTTACCCTCCGGTGGGAGGGAGGACAAGTATGTTCTGGGGAAACTGGCGCGCGCTTTCCAGCGATGCCTGGATTTTGCAAACCGTCAGAGGCCTGCAATTAGAGTTCATTCAGGACCCAGTGCAGGCAAGGGCGCCCCATCGCCCGCAGCTAGCGAAGGCAGAGCTAGAGGCCCTCAATGCCGAATTGGAGCAGTTAGTGAGGAAAAGAGCAATAGAGAGATGCCCCGGGGCTCCGAACTTCCTCAGCAACATGTTTCTCGTTCACAGGAAGGAGAAGGTTCGCCCAGTTATCAATTTAAAGGAGCTGAACGGATGGATAGTGTACCATCATTTCAAGATGGAGGGGATCCATCAGCTCAGAGATTCCCTGAGAGAGGGAGACTGGCTGACAAGGTTAGATCTAAAGGACGCATACCTGACAGTGCCTGTGCAGGCGCGTTTCAGAGGTTTCCTAGCTTTTCGCTGGAAGGAACAGTTCTGGCAATTCAAGACAATGCCATTCGGGCTTGCGTCAGCGCCTTGGGCGTTCACGAAATTAATGAAACCAGTAGCCGCAGCCATCCGAGAGAAAGGGATTCGGCTGATCATATATTTGGACGATCTATTACTGCTATCAGAGGATCGGGGAGCGCTGGAGTATCAGACGCAGTGGGTACTAGACCTGTTGCGATCACTGGGGTTCCTAGTGAACACAGAGAAATCGGATACCAAGCCGGCACAAAGGTTAGACTTTCTCGGCTTCATCCTGGACACAAGGAAAGCCTCCCTGGAACTTCCAGCAAGGAAGATCCGAGACATCAAGAGAGAAATCAGAGCATGTTTAGGGAAGAAAGTGATTTCTCTGAGAGTTTTAGCGAGAATTGTGGGCCTCCTAGCAGCCTCCATACAAGCTATTTTTCCAGGTCCATTACACTATCGAGCCTTGCAAAGATTGAAAATCAGACATCTACGACAAGGGTTGAGATACCATCAATCGGTCCCACTGGACCAGGAATCCATCACAGAACTGGAATGGTGGTTGCAGAATATGGATGCCTGGAATGGGCGTGCCATATTCGGAGACCGGCCGGACCTAGTGATAGAGTCAGACGCCAGTCGTATAGGATGGGGAGCTCGATGCGGAGAGTTGCAAACTGGAGGGAGATGGAGCTCAGAGGAGCTGAGCCTGCACATAAATTGCTTAGAACTCCTAGCGGGCTCTTTCGCGATAAAGACATTCACGAGAGACAAGGTGAAGTCGTGCGTACTGTTAAAGATGGACAACATTTCGGCGGTACGTTATATAAACCACTTAGGAGGGACGAAATCCAAAATGCTAGCCGAGCTAGCAAAGGATTTCTGGCATTACAGCCTGAGGTCCGGGACATCAGTGACAGCGAAATACTTACCCGGAACTCTGAATGTGATAGCGGACTGGAACTCTCGCTACCTCACGGACTCCAGCGATTGGAAGCTGGATCCGGCAGTATTTCAAACTCTGAATCAGAGATGGGGTCCGTTTCACACAGATCTGTTTGCCTCTCGCCTCAACGCTCAGATACCCAACTACTTCAGCTGGAGAATAGACCCAGACGCAAGAGGTACGGACGCATTCCTGCAGGACTGGGCAGGCGGAGCGCACTACACGTTTCCCCCATTCATGATGCTGAGCAGAGTGCTAGCGAAGTGTCGGAGGGAGAGAGCAGAACTAGTGCTGATAGCACCACTGTGGAAAGCTCAAGTGTGGTTCCCGACGCTGATAGAGCGCCTAATAGATCTGCCGAGGGTCCTCCCGGAAGGGGAGCGATTGCTCGCGGACCCAGTTGGACAGTGTCATCCTCTGAGAGCGAAAGGGACTCTCCCGCTCATCGCGTGCAGGATATCAGGCGACGATGGGAGCTGCCAGGCATTTCGCAGCAGGCTGCAGAGCTTATCGCCGAATCCTGGGCTCCATCGACTAGGAGGAGCTACGACGCGGCTTGGGCTAGGTGGACGAGCTGGTGCAGAGGGAGAGGTTTTCATCCCATTTCTGCGCCTGTAGTGGCGATTCTGAATTTTCTAGCACAACTACTGCAAGATGGGAAGGCATTCCGCACTATAGGGGTGTACAGATCTGCGATCTCTGCAGGTCATGTACCGATTGAAGGCGTGCCAGCAGGTGAACACCCAGCAGTCTGTAGGCTCGTCAGAGGGGCTAAGTTTAAAGTGCCGCCAGTTCCCAGATATACGGTACTGTGGGAGGTGACGAAAGTTCTGAGATTATTAGAAAGTTGGCCAGCTAATAGATATTTGTCCCTCAAGCAGTTATCGAGCAAGTTAGCAATGCTTTTGTGCCTCGTGTCTTTTAAGAGGGTGTCCGATGTTAGAGCATTGGAGATTAATAGGAGGACGTTTGGGCCGGAAGGCGTTACCTTCATAGTGGTGCAGAGGACCAAATCGAATACATCCACAGTGCATTACCCCTATTTTCCAGATAATGCTAAATACTGCGTCACTAGCTGCATCAAGGAATACGAAGCTAGGACGGCAGAGAACAGAGCGATGGGTACAAATCAGTTGTTAATTGCGCGTAGGAAGCCTTTTCAGGCGGTCAAAACAGCTACCATAGCGAGATCGGTTAGAGAAGTGATGTTAGCATCAGGAATTGATTTGCGACAGTATGGGGCGCATTCAGTGAGAGGGGCCATGGCATCTAAAGCATTTAGGACAGGAGTTCCCTTGCAAGATATTATGGCAGCAGCAGACTGGGCGTGTGATCGTACCTTCAGAGAAATTTATTTTAAACCAGCTGAAAGTATAGCGAGTGCAGTATTGGGACAGCTTTGAACAAGCATAATGCTCGCCTCCAGTCTTGTCATAGAATAAAGATTACCCCTGCTAACTTCGCAGGGAGTATTAATTCTATTAAAGACTAGGAGGCGAGCATTAGTTCCCACCCGCGACTGTTTGATAATCATATTGTATGTAACAGTGTATGGTTATGATGACAAACTAAGTGCCACCCTGACATTATATATTTTCTGTTTTCTCTAGGGGAGGAGCAGAAGAACAATTGAGGGGATGGACTAGGAAAGACGACGAGAGTTCAGTCGTTGCAGAGTTATGTCGGAGTTAAGAAGTCCTTGCTCGGTTGGCGGGACGTGAAGTTTTGGTATCAAGACATTAAGAGCACGTAAAAGAGAGGAGGAGCTCAGGGACAGGATGTGGTCATAACTGAGCTGGAGAGAAGGAAGGACTACAGAGACTTTGGGATTTGTAGTTTAAAGTGAAAGTCACATGGACATTTCTTTGTTGTTGTTTGATACAGTTGTTGAAACTGCTGAAGGGTAGTAATAAAGAAGTTGAAGCATAATGCTCGCCTCCTAGTCTTTAATAGAATTAATACTCCCTGCGCAGTTAGCAGGGGTAATCTTTATTATATTGTGTTTCCCCTTGCAGTAGTTTTGAAGCATTTTAGTGTGAGGGTCAGAATAGGACATTTATTTTGGACATCCATTTGACCGTCTCATTAGTTAGTTTTGCTGAGGCAGGGAAACCCCTCCTAGAGATAGGGCCATTGAGGCATTTTTTCCAAACCCTTTTATTATTTAAATAAAAGCATATTGTGGAATTATCAACCTTCTGTCCGTCTGCTTACTCCAACCCCGTTACAATAGTCAGCAGTGAGATAAAACGGACAACAAAAAAGGATCACAGGGTTTAGGAGAAAAGATGCGAGAAAGAAGTTGGAAGAGACGGTGGGGAGGAGAGAGTGACAGTCAGAGCAGAAAAGTAGCGCTTATTTGGCGTCAAGTAGAAGCAGTGGCGGAAATGGAAAAAATGTAAAGGGGATCCCAAAAGGGCCGCTGTGGAGGTGGAGTTTGGAGGTAGGGGTGGAGTGCTGAGGGGGTGGATTTCCGAGGAAGCGGAGCTTGCAGTTGGGCACCACTCAAAGGAAATGTTCAAAATAATATTTTTTAAATGGTGTAATTTCTTTCATGCTGCTTCTTTTCAAACTCCACACTGTGCATCAATTACACTTTAAATCACTTCCATGGCAGTGGTGCACCCCAAATACTGTTGGTAATGGAGTGTTTTTAGTTCATTAAGGGATCCATAGACACGCTCTACAGTAGAAGGCTACCAGGGTAGCTCAGCAGGTTGAGAGACCGTTGCTGAGATGTTATATATTCAAAACTGGTTGTTAATCTTATGACTTTTTGCAATTCCTTATAAACAAATGTGCTATAAAATGTGTTTGGCCAGAGCAGGGGTTGGTTTGGGCTGGGCTGGTCGCTTGCTTATATTCAGGGCAGAGGAGGGGGTATTTCTGCCCCTGTAGTGAAAATCAAAAGTGGGCACCCATGAACCCACAGTTTAATTTCCTAAAAACTGCTGTCAGCACAACATGAGCATTTATTTGTGATTACCCAGTTTGACAAGCATTTAACATATTTATAAATATAACCTGTGATAAAACACAAAGGGGCACACAAATTACAGAGAATGTGTGGTAATCGGACAAAAATAAAAAAATATCAAAGATAATTAGTGAATGCAAGCAGCATTTTTCAGTTTCAGTCCTGAGATCCGGCCAGACATCTGATGCCTGATCTCGGACCCAGCAAGAGCCTGTCCTTTGGCAAGCGCTGAGTAGAAGGGATTCATAGGAGAAATTAAGAGAAGAAAGACTATCAAGATCAATAAGGCAGTGGGATTTATTCCATTACTGCTCGTCCTTACATAGGGCCTCATTCAGAGTTCAGTGGTAATTCTGCAGTAAATCTGCCGGAAATAGCCACAATCGGTTACCCCTACTGCCACTTGGTCCCATGGATTTGCCATGGGATTACAAGTGGTGGTAAATCCCCATAGGACTCCTGGGGATTTCTGGTGGATTTACCACCGGCGGATTTGCTGTGCATTAAATCTGCTGAATTTTGGTGGTAAAGTGGTGGATTTACTTCGTTCTGGAGGTGAATCCTCTACTTTACTTCCAATGTTATAACTCGACTGTGTGGGAAAAATGGCAGCAATTCCGTCACTGCCAAAAAACAGTAACAGAATTAACACCACTTTTTTCCCACAGTGCCTAATTTGTAATGAGGCCCATGGAGAGGATCGCAAAGTGGGAAGTGAAGAAGACAACCAGGGTTGCAGGGTTGAACCTGCTAGAGAAAAGGGTATGCAGTGATAAAATCACGGCAAAAATGTTGCCTGTACAAAAAACCATGGCAAAAAGGCTGTGGTTTGATCCGATAAAGGTGTACCCCATTACACCATTTAAGGGGAGCGGGGTTTGCGGGGGTGTCCCGCGCATCCTTTACATGGATTGCAGTGGCAAAACCACTGCATTTTTGCCGCGATATTTTGTGTTCACAGCCATTTTTGCTGCGATTTTAACACGTGGAACTGAGTAAAGAATATTGAGAATCAAGAGTGGATTGAGGATTCTAATGAAATATTGTGGTATCTTGATCTGGTGTAAAAGTGCCAAATGTATCACTAGGTGGCAGTGAGGAGCTGAGTGAGGAGAGCAAAGAAGAGGGATTGAAGGAGCACAGACCATGTAGAGAAAATGTGAAAGAAGAATGAAGGGACCAAGTAGCAGTAAGGTCAGGGGACAATGAAAGTAAAAAGTGGTCCAATAACTAAAAAGGGTGAACAGAAGCCACAGTATCAAATGAAAAAAATGAAAAGCTCAGGTTGAAAGATGATCGAGCGGTATGAGAATGATAGGAGGTAATTTGACCAAGATAAATAGAGTCCAGGACACAGAGTAGAGGGGAGAAAAAGTGAAAAAGAAGAAGATTCAAGTTGCAAAGGAGTGGAAAAGAAGAGGAAGTCGACAAAAGTAACGACAGAAGGTAGTAGGGAATAAGGAAGCAGAGGAAGAGGAGTTTAGCGAAAGAAGCAAAATCGTATTTGGAGATGGAACAAGGGGGCTGTGAAGCTGGGGGAGGGGACTGAAGCTATGAAGAATGATAGAGAATACTGCGACTAGGGTATTGTCACATTCCATGGTGGAGGCACCTTTCCATTAGGCCAGGGAGTTGAGGCCGCTACCCAACAGCCCCCTGTGGGTGGTACTCAGCAGGTGGATCTCATGGGATTGGTGACAATGGCCCTGGGAGAATGCAGTATTCATCGTCCCTTTTGGTTTCCCTACCTTCCTTAACTCCCACTCAAGTCCCTCTGGTCCCCCACACCACTATTTGTTATGGATGAGCAGAGGACACACTTAAAAGGACTTGGATGAGGAAGATGGAGACACTTCCAAACCAGATACAGAATAGTACTGCGGCGAGGCAAATGAAGCAAGGAGGCGAAAGCTCACGGCGGAACCAACACACGTGGTACAGCTGCCAGAAGGGCAAGCTAATGGTAAAAAGGGAAGACGGACTCATTCCGTGGTCAAACAACCAGCCCGCGGAGGAGCAGGGAAGGAGACGCTGGCCCTGTTACGAGGAACCCGAAGACTGAAGGCTGGGACGTGGATCAGACCAGCGAACACTGACCGGGAACAGAGGTGTGGACAGCCGAAGGCTAGAGAGAAAGAGAGAGAGAGACAGAGAGAGAGAGAGAGAGAGAGAGAGATATGCTGGAACTGCAGAGCCGTGAGAAGGAGAACGCTGAGTGCAGCAGGAGCATAGAAGCTTCTCTCCAAATCCCGAAAAGACCAGAGAGTTCCCAAAGATAGGGAAAGGGTCGGACCGGTCAAGGGGGCATTAAGGGAGCTGAGTAAGCTTGTAAAAACAAACTTTGCAAACTTGATAAACCAGATAAGAGCATCCCAAAAAGCCCAAGGGAGTGAAAGGGACCCTCTGCAATATAAAGCAAACTTTGCAAACCTGACAAACCATATAAGAATATCCTAAACATCCTAAGGGGGTGATAGGGAACCCTGAAGATTACAAGGGGATAAAAAAGAAGACATACAAATAAATACAAACTTTGTAAATCCACTACAAAAATCCCAAAGAGCACATGGAGGTGAGAAAGAAAATCTGAAATACATCACAAACTTTGTGAAGCAGATAAATGCAACCCAAGGGACACAAGTGTTATGATCACAGGGCGTCAGCTTGCATGTTCCCAAACCACACATTCCCACTTCACTCTGAGGACCGGTAGGGCAAGGGGAAAAGAAGGCTGCACCGCCCTATGTCGCGCCTGGCGCTCATCAGGTTATTTGGTATGTTAGATGTGGGTAGTTCAGTTCCCTCAGCATGGCTCACGGCATGGCCAGCACGTTTAATTTGGCACAGACTAGTACATGTGGGAGGGCTGCTATTTAAAACCACACCCACACGTGTTTCAGGGCTTTGCATTATTTCTGCCTACGCAGCATAACGCTTATTGTGATCCTGCGGCCCACGCCAGCACCTGTAAGAAGACCAGAAGATCAGTGAAGGGAACCATCCAGATCCTCGAAGACCTGAACCACTCACCTTCTCCGCTCCTCATCGAATGCGGCCTCCGCCTCAATCAGCAAGGATTCTAAGCTCCGGCATCCCTTACTTGTTCTGCCGGCTCGGCAGCTCTCCCTCCGGTCAGGTCCTGCAGCTGTTTCTTGATCCACCGGCTCAGTAGTTCTCCCTCTGGTCTGGTCCTGAAACCATTTCCCGATTCGCCGGCTCTGCAGCTCCTCCTCTGGTCCGGTGCTGCAAGAAAGACAATAAAAAGGCAATTAGAGCATGCAGAGCTTCGCAGCTGAAAGCACGAGGCAGAACGTGCACATGTGAAGACATAGTTATAAGAACTTGTGAATACAACAGACAACATAGATATATGAAGGAACTTTGAGCATCAGAGTCAAAAGAACCTGTTAACAACATTAAGGACATTTAAAGGAACGGAAAACTACGAACAGACACCTGAATAAAGACACTTGAGGACAGACTTCCACAATAAGCCGAAGCAGGTCTAGGCTTCACCGGTGAGTTAACTGGATCTGAGAATAGAAAAACACCCCTGCAACAGACAGCAGGAAGGAGAGCCTTGTATCCTAATTAAACAGGTGAGCAGCCTCGCGGGGGGAAGGTGGGGTACGAGGGAGGGAGGGAGTTTGAAAGGGAAGAGGGCCCACTTAGGTCACCCACACCCCTGTACTTGTTTTAAAAGGTACTTGACCACATTGCATTCCCGCACACAGGGTGGGGTATTCCAGTCCAGGCTAGCAAGATCAACACAGCAAGACCACAGGAGACTCCAGAGGGCCCCAACACTCCTGCAATGTGCAAGGTAATAGTTACAATAGGAGAAGAGACAAACAAGCAGAAACAGACATTGGGGGTGCACTTAGGTGGGACAGTACTTGGCAAGGGAATATACCAGGTCTGTCCAAGTGGACAATAGGTAACGAAGGGACAAGGATCCCACTAAGCCAAAGGAACAGGGCCTGGGACTGAGATGAAAGCAGGTAAAGCCCATCAGTGGAATGCATAAGGGTCAAGCACCTACCTCCCACCAAGAAGATTTATTACCAGTGTGCTGCAGCTCAAAACATAAAGTTGTGGAAATCAAGTCTGGCAAGCGAGTAAACCAGACTTGATACGCTATTGGAAGGGTCTACGGTGAGGTCTGGCAGGTTAGTGAACCAGGCCCTGATTCGGGTGAAAAGGGCTGTGGAGAAGCAGATAAGGGAAGAACCCAAGGCAGGAGCATCCACCCCACGAGCAGAGGATGAGGTAGTTAAGATCATGGTAGTTAAGATCATGCCAGACCTCGCCTTACTCAACGTAATGATCCCATTTCTACCGAGACCTTTCAAAGGGTGGTGTTGGAAGAAGAAGAAAGGAGAGGAGTGACTGCCTTCTTTTTCCTCAGATGGGGGTTAGTGTACAGGGGAGACAAGGAAAGGGACGGGGAAGAGGAAGACTCTACCAAACCTGAGGCAGAATAGCAGTGTGATGAAGAGGATGAAGGAGGATGAAGCAAGGAGTTGAAAGCCCAGTGTGGAAACAACACACACAGTACAGCTGCCAGAAGGGCATGCTAATGGTAAAGACAGAAGAAGAGCTTATTACATGGCCGAACAACCAGCCCTGGAAGAGCAGGGAAGGAGACGCTGGCCCGTTTCCCAGGAACCCGAAGACTGAAGGCCGGCATGCGAACTGCCACAAGTACTTGTGTGGCCTTAGCAAGGCAGACCTAATCAGTGGCAGAGACACATAAAACTATGATTACAAATAAAAGTTAATTGCCAAAACTATGATTCATATGTGTCCATTCCTGGCTCTTCACAAGTAATACAATGAAAGTGAGAAAACACAGAATAATAGGTCGAGGGTTGCTTGTGATTTAAAGCAAATGGAACAGGCGTTCCATAGACCAGCAGGAACTCAAATGAGCTGGCAGGTAGATATACTAGGTTAAACAAGATTTTCTGGGTTCCAATTACGAGAAGTCGGATTAGGAGAGGGGAGTCAAGATGTATGATGAACAGGTATAGATAAAGCCATTACATTAGAGCCGGGGTCCCCAACCTTTTGTAGACCATGATCAAAATGTGTGTATCAAATTTAGCGAGGAGCAACATTCATACTTTGACGTAACATATCATCATTCATTTGGTGGAAAAACGATTACAACACAAAGTTTAATTTATAGAAAGTTAATATTGCTAAGATTATATTTTATTGTGCAGCAATTAACAGTAATCTAGATGAAGTGCAGTTCTTTTCCAGGCAATTTACAATGACCTTTAACTTCATTTGACCGTAATTGGGGGTTTACAAGGAATGTTAAGGAAATTAAATGGCAAGCAGGGTGTTTTTATACACATGAGCACTGTACAATTGTTCGAAAACATGGCAGTGCTTAAAAGAAACGTACAAAGTTCTTAGAGTTATCGCCAATGAATGATTCATAACATTCAGTGACAAATGTTGTATTTTAATTAAGCACGTTTGGACAGTTAAACTGCTCAAGAGTCTGAGCATTGAAAATAAAAATACAATTTGATTTTTTGGTTCTCCCCTAAGCAATGTTCCAATCTATTTTGGCAAATTGTGTATTTTTTCCCACCCAAATTTCTTTATTGAGAAACCAACAGTGTACAGCCATACAGTGAATAAGTCATGGCAAGTGAACATTAACTATCAGGCTTCCATTTTTATATTTAACCATAGTGATCCCTCCCACCCCCATTCCCGGAACAGACCCTACCTCTTCAGGAAGAAGATGGAACACCTGAAAAACCTTCTCTGAACTTTTTGCATCTGATGCCTCGACTGGTGAAAGCAATACAGAAATCCAGGTGAGACCTGCACAATCTGACATATTGCAATGCCCAAAGATGGCTACATTTGTCAGCAGTTCAAGGGTTATCCATGGACTGGCACGAGCGGGAAGGCACGGCGTTGCAGAAGCGGGAGGGATTCCCCCGTTACAAAGCACATTTCGTATAGTTGATTTGTTATTTGGTTCTTGAATTTGGTTTATGGTACACAAATTGGCTCTATCATCCCATTTTGGACAGTAAAGTCCCCAGCAGCAATGGCACCATGAAAAATCCTGACATCTGTAGTCGGACTTGCCGACGCAGCATCGCTCCAAGCGTCGGTGTGTCAACCTAATCACCTGTGTCCCAGCAAGAAAAATCCAGTGAAGGACTTGACCGAGTCACGCAGGTAGCTGTAATATTACGAAGTCTTGAATACTCTACACGAGCGGTTCGCCTCGTTTGAAGGTTTTCATCCAGTAGTTAGCCATGGAGGTCTAATTATAATGTCCAGCTATTAATGAGCCTTTTTGAACTGTATACAAAATTGAAAGAAGAATTGTGGAGCTAGTGGTGCGTGCACTGAAAGCATCAGCTACGCAATTATTAAATAAGGAGCATTTTGTGCCTCGTATTATGGAAAAACCCACGTGTGGCCATGGAAGGGTGTATATCAAGAAATTATCTGTCTTCTCCCCTGAAGAAAGTTCATGCAATGATAGCCTGGAAGAACTGAAACATATCGGGATTGTTTTATGTCATTTGAGTGATATACTCAAATTAGTGTATTTATTGTACTGTGTCATCTGACTGTTTCAATGGTGCTTAATTTGAGTGTAGTGACTTGTTGTGTATTAGTCTTTTTCACATGTATGTAATGTCTGGGTCCAAAACATTTTTTATGAAAGAAATTTCACAATGAGTATTGTCTCCTCTTAATCATTATTAAATATTGTTTTATAAAAAAAGTTTTGAAAAAAACTTTGGAGTTATACTAGCCTATTTTTTCAAGACTATGGGGGTCATTCCGAGGTTGGAGGTAAGGGATTACCGGCGCCTGTAAGGGCACCGATGGCGGTAATCCCTTACCTCCGTATTCCGAGTTCCCTTTGCGGGTCCCTCTTTACCTCCTGCTTTTAGCAGGAGTAAATTACGGGACCCGCAAAGTGACCTTGGAGTAAATTACGGCACCATTATTACCTCCTTCCCCATTCCCATTGAGCCCTATGGGGGCAGAAATGGGGATGGGGAAGAGCTATGGTGAATGGGGAATTACCGGTCCATCCAACCTTGGAATGGACCGGTAATTACTCCATTCACCATGGCTCGTATACCTCGTTGTTACTCTCCGGTAGCAGGGGT
The DNA here is from genome assembly GCF_040938575.1 of Ambystoma mexicanum. Taxonomy (NCBI): domain Eukaryota; kingdom Metazoa; phylum Chordata; class Amphibia; order Caudata; family Ambystomatidae; genus Ambystoma; species Ambystoma mexicanum. The sequence continues at coordinate 611,709,544 of NC_090925.1, read as the reverse complement.
CTTACCGTACCTCGCTACGTGCTCCTATTTTGCGGGAAACTACAAGGTCCTGGACCTCACTCTGGCACAGATACAGGTTGCCATGGAGTTTGTCTGGGCTACGGAGACGGCCGTGTCAGCTGATACGGTCCAAACGTACATCACGTACAGGGAAGCCCGTCCCCCTGCAGTTTAAATCCAGTGACTGCAGGGGGCTCGTTGCTGCTAATTGTAGCGTTACCCATGTATTGTTCGGGACCTGCCTTTGTGCTTCCTTACCCTCGGAATTCCCTCTGCGGGTTTACCATTGATTTCCCTGTTACCAGAACTCTGCCTTCTCCATATCAGATTGCCTAGTTGTTTCTCTTTTTTTGAACTTGGCTTGAACTGCACCTATTGAACTCAGAACTCACCTGGATTGCAACAGTTTGTGCCATTGTTTGTTCGATTACCTGGCTCCGACGCGGAACGCCTTCCGATACCTCCCTCACCACTGGCTCGATCTTCCGGTTCTGGTGTACTGCTCCACTTGATCTCACTCACGGGTGCTGTCGAGTCATACCAACAAGCGTGAGTCAATCTTTGCTTATATTCCATTGGGTCTGAATTCTACAATAGAAACGGAATTTTTGTTCCCATATACTGACTATATACATTCACTACCTCAAGGTCATATTTACTTATCCTACTCCAATACGCACATAGGGATATCCTGGGTCCTGTTCCTGTTGTTGTGGAACACATTACAATAACTGTTATTTGGAACATTTCTGGTTTTCTTGCTAAGTGCAGTCTGAACGCTCATTATATTCACCAACCTGTACCTAGTGCGTCCCTCGTGCCGGTCGGGTGTATTTTCCCATACGAATTTTCCCTGTTTAATATTTTTTCCTGTCGTTGTGTTCTACCCATCTGGATTTATTTTCTTCAGTACCAGTCCCTTCTCAGGTCAGTCTCTGCATCTTATATTCACTCGTAAGACAATTCTGATTTGTCACTTATTCACCGGCTGGGGTGTTCCTTTTTTTATAGGTACAGGATCCATAGCTCTATCGAACACCACCTACATCAAACTTCAGGTACCTGTTGTCATATTAGATTGCTTACTGATAGAACACGAATTACACCTGATCTAATCATTTCTGTGATTCCTTTACAGCATTGGTTTGGCGGTGCGCGTGTTCCCCGCTCTTTTGTGCGATAGACAACTCTGCCTGTTTTACCTGAACAGCAGAGTGGTACATCGTAAAGAGGAGTCCCCCATCTGGAGGAAGCCTGATTATTTGAAATCAGGGGAGCTGGGATTCTGGACACTGATTGCTGCTTTAATCAGGTACCACTCCTGTCCTTAGAGGTCGTATGACCACCTTCCAACATGGTGAGTAACACTCGTCATATGCCCCGAGGGGATCTGCTTTCCCTGGTTTTACAGATAGACTGTAGAATATCGGAAAGAAGAGCCGAACTAAGGAAAGGACGTACACCAGCTCTCTTTACATCAGCACACCAGACGCCTTCTCATTACACTTCAAGTCGTGCTCTAGAAGAACCAACGCAAGTGGGCACCACTCGAGGTCCTTTGAATCCGACTGAAAGACAAAGACGCAGAGAGAAGGGTCTTTGTCTACATTGTGCCTCTGACAACCATCCACTTTGTGACTGCCCTGATGTACCCCCTCAAAGACAGGGAAACGACAGGCCCCGGTTTTAGGAGGAACCACTAACCAGGGTTCTGCTGAAGGTTCCAACTACTTCTGTCCTGCCACAGAATCTGAAGAGGATACACGCTTGATTGTGGTCCACACATTACTACGATGGAACAGGTTGCCTGGCAGAGAGGTGTTAGCCCTAGTTGACAGCAGGGCTGCAGGCAACTTCCTAGACGTTAATTGGGCTAAATCCGAAGGATTGCAGCTGCTCTCCAAAAAGTAGGAACAGACAGTAGAAGGAGTTCATGGTCGTCCCATGTGTTCAGGTCCCATCAACCAAACCACCAGACCACTTCAGGTAACTATCAATGACCATCACGAAACCATAGCATTCGACTTCATAAGGGCAGCACATTTCCCTATCATCCTGGATATTCCCTGGCTTCGCAAGCACAACCCTCTCATTGACTGGTCTCTCAATTCCATATAATTCGAATCTGAGTTCTGCAGAAGGCACTGTACGTCGTCTCCACGGCAGTGGCGTAACACAGGATCTGGGGGCCCCCTGCGAGTCATGCTACGGCTCCTCCCCAACTCGGCCACAAATCACGGGTCGCGCCACACTCTGGGATGGCCTAGATTACCACGCTTGCGCAATACACATGAACGTGCTGCTGAAGGGGTATGGCGCACACTGCACTAGGATAAAGATATAAATATGTATTTTAACGCAATATCCAGCACATTTTCTGAGAAAAATTGGCTAAAAAGCAACAATGTTTGCTATTGTTTTGTAGGGTAACAGCAATCCAATAGATGCAAGCCACCAACAGTGCACATGAACATTAATGCTTTGCTATTAAAAATGCCATGCCACAATGAAAACATGGCCAACTGGCTGCACAATGTAGACCAGTGTAGACGCGTAATAACATTACAATAAAGCATGCCAGGCCACATTTAGACATACCTAGACTGGTTGCACCAAAATGCCAGTCGAAGCAATAAGACTCATCAAGAAGAGAGCACACATTCAAGCCTGCGTCTCTGCGGCCTCTAACAAAATGGGCAAACTCTTTAAAATCTGCAAGGAACTGGCCACTCCTGTTGCAGTCTCTTCCTCTCCTGTTCCTTCAACAGGCCCTTTGTACGGCTTTGTCCTCTTGCTTCTCTGTTAAATCTCAGTAGATCCTATCCACTGTCTCCTCTACCTCTCCCTCTTCCTCTCTCAGCCCCCCTTTGGCCATCGCTCCCTCTCCTCCTTCTTTCTCCTCTTTCTAACACCTGACAAGGTTTCTAGACAAGTGCCATCTATGGAAGTGTCGTCAAAACAGGGGCTCGTCTGCTCCTCCAGAACCATCAAGGACCATATTGACACCCTTGCTCCAGCCTTGGTAGATTTCTGTAATCATTGTTTTGCCACTGGAAATTTCCCCTCTCCCAAAATCTTGGAAAAGCTGGCCATCTCCCAGCTTACTCTCCACACTGAATCTGTTGGTTGTCTCTATGACCATAAGTCTGGCTTAAGAGCTGCCAGAGGCACAGAAACTGCTCTCCTGAACATGTGTGAAGATCTGATCTCTAACCTTGATTCCAGCATTGCTTCTGTCCTCATCCTCCTTGAACTTTCCTTTGCTTTCAACATGGTCACCCACGCCATCCTGATCAATCGACTCCATGAGAACCTGGGCATCATGGATCAGGCCCTGGAGTGGCTGACCTCCTCCCTCTTTGACCGCACCTCCCGGGTCCAACTTGGTCCCTTTCACTCCACCACCTCTCTCTCTACCTGTGGTGTTCCCGAGGGCTCTATGCTCTCACCCTGGTTTTTCAACCTCTACTTGGCCCCTTTGGCCCACCTTATCTCTACCTTCTCCTGTTACGCTCACCTGACATCCCCGGGGGCGTCTGGAAGGCTCTGAGATCTGGAACTCTGGATGCGTAGTTGCCCAGTGCTGAATAATGAATCTTAGTTATTTGTAGGGAGAGCTATCCGTCCTGCGTTTCTTATGCAGGGGCGCTTGACGTTTGTTGGCGAGCTGCCCGAGTTGCTTCACTGGTGCAGTACGCCTTCCTTGGGCCCAGGCCTGCTGTGACCTCGAATCTGCTGGTAGGCAGGTAGGTTTGTTAATTGTAAGTCTTTGTTCTGTTTATGGTGGGAATTCGTTAATGTCTTTATCTCATTTTTGGGAGTGAAGGTCCTGATGCTGGCGTGCCGGATGAAGAGGCACGTTTCTAGGTAGGAGAAAGCAAAGCACAGCGCCTTTATTGTCTTTTGAAGCTAACCTGTGTTTTCTTCTTCTTCTCCTCACAGGCCGCTGTGGTGCTGCGAGTGGATGAGAGCGCGATGAAAAACAGGCCCCCGAGGTAGTACAGCGATGTCCAGTTGTTTAATATTGAAAGGGAACCTGAATATGTCTCTTTTCCTTTGCAGATGTTGCTGTGGTGCTCCGGATGGAAGTGTGGCATAGCGCGATGGAATTCAGGTAAGACTGATGGAATTTGATGTTTTGGAAGCACGCGTTCTAATATTGTTTTTCCTTTTCTCGTTATTGCAGGTCAAAATGTTCCAACAGCAGCTGTGGTAGCGGTTCGCCGGAAGTCCTTAAGCTAGTACTCACAGGTGAGTGATGTTTCTTCTTGTCTCGGTTTCCACAGATTGCAGCCCAGTTGAGATGCTGAGTGCTGGATGGTGTTTTCTTAGGTAAAACAGAATAATCTTGTTCTTGTTCTTGCAGGATTACAGGAAGATGCTGAAGACCAGGAGCTGGACACGGTGAGCGTCACGCTGCTTGGTTGCAGAATAACACAAACCATGTTCTGCAGTCAGGGTGTGGTTTATATAGCCCAGGTAAAGTACTACCAGGGAAAGTAGTTCCATGCCTGCCACACCCAAAACACTAGACCGCATGGCTTGGTTCTTAGAACTAGACTGTGTGGGTGCTTCCATGTTGGATGTAAAGGCCCATGTACATACAAGGGACCTAGTTTGAACAGCCCTTCCTTCCTACATAGGAGCCTGGTGCCAAAGGCGCCAGGACTGGCTCCAGGAGCCCTTTTGCAGTGGTTTTAAGGCCCTCAGGGTTCTGGTGGGAGCCTAATTGTGGCACAACTTGTGCCCCCTCACAGTGGTCATGACAGCACTCCCCCCCAAGGCCCCTCTCATGGTATCCTTCCTGTCCGGTCCGGGTTTGGTGGGGTTATCCAGGTGAAACCTCTTAATCAGACGTGGTGCGTGAATATGTTCACTTGGTTCCCAAGTTCTGTCTTGAGGCCCGTACCCTTTCCAGTCCACTAAATAGTATAGCTTAGATCTGGTACGTTTCGAATCCAGGATGTTTTTAACTCCCAATTCAAGCTCTCCATCAACTAGCACAGGTTTTGGTGGTGTTAAGACTCGGGTTCCTGGTTGTACAGGTTTTACAAGTGACACATGGAACACCGGGTGAATTTGCAGCTTGGTGGTAAGGCTAACTTGACGGCCACCAGATTTATCACTGATTCAATGGTATAGGGTCCTAGATATCTTGGATGAAAGGTCTGGGTACCTTTTATGGGCACATGTTTTGATGCCAACCAGACTTCATCTCCAACTTGGTAATTGGGAGCTTTCTGTCGATGCTGATCCGAGAATTTATTTTGTCTGTCTTTGGCTTGCAGTAAATGTTCATTTGCCCTTTTGAAGGCTTGGGTTATGCTTGTGTGTAGAGTCTTTACCACTGGCATTTCCAAGGTCGTGGGAGAGTCTAGTTCAGAGGTATGTGGATGGGCTTTGTCCCGTGCTGGTGTGTATGGAGTTATTGTATGCGTATTCCGCTATCCATAACAAGTCTTTCAAATTCTCTTCCACTTGATGCAGTATGCAACGTAGATACTGTTCTAATGTCTGGTTTGTTCTTTCTGTTTGTCCATCCGTTTGGGGGGGGTGGCTAGTGGATAATCGAACATCGATTTGTGCCATGGTACAACATTTCCTCCAGAAGTTGGATACACATTGGCTTCCACGATCTGGGATTAGGACTGAGGGGAAACCATGCAGTTTTATAATCTGTTCAAGAAATGCTTTTGCCAGACAGGTAGCGTTAGGAAGTCCTTTGAATGGAATGAAATGTGCCATTTTAGAGAACAGGTCTACAACCACCAGAATGGTATTAAAACCTTGACAGGGAGGTAAGTCCATAATAAAATCAAGAGAAACAGTATGCCAGGGAGCCGGTGGGATATCCAGTGGTTGTAGGAGGCCAGCTGGTTTCTGTTTTTGTGATTTATTCTGTGCACATATCCCACAGGATAGAACAAATCGACTAATGTCCTTACGCCAGGTTGGCCACCAATAATTCTGTTTAACCTTGGCTAGAGTCTTAGCAATTCTGGGATGGCCTTCGATCAGGGAATCGTGATAACCAGACATGACCAATTCTTGCAGATATTTACTTAGTAGATATAGTCGTTCCCTGAAGTAGGGTAATCCATCCAGAACCGTGTGATGTTCATTTTGGAAATTCCATTTCTGCAAGATCTCGGGGTTCATTAAGGTTCGAATCTTATCTTGAAGTTCACTCAGAGTCAATGTGGTGTAGTTTATCACTTGGGATGATGGCAACAGGGTCCAGGGTACTGTTCGTTTTCTCTTTAACACCCATACCAAACAAGTCATCGGCCTTCCCATTCCGAACTCCCGGTCTGTATGTTATCACGTAATCGTACTCTGCGAAGATTAGAGCCCACCGCAACTGTCGTGACGATTGGGCTTTTGCTGACTTTAGGTATTGAAGGGTTCGGTGATCTGTGATTACTGTGATGGTATGTCTGGCACCTAATAGATACTGCCACCAGGCTTTAAAGGCTGATTTTATTGCCAACAATTCTTTGTCTGTAATTGCATAGATAGGTTCTGGTGGTGAGAATGTACGTGACCAAAAGGCCACGGGGTGTAACTGACCTGTCTCTGGATCTCTTTGAGAGAGAACTGCTCCCATAGCTACGCTGGAAGAATCAGTTTCCACTACATAGGGGAGAACAGGGCGAGGATGTCGTAAAATTGGCGCAGAGGTGAATCTTTTGAGTTCTTGAAAAGCCTGTTCCGCCTCTTCAGTCCATTGGAATTTTTTGTTGTTTTTTCTCAGTAACGATGTGATTGGGTGGACTATCCGTGGGAAATTGGCGATAAAATGTGCAAAGCCGAGCATGCTTTAGGTTCCTTTAAGTGAAGAAGGTGATGGCCAATTAAGGATGGCATCTACTTTGTGTAAATCCATCTTGACTCCCTTTGGCGAGAGAACAAAACCAAGGAACTCAACTTCGCTGACATGTTCCAAATGCTCTCTTTCAGAGGGGGAATACACCAGGATGTCGTGACCAGGGCACAGACATCGATTAATTCCCGTAATACATCATTCATGAAGTATTGGAACGCTGCAGGAGCATTGCACAGCCCGAAAGGCATTACCTGATATTCGTACAGGCCATACTTGGTTTGAAACGCGGTTTTCCATTCACCACCTTTCTTAACACGTACAAGGTGGTATGCTTCTCTGAGGTCTAGTTTGGTGTAGATTCGGGCATCCTTGACTTGTTCCAACAGTTCCGGGATAAGGGGCAAAAGGTAGAATTTTTTTACTGTGATTTGATTAAGTGCGCAGTAATTGATGCACTCCTCAAATCTCTTTCCTTCTTGGGTACGAAGAATAAGGGAGAGGCTGCCAGTGACTTTGACGTGCGGATAAACCCATTAGCCACGTATTGATCCAGATAGGACTGCAGGTGGAGATTTTCGGTTTCCGTAAGTGCATAAATTTGACCACAAGTAACATAGTGCCTCATACACAAGTACACATACACAAGTACTGTCCCCTTTCTTCGCCACTGTAATAAATTCCTCATTCAACACTAGTTCAGTCCCCAACAACCTCAAGGAGGCCTGGGTTATGCCACTCCTAAAAAAAACTAACTTGGACCCCAACATACCAACTAATTATAGGCCAATCACAACCGTCCCGTTCCTCTTAAAAATACTGGACAGAGTTGCCTACCTCCAAATTCAGAAACATTTGGAGGATAACAATCTACTCGGACTCCGAGAATCTAGCTTTCGGCCTAGACACGGCACAGAGACAGCCCTTCTGGACCTTAAAATCCAGATGGATGAGGCCAAGGATAAAGGCAACTTGGCGATCCTTCTGTTGTTAGACCTCTCTGCTGCATTCAATCTGGTCAATCACCAGATGCCGACAGAACACCTGACCACAGCAGCTGCCTTCTACACCAATGCATCCAATTGGATCAAATCCTTTTTATACAATTGATCTACCAGGGTCTTCACACCCACAGCCTCAGCAGACCCTATCCCCATCTACTGTGGGGTGCCACAGGGCTCGTGCGTTTCCCCAACGCTGTATTACATCTTCACAAAGCTCCTCTTCGATCGTCTTGACAACATGGTTGTCATCTATACAAATTACACAGATGACACCCAGGTTCTCATCACGCAGACTGGGTGCTATGAAGATGATTCCAACCTAATTACCAAAATCTAATTGGAAATCCAGGCATGGATGGCAGCCCATAGCCTCTGCCTCAATGACGAAAAGACAGAGCTCCTGATCGTCGGTTCTCAGGCATTTCTAAGTAAACTTAACCCTCTGTATATGTCTTTTAATATCTATGGGAATTCTATCAAAGTTGTAAAGGAAATCAAAACCCTAGGGGTTTATCTAGATTCTACCCTATCGCTTAAGAAACAAGTTAGCGCCACGACTTCTACAACGCCTACACCAATAAGTTGATCAATGATTGTAACTGGTTCCTAGACATAAAATCGAAATCAATAAAATCGAAAGTCAAAATGTCGAAAAAATAATCTCGAAAAAAAAAAAGTCGAATTCTTTTTTAATACGTTTTTTATTCGAAATGGGGGGGTTCCCCCCCCAACCCTCCTTTTTTTCTATTTTTTTTTTATTTTACCCCTTTTTTTTACTTACCAAACCCAAAAAAAATATATAAATAATAAAAAAACAAATTCGACTTTTTTTTTTTCGACATTATTGATTCGACTTTTTTGTCATTCGACTTTATTTTTTCGATATTATGACTGGATACCATTGTAACTCATACCTATCCCCTAATAGCTGCATTACGCTAGCCAGGGCCCTAGTGCTTTCGAAGCTTGATTATTGTAACACTCTTTTCCTAGGATCCTCTGAACGGAACCTCAACAGGTTACAGGTCCTACAAACTAACGCCCTGAGATCAGCATTAAACATCCGTAGGTCCAGCCACATCTCGAATCTCAGAAGGGATGCCCATTGGCTCCCGGTGCATAACAGAATGGCATTACGCATCCTAGTTATCACCCACAAATGCTTGTCAAACTCTGCCCCTAAATACCTGTCTGACAAATTCTCCAAACACCAATCACATAGACCTTATAGATCTTTCTATTCACACTGCCTCACCATACCAAGGTTCAACCTAAAAACAGCTGGAGGAGCTAGCAGTTCTGGCCGCCAAATGCTGGAACTCCCTACCTCCTGGCAGCAGTATGGAACCCTCCTTCTGGTCTTTCAGAAGCAAAGTAAAGAGCTGGCTCTCTGATAAGAATCTTTAACTGAATTCTAGGCCTTTTCTCTACCACAGATGCTACTCTACCACTTCAATTCACACTATGTATTACATATGTATATATCCTTGATTGTACCGTCGTCCAACTGTAACCACTGACTACTTCCTTATGCTCTTATCTGTATTTATTGGCTTCTATACCTACCTGTAACCTTTGGTCGACTTGCCTGTTGTTATCCTATGCATGTCTGTATTGTTCGCACAGGTTTTCCAGCACCCAGTTACCTCAGGGTTAGGTGCGCAATACAAATAAATAAACTAAACTGGTATGAGGACGAATAGGGCTAGGAGTAATGAAGATTACCAATAAGTAATCAAGGCATTAAACACAAATAGTGGTGTAACACCATTAAGCTGACTGGGCTTCAGCATCCCCTCTGCCCTCCCTCCCCCCTGAAATTGTGGGCTATGTTGACTTGACCTGGCTGACCTACAGAGCAGTTGCCGGACAGAAAAGGACACGGATGTTAAACAGCACCTGGGTTTCGCTGTTAACAAGGGCCCGGCCCAGCAATTACTAATGTACAATATTTCACTGTTAGTACCTGCATTCAAATGCCAAATTGTTTAAGCAATTGAGATTGTGATGTGGTTTTAGTACTTGCATGCCAGGGGAGTGACTGGAAGGGTAGAGAGGGAACAGGAGACCAGTCATTCTCACAGCAGTACATAAGTGGGTGCTTTCAGACTTAAAGGAGAGAGTGAACTGCTTGTAACATTGATGCTGCACTAGAATAGTCTCATTAAAATGCGTAAAGAAGTTAGATGCCCCAACACAAATAGGTTTGCTCCTCCCCACCACACGTGAAGTTAGCGCCTCTCCCAACACTTGAAGGGTTAGCCCCCATGAAATGTAGGTTTTGTTGCGCCCCTGAACACAAGCAAACACACCATTCACCATATATACACATGCACACCCAGCCCTCCATACATTTAAGTGTGCACTCTTTCACCATACAGGCACACCCAGGCAGCCACCCATACATTTAAGTGTGCACCCTTTCACCATACAGGCACACCCAGGCAGCCACCTGTACATTTAAGTGTACAACCTTTCACCATACAGGTGAACACACCCAGGCACCCACCCATACATTTATGTGTGCACCCTTTCACCATACAGGCACACCCAGGCAGCCACCCATACATTTAAGTGTGCATCCTTTCACCGTAGACGCACACCCAGCCACCCATACATTTTTGTGCACCCTTTCACCATACATTCACACAGGCAGTCACCTATACATTTAAGTGTGCACCTTTTCACCATACAGGCACACCCAGGCAGCCACCCATACATTTAAGTGTGCATCCTTTCACCGTACACGCAAACTGCATACCCAGCCACCCATACATTTGTGTGCACTCTTTCACCATACACTCACACACGCACACACGTCATGGGGTTGAGGGCAGCCATAATACTTCAAAAATAAATTGTTTCTTTTTGAAGTCACTGACTTCGTAAAGAAATTGTTTCTGTTAAGGACGGAACTATAACAGAAATAATTTCTTTATGAAGGCAGAGTGACTTCAAAAATAAACTATTTCTTTTTGAAGTTATAGGGCTTCACCCACCCCATGACGTGGAGGCCTCCAACCTAGGGTCTTCATGCCATGGGGTGGGGGTAGCCCCGGACTTAAAAAAGAACGCTTCTTTTTGCATTCACTCTGCCTTCATAAGGAAATTATTTCTGTTACAGAAATAATTTCTTTATAAATGCAGAGTGAATTCAAAAAGAAACATTTAAAAAATAAAATTTGAAAACTATTTTCTTTCTCCAAGTGGGGCCCTCTCCCAGGACATGTGATTGCGGGGGCCCCTGTTAGGCCAGTGCTCCACAGTCTGAGAGTGTGACTCTGTCTTGTTTCCCCCAATCCTCGACTCGAGTCAATTGTCTCCCATTTGTATAGACTACGCAGATGTATTTGAGGATAAGATCCCAAAAGACTTACCGCCTCACCGTCCAGAGGACTGCGCCATTGACATCCTACCCAATGCCATCGTTCCCTTTGGCCGCATGTATTCCCTGACCATACTTGAACGTAAGGCTTTACAGGAGTTCCTAGACCACAATTTACAGAACGGGCTTATCCGCCCTTCAAAGTCACCTGTTGGAGCCTCCCTCATCTTCCTTGCAAAAAAGAACTCTACTGAACTTAGGCCCTGCATCGACTACCACAGCCTGAACAAGATCACCATAAGGGACTGGTACCCTATGCCTCTCATAAAGGATATATTGGAGGATGTGCAAGGAGCAGTGATATTTAGTAAACTTGACCTAAGGGGTGTGTACCACCTGCTGAGAATTAAAAGCGGGACGAGTGGAAAACAGCATTCAGGACTCCATTCGGGCTGTTTGAATATTGTGTGATGCCCTTCAGCTTGGTGAACACACCAGCTGTCTTTCAACGGTTCATGGACCGACTGTTCAGAGAACTTCTGTACTGAAAGGTAATAGTTTACCTGGAAGATATCTTGGTGTTTTCCAACCACGTTAGCCTACATCATGGACATCTCAGAGGTCCTGGAACGCTTGAGGTGACACAAATTATTCGCTAAACCAGAAAGGTGTCAGATTGCCATCTCTCTGCCATCTCTTCTGTACCCTATCTCGGATTACTCCTGTCATCCAAAGGGGTGGAGATGGACCCCTGGAAGGTTTCATTGATTCTCGACTGGCCAGCACCTACTACTGGAAAAGAGATACAAGCCTTTCTGGGTTTGGCAAACTTTTATCAGCGATTCATCGACAACTTCTCTGACCAGGTTCTTCCGATTACTGCTCTGCTTAAGTCAAATGTTCCTTTCCAGTGGGATTTCAAGGCAGAGAAGGCATTTCAAGGCTTAAAGCTAGTCTTCTGCTCGGTACCCATCCTTAGGCAGCCAAATCAGCAGCTTCTGTTCTTAATTGAAACTGACGCTTCAGCCGGTGCCATAGAGGCTGTTCTCAAGCAAGAACATGAGGGACAGGAACACCCAATTGCCTACTATTCGAGAACCCTAACACAGACCCAATACTCTGTAATCGAAAAAGAAGCTGCTGGCGATCAAGCAAGCCTGTGCCGAATGGCACTACCTGCTGCAAGGGTCCGCTCATCCTTTTGTGATTCACACTGATCACAGCAACTGAAGAGTACTACAGCAGATGGAATGTCGAAATGCTCACCAAGCCAGATGGGCTTACTTCTTTGCCCAATACGACTTCCACATCACTTACATACCCGGATGTAAGAACAATGTGGCCGACAGCTGGTCTCGATGCCTGTCACTGTGCTTACACTCCCTGTTCAAAGGAGAACTGCTTCTTCAGGACGTATCCTTCATTGGTACTGTGCATGGTAACATTACAGAATGTTAAGTGTGCTTCTAGTAAGGCTCCTGGACCCCTCTCTAGCAACATTCAAGCACAGATGCCCTCTAAGGACGGTTTGCTGATCCTCAGAGGTCGACTGTATATACCTGATGCAGATCTACAACAACTTGTCCTTTCCTGGGGTCATGACTCTAGAATAGCAGGACACAAAGGAGTGGCAGCCACTTCTGGCCTGATCACGTGGGGATTTTGGTGGCCTACCATTCAAACGGACATCAAGCTATACGTTCAAGCCTGTACCATTTGTGCCAGGAGCAAGTATTCTGCCTCCCGGCCAATAGGGTTGTTAGAACAACCCAAACTTCCTACTGAACCTTGGACTCGCATCTCTACAGACTTCATAGTAGAACTACCTCCGTCCCAATGTTATACAGCCATTATGGTCACTGTGGATAGCTTCTGCAAATTAGCCCATTTCTCGCCCCCGAAAGGGATTCCCTCAGCCCTAGAGATGGCTCAGGTCTTCCTAAGAGACATAGTCAGACTACCCAGCCTACCAGAAACTGTCATATCTGACAGAGGGTCTCATTATACATCGAAATTCTGGAAGACTCTGTGCAACCTTTTGGGCAACGAGCGGGCACTCACATCTGGATACCACCTGCAATCCAATGGTCAGACAGAACACCGGAATGGCACAATGGAGCAGTACCTCAGGTGTTTTGCCAACAACGAACAAGACAACTGGGCTTCTCTTCTATCCACAGCAGAGTTCTCCTATAACAATGCCGCATGCCACTAAGATGTCTCAGTTCTTCTGTCTTCATGGCAGACACCCACAAGCTTTTCCATCTGCGTCTCTTCCCCCCACTACTCTACCCACTGTTGACTCTGATGGATTCTATCACTGAAGCACAAAGAACTCTTGGGAACCAGTTTCCAACATATCGGCTCCCATATGTCTACGGATTTTTCACCATCTACATTCCGAGGAAGCCAGGGGTTTTCGCTCCTGGAAGGGGGCATACTTCATGAGAGGCCGGGCATGGAAGTTGTGGAGCTGATGGAGGAGCCACCATTGATTGTGCCGCCATGCTCTTCCAGTGCGGTCTAATCTTTCCGGACTGGCTTTCTTATCTTCCTCCTGGCCACACCCCCTGCACATTGCAACTTTAGTGTATTCCACGTTACGCTTCTGCCTAGTTCGCCCTGTGTTCTGATCTACTTTCCTGCATCGAAGCCCTTCCAGTTTCAGCCTTTGATCCTCCTTTGTCCTTCTCTGGTTTCCGTTTGTTTTCTGCCTTTCGTTTCCGTCTATTGTTTACTTTTTTTTTGCCGTTTCGGCATCCGCCGCCACTTCTGCCTTTTCTTTTTTTTCTTGCCTTACTGTTTTTCACATCCCCTGATACTGTTTGCCCTTTATAAGTTCTGCTTTCTCTTTTCTGCCGTCTATGGCGTTAAGCGCCCGGGCTCGGTAGGATCTACCTGCATGATCTCGCCCGCCGCCTTTCCTTTCTCTTACCTTGCCGTCTCGCCTCCCGTTTCTCTTTCCCTCTCCTTGGCTTCTGCTAGGGTTCTTTCCCTTGGTACTCCTTGTGTATTGCCATCTCCGAGGAGCCAGAAGCTAGCCTTTTCTCTTGTTTATTCTCTTCCTTTATTCGGATTTCTCCTGAGTGTTCCGGCGCAGCTGACACCCAACTAGCTACTTTCATTCCACGACGCTGGACACTCGCTTGTTTTCTCTGGCCTCTTTTCACAGATTTTCCAGACTTTGGTTTCTTACTTTCTCCTTCTGGTGGTTTCTTCTCACCTCATTGTTCCCTTCCCTGACCTCGCATACTCAAGATTCTCTTCGCCTTTCAGTCATCTCATCGGATTCTACTAAGAAGTGTCCTTTCATCCTTTCAAGGAATGTCTTCCCATCTGACCAGTATTGAGAGCCTACAAGCTTCCTGGTTTTTTTTCTGCCATTGGTGTTTTCCCCTTACCTGAGCTGCGCAGGGGAGACGTCACTGTTGTCTTGGTGGTACCGCATCAGACGACAGTGGCAAATTCCTGGAACAGACCCTACCTCTTCAGGAAAAAGACAGGAACACCTGAGGAAACCTCTGAACTTTCTGCATCTGATGCCTCGACCAGTGGAAGCGATACAGAAACCCAGGTGAGACCTGCCCAATCTGACACCAAGTGCCCAAATTATTATTGTTTTGTTTGATAAAAGCCACAGACTTTTATTGCCAACACAAAAACAAAGAGTCTGCATAATTCTGTATGATGTGTAAAGTATATTTTTATGTTACACAGAGGCTAGCGATTACACAGCTTGTGGAACCTTGAGCGTTCACACCCACCCAGCTGCCTTGCGAGTGCATGGTCTTAGGTGCGAACTGCCATCGCTACTGGGGAAGGAGGAGGATGGACGGGGTCTTGGAGAGGGAAGTCTGGAGACACTGGGTCTGGGATGGCCATGTGAACAATGGTCCCTATGAGGAAGATCCCTTTGAAGTGTACATGGTGCTTGGCAAATTGAGTGTTCTGACCCAGCCCATTTGGGAGTGCACAGTCACAGGTATGAACTGCCATTGGTACTGGAGGGGGGATGGATGGGTATGAGGCAAGCGCAAAAAGGCTGCAACACTGCTGAAGGTACAGAAACTTATGTTGATTGCATGGACGGGGTTTTGAAGAGGGGAGTCTGGAGACACTGGGTCTGGGGTGGCCATGTGAACAATGGTCCCTGTGAGGAAGATTCCTTTGAAGTGTACATGGTGCTTGGCAAATTGATTGTTCCCACCCAGCCCCTTTGGGAGTGCATGGTCACAGATGTGAACTGCCATTGATAAAGGAGGGGGGATGGGTATGAGGCGAGCGCAAAAAGGCCAGAACACTGCTGAAGGGACATAAACTTATGTTGTTTGCAGGGACGGGGTCTTGAAGGGTTGCTTTGAGTTTTACATGGTGTTTGGCACATTGACCGTTCCCACCCACTCACTACTAAAGGGTGGATAGATGGGGACGAGGCGAGCACAAAAGGGCACCAACCATTCTTTCATGAACCTTATAGATGATAGAGAGTGTTCTTGACTCACTGAAATATTCAAACAACTATTCGTATGTGCTCATTTGTTTTTTTATTTAGTTCGGTGATATTGATGGCACAAACAAATAACAAATTGTATACTTGTGGTTGCAGCACAGTGTGTGAAAATCCCCTATACTGCCCGTTATCACTAGGGAATTTGGCGTGAATGGCTCGAACTACACAAGTGGGTATTACTCGTAGAACGCGGAATCCAAGCCTCCCATAAAGCCACCTTGTAAACGAACGGTAGGCCACCATCCTGTACCACCTGTGGAAGAGAAACATTTTAATTGAATGAACCAGATAAGTATATCATTTTAGTGGAAAATGCATCTTAAATTCTACAGCATAGTTGCCATTAGAAATTTAACTTTCTGGAAAAATGTACTTGGGCTTTGAAGTATAGACAGATTACAAAAGTGAACATCCATTGAAGCCAGAACGTTTTAAGCAATAGTGAAATATTTTAGTTGAAAGTGAAAGACACGTTAGCGATGAACACCCTGATTTCCAATAAGCGAGAGAAATGTATTCAATTTACAGACTGAATTAATTTGTCAGTGATTGATCAAAGTTACGACAATGTAGGAGAAAAACATGAAATGTTAGTCGTCTCAGTGGTCAAAATTACATCACATCCAGAGTAAACTTACTCGTTACTTGGATTGCGAGTATGAACTGTTGCATGAAGCTTGTGCATAGGCACCATCATAAACCTCAACACAGACCATTTGAGGAAGGCTGCCCTGAAGTCATGCAGCTCGCTAACACATAGCGGTGGTGTGTGTTCTTCGGCTATGTAAGCCGTGCATCCAGAGTTTTCTTGGCAGCAGCAGTTCTCCACCTCGGTTGGCATGACCTCGCAGCGATTGCAGGTACACCAGGTGGAAACGTTTTTCATGCGACTAGGCTCAGGCTCTGGTAATTCATCTTCCCAACTATCATCCAATTCCCCATTGTTTCCGCTCCTTTCTCTTTCCATTGTTTCTCATCGGAATACTCAAGTTTGTACTGGTAGGGCTGTATTGTTGCCATCATATGACAACTATTTAAATAAAACGAAAGTACCTCAGTTTGGCTACTGTAAGTACCTGTTTGTGGGGCTTCGTTCTAGGAAGATAGCTGAACAGAGCAGTAACGACTCACGGGCGAGCAACACTAAATACAGTGAAACGATTGAAAAAGCAATGTTGTCTGCTCAGAAAGGGTCTGTTTATACTTGTTGAGGAAAGCATTGTCCTGGCTTTTCCATGTAGGCATGTCAAAAGCTTGCGCACAGACAACGTGGACACGAGATGTGCATTGGCGTTTTGAAAAGGGGCGTAAGCGCCTAGTGATGTCAGCTTCAGGGGCGGGTGATACAATTTAGTGCCGCAAGGGCACTTGAACTTAGGGCGATGCAGCAATGGATAAAATTAGCACAAGATGGCCGCACCCATCCCGTTGTTTTCGCATGTGTAAAAGTGAGGGAAACTAAGGTCAGATGCATAGGAAAACATTTTAAGATCGATTACAATATGCTTAAAAATACATGCCTGAACGATCGGGACAATACATTTTTTTTTAGCAAACTTCCCCTTTAAACGCATCTAATTTGCAGCCTTAAGAATCATCTCAGCAGCCCCATTCAAGCCCCTTGTATGCTTTAAACCACTCTTTCAATGGCTCCACAACTAATCATATATGTGTCTGTCTGTCACAAGGGTCAGCTATGTCCTCTTCCTCATAGGAGGACTCAGTCTCAAATCCCTCCCCTTCCTCCTCACCTTTGTCTTTTCTCCGGGGTTTCCTTTTCTCCTTGTTACCGGGTCTCTCCTTTTTTTTATGCAGATAAGGACGACCACGGAAGGACGCCACAGTGCCACCGTACAGGTGGGGCGGTGGACGATCCTCCGTGACCGTCAAATAAGGGGAAAAAGCCAATGGCACAAAAAAACCCTATTTGATTTCCTCAGGCTGAAACAGAACGGTCTGGGGTCCTCGGAAACGCAGGACGATATCAGATGAGATAGAAGGAGATCCAGAGGCTGGCAAGGGGACGAATCGCAAGAGAGCAACCAAGAAGGAACAGTTTGAATGGCAGAGGTAGTCCAGTAAGCAAGCAGTGGTCCGGTACACAAGTAAGCAAGCGGGCACAGTTCGGGAGGCAAAGGCAGTCCTGTAAGCAAGCAGGGATCCGGTTCATAGGTAAGTAAGCAGGCACAGTTCAGGAGGCAGAGGCAGTCCAATAAGCAAGCCGGGGTCCGGAACACAGGTAAGCAACTGGACAAAAGGGAAACCAGAAGGGGAAGCAAGTGAGAGAGCAAGGAGTAGGAGGAGCCAAGAGCCAATGAACGAAAGGAGACAGACAGAAGTCCGAAGTGAAAGTAAAAAGGGGAGAATGCCGAGCGAAAGGGGGAAGAAGGGAAAAAAGAGCGAGAGGGCGGAAGGGAAGGCAGAACCCGAGAGGGGTTTAACTAAGAGAGAGAAAGCAGAGAAGCAGAAAACCGCACGTAAGCCAAGAACACAGAGCGATAGGAACCAAGGCGAAACCAAGGATACGTTGCAACGCGTCCGTGAACCGGAAGCAGTGGAATAAGTGCTACCGGTTACGTACGCAAAGCAAAAAGGCTAGACCTGCACAGGTCGTTCGGGGAAAAAAACATGAAGGAACATTCAATGGCGGTGCCAACGATTCCAAACTCGCCATCTTCCCCAAGGTGTGACTGTATGCTCCCTCCAGAGACTCACCCCCTCGGGCTTGCCTGGGTGAAAGCAATGAAACTTACGTAGCAAAAGAGGGGCTTTGATGTGGGATTTAGGCTCCCAGGAATTTTCTGACCAGGGGTACCCTTTCCATCGTACCAGATACTCTAACCTTCCCCTGTGATACCTCGAGTCACATATCTGGGCGACTTCATATTCGTTTTGTGCAGTGTCTGTAGGCAAAGGACAGTGTAGCTACGTGACCATTTATCCTCTTGAAAGGGTTTTAATTGGGATGTGTGGAACACATGATGTATTCTCCGAAGTCCTGCAGGAAGTTGAAGACAAAAGGCAACAGGGTTTATTTTGTGTGAAATCGTGTAAGGCCCTATGTATCTGGGAGACAACTTAGAGGGATGTACCCACCGGGGTAAATATCTTGTGGAAAGCATGACTCGAGATCCCTCCTCTCACCCTGGGACTGGTGCCTGGTGTTTGTCTGCATGAGTCTTGTAGCGATCTTGTGCCTCCTGAAGGCTCATCTTCGCTTTCTCGTGGACTTCTTGAATAAGCAAGAGGGAAGAATCAACAAAGGGTATGTTAGTGGAGGTTACCGAGAGGGGTTGAATGGAATGCGGGTGATAAACGTAGGTGCAAAAGAAGGGGCTAATACCAAGAGCAGAGTGTGTAGAATTGTTATAGGAAAATTCAGCCAAGGGCAATAGAGGGAACCAGTTATCCTGTTGTTGATTTATAAAACACCTCAAATATTGCTTGAGGGTACCATTGAGTCGTTCGGTCTGCTCATTTGATTGAGGGTGGAAGCCCGATGTTAAAGCTCTCTCAATGCCTAATCTTTTGCAAAAGGCTTTCCAGAAGCGTGAGGTGTATTGACTACCTCGATCTGAAATGATTTTAGTGGGTATCCCGTGTAACCGAAATATATCCTTTAAAAAGACCTCAGCCATTTCGGTAGCAGAGGGAATCCCAGGCAGGGGGTAGAAATGAGCCAGTTTAGAGAAAGAGTCTACCACCACCATAATACAAGTAAAGCCCTGGGATGGGGGTAATTTGACGATAAAATCTGTCGAAATGGTATTCCAAGGCCCTGGAGGGACGGCACCGGGTTCTAACAATCCTATCAGCTTTTGATGAGGTACCTTGTTACAGAGGCAAATGATACAGGATTGTACATACTGATCGATGTCTTCTTTTATGTTGGGCCAATAGAAGTGCCTTTGTAGGTAGCCTTGGGTGCCCTTGATGCCTCTGTGCCCTGCAATCTTGGAATCATGGCACCAGGATAGCGTGGTTTTCCTCTGAGCTGGCGTAGGTAGATACAATTTATCTTTCACCAGATAGAACCCATCCTTGATGTCATATGTGGTATTTTTCGGGTGTCGTTCTACTTCAAATTTTCCTCCGGAAGATTCCCTGACTTGTTTGAGAAACGTGGAAAGTTCTCCAATGCTCTTGGTATGAGGAAACAGAAGTTCCTTTGTGTATTCTGTCTCTGCTGTGTAATCACTGCGGCGGGAAAGAGCGTCCGCCACCAAGTTCTGATCACATGGTATGTAAGTGATGTTAAAGTCGAATTGGGCAAAAGAATTTGCCCATCTTGCTTGACGAGTATTGTAACACTCGAACTGCCTTAAAACTTGCAGGTTCTTGTGATCAGTCCTGATAGTAAAGGGATATTCGCCTCCTTGAGGTAGATGTCGCCACTCCAGACACGCTAACTTCATGGCGAGTAGTTCTCGTTCGATGACCGAATAGCTTTTTTGGCTGTCATTGAGAGTCTTAGAAAAGTAAGAGATGAGATGCTCTTTATTTTGGTGTACCTGTAACAGAACTGCCCCAACCACTGCCGCAGATGCATCGGTCTCCAAAATGAAGGGAAGTCTCTGATCCGGCTGACGTAGAATGAGTGCTGAACAGAAGGCTTCCTTGAGAAGATGAAAACTGTCCTCAGCTGCTGCAGACCAACTGAATGGAACTGAGGACTTCTTAAGTAGAGATGTGATGGGCAATACCTTTTGGGAGAAGTTCGGAATGAACTTCCGATAAAAGTTCGCGAGACGCAGAAATCTTTGCACTTCTTTAACGGACGTAGGTGAAGGCCAATTTAGAATTGAAGTGACCTTCTGGGAATCCATTGAAATTCCTTTGCTGGAGAGGATAAACCCCAGATGAGAAATGGAGGAAGCAGAGAATACACATTTGTTTAGCTTGACTGAAAGATGGTTGTCTTTTAGTCGCTGGAAGACTTCCTTGACGTGTTCCTTGTGTTCTTCTGTCGATCGAGAAAACACCAAAATGTCATCAAGATAGACTATGGTTGTGCGACACAGTACATCCGAGAAGAGGTGATCCATGAAGCGCTGAAAAATGGAAGGGGCATTGACTAACCCAAAGGGCATTACCTGATATTCAAAAAGTCCAAACGGAGTCCAAAAAGCCATCTTCCACTCATCCCCTGCCTGGATCCGGAGTAGGGGATAAGCATTCCTTAGGTCCAGTTTGGTAAAAATGGTGGATCCCTGAACAGCTTGAATGATCTCCGTTATAAGAGGCATGGGATAGCGATCCTTAATGATTACCTTATTCAAGCCCCAGTAGTCAATGCAGGGACGAAATTCCTGAGACTCCTTCGTAGGAATAAAGAATAAAGACGCCCCCACCGGAGACTTCGAAGGCTTAATTAGTTTGTTGGCTAGATTTTTGTCCAAATACTCTCGGAGGTAGCGCTTTTCTTCCAAAGACAGAGGAAACATCCGACAAAAGTGGACAAGGGCCCCTGGAGTGAGGTCTATGCAGCAGTCTTCCAGACGGTGAGGGGGGAGATCCAAAGGTATCTTTTCGGTAACTACCTCTGTGAATTTCTGAAGATGATTTGGCAGGCAATGTACAGCTCTGGGTTCACAGCTGCTTGCTGTCTTCACGATCTCGAATTTGGGTTCAGGCAGACATTCCGCCTTACAGATAGCGGAATGGAAGCTAAGAAGATTTTTGGTCCAGTTAATAGTGGGGTTGTGCTTCCGTAACCAGCCTATCCCAAGGATGAGAGGAAAGTGAGCCGCGCGGATGATGTCAAAGGCGATCTTTTCTGTATGTTGCTCTATAGACATGACAAGTTCTTCAGAGGTGTGAGTTATATGTTCGGAGCTTAAAGGTTCACCGTCAACACCCTCCACCTTCTGATCTTCCTTCTTGGCAATGCAAGTCACTCCCTTCTGTGCAGCCCAATGAGTATCCATAAAATTGCCGGCAGCCCCGCAATCCAATAGGGCCTGAGACTGTATCTCGGAATCGCCCAGTTGTAGGGTCACAGAGAGAACCATGAGGCGAGAATCGTCAGCTATCTTCTGGGAAGATACAGAAAGAGTGGCATAAGGACTGGTACAGACCCCTCGGCAGTGAGTCCTAACACTTACCGAGGGCGATCGTTTCCCGATCGTCTGGGAGGGACATCTGGACAGTCCCTAAGTAGATGTTTAGAAGCCCCACAGTACATGCACAGACTCCCATCTAGGCATTTCTTCCGTTCCTCAGGGGTAAGAGGGGCCCGAGTGGTCCCTATTTGCATTGGTTCTTCTCGGTTGGATCGCGAGGAGGATGAAGAAATGGGAGGAAGGGGGTCCAAGGGAGGAGACACAGAGTTTAGACCTCTTTTTCTCCGTCTGACGTTCCGTCAAGCGGAAATCGATGCAGAGGGTAGCCGTGACAAGATCATCAAAGGTTGTAGGGTGAGCTATCCGGGCCAACTCGTCTTTGAGGTCTTCCCTTAGGCCACGTCGAAAAATGGCATACTGCGCTTGCTCTTCCCATCCTGCTTCTGCTGCGACTTGTTTGAAGGTTGTGATGTAGGTAAGTAGATCGGAATTGCCTTGACGAATGCCAAGCAGATCTTCTGACGCTAAGAAGGTACTCTCGGTACGCAAAAAAGTTTGTTGTAACAAGGTTTTGAAGGTGCTGTAATCTTGAAAAACTGGGTCGGTTTGGTAAACCAGAGGAGTGGCCCATGCCAGGGCATTACCAGTCATGTGGGTAATCATAAACCCAATTTTGGCGTGATACGAAGCAAAGGTCTGAGCACGAAATGAGAAGTGAAGGTTACAAGCGTCCAGGAATTCTTTGACCCTTTTGGGTGCACTGTTGAATTTTCCTGAAACCAAAGGAAGTGGAGGCAGATCTGTCAAAGGGCGCTCTCTCTCTGTCAGACGCTGCTGTAAAGCAGTGTTGGCACCCTTTGGATTCTGTACCTCTAAGTTCAGGTTCTGTACAGCGCTACGAGTTTCTGAATCTGTTGAGGTGTAGCCATGCTGATATCTTGGCGTTGCAAACTGTCACAAGGGTCAGCTATGTCCTCTTCCTCAAAGGAGGACTCCGTCTCAAATCCCTCCCCTTCCTCCTCACCTTTGTCTTTTCTCGTGGGTTTCCTTTTCTCCTTGTTACCGGGTCTCTCCTTTTTTTATGCAGATAAGGACGACCACGAAAAGACGCCACAGTGCCACCGTACAGGTGGGGCGGTTGACGATCCTCCGTGACCGTCAAATAAGGGGAAAAAGTCAAAGGCACAAAAAAACCCTATGTGATTTCACGATGTCAGATGAGATAGAAGGCGATCCAGAGGCTGGCAAGGGGACGGTTCGCAAGAGAGCAACCAAGAAGGAACAGTTTGAATGGCAGAGGCAGTCCAGTAAGCAAGCAGGGTTCTGGTACACAAGTAAGCAAGCGGGCACAGTTCCGGAGGCAAAGGCAGTCCTGTAAGCAAGCAGGGATCCGGTTCACAGGTAAGTAAGCAGGCACAGTTTGGGAGGCAGAGGCAGTCCAATAAGCAAGCCGGGGTCCGGTACACAGGTAAGCAACTGGACAAAAGGGAAACCAGAAGGGGAAGCAAGTGAGAGAGCAAGGAGTAGGAGGAGCCAAGAGCCAAGGAACGGGAACGAAAGGAGATGGACAGAAGTCCGAAGTGAAAGTAAAAAGGGGAGAATGGCGAGCGAAAGGGGGAAGAAGGGAAAGAAAGAGCGAGAGGGCAGAAGGGAAGGCAGAACCCAAGAGGGGTTTAACTAAGAGAAAGAAAGCAGAGAAGCGGAAAACTGCACGGAAGGCAAGAACACAGAGTGATAGAAACCAAGGCGAAACCAATGATACGTTGCAACGCGTCCGTAAACCGGAAGCAGTGGAATAAGTGCTACCGGTTATGTGCGCAAAGCAAAAAGGCTAGACCTGCACAGGTCGTTCGTGGAAAAAACATGAAGGAACATTCAATGGCGGCGCCAACGATTCCAAACTCGCCATCTTCCCCAAGGTGTGACACTGTCAGAGTAGGTGGTCTGGCTAGCTTTCCCGCATAGTTCTGGCTAAGGCTACACTGCCATTGCTGTCTCCTATGTGTAGTGCCTACTTCTTGGCCTCCACATCATGGTCACGAGCAACATTTTATGGTGCCGCAAGCAACATGTTGGGTATCACTTGGTTAGAGGTAGAGTTAGGTAATAAGCCGAGTGGAAAAGGAAGAGCAAAGGAAAGAAGAGTATAAGAACATAAATAAATAAAAACTGATATGGAGTAGTTGGAGCATGATAACAAGATGTGTCCACATTTATCAGAACAGTAAGTTCAGGTATCAAGAAGTTAGGAGAGAGGCCAGAGTAGAACAGGAATAAATAATGGCAGGTATGCACGTCAAGCGCAAACAGGGAAGATATACTACCTGCACGGACTAAAGTATCCTTTTTGCCTAACATTACAACAAAAACTGTGATCTCAGTGCCCAGGGCAATTTTCATGAGTGAGTGGATGCCCAAAGAAATAGTGACAGCTTATGGGGATTCAACTTAGCTCTGCAGGCCAGTGGGTTAGAAAGCAAACATGTTCTTAAAGGGGTTTATACAGTTAGCCCTAGCCTTAGGCATGGATACATTTAATTCTACAATGGAGAAAGTTGCAGAGCACAGGCTAATGCCAAATATTGTCTCAGGAACCTCTCCCTTCTACATGATATGCGGGTCAAGAAGGGTGCCTCCATTGTAGTCCCTTCAAGGTTACCCAAGGTATGCCGCGAGAAATTAATAATGCTACTTGAAATACATAGATTGCTGAGTTTTACAAAGTTTACCCATGTGAGTTATCACTTGAATAACGTTAACACCTAAACCACAGTGTCCAGACACAACATGCTTTGCTAAATAAAGGCACTAGTTACCTGCAATCCCATGAAGGATGCGGGGCGCGGGCTTGGAGGGGGCTTGTTGGGGGTGGGTCAGAGCCCCCACGCGGTCCCGTAAGCCCCTTCACCCAAGGACTCACACGGGCACCAGTCCTTCCAGTTCGGGCTTCCCGGTCGCTCTGCCGCGGCCGGGAACGCCCCCTTTATTTATACAAACTGCGGCGGCGTGATACGTCACGCCGCCGCGTGCGCCCGTCAGCGGGCGGCGCCACACTCCTCCTTTTCCGGGAGGAACAACAGAACGCAATAACATTAACTTTATTAACCAGAAAATCACACATCTACTTTAAACGCTACTGCACACCCAAAGAAAAAAACCCCTTTAATGTCATCCACCCAGATCTGCTCACCCCAGTTCACTAGCCATTTGTCCCACGACATATTCGCTGAGGTAGGCAGGTTTCCCTCGCCCAGCCCTCTGGGGGTACCTCCTGCCTACCTCCGGCACGTGACGTCCTTCCACCGCCTCTCCCCGGACGGGGGATTCGGGCGCCGCTTCATAGAGGCCTCCGTCAGCCGGCGTGTCTGGTGGATCCGGTTCAGGTGGGGTGTCAGTTCGTGGATCACCCAGCTTCTTGAAGAAGCTCACGTTTCGGGTGACAGCTGATCGTCCATCCGAGGCCGTCACCATGGACCCCTTCACAGCCACTACATCCAGGGGATCCGGTTCATAGGGGAGTGATAGCTTCCCGTGGGGGTGTCGATTACGGATGAGGACCTCATCCCCTAGTTCAAGTCTCTGAGGGCGGAGACCCCGGCGCAGGTTTTCTTGTTCAATTCGGACTCGCCTTTGAGCCTCTACCCGCTCATTATCGATGACCCCCGGTTCTTTCTCCCCAACTTCCGGCAGCAGCCCCCGGGGGCATCTCTTGAATAACACCTCTGCCGGAGCCACTCCCGTGGCTGCATGTGGGGTGGTGCGGTACACCCGAAGGAACTGATAGAGGGCCCGTTGTAAAGATTGGCCCTGCCCTTGAGCAATCCGGAAGGTTTTGTTTAGGGTCCGCATCAGTCTCTCTGCATCCCCGTTCGCTCGAGGCCACAGGGGGGATATCTTCCGGTGTTGTATTCCGCAGCTCTCCAGCAGCTCGGAGAATCGCTCACTTTGGAAGGGCGATCCATTGTCGGAGCATAGGGTGTGGGGAAAACCATGGGCCGCAAACATTTTCTCCATCGCTACCACCACATGCTCAAAGGCCACTGAGTCAACGAACTCCACTTCGGGGTATCTCGAGTATTCATCGACTAGCACCAGGAAATGGGTACCCACTGATGTTGAGCCAAAGTCGGCGTGGACGATCTCCCACGGCCTCGTGCCTCGGGGCATGGCCTCAATGGCAGGTTCACGTTGCAGAGGAGAGGCCGCCTGACACATACGCAGGCCGCCACAAAGTCATCCACCCTTTTCTCTAACTCTGGAAACCAGACCTTTGAGCGGAGCCGCGCCTTGGTCTTGGCGGCGCCCTGATGTCCATGGTGGGCGAGATGGATCACCTCCGCCACCTTTGCCTGTGGGACAACAATCCTGTCACCCCGGAGCAGCAGCCCAGAGTCCGAGAACGACAGCTCCTCCTTTACCTTCCACAGCTGCTCCAATACTGTTTTGGCTTCTTGCGTGCGTCCGGCCCCTGCTTCGAGGATGGACTTCCACGACCCACTGTGCATTGAGTCTTTTAGAATTCGAAAGCACTCGTCCTCAGCTGCCGCAGCCTCCAACTCCTCTAGGGACATCGCGTTTGGTGTTGCCGCTTCCACCACCATGCGAACATGACTGTCCGCTTCCTCTCCGCAGGTGTCATATCCCTCTCCCCCGCACACTCCCGGGTGACGAGATAGATAGTCCACGGCATTGTTGGCCCCGGGCCTGTACACCAGGGTAACAGAATATTCCAGGAGGGCGAGCATCCACCTCTCGATTCTCGCCGGTGGTTTGGAAGAGGAGCCCACCAGGATCGGAAGCAGTGGTTTGTGGTCAGTAACCACCGTCACCGGGCGTCCCAGGACGTAGAGCCGGAAGTGCCTGCAGCCCCACAGCACCGCCAAGGCCTCCCGCTTGATCTGGGAGTACCTCTGTTTAGTCTCAGTGAGGGCCTTGCTAGCATATGCTATAGGTCGAACACTCCCGTTGCGGTCCATCTGCGTCAGCACTGCTCCCAACCCGAAGGGACTGTCATCGACCACGATTTCAGATTCTAATGCTGGGTCGAAGAATGCCATCGTGTCCTCCGCTGTGAGGGCACCCTTAATGTCCTCGAAAGCGGCTTGTTCAAGGGGGCCCCACTGCCATGGTGATTCTTTCTTGGTCAGCGCCCGGAGTGGCTCAGATCTCGACGCCAAGTTCTGGATGAACCGCCCACAGTAAGTTACCATCCCCGGGAAACTCCTCACGTCGGTCACCGACTCGGGGGCTTTCGCCGCCTTGATGTCCTGGACCTTTTTCGGGTCTGGCGACACCCCCCCCTCCTTGAAGATGAATCCGAAAAACTCGATGGAGGAGCGCATGAATTCACATTTTTCCCGGTGAAGGGTGAGGCCCAGAGATTGGAGTCGTTCTAAGGTCTTTCCCAGCCTCCTCATGTGATCCACTTCAGTTTTGGCGAACACCAGGATGTCGTCGCTAATGTTAAGGACGCCCTCCAGGTCTGCTAGGGCGCCCCTGATGATATTTTGGAACACTTCAGCGGCAGACGACACCCCGAAGCTCAACCGCTTGTATCGATACAGACCCCGGTGGGTGGTGAAAGTCGTTATGTACCGGGAGTCAGGATGAAGGACGACCTGGTGATAGCCAGCTCGGAGGTCCAGCTTGGAGAAAAATCGAGCCCCTTGAACATCCGCAATGATGTCATCAATCGTCGGTGTAAGATGCCGCTCCCTTCTGATCGCTTTGTTCGGGAGCCTCATGTCCACGCATATGCGCACTGAGTCAGGTTGCTTGGGCTTTCTGGCCACCACGATCGGGGACACCCAAGGGGTTGGGCCTTCCACTTTCTCGATGATATCCAGGCTCACCAGATTGTCCAACTCCTTATCCACCAGCCCCCTTAAGTGAAAGGGTACTCGCCGGTGTTTCAGTGCGATGGGTTGCACCGACTCATCGATGTGTAGTCGAATGGGTTCCCCCGTCATCTTTCCGATGCCGCTGAAGAGGGCAGCGTACTTGTCCAGGAGGTCATGTATATCCTCAAGGTGGACGGAGTAGGCAAAGCTCACGATCCCTTATGCCTCTGCAGCTGCACAGCTGAGCAAGGTATTACTGCTCACCGGGGTCACGTAGAATCGAGCCTTAATGTGTGAGCCATCATGTTCCACGTCAGCCACGAAGGCACCGTCCAGCGGTATCGGTTCCTGGCCCCCAAATGCAAATATGCGGGCTCTTGGTGTGGCCAGACCCGGGAGGGGTTTGAGAGAGTCAAAATGTCCTCTGGCCATCACATTGACGGAAGCACCAGTGTCCACGAGCACCGGGACTGGGGAGTGGTTGATCTCCACTACACATCTTGGCTGTCTCCTGCTTTTCCTTTTGAGCGTTTCTACGCTGGAGACAAAAAAAACGTTCTCTTCGTCTTCCTCCTCAGCTCCTTCCGCCTGGGGCTCGACCTCACCCTGCTCCACCTGGGCTACACTGGGCGGTTGGTTCTGGCGCGGAGTCCACAACCGTGCCTGACCCCTCGGCACCATCACTGGCATGGCCGCACGACATACCCGCGAGAAGTGATCAGCCAGCCCACACCTCCCGCAGGTTTTTCCGACCACAGGGCACTCTGTCATGTGGGGGAGGTCATACCCGCACTTCTGTCACGACTCCCCACTCCTTCCTGCCCTGTCTCGGGGTCCTCCACCTGGGCGTCTCACACCTCGGCCACCTCGCCACACCACACACACTTCCTCAGGCCTCCCCGACCGAGACCCTGCTTCCATCTTGCTGGCTCGGGCCTCCGCTACCTCATGGCATCTGCCCAGCTCCAGTATGCGGGGCAGCGTGATGCCTGGCTCTCTCAGGACCTGCCTCCTGAGCTTGCCAGAGGAGCATGCCTGGATCAGCATCGTGCGCATCATGTCGTCTGCGTCTCCCCATGCACATCCGAGGGAGAGGCGGCGTAAGCGACCGTAGAAAGTGTCCAGTGTTTCCTCTTCCTTCTGCTTAGCCGAAAGCATAACGAACCTCTCATAGTCCACGTTCGCAAGGGGGAGGAAATGCGCGAGGAGCGCCGCCTTGGCCGCATCGTAGGAGTTATTGATGGGAGTAAGTGATTCAAATATTTCCTGGACTGCCGGTCCGGCCGAGTATAGCATGGTGGCAATCCGGCTGTCGTCATCCGTCACCTGAGCAGCCCTGAAATACATGTCGAGGCGACTCACCCATCTTCTCCATCGGGGCCCCATGCTCGAGGGTGGGCCCGATGCATCGAACTCAGGAATGGGCTGCAGGGCGGCATGGGCCGCAGGTGCGCGTGCTTGGGCCATAATGGGAAGCCCTGGTTGTCCAGGCAGCAGTCCTGCAGGGGCCTGGATCACCGGTGGAAGGACAGCCTGTTGTTGAGCAGCAGCCTGGCCACGATCGCGGGGACGTGACGCAGCTGCACCACCACTGTCCGAATCATCAGAGTCACCCATGGGTTTGAGCGCACAGGCACCCCCTACCTACTGTCCTGAGGGCCGCAACTCAAACTTTTTCCTCTCCAGGCACCCAACTTGATGGAGGTTTCTAGGCAGGGCACCAATGGAGGCACAACATGCAGCCAAACCTGATGATGAAGGAGCCAGCGAAGAAACCACAGCGCTTTGATGATGAAGGAGACAAAGAGAAAGCAGTGAATTCCCCTTGTCAAAGTCCATATAGGCCTGGGGGTTCCAAAAATTGAGCCTAGGCACTGGATGGGCCTGTACAGGCCCTGTGATGTTGGTCCTTCTCCTGGCTTTCACACGACGTAAGAGTCCCAAAATTGTGTAAAAATGCACAAAACCAGCATGGGCATGCAGGTCATAACTCCCACTTCCAATTTTTCCAAAAATTAGGCCTGTGATGTACTCACGCTCCAAACCGGAGCCTTGTGAAGTTTCACGGCCTACAAGACAAAATGGCCGCCGGCCGCGTGTGCGTCCCGCGACCCGGCATGAAGCGAAGCGATGCTTCGTTCCGCTTCCATTCAAAAATTCAGAATGAACAATTTCACCGCCGGGCCCGGGTCTCCCTCATCACTCGTCGCCACTGTTGGGGGCGGGTCAGAGCCCCCACGCGGTCCCGTAAGCCCCTTCACCCAAGGACTCACACGGGCACCAGTCCTTCCAGTTCGGGCTTCCCGGTCGCTCTGCCGCGGCCGGGAACGCCCCCTTTATTTATACAAACTGCGGCGGCGTGATACGTCACGCCGCCGCGTGCGCCCGTCATCGGGCGGCGCCACAGGGCTCTTCCCAGCCCAGTCAACATCGTGATTCTCTCATGTGGCACACCCAGCCGCCATCTTCTGATGTGTGCAGCCCCCCCTCTTAGATTCTGACCTTGTACAGAACAAACAGGAGAAGCCAGGTGCCAGAGCCTCCTTGTGACCCCAAGCTATGGCATAAGCGAGAGGTGCTTACGTCACCTGTAAGCAGCGGAGGAGTAGATAAAAAAAAGGCTTCTGGACGGAATGGAAAACCTCATATAGCGAGTATTGTCAATAGGACGGAGATCGTGCTAGGGCAACTTTTTTCCCGGATCTAGGCACGCGACGACAGATTCACTTTTACCCACCAGAATGAGAAATAATGAAAATCCCTGAAGTGCAGTACAGGGCTTTTTATTAGTCAGAGAGGGGAGAGAAGCCTTTCCTAAAACCAGCGGCTTTAAAGTGTTATTGTGTTTGTGCAGAAACATTTAAATAAAACGAAAGTACCTCAGTTTGGCTACTGTAAGCACCTGTTTGTGGGGCTTTGTTCTAGGAAGATAGCTGAACAGAGCAGTAACGACTCACGGGAGATCAACACTAAATACAGTGAAACGATTGAAAAAGCAATGTCTGCTCAGAAAGGGTCTGTTTATACTTGTTGAGGAAAGCAGTGTCCTGGCATTTCCATGGAGACATGTCAAAAGCTTGCGCACAGAGAAAGTGGACACGAGACGTGCATTGCTGTTTTGAAAAGGGGCGTAAGCGTCTAGTGATGTCAGCTTCAGGGGGCGGGTGATACGATTTAGTGCCGCGAGGGCACTTGAATTTAGGGCGATGCAGCAATGGATAAGATTAGCACAAGATGGCCACTCCCAACCCGTTGTTTTTACATGTGTAAAGTGAGGGAAACTAAGGTTAGAGGCATAGGAAAATATTTTAAGGTCGATTACAGTATGCTTAAAAATACATGCCTGAACGATCGGGACAATAACATTTTTGAGCGAACTTCCCCTTTAAACATATCTAATTTGCAGCCTTAAGAATCATCTCAGCAGCCCCATTTAAGCCCCTTATGCTTTAATGCTCTTTTAATGCCTCCACAACTAATCATATATGTGTCTGTCAGAGTAGGTGGTCTGGCTAACTTTCCCGCATAGTTCTGGCTAAGGCTACACTGCCATTGCTCTCCTATGTGTAGTGCCTACTTCTTGGCCTCCACATCATGGTCACGAGGAACATTTTATGGTGCCGCGAGCAACATGTTGGGTATCACTGGATTAGAGGTAGAGCTAGGTCATAAGATGAGTGGAAAAGGAAGAGCAAAGGAAAGAAGAGTATAAGAACATAAATAAATAAAAAACTGATATGGAGTAGTTGGAGCATGATAACAAGATGTGTCCACATTTATCAGCGGATTCACTTTTACCCACCAGAATGAGAAACAATGAAAATCCCTGAAGTGCAGTACAGAGCTTTTTGTTAGTCAGAGAGGGGAGAGAAGCCTTTCCTAAAACCAGCAGCTTTTAAGTGTTATTGTGTTCGTACAGAAACATTTATTTAGAACACTTACAATAATAATGTATTGGGATTTAGTCCAAATATTAGAACTTTACACAAAACAGAACACTTAAAAGCTGCTAGTTTTAGGAAAGGCTTCCATCAACGCACTGCCTTACAAAAATGAAATGCATACATCAGTGCCCTCCCCACGATGCAAAATATAACAACGTGATGTGTTCTTTCACACCCATGGGGGTAC
The DNA here is from genome assembly GCF_040938575.1 of Ambystoma mexicanum. Classification (NCBI taxonomy): domain Eukaryota; kingdom Metazoa; phylum Chordata; class Amphibia; order Caudata; family Ambystomatidae; genus Ambystoma; species Ambystoma mexicanum. The sequence goes on along the minus strand of NC_090925.1, from coordinate 611,677,849 downwards.
TGATATGCACTCTTGGTTTTTGCTAGGCAAAGAGGTGAGGAAAGCCTTTTCTGAAACTAGAAGCATGCTAGCTCATTAAGTATGTATGCATAAGTGCAAGCAGTGTGTATGTAATGAATATATGAAAGTGTGTGTGAATGAGTGTATGGTGTATGGGGGGCTGGGTGCGCATATAAATGAGCGAGTATATGGTAAATGGGATGTTTGAGTGAGTGAATGTGTAATTGTGTGCGCACTTGTGTATATGTGCTCGTTTATGTGTAGTGCTGATTCTAGCTGTTGGAGGTGTGGTGGTTGGTAGGAGAGGGACGGGTGGGGAAAGGGGGAATAAGATATATGTCCTGGGAGGATAGCTCAGCGGTAACGTGCGCGCCATGGAAACAAGACGACAGGAAGCAACACGGGTTTGATTCCCGGGTCTGCGCTTAGAAACCTTTGGGTATTAAGCGCGTTATAAATACGCAGCGCCTCGATGCCCTCAGGCTGTGTGAGCGGGCTCGTTCCGCGCCAGACAAGCGGAGACTTTAAGTTTGACCCGCCCCGTTTCTAAAGTGGCCACGTCCATATGCCCCCCCCCCCCAAATAAAGGTGTGGTTACACGCCTGTCGAGAGGAGCCGAAGAAATGCGAGAGGCAGTGGCAGACAGACTTCTGGTAGAGGAAATAAGAAGGCGAGTAGAGTAGAGCAGAGCCTACGCGATAAAATACGCACACAGCGAAATGCATAACCGTTCAGCCGTTCTGTTATTCTCCTATGGGTATGCCTGCGTCTGGAATGGCATTGAAAGTAAGACTCGGCTGGAATTCCTGTCAAAGAGTACAGCATGGCACGCCGGCACGCCTTCAGCTGCGCAGGAGTTTTGGTTTCGTTTTACTGGAAGATGGGACTTCCGAGAAACGCGAGGATTGAGGAAGGAACCTTGAGAGCAAAATGTCGTTGCATTAGGGAGCTCAATGTTCTTCACTGTTGCTTGTGGCAAAACTAGAAGTATACTGAAAAGGAAAGAAGGAGCAGGACTTGCTTAACTACTTACACCTGCCATTGAATAAGTCGGCACCTCTGCCCCCTCTCACCCGAGGCACAGCTAGATTGGCATGTGACCCAGAGATCTCTATCCCTCTACCTACTGCCTAGCATGGGCTTTCAGACTTGTTCCAGGCACCACTTGTCATGTGTTCCAGGGATCACCCAGTGCCCACATATGTTCCGGCAAATCCTAATATACTCCATGAAAGAACACCCAAGGTACTTCCTGGCTTGTGATCCAAGAACCAGGCAACCAGCATTGCTGGGCTCCAGGGATACCCCTAGGCAATGGCTGGCACATGCTCCAGGGATCAACCTAATCAGTGCTTGGCATACACTTCAGCCGGGACCATGCTTAGTAATACATGTCCCGGGATTCAGGTATATAATGTTATGTTTAGTATTATACCGCGCACCGCTGCCATTTTCATGGTCTCCAGGCACACATGTGGATCTGAACAGGAAGGATATCGCAGGCACTGCCTGGTTTGTACTGTGAGGGTCAGCACATGTACTGCCTGGGCTGTGTTTCATGGAAGAAGAACCCAGGCGATATTTAGATGGGAGCCTACTGCTGGGCATGTGCTATAGAGATCTCAGTACTTCCTGTTATGTGTTGCAGGGAGCTCTCTAGGCACTGCCAGGCACATGGTTTCAAGTGCAACCTAGGCAATACCTGGCATGGGTTGCAAGGATCATGGGCACTGTCAGGCATGTGCCCCAGGGGTGACCTGTCTTGGGCCGCTGGCTAAACATGTGTTCCAGTGAGGATCACCCTAGTTATTGCTTGTCTTGTGGTCACAGATCTCTCCACGTGGTCATCCTGATGGGGATCACCTTGGAGGTGCTGCCTTTCATGCTCACAAAGGATGACCCTCCTGGTGTCTGCAACCTTAGGCTCGCCAAATGTTTTTGACTACAACTCCCACTGTTCCTCACCATTGACTTTGCTGGCTAGGGCTAATGAGAGACAAAGGTTACAGACCCCCTCGGAATGCTTGGAGTGTGCTGCAGAAAGCATCCAAGGCACTCCCCGACATGCTCCCCAGGCGGTTCACATAGGTTGTGCCAGTGCCTGGGAGTACAAGAGTCTTTAAAGGCACTGCCCGACATAGGATCGCAAAGAACCGCTTGGCGTGTACTCCAGTGGTCACCCTGGAAACACCATGTACCCAGAGATTGCAACAGTCTCTCCTTTGGATGCGTTCAAGAGATCACGCAAGGCACACTGATACTGCCTGGCATTGTCTCCTGTGTTCAACAGCACTTCTTTACAGCACTGCTGACACTATCCATTCTATGTGGGTGATGATAGTCCCGTCCTGGTTTTCCTGGACTTTTAGGTAGTCCTGCATTAGAGTCTTTCGAATTTGTATTTATTTATTTATTTCCATTTATAAAGCGCACAACAACCCTCGGGCAACGCGGTGCTGTTACAAGAATATTTACTTAGGTGCTAGAATGAACTGATAATGGTGTATGTTACACGGTGGCGTCACCAGGAATCAAATACAAGGGCGGCCCAGGATTTCAGGGGAGTCCACCCCTCCCGCTAGCAATGCCACTGTGTATGTATGCGTTAAACACGCAGGAAAAATCATCTATTAAAAACGGTGAAATTAAGAAAAATATCTCTGAAACTGCTTTACCCGTGCCCTTTTCTAGTTTTAGCGTGGTTTTCTAAATGGGCCACTTGCTCGGGTCACCAACAGTAAGTACATTTTCTGAACCTGGCTTCAAAACCCTTTTTTTAACCGGTGGGGGCCTGGCGCAGCCTCCCTGTGTGTGGGTGGAGTGCAGCAGGCTTGGTGGGCGGGTGATTGGCAGAGACTGCGGCCCCTCCTCTCATGTGCTCGCCCACAGAATTACGCAGCGTGCGCTGTTTTTTTTTTGTTGAGAGTTCAGCGTTCCCACTGCTGCCTGGCAGCGTGTTCCCTGCGCGCTCATCAACATGAGCAACACCGCAGCGCTGGCACTGCTCCTGCTGTCTCTTTTGCAGGTAGGTGGCTTTAGCAGTTGCGTTTCGTTTGCTCTTCTAGCACTCGCAGTTTAGAGAGTTGGTAGCGGCCCATGATGGGTCTCGTAGAGGAAGGGAACCTTGAGGGAGTTGCCGATCCCCGGACTCTGTGGATGGGGGGCGATTGGCACAGAGAGGACAAGAGCGCGAGAGAGAGATTGAGAGAGTGCCGTGCTTTTCTGCCTCTATTTTTCATCCAGATGAATTGTAGGCGTGCAACATTGGCACTGCGCCAGCTCACCCTCTGGTTATCTGTAGCTTTGAAACACATTGCGATTCTTTCGGACGGTCCTAGCGTTTCAAAATTCTAGATTGTTGGAAATACTTGCACCCTGTTTTATATCCTCAGTCGTCACACATCTCAATCGCAGATTTTGGAAAATTTCTTTTTAATGGCTTCCTCGTGTTTTTTTTTTTTTTTTAAAGCACTGAATATCCTCTTTGGATATAGAAAAGCGATAACAAGTAAAGTGGTAATCCGTTATTGTGTTACGGACCGTCTCATTTTATAAGCGGGCATATGCCTGGGGTATCGTTTGCATATAGTCTTGAGGTTTCAGCCAACACTTACACGTTGACACGCAGTCGTATGATACCCCTGGGGAAAAGCAAACCTGCAAGTTCCTTAATGAAACAACAACACACTGATCAACGCTGTCACCCAGGCCCGTGTTTGCTCTTTCCAGCGCTTAGTTTATTTTGCGATGAAATCAAAACTGAAACTACCATAATTCCAAGGCGAAAAACAGGACTTGGAATTTACGATACCAGCCAGCGACTGAAACGAAGGATGCTGGCTATAACTCCATACTCGTCTTGAGTGGTCTCCCAGACTGGTACTCGAGACCCCCGCCCTCTCCAAGCCACATCGGGTTTTCAGGCGACCCACTTACCTCCATTTCGAGTCGCTGTGTGCAAATATACTTTGTGTGGATATCCTGAAAGCATGGCGTGGCATTTGCTCTGGAGGACCAACTTGAAGACCTCCTGCTTTCTCTGCCACAGGTGCATTTGTAGCATGCCAGTGAAGCAGGTGCAGGAGGTGGGGCCTCGTTTGGTGGGAGGAGCGGGGCGTGGCCCCGTGCATTTATGTGGACTTTTTTAGGGTGGTCTCGAGGTTCACTTGTGCCTGGTCTGCATTCCCATGCCCCTTCAAAAACGTGCATAACCACATCACCACCCTAAAAAGGACAACGCACTATGAACACCACTTTGAGGGCAAGTTGCATTATAGTTGGGAACAAGCACAGTCCACTTTGATTTACCAGGGTTCGACATTGAGGGGAGCTATTTAGCTCCTGTCTGTGGCCTAGAAGAGCCTGGTTAGCTTGACGCAACCAAGTACCACTCCCCGGGCCTTCTTGATACGAGTGGCTTTAACCTGTGGCTTTAACTCTGTGAGTTTGTAATCTATGAATAAGCAAAAGGACACATCTATGCAACATTTAAAGCACAAGGCATCATAAATAATGAACAAAGTGATATGTTTGCATCTTATGTGGGACTTAGATTTGCAGAAAGCTATGAACTAGCACCTGGTGCCCCAGAGGTAGTTCCTGGTCACTGGTTCATGCTGGGATACCCAGGAACTGCTGTTAGCTCCTGTTTATGAAATCTTAATTTCAATCCCCGATTTACGTAAAAGTGTTTAACAGTGTCGGTAAGTGTGTTTGCCCTAGTAGAGCTGACTGCTCCTTAGTGGACTGTATTTAGCCATTAGTTTGACAGTCAATCATTTGATTTTCTTCTTTTTTTTATCAATCAGTGGGAGTGTGCACCGAATTGTACCTTTTTTGAGTTACCCTTTAATCAGTGTTTGGAAGTGGTGGGATTGAGCTCTAGTGCTGTGTCCTCTTCAGCAAAATTGAGCTCCTGTGTTCAGCATCAGTGACTTTCTTGACATATTGACTAATTAGGAGATGTAGTAATGGAGCAAACACACAGACTTGTTATGATGTGCATACTTATTTTATTATTTTCACACTTTTTGTATGTGGGCATACCAATAACTTGTGAAAATGATTCCATGACAGTGTGTGGTCTTTGGCAAATTGTTTTTTTACAGTACCTTATGTGCCAAAATTGTTTTTCTATAGGAAGAAAACGAGCAAGTGGAGAAGCTGCCATTTGAGCCCAGTCTGCAATTTAGACCCCTGACTTACCGCATATCTCGGGGTTCGAAATTGCTATTTAGCCCCTGCTTCTAGCATAGAAGAGCCTGGCTAGTTTGACACCAACAGATACCAGGAGCTACTTTTGGCTCCCCAGGCCAAATAATGCCAAACCAACACACCAATGTCAATATACTTCTGTACATGTGGAACAATCTACAAATCAATATTAGTGCACATCTATATGACATTTAAAGGATGAGGGGTTATAAATAATGGACAATATATGCTTCCATCTTATGTGGAAGTTGGATTTGCGGAACGCTATGTACCAGCTCCTCGTTCCTCAGCCATAGCTCCTGGAGACTGGTTAATGCTGGATACCCAGGAGCTGCTTTTAGCTCTTATTTTCGAACCATGAGATCTTCTCTGCTCCGGTTATTTAAAATATATTGTTATAAACCAATCTGATAAACGCATCAATCCTGGTAAGGAAAAAAGAGTGATTGTAGTTTTATATTCTCCAATTAGAATGAGTATACAAGTAATACGGCTGTTGGAGTTTATTTATTTATTATATTCATATGGCACATTTTATACAAGGTGCTGTACACGAAATTTAAAAGCCCCCCTTGGATCTTATGAGTTCTAAATTAGATGACCTGCTTCCCTTTCAGGTGAGTAGACCAGTTAAGTGATTTTCAAGGCCCTAATGCCAGATTTGGGGGAGTAGCATTAGGGACAGACGCATCAGCCTGCCATTTAGTTTGGGAGGTGATAGTGGGTGCCAACAATACTTACCAGTTGTTTCTGGTCCCTCTGCTTTTATATCTAGGTGGAAGAAAAAGAACGAATAGAAAAGGGTTTGTGTAAACATTGGCCTATGGGTCAGGAATCCGTTTTATATGCAAAAAGGGGGCAGAACGAGTTACTGGCTGATTGGACCCCTAGGCAGAGAAAGGGCTGTCTCTTAGGCTAAAGAGGTCAGTAGAATTAAGTATGTTCAGTGGTCAGTAGAATTAAGTATGCAACTTTCAGTGGTCAGTAGAATTAAGTATGCAACTTTCTGCTAAAATTAATTGATAAATATTATTGTGTTATTAGTGTATTACGTGAAACTTTATCAAGAATGTAGTTCACAGGTTAAATGCTTGTCTTTGATAGGGGACACGCCAGCATTTCGCAAGTTTCGATATCGACTGCACCAACCCAAAACCCTTCTCCTTTCCAAGGTCAATACATTCTGCAAAAATAGCTATTAGTACAGATCGTAGAAGCAGGAGGAATTTGACATCTCTCCTCTACTCCCCCTAATTCACATAGTACCACGCCGCAGGGCCGGATCCTCTCCCCTGACCTCCCTCACCACCCCTACTAGCCCTCCGCCTCTCCGGGGGCCAACAACCCATGTTCTTCCATCCATCTCTCATGTATCCTAATTAACGTCAGATCTGTCACCAAAAACCGATACAACCTAAACCTTATTACCTCGGAAAGCCCAGACATCCTTGTCATCAGAAAACCTGGTTCTCCGACCCATCGCACACGAGGCATTCCCCTGTGGTTTCCCACTTATCCCGTGCAACAGCACTAGCAGAGCAGGTGGGATCACCATGCTCCACAAATTACACCTCACCATCACACTCCAAGGAACAAGCCTGCAACGCAGACTGCAAATCCCTCCTAGTGAAATTTCTCATCAACCCCTCTTGTTACCCATAACTTTTTACTCCTGTTTAGACCGCCTCGGCTAAAACAGAAACTTCGCTAATGCTCTAAGCGGCTCCCTAGCAGCCATCCTGGTTGCCCACTCCTCCCCAGTATTCTAGAAGCTGGAAAAAAAATAGTTCAATGCCCCGCACAACCCCATGACACTACCACTCCTGGACAACCTGGAAGCCCTCAACATGATTTAACTGGTATCAGGTGCCACGCATACTGCAGGATATACCCTAGATACAGTATTCAGTTCCTCCAACCGTATCTCCGCGCTACCGCACCCCCACCCCCCCCACACCCTAGCCACTTATATGGACGGACGAGAATACCTTTGTATTGGCTAAAATGCACACATGTATTCTAATCTGCTCTGACTAATTTCCCATACCTTGGACTTTGGTCCCCCCCGAGGGCGTTCACCTACAGCACGTTGAGGCCATACCAATTGGAAAAAGGCACTATACAAATTACATTACATTGCATGATGCACCATTATGAAACCTGATACTCTAATAGACTGGTTATAATTCAGGTATCACAAAAGGTTTGAACTTTGATTAGTTCATATGAAGATTATATAGTGGGCAGGGTTGAGAACTTCCACGTTAAGCATGGTGCACCTTGTACTGTTATTTGACATAAATTAAGAGCAGTAATTAAACCCATCAGTATTTAATATGTATTAAGAGGGTTAGTACTGATATCATTGAATGGTGGGCAAACTCTAAATTACTGGATATCAAACAGTATGCGAATAATTGATCAGTTTATTGTAAATAGTAAGCATGATGGTGAAGGAGAAATATGATGTGGTATAGTTTAAGATGTTATTGAAGAATAAGTACGACATTAAACAATAATTTTGACTGGACTGTTTTTAGTCTCCTACTCTTTTTGCACAGATTTGCAGTGAGAAATGTGCTTTATTATTATATGATTAAAGTATATAATTAATTGTATACTGTTTCTGAGACGTTACAGGGATCTGGTTCTAAAGCAATTTGTAACACTTTCATCCTTAGAAAACTACATTTAAACTGATAAATTGAACAATGAAGTGAGCCAACAGGCTCTCTCATTCTCATGCCGTGATTCCACCCACTTTTGGTCAGGTGCTAGTTGCGTGCCCTCACTTTGAGGCCAATCATTGTAAGTAATTCAGGTAGAGATTTGTAGGAGGGCAAATACAGGCAACCGGCACTGTGGATTAACTCCCACTTTTCATTGCCTCCCACTCTGGGTCCCCTTCTACACAACTGTGATGGCTCCAATAGACACTTCACATAGATCCAAAACATCGATTAACAAGGTCAAGATGGGTTTTGTATCAACTATTAGGAGGCTCAGGGTTCTTTTTATAACCAAACACAATATACGTCTGTAACAAAATTATTACTGCTCTGCACAGAAGCGCAATTATACTGTATGTTCGGGGGTGGGGAGCTACCTTCAGAGACTTTGGTGGGTGGGGCAAATTTACTTGTTTGGGTCCTGATTCCCGTTGTCCCAAAGGAATGTTTTTTGGAGATAGTGTCAAATTAGCAAACAATGGTGCAATGTTATGCCCATTTGGGCCAGTGACATTGCCCAAAAACATGATGGCTTTTAAATACAAAATGCATATTTTGATGATCACTTCCAGCATGGTTGTGATGTTGTGTATAGTTGGATAGTTGTGAGAAACCTGAAGGTGTCTTGCCCGCTAGTCCCCAGGGATCTGTGATCCAGGTGACCAGGACACGGCCAGCGCTATTGGAACCAGTTCCTGAGGGTGGACCGGTGCGGGAGGATCACCTGGATGGGGGGTCTTCGGGGAGTGGAAGTGGGACACTGAAAGGTAAGACGCACTACCGTCTCCCATCCTACCCCATAGGATATTTAGAAACTCGACCCCCCCCCTTTTCCTACATACACTTTCTCACACTGCAAAAGACACCAGACTAACACCAGAGCCGTTTCCCTGACATGTCCCAACACAAGGGTCAGGCAGAGCAATTGCTGATAACCAAACACACCTGACGGCTCTTTCCCTTCCCCACAGGGATAAAAGGCAGAGCACGAGAGCACACTTGGAGCAAGGCCGAATGCACGTGGAAGCAGCTATTCCAGGATGGCAGTTAAAACGGAGGAGAAAGGAGGTGGAAACCAAAAGGACGACAAGAAGGGAATTGCCCTTGCCCCTTTCAACCCAGAGCCGTGAACCCTTTGAGAAAACAGCGAGAACAGGAATTGCAGCTGGCAATTGGTGTAGTAGATGGCAACGGTATACGGGGCCCTCCCGCACTGATAGTCGGGGCGGGGAAAAGAGCTTGCCACCTTGGTACTGTCCTTGACTCCATCGGAAGAAAAGCCAAGAAGTTCAGCTCAGCCGGTGAGTCGGAGGAAACTGACAGTGGCCCAGACTGTGTTAAAGCTCAGAGTTGCAGTGGCAACATTTGTCAATTATCTACTTTTCCATTTATGCAAAGGTCTCTTGTGAACAACCGAGGTATTAAGGTTATAGTAGTCGGCGCCAAATGTGGAGTTGAGAAAACCACAAGAACCAAGAGGCGCTAGGCCAGCAAGAGATGTCAAAGTGGTCATATAAGGGTTGAGTCAAAACCCCTTGTACAGTCGAATGTCTTTGACACATTGTGATTTGAAAAGCTAAGGGAACTGCATTGTGGTGACAAACGTGAGCCCGACTGAGGGATGTCCGCAGTGAGCTGTTGGTCTGAGCCTGATTGAGGGAGACTGACGTTGTAAAGGGGATTGGAGCCCGGCTGAGGGGGATCCTTGGGTGAAGAGTAATCACCCGACATGAAGAATAATTGAAGGAACCTGTTTGTGATATATCAGGTCCTCTGAAGCAAGAGACTTTGCATAAAAGAGACTTGGGCACAGAAGGTCCTGATATTGTAAAAAGGAACTGTAAACTCGGGCTATAGAAGTCCAGAAGTGTGCTGTGCTCGAGAGTCCCATCTTGTCCCGTGCTTCAAACTTGGGGAAGGGAGTCCCCGGCCATAACATCCTGACTTATCATTTGAGAGCACTTCTTTCTGTCTAGGACCTTTTATTTGACTAGACTCCACTAGGACCGTTTCTATTATTATTTGATGGTCGTAGCTTGCTCCCATCTTATATTTAGGTTTAGATTAGGCGTTTATCTCAAATTACCACCCTTGAACTGTGATCACTTGTGTCTTCACGCTTTGATACCCTGCCTTCCTTACATAGTTCATGGTGCATATACCGCTGCATTTTATCATAATCTCATGTAAGATTGAGCGGCACTAGAGTTGCAGTGTCTTTGATATGTAAATGGCCAGGCAGACAAGAGGGCCTGGAAAACTGACTGGACTGTGGTCCATAAACTTTTGTCATGGCATAGTGTAACCTGACATAGCATCCCCTAACAACAAATCTCGACACACTACTCCCAGCAAGGAAAATAACATGGGTTACACAGTGGATTGTACCCCAGCCAGTGCTCGAGATAGGATTTTGGAGCGAGAATATTTTACTTCCAATTATTAGAATTGGAGAGTAAAAAGTGCCAGACAACTATCCAATTTGTATGTAAAATTGTCACTAATGTTTTGGAACAAGTTTTAATCGTCTGTATTTCAAATTGTTCTACATTTATTGCACCTGAGGAAAACATTTTCCCCACACAAGAACCATGTAGATGCATACTACCCAGCTTCATCTTCATGATACTTGGGCACAAACTCTAAGAGTTACTACAGATGCCAGCTAGTTACATCGGGTGATTCAGAGAGTGGGGGATGTGATTTATCAGCATCACTTCTCTGCCTCTCGGGCCTAGTGTTGCTGCCTGGCACTGCCTGCTTGACAGCCACTCCAAGTTTTTGCTCAATCTCTCCTTCCGTTTGCTACTCTGTTTCCCCTGTCTCATTTTCGGACGCTCTGCCTCTCACCCTTAAGTGTTGCGATGTCACGTTTTGCGGTCTGTTTCTCTGTCACTCTGCCTCTCCCATCTCTGTATTCTATTGTTGCGGTTTTCCTCCTATATCTCGTTGTATCGGTTGATATAATTCCTCCTCCTCTCTCATGTCATTACTCTGGCTATATCTGTTTTTTTATTTTCTCGGTTGTGGTTACTACTCTTTTTGGTTGTCTTTCTTGCACTGTCTCTTATGCTATTGGCATGCCCTTCTCTAATCTTGCTTTTCTATTTTCTATTTCCATCCCTCCCCACCTGCTGTTGATCTGTGTTTTATTTTACTGTCTCTAAATGGCTCCTTTGAGCAGCTTCTATCCCTCACTCCTATTGTGTGTTTGTCCCATTATTAACTCTGTTTACCTTTTCACTTTCTGTGTTGCCTTATCATGTAGATCATTGCTCTCTCTTCTTGTTACTCGAATTCCTGTTTTGGATTGTCTAGTATGTTCGCTCATGGGATGTGTGTGTTCTACTTCTGAGCCATTATGAGTATAGCAGCCCAGATGAGATGTGTCTGTTCTGAGCCATCAAATGTATTGCAGCTCCAATGAGGTGTTTGTTCTGAGCCATACCAGCATAGAGACCCTGAAGAGTTGTGTTCTGAGAAATCACATATATAGCAGCCCTGATGAGTTGTGTGTTCTGAGCCATTACAAGTAGAGCAACCCGGATTAAATGTGTGTGTTCTGAATCACTGAACCTTTAGTAGTCCTTTTAGTTAAGTCAACTCTGTTACAATTGATTGTTACCTGCACCGTAAATGCACATGTCTGATGCAAGCTCATTAACTCGCCTATCAACATGATTTGAACTAACAGGTTGCCCAATAATCTCTGCAGCAGGGTTAATGACCCACTTTGCCAACAGGCTGTTAACACTGAATGGCACATCGGGTTAGGGCACTGGCAGTTCTATGTGAGGCTTGCCTGATATGCATGGCTTGTCAAAAGCTCGAAGCCTGTTTGGACTATCCTACATTAGTCAGGAGATTCATAATGAGGCTTTGAAATATGCTAGATTTTTGGCAGTGGGACTCAGTAATCAGACATGGTAGCAGCTGAAGTTTTGAAAAGCACAAGACTGAGTAGAAGGGATTTAAGTATATGACAGCAATGCTATCTTCTCACACTGTCTGAGGTTGGTGGGAAGAGCTCAGACACTGTTCTTTAACATCGGGAAACAGGTGAGTGCCCCGCTTAGCAAGCCGGCCGCAGATATATTTTCTGTGCCCCCAGTCTCCCGCACCCTCTCTGGCCCTGATTCATGGATTATTTGTGCCGAAAAAACCTGGATTTGTGTGCCATTCTGCCGCCAAATCCCCATTTGTTAAACAGGGATTTGCGGGCAGAATGGCACACAAATCCCGTTTTTTATCAGGGCCTCTGTGTCCTCCTCTCCCCGTTCCTTCCTGTTTCACCCAGCTCCCGCCTCCCATCCTGCCCACCGTTCCCCATTGGCTAAGTGTGGCTGTGGTTTTGGGTCTAGTGACTCGCGGTAGCCTCCCTGCTTCCGCTGCCATGCCCAAGTCCTCTGATTGGCGGACTCTTCTGGTTATACCTGAATCTCCCAAGGCAGTCCTCTGCCTGGCAGCCCCTGCGGCTAAGAGCCCCAAGGCAAAGGGCGGCTTTTAGAGAGGCTGCTCCAGAAAGTGTCTGCAGGGGAAGCCAGTGATGCCAGCAGCGGACAGAAACTAACAAAACTGTAATTGTGGTATGGGTGAGGTGTAGAGCAATTACTCTACTCCAGAACTCCCCCGCCACTCTACCTCACCTTCCCATAACGTAAACTGCCAAAGACTTAGTCCATGCACATCTAGAGAGATCTGACCACCAACCTAATTCAAGGTTGGACGGTAATTGTTGTCCTGCATAACATACTAACATACTTGCCAATTAACTAGTGCCACTCCCAGAGACAATGATGAACATTTGCCAGCCTCACATTGAGACGGGTGTAACAATGTTAGCATACGCCACACGTAGACTGAATTGTGAATGATAGCATGTGCCACACTTGGACAGAATTGTGAAGGATAGCATGAGACGGAATTGTGAAGGATAGCATGTGCCACACTTAGACGGAATTGTGAACGGATGGATGGATGGAGTGGACGGAGCGGATGGAACGACTGCTATGTACATGTATCCCCATGTTACCCTATCCATCCTGTCGCTTTATATACATATGCTGCTATGTACGCCCCCTGTCCTGCTCTCGTGCCTGGCCGCAAGCACTTCACTGATAAACCGCCATATCACACTTCTACGCTTACTCTTTCCTATACACCATCATTCAACTAGAACATAGCTATGCTATGATACATTCGGCCTAGCTGTTCTCATACTTGCATGACCCCATGACCCCATGAACACCTCATCATCCTAATAAAGCACAGCTAGCTGAGCACATTCCAGCTACTTTAGGCATCTCCTCAGGCCTAACACAACCAGAACTCAGTCTGAGTGTCCACCCTCCAGACTGAACACATCCAACTGATTTCCTCAGCACCACACCTACCGCTATGAAGCAGCTATCATGCAACAACCACACCAGCTGCACACACATCTGGTGCGCCACGCACCATACCACATTTTCTCTCTCTCTCTCTCTCTCTCTCTCTCTCTCTCTCTCTCTCTCTCTCTCTCTCTCTCTCTCTCTCTCTCTCTCTCTCTCTCTCTCTCTCTCTCTCTCTCTCTCTCTCTCTCTCTTCCCCCCCCCCACCCATATAAATGCCAAGTAACATAATATAACTTGGATGGAATTATGAAGGACAGCATGTGCTTCATCTAGATAGAAGTATGATTGGTAGCATATCCCTCATTTAGTTGGAATTGTAAATGATAGCATGTGCCATACGTAGACGGAATTGTGAAGTATAGCATGTGCCACACCTAGAAGGAATTGTGAAGTATAGCATGTGCCACACTTGGACTGAATTCTGAATGTTAGCATTTGCCTCATCTAGATAGAATTATGATTGGTAGCATATCCCGCACTGGAATAGGTAGAATGAATAGAGTGTATAGAATAGGTGGAAGAGATGACATAGATAACGTAGATGGAATGGATTGAGTAGAAAAGCAGAAAAATGGACGGAGTAGACTGAATGAATGGGGAAGAATAGAATGAGTGGAAACTGTTGAAACTCACCCCACGCGTTGTATCACTGCACCTGCTCAGATGTTGTTGCCATATATCTGTATCCCCTTATATATCTGTACCCCCATATATAACTGTATTGACCCATGTCCCTATATATCCATATGTCGCTATGTATGTCCCCACCATCCTGTCCAGGCGCCTGGTCTCGGGCGTTTTACAGATAACCACCATATCATACCACTATGCTTTCTCTCTACTATAGACCATCATCCAACCAGAACACAGCTATACCCCTGATAATTCGGCCTAGCTGTCCACATACGAATACGACCCCATGAACACCTCATCACCCTAATAAAACGCAGCTAGCTGAGCACATTCCGGCCAGCTGCTCATATAGGCGTTCCTCAGGCCTAACGCAGCGACAACCCAGTCTGGGTGTCCACCCACCAGACTGCACAAATCCAACTAATATCTTCAGCACCACACCTATTGTTAGGAAGCAGCTATCATCCGACAACTACACCAGGTGCACACATATCCGGTGTACCCACGCACTGTATAACTCTGTCTCCCTACTGACCTGAACTACGGTTCCCGAGGGCGTTCAACCTACCAGCGCTTTGAGGTCATACTAATGATACATAAGGCGCTATATAAATGCCAAGTAACATAACGGTACTTTAGCTCGCTGCATAAAATGCCAAAACATGTTCATGCTTTCTTACAGTAGCTCTGTTAAGAAATGTAGGTACTGTCCCTGTCCCAAAACATAGCAGTCATGCTAAGAAATGAGGGCATGATGCAATCAGCCTGGCTGTGAATATATGACATTGTGCCATGACATGCGAATAGCAGCTCCGTTGATAAATTAGGCTACTTTGCCTGAATATATACCAGTCCTATTGAGAGGTACCGGTACAATCTGTGCCACTGACAATATATACAGCACTGCTTCTACCTGTATCCATTATACCTTGTTACGGTGGATGGTCAGAAAGGGAGTTAAAGTTCAGACCACATGCCTAGCTATTTGTTGCTCTCTAAGAAAACAAACTATGTATAGTGCCCTTTCATGCACGCAAACACATGCAATCTTAAGACTAAGAAACACACATTTTTTATGTAGAACTCCAAAAAAGATTTTTCCTTCTCACAAAAGACAAACAACTGCTTGCTGGGAGGCTCTCCTAAAAAAGTGTCCATGAACCCCAAGCCATTGAATGCAATTGATGTACTTCTGTGATGGAAAGAAAACAAAGTATGAAATGCCCATGCTGCTGACCTGCGTTGCCCCTATTAAAGCAGATTTAAGACCGAGTAAAATGAAGCAGAAATCCAGCCCTTGTTTAAGACCATTTTCATTTTACACAATACTACCTGTGTCCTAAAGCAAAGTGAAAAGCATCTTCATGATTCAAGGTGCTTTAATAACATTGTAACCTACACAATGCAGGCAGTTGAACAAAGTGAACAAAACACAAATTCCCCATTTACATTACTCAAAGTATTATCTTGATAGAACCATTAACAGAGGAGAGTGTTAAAAAAAATTAAACAGACCAGGACTCATCCCCCAGTTGCTTCTCTCAAGGCCTTTGATCCTTCCGATATCGATTGAGTATCAATTTCGGTTGGGTGATATTGTATGTTAATATGTGCTCTGTAAAGCGCTTTGGATAAAGGCGCTATATAAATAACACATCATTATCATTAAGTGGTACGCAAGGAAGACTTAAAAGGACTATATTGACAAGATTTCTGTGCACCTTATCTGGAGGTCTGACCCCAACCAAAGGGACAGTTTACACTAAACTCCCTGAAACACCATACTATCCCATCACAGATACACCCAACACAACTCTCCACACTTCTTAAACCGCTCTTACAGACAACGGTCAACCACACAATTTACGTTAGCAACCTGTAAGCCAAATTAACTGCTGCTTCGTCAAGTCACAAAATAGCTCAGATGTACACACTACAGACAGCCTTGTCTTTTCAGATCTGCCCACATAAACATTGTCACAAAGCATCCTTCCCCGTGCTAGTCCCGTAGGCCACCGTGTACAGATCATAAAGCTCCAAGAAACCGTGAAAAAGTAAATAAATAAAATAAAATGCAAAATCACTGCCTAAAGATCACTTTCCAAGGACTCAATTTTCTGCAAGTCACAGTGAGATCTATGAGAAACCTGAGGGCGTCGTCACATTTCCTCCCCCCGGGTCCTCTGCTAAGTTGGCCAAGTAAGGGCCTCGCTCTTGGGTTCCCACCCTGAGGGTGGCGAAGCTTGGGAGCATCACCTGAGTGGAGGGTCCTTGGGAATTGGAAGTGGGGTGAACTTGGATGAGTCCTGGTATTCCACATTTTCCTTTCAGGAAGAACCCCTATCCCAGAGGTGGTTATGGGATAGAACCCCATATCCCATTGACCCTGAGAATGACAAAAGGTAATATCAACCCAGATGTACTAGAAAGAGGAGGAAAAGGATTAAAAGTGGGGTGCCTTTGGGTGAGATATGGTATCCCCCTTATCCTAATGACAACCAACCTAATCCTGCCCCGACCTTTATGGGTTATTGTAGGTCAACTCCCCTTCTTTCCCCTCTTGAGACACCTGACAGTACTGAGACTAGGAAGAGACAGCTGAGAGTAATGACTACCACACACTCTCACCATTCTAGCACTGAGACGAGGAAGAAGCAACAAGAGTAATGAGCAACATTTACTCTCACCACTTTAGGTACTGGGACGAAGAAGATACCTGCAAGGTATGAAGGTCAGACATGTTCTCTTAATCTTAGGCAGAATTGAAAAATCATAGTCAGGCAGAATTGAATAATGGAATACACCTGCAGTCTACTGAAGAACCACAGGTGTTTAAAAGGCAAAGGCAAGAAGTGGTGAGAGAGAGATCTGGGGAACTTGGGCAGACGCCAACAGAAAACCCCAGGAGTCTGGAGGCAGCCGTGTTGGGACCCGCCTCAAATCAAGGTAAGCCTCCTGTGTGCAGAGAGAAACCTCCCGTGTGAAGTGGGAGCAAAAGGAGCTGCGGCGAGGCACGAGCAAAGAGGACACTGTGTCAGGCCTTGCTGAGGTATTGGAGCTGCCGATTTCTGTCCCCACGCAAGCAGGACTCGCGAAACCCGAAGCATCAGTTAGAGGGAAGGAACAAAGCAGCAAGGACCGCTGGAAGAAGATGCCTACAACCGGAGTGCTGTGGAAGTTACCCAGAGACCGGGGTGCTCTGGGCCGGCTGCGAGTAATAAACAGTGCAGAGGGAATAAATGCTTCAGTTACAGATGGAACTGTGAAATTATATGAATGAATAAAAGCCAAAGGGCGCGAAAACCAGCAAATCTGCTAATATTGAATAACAAACTGAATGCAAATAGCAAACTTGCTAATGTTGAATCGCGCACTAAAAGAAAATAGAAAACTAAATCGAATTAAGGACTCTGACAGCACACTTTTTTAGCTGCATTTGAGAAACTACTTGTTGAATATTGAGATGCTAAAAGAGAACTCAAAGTTCCTTGTTGCATGACCTGTGATGGGTAGATTGTGTGGTCCGACCACTGCGCCAAGACCAGAGAACCCCTATATGTTGGCAAGGAAACCTACTATTGTGTCAAAAGGAAAACTACTGTTGGTCAGAGGCGTTGCTGGGGGCGGCTAAGGAGGCTATAGCCCCTGGTCTTTTGGTTGTAGCCCCAGATAGAATCTCAGGAGCTACAACCAAAAGGCTAACTAGCCCCCAGTCCCGACAGTTCCAACATTAGCCTAACGCGGGGTCTTTTCCAGACCTAGCAACACCCCTGCTGTTGGTGCATATAAAACTTGGGAAAGGGTACCCTGAGCTGTGAAGAATTGTTGGAACTTAGCTTAAAGACGAAACCTCAAGTTACTTCCTTTTGTGACAACTTGGATATTGAAAATGGGGAAGGGAATCCTGACATTTAAAAAAGGTGTGAAACTCTTATCTTAAATCCAAGAGAAGGTAACTTGAACACTGTGGTGAATTGTTTGATACTTGGTTAGGAGAAGCAGAAGAATAAGCATGAGCTGGAAATAGCTCTGAACTTTATTTTTGGAACACTGTTTAATTTATGGTTGACATCCCTACACACTGTTTTGATGTTAGTTTTGAGGGCAAGCATAGGTTTTGGACACAGACATTTAAGTTGAACTTATTGACACAGACTACCCTTAGTTTCTTAGGGAAATCCTGCCTTAGGATAGGGCAAGTTAGGCCTTACACCATCCTGACATTTGTTTGTTTATTTTATTTATATAGCGCACCGAACCCTGGGGTATCTATGCACATTAGAATTTACATGTCTGAACAGGTTACACAGGTTACATAGTAGCACAGATACATGTGATTGTTCACATATGAATTAACAAGGTTACTTACATAGCATTATAGAAATGACATTAGACTTGAGATGACACAGTTACTTTACATATATGTATGTGCAGGCAGGGTAATATAAATATAAACACAGCTAATGGGGTAAGTGATGGCTATACATTGCGAGAGAAGAGCCAGGTTTTGGTCTTTTTTTCTAAAACTGAGATAGGACGGGTCTGCTCTTAAGTCTACTGGTAGAGAGTTCCACAGCTGAGCTACCATACAGGAGACCTGATCATTTCAGATTGGGCACCTGACATTCAGAGCCAAATGCGTAATTTCCTTTTTGGTAAATTCTCTAAAGCTCAAACCAGTCAGATGTCTTTCCCCAACTCATAGTTTGGACTAGGTTTGTGGGGATGTGGCACGTAGACTTTTCTTGGGTACCACCACTAGAAACACTTAAGGTCTTGTTGCTGGCCGCTGTGGCAGACCACAAGGAGTGGGATGCTCTGATTACTTAACGGTAATCTTCATTACTCCTAGTCCTACTCTTCCCCGTCATAGTACTTACTTCATGAGGCACCTGCCTCCGACACAGGACCTTCTTCTATTTCTTTAAATCCCTATAACTCCTTCCCCACATCGACATCACTCAGTTTCATATTACCAAGCCGGAGCATGTAACCTTCCCCGCAGGGAGGGTGAGGAGGGTTGCCAGTACTGTGACGAGGAAGAGTAGGACCAGGAGTAATGAAGATTACCGGTAAGTAATCAGAGCATTATCTCCACGTCCACTCTTCCTCGTCCCAGTACTTACTTCATGAGGTATACCAAAGCAGCAACGGGGAAAAGGTCCCAATGAGACACAGAGCCAAAAACAGTTCAGCAAAACACACCCACAATAACTCTTAAATCACATCCCCACAGACAAAACTCCAACCATGAAGGAACCAACCCCCGAGTGGGAGAAACACAACCCATAGCGGTTGATGAAAATGCCTAGACCAGCCAAGGCGGCAGCCATACAAATCTCTTGCAGAGAAAAAACCCTCCTTGCATCGGCCCAGGAAGCCGCCAAACCCCTGGCGGGCCGCCCCTGATCGTGCGCAGGCAGAGGCAGGCCAGAAGCCACATATGCCCTGGAGATCACAACCCGGAACCACCGGAAAATGGAAACCACAGATGCGTTATGCTCAGCCCCAGCCGCACCACAAGCAATCAGAAGACTATCAGATTGGTGGAAAAAGCAAACCAAGCCAAATACTCCAACACGTCCCGCCGGATATCAATGTTTAGCCGAGCCACCTCCTCAGGCGTTCTCGGATGATGAAAGAAGTCAGGGTGAACCAGACCCTGAGAGGTGTGAAAACCGAGAGACAACTTAAGGGAGAAACTTCGGACCACACCCCAGCACCACCGAGTCTGGCAGCACCCTCAGGAAAGGAGCGTGACATAAGAGAGCCCCAATTTCCCCAAGCCTACGGGCAGAAGTGAGGGCAATAAGAAAAGCAGATTTCGGTGTAAGATGTTTGATATCAATCTCGGAAATGGGCTCAAAAGGAGGCCCGTGAAGGAACCGTAATACAAGAGGGAGATCCCAAGGGGGGGAAGCCCTTTATAGGCACAAGGACGGGAAGAAGAAAAACCCTGGATCAACTTCCCCACCAACACCTCCCCATCCAAGTGACCATCGGAGTCCCCCAAAAGGAATTTCATGGAGGCCCACTCAGAGCGAAAACCTGGAAAAACTGCCAGGCCCCTGTCAAAACACCTCCTGGAGGAACCGAAGGATAGCAGAGAGGCCAGAACGCAGGGGAGGGATCCCAGACCGCCCATACCAGTCTCGGAAATGGCCCCAATGTCTGCCGAACACCTTCAGAGTGGAAGGTCTAAGAGCATCCATTATGGACTCAACTACAGGATCTGCGAACCCCTGAGATATCAACCTAGGCTGAGCAATAGCCACACTGCCCATTGCATCCGGTGGACTTCCAACCGCAGATCCCCTCGAAGGGGACATGGCCACCTCGGAACCAGCCAAGGTTCCTAGAACCGAAGCTCCAACAGAGAGGGGAGCCAACTCCAGCGGGACCAGAACGGAGATAACAACAACACAGTCACCCTGGACACTCTGATGCGCCAAACCACCCGGGGCAGAAGAGGAATAGGCGGAAAGGCATGAAGGAAAACCCTAAGGCCACTGTACAGAGAGGGCGTCCATCCCCCCAATCCCCTCGGCCTGAAACCGAGAGCAGAAGAGGGGAACTTCTGCTGAGGCCGGGGATGCAAACCGGTCTAGAACCAGGGACCCTAATCTGACACAGGTCACTGCAAAGACCTGGGCCAACAGGACCAGTTCCGCAGAGAAGTGAAAACCGGCATCTGAGAAGATCTGCTTGAACATTGTCCACCCTTCTGATACATGAGGCCACCAGAGACTCCAGATGAGATTCCTCCCAGGTGCCTATCAGCGCTGCCAGAGCATTCAAGAAGCGGCCGGAACCCCTTTTGCAGTTGACATATGCCAAGGCCGTCGTATTGTCCGATCGGACCAAAAACCGCTGACCGTCCAGCAACTCCTCGAAGTACCCCAGAGCTTGGACAATGGCACAACTCTTGCCAATTGGATGATCGCCGGCTCTCCCCAGATCTCACAACCCTTGAGCTGAGAGGACCCCCAATGTAGACCCTTTCTGCTGGTGTTGGTAGTAAGAGAGGCCACAGGAGGAAGGACCATGCACACCTCGGCCTGTAGACCTGAAACCCCCTGCCACCATAGCAGGGAGACTCGCAGCGCTGGGGACACTGAAAACAAAACTACGAAAGCCGAGATGTCGGGAGCCAGTGGGAGAGAGTATAAGACACCAGGGGACGTAACCGAAGACGGGCTCAAGGAACCGGAAAACACGCAAGACGCCACATGCCCCGTAACTTCAGCAACAGGTGAGCCGAGACATACTGCCTTCTGAGAACCCAGCCCAGAACAGTCATCAAGCGCCCCCCCTGCACAACATCCAGAGTACGCTCTCCCCAGACCTCTGGACAAGCAGTGCAGGGTCTCGAGACCCATAAGCAGGTGACACATCCTAGAAGGCATAGGGACCAGGAACACCCGCAAGTAGAAAACTTGACCCTGAACAAGGAGAGGAACGGGCAAGACAGTAACCCACAACAACCGTTCGGAGAGAACGGATCCCATGGCCAACTACTTGGACCGTGAGCTGGGTACCAGTCCTAACCATGCAAACCTGGACAGGAGGGGACAGGAACGGCAACTGATACCCCCCTCCGGAAGGAGCCCATTACCCAGGACGCCAAACCCCACTGGTCCCATACACCTCCGAGAAGATGGAGACGAGGAGCCAGGAAAAAAACGCCAGTCCCTGCACTTGCACCAGAGGGAAATCACAGGATGTTGAAACAGGCCTGCGCCACAATATAACAGCATGCTTGTTAGCCCACAAAAAGATCCGACCTATCAAAAGGAAGATACAGGACAGCCAAGAAGACCAGCAGACTATGGCCCCCTCAGCCGACTGGAGCCACCAGGCTGGCGTCAAAAGGGCAGAGTACTGTCACAAAGCGGGGCAAAGCAATCCATCCTGGATAGCAGACATCAAAGGCAACCCCCTACCTGGGGTATGCCTATACTGGAAAACCCACTGATGTGACATCCCCCTCCACCGGCACCAGAACCCCTCTAAGCACAGACATGTGCCACCATGTGCCCTATCACTTCCCACAAGTCTGAGAGGAGGCGTGAAAGCAATACGTCGGCACCGGAGGACCTAGGCCCTAAAAGAAGAGGCACTGGGAACCCCCTGCATGGCCGTTACTTCCATGATGCATTTTGCATATTACCATGCCGGACAAAGGAAAAGCAAATCCACTCCTTTGACTTTCCCTCGCGCAGTTTAGAGGAAGAGGACAGGACAAGGAGTCTGCGTCCATAGCTAGCACAGACCCAAACACACCACTAACACGCCACATGACTGAGAGGTTGCTTGAGCCCTGTATCCAGTAGCTGGTAGCCCCATGCTCTAAATGGTTCCAATGCGCGGTCTAGGAAGGATGAAGGACCGAGTCAGCACCGCTGAGACTCGAACCCGAAGTGTAGACTATGCCAGGCCGGTACCCTTCCGGCCGATTGCAGACGTGTCCAAATCTGCGCCGTATTCACAGGCAGCACGCAAGGAATGCAGCCAACATCCGGTGCATCCTGGGCTGTGTGTGTGTCTGAGGAGCGGGTGGAATGTGACATGCCTGTGACAGTACAGAGCCCCCGCACTTTCAAATACTCTGTCACAGTTACCCCACGACAAGAAGCAGAGAGGCCTCACAACAAAAAGGGAAGGCTAGCCCATACTGCCAAGTGCTTGCCATCAAGAGAGGGGAAAACATCAAGCACGGTCCTCCCCTCTGCTTACCTTCCCCCAGATAATGCAGCTAACATCCGGTGCATCCTGGGCCGTGTGTCTCTGAGGAGCGGGTGGTATGCCTGCGACAGAACAGAGCCCCCGCATTCCCAAAGACTCTCTGCCACCGTCACCCCACAACAAGAAGCAGAGAGGCCTCAAAACAAAAGGGAAGGCTAGCCCATACTGCCAAGTCTAATCAAGATGGTCAAAACAGGAGGAGAGGGGAAAAACATCAAGCCCAGTCCTCCCCTCTCCTTACCTTCCCCCCGGGCCGTGCAGGATCCGGGACACAATGCTCACGCTGCGGTCCGGAACTGAGCGAGGCAATCCAGCTGAACTGTGACCCCCAAACCCTGCAGGGGACCCAGGAGCAGCGCCGCACCTGAGGGAGCTGAGGGCCCTGCCACACAGCCCCCCTCAGGGGGGCAGCAATCGGGGCTCCCCGGTGTGGGGCACCGGGAAGAAAAAGTCCAACCTGCCGGAGGCAGGAAAAATTTAACTGAGTGTTGTGGATGTGGCGGAGGAGTTATAGGGATTTAAAGAAATAGAAGAAGGTCCTGTGTCGGAGGCAGGTGCCTCATGAAGTAAGTACTGTGACGAAGAAGAGTGGACGTGGAGGTAATGCAATTTGGACATTCTTTTTTGAAAACAAAGGAATATAATTGCTACCTTGCCCTATCACAATAGGGGTTTCCTTCCCTAACCAAACTAGATAAGGGTGCTCGTCAGTCATCCAGAGTCGAAACAAAAAACGCCCTCTGTCTAAGACTCTAAACCTATCTGGCCCTACCACTTAAAAATAATGCGGTATGTTCACTTGAGCTGTTTCTTTCAGGTTTTCAACCAACAGTTTAGTTAAAGAATGTATTATCCAGTCTCTGTTTTTTTTCTAATATTTTCGGGCTTGGCCACTCTTCCGGATGAGCTTCTGGAGTTCTTGATATTTGTACAGTGGATCTCTGGGAGTTTCCGAGCCCCTCTAGACTCTCCCGTTCCTCTTGTTCTCTTGATAGTCTCTTCCCTGGCCACTCAACAATTTATTTGCTTCTGTCTTTTGGCTATTCCCCTCTGCTTGTTTAGAGCTTTTCACGCTTTGCTTTGTTATGATGGTCTCAGTCCTGTGGACAATCCTCCGGTTTTACATTCAAGTGTCTTATAGTTTTGTATTTAGAGTTTGAACTTAACTTCACTACTTTGTCAAAGTCCTTCATCAAGGATTGCCAGTATTCATCACATGCTATTTTAAACAACTCCTTTCAGAGTTTCTTCATATAGGACTTCCTCTCTTCTTCAACTTTCACTCTCCATATTAAAGTTCCTTGCGTAGAGTTTCATACAGATCCAGTGCCCCCCACCCCCTGTTTAGTATCACCCATGTACTTTCAGTTAATGTGGGCTGATTCTGCGGGTTCGGTGCTGGGACGTATCTGCTTTCCTTGTTGTTCGCCTTGCGTTTCTCGCTTCTCAAGGATGCTTGCCTTTCTTGCTCCGTTAGTCCTCGGTGTTTGGCACAGCTTTGCCAGTGGGAGGTTTTGTTCCTCCCGCTAATTCAGGTATCATCATCATTGTTGTCTGAGTCTCTGACCCTCCACAGCTTATTCATAGTCACACCACCTCTTTCGACAGTCTCCGGAGTTCCATCCGTGCAGTGGTTTTCCCTCTGCTTACAACACCAAGCCTTCAGTGCCTTCGTTCAGCATTCTCCTGCTTGCAGGCTCTTGCAAGCTCAGCACCGCTCCGCCCCTCCAGTGCACAGTACGCCAGAGGGCTTCCGCTCCGTATGTGCCTCTCTCCTCTGACAGGATTCCCTCGTTCCTTTTACAGGCTGAGTTGCATTTCACATAGCGTTGCATTTCTCTTTAGATGTTGTAGTCTGTCCAGCATTACCTGAATCCAATAGAAGGGAAAACACTTTACTGTTTACAGGCAGTCCTTGTGCTTGCCTACAGAGTCCTTGTCCCCGAGAGGGGAGTCATTCCCAGTCGGGTCCCACTTGTCCAGACCACTAAGGGTCTTGCTGAGTTGGCTCACCTCCCTAGCCTCACACTAGGTGAAGGGATGAATACCCTCGATTCACCATATACCCTGCCCTTTAAGTGTGTGGCTTCCCCTTGAAGTGGGAGTGGGAATCGGTTTAAAGGTCGGTTTCCTTTTTCAATTCCCTTCCTATGTTCCATGGAAAAAACCAATGGGTTGCAATTCTAGGAAACCTCTCATGACTCGTCGGGCGCTCAACCAGATGAGCAGTGAATGGTTCGTTACTAGCCTGAATTTCCTCCCCGTTAGGTAGTACTAGAAATGTGTTGGCGTCCACTTGATAGCCAGAGCCTTGAGTTTCACTGTGGCATATGATTTGTTCTCAAGGAAAGAGTTTCCTATTGGTGTACAAGATGGGGTATTCAATCGTGTTGTATTATTCGGATAACCCTGCTCCTAACCTAACTTTGGAGGCATCTGTTTGTAGGATAAACTCTGTTGAAGTTGGGCATTTTAAGTACTGGTTCCTGACATAGAATATGTTTTAACCCTTCAAAACTCTTTTGTTAATCTTTTCCCCAGATCAGCTTTTGTGGTTGGGAATTTTTTAGTTTGTCAGTCTCTCCTTCTACCCTCCCATCACGGACCTTGCCAAGAAGTCCAACTTTCTGCTCCACCTCCTCAGATACATCCCTTTCATCACCTTTTCCCAGAAGCTTAATGTCACCAGGGCTCTTGTTCTCTCTAGGCTGTGCTACTGCAACATCCTCTTCCTCAATCTGTCTCATTCCTCCCTTTTGCCCTCTTCAACTAATCCAGAATAGGGCCACAAGACTTATCCTTGGTCTCGAGCCTAGGAACACATCTCTCCAGTCCTAAAATCTCTTCACTGGCACCCGGTGGCTTCAAGGATCAAATCCAAGAACCTCTGCATCATCCACAAGGCTTCCTGGGGCCTGTGACCCCGCTACACCCAACTTGCTCTTCCTAAATACTTCCCTGCTAGAGTCCTTTGGTCATCTAGCTCCAACTCTCTTCAGGTCAGCCATTTCTCCAAGCAGAGAGTGGGAGGTAGATCTTTCTTCGGCAGGAGCCTTCCCCTGGAATGGCCTTCCTGCCCCACTCAGACTTGAGCCAGATCTTCTTAAATTCGGGAAACTTCTTCAGACTTCCCTTTTCCCCTCTTCCTGCCCTGCCCCTCCCTTGCTAATCTCACTCTGCGGCTGGTGCCTGGTCCCTTATGTGCCTGACTGGGGCCAGGCCCTCCTCGTCCAGCCCACTCCAGCACCCCTTAAGAAGTACTTGCCCTCGGGCTCTCTTCCCGGACTAACCTGAATCTGGTCCACCCCTTCCTCGCACCAGTTCCCCTTACTTCTGGCCTGCCCCTGCCACATGCCCTCCTGGGCTTCCCTCAGCACTTGTCCAGCTCCTGGGGCCTGGCCTTCTTGCACTTCTCCCCCACCCATTCTGTCATCCCAGACCTTCTGCCCT
Source organism: Ambystoma mexicanum (assembly GCF_040938575.1). NCBI lineage: Eukaryota > Metazoa > Chordata > Amphibia > Caudata > Ambystomatidae > Ambystoma > Ambystoma mexicanum. Next base: position 611,651,685 of record NC_090925.1, on the reverse strand, counting down.
GACTTTCCCTCGCTGTGCACTTATTGTCAATGCAATTGCACGGTCGGAATGTCACGAGGCCTAGTAGGATCGTTTACTGCTATTATTTGTCTCCTGTGTCCCCTCCCCTAATGTCTTGTGGCGCCTGGAAACACTTGTTTATAGGCGCCATACTAAGGCCTAATACATTTTTAAAAAATTAACTGCTCTGTCCAGGTGTTACTATGTATCACAATATTATCTAAATAGGCTCCACAGAAAGCCGCATATGGTCTCCAAACTCTATCCATGATGCGTTGGAATGTTGCCAGAGCCCAATGTAGGCCAAAGGGGAGTACCTTGAACTGAAATGAGCCTTGAGGTGTAGAAAAGGCGATTAAAAAAAAAAAAAAAAAAATTGTTTTCTTTTTTATTTATAATTTTTTTCTCCCTGGATTCAGGGGTACTTGCCAATATCCTTTTGTCGAGGGAGGGTAAAGAGGGGGAATATTTGGCTGTAGCTCATCAATTCAGGGCACAGGATAAAGGTGGAAAGTGAATTGAGTTTTCTGAAGTCGATGCAGAAACGCCAGAGGTGGGAGGTTATATGGTTTAGCTATTAGAACAATAGGGGAGGTCCAGGGACTTTCAGAGGGCTCGATGTTCCTCCTAGCCTCTGGTATCCTGTATGGCTTTAGATTTACTACTTTACCTGCCAGGGTTCGGATACAGTGAAAGAAATTTAGTAACTATACCCGGTTGCTCAGAAAGCACTTAGAAGAATTGACCTAGTAAGTCCATTAAGGTAATGACTTTGGGATTAGTTAGTTCTCGAAGTCCGACTCTGTAAGCAGGGCGACCATCGTGACCATGGCTTCTTCAGTGCGGTTTGTTTGCCATTCCCTTTAAGAGGTTGATTTGGTATATTTGTGTTTTCTGGCATCTGTCATGCTAGCAAATCCTATAGTTTAGGTATCTTTTCTATTCTAGAAATTTATATGGCTCATATCACTTTGAAATCATCTTGTTCTCGGATCTAGGAAGGAGAACCAAGACTCGCTGACCTATGGAAAAGGACTTTGCTAAAGTCTGTCTTCCATAGCCTGCCTTTTGATGTTCCTGTGCTTGGCCTGGATGTTGATTCACTATGTCTCTTACCGTGGCCATGTGAGAGGTTTGAGAAATGGGTAATATGGTCTCTTCCCTCTCCTACAATGTTTCCTTTAACATGTCCAAGACCTCTCGGGGTTCCCTCCCATAAAGTAATTTGAACGGGAATGGATACTTGAGGGGTCTTTTGGATAGCAAAAAGCGCCGTTGTTATTATGACGCCCCAGTTTTTCCCGTCGGTCTCAACCAGTTTCTGTAAAATCCTTTCAAAGTCTGATTGAACCTCTGAGTCCATCAGTGTGTAGGTGGTAAACCGACATGCGTAGAGTTCATGTGGAGTAGTTATTTTTTTTAATTTTTTTATTTGTTTTTGGTTCAATTACAAAAGAGTAGAAGCTTTACAAAAGAATTTAAAAACAACATATAAAATTTACAGATTTTGCATTCACAATTTACATTTTTATCAATTTAGGTAAGTGAAATTATTCAATTTCATCTACACATTTACAGATAAAAGAAATCATATCAAATAAAAGCAGACATCTAATTATTAAAACTAAGCAGTTCCTTTTCTATGTAGCTGCACAAGGTAACCAACTCAAAGACCAACGGTTTATGAGTGCCTTGCATCATGCGAGCCCAAAGGTATTCCAAGCACTCCTCAAATTCAATATTAACAAATTTCATCAAACAATTCGTTCTAATTACTTTAAAATGAGGACATTCAAGAATCAAATGCTTCATAGTTTCCATGGGCTCATTACATGATGGAAACCGACATTTAGTTATTTTGCTCTCATCTTCATGTTTCCAATTTGCAATTCTTTCCATAGCATGGAATAAGTTCAACCTGTATCGTAAGTATTCCTAGTGTGATTGCAAGGGAATAAGACAACATGATCATATCTTGGAGTACGTTGTTTGAGAAAGTCACCATACTCTTTATACAATTTGTAGGTCGAGATATTTTCTATAGTCGCCCGCCAATCCAATTCAAATTTTTTTTTTTGTTGCATAGCCTGGACGCTGGTGGACGTCATCAATAGAAATGCTTAATGAATTCAGTAATTGTTGCATTTTACGATGATATTGCAAGAAGGAAGAGGATGAGTCCAGCATAACCTTTAGATCTTCATATAAAGAATTCTTTGGCGGATAATTGATTTTTTCATAATTGGATAGTTGGCGCCATTTCCAGCGTCCAGATAGTGCCACTAGTCCACATTCGTGGCGAATTATAGCATTTGGTGCAGACATGGGGAGGCGCATTACAGTCTTAATAATTGATCCCTGTGTGAGTCTAAAAATGCACTCAAGTCACAAAGACACATATCAAGAGAGTACAAGATGACACTTTCTATTTTCAAGGTTAGAAAGTCAATCATAGGTGTTAACGAAAATGTACAATATTTGGCATATATTATTTTAAGTTCCGATGTAAGAGGTCTGGTCTTATTTCTAATAAGATCTACCCATGCCTTGATCAAGGTTTGAGACGAAAGCTTGTACCCCAAATAAGCTGCACTGATAGTAATAGGTATTTGAGTCTTCATAATATACCATTTGCAACGTTTGGTGTTTGTTGTGTTGCCGAATAACATGATAGCCGTTTTTGCTGGATTAGGTGTCAAATTATGCGCCACTGCAAATTCCTCAAAAAGGAGTAACTTTATTTGTAATCCAGCCGGAGTGGGGTCAAAGATGATGATATTGTCTGCAAAAGCAACCCATTGTAGGCGAAGGGCCCCAATTTTAACAGAGAACAAGTTACTATATTTCCATTCCGCATCAAGGTCTGAAAGATATAAATTAAAGAATGTTGCCGCAAGGTTACATCCTTGTTTCAGACCGAGAAATGTAGGGATTGGCTGAGTAGTTCTACCGTCATCAGCAATTTTTACTTTGTACGAGGTGTTTGTATGAAGTTTGATGAACCAGTAGATCAGTACTATGGGAATTCCCATGTTCATCATTTTCGTCCCTAAGAGGTTTCTGACTACGTTATCAAACGCTGCTGACATGTCTATCATGGCTAGATAGACGGGATAAGAGTTCTTTCGTCTTGTACCCGCTATCATATGAGCCATAATGGTAGAGTTTAGAGTAGTACTCATACCTTTCCTGAAGCCTATTTGATATTTCGAGCAGAGATTGTTTTTGGCTATACATTTTTCAAGGTCGTACAAGAGAAGGATTGCGAACAATTTCGCATCTGTATCAATTAAAGAAATTGGCCAATAGTTGTGAGGTAAAGTCGGATCCCCCTTTTTAAATATTGGAATAATATTTGCTGATACCCAGGATGACGGGAGCGACCCTAGATTAATAATAGAATCAAATTTAATGTTCAGGATTGCAGCCCAGAAGTCAGGGTTAGCTTTATACAGGCATGGCGGAAGGCCGTCTGGACCAGCTGATTTCGAGTAAGATAGTCTGGAGATCGCCCATTTAAGGTCTTCAAGTGACCATTCTAAACGGGTAATCTTGCTATAACAGTGTTACACATGGGATGGACTCAAATTTCATTGGAATCCGAAATTTGGCTGTTATGTAGTCTCGCCACATTTGATCAGATATACAATTAGATATATCCAGGACAACCTTTTTATCAACACTTTTAATTGTTCGCCAAATTGTTCGAGTATCATGTGATGAAATAGATCGAATAAGATCACAGTTATCTCTATTATATTTAAGAATGCGAATGTGCTTGAGATTGGACTTGAATGCCTTCAAAATTTGTGAGCGCTTCCTCCCACGTGATATTACATCCAGCCGCATTGACTTAAGTTGTCGAAGTGCCTTATTTTTCTCCCTTTTTGGACACTTACAGTTGAAGTCAAAGGGGTGGGGATGATTTACCTTAGTATATCTCTTGCTAAAAAAGATAAGTGTGTTATCGAGTGATCGTATTTTAAAAGAGACATGACTAACAAATTGCTGACACAAACCATGGCTCCACCTAATGGAGAGGCAAGGGCGATCAATCTCTACCAGAGCCAAAGCTGGCTCCACTACAAGCAATTTACACTCCCAACTTCAAGGTGCATGAAATGCGTGCGTGATCACCAGAAGAAATATTACTGGCATGGAGAGGAGAAAAGCGAGAGTTCGGGAGACATATATGAAATCAATTATTGAAGATTTAATACCCCAGGACCAAGTACACTGCGTTTTGGAGTCTTCATTCACGACCATATCCATATCCCAGTCATTTAATAACTCTTGAAATTTAGCCCCCCTGCCAATTGATAAACTAGAGGCTTTAAATAACCCCATCTCGGTTGGATCTCGAACATCACAATTAAAGTCGCCACCAATAATTATTTCTAGAGATTGATGTTGGTTGGATATGTTCTCTAAACAATAGTCTAGTTCGTCCAACATTGCGTCAATCGTAATGTCAGCAGGGTTCCAGTAAAGGGACAATATTAAAATTGCAGAACATTTAGGCAGTTTGGTCTCCAACAATACACCAAGCAGACTTGCCGATTCCCATATCAATTTAGATTGAAGGTTAACAGAGTTATTTATTGAAATTGCAAGGCCCCCACGTGGCCGCCCTTGAAAGGATCTTTTTGCAAGCATACAATACGTGGTGAACCCCAGAATTGTGAAGGAGCATAATTTCATTTTCTTGTAGCAATAAGATAGTTGGCTGATTCTCAAACAAAAGTGATGAGAACCAGCCAGTGAAGTTAGCAAAGCCACAAGTATTCCATGATAAGACCTTTAATCGTGAATTAGCAGGATGCTATGAAGTGGAAGGCAGATTTTTCGACCTCAAGATAGCAGTAAGCATAGGTGCAAGCCATGGAATACCTTTTGCTGTTGCAACATGAGTCATTAACGCCTGGAGGTCCACATCAGCGCTATTGTTAGCATTTTTATCAAGCAAACTTGTCAATGTCTCAGCAATAGCAGGCTTAATGTATGCCAAGAAATTGTCTGCAGTTGTTTCCAATTCAAAAGTTGATAAGCTAAATCCTTGATTTTGTTTTTAGCTCCACTCGATTGAACCAAAGGAACTTCAGAATGGACTCAGAACTCGGATAACATACAGCTCTGCAATTGTTAGACTGGGCTATAGAAACTCTCAGAATGTCTTCGGACTTTACCATTCTCAGTTGTGGAATTCGAGAAAATAAAGCTAGAATAAAAGATCGATTTATTCTCTTCCCAGCAGTGGAGATCTCATCCCCTTCAAGGCCAACAAGAAAGTTTTTTTATCTGATTCAGATGAAGTGGAGTTGTTTCTTCTATTCCTATAGAGTGAAAGTTTTCTTCCCTAATCATCTGTGATAAAGGTAATGGACGCACATTAGTTGAAGGTATCTCCTTCAGAGAATCCTCATATAACGCCTTTCTAAGCATTTTCGAGAATGTCATAGTGAGAGTTCTCCAAAGTTTTCCGCTCTATACAAGGAGGCAGGATCGTTTCCACTCTGGTCAACTCCAGTGGGAGCGAAATTGCTGATTTTGATTTAGTTTCAGCATTTCCAGAGCCATCCTCAAGGATTTTCCTGGGGGTTTCGGATAACTCCAGAGAGAGCTTCACGGGATCCTCCTTGGAATTTTCCGTGAGAGCCCTGCTAAGAGCAGGGCCATGTATGGAGATTCGATTTGGAGCATAAGTAGTTTTTATGGGGTAGCTCTGAATTAAGTGATTTATCTTCAGAGCGGTGGGAGGTCCGATGATGCGCTCAATAGCCACAGAAGGGGCCATATCATTACCAATTGATATGTTTGGAGAGTGAGTCGTAGATAGACCCGGAGCAATATCAACATGAAAAACCTTACCCTTGCCATTTACCTTATTCAAGAGGTTCGGATGATTAATGGTGTTCTGTTGTAAAGCGACCCGTTGTGGGCCTGAAGTCTCAGTACACACAACACTATATGATTTTCGCTTGGGCAAGATGGAATCATTGGTGACTTCAGTATTGTAAGTGTCATTAAGCTGTGTGTCCATAAGATCTTTCTTGGATGTGCAGCGTCTTCCAGAAATCGGAAAATAACTGAGCAAGTTTATTTTTGGATTGAGCGTGGAAGTAGTTTCTAGCATTTTTTTCCTCCTTAGCATTTTCTCCTGTTTCACTATTAAGGCAAGAGGCTTTAGTAGGAGTATTGATTTTAGGAGATTTGACATTAGACAATTTTACAGAATCCATTGATTTTTTTGATATAGGTACACTGTTCTTAATTCGAGATATTACTTTTGCTTTCGTACTTGGGGTCGGGATAAGAGCCTCTTGACTTTCTTTGGATAATTGGCCAAGGTCAATACTTTCTTCATCAGAAATTGATATCGCAGTTTCTTGGTGGGCGGTCTGAGAACCGTCAGACAGCTGCGATATAAAGGTATTGGTCATGTTATTCCGGTTATTTTTGGCCAATGCTTCTTTTCACCTCTTAGCGTATCGCTTCACTGTTCTTAAGTGAATCTTTTTTGCACAACGAGATAAGAAGGAGAAATTTTCGTCACTGGACAAGCCTTCGTTATCTTTCTGCTGCTGTTCTTTAAGAGCTTTCAGCAAGGTCGAAGGACTATCCGGTGAATCAGTAGCTATGTTCGACTTAGCAAAATTAGTAGATATTATCGCATTCATACCTTCAATTGATAATTTAAGTTCTTTAATTTCGTTGGTACAATTGCACTGTGCAGGCATGGCAGAAGCGATTGGCATCAGAGGAGATGAGAGCAAGGCCTCATTACAATATTGGGTACCTTTCTCACATTGTGGTGGATCAGTGTCCATACGCTGATTGTTTAACGTTCTTAGGGTGTCTGCGGCAATGATAAATCCTTCAATCTTATCCATTTGGGAACATAAGTGATGCAAATTTTTTTTTTACATCCTTCAATTCCAAGTGGGTTAAATCATGGCCCTTATCCAGTAAGTCAAGTATTTTATCATAACTGGGAAGGTACATGGAGATCGTGAAGACCTCACCATGGAATCAATTGGACACTCTGACAGTTCATTTTGAGTCGGCTTAATGAACACCTCCATGGGGTCCGGGGAATATGATAGACGCGGTGGCTGTAGTTCATAGTTAGATTCATGAAGGATGTCCCTATTAGGGTCATTTACGAAACTTTGCTCACCCATAGTATGTTGGTTTACCCGTTGATTCGTTTTCAAGGGTCCATAGGCGAGAGGGGTTAACATACCAATAGCACAGAAGACCTGTGCATCAAGGGCAGCCATATTTCCTATGATCGAGTCATGTTGATCATTAGTGGATAAATTGGGTGTCAGGGATTCAGAACAACTTCTGTGGGCTTCCTCTTGGGGGCGGCCCACAGGGCTATTCATTTTCCCATGTGAAGGAGAAAGTGCAGAAAGTGAATTTTCAGTAGCATGTACCATAACCACACGCGGTGGAAGTCTAGGCACAACCGTCTGCTCATCCAAAGTACCTGAACTCATTGTTTCTGGAACATAAGGTTCAATGTAAGAGGTGCGGCCATGGCAAACCTGCAAATCGATACTCAAAGATGTAAATGAAAGAGTAGCAAGTTCATTGGCTTTACTCCGTAAACCGCCTGCCATTGTTACACGTGCCGCAGTAATTTTAAAGAAGTGTGCAGAGAGTAAGAACTTGCAGATCTTAATTTGATGTATGTTGAATAAAGTTTATCTCAATGCAGTGATAATGGAAGCAACATATATCCAAGTTTAAAGTGAGCACGATGGAAAAAAGAACTCCAACAGACTCACCAATCTAGAGTCAGTTGAAGGACCTGGTACTCTCCTCCAGCAAGTACCAAAAAACCGATAACAGTTAATAACTAAACTACAGAAACACCGAAGCAGCGAACAGCAAATCGCGCTACTTTGAGCGCGTACTTCGATGCGCGCGCACAGATGCGCGTGGGAGTCTGTAAAAGTAGGCTTCTGGGAAAGGGGGCGGAGCCACCTAAATAAATACAAATATGTACTATATTAGTATTTTAGAAGATTATATGTGACATATTTAGAAGCATATATGAGGTCCTTTGTATTCTTGATGGGAAAATACCATAAAGGTCCAGTAGAAAAGAGTGATGGAAGTCGTATTCCTTGTGCAGCAGCGATTCCCAACAACAAACAGCGCTACTTTGAGCGAGTACTTCGATGCGCGCGGGAGTCTGTAAAAGTAGGCTTCTGGGAAAGGGGGCGGAGCCACCATAAAGGTCCAGTAGAAAAGAGTGATGGAAGTCGTAGTCCTTGTGCAGCAGTGATTCCCAACAGCAAACAGCGCTACTTTTTACTATTTAACTACCTTCATTATGCGGGACATAAAGGTGGTGCCTTGGTTGGTTAGTATTTCTTTGGGAAATCCTACCCTGGAAAGGAAAGGTAACGGATGTTTTAAAATCTGTTGACTGGTATTGTTTCGGAGGTGGAATGCTTCTGGATATGGGATAGCATAGTCCACAATCGCCAAAATAAATGTATTTCCGGTTTGGAAGTTTCAAGGGTGCCTACTTTGTCCATAGATATTCTAGATAAAGGGACTTTGTCACGATCCTACCCACCTTCCACCTCCACCCGGCAGTGCTACATGCGTACATCATTCAGAGACTCTGTTTATGGCATAAGTGCGAAATTAAAACCTACACACTGCCCTTGCACCCATTTACTTGTTTTAGCTCTGCAGTTTTAGACCAATCTAATTTTATGTTCCATTCTGGGTTTTGGGAAAACCAGCAGGTGTATTCTGGCACATGTATGCTGTCCAAGAGGCAGAAGGCTGGAGGAGGCATACAAAGTACCTTTGTTTGCAGCAAGCTACTAAGAGCTGGAAAGGCCCTGATTGCATTCACCTGTTCAAAGCTACTGCATGCTAGGCTGCTGAGAGCTGAAGAAACTTGAATTACAATCGACTGCTGCAGGCTACTGAAGCTGAAGCCGGGCCTGGGTTTGATTGAACACAGCTGACTGAGACTGGAACCAGCTCCACACTGTTGGGCTGTTGGCTGGGATGGCCTTCATAAGCTCACTTTGAAAAGAAGCAGTTGTTCAGTCAACGGCTTCCACTGGGAGTTCGTTCTGTGCTCCTGTGAACAGTAATTGAACTTTCCTGAAAACCCTGATTTTGGCTTTTGAATACTGTTTATTGTTGCTGCTTTGCAGCACCCTTTCCAGTCTGCTTTTGCGGTCTGCCTGTTTTTGAACCGTTCCTTGATATTCCAGCTTTTGACTTCTGAAACCCTGCCTGCCTTTGCTGCTGTGTTTCAGCACCTGTCCTGTTTTGCTATCAAGGCCATCCGGTGCTGTTCTGATATTTCTGCTGCCTGCCTAACGTTCTGCAAACACCCTGTTTTCTGTAAGCATTTCTGCTTCACAGACATGTCCTAGCTTTTCCCTCTTTCTCTCTGCAATCCCAGTCTCTTGAAATGTCCTGTTTGTTCCTTGCCTGCGATAAAACCAGACTTCAGTCCATAGTTCTAGTGCCTATTCTTGAGACCTCTGAGTTTCCAGAACCCCTCGTGTTCTGTGTTGGCAGCTACCTTCAGTCCTTTGCCTTGTGTGTCCTGATTTGTTTCTCTACTTGTCCTGTAACTGGTTATGTCTTTCTACTCTGCTTTCCGCCAGCATTACATCTTGGTCCACTATTGTGCATCCACTCTGTATCCATTGACAATGTGACCCCCTCGGTTGGTTTCCTTTCTGATCAGATAAGGGAAAGACTTTTGTTGCCTTCATCTAGTCTGTTGGAGTCCTACCTGCTACACTATATGGTCTCCAGATTCACCCTTTCACTGAGTACACCAGTCTCTTTGGCACAACAAACTCATGACGCTGCTGTAAAACGGCTGTTAAGAGTAATCTGCTAGTACCAATCCCAAAGGCTTTCCCTAATCCCTGGAGACCCCATATCATATTCTAGTACACCCTTTATTCTGATCAATCCGTACCGCCCAGTAGATTTGCTTGCCTTTGCTTTCTCTGTGTCTCTTTGCTTAAAGCAGCTCCTGCCCCTGTAGTCCCTGTGAATACCTGTTACAACTCAGATCAGCTTGGTATGTACCCTGTTTATGTTATATGTTCACATTACCTAGTGCATCTCTCCTAATCTACAGTACAGACTCTGAAGTATAGCCTTTGCTCTGTACCCGTCAGCCAGACTTCTGACAGACGTCTATAATGGGCAAAGGTTGTAAAGGGACTGGTGGCATTGGAGTAGCTGCAGAGGTGTAGTTCTTTACATTGGCAAATATCCTGGCCCAATAAAACCTAGGGATTACTTGACTCTGGGTTTTTCCCACAGCCTGATGAGAATGGGCTTCCTCAAGTACTATCCTCCTATGACTCAGAGGAACCACTATCTGACTTCGCGGAAGGCCATCTCTCCCAAGTCTCCTCTGTATAATAGCCTCTTCCTTAGGAAGAAGAATGGACCAACCTGGTTGCGCCCAGTTTCTAACAGCAAAAAAGCCTTTGTAAGGGCAGGGATTGTTTTTTTTTTTTTTTAGTAAAGGCGGGATTCGGTAGTTGTGCCACATTCTCTGCCTCTTCTTGAAGGCTCTCCTCCATGGGAAGATCCGCCTCTCCAAAACTCTGGGACCACCCTCTTGGCCTCTCGCAGGGTTTCTACCTCTTGGGAAAGTGTGAATAGGGCTTGCTCGAGAATCCCTTGGGCTATTTTCGTGTAAAAGGTGTTCCCATGGTTATGTATTAAGACGTTTGCTTCACCTTGGAAGTCTGGGTCTATTACACCTGCCATAGCATCCAGACTGTACCTCCATGCAAGTCCGGATTTGGAGGCAAATCGGATGTAGGTACCTGGGGGAGGAGAAAGACTAAGCCCTGTAGGTATTAACCTTCTTTCATTAGGCAGGATTTGTATGTCAAATTCCACTGACTGGTTGGTAGCTGGAGTTTCCCACCTTCGGACTTATTTTGGTAAATAGCACTGGTCCCCAATTATTGTCAATTGGCTCATTGATATCCCACTACTGACCATATATTGCCAAACAGAAGGAAACAGACACAATTTTGAACGTTTGCATGTTTTCTTTATTAAACAAAGGAATATAATGCCTAGCTTGCCCTATCACTACAGGGTTTTCCCTACCTGACCAAGGTAAGGGTGCTCATCAGTCATCGGGAGTTGAAACAAAAACATCCTCGTCCAAGATTCTAAAGCTATCTTGCCTTACCACTTAGAAATAATAACTAAATGCGGTATCTTCCCTTTAGCTGGGCCTCTCGGCTTTATCTCAGGATTTCAACAAACACGTTAGTTGAATGTATTATTCAGTCTGTGTTTCTTGTATATTTGGGTTTGGCCACTCTCCCGGATGAGCTTCTGGATTTCTTGATAGATATCTGTACAGTGGGTCTCTGGGAGCTTCTGAGTTCCTCTAGACTCTCTCGTTCCTCTTATAGTGATAGTCTCCTCGCTGGCCACTAAACAATTTGGATATCCTTCTTTTGCAGTAAGTGCAGGTGTAAGGTACTCCCCTCTGCTTGTTTAGAGTTTCTTACACTCTTTGCTTTGTTATGTTAGTCTCCCTCCTGAGGACTGTCCTCTGGTTTTACATTCAAGTGTCTTCTAGTTTTGTAACAAGGGTTTGATTTTAACTGCACAACTTTGTCAAAGTCCTTCACCAAGGATTGCCAGTATTCATCACACGTAATTTAACAACTCCCTCTGAGTTTCTTCATATAGGACTTCCTCTTTTCTAAAGCTTTCACTCTCCAATATTAAAGTTCCTTGTGTATAATTCATACAGTCCCCTTGGGCTCCCCCTGTTTAGGGGGGTACCTTCAGCTAATGTGAGCTGATTCCACGGGCTCGGCGCTGCTACATATCTGCTTTCCTTGTTGTTCACCTTGTGTTTCTTGCTTCTCAAGGAGGCTCGCCTTTCTTGCTTCGTTTGTCATTGTTCTTTGGGCACAGCTTTGCTGGTGTGAGGTTTTGTTCCCCCTCCCCAACCCCCCTTCCCCCCCGATTCAGGTATCAGTGTTGTTGTCTGGGTCTCTGACCCACCACAACCTATTCGTGGTCATGTTGCCTCTCTGGACGGTCTCCTGAGTTCGGTCCGCGCAGTGGTTTTCACCCTGCTTATAACACCAAGCCTTTTTGCGTCTTCGTTTGGCGTTCTACTGCTCCCAGGCTTTCGCTAGTCTTTCGTGGGTCTGCACAGCTCCACCCCTCCAATGCAGACCTACGTCAGAAGGCTTCCCCTCCATGAGCGTCTCTTATTTTCTGCCAGGATTCGCTCTTTACTTTTATGAACTGATTTGCATTCCACACAGTGTTAAGTTTCTCTTCAGATGTTGTGGTTAGTCCAGCATTGCCTGAAGCTAATAGAAAGGAAAACACTTTACTGTTGTTTACAGTCAATCCCATATATGCAGCCAATTTGGCTTGCTTAGGGAGCTCCTCGTGGGGACCGAGGTACTTGTCCCCTAGAGGGGAGTCACGCCTAGTGAGCTCCCACTTGCCCAGAGCCCTTGGGAGGTTCTTGCTGAGCGGGCTCACCTCCGTAGCTTCACAGGGGGTAGCTTCCCCCAAATACCCTTGATTCGTCCCACTGCCCTCTGTTCATCAAGCACTAGCTTGCACAGTGGTCAGATGGATTTCGAGATTCTGACCTGGCAGACATTTTTTAGGAGGCCATCCTAGTTATGATCAACAGGGAGGTCTGATAGGTTAGCCAAATCTCAATCGAGGTAGGTGGATTAGAGTCAAGTCTTAATCTCAGGAGAGTTTGAGTGGGGTCAGGGGCCCTCAATGAGTCAGCACAGAATAATGCACAATTCAATTTTGGCAGTCAGATATTTATTTTAGGCCTTTAGAACATACTGAAAGATAAAACTAGCAGATATCATCACACAGTACTCTATAATTTCTCTCTATGTATCATAAAATGGGTGTGTGTGTGTGCACGAAATGTTCCGCATACTTCCTAACCTGCTACACACCTGAAATTTGGCATGTGGGTATGTTCCATGGTGTAGACAATGTAAACAGTATAAAATATTAATATACCTTTTTGTCCTTTTTTAGTAGGAATTACTGTGCGAAACAAGGGTACAACTGCTAGTAGAAATATATACAATTGCTATTAGGTTCACTAATAGATATCCAATAAATTAATCAGCAATGCAGGTGAGTAAGTTAGATGCAGAAATGATGTGAACCAATCGCAAGAACAATATCCTAACTTGAGAATCCCAAACCTAAGATAAATGGGACCTTGTGGCCAAAAGTCAGAGTCCAACAGTGTTTCTCACCAGTATGAGTTATCTTTAGAAAGGATGAAATGGGCTTGTGGTGGTAGTTTCAAACTATTTAATTTATACAGCAATCTACTAAAGGAAAGGAAAGTGTTCTCCTTACTTACAGACCCAAGGCTAACCCAGGAACCGGATATCCGACACAGGTTCGATGACCAAAGGTGAGTGTAATGGAGTTAGGAGACAAAGGGCCTCATCAGGAGTCTGGCGGTATATACCGCTAGTGCAAATATTGTTACTGCTACTCTGTCCGGCTCTATTAGTGCCGGATCACGAGTAGCGGTACAGCAGTAAATTCCCATTCGCCATATTGGGTCCACTGGGTTGGGTTGTGCTATTACCACCAGCAGTAAATGCGCCAGTGGTAATAGTGCCAAAAACAGGCGGTAAGGGGACATTTTTACTTCCACCAAAATGCTGGACGTAAAACTCCCCCACTTGACACCTGACTCATGATTGGGCCAACCCTTAAATGCGGCAGTAATGGCGTTACTGCTGCATTTAAGGGCTAAGGCCCAACTCGTGATGAGGCCCAAAGGGACTTGTTCCCAATGTTGTGCGATGCAGGGTTGGGGGTTGGGGATAGGTACACTGTTGCTTACTTACCCCCTCTAATGACTGAGCTTCCCAGATGTCTTTGCGGATTGTCTTGGGGCAGCTGGGGGCACAATTTTCCACTGTTTGTTCCAGTGAGAGATGCCCAGGAGTAACGGATTTGAGATTCTTCCGGTCGGATGGAAATGCAAGATGCAACATCAGTCTGTGAAGAAATGCAGAATCCAACGCTGAAGGCCTCCTTAAGACACTTCACAAGATGGTGAAAGGCGAGTTCCAGCGACGAAAACAGGCACTCACAGCAGCTTCTCCAGGAAAGCTTCCCTTGAAGCTGGGAAGCTGGAATTCGGGCAGTAGGTGGCTTGTGGCTACCAAGTTCCGGGCTTCAACTCGGAATGGTGACTGTTCTGGCTAGGTAGCCCACGAGAGAGCGGGGCAGTCCAGGAACACTTCTGAAGGGTTGGATCCTCAAAGGCGTCGAGATTAGTTGGTCCCACTATTCCAAGGGCTAAAGAACCGCTGTGGGTCTTCGGAGAACAAGCAGAGGGTCATCGTTCTGCTCTTCTAGGGTTTCTTTTCTCCAAAGTAGTCTCTAGAATAGCTGCAGACGTCCTCCTTTTATTAAAAATCTGAGCTGGAAGCAAGTCCAAGTCATTTATAAAACCTTAAAACATGTTATTTCTGATTTTGGAATTATGATACAGCTTGATACGTTGGTCATGGAACATGACGGTGGCTATGTTAACATGCAAACTGTAGCGACATACCTTTTAATGGAAGAAACTGCCCAAAACATGAATGCTCCAATTTAATAGTTGATCAAGGCTTGAGTGCAATCCCTCTTAGGCCTCTATTTATTTATTTATTTTTTACAGCAAAATTATGACAAAATGTGTTACTTGGTGTTGCATTTTACATACAATTTGAATGATTATGTCGGGATGGGTGGTTGCATTTTCCTCAACTGCAGCCATTAGCACCTTGTGATGTTGGATGCCCGATATAGTTAGAGCTTTAAAGTTCATGAGAAGGAAAGCAAGGCAGTCCGCACTGTCAGGTTGAAGGAGTCACTGGGGTGCACACTTGTGGTTCTTTCCTTCAGAAAGATGCCACCTGATGCTGCTAAACCGGCATTCCAGATGCACCTCCATTGATCATGCCAAACAAAAAATCTTGTTTAAGGAAAGCCATTGGTCTGCTCTTACCTTTCCATATTATCTCTCAGAGAAAGTCACTTTGATTTGGTTGATACGAACATCTTCTATTTATAGCGCTGAAAACTGTATCCATGTAAGGGAGAATGTGCTACTCCAAAAATGTTTCAGTGGAAGGATAGATGGACCCTGCTGGTAAAGAAGTATTCTATTTGATACTTTTTCAATTAATTGTAATAGTCAAATACTTGCTACTGTTTACATTGATATAGGTGTAGCCCTAAAATGGACTGGCGTGAGAGCTGGCATCCAATGTACCAAAACAGCATGTGCCATATACTGTTTTTATAATTGGGACACCAAAAGATAGAAACATTTGTGTGTCTAGTAGGCCTTATCCAATATAGTTAAAGCAAAACAAAGTAAACGTTGCGTGAGTAAAGCCTATACAATTACTTGGTGATTTGTCTTTCTCACAGAATCTGTGACATTGTAGAACTGTTTTACCCAACCTGCTGTAACCTTAAGGGAATTTTAAATACTTGCTCATTACCGTGGTATACTGTCGATTTGACAGCAGGTTATCGTAACGCTGAAAAATCAATATCGTGACGTGCCTATTTCATACTGCTGCCAAATCGTGACATGCCTATTTCAAAGTAAAGGAACATTCAATCAAGTCTCTTAAAAAAATTAAACAAAATAAAAAGATGGTACTTAAATGCTAATACCTAATCAGGAAAACCCCACCCCAGTAGAGAGACATAGTGAAGCCCTGCTTATAGAGCTGACACTGGTGTGATAACAAAAGTCCTGTGGCTGTACAACTTACTACTTCTCGTATCGGTCACCATGCTGCATCTAGGCATGGCTTACATTTAAAAAAAAAAATATACATGCCACCAGGATGTCAAGGGCATACAATTTATTACAAAGGTGTAGGAGATTAAAAAGTTAACTCTGCCTGTAGGGTGCTTTTGTGTACCAGTAGCTGTCAAGGTTTCCCTAGTCTGTTGACAAGTCTCTGGGTATAGCTCCTGGCATGTCCCGTGGCGTGCAACCCGGAACCTGGTGGCTTCCATGATGGTTGCCAATAGCACCAGAGCCCGTGTCTTGGCGCACACAGAGTGTCCTTACACTAGATGCGGTGATGTCCGCAAAGAGACAATGATGCGAGACCTAGCAGTTGGCTAAGCACGCTAGGACTTGCGTGTCATTTAAAGAATGACCCACTGAAAGAAAGCGCTTCTCAATGTTGCCTTACCCGTGAGAAGTGTTTTGGCTGTCATCTTGTTTTTTTCTTTTTTTACCTTGGTTTGCATTGGATTTCCTTCTGTACCCTGCTTCTGTGTATTCCACTTACCCACCTTGCCTGGACATAGTGCCTTCTGGATTTCCCTTTGTACTGTGTTTTTGTGCCAATTTTGAATTCTGTCACGATTCTTTGCTACTGGAACCGTTTTGAAGCTGCTTGCTTCCCTGGTAATTTTTTGATTCTCTGCCTGTGATTTCTCTGGTGACTTTTTGGACCTTGGGCTCACATATTCCCCCCCTCCACCCCTTGCGCTAGGCGTTGTCCTGGTCCAATAGGCATATATCATAAAATAAAGAGTAAGATGATGGATTTTATCTACTCACACCCCTCCACCTCAAATAGGACCCTCTGATAGATTTTCCGGCACTACAAGTCTTGACAACAGAGACTGTGTGCGACAGTTTAATTTTCAAAAGACATTTTTTATCTATTCAAAATTCTTCAAGTACAACATAAAACACTACACTAAAACCATAGTATCTAAAACTTAGGCCTCAAATTATACATATACACAAGACACAAACGATATCACATAACAAAATACAAAAAACCTCAATGTGTCATTATGAGGGTTGGGGGTGGGGGATAGGTACACTGTTGCTTACTTACCCCCTCCAATGACTGAGTTTCCCAGATGTCTTTGTGGATTGTCTTGGGGCAGCTGGGGGCACAATTTTCCACTGTTTGTTCCAGTGAGAGATGCCCAGGAGTAACGGATTTGAGATTCTTCCGGTCGGATGGAAATGCAAGATGCAACATCAGTCTGTTCACAGACTGATGTGGCATTATGACACATTGAGGTTTTTTGTATTTTGTTATGTGATATCGTTTGTGTCTTGTGTATATGTATAATTTGAGGCCTAAGTTTTAGATTATGGTTTTAGTTTTAGCAATTGCACTGTGTTAGGTGAGGATAGTGTTTTATGTTTTACTTGAAGAATTTTGAATAAATAAAAAATGTCTTTTGAAAATTAAAGTGTCGCACACAGTCTATGTTGTCAAGACTTGTAGTGCCGGAAAATCTATCAGAGGGTCCTATTTGAGGTGGAGGGGTGTGAGTAGATAAAATCCATCATCTTACTCTTTATTTTATGATATATATCGACATTCCTATTAGTGGAGTAGGATGTGTTTATTGGAATAGGAAAACTTTTTTTTGTACCTATTTGAATATACTGGTCCAATAGGCGCCATCCCTTGACTTTTCCATTTGTGCTGTTTGCTTAGCTCCTTGCGGACTTGTTCGACTTCTTGCGTTGCTACTGACTACGACGTTGGTTGGGCTCCTCTGACCTATGGACTCAACCTAATGGACGGCCAGGTCCAGTATGGGTAATCCGTTCTCTGTGAACCCAGTGAGGTTGGTGCGTTTCTCCTGGTTTCATGTGTTAATATCCCCACAAAAATATCGCCATATTTTCGCGGCTATATTCAAGCATGGACCCTGCAGGGGACACCCCCGCAACTCTGGCATTATTTTTAAACATGTTGAGGACACCCCCGCAATCCCGCTCCCACAAATGATCCCCTCCAAAAATATTGCCTATGGGGTTCCAGATGACCATATATACGACGATATTTTTGGTGGGGATATTACCTGATGACGTTTCTCCTTCCATGTGATGCCTAGAGCTACAATTGGTGTTTTTAGTATTCTGCTAACCATTCTTTTTTCCATTATTAATTAGTCCTGGAAGCGAGTGGGGTAGCATTCCTCCCACCTGCATTTTCATCCGAGCCCTCTGTATTCCTGTTAATGTAATTAGGGAGCGGTGCTCTGGTGTAGAAGTCTTTTATATCGTCCCAACTTCTGAAGATCTTGACAGTTGTTTAAAAATATGAAAGGCATTCCCCCTTGGGATTGGTCTCACTCAACTGTATCTGGATGGGGCAAGCCATTCAGTGTGAGGGGTTTCCATTTGCTGGGATTTTGGTCTCCCTCAGGATCTCTCTGGCACAACACGGTTTTGGGGTTACAACGATCTGCCACTCTTTTCTTTACTTGATCTTAGGGTTTCTTAGGATTCATAGTAACCATCTTGCTTTACGCCTGGCTCAGTCTGAGGGTGTATCGCTCACCTGATTCCCGTAGAGGCGCCGGTCTTGACTGGGCGTATACCGTATCTTCAAAGGTGATGTGTAACACACGGCTGGCTCTTTGGGCTGGACCTCTGTGCACTGTATGTCTGACTCGAAGGGTAAGATGTCTGCAGATAGAAAATATGGGATTAAGGAACTGGGTTATTGAATGTCTCTCTCTTCTTCCCTTTCTCTTCTCCTGTAGAACCCCAAAGGTTAACGCTCTCACCTTAGGTAAGTGAACGCCGTGCTCTCCATCTGCCTCGGGGCAGGGTGCTGTAACCAGTTTCTTCACTGGATAAGGGGAGCAGGCCTCTTGAGTTCAGAGGACTGCTGTCCGTCGTTTACTGCACGAACGGTAAGTTTCGAGTAATTCTAATGTCTTTAAAGTCTTTAGTAATGATGTCTCTTGTTTTGCAGGGTTCCGGCGATGGCGGATGACGGGCTGAAGTGAGTTGAAAATGGAGCCTGTGTGATGAATAGAAGCGCCTGGAAGCACGTAAGTAAGCGCTTGTTGCCTGCTTCACGATGCGCTCTAACTGTCTTTTTATTTTGCAGGTACAAGTTCGGAGCGGCTGCAGGGTGCTGGAATACCCACTGGGTTAGATGTTGAAAGGAGTAATGATACGTGAGTATTAAAGTTCCCCAATGTCTTTAAACGCACCTTGTTTTGTCTTTCAGATGCGGGATGCAGCGCCGAAGGCCTCCGGAGCGTGCGAAGAGTTGGTAAGCCTTTGTCTTTCAGATGCCGGAATGCAGCGCGAGGCGTTGGTGACAGCCGATGGACCAGGTAAGTGAAGAGCTGTCACTGAAGACCGTAATGCTAACCTGTTCTTTCTTGTCTTTATAGGTGTTGCTGAAGACTGGATTCAGGATGGTAAGCCTTTTCCCTTAGGCCCAGGATCAGATGCAGAAGACACGATGAGCGTTCTGCTGCAGAGGATGCAGAATAACGCAAAGCAAGATTCATCCATCGGGTGTGGTTTAAATAGCCTCCTGTAGTGCTTAGGTGTCTCCTTCCACAGCCACGCCTAGGTAAGAAAAGAGTTCCTGCTTTCCAGAAGAGTTCCAGTGTTCTGAATCTAGGGAGTGGCTCCTGCCCCACCCAACAGGAAAAGTAGTTCCAAACAGAAGAGGATCAGAGGCTCAACTGGCAGGCAAGTAAGCAGCATGGTTTGCTGCAGGTAAGTCCACCCAAGCATTATGAGCCCGGCACTTCCAGCGCTGGGACTGGGCATATTTATGAGCCTGGTGCCACTGGCGCCAGGACTGGGTCCAAAAGGTCCCAATTGGGACTGGTTGGCACTTGGAACCTGGGTTATGGATCTGCTTCCAAGGGAGTTGGGAAAACCCTGACCTTTTGGAAGCAGAGATCATGACAGAGGGATGCAGTGCCCACCTTGCTTCATGACTGCTCCTACGAGTATGTACTTCTCCCCCTTGCTTTAGATATTGGCCAGGCTCAGATATTCTGTCTCTCTGCCTGCAGGTTCCTCTCTTGTTCTGATGAGGGCATTTCCCTTGCACTCCTACGTGCAAGTATTTCTTTCTCCATTTGTTCACTCACTGCCTCCTGATGGGGCAGTGGGGTTGGGGGGGGGGTGATAAAAGCAGGCCTCTTATCCACTTTCACCTTGTCTACTACTGTAACTCTGTAGATGCACCCCTCGAAGCCCTGCTGCTCGAGAAAGGAGTAAAGCTCTGCACGAAGAAATCAAGTCTGCAAAGCATTGCTCCTCCAGATAGATGACTGTGTACCACTCGATCCGGTAGGGACAACTGGATCCCAGCCCTTGTTCGCTGGCCTAGTGCCCCTTAAGCACCTGATCGTGCTTGCGTGACCGCTGTAACGCTATTGGCTTGTATCCCATGCTTGTTTTCTGAGCCAATACTGCTTTCATTACTGCTGAGTCGCAATGTGAAAAGATAAGGAACTGTCGTTCATAATCTGGGGTGGCCAGTACCGGAGCAGTTGATATTGCATTCTTCAATTCGTCAAATGCTTCCTTCATTTCCCTTGTCCACCCCAATTTTTTCTCCCCTTTGTTTGCTTCTCTCAATGCTTCAAGTAGGGGTCCTATGTAAGAGCTGTAATCAAAAACCCATGCCCTACAGTAGTTGCACAATCCCAGGAACTGCTGTAGCTCCCTCACTGTTTGTGGCAGTGGCGTGTTTGATATGGCCTGTGCTCTTTGTGGTGCAATCTTTCTTCCGTGTTGGGATATTTGTTGGCCAATGTATAATACCTGTTCCTGACAGTACTGTAACTTTTCTTTGTCTACCTTGTAACCTTTTTCAGCCAATATTGTTAGCATTTTCAATGAGTCTTCCCTGCACCTTTTCTCGCTTGTGCTGCAAATTATTATGTCGTCAACATATTGCAGCAGCGTACTCTCCAATTCAACGTTTCCCAAGTCCATCTGTATTACTCTGTTGAAAATTGAGGGTGACTCGCAGTACCCTTGTGGTAACCTGGTGTGTTTCCATTTTGGGTTTCTGTACGTGAAGCTTGTTAAGTCTTGTGAATCTGGATGCAGGGGTATTGAGAAAAAGGCATTTTTGAGGTCAATCACTGTGAACCGTGAGGCCTCTGCTGGAATTCCACATAATAGTGTGGCCGGGTTTGCTGCTATGGGGTATTCTGCTTCCACAATGTTGTTCAAGGGCCTGAGGTCCTGGATAAAACGCCAAGACCCTCCTTTAGCTTTGCGCACTGGGTACACGGCCGTGTTACATGGCGATTCTAATGGTACCAGTATGCCGTTATTTATTAGGGCCAGTATGCCGTTATTGTTTCGTATATGCCCTCATCTGCCTCTTTTGATAGTGGGTATTGCTTCACTCTAGGGAGTATTGCACCCTTTTTCAGCTTTATTCTTACTCCCCCGATACTCTTTATGCAGCCCACGTCATAGGGACTGGTGGTCCACAGTGATGTTGGAACTTTTGCCATATCTTCCTCGTAAAAGGGAACTGGGGTAGATGCGGGTGCTTCAAGTGCCATGGCAATTTTCTGTGCCACTTGCTTATATGTCACTCTTAGCCATATATCTACACTCATCATAAAAACCATTTCACCTTCTTCCTTGTCTTCTGAAAAGAGCTCCTCATCTGACACCTGGGTTAGCCTGCATCCCTCAGCCAGCGCTATCACTGCCCTCCATGCTCTCCCTTCCCGGTCTTGGGCATGTACTGTGATATAATCAGCAGTCGCTATAATACTCTCGATGCTCACGGAAATCACCTTCCCTTCCGGTTCATTGGCTGGTGTCTCAGGTCTGAACAAATATGCTGCTGGCATCCTCCAGATCTTCCCTTCTATTCCTGGCATCCAGGCGAATGCCATGTCTGTTCCGTTCTGGAACAGTTCGCCATCTACTGGCTCAGCCCGAGTTACTGTCTGCCCACAGTATGCTTGCATAATTTGCCGTGCAGTGAGCATGTTTATTCCTGGAGTGGAACAAATTATGCCGTCCTCCGTGAAGGAGATGTCATATTTAGCCTGCTCATTATGTCTCTCCCAAGTATGTTTACTGGCGAGTCCCTTGAATACAGGAGCAGAACAGACATGTCATAATCCCCTATTGATAAGGAGATGTTATCAGTAAAGGGAACCAACCCCCTAGTCCCAGAGAATCCTTGGGTGTTCATGGCCTCACCTGACATCTTAAATTTACCTTCCCTTATGCAAGACCGGGTTGCCCCAGTATCTACAAGGAATGATAATTTTTTGTCACCTATCGTTACCTCAATGCGTGGTTCCTCCGCACTATTAAGTGTTACCGACAGGATGGGACACACCAAGGACGTCTGTGGGCTGTCCTATTGTGGGTATAATGATTGACCACTTCCTGTGTAAGGGTTGTGTCCCAGGACAGTCACCCTTCCCAGTTGTGTTTGCTGTAGCTGTATATTGGTAGACGTTACTTTATGGTCCTGTATTTGAGTGGGCTGCTGTACTTGCTGCACTTGGTGTTGTTGTGATATCGCTACCTGTTGTTGCAGTGAATATGTCTGTGGCTGTTGTTGTGTTACTAACTGTTGCT
Source organism: Ambystoma mexicanum (assembly GCF_040938575.1). Classification (NCBI taxonomy): domain Eukaryota; kingdom Metazoa; phylum Chordata; class Amphibia; order Caudata; family Ambystomatidae; genus Ambystoma; species Ambystoma mexicanum. The sequence continues at coordinate 611,629,229 of NC_090925.1, read as the reverse complement.
GCGTGCTGCCCTGTTGCAGCCCCTGCTGTTGTTGGTAACCCTGTTGTTCCCTTGGAGGCCCTTGTTGTCCTTGTTCCCCCCACGCTGGTGTGGAGGGTCTCATTCTACATGTGCGTGACATGTGTCGTAACATTCCACAAATCCAACATACAGGTGGTTCCCTGGTCTGCCATGGGAAACTTCCTGAATTATCCTCGTATACTGGTTGCCCAGTGGGGTAGAAGCTTCTGAATCCTCCCTCTTGCTGTTGTGCATGATCCATATCCCCTCCCCCTCATCATTCCTCCCCTTCCCCTGTTGTTATTATAATATCCAGTTCCTGATGTCAAGTATCCTCCTCCCACGTTAGCCGTGTATGGTGGGGGTGGTGGCAGCTGTTGTGTTATAATTTGTGGTGATTGTATTTGGGAGGGATCTTGTGCGGCCACTACTTGCGTTGGGTTTGGTGTCATTGTTGTAGGTGTAGTTATTAGTGCACCTTCCATCGTGTACTTAGTCAGTTTTTTCTGCACTAATTTAGCCTCTTCCGCTTTTCTATCTTCTTCCTTTTGTTTCATCTTTTCTTGCCACGTCCTACAATGGTGTACTATCGTCAGTTGTATTTCCGGCCAAGCCTTTGCTTCCATCCCCACTACTTTCTTCAATTGTTTCTGCACTGCCTCCAGGAGCCCTTGTATTAGTATATGATAAAATATTGCCGGTGTCTTGTCCCACTGCTCTCTAGTTTCCATACGCCACTTCTCCTGAATTTCCTGGATATAATCAACAGGATCTTCGTTCTCACGCATCTTGCGTGATGTAATTGCTCCTATGTCTGAGGTGTCTGGGTATTGTACCCTTAGTGCTTGCCATAATGCATGTCTGCAATTTGCAAATGGCGCCCCGTCATGTGATGTGTTCGTTATTGTGACCCCAGGGAAGCCCGCTCTCTTCCAGATGTCATCTGCTGCATCCCCTAATATTGATATTAGTAGGCCCTTCACGTCTCCTACTGCCAGTTTCTGTCCTGCAGTGTGTTTTTCCATCTCATATATCCATTTCCCCGCTCCTCCACTGAGTGATGGGAGCCTACACTTTATATTTTCCTTGTCTGCAAGCTTCCAAGGGACGTATTGTGGTCTAACCCCTCCTCTCTCCAAAAGTGGCATTAGGTTGTGTCCTATCTGACCCCCCGGGTGTCGCGGTGTTGAGTCTGTATACCCCTCCTCTTCTTCTGTGTCGTCTACGTCGTCTGTTATGTCCATATTTCCCCCGCTCATTGCTGCTTCCCCTTCATCTCTTCCCCTTCGTTTATTTTTTCCTTTATTTGATGTGGGCGTGTGGGTTCTTTCTTCCTGCCTGCGTCCGGGGAGATCTCTAAGCCTGCCGGCGTAGGGTGTGTGTTCGGGAGGGGCGGGTGTGGGTGGACATGTTGGACGGGATGATGAGAGTGTAGCTGCACGTGTTTGCCTTCCCGCCATTCCTTGCTCTCCTTCCTCACTTCCCCCCAGTTCTTCCTTCCTTCTGCAAGCCCATGGTGATTCCCTGTTGGTTCGGGTGATGTACAATTTATCTAAACTTTCCCTTTCCCCGTTTCTTCCTTCTCCCCCCATTCCTTCTTCTTCCTCGCTGCAAAAATCATCCAGGAGCGACAACCCCCAATCTGTCTTTTTCCCCCGAATCGTCACTGTTTTTAAATCTATTAAATCCGTTCCTCCCACTTCTTCTTTACCAATTGCTCCCCTTTGTGCTGATGTTGTTGCTACTTCTGTGTCCCTGCGTACATATTTTCTTATCCCACTCTCCCCTCTCCTATCTCCTCTTTTTCCTTCTTTTTTCTCTACTATTTCTCCACCTATTTCCTCTCTTTTCTTTTTTAATTCCTCCATTACTTCACTACTCATCCTTTCTAATATCCTTTCTTCCTCTCTCCTCCTTCCCTATCTCTCTTTCCCTTTCTAATATGCTTTCTATTACCCTCCCTTCCTCGTATTTCTTTGTGGTTTCTGATAGTATTTTCCTCTTCCATATTTCCATTTCCTTTTCTTTCTCTTCTTCCTCCCTTTTCTTGTCGCGCTGTGCTGCTCGAGATACCCTTTCTGCTGCCGCCTTCACCCTTTCAGCTTCCCTCTTCCGTTCTTCAGTTCGTTCCCTCATTTTTTTCTAACTCATTCTTACTTTCTTTCTTTTCTCTCCTTCTCTCTCTTTCCTCCCTCAAGCTGTTTGAGCAGGACGTTTTGCTCATTCCTTAACTCTGCCAATCGTTCCTCCAAAATCTCCTCCTCTTCTCGTAACAGTTCCCCTTCCTTCCTTTTTCCCCCTTCCCCTTTTATCTCGCTCCTACTCTCATCGTCGTCGTTCATTTTTCTTACTACCTCCTTCTCTTCTCCCGTTAATGTCCCTCGCAATTTTAATAACACCTGCGCAGCTACCCACTCGTCGTGTCCTATGGCTGCAATTTGTTCTTCACTAGTCTTCCCTTCCCTTGCTGGTATCTTTGTATAAGTTTGCCCTACCGCACTTGTCACCTCTCCCCCTGTGTAACCACCTGTAGCTGTATATGGTGGTGGGCTGTATGCTGGGTTCGAATACCCCTCAGCTGCCCTTAATTGTTGCCTTACCACTTCTCGTAGTTCCGTTATAGGATATAAGCCCCCTTCCTCTTTTTTCACTACTTTCGCTAAGGGCATGTCGTCGGCCTGCTCCTTTTTTATTTCTGTTTCATTTACGTTGCTAGTCTTTTCTCCTCCCTCTTGTCCTCTTCCCGTGCACTGTGTGCTTTCACTCTTTTTCCCCATTCTCTTCTTCCTCCTTAACCTTCTTCTCCTCCTTCTTTTCCCCCACAGTGAACATTCCGGTCGGTCCTGGTCGGGACCCCTGGAACATTCGCCATAAGTTAAACACCTCCACATGGTGCGTCAACTTCTTCCCCTTGTATGTGTTATGTAGATGGGTCAGTAGTGATTGCTGGACATATGGGTCGAAACTGCCGTTAGGCGGCCAGGGTGTCGTCATTTTGTTGTCCGTCCCCTGTATCCATTCTATGCTGTATTTAATCAGTTTCTCCCTATGGGGTGACAGTGTTTTACATATATGCTGTAGCGGGGTAGTGAGGTTGTTCCCCCCCACCCTCCCGATCCTATCCCGTATGACATGGTAGCACTGTGTTGTTAGCTCCCCTCGATATAGTAGTCGCTACCTGGCTAATAATAAACTCTATCAAGTTTTACAATTTCAGATGTTTTACCTGGCCCCGTAGTTTGGGGACTTGCGATCGTCCGCTAAAAAAAGAAAGCAGTCAAAATATAACGTTTGCAAGTATGTATTCCTTTCTCTGTCTTTTTTTCTCTCACTTAATACCGTTACGGCCCCCTACGGCCAAGGCGCACGTAGCCCCCTGCGGCTGCGTGCCCTGTGTGACGTGCTTATACAGCCGTCCCACTTTTCTTCACCCCTCCTCCTCCTTCCTCACTCGTCGTGGCCGGCGTTCTCCGTGCGCGGTCACGTCCCCCTCTCCACCTTGCCCCGATCTAATCGTTGCCGTTGACCTCCGTCCCCTTCCCCTTACTGCTATTCACTTCCCCAACACTCTTCAACAATCCTGCGTGGTCGAGGTATCCTATGAAAGCCCTACGGGTGACGTCACCAACCTCTTTCGAAACTACCGGTAAGTGCTTTTCATACTTCAGAATGCTCGAAATAAGTTTTGCTATTTATCCCTGTTAACCCCACAGCTGTCCTCTTGTCACGCCTGGAACAAGGTAACCAATAATATAATCAGACTGCGCACGCTGCGTCGCCTCGCGTGTGATACGCCCCTCAACAGGAGGGCTTAATCAGCCAATTATCTTCCGTATTTAGGCAACCAGTTAGCTACCGCCTACAGGAAAACGTCATCTATCTATCGAGTTTCGCTGCTCGATCAATAGGAATCCTCATCTACTCATTGAACAATAATCGCCAATTCGTAGGAAACCGCACACACACACACACACACACACACACACACACACACACACACACACACACACACCCACACACCCTTACAGGTGGTCGCGACCTAGGCCAATCGGTGTCTACGAGCGGTTGCACGTGATGTTTTCGTGCTCCGCCCACCCTTCTTCGTAGCGTAGCGGACTGCTCCTTGCACTTGTCCAGCTATCAATCACTTCACCATCAACACTAATTTACCAAATCTTCGCCGCACACCTTTGTAACACCTCCCACCTCCCTTATTCCATTCCTCCCCCCTCCCTCACAATTTCACATTGCTTGTTGGGTGTGGCATACTCACCAAGTTCTCTTGATGCGGGGCCGCTCGACTGCGTGCACCCCTCCAAGCGGCTCGCCACCTCCCCTCGTCTGGACCACGTCTGGACACTTGCCAACCGCGGGCGGGATACTTCTCAACCGGCTCCCGAGGGCCAATATCCAGATTGCGCTGTCCGGTCTTCTCGCAGTTCCGCGATGTAGTCCTCAAAAAGGGGGCAGCGGCAGAGGGGGCTGCGGCGCCGGGCCTCCTCGCAACGAGAGCACTCAGAAAAATAAAATAAAAGTTAGATCGTAACCAGATCCCAGCAGTGCCTCCAACTTGTCGGGGAGTTTCTCCCGGGGTCGGCTGGGCCTTCCGCGGACCTCTGGGCTGGGAGGCCCCAACTCCTCCCGCGTTTCCCAAAAATGAGTATGAGGCACACAAGAAGCAAGGTGGTTCTGCTGTTTATTGAACAACGGCAGGGATGGGTGTAGGAACGTACGCGTCCGTCCAGACCCTCTCGAAGTTCGTAGGGCTCGCAGGCCCCTTTTTGCCTCAGTATGACGCGCTTCTTGCGTCACCTGGGAAAGTTAGCAAAAAACCTATCGCCACTCTGGATTGGTTCCTCGAGTGGTAGGGTTAGTATAGCATACGTATAGAGAACGCTGTTAGTGGTTAAGGGTTAGTCAGGTGGTATACTTGGGTTGTCCCTTCTATTAGATACTTGAAAATTGTTACACGAAGACCTCTAATGATTGGCTAATGTTAGTGGCGTCAGTGATGAGTGCCCCATGTTCTGATTGGTCCACTCGCAAGCCCCCCAGCCTGGGACCATCGTTGTTCCCAGCTCGCGGTGTACCTGTCATTTGCAACAATATGTAACTATGTGTTTGTGCAGACAATGCGTGGATTTGCTCATAGGCCTGAGAGCAGACCATTCCCATCGCTGTAGTTGTCCATTGGGTCATTTCATTGTTGCAGTATGTGTCCCAGACGTGGGACCCAGGCGACTTCTCCCTCGTGGGTCTGGCACCTTGTCAGTTTTGGCTTGGTCACGTGAGGAGAGACCGTGGCTGAGGCAGAATTCTGCACATTTAAAGTTGTATTTGCCTCCCTTGGCTGTCAGTTCTCGCTGGGCTCGTTCTGCAGGGTCAGCAATTGTACTCTTGCTCGCCCAGTGTTCATGGAGGCTCTTGCTTGCGGCCTACTTGGGCCTGGTTCATAGGTGGGGATGCGTAATGCACGGCACTTATGTTGCGGTGTCACATGGCTTCATAGGCAGTGTCATGTCTTTGTTGTATTTTCATCACGATGCAAGGGTCGGGAGAAGCGTCAGCAAGCATGTAAACGAGTGCTTTGTGCGACTTGCGTTTCTGCATTTTGGAGAACCTATGTGAAAAATAATAAAGATGCGCGTCAGTGGGCGTATCCGTCACCTACGTCATAGCACTGAGTATATTCTTCGTGTGGGTTGGTGTGGGAGTGTCCAGTGTGCATTTTTGCATGTGTGTTCTTGACAGTTGGCTAGGTCGTCATGGCATCTCTAACGATGTGGGTGCTTGTTGTTGAGGGCTTAATCGAGTTCATCCATGCCGCAGGTGTCGGCTCGAGTAGGGCAGGCTGGTGGGCAGGCTGGTGGGCACCGTATGTTCTTGTACCAAGGTATTTGGACGTTTGGTAGATAGACGAATTCATCTCGTGGTGGGTGTCTGGGCCGCGATACTCTAGGCCAGGGGCGCGAGGAGGTTGGGGGGGGGAGTCTTTTCTCCCATTCTCCCACTTCAAGGTGCCCCTTCCTTGGCAGAAGTCTGAAGACTCTCTCTTGAGAACCAACCAGAGGCTCTTCATCCTAGGATGCCAGGCAAGCGTTCTGGTTCCATCTGCCCCAACATGGAAGCTCTAGGGCTACCTTTTTGTTTCTGCAACTGCATGACCAAACTCACCTCATCGTCCTCCTTCCGTGGCTGACTCCTCTCTGGTGTGACTTCAACCTTTGCTCAATATTTTTTTTACGATCGAGTCTTACACTACGGACCCCCTTCCTCAATAGCCAAAGTATGTGCCGGAGGATGAAGTGGGGATCCTGCAAAGATGACTATAATTGACCACAGCCGACTTGCTGTTTTGCTCTTGGCTTGAAACCTCGACATGAGAATCAATAAATCTTCAATATATCATCCGTCCCAGCTGTCTTGCAGTCTTCCCATTTCTGGGGTGATGTCAATGGAGATTAAGGTGGTTTCCAAACAACATGCACAGTGTTCTCCCCCGGAAACTGACACTCGCCTGCTGCAGAGCAGCTTTTTCTGTACCATGGTTTTGCTCCCCTGATTCTCCAGCACTGCTGGCAAGCCCTTTTTGTCTTTGTGCATTTATTCCTATTGGTCCTCTTATTCTTTTACACCAGGGCTTTCCTGTGGGATTCACCCCATATGATCTCCAAGTACTGCTCTTTTGCAAAAGTGTCCCCAAATACTGACTCTACTGATGGTACTGGTTTCCCTTAAGCTCTAGAAAACTGCTAGCTTAGGTAGGGAAACTCGTTACATTCCTGATACTGCATTTTCATTATTTTTAGGAAGAGTTGCCTTGAACTCCAAATAACTCTACATTTCATTTCTATTTACCATATACATTGTGGCATCTTTTGTTCAATTCTATGTTGTGATTTTTCCTATCTCTTTGCCTTTTCTGTTTATAAAGATTGTATTTTTTATAAAAATATTGTCTGTGGACAGTCTCACATTGGGTATAGATTTAAATGTGTGCCGTGTACCTGTTATCCACCTCTTGAGCTAGAAGGGGGCTTCTCTGTTGTGACTACTGCGTAGAGAGCTTGAGGGAATCCTTTGCAGTACCTAAGTTTGGAAGATGCACTGAAATGGCCCTGACCACAAATTTAAGGAAAATCTTACCAGCACTTTGGTACTCTCTGTGACAAATTCCTTGATGTGTCACTTTTCCCCAAGGGGGAAACCTTTCCCATGAGGCCAGGGAGGTGAGGCCGCTACCCGATAGTCACCCTGGGGCTGGTAAACAGCGGGAGAATCTCATGGGGAGAGACTCCCCCTCTGGAGACAGGGACAGACGTCTATGGAGATTGCACCCTCCTAACCCTACACCTGTGGCATACTCCAGTATTCTACACAAACACCCTATGTACCTGCTTGGGGCCAGTGACATAAAACCCACTCAGACGAATAAGAGCATAGAAGATTAAAGATCACTAACTGTCAAAGTACTGGGATTAAGAGGCGCAGAAGCATATAGAATGCTCTATGGAACCAAGCGCCATGCTCTAGTGTTCCGTGAGTGAATAGACTTACTACGAAATCAAACTTAATAAGGAATGTTTTGAGTCAAGCCATCCCTGGAGGTGGTGTGAGCTGTTCGTGGCGGAAGAACGAAGAGGCTGGTGGCTGGGACACTTGCGAGAAGGTAGAGGTGTCTCTATCTGGTCTGCCCGGGATGGACCGTCTGGAAAGCTGGTGAAGCGGAGGTGCAGGGGTACAAGGAAGCTGGACCGTGCGGTGGAGTGAAGACGCACATCCTGCGAGGAACCACAGGTTGCGGAGGCATCTCAGCACCCGAAAGGTGAAGCAGAAGAAAATGCCTGCGAAGTACCGGAGGACACCAGTGATGACCCAAGAGGTATCTGGGTTAAAGGAGTCAAGGAAGACTCCTAAGAAGAACGCAGACAAGAACCCACAGAGCTGGGGTAATAAGGGAACCCTTGGGGGAGAAGTGAACACGAGGGGGAAAGACTGGTCTGGGACCCGCACCCATGAGAGAGAAGTGCAAACCATCTTCTTCATGGCAGTACCCGGCAGGAGGGTAAACTAGGTCTGCCAGAGCAGGATAGAGACACAGGTCTGGGATCTACACCCAGAAAAGAGCTTTATAAACCATCATCTTTGTGACAGTACTTGGTAGGTTAGTGAACCAAGTCTAACAAGCTGAATAGAGAAATGTGGGTCTGGGACCCATAATCTGAAAAGGCAAGAGAGAGTAACCCTCTTCCTTGTGGTTGTACTTGGCAAGCCAGATAAACAAGTGAGCTATACTGGGGAAACCTGGGTCAGGGATGATACTTGTACATGAACTGTTGAAAAAGTCGGAAAACAGTGAAACGAGGATCACCAGGTGAAGGGAGTCATTCCCCCTGGCATTGTGTGAGGAACAGTGAAAGCTAGAGACCAGGAGAAGGGAGTCATTCTCCTGGTAGTTTAATCTGCAAAAAGGATCCAACCACAGAATATTGTGATCCAGTGGAAGGGAGTCATTCTCCCTGGGATGAGAACTTCTCTGGCACAAGAGTGTTTCAAGATGGACAATCCTTTGTCTGAGAAGTATTGGGACCAGGGGAAGGGAGCCATTCCACATGGTAAGAACTTGCCAACCAGAACTGTTCTACCAAATGCAGGAGAAGGCGGTCCTTCTCCTGGACCAAGAACTGTGTCACTTTCTTCCTTCTGCACCCTTACATCCCCTACAAGCAAGTATGTCTTCCCCTTGCTTAGGGTTGTTGGTGGACTGTTCTTTTATCCCACCAGTCCGTGGTTGCCCTTCGTTCTGGGCGAAGGTCTCCTCTGTTCTCGCATAGTTTCTGGATCTTCCTTCTGGACCGGTCTTTTTTTCAGACTCCCGTTCTCCGATTGAGTCTTTGTCTCTGTTCTCTTACTGTGGTCTAATAACCTGTGGCTCTCCAAATGTTTTGGACAATACCATTAACTATGCTGGCTAAGGCTGATGGGAGCTGTAGTCAAAACATCTGGAGAGCCAAAGGTTGCGGACCCCTGGTACTTGAGATCTAGACTGATCAAGCTCTCTCTCTGTGTTCCCACATCCGCAGCATGGCCTAGTTAACCAGTGTGCACACCCTTACCTTAAAGTACTGCCCTATTACCCTCTCTACACCTCCTCTCCTTCTGATACCTTTGTCTGGAACATTGTACCGGGAGGGGTTCTCCTGCAGGGTCTGACTGGGGCATACAATTGTCTCGGGCACCAATTAAAAAATGGCCCACAGTTGCAAATGCCAATTTAATTCTTTTTGTGACAGACTGAGTAGTACCCAAAGGGGAGGTTTTTGATAAAATGTGATGCAAATTGTGGATTTTAAAGATTTCAGTAGCAGTGGTCAAAACTACTAGTCGCATGCTGAAGTAATTGATCAAACTGGCCCACAGGGGCCCAAAAAGTGGCCCACACGGGCCCAAAAAACGGACCCACACTAGCATTTGTTTTTGTTTTTGGTTCGGGCATTGTCCTATAGGCCAGTACGAGACTGTTTACCTGTACACTTGGCACATTGCATTCTACTGTGCCAAACATAAGCACATATTATGTCCTGTTTTTTTCATTGCATTCTGGGACTTGTGGCCCAGGAGGATTTCTCCATCATAAACCAAGGACTAAAAGTGGCAGGAAAAAAAACCGGACAGGATTAGCATTTTACAGTAATACCGGTCATGTTGATGCAACACTTTACTGCTCTTAAGTATTGAGGCCCCGATTCATGGATTAGTTGCGTGTACAACGGGGATTTGCGAGCCATTTTGCCCGCAATCCCCATGCGTCAAACGGGAATTTCCGCGCAGAATGCCACGCAAATCTGCGCGCAAATCCCATTTTTACACGCAAATAATTCCATTAATCGGGGCCTACTTGTGGGCACAGACTGTGTTTAGATTCTGCTTTTGATCTCATAAATGTGTAGACTACATTTGTTTTCAGAAACCCTGTGTGCTTCATGCAGATGTTGTTGAATCCCTACCAGATAGGAGTTAATTAGGTCCACCTTCCTGCGCGCATGCCAAATGTGCCACATTCCATTCAGGAGAGTGCTACTTTGCACCCTGTGATTTGTAGACCTTTTATTTATAATTGAGAAAAACAGGACTACACGCCCAAAAACACAAATAAAATTGGATTACCATCACCCAAATGTAACGTGGCATGAATGCTTATTCTGGAAGGTTATCGTTTGCAGAGCTCTCCAGTTACCACTGGCCATGCTCTCAGAAGACTGTTCGTTCTTGTTTTTTCTCCCCATTTGGATTCTGGGACTTGTAGTTTTTTCTTTCCCATTTGCAAACGATCCCACAAAAAACAGGACTGAATATCTTCATGCATGGCCACGGAAAACGTGAGCGCTCTGAACTTGGGACCATGACGCACACTGTTAGAACATGTCATGGTGTTCAACAGCAATAACCTGACCTGCGGGGCGTTCAAGGTGTCACTCCTGAGATCTAGGGACCGGCTGCTGCGGTTGGTTTGGTGACATGCTTATCACCTGATAGCATCATTGCTGTATGATCATTGCACCAACAAACTGGGGGCGGGGCTATTGGAGATATTCGTCCTGAGAACTGACGCAGGGCGAGGGGGATTTGCCTACTCTGTGACAACGGGTTCTGTGGGCGGGGCTCGCTTGAGTAACCACGTTGTTTTGATCCATTTCCTCATTTAGTGTGGCCGGGGATTTCCTCGCACCTGGAGCGCTGAGCTGACCTAAGCCGGGGACTTTCCAGGGGCTTGGGAAACTTCTGCAGGGATAGATGCACACCAGGTGACCGGCGGGAGGACAGTAGCACACCCAGAGAAGCTAGGGGGAGAGGGGAAGGGTGTACACGAGACGCTATACTTCGTGTAGGAGGAGAGCGAAAGCGTGTGTGTGTCGGTCTACACGAATACCACCAGGCTAGTGATTAGTTTGTGAATCTTGCTGCCCATAAGGCAGTGCTTAAAGATTCTGTTGGCATTAAGCTCAAATGCAGACCGCATGATGCAGTGCTTGCATTCATCTGTGCTTGTAGAGACTAGTTGCATGACACACATGGTGTCCCTAAGCATTCAATGCAAATAGCACAGTGTATAGATTTTTTTTTTTTTAATCCGTCTATAAGACATGGAAGCCTGCGATCTGTATAAAGTCTGGACATAATGTTCTTATGACGTCACAACTGACCTGTAATAATAAAATAAAAACAAAGAGGTGATGGCTGGAAGGTTTAGACTGAACCTTAACCACTGGCATTGCTCGGGGCAACCCTCCAGACCATCGTTCTTCGCCTGCCAAGCCATTACAGAAGGGGAAAGACCATATGCAAATCAGGCTTGGCCCCACCCCAAAAGGGGAAGTCCAGCCCGAACTGCTAGGTCACATCCCTTCTGCACGAGACCACAAGCATCCCCAAACATGTTTCACCCTTGTTGGGGATCATCAGTGAGGAGTAGCTTGGGTCTCTAGGCCCAGCAGGCACGGGACCCACGTCTGGGCATACCCGTCCCACTCGGGGTGACAAAGCAAAAACAAAGAGGTGATGGCTGGAAGGTTTAGACTGAATCTTAACCACTGGCATTGCTCGGGGCAACCCTCCAGACCATCGTTCTTCGCCTGCCAAGCCATTACAGAAGGGGAAAGACCATATGCAAATCAGGCTTGGCCCCACCCCAAAAGGGGAAGTCCAGCCCGAACTGCTAGGTCACATCCCTTCTGCACGAGACCACAAGCATCCCCAAACATGTTTCACCCTTGTTGGGGATCATCAGTGAGGAGTAGCTTGGGTCTCTAGGCCCAGCAGGCACGGGACCCACGTCTGGGCATACCCGTCCCACTCGGGGTGACAAAGCAAAAACAAAGAGGTGATGGCTGGAAGGTTTAGACTGAATCTTAACCACTATCTTAACCACTGGCATTGCTCGGGGCAACCCTCCAGACCATCGTTCTTCGCCTGCCAAGCCATTACAGAAGGGGAAAGACCATATGCAAATCAGGCTTGGCCCCACCCCAAAAGGGGAAGTCCAGCCCGAACTGCTAGGTCACATCCCTTCTGCACGAGACCACAAGCATCCCCAAACATGTTTCACCCTTGTTGGGGATCATCAGTGAGGAGTAGCTTGGGTCTCTAGGCCCAGCAGGCACGGGACCCACGTCTGGGCATACCCGTCCCACTCGGGGTGACAAAGCAAAAACAAAGAGGTGATGGCTGGAAGGTTTAGACTGAATCTTAACCACTGGCATTGCTCGGGGCAACCCTCCAGACCATCGTTCTTCGCCTGCCAAGCCATTACAGAAGGGGAAAGACCATATGCAAATCAGGCATGGCCCCACCCCAAAAGGGGAAGTCCAGCCCAAACTGCTAGGTCACATCCCTTCTGCACGAGACCACAAGCATCCCCAAACATGTTTCACCCTTGTTGGGGATCATCAGTGAGGAGTAGCTTGGGTCTCTAGGCCCAGCAGGCACGGGACCCACGTCTGGGCATACCCGTCCCACTCGGGGTGACAAAGCAAAAACAAAGAGGTGATGGCTGGAAGGTTTAGACTGAATCTTAACCACTGGCATTGCTCGGGGCAACCCTCCAGACCATCATTCTTCGCCTGCCAAGCCATTACAGAAGGGGAAAGACCATATGCAAATCAGGCTTGGCCCCACCCCAAAAGGGGAAGTCCAGCCCGAACTGCTAGGTCACTTCCCTTCTGCACGAGACCACAAGCATCCCCAAACATGTTTCACCCTTGTGCAATGGCGCAGACGGGCTAAAAAACGGTGGTGTGGAAGGTTGCCCAGAGCAATTGCCAGTGGTTTAGATTCATTCGAAACCTTCCACCCATCACTTTTGTGGTCAGTTTGTTTCTCCTTGTGAGAGAGGGTATGCCCAGACGTGGGTCCCTTGCTCGCTGCGCCACAGGGAACCAGGCTGCACCTCACTGAGGAGGTCCAACAAGGCCGAAACATGTCTGGGGTTGCTTGGTTTTCTGTGCAGAGGGGACCTGGCCTAGCAGTTCGGGCTGGGCTGCTACCTGATGTGGCAGCAGCTGCTGACTGATTTGCACATGGCTGGTCCCCTTTTGCAATGGCGCAGACGGGCTAAAAAACGTTGGTGTGGAAGGTTGCCCAGAGCAATTGCCAGTGGTTTAGATTCATTCGAAACCTTCCACCCATCACTTTTGTGGTCAGTTTGTTTCTCCTTGTGAGAGAGGGTATGCCCAGACGTGGGTCCCTTGCTCGCTGCGCCACAGGGAACCAGGCTGCACCTCACTGAGGAGGTCCAACAAGGCCGAAACATGTCTGGGGTTGCTTGGTTTTCTGTGCAGAGGGGACCTGGCCTAGCAGTTCGGGCTGGGCTGCTACCTGATGTGGCAGCAGCTGCTGACTGATTTGCACATGGCTGGTCCCCTTTTGCAATGGCGCAGACGGGCTAAAAAACGGTGGTGTGGAAGGTTGCCCAGAGCAATTGCCAGTGGTTTAGATTCATTCGAAACCTTCCACCCATCACTTTTGTGGTCAGTTTGTAATAATAAAATGACATCACAATAGCTCTGTAATCGGCTATTATGCTTCAGTTGTGACATCACAGATAGAGCAGATACAATTTCAGCTGTCACTGCAGCACTTCAAGCCATGAAAAGCTTTCCAAATTCCTTGCTTGCAGAGTAGTTTTCGGTTACACAGCCAGTGATGTACAAGTAACGGTTTATGGTAGAATGTTTAATTTGTGCACTGGCTCTACATGCTACTACTTATTTTAAAGCATAAAATGCATTTGATGAAATGGGGGGAAAAAATGTCTGCAAAACGCCAGGAGCTGCGTTTTTGTTGCTTTTTTAAATACAAACAGATTCTATATTGATCAGCAAATGGAAGATCCCATATTAAGCAATAGACGAGGTATTAACGGTTATTAAAGTGGTCATGTATCATAAGGAATGGAATGCCCCCTACCAAACATAAAGATAATGCATTCTATGACCTTATGAAGGCCCTTGGCCTTTGACCTCATTCCTCTATTTGGTTGCAAAGCTCCTCCGTGACTTGCAATATCCTTATAATGTACGTTAGGACGTATTATTATCCCATATATATTACGCAAATGGGTTTTCATGCTAAGTGCACTACATAAAATAAAAAAAATTGCTGCCCGGTACCACTGGGCATGCATGCATTAGCGTTTATTGAAGAAACCCCAAAAAAAAAATATCTCCTCTGTGAAAGGGACAGTGAGCTAAAGACTTGGTTGAGACTCTCCTAGGGACCATCCATCCAAGAAAAGGTCAATGGGCTGTGTTCGTGCTGGTCGAGGGACTCCCGGCGCCCCCTTTTGTTTTGCAATGATTATCTTAGTTTGATATGCCGAGTCTGGGTGAGCAAGACAGGTTAGACCTTGATGCAGAAATGACAGTTCAAGAAGTACACAATTTGATAAAGGCATTGGCAAGCGGTAAATGCCCTGGGCCGGCTTGGCCCGTTTCCTTGTGCAGCATACAGAGATTGTGCATACTGAGGAGGTTGCTGAATCAATGCAGACAGCTTTAATCACGGTTATTGCGAAACAAGGTAAAAATCACTCAATATGTGAAAATGATCGGCCAATCTCACTTGCTCTTGGCAAAATTATTTTATAGATGACTAAATGGCTTACTTCCCAGACTGATTCATAAAAACCAGACCAGGTTTGTATATGGTAGGAACAGTTGTGATAATTTGTGTGGATTACTTGATGTCATTTACCTCGAGAAATTCTGCTGATGTATATGCAGCTGTTGGTATTGATGCAGAAAAAGCTTTTGACAGGGGAAGTTGGGGGGGGGGCGGGAGGGTGTCTTTCCTTCGTCTGGTCTTGGCTTAAAGTAAACTGTGGACCACGTTTCCTTAAACCTTTTTGGAGCTCTAAATGGTGGTGCAAGGGAGGATGTGGCTGTTAATGGGTGGACTTCAGACTATTTCCAAATCCAAAAAGGGACTCGTCAGGGCTGCCCCTTATCTCAGTTGTTATTTGACTTGTTTATAGAACCACTTGCGGCTGTGCTCAGGAACCTTCGATATATAAAGGGCATTCCTTTTGGGGACTACACTTCAAAGATCCTCTTGTATGCAGATTATCTTTTGGTGCTGATCTCTGACCCTGAACATTCATATAGAGAGCTTTTGTTATCTTTGGAGATATCTCTAACTATAAGGTGAATGTCAGTGGGGTATGGGCTGACTCAGGTTTTAGTATTTAGGTATTCATGTTAACAGGGATGTTGAATCGCTCCTTGTGAATAACGTTCGATTGAAACTTGCTGAGATAGATAGACTTTGCAGCAAATGGGAGAAGTTGAAACTAACTCTTTGGGGCAAGGTTAGTGTGGTGAAAATGACTCTGCTTCCCAAATTATTATATGTTTTCAGTATGCTTCCCCTGCCCCTTTCAAATAAGCTGCGTTTGAGTATTAATAAGACAATTAATAGATTCCTGTGGGGAGAGGGAGGCAGGCCGTGCATGGATCCTGAAAGATGTTCTTCAAAGACCAGTGCATTTGGGTGGCTTTGGTTACCTTGATATAAGACGATCTCGCACTGCATTTACGTTACGTACTCTGCGTTACTGGATTGTAGTTGACTAAATTGATTGTACAGGCTGGATTAGAATTGAGAGGGAAACTGTTTCGCCTGTGCCCCTTGATGTAGGCTACCGGTTAGTTTGTCTCCTCCATTTATGAAACATGCTGTGAAGGAATGGAAAAGATGTAATGAGATATGTGGTGAAAAATATTTACTCTGCAGATTCTAGTTTATGCAGAAACCCTGCTGTGCAGCTAGGTAATTGTGTTTTGTTGTGGATTTTGTGGCAGAAAACTGGTATTTGGAGAATTGTGCAGGCCCATGATGGTCAGAACATGCTTGACTTTGAGTTCTTGCATTTTAAGTACAAGCTGAAGGCAGGAGAATTACGTTGTTGCAATATAAGATGTCTTTTTGTTGACATTTTTTCACAACTAAATGCTGCCATGTATATCCCGCCTGCGATCCTACATCTATCTAAGATCATGCCTCTCTTGCATCCATCTTAT
This sequence comes from Ambystoma mexicanum, assembly GCF_040938575.1. Lineage (NCBI taxonomy): Eukaryota > Metazoa > Chordata > Amphibia > Caudata > Ambystomatidae > Ambystoma > Ambystoma mexicanum. The sequence continues at coordinate 611,613,153 of NC_090925.1, read as the reverse complement.
ACAAGCTTATTATGCCTTCAGATTTCGCGCTGGCATCGCAATGTGGTAGATGTAATTGGGATTCAGATTTAGGACGTTTGTTGTCAGATATGGAGAGGAACCGCATATGTGCGGGAATGGTTAAATACAAGGTTGATTTGGAGTTGCAATATACACAACAGCTGATTAATCACCATTTGTACTGGTCTCCTTGGAAGATGCGGCCATGCAAGTTGTGCTGCGAAGATGTTTGCCGAAACTGTAAGAGTGGTATAGGCACCACCATCCATATGTTGTGGTTGTGTAGGAAAGTGCAGTTGTTTTGGGATGGTATCTTCCAAAGAGTGTATCTGGTCCTGGCCCTGTCTCTGCCCTGTGACCCGCTTATTAGTGTGCTAGGTTTATTCCCCTCTGGTATTGTGTTGTCTAGTGGTAAACTCTTCTTCTTTTCGTCCCCCTTTTCTCTTTCAACTCTTTTTCTTTTATGAACATAATCGTTGAGTTGAATTTATGTATATTTTGTACTTATGTATAAAGATGCACATTTTTTTATTTTTTTATTTATGTAAACTTTAAAACAATATTGTAAAAAGAAGAAAAGGATGGTGGAGAGCATAAGGTACCACGAGTATGTGGGGCACCCAGAACCAGCCTGGGGAGGAGTGCGAAGGATGGAGAAGGGAGGAGCAAATCTAGCTCTGTTTAGATGGGGCGGGGGAGCCAGAGCCAGCTTGAGCATGGATGTGTAAGAGGTTCTTGGCACCATCCCAGCAAGTGGTATTGGGGGTGGGGGGGGGGTCCAGAACCAGCCCATGGTTCTGGTGGGGCTGACCTGTGACTGGGACACTATCGGGAAAAGGGACCAATCCAATTTGAGGAGGACAAGGGAGGCAAACCAGTTGGGAAAGCTGCCCTTCGACTGGTGGCCAGGCAATAGGACTCCCGGTCTCCTTCCGCCATCAGTCCTGCCCAATCTGACCCAACACCATACTTCGGTATCGGAGCGTGGGCTCACGATTGCTGCAATGGAGGGAATGTCTAGTTTCAGATGGGACGCCTGGTGGATGTCATCACCGGTTTCTGCATGTGGTTTATGGTGGAAGACCAAGGCCTCATCTGGAAGAAGCGACGAGTTACGGAGGTGATCATCTCAGGCTGGCCATGTGGGCCATTCCTGCCCTATCATAGTATAATTTTTCTTAAAATGTTTAAAACATTTTTTTTTAACAGCAATGGATGGCAGCGGCGTTGGTTGAAGATGGTGTGTGTGTGTGTATAGCAGATGGTATTGCGGGCTCCCGCGTTCTGCTTCCATGTGGGTGTTAGGAGACCTATCTCACTGCTTCTGACATGGAGGATCTGAAGTCCTTCACCACCCGATGTCCTTCTCCTCCCCAACCAGACTGACGGTATGCAAAGATGGGCACAAAGTCACCTCACCTTGGCACATCAGCATCCAAAGTGGTGGTAGTGCTCTCCATGGACACATTAAGCTCTTGATTGCTTCCATTCCAACATAGTAGCATGCAGGTGGCCCATCTCTTGTAGGTATCTTGTGGGGAAAACTTTCTACAAACTTCATTGAATTGAGCCACAAATTGTTGCAAGCACACACATTTGCTGTATATTTGTTTTGTTTCTCCTTTGTGCGTTTTCAAGTAGGAGAGGCAGGTTCACTGGTACAAGAATGAAAAGGGTGAAAACCCAGCATACAATATGTGCGTTTACCTTGCATCTTTCTACAATTCAAATTAGAGGGTCTGTCTTAACAGTTTGTGATGATGATCTCTGCTGGACTACTGCTATTTGTTTGTTGCTACCGGCCTATTGCTTTACCCTGCAGTTCACTACCGGCCTTTAGTTAATTTTTGTATTATTTATTTTTAGGCCTATTGCACATTTTGCTTCCTAGTGGCCCATAGTTTTTGGTTGCTGCTGGCCTGTTAACTCTTGGTAGCAATCGACCTTTTATTTTATGATATGATAGGTTATTTATATCGCGCTTAATACCCATAGGTTTCTAAGCGCGGACCTGTGTTGCGCCATGTTGGCTTGCGTCAAAGGCACGCGCGTTGCCCATGAGCTATCCTCCCGAGACGATATGGTTGCTACATGCATTTTGGTCGCTAGTGCACCTTTGCCCGAACACACCATCACCGCCATGCATGTTCGCGTCCTCCGTTCTCCTACTTTTGTTAGGGTGTCTCCTTTTATGCCCCTGTCTTACCCTCATCTATGTCCTTTACCCATATAAGGCACCCTTGCTGTCAGTCATGCACCATCTTCATCCATACCACTCGTCTCTCTACCCAAACTCTGCTTCTCGCTGCTCCACTGCTTCAATCCTACTCTTACCTTCGGGTTGTGAGATGCCCAATCACTCTGCTCGAAAAGTTCCTTTCTTTCTGACTACATCAGCTCTCACAATCGCCAGATGACATTTAAACCTGGTAATCTACCTACCTACCGCAAATGCCCCATTCCGTTGTCATCGCACCAATATCTCCCAACACTTCTCATCCCCGACCTGCCCTTTTCCCCCCGAAGGCATGCAACTTTGGGGTCCTCTTCAGCAGCAATCTATGGCTCAAAGTTTTCATCACCTCTGCCGACACTGGCGCTAGCCTATTCCAGCTAAACATCAGGAAGATGGGTCTTTTCCACTACCATTCCAAAAAAGCTCACCTCAGCTATGGTACTTGGTCGACTTGACTGCTGCTTGTGGCTTCATCTCTACTCCTTCACCCCCTCGACAATATCCTTAAATCGTCAACTCGCACTGTTTAAAAGGATTCTGTGATATTTATTTTTTGCTCTGTAGAATAAAAAAGAAGTAGCAGCTAGTCTTTTTGCCACGTTTATTGAGGCAGAAAATGTAGTCCTTGCATGCCCATAATAGGGCGCCCTCAGGGCTGAGCACTTGCGCATCGAGCAGAGGCCCGTTGTCCTCTGAAAAAGACATGCCTGCTCCTCCTGCTGAACCCAGCAACATCTCGGCAGCTGCTTCAATTGGTTTTCCTTTTATTTATCCTCTTCGTTACTTTGCACACTCCGTGGCCTGTATGGCATGACTGACAACATGCAGATCTAAGCAAGCTACAGGCGTTACTTTTTCCTGCTTTTTTTTTAATGCACATAAATACTGAAACTAAACTGATTTCTGTTTATATTCTATTGTAAAAATGGAACAGGATCCTTATTTATAACCTCCCAACTCTTCCCAGTTGCCTCCATGTGGGTTGGCTCTCTGTGCACAACTGGTCTCTGTACATTTCTGCTACTGCTCTTCAGTTCTTTCCATGGCATGGTCTATACTCCCTACCTAGCTACCTGTATCTTAGGTGACAACCCTCCCTACACCCTCTGTTTTAGCACCCATTTCAATCTCTATCACTTGCCCACCTTGGGACTTGAGCTCCTTGTCCCTCCTAACCCTCCTCACTTAAACTCCCTACACCCTGCTATCAAAAACACCAGCAACATACATGCACTCAAGTTTGTGCACCTACTTGAATGCTCCCCCTCTCTCCATTGCCATCAATGTATTAGTGCAGCAGTCGCTGTCCTATAGTTAAGGTATGTGACAAATCGAGTGAATTCATCCCTCCTCCCCAGGGACACCTCCCCCCTTGAGGCTAGTAAGGTGAGCCCGCTCCGCAACAACCTCCCTAGGGGTCGAGGCAAGTTCGACCTCACCAGGAGAGACTCCCCACTTGGGGACAAGAACTCGCGTCCCCCGTGAGGAACTCCCTGATGCCCTCCATATGATGGCCTAAATGGAAATATCTAATACACCAAATCGGTATAAGTTTCATGACTGGAATAAAGATAAAGTGAATGTATACCGTTACCAATGAGAAAATGAAACTGCCCCTTTAAATAAAAGTCTCCAATGGACTGTGCTGGGCTTGTTGAAGAGGTAAGAAATGCCAAAGAGAAGGTGAGAGAGAGCATAAGGCAGAGACAGACGTGGGAAGCCCACTGTGCGTAGAATACCTGAAGGCGGCAGAACTAAAGTAGACCGCGGAGCCTGAAAAGTTTAGGACGGCTCTGAGTTGGAGCTGGAAGCCCAGCAGGTATGAGGAGCACGAAGGCTGGAGTCGAGAGCCCGGTGGTGGCGTGACCACGGCTGCCCTCAATGACGCAGACACCACCAGAAAGTGGAAGCAACTCTCAAATCGTTTACTTGTAGCGGTATCAAAGCCGCGAACGATATGGAATGCGTATGAAGCAGACATCGCGGAAAGTAAACCAAGAAGGAAACGGAAGGAAGAAGCGGATTCCCGGTACCTGAACCTGAAGGCAACAGAGACATTCCCCTACAACACATGGTAATGGGGAAAACAGGAATACTGAGAAGACAAAGGGGAATCATTATAGCCTCCGAGAAACCCGTCCCAGTATCCATGACGAAAGAGTGGAAAGCAAGCTTATGATTTCAAGCTGTGTTCATGTGGTTAAATAGAAGCGCAGAGTGAGAGGAGTAGAATTGGAGTATTAGTACCCTGGGAAAAGGGGAACATAACCCAACAGCCAAGAAACAAAGATTGGAACGTAACAGAGGGAGACACTTGTGTACTGAAGACCAGAGGGGTACCTAGGATAAACCTTATACGAGAACATTTGGAGTCGTCTAAGAAAGAGAGCAGGCCATCTACAAGAAAAAGAAAAAACTCCATACAATAGGAGAGCAAGACTACCAATCCCCTAAGGGAGTTACACAAGTTAATACAGAGGATAACAATAGACTATTTACGGATTGTATATTAACCTGAATTTTGACGTACATCAGTTCAAACGCACAGCTACAAGGAGAAGTGTGAGGGTGTAGAAGGACAAGGAGGGGTCATCTTTGTGGCTACACACTTTTATTATAAAAGAAGAAAACCCTATCTCTTATGACTTCTAGAGGGCTTGGCCTGCCTCAACATAGGAAACTTTAATGACCTGTCAGAATGTCTGTACAAAAATGTGTTTTCTGTGTTCTGCCAGAAACCTAATAATCTAACCCTAACACTTAACCAAAAGTTTATAACAAAAGTAAAGTTCCTTCACCAGGAGAATGACTCCCTTCTCCTGGTGTCTTGTTTCAGTCTTCTCGTAATAGTAATTCTTTCAGTGTCCCTTCCAAACGGGGCCAGGGGAATTACTCCCTTCCCCTGGTTCCTTTATCAAAGTTCTCTACGGTGATTCTTTAGCACTTTTACAGAAAGCTTGTACCAGTCCCTTCAACTCTCCAGGGAGTAGAAAAGCTCACAGCTTCCCTTTAACGTTTGTATGAATATATTTTCCAGGCTTCTCTATCTTTCTCAAACCTTTTACAAGTCTACTTGAGCAGTGGTAATGGTTGAGCGACTGCGACGAGGGAGATGACTCCCATTGCATTCTGCTGGAGCAGTGGTATTGGCTTGGCCACTGCGACGCAGAAGATGACTGCCGAGGTTCTCGGAGTGAGCTTGCCCTCTTCCCAGACTCCACCCAGTCTTCTCGCCGTTCCTGTTACCTGTGGGACCGGGTTCTGGTTTTTCCCAGGGACCCGGGGGCCTTTTTTTCCCCTCCTTCTCTCTTCGCGGCTCAGCGACCCGTTGTCTCGGCATAGTTTCTGGACCCGACAGTCTACCTTCCAGTGGTCACACACCAAGTGATTCGACTCCCTGCCGGCTCTCAGGACGCCCCGGCAACATCCTGCCTTTCTTCTCTCGCTCCCAGAAAGACATGATTGCTCTGACTGCAGAGTTCTGACTTTTAACTTCCTAGGCTTTGTTCGTGTACAACTGGCTTCCGCGACAATATCCCCTTTGTCTGTTCTTGCTTTCCTGTTTATACTGTTGATGCCTCCCAGTGTCTTTGGCACCCTTCATGCCTCCAGTGAGCCACCTCATTACAGTACTTGGCTGATCCTTCATCTGGTTTCTCCAAAGGACCCTGCCTATTTCAAAGGTTTCCTTTCCACTCCCCCACTACAGCCCCCTCTGGGTCGCAGATCTCTTCTTAGCCCCCTGCTAAGAGGTCTTGCCCCAAGAATCCAGTGCAAGGCAAGTCATTGATCTCTATGACCCAGATTCGGACCATGAAGATCTCTCTATTCATGATGCAGCAGACCCTTATAACGGGGATGATGAAGACCCTGAGGTTGACCCGGAGGCAAATATGTATCCCATGGGCTCACCTGGTGATCAGGATCCCCCGGTCATGGACTCGCCCATTGACAACCAACCCCTACTAAATGAAGTGCTTGTCAAGGCAGCAGAGCATTTTTAGATAGAATATCAGGAAGTACAACAAGATAAGGATTTTGTAGAAGAAATCCTAGGAGATAAGAAGGCTGTCGCGCAGTTTATCCCTCTTCTCAAGTCCATTCAGCGAAAAATACGGCCATCGCTGGAGACCCCTAATCTTACGCGGACAGTGAACCCCCCCCATAGAGAAACTCTTTAGACCTGATCCGCTGTATATAAGAGGGCAACTGAAGCCTGATTCATTAGTTGTCACCACAACAAGGAAGAGGGCTGGTTCTCCCCTAGCTTCCTCTGAGGCCCTGCTTGACAAGGAAAGCAAGAGACTTTACACAATGGGCAGAAAGGTGTTCTCCTTCGTAGCGTTCCAAACTAAGATTGCTAACAATTCTACCCTGTTGGCCAGTTAAAACTGACACAAAAGGGATGAGGTCTCGGCCTTACTATCTTCTGCCCCGGAACCACTTAAGTCTCAGCTTGCCCAGGTGGCTGCAGAAGGGAGAGCAGTGTCAAGCTGCTTATTAAAAACCAATCTTGACACCACAGACCACGCAGGCAGAATAATAGCAGAAGGGACCATTATCAAGCGTCACGCTTGGTTGCGCAAATTAGGTTTTAAACTAGAGACGCAAGCTACCCTTATCAACATGCCCGTTGAGCAGAATGTGGTCTTTGGCAATGCTGTCGAGGACACCTTAAAGACAGCCAAAGGAGAATACGAAACTCTCAAGTCATTGGGCCATCTGACCAATAAATCTGGCCAGAGGGGAAACAGGAATTTTTGTTGCTCACCCGTCCAAAATTCACAGAGCGGTTTCACTTGCACCCAAAGCCAAAGGTACTACCTGGGGAAACAATCGGTGTCAGTCCTCCCAGAATTACGCAAGAGGAGCATGCAGATCCCACGGACGCGGTAGAGGCAACTCCTCCCGAGGTGGCACTCCACCTCAAAAGCAGTGACTATTATCTCCAGGTGCCCTCCCATGCCTCTCCAGTAGGAGGGTGCATGTCCACCTTCACCCACGCATGGGAGGCAATCACCACAGACAGATGGATGCTGTCCACTGTAACAGGCGAATATTGTATGGAGCTCCTCGAGCAACCCCAGAACCACCCCACAAGACCCATTCCAAGGAACACCAGCATATCCTCCTCGAGGAAGTCGCCACGATTCTACTAAAGGACGCCATCAAAGTCTTCCCGGCCAACCAGGTAAACAAGGGTATTTATTCAACTTACTTCCTTGTGCCAAAGAAAGATCTAACCATGCGCCCAGTATTAGATTTGCGCCCTGCAAACAAATGTCAAGCCACAAAAGTTCAGCATGACTACGCTACAAGAGGTAATCCCTCTACTAAAAAAGGGGATTACATGGCAACACTGGATATGAAAGTTGCCTTTTTTCATATTTCAGTGTTCCCAGCGCACAGAAGGTTCTTGCGTTTCAAGATGGCGAACCAGCACTACCAATTCAAGGTACTACCCTTCGGAATAGCATCTGCTCTAAGGGTATTCACAAAGGTACTGGCGGTGGTGGCAGCGCACCTGCGCAGGGAGGCAATCCCAGTGTACCCTTACCTGGATGACTGGCTGATTACAGGGGAGCCCCCCCGCCGTAATTTGCAGGCACAACATTCAGAGAACTATCAACCTACTCTTCCAATTGGGCTTTTCCATCAATGAGAAAAAATCAAGCCTAGTGCCAAGCACTACCAAACAGTTTCTAGGAGCTGTCATTAGACACTCCAGAGGGGTTGGTCTTTTCATCAGGGTGACCTTCAAAACCTTATGCATTTCTCACCGGGCACTGCATAAAACCGGACCTCAATATCTTCAAGACAAGCTGAAACCCTATCACCTCCCACGTACTCTAAGATTAAGCTTAGCTGGACTCCTAGTCATACCTAAAACAAATTCAGTCAGGTTAGGCGGATCATCATTCTCAGCCTTGGCCCCCACGCTGTGGAACGCACTCCCACCCCACATCTGCCTAACTGAAGATCTAATGTCTTTCCGCAAATTACTGAAAACTTGGCTCTTCCCCTAAAACCAACCCCGTACTCAAAACTAACTCAACCTGAATAACAATATCTCAATGACATCAACTCAACAAACTACTAGATCTTGAATAACAATAAGACAATAACAATACAACATCCAGATCCAAGCGAGAAATCGACAACTAATAACCGCTAATGTAAACTAAAAGGTCAAACAGAATAGAATGGGTAAAGTAGATCAATGCAGTGAAGTGGATAAACGAATAAATTGTACGAAAACAGTAATGCGGCCTAAATTAATGAAATGGATGTAATGATTGTAATGGTCAAAATGAATAAAGTGAAGAGGTTGGAAAGACGAATACTGGAGACTGAGTACACAGACAGATGGCATGGAATATATGAATGCATGGAATAAATGAAAGTACAGAATAGACAATTCAAGTACATGAGACAGATGTAGTACATGAAACGGATAAAAAGCACGGAACATATCCAGTACGTATGCCAAGTGGCGTGGTCTGAACCGATAATGCATGATGAATGAACAAAGTGAGTGGACCGTATGAAATCGGTAGAATGGATGAATCGCGTGGAACGGATGAGCGCGCTGAGCGGATGAATGCGTTGATCCGATGAGTGCGGGTGGAGCGGACGAGTGCGGGTGGAGCGGACGAGTGCCTTGAGCGGACAAAGTATGTAGAAGCTACTGGTGTAATACGTGAAAGGTACGGGTGAAATATGTGGAAGGTACGGGTGAAACCTGTGGATGGGGTGCATAAAACAACTTGGAATTCACAAATGATTGGAGTTCATGGAACAGATCCGAGCGCATGGGGCGTACTGGTGTGCATGGGGCGGACTGGAGTGCATAGAAGTGCACGATGTTCATGGAACAGGTAGGAGTGCACGTAACATTTGAAAGAGCATGTAAACCATCATATCACATCACCATGCTTACTCTCTTCCTTACACCACCATTCAACTAGAACACAGAGATACTATGACACCATTCGGTATAGCTGTTTGCATACCAACATCTGCCTCATAGCCCACATCACTCTAACTAAACACTGCTGGTTTCGCACCCTCCAGCCAGGCGTTCTCCTCAGGCCTAACGCAGCCAGAACCAGTCTGGATAAAACCTACCAGAACGAACACATACTCTTGATCGCTCGACCACCACACCTACCGCTATGAAGCAGCTATTACATGAATACCACACCAGCTGCACACATCTGGTGCTCACACACACTTTTGACTCTCTACTCTCTCTACTGACTTGAGCTTCGGTTCCCGAGGGCGTTCAACCTACCAGCGCCTTGACTATACCAATGGTACATAAGGCGCTATATAAATGCAAAGTAACATAACATAACATACACCTCTCACGTTCTTCTTCGTCTCAATAGCTTGTCACAGTCATGGCTTTACAGTAGCACATGGTTCTACTGTCAAGGGTGGATGAAAAGGGTGACATGAGGGTAGGAGTGTATGTGCTGTGGTGGCGGTGGTGGCGGTGGTGGTGGTGGTATGGCTGCTTTTTCCCAGGTGGACGTCCTAATCCCCAGGAGGGGAGTGCCTTCTTATGAGGTCCCCTGGCATATTACCAGCCCTAGGGGGACGATTGGGGTAGCAGCCTCACCACCCTAGCCTCCTAGGAAAGGGCTCCCACCTGGGGAGAAGTTATGAGACATGGTGAATCGTCACAGAAGGGAGTCCTTCTCCTGACCGTAGTTAATTATAATAGTGATAGGGTTAGTTTTGGACAGCGGACTGATTCTTTTGGACATTGATTCATCGCTTTACGAGGTATGTAGGAAGGGATCTCCCCATAGTTATGGGGAAAGATTGGCCTTCTTTTTTGTTAAAAACATGCAGTCCAAATGCCCTCGCAGTGTCCGTGTCCTCCTTCTGATCCGCTGCCACACCCATGAGTCATAGGAAATGAGAAAATTCTATAGCTAATACATTATTTACTTTCAGGATGGATTTGGCGGATATTTTCCAATGTTTGCCACAGGCCATTTTGGGGAAAGATTTGTTAAATGAAAAAGTTAAGAAAATAAACCGCATTTTCATTCATTTTCTCAAGGAGGAAAAAGTCAAATTTTGGGAAAGTCGGAGCTCAAAAACTGCTTGTCAGATTGAACCGAAACAGAAACAACCTGGGCACGAATCGTTGACTTGATTTCCAGGACAGGTTCTGTGCAGTAGTTTTAAACATATTTTGACAAGGAAGGGGGTGCCACCTGCTTCCAAAAAAAGCTGCATTTCCAATGGTGCTTTGCAACACAGGCCTTACTGAAATGAAAAGTTGCCTTTTTTAAATTATTTATTTTTATGCTCGATGCAAGTGATTACCAGTATAATATGGAAAAAGTGCCCAAAAAGCTATTTGGAGGAGGAAAAATGTTAAATCGGGCTAGAGGTGGGGAGGGGTAAAGAGGATACCATATGAAGTTGGTGCTGGTCTGTGTAGCCAGTTACAGTTCAAACATTTCGAGGGGATTGGGTCCTCCGACGTATTCCATATCTATGACATGTAATCACCACAGCTGTGCTGCTTCGGAAACTTTTTCGGCGTCTGCGTCCTGCGTCGATGACGTCGATGCGCCGCCGTCGAGGACCTCCTCCGACGTCCGACGTCATCCGATGTGATAAGTAGGACGCACAACGCCAGTAGCCTCAGTTCCGTTTTTTCCGCGAACGTGTTGCTTCGTGTTTCTCGGTTCTAGCCTCGACTCATTAGAGTTCTGTTCTTTCCGGTTCTTCGAACCTGTTCGTTTGTGAATTGTTCCTTCGACGATGTCTTCCACTTCGTCTTCAACCCCGCGTCCGGGCTTCAAGAAGTGCGGGGAGTGTGGGTCCAAGATGTCGGTGACTGACTCGCACGATGCCTGCCTCTGGTGCCTCGGGGAGGCCCACGACACGGATGACTGTGTCGACTGCCTGTCGCTCACGTCCAAGGCCTTACGCGAACGTAAGTAGAAATTGTCGGTAGGTCGGGTGTCCAAGCCCCGGAAGTCGAAGTCGGCGGGGCTTTCGACGGATGATTCGAGGGGTGACTCTCCGCGTCATCGTCGGAAGTCTCGTCGGTCTTCTTCTAGGAGTCGGTCTCGCCACTCCTCGGCCTCTTCGAGGCATTCTCGGAAGCGCCGACACCGGTCGCCTTCCAGGTCCTCTTCAGAGGACTCTGCCCGGCACGTCGGTTACCCCACCAGCCGTGCGACGCCGGAGGAATGGGCTTCCTTCGGGAAGAAGATGTTGGCGATTCTTGAGTCGCAGGGTACTCAACCGTCCGCGCCCCCGAGTGGGGTCGGCCGTGAGAGGTCGAGAGCCACCGCTCGCAAGAGTGGTCGGCGCGAGTCACGGGAGAGGTCCCGTTCGGACAAGGGGGCTCGTTCTCGCCGTACCCGTTCCAGGTCCCGGTCCTCGACGCGATCGAGACCGTGTGCACCTGTGATGTCTTCGAGGAAGACATCGACGTCTGAGGCGTCGAGGGCGTCGACAGGCTTTCTCGAGGCTCCGGCTCCGAGGAAGTCGTCGAAGCCGTCGACGGTCAGGTCGTCGAGGGACACGCTCGGAGCTCCGGCTTCGAGGGCTGTGTCGACGCCGCCGATACTGGAGGCGCTGCATCTGACGTCGACGCCGATTTCCTCGACGTCGACGCCGATCCTCTCGGCGCCGTTGCCGGTTTTCTCGACGTCGGCGCCGATTCGCTCGACGCCATCGACGCCTTTCGTGTCGGAGGTGCCCCGTGTCTCGGGTGTTCCCCCTAGGAAGGCTCTGGTTAAGAGCAGGCACTCTCGGGTGCCTTTCCACCACTTGGATTATATTTCGGAGGCGGATGAGGATTCGGATGGCCTGGTTCCTAGTCAGGTGCCGGATGACATTGTCTCGGGCCATAGTCAATTTGACGATTTGAGGCAGTCGCTGCATGATGCCAGTGGACTGGACACCTCTCCGGAGGTGGAGTTTGGTCGGCCTGAGCCTGGCTCCCATGCCGATTCCTCATACCGGCGCCTTATGGCTAGGGTGTCTGAGTATCTGGGATGGTCTGCTCCCCCAGGTGAGTTTGTGCAGGATGATCTGACGGACATCCTTGATGTTGGTCCCCCAACTGACCCGGTACTGCCGTTCCATATGGCTTTACAGCGTAGGGTGGCGGCGGCTTGGACTGCTCCGGAGAGTCTCCCGGCAGTGGGCAGATCCTTGTCGCGAAAATACCGTCCAGCCAGTGGCGACCCCTGCTACTTGACCAGGCACCCCACTCCGGAAAGTTTGGTGGTGCAGGCGGCCACGGCCCCGGCAAAGCAGGCGTCGTACCCTACCATCCCTCCTGATAGGGACGACAAACGTTTTGATGGCTGGGCGAAGAAGGTGTTTTCTTCTGGTGGTATGGCGCTTCAGGCGGCCAACTCCGTTTGTGCCTTGTCGCGTTTCACGCACACTCTGTGGAACTGTGTTGCGTTAGCGGCTGAACATATTCCCGAAGGGGTCGAACGGGATGGTTTCCTTGCTATGGTCCAGGATGGTAAGGATGCCATGTGTGAGTCCGTTCAGTCGGGTTTGGACTTGGCTGAATGCGTCAGTAGGTCCATGGCGGCGAGCACCGTGATACGCAGGTTTGCGTGGTTGCGGAAGTCGGGGTTTGCTCCTGATGTGCAGTCCCGGCTCCTCAACATGCCCTTTGATGGTGAACATCTTTTTGGCAGCAAGGCTGACGAGAGCCTTGAGAGGTTGCAGACCTCAAAAGCTGCAGCGAAGTCGTTGGGCGCTGCAGTTCGCCAACCTCCGCTTTTTCGTCCTAGGGGACAGCAGTGGAGGGGTGGCTCCTTTCGCTATTACTCGTCCTTTGGTAGAGCGAGAGGAGCTGGCAGTCAAAGGGGCCAACGCAGGGGTACCAGAGGTGGACGACAAGGTACCCGTGGTGCCAAGGCCGCTCGGGCAGTTGCCTCTTTGCCCTCAGGTAACGCCGCAGCCGCTCCTACTCAGTCATGAGGCCATGTACCATGGTTCGCCGGTTGGGGGAAGGCTGGCGCAGCATCTTGTAGAGTGGCGTGCCATTACTTCAGATGTGTGGGTTCTGGAGATCATTTCCCACGGCTACTGTCTTCCCTTTCGGCACAGGCCTCGCGACAATCCACCGGGGAACCTCTCTTTGAAGAGTCCGGATCCGCTCCTTGCGCAGGAAATTCAAGCCCTGCTGGAGAAAGGCGCCATAGAACTGGTGCCTGTAGCGGAGAGGAACAAGGGATGGTATTCCCCTTATTTTTTGATTTCGAAGAAAGACGGGGGTTTGAGACCCATCATGGACTTGCGCGGTTTGAACAAACTCCTCAGGAAGGACAAGTTCAAGATGGTTACTCTCTCTCAAGTCCTCCAGGCCCTTCAGCTTCAGGACTGGTTGGTGTCACTCGACCTCAAGGATGCTTACTTCCATGTGCCGATCCATCCCAAGCACAAGAAGTACCTGAGGTTCGCGGTTGGCGACTCGCACTTTCAGTTTCGGGTCCTGCCGTTCGGTTTGACCTCCGCCCCGAGGGTTTTCACCAAGCTCATGGTGGTGGTGGCAGCGCATCTCAGGCAAGGGGGGATTCACGTCTACCCCTACCTGGACGATTGGTTGATCAGGGGGAGCTCTCCCGAGCAAGTCCTGGATCATCTGTCCGTCGCCTGCCACTCCCTTCACAGGCTGGGCTTCTCCCTCAATTTAAAGAAGTCCCATTTGACGCCAACACAGAGGCTCCAGTACATCGGAGCAGTGCTCGACACTTCCCTGGGGCAGTGTTTTCCTCCCCAGGTGAGGGCTCTTCACATTCAGCAGATGGTGCACAAGTTTCAGCATGCCCAGACGCTCCCGGCGTTCGAGTTCTTGAGGTTGCTCGGCCTCATGGCATCCTGCATTCTTCTGGTGCCAGAGGCTCGCCTGCGGATGAGATCTTTGCAGTGGGCACTCAAGACGCAATCGTCGCAGTCCTCCGGCAGGATGTCGGACCCGGTTCAGGTGCCGCCCTCGGTCGCCCGGGACCTTCTGTGGTGGGCTGTCGAAGGCAACTTGATGAAGGGGGCTCCGTTTTGGCTACCCTGGCCGGAGGTGACGATCGTGACGGATGCATCCCTCACGGGATGGGGAGCTCATGCCAACGGGCTGACAGTCAGCGGTCGTTGGTCTCCGTCGGAGTCCAGACTCCATATCAATCTGTTGGAGCTGAGGGCCGTCAGGCTAGCCCTGAAGGCTTTTCTGCCGACTGTGCGAGGAAAGGCTGTCCTGATCATGACGGACAACACTGTGGCCATGCACTACCTCAACAAAAAGGGGGGGGCAGGGTCACTTCCTCTGTGCAGGGAGGCGATGCAGCTCGAGTTCTGGGCCATCCGGCAGGAAGTTTCGATCTCGGCGGTTCATCTGGCCGGAGACGAAAACGTGACGGCGGACGCTCTGAGCAGGCAGAGCGCGATCTCTCACGAGTGGGAGTTGGCTCAGGAGATTCTCCTGGAGATCTTCGCCCTTTGGGGGACCCCTCAAGTGGATCTCTTCGCCTCCAGTGTCAACCGGAAGTGCGAGAGGTTTTGCTCGCGGGAATTTCCTCCGAAAGGAGCCTTAGGCGACGCGTTTGTGGTGGAGTGGTCATTCCCGCTGCTGTACGCGTTTCCTCCAGTCCCCGTCATCCCGCAAGTGCTGCGGAGGTTGCGGAAGTTCGGTTCCCGGATGATCCTCATTGCTCCGGCGTGGGCTCGGAGGACGTGGTACCCGGACCTTCTCGACTTGTCCATCTGCCCTCCACGTCGTCTTCCCTACCGAGACGATCTGCTCTCACGGGAGGGGGGTCAGGTTCTCCATCCAGAGGTCGGATCCCTCAACCTTCACGCTTGGCTTCTGAAAGGTTGAGGTATAAGGATTGGGACCTCCCTGAAGACGTGATGGAGGTGTTGCTTTCGGCCCGAAGGCCCGCAACTAAGTCTCTGTACCGTTGCCGTTGGCGTAAGTTCTGCGACTGGTGCAGAGTTCAGAATGTGGATCCTTTTGCATGTGACATCCCCATGGTTCTGTCCTTTTTGCTTTCTTTGGCCCACAGGGGCTTGCAAGTGGGTACCATTAAAGGTTACCTGGCGGCGCTGTCCATCTTTAAGCGCTCATCTGAAGAATGTTCTTACTTTAAAATCCCTTTAATTTCACAGTTTCTGAAAGGGCTCACTAATGTGTTCCCTCCGTCGCCTTTCCTGGTGCCCGGTTGGGATTTAAACCTTGTTCTTAGGTTTCTTATGGGTGCTCCGTTTGAGCCTTTACATTCTTGCCCTTTGAGACTGTTGACTTTGAAAACTGCGTTTCTAGTTGCGGTTACTTCCGCTCGCAGAGTGAGTGAGTTACAGGCACTTTCTGTTAAGCCACCCTTCACTGTATTTCACAAGGACAGGGTTGTCCTTCGAGTTCGTCCTTCTTTTCTTCCAAAGGTAGTGACGGAATTTCATTTGGCCCAGAAGATTGTTCTTCCGGCTTTCTATCCTCCTCCGCATCCTGGTAAGGAAGAGGAGAGGCTCCATAGGCTTGATCCTGGGAGAGCTTTGAGCTTTTATGTTTCTCGCATGTCCCGGGTCAGAGTGGACGATCAACTCTTTATTGGTTACGCTGGTAAGCGCTTGGGGCAAGCTGTGACGAAACAGACTTTGTCACGCTGGATTATTTTGGCCATCTCGGAGTGTTACCGCTTGGCGGGTAAGGACCCACCGGCTGGCTTGCGGGCCCATTCTACCAGGGGCGTGGCTGCATCTACTGCCCTGCAGAGGGGTGTTCCTATTCGCAACATCTGTGATGCTGCCACCTGGGCTTCAGTACATACATTTGTACGGCATTATTCCCTCGATTCCATCAGAGGGCAGGATCTGGCCTTTGGCAAGGCGGTCCTTTGCTCTGCTATTTGATTGGCTATTCTAAATTTTGTTTCTAAATTCTTTCCCTCCTCCTTGATTTGGTACTGCTTTGGGAGTCTGTCATAGATATGGAATACGTCGGAGGACCCAATCCCCTCGAAGAACAAGTTACTTTCTTACCTGGTAACGTTCTTTCGATGGGATGGTCCGACGACGTATTCCATATCGCTCCCACCCTGCCTTCCCCGCTGCAGAATTTCTGTTGCGATTGCAGCTTACGTTCCGCAAGGCTTTGTGTCGGACTGGCAGTTGACTAATGTCACACGTTCTGGGGGAAAAACTACAACTGAGGCTACTGGCGTCGTGCGTCCTACTTATCACATCGGATGACGTCGGACGTCGGAGGAGGTCCTCGACGGCGGCGCATCGACGTCATCGACGCAGGACGCAGACGCCGAAAAAGTTTCCGAAGCAGCACAGCTGTGGTGATTACATGTCATAGATATGGAATACGTCGTCGGACCATCCCATCGAAAGAACGTTACCAGGTAAGAAAGTAACTTGTTCTTTCAGATTATCGGGGGAATCTTGCGAGATTCCCACAGCAAAAACACGTGCTCGGAAAATAAAATGTGTCGCACGAACCAAAGAGTAAAAAGGGTAATGGGAGAACCATGTAAAGAGGAGGAGTGCACTTGGTGAGTGCATATGAGGAGTGTTTGATTTTCAAGCGTTATTGGCGGAATCCCACGGTCATGGGAAGTTCATTGCCATTATTGGGAAATATCATGGGAATTGGAAGAGAGTTAAAAAAAGGAAATGTTCTCATACAATGATCACATCTACTAGGCAGGGGGTAATGGGTCTTTGTGCCAAATTATAGTATACAAAATCCCTCGCAATTCTGTGAACTTTAGTTAAGAGAAAGAAAGTTACGGTGAAGATTTAATGCAACAAAATCCTTACATTCAGCACTCGTATTTCAAGCAGGTCCACCTTAACTCCTCCCACCCTCAGCCCCCTGTTGCATAGTGTATGACCACAATGATGACCTCACTGACATCACTAATTACATCATATATGACATCACTGATGGCATCGCTTTTTTTTTTCTTTTTTTTGGGAACATTTTATTTTCATACTTTCAAAGAAACACAATAATCGAATATCTGCGAGTGAAATAAACTGTAAGTACAATCCATATCATATAAGTAAAAGTTATAAGACATATAGTAATACAAATACTAAATTCTACAACAATAACACTAAAAAGTCATAAAGAACATTGAATCCCCAACTAAATTAAATCTAAACACAAGAGACACAAAAATAAAAAAAAGGGGGGGGAAACACCTAACCACATAAAAGTTTGTTCATTATGATCAAGCATCTTTATATAGTACAATGGGCATACTTTAAGCCTCCTGCTCCCACTCACACCTTTCCATGCACCCACCCCTCAAATCAAGTGACCCGCGGCAGAGTGCAAACAAAAGCCTTGCATACAATGTGTGTGCTGCCATGCCTTCTCCCCACTTCCAACATCACAATGAAAGTTTTTTTTTTTTTTTAAATAATTTTATTAATTTTTCAACACAACCAAAAATACCAACCAAACACGCAGTGCAATTTTCAACCATTACATTAACATCGATTAGTCTTTGCCCACTGCCCGCCTAATCCCACCCCCATTCACGAGCCTGTTTGTCCTTCACATTCAGTATCTGCTATACGTGGCAGGGTGTCACTTTCCTCGGATTCCTCTGGATCCGATATTGTTCCAAATAGTCCAGCTATTAATGATTTCCATGCCATCAGGGTACCCACTTCTTCTTCCCCAATCATGCTACTTGCCTCCTGCCATACCACTGTTTCAGCCTCCGGCCATTTCTGTAACTCCCTCCACACGTGGCCTGTGACACTTCTTCCATACCATAGCAATCCTCCGCTTTGCAAGTACATATGCTAAGTCTTTCAGTTTCCCAACATGCTTCAGTTTTCGTGGTCTGGGAAACCCCCCCAGCAGGCAGGCCCGGGGCGTGTCTATGAAGAGCGTAACCGCTTTCTCTGCTAGTTTTTGTGCCACTTCTCTCCAGAAACACTCAATTACTGGGCATGACCAAAACATGTGCGTCATATCAGCGTTCACTTCATCGCACTTAGGGCATGCCTGTCGCCCAGCAGTTCTAAACTTAGATATCCTCAGAGGGGTCATATACGCTCTATGCGTTACATACAGCTGTATTTGCTTCAATCTGGCATTCCTAGATACCTTCTTGTGGTATCCCAGGGCACGCTCCCACATCCCATCCTCCATCTGGGCTCCAACCTCTGCTTCCCAATCCAATCTCAAATGTGTCAATTCTTTCCCAACCTTGATCATTACCATCTCATACAATCGAGAGATCTCATGCCCCCCCTCAGCTATGTCATATATCATCCCCATAATGGCGTCTGGTTCCTCTGCCAACACTGTCTCAGGCCACGTTTTCTGAATTTTCCGCACCAACCTGTGATACGTAACATATTGACCCCTGTGCAATCCCGTCTCTTGCCCCAATCCTTCAAAATCTCTAATGGCACCCTCCTGCCAAATGTCTCCCAACGTTATCAGTCCGACCGACTCCCAGTAGGTTCTGATAATCACCATCAGCTGCTTATCTCCTTCTGCCAAAGCAACCAGCAGTGCCTGCGGGGAACACGGGAGCAGGTCTCCCATCATCCTACATGCCAGGCGCCACATTTTCCAACCCAGCACCATCATTCCCGGGTGCTCCTTAATTTCTGAATCGGGCACCCAGATAATTTCCTTCAGGTAAAACGGTGTACAGTCCCGCCCAAACAATCTAGATTCGGGGGTCGCTTCATCGGAGAGCCATTTGGCCACGTATTGCAGTTGTCCCGCTATATAATACACCTCAAAATTAGGTAGTTTAATACCCCCTTTCTCATGAAAATTCTGCAACTTCCATAACGCCACTCTATTCCGGGTACCATGCCACAGGAAGTCTCTACACATACTATTCAGTTGAACAAAAAACCTCTTGGGAATCATATGTGGTATATTACTAAAATAATGTAGGAGCCTGGGCAGGACCACCATCTTAAGCATCGCCCCTCGTCCCATCATTGCTAAGGGCAATTTCTCCCAAAACCGCATACATTTACGGATTTTTCCAATGGCCATCTCGGTATTATGCCTATGTTCCTCTTCCGCCGTATGATACACATCTATGCCAAGGTAGCGGAAGGAACCAACAGTCCATGGCACTGGTAACACCGGCAACCTTTCTACAGGGGTTCCCTTATAACTACCCAACTGGAAGATGCTGGACTTTTGGGGATTCACAGCTATGCCGGACAGCTTCGCATACCTTTCCATCACCTCCAGAATATACTGAAGATTTTCTTCAGGGTACCTCAAATATAGTAACAAATCGTCCGCATATAGGGATATCAGGTGTCTTTCCCCTCCTACTTCAATACCTATCGTGTCATATTGTTGCCTGAGGTATATTGCCAGGGGCTCCAGAGCTAGAATGTACAGCATCTGGGACCAGGGGCACCCCCGTCTAGTGCCCCTGCTAAGTTGCCATCTCTCAGATATCACCGCTCCTGCCCGAACCCTGGCCAGCGGCTCACTATACAGCAGCTTTGCCCACCTGATGTACCCTGGCCCCACCCCATACTCTTCCAGGGCCGCTAGCAGCCACGGCCATCTAACCGAGTCGAAAGCTTTTACTGCGTCTAAAGACACAACTGCCATTTCTCCTTCATTATCACTACCCCACTCGACCACTCGATGGAGTCGCCTATGATTGTGAGTTATGTTCCTGTTCGGGACATAGCCCGTTTGGTCTGAATGTACTAATTTACTAATTACTTTCCGCAATCTGTTCGCCAGGACCGCCGTCAGTATCTTGCCGTCCTGGTTCAGCATCGACAAAGGCCTGTAAGAGCCACAGCTATGCCCTGGTTTGTTAGGTTTGGGGAGCCGTATTATGATAGCTTCTCTGAGCGACTCCGGCAACCGTCCCACTTCAAATGCTTCATTAAGCATTTCTAGCATTGGGGGGGGGGAGTACTTCTTCCCTATATGCCTTATAAAATTCACTAGGGAACCCATCTGCTCCTGGGGTCTTACTGGTAGGCAGTTGCCTAACAACCTCCTCCAACTCCTCCAAGGTAATTGGTGCGTCAAGTTCTTCTCTTTCTTCTGCACTGATCTTGGGCAATCCTATATCCTCCAAAGTTTTAAGTATCTCATCCTGGCTGCCCCCCCCCTCTGTCTGCGTATAGTTCCCTGTAATAATCAGCAAATTCCCTATTGACTCCCTCTTGGGTGTCCGCTATCTCCCCATCTTCTCTGGTTATTGTTCTAATCGGGGGCCTAGGGGTTTCACTCTTGTATAGCCACGCCAAGAGGCGGCCCGTTTTATCCCCACCCGCATGTTGTCGCTCCACGTACCTTTTGTAATTAAGGTTGCAGAGCCTTTCCCAGTGTTCCGCACACTTCTGCTGTAGCTTAAGTACTAGCTCTGTGTCTACACTTCCATGTTTTAGTTCTCTTTCTAAATCATCTTCCGTTCTCTGTAAGTCTGCCAGGACCCCGCCCTGCAGGCCTTTCGATTTGGCGATGGCTACACCCCGCATCACCACCTTGAAGGCCTCCCATAGTGTACCTGCCGAGTCAACACTGCCTGTGTTCACCTCGAAATAGTTGATGATCTCATCTCTGATAGCCTCTCTAAAAACCGGATCTTTGAGCGCCTCTGCACGGAGGCGCCATGTCGGAATCCGCGCCCTAGGGCGGCAATAGTGCCACCCCAGGACCAGGGGCGAGTGATCCGACAGGACCCTCGCCTTATATTCTATGTGAACGATCTCTATCATTATATCTGGCGTGGCAAAAACATAATCAAGCCTCGTGTGCAGCTGCTGCGGGGCTGAGTAATGCGAATATTGCCTCTCATTAGGATACTTTGTCCTCCACACATCTACCAATCCGAAATCATCTAGCAACGTCTGCAATACCCTAGCCGCTGGGGCGGGCCGGTCGATCTTGTTATCCGACCTGTCTTCTTTGGGGTTCAGTACACAATTGAAATCCCCCCCAGATCACTGCGCTACCCACGCATAAACCCAGGTTGGTGCACATAGTCCTGAAGTATGCCGCTGTGTTTTGATTAGGGGCATACGTGTTTACAATGCACACCTCTCTATTCTCCACCAACCCTCTCACGATGACCAAACGCCCCTCAGTTTCCGCTATTTCTTGTATTAGCTGGAACGGGACGTGTGGCGCCACCCAAACCAGTACTCCCATGGCATATGCGAATACGAGGACCCCACTACAGTACCTTTCCACGTTTTCCCAACCAGCTCCAGCTTTTACCGTGTCAGATGCGTCTCTTGTAACAATGCAATATCTATCTTTTGCCTTTTCAAATGCAGCATGATCTTGTTCCTCTTTAAATAACTGTTAAGTCCCCTTACATTCCATGTCACTATCTTAAGATCTCCCATAGCTCATTAATACCCATCTCACCTCCTCCCGGCCACTCCCCCCCGCTCACGCAATACTGATACCATTCTCGGGCTATTCCATGTAGGCTCATGTTTGAACTCAAACTCCCCAAAACTATATACACATCAAACTCCCCGCCTCCCTCCCCTCCCCCCCCGTCCTTTCCCCAACAAGACCCTCCCCATCTGTTGCCCAGCTCCATCCCTGGATCTCAGGCACGCCCACATCTAGCCCCGTCTAGCATAAGCTTATGCTCAGGGCTCAGTAGGGTGAAGTCGCACTAATGGCCACTTAACTATTGATCCTAAATGGGGTATAAAGGCTAGCTCTGCAAGGCTCCTAACTAAAGCAATAATACAGTGCTCGCAATACATTATCTATTCTAATTTGGTCTCATCTACCAACAGGCCACACTAATGACTATAGTCCAGTCCCATAGTCTCAAAGCGCGCCTTCTTCCAGTGCCCCCGTTAATCATTACTTATCTCTTCCATCTCCTTCTCTCGTCTGGATGTCGGACTCCTGGGGACAACCCTGTGTATCAAGCCATCCCATGGCATCCTCCGGAGTCTCAAAAACAAGGTCCTGTTTCTGTGAAAAACTTTCAACTTCGCCGGGTAAAGTAGCATGTATTTATGGCCCGCTTCCCGCAGTCTCCTCTTAAGAGCACCAAAGTTAATTCGACTCCGCTGCACCATCAGGGTATAGTCTGGGTAGGCCGTTATGTTTGCCTCCCCTCGTTTTATTGTTCCACCTTTGCGAAAGTGTTCCAGTATCCTCTCCCGGTCCCGGTAGTTAAGGATCTTGGCGATAACTGGCCTAGGTGGGTTGCCCGGCGGCGGCTTCCTCGTTAGAGCCCTATGCGCCCGTTCCACCGCAAATCCCTGAGACAGAACTCCTCCAGATATCTCCTGCAGCAACATGGTTTCGACAAACTCCGTGGGATTGTGGCCTTCTGTCCCCTCCGGCAAGCCCACGATACGGATGTTGTTTCTTCCGGGCACGTCCTTCCGCCTCTTCCTCCCTATTCTCCAGATTGCCCACACTCTGCACCAGGACATGCAGTTCCGACTTGTGTGAGGCACAGTCCGCTGTGTTCGAGCTCACTTCCTTTTCGATGCTCTCGGTGCGCTCCGCCAGGGACCTTACGTCCTGTCGGAGTAAATTCACCTCTTCTTGCACTTCGCCGACCTTAAGGTCCAGTGCCGTCTTCAGTTCAGACACAGCTATTTCGAGCTTGGCCTCCCAGGCCGCTTTCAAGTCTGCTTTCAAGTCTGCAATTGCAGCCAAGACCTCCTGGTTTGTACCCATGGTGGCCATGCCCCCAGCGGGGGGCTTGTCTTTGCTCCTGACGCTTTCCGGGCCTGGCGGCATCCTAGCGAATTCGTCCAGCGTGGGCCGTTTCCCTTTTAGTCTTGGAGGCTTGTTGGACATATCGCTGCAGCCGTATGTTGTGGGTCAGCCCACCTCTTGTGCTCCACAATTCCAGCCGGGGCCACTCTCCGTAGTCTCACACGTTCCAGGGGGGCGTCTCAGAAGTATACCAAGCCTGGATCACTCTCGCCGCAGTGGGTTATGCCTTCCCACGTAGCCGCTACAATCTCCCCTTTCACCCAACCTCAGGGTGGGGGGGGGGGCACACACTCAGTCCCAATATCTTCTGCCCTGCCCGGGCATGGGGGCTTCAGTACATCAAAGGCTCATCCGACCGTCCCCTCGAAATGTCTTAGTCCGCCTGCAGTGACCGACAAGTCCGCTTACACCCTTCTTCTCCGCTGTTTGGGCAGCGCTGGGACACCCGTCCTGTCGCCCGGAGGTGCTACGCCGTGCTGCAGAATGTCATCGGGTGTCAGTGCAAAGAACCGGATGACCGCTTTCCGGTGAGTTTAGTTTCTCGCACTCAAGGGGGCCACCTCAGGATGTTCCGAGTTAGCCCCTGTCCTTTGCAATGGACTGTGCTCTCCCACGTATTAGCATAAATTACCACTTCCGCTTTACCTCTGGGTGGGGGGGTACCCACCTAGTTGCAGGGTCACCCACACCACCCATGTACCAGGGAACCAGCACCTCGAGGGCTCATCCAGCCTCCCCTCTGCCCGTCCCGGGCAGTCTGCCAATCCACTACTGCCCTTCCACTTGCCGTTCGGGCAGCACCAGGATGTCAATGGTGGTTATACACCCGGTCAGAACGTGTGCACTTTGGGTGTGCCCATGTTTGTGCCAGGGAGTATTGCAACGCGGTGCTGATCCTCATTCAGTTCCCAAGCAGCGCGTCCCCACTCTAACGTCCACCACCGCCGCACTGTACATCTGACCGGATGGCCTGCACAGGGCGCTCCCCTCTTTCCCACAGCGTCCGATTGCTTCCCACAATTGGCTCACCTCCAATGCCTCCGTCGTGCAATCCTGCCAGTAAGCGCAGCCAAATGCAGGATCCCGCTACCGCGTCCCCAAGAACACAGTATTCAATGCCTCTTCTATCTTCTCTTCTTCTCTTCCCTTGAATTCAATTCCATGGCCATCCGGGCAGCCTCGCCTCATCCAGCCGCCTCCCAAGCACCACGGTTATCATACAGCTTGGTCTCATCCTCCGGTTCATGCGAGCGGGTGCCATCGCCTTCTCCCGCAGCTGTCTCGGCGGCCCGTGCCCTTCAAGGAAGCTTCACCCTCCTAGCCGGTTCCCTTCACATCGACCACCATCACAGGTCGGGCGTGCAGATAAGTCCGAAAAAAGAAATAAGAGAAAAAAAAAAAAAGAAGCACTGTGCCATGAGTGGCCGATCCAGTTTCTATTTCACTGCGGCCGTCTCCCCGACTCGCGGCTGGCAAAGCCCTTTGTCCGGACTCTCAGTCGGCCATCTTGCTTTCACTTTCCTCCCCGCACTCGCAAACTTGCTTGGCGAAAAGCTCAGTCACTGGTCATCTGTCAAGTCTGCAAAGTTCAGCGGACACGGGCGGCACATTCATAATTCCGCATGAGGAATTACAGCTGACAAGAGCATCAGTTAGCACACTGCATGACAGGATCGTTGTAGGATCACCGGAGCACTGACAGAACACGTCCTTCTACATGGCCCTCTTGGCCACGCCCCCACTGATGGCATCACTAATGGCATCATACATGACTTTACTGCTATCACTGGTTTGATTAATTGCATTATGAAATGTGACAACACTGCTGTGTTACATACCATATGTAAACATTTCAGACTTGCACAGTACATTAGTCTCCCCTTTTTTTCTCTAAATGTAACGTGCTGTATACAATTGTACATTTTAGTGTGAACGTTGACTATTACTATTCCATTTTGTTTCTACTTCTATCTTTTCTTCCTCTTCTTTTTTGTTGTTTTTTATTATTGCATGTTTTTTACTATTACATCTTCTTATTATATTTGAAATGCCTGAAATAGATGTAGCTGTATCAGGTTCCTTTTTTTGCAAGGAAGTATTGTAATTGCTTACTAATATATAATATTTAAATCATTTGTATAACGTTTGTGGCAGATCAGAAGAAGGACTCAGACTCTTGGAGGACATTTTCAAAGATGTGTTTTATTAAAGAATGAGGACAAGGGTTAACTTTCCCAACTTTCCCTATAGCTATGGTGTGTTCCCTTTCCTATCAAACTAAGGTGCTCATCAGTCGTCTGTGAATGCGCCCAAGAATATGTCCACAGTACAAACTAACCCTACCACTATTCTAACGACTAAGGGAAGGCAGGAGAATGACTCCCTTCTCCTGGAGTTTTGCTTCTCGCAAATCTCTTCCTCCTCGTTCTGCTAAAGAGGTGATTTTAAATGGTCTTTTGTGACTTCAGTCTGTAACTCTTTCAAGATCTCCTTATACTTTTGTTGCTTCTCAACATTTCGTTTCTTGGACATTGGATGAATGTTTTGATCCATATTAATGGGTTTGACGTTACTTTGGTTCTGCTCTTCCCTCTACAAAAAGGAGATGCTTTCCCCTTTTCCCAGGGTATTGATATCCAGCCTCTACAACTCTCCCTTTTGGGAGTCTTTCTCTGCTTCTTAATTCATGGTATTCTTTCTCTTTATAGTCTCTCTGTAGACATAACCCTCTGTCTTTCTCCCCAGGTGTGTGCCTTGTAGTTTCCCTCTCAATCTTTATTGCATTGGGCTCTCTCTCATTGCCATTATTGCAGCCTCTCACTTTCGAGGTTATGCTAACTTTGATTTGACTGGGATGCTTATGAGCAGTCCCATAACGATTCCCCAGTCGCCTCCCGGGTCTCCACGTTCTCCCTGTTACCTTGGAGTCTATGGGGCAATGTCATTGGGTCCTCCCTTCGTTCGGTTCTTGGTTTCCTTAATTTCTCTAGTTACTCTGGTGTCCCGTGTTCCATATTCTCTTTCTGGACAAATTAGCAACTCTGCAGGTATCCTGAGCACGTGCAGCTTTGACCTCTTGGTGGATACAGCATTGTTTTGTGGAACGCTGGTCCACCACAAAGTCTTTGTGGTCATGCCACCACCCTCAGCTTCTCGCTTTTGTCTTCTCCAAGGACGCTGCATGTCCAGTGCTCTGCCTTTGGCACCCAATCAGTTTCCAAACCAAACTCACTGACTCCTCTGGTTGCAGAGTCTCTCCACCGACCCCCGCAGCCGCAGGTGTTATGTCAATGTAGTTGACATCTCTGGTTGATGTTTTTGTCTCTCTCCCTCACTGCAGCTTCTCTTCCCACTCCAGTGTCCTCATCCCAGTTAAATGGAGGTTTCCATTTAAAGTGACAGGCTCTGTTTCTTGTTGAGAATAACATGGTAGTTCTTTCCTCAGACAAGTCTTTTATATTGCATATTTCTTTGTGGGTCTGATATTCCTAGGTAGGCCATTTTGAGGTGTCCTTTAGGGAGTTCCTCACAGGATCAGGAGTCCTTGTCCCCACAGGCAGAGTCTCTCCCAGTAAGGTCCCACTTGCCTCAACACATTAGGGCGAGTGTTGCGGAGCAGGCTCACTGCTCTAGCCTCACAGGGGGGCCTCCCCTTGGGGAGAAGGGGCGAATTAAACTTGCTTTGTCACACTTAACATATTTATATTTTAAATTGTATATGTTGATACCACAAATGCTCCACACAATCATATGCTTGTATATGACTTTATTGTTCCATGTCATTTTGTTAAGTGTAATACATTAAAATAGGTATCAAAAGTGGGCAACAAAAATATTTTTTACTTATGTAATCAGGAATGTCATATATGATGTAATTATTGATCTCATCAATGATGTGATGTATGATGTAATTAGGGACACTGATGTCACCAGTGATGTTTGTGATGTCACCGTGGTCATACGCTGCACAGCAGAAGACGCAAAGTTAAGGTGTACTTGCTTGAAATGCGAGTGCAAGGTTTTTTCAATGATTTTCTGCTATATACTAGCAGCAAATACTCTCCTCCTTGGTACACTAAATGAAAGTATTGTCACTAGTTCACGTCCTACTGCACACTTAACAATCGTCCTGTTCCCTCTCCACTGCATGCATTCCATGGTAAGGCATATACTTGTGTGATGTACATGTTTCTTGTCGATGCAACATATCCTAAATAAGTACAAATCTAAAAATACATGCTAAAAATGGTGCATTGCTCTGCACATACCACAAACCTGTAGGTACTTGCATTCATATCATGTATCTGGCTTGGCTGAACATGATGCAAATATTGTAGTAAATAAGTTTTTGGTCTGTCCACTGCGCATATCCCTCACTACTTCTACTGGAAAAAGATTTTCCTTTTCAAATTAACTTAATCTACGAATTGCCAGGTAACCACTAATTGGTATCAAAAACTTTTCAAATGTCCTTTGTTCTTAGTTTAGTATTTATTCCTCTATGGTGATTTTCATACTCCTGCCAACACGTGTTTCAACCTCACAATACATAGGTCTTCATCAGGGCTGGTGAATCACCCTTATACATGTCACTGTTATATTATTTTCATTTAATCTCACCAATACATCAAATTAGATCACATTTCATATGCCATCAACATGTACCAATAATCATAAGGAAAAACATAATAGAACACATAAATAAATACTGATCAGGTCATGTACCAGGGGTTTGTTCCACGTCGGGGGATACAAAAATAACAAAGATATATTTACAAGCATTGAGCAATTTATCATAATATTAAACTTGTTTCATATTACATTGTAAATTAAGTACTCTTCTAGTGTACAAATGTTCTCATGTGTGCGCCCTCAGAGCCAGTGCCATTCACTGATCATCCTGCACATTGTTAGTTCCTCCTAACGTGTACACCGTCTCTAATATGTCGGCCCACAGAGCTCACCCGCCGCGTATCGGTGTGTCCGCCACCACCGTAGGTACCAGTGACACTAATATCCACTAATAAGTTATGTCAAACCCAACTTTTCACCATATAATCTCTAAACTGTAAACACACCGAATCATGCGTGGATCAACCACTTCCTAATAACCAATGTATCCCTACAAAACATGCGTGAATACTCGTGCATATATCAAATATTTCCTAATCATCTTACCTATATTCTTAGCCAAGATGGCGCCACCTCCAATAATGTTCTAGTATTAGATTTAGCCACTCTCTTTGGACCAGAGTGCTGATTAAACAGCCTATAACAAAATATAATTGTCAATAAAGCAACAAGGTTGGGGTGCCCACAGACACATGTGATAAACCCTCACAACATTCTTTCAACCATCTAGAGGTGTTAAGTCTGCATAAAAACTATGCTTGCCTCTCCCGAACCAATAATCATAAGGTCAATGACCGTGAACATATCACTTCTCGTTAGTCTATCCTGAACCGTTTCTGGACTTCGTACCAGGAATGTTGGTCAGATCACCTCTAATTAGCCTGTAAATGAATACATCATCACACACTGTTGTTCTATTGTACGTTGTTCATTATGAGTGTAGAAGATGACTCATTAATCAGATAATTATATCCTGCTTAACTCCTCTACTTGACATAGTAGTTTCCTTAATGGCTTTTATTTAGAGATTTACCCCGTAATTACTATATTCATTTTCTAATGATAAATGTAAATGTGTGAACCCATACATCTTCACCAAAGGTTCAGGCCATCGGCTTACCTATATTGTGCCCTTGTTAGCATCAAAACATCTCCTCTACTGTGATCTCTGCTTCGCGCAAAAGCGCCATCGCCTCTCCACTATTTATAAAGTTGCTAAGATACCTGATACAGAACGTACCGACGTTGTGCGAATGCCACGCGGCTCTTCAACCGTGCATGTGCATCTTACCTATGCTACCTCCATGTTTGTTGCCATAACAACTAGTCGTTCTTCTCCTTCTTAATTAACATATGTGCGAATGCCGCAGGAGTCTTAAAGTGCATGCGCCTCTTACCTACGCTATCTCCCGAGTCGTTCACTTTCTTAATTCACATCATTTGTTGTGCAGATGCCGCAGGGATCTTCAAACGCACATGCGCATCTTGTCTACGCTATTTCTTTTGTCGTTGCAGTAGGGAATAATCACTCTTCACTTATCATTTTGTGCCTGATTGCAGAGAAAGAGGAACCCTTTAATACTGTGGACACGCTACTCCAATTATTGGATCGCTTGATATCCCAGCCTTTAATATTATAGAGCCACGTAGCCAACAGGCTATGCCAACATTTAACACTACCCTTGCCAACTTTCAAACCCATGATCACAGTTTGTGGACACACAGATGGACAGGTGTCATGCTACAGCCTCAAAGTACATTTGTTTCAAAACGTTAGTCAATCCAAAATCATTATACATTATGCAACGTCAAATTTAGCCCTTTGCCAACCAGACATCTTGAATATGCTATTGCATATCAGTTTTTTACAATGGTGTTCAATGCTAATGTATATTATTTCTTCCCAATACTGTTCCAAACTCTCATCCGTTGCACAAACACTTACTGACGAACATTCAACATTGATACCCGTCACCATTATAGGAATACCCCCATCTTGTTATCTGAATTCAAGCCACTTAACACTGTTCTATATTTACAGATCATTCTAGCCTCCAGTTTGCAAAGCTCTTTATGTTTATCTCCCCCTCTTGGGTTGTTTGGCACTGCTCTCAACTCAATAAATCTAATCCCTGCTTTATTCTCCATTTGGTGGTGGTCTTTCCAATGTGTGGCCAATGGTAACGTAATATCTTTCTGCAGTGTGAGCATGTGTTCCTTCACTCTGAATCTCCACTCTTATTGTGCTCCCAATATACACCAGTCCACATACTCCGATTATGGCATACACCACAAATTTCGTTTTACAATGAATAAACTCACGGATATGCACTTCTTCTTGGGTATTGATTTTGCACATTCAACATTTGTGTGTGTACTGGCACATGTACAATGTCCACATTTGTGGAAACCACTCCAATTCTGGTGCAACCAGGTTGCATTTTTAGCTATTGGTTGTAAAATCAAGGGACTTGAATGATTTCTTAAAGTGGGTGCCTTGGTATAAACAATTGAAGGTTTATTCTCAATGTAGTCTGCTAGGTCCCTATCTAGAGTGATTCATTTACAATGTCTGTACAAAATGCTATAAACTCTTACTGTCAACTGGATATTGTGAGACCATTCTCACTTTCTGAAAATTCTGTTTTCTTTCTAACTTTGGGTCTTAACAGGTCCTGTCTGTCCATTTTCCAACTGTTATCTCTGGCTCTCAAAAGAGACTTCTAAATCTGTTATATTACATGCATTTTTAAAATTCACATCCTCTCTGCAATTGCTCTGAGATCTCGCATATTCTCCAGTTGGTATGTTGTCAGTGAAGCTCGATTCATGGCAACTGGTTGCCAACAAAACTGAGTTTACTTCAGTGGGTTTTCTATATGTTTTGGACATGATGCGATTTGCGCTCACATAAAGGGTGGTATCCAAAACATCTATCTGCGTCTGATTACTATTACATGTAAATTAGATGCCTTTATCATTTTCATTTAGATAACTTACAAATTGGGTGACATTTAGATAACTTACAAATTGGGTGACATTGGTCTGATTGCCATGCCAGATCAAAAACACGCCATCTATAAACCTCCTTCCATAGTTTTATTCTTGGTCTATAGATATTCTCAGAATACATGAACTTGTTTAAAAAAAAAAAACATTAATGGGTTCGCAGGGGCGGGTGCATAATTCGCACCCATTGCCACTCCTCTTAACTACCTATAGAGGCATTCATCAAAAAGAAATACATTATTCTTAAGTGTGACTTCCAACATGTCCTTGATCATCATGATGTGTAACAAATATGATGCTGATCTCATTACATAAGTATAATTATTGTCTTAAATACAAACTCAAGCTGTATTGAGGTATATAGACCCTTAACATCTAGTGTAACAAAGCAGTATTCATTTTCCCACTCAAAATCTTCCACTAATTGCAGAAGGTGCATGGTGTCTCAAATAGGCCAGGCGGTTGGGGACCTCTTATGCCAAAATGACATCAGTTTGGAGACTGTAACATGTGAAAATTTCAACATGGGGGTTGAGGGGGAAATAATGCCATGACCAATTCCATAGACCTTCTCATTTGTTTTGGTATATCATTTGTGTGAGTAAAGGATGCATTTATTTTATAATTTATGCCATAGTATATAGGCATAGGTCTCAATAGCATATAATGGGGAGTGATTGGCAGAAACATTGTCATTATTAGTAACATTCCCCTGCCCCCCTCTTCATATGACCTCCCCATATAAAAGTACCACCTAAATAAATCCCTAATATAAACATGGACAGAGTAAATAATCCAGCAACCAATGCATGACACACATGTACGTACGTGGATGAGAATGTAGTTACCACAGAGTGGTCATTTGACTGCAAATTTTCTCTCTTCCAAAGAAATGCACACGACAATTCCTAATTTAATACACACAAACACACAAGAAAGATGGAATGGAAAGAGAACGACCGAAAGAGAGGGATACGAACTGACTTGGCTGTGTTTAAATTTAGCAAACAGCGGCCAACGGGCAAAAAATAATTGTGCTTCTAGAATATTGTCGGGCAGTATTATGGGTATGTCAGTGTGTGCTGTAAACACCTTTTGAAATTCTGTGTGGGGGTTTGACATTAGGCGCTTTGCGGACGTCCGAAAGATGTATCCAATACTGCAGCTCCCTTACCTTTACCGCTAGGGAGTAGCATGGACAATAGTGAAAGGATCGTTCTACCTAGGCTCACTCCACCTGATGACACAATTCCGAACGTAAACTAAATCGCCAGGGTGCAGCTGAAACAGTGGTGACATCGCAGAGCTAGTTGCAGAGCTGGTTGTGTCTTCAGATTGTGGTAGTGCAATCTGTTGAGAAATAAATTGTATTGCTTTTATTAGGGCACAAAGGTAATCCCTGAATTCATCCCCCAGAACGGACGCAGCCCTGTGAGCACCAGATTTCCTTATGCGAGATAGGGTTGTGTGTGCATTCGCCACCCAGTTACACCTCATGTGGTGATAAATGATGAGCCGTGCAGGGCTGCGTGCGTAAGCTAAACAGTGCCATGAGCAAACCGTACACCCAATTCTTCTGTAACATGGTACATAGCCTTCACAGACCAAGGACCCTATATTGTGCACATTCAGTGCTCGATGCCCAGTAATGCTCTTATCTTCTTAAACAGCTCATTTAAAAAGTGAGTGCCGTTGTCGGATCGTAACACATCGCACACTCCTCAACATGGAAAAACCTCCCTGACCAAATTTAGCTGCACTCTTAGCGTCGGGATATACACAAGGACCTGCCTCCACCCATCGGGAGATGGGACACACCACCACTATTAAGTAACGGTAGCCATTGCACCTTTCCCCCATGTCCGCGTAAACGATATGCAATTTGCGGAACAGCCCAGTTGGGCGGGGCAAGGTACCTTGGATTGTTTGCAAGTGTCCAGTACTGTAACACTGGCACGTAGTACATTTAATCACCATTTTGGATAGTAACTCCTGCAGATTGGGGACCAACTAGTTCTATAAATCTGCAGTGATATGGTGTTTGGACATGTGTGACGGATGATACAGCTGGCCGAAAGCGACTGTTATTTCCTGCTGCCACAACAAATCTGACTATAAAGGAAAATCTGGGGCTAAAATGTTAGATTTTCTACGAATTTTTTGTTTTTGGACTGCTTGCCTCCCCTCTTCACATACAAATCCTTTTCCTCCTGGGGGGCCTGAACCTGTAGTTCAATAATTTGAGCAAGTGGCAGAGAATTATAGGATTCCGGTAGTTGAGCTCCACCCTGTGCTCCTACTGGGTATTTCGAAACATTGGGCACGGGGAGATATGCTGCCTGTTTGGCCACCGCATTGGCGTTTTCCGAGTTGTCATTTGGTATGGCCGGTGCATTTCACCACTGCTGTCATGGAAGGCTATGAAAGGGAATCCATTAGCTTCTATAGTAATGCTGTATGCTGTATGCTGTACTGTGGACCAGTCATCCCTCCTCAACCCCCTCCACTTCCACCGCGCTTGGCCAGAGTGCACTGTGGTGGTGACGTAGGCGGAGTCAGAGTAGATAGTCACACGACTGCCTTGTGACGCTAAGAGCACCTCAATGAGCGATATAAATTGTGTTGGTTGGGCCGAATAATGCATAGGCAGTCTCTTTTGTACAACCACTGAGTATTCTCTGTCCACCAGGCGGACATCCGTCACACCAGTGTGTCTCAGACCTGTGCCCTGGTCAATTGTCGCTGACCCATCAACGGAGAGGTCCTCTCCATTCTCGAGTGGACTGTGCTTTGCTTTGGGTATGTCCTCCTCCTCTCCCTCATAAGTCAGTCATGCATGTCAGGGTCTTCATAAGATCACATTCCCGTAGGAACGTAGCCTGATTTACAGTCTTGCATCTCACTATGTGTATGTTTGGGCTGGACAAGATGATCTCGTTTGCAGATGCCAGTTGTGTGGTCCATGTTGATGTAGATCGTTCGAGGATGGCAACCACTGCATGCTCCACGTACTGTGTTACCGAACATCCCATGACAGTAGTGGAGCTTTTCTCAATTGCAAAGGCTGCAGCAGCAGGTGCCTGTTCGCATGAGAACTGGCCCTACATCACTGAATCTAGCACACCACTGTAATAGGCCAATGGCTTGTGGCCCATCGTGCTTTTCTGTGGGAAGACTGCTGTCCTCATTTGACCATTCGAATGGGAGGACAAATAAAATGTGTGGGTGTATCAGGGGTCACGATTACTGGTGCTGTACAAATAACTCCCTTCATGTCGTTGAAACTGGTCGGCATTTCCTCTGTCGACGCAATCTTTTTGTCTGCTAGTTGTGCCTCTTTAAGGGCTTGCAATAGGGGAGTGGTTATATGCAGCATAATCTCGAATCCATGCCCTACAATAACTGCAGGGTCCCAGGAACATTGCATTTTTTAAATGTTTATTTTATTTATTTATTTTAGCTGGCTTGGGCTGCGGGGCACTGCGCACTGATGCAGCACGCTCTGCTATAATCTTTTTTCCATGAATTGATATCAGCTGTCCCAGATAAAGTACTTCTTGAAGGCAGTACTGTAATTTAGCCATGTCTACTTTGTACCCCTTATATGCCAATGGTTTAAGAGGGTGATCAAGTCACTTTACACCGCTGTTCACTGTTGCTGCACACTAGTAGGTCATCCACAAATTGAATGATGTACTAGGCACATGGATGTTCCCCAGATCAGCATGTAATATTCTGTTAAAGATGCTGGGGGATTCAAAGTACCCTTGTGGCATTCTTGTGTTTTTTGAAGCGCATTCTGCTATGGGTAAACACAGTGAGATATTGTGAGTCTGGATGCAGGGCTATGGAGAAGAAAGCGTTCTTAAAGTCCACTACTGTGAAATGTGTTCCATGTTTGGGGATGCTGTACAAAATGGTTACAGGGTTTGGAACTACAGGAAATTCTGCCTGTAAAATGTTGTTTGGGGGCAGAGCAGCTCTATCATTCTCGAACTCCCCCCTTCACCTTTTTTATTTGGTATATAACTGTGTTGCATGGGGATGTGGAGGGCACAATAATTCCCTGGTTGAGCAGTGCCATGATAGTATCTCGTATCCTTTCCTTTGCTTCTTTTGATAGTGGGTATTGTTTTAATCTGGGCAGCATTTCAACTTGCTTGAGGGTTATTCTTACTGGTGTTGCACCCTGCAGGAGCCCGACATCATGGGCGATGGTTGTCCACAGTTGCTCAGGGAACTGCTCTAGTTCTTTGTCAGTGAAAGTGGGTGGGGCAACAAGAGCCGCCAAAGAACATTGCACCTCACGATACTGCACCCTATCCTCATATGGAATGCCAATAGCTAACACCATCTCCCCATCATCGACCCGATCTTCAAACAGCTCTGCATTTGATACACCTCTCAGGGGCACAGTGGGGTCGATAGGCAACACAGTGCACCATTCGCACCCACCTGAATCTGTTACAATGACCAGACTCCTTTTCGCAGATACCACTAGACTTTGCAAATCCAAGGAAAGTATTGTCCCTGCCACAAGCTCTGGGGTCACCATAGGCCTAAAAATGAAATCGGGTGATACTCAACAACATGCTTTACCAATTTGGGGCACTGCATCAAGCAACACTGTGATCTCGTACGCAAACATATTGGAGGCAACTGGGATGCTTGGAACCTCCCCTCCTCTCGCATGTATTATCACCATTGCTCTTATTGTGCACATTCCTGGAGTGGCGCACACTATCCCCCTGTTTGTGAAGGGGATGGTCCTATTCAACTTGCTCAGGAGCTCATGCCCGAGCAGATTAACTGGGGAGGTTTCTGAATATAACCAGAGTGCACGCACCACTTTCCCTCCTATTTTGATTGCTACCTCTGCTCTGTATGGAACTGTCGCGACAGCCCCACAGAAGCCTTGTGTACCAAGAGTTTCACCTGATGGTGGGAAGTTTTCTTTTTTCCTCACTGATGCATGGTTTAGCGGCACCTGTGTCGACCATAAAATTGTTTGATAATGATCTCGGTGCCCACCAAGGGTTCCTCGTCGGGGTGGGTAGTACTACACAGGACTGAGCACACAAGAGACTGTGGGCTGTCCTAGTCGGGATATGTGTTAGTTCCAGGGAACATGAAAGGGTTTCCTCCCATCACACTCACCCCCTGTGTGGGTTCCCCGTACGATTGGTGTTGCAGGGTTGCTTGCATTTGAGTGTTGGGTGGGGTGGACAACTGTACTTGTGGGGGTCTTGGAGGTAGTTGTGTGTATGCCTGGTATTTTGTATGGGATGGACGTGGCCATTGGGGGCGGCAATTGAGCTGGTTGTGCTGGCCACACCGGTTCTGAAGGGGCATATGGATTGTATACTGTCCCCATACTACTCCTGCATTCTCTTGCAAGTGACCCCACTTCCTGCATGCCTAACATTGTACTGGCCCTGCCCCCCCTTCTCGGCCCCATACCTTCGAACTCTCCTCTGTACCCCTCTTCCCTGCTGCTGATCTCCTTGGTGCCACTCAAAGTGCTGGGGCTGCCACCCGCCGTCCCACTGTCCTTGTCCCTCTCCTGGCAAGAATGCTACTATCTTCACGTCCGTCTGTGCTGCTGCCTGCTAAACTGAGTCTGTCTGTGTCACTGCCGTTACCGCCCCTTCGACAGTTATTTTGGCTAATTTCTTCGGGACCAGTTTTGCTTCCTCAGCCTGCAGCCTCTGTGCGGTTTCCTTTTCCCTCTCTTTGATTCTCTTACAATGGTATATAATTATAGTTTGTATCTCGGCCCACCCCTTTGCTTCGATACCCACTATCTTGGCAAGTGCCTTCTGCACCTCTTTTGGCAATCCTCTTTTGATAACAAAATAGAAAAGAGGAACTGCTAGGTCCCACTGGTCTCCCGTCTCCACTCGCCACATCTCCTGCACCTTCAAAATATACTGTGCAGGGTCTTCATCATCCCCCATGGTGTATTGCATAATGGACTGTAAGTCTGGCATGTCGGGGTATGCTTGTCGCAAGGTGTCCCAAACCTGTGCTCTGATGTTGTTAAAGGGAGCCCCGTCATGTGTGTCATCTAAATCTTTTGGGAAACTTTTTTTATCATTTTGCAGGAACAACGTGCTGTCATCCAATAAAATGACAGTTCAAAACAACTCAACCCAACAACAAAGTGTGATGCAGTGGTTCACAATACCGCCCACCCACATTCACCACCTGTTTATAGTGTCTGTTCTGGTCCCACACATCTTGGCTCACTGAGCCTCAACCAGTCCGGTGTTGACCACACGTGCCAATACCTGCCCCTTCCAATTAAGCTGTGATTCCATCCCACCTCATGGGTCTACGTCCATCACCCCCCCTCCCCAGCTTTCCTCTTCCTCACTGTTTGTTGTGCGATGAGGTACTGCGTGTACGGTCCTCAAATGTCCTTACATTTTGGCTTGTGAATGCGTTAATCGTCCATATGTCTCCATTGTGTTACAGTACAGGATATCTGCCCTCCATTGCTCCATGTTTGGGGCCAGTGTGCTGCCCCACACCATTGACACTAACAGTAAGAGTAGCCCCACCAGCTTCCTTGTTTGTCGGGATGTGTTTGGTGTATCCCACTAGTGCAATCATTGGTATAGTGTCCACCCTTTCCCCAACTATCCTGGTCGGTGTCCCGAACACTTGTACCCAGAACTGCTGTATCGTAGGGCACTGCCATGCCATGTGTAGAAAGTCCACAGGTGAAGTGGCGCACTGATAGCATTTTTCGGAAGTGTCTGGGAAAAATGTATGTAATATTGCTGGGGTATAATAAAACTGATGCAGGTACTTAAAGTGTATCAGCTTAAATCTGGCATGAAGAGCCACCCTCCTCGTTTCCCCACAGCAATAGGCCCATGCCTCGTCTTTTATTGTGCCCCCTAGTGATTGTTCCCATTTTTTCCGGGACAAGTCATCTTGTTGTACCCTGATGTGCTTACCTGCCTCCAGTGATGAGAATCTGTGGATGTGCGGAAAAGCGGAGAACAGTTTTATTTGATTTTACCCTCATCTATCTTTACGCTTCTAAATCAGGGGCAAAAATTCAAGTTGCAAGCTTCTAGCCGGCCAGAAGTCACTTGCCACCTCTATTCTATACATGCACACAGCACGCCATTTCTTTCATACCAGGAGTCAAATATCACTATCCAATGGCTAGTGGCGAGTGCAAATGTTTTCCCCTGCTGAAGCTAGTAGAATGACACTACATGGTACCATATGCTGTAGAATCAGGAGATGGATCTGGAGAAACTGCAGCTTAGGTACCGCACACAGCCTGGAAGGTAGCTCCGTGGTGGACTGGCCTACAGTGAACTGTGGAGATTTCCCTGTGGGTGTCTACCCCATGGGCCTCTTTTCTGGGTACCTCTTTTTTTTTTTTTCTATCCACCCCTTTTGGGAGAAAAGAAATCTCATCTTCCAGCATGTTGTTCTCAACTCTTAAGAAATGTTTTTTGTGTGTGTGTGTTATGGCCAAATAATTTGTATTCACAATATAGGGACAAATGTACTTTAAAATTCATTATTTGTGCCCAATTTTTCATTTTTCCCTGGGCGGAGCAGTCCGGAAACCCTAGCTACATTTACTTGCAGGTGTAATATGGAGCCACTTTGAAAAACATTTCCATGGCCTCGTGTAGTTCAGTCCAAGGTCAGTCACAGGGTTGGTTCACGCATGTTGAGCAGGCAGAGGACAGTCGCTGAGGGAGGGGAGCCATATAGAAATAGCAATGTAGCTTGAAGGCACCAGCAGTCAGCGCTGAGTCAGTGAAAGACTGGCAGGAAGCTTCAGAGAACCACCACGGGTCATGTGGTTAAGACCAAAGCTGAAATTACCAGACTTTGAAGACTCCTGTCAAGGAAGCAACTCAGAAAAAAGCCACAAAGAAAGCAGCCACAATTCAAACACCTGTCTCGGAGAGGTAACACTCTGACTCGCACATGGGAGATTGTGAGCGAGTTTCAGACATCCACGCGCAATGGACCTCAGGCTAAATTACATGAAGTGCAATGGCTGGTGTGAATTCAGATTGTGTTAAATTATATTCCTGTTTTTATTGCGCACATTGTAGTAGTACATAGCGTTGGGTGCACTTGTATGCTTTTTGTCCCTTTTTTATTTCAAA
Source organism: Ambystoma mexicanum (assembly GCF_040938575.1). NCBI lineage: Eukaryota > Metazoa > Chordata > Amphibia > Caudata > Ambystomatidae > Ambystoma > Ambystoma mexicanum. The sequence continues at coordinate 611,574,392 of NC_090925.1, read as the reverse complement.
TGAGAACAGACAACTATACAAAGAGAAAATGGCATCTTTGTGTACTCATATGAGGGCGCCATCTACCCCAGCTTCTACCCTCCCTTTTCAGTATGGCACTCTCCACATCTCAGTCGGGGATCTAGGATCTGCTGCAGCCTGGGGATTTTGCTGTGCAAGAGGTAGGCCTTGTGGGGTTTCTTGATGGCATACCTGCCTACATTTTAAAATAAAAAATCCTGAGATGTATGCCCCGCCCACAGCCACACAAGACTTTGCCCATTTGCACACAGCTCCGCCCACATGCCTCGCCCACCTGTCAAAAAGGTAAACTCGGTTGTTGTAGCTGTCATTATTGATGCTAAAATTGATCCATTCATAACCTAAAGGAACTTGGCTGTAAAAACTCCTCCATTGACTGTACAAAATAGGACAATTTAAATGCATTCAATTTGGAAGGCTGCATACGAAGGGCCTGATTAATGGAAGTGTTTTATAAGGGCGCAATCCCATAGGAAAACGTTCCATGAATCAGGCGCTAAGTGCCATAAAAAGAATGAATTTGATTTGACAGAATACATGTTTTTATGGACAACTGATTGTTCCTTTTCTCAATCTGTAGACATCATTATAGATCACGTGACGGGAAGCTATATAATATGGATTGATTGTTTTGGCCTTGATAAAGACCTTCTGTCAAAACTCATGTTGGCACAAGGACACCTGCCTCCAAAACATGAATAAAGTTGCAGCACACATTTAATGAAATTTGATATATATTTGTTTACTATATATATTTTTTTTTTCTTATTTATGAATACAGTAAGATCGAATATATACAGAATAAATGGATTTGACAACACTGTATATGAAGGTTTTACATCTACATATTCAATGTGAACAAATGAAAAATAAGGATTATTCAAAACTAGGCTACTGATTTTTCATTTAGATGACAGCTTGCGGAGGTGCTCTGGCACATAGACTACTATGTTCCTGCAAACACATATAGGCACCTTGCAGTGTGTCCGTGTGCACTGGGGCGGCTACTCGCACCTACAGTAAACAGAGAGGATTGCATGCGCAGAATCCTCTAGGTACTGCAAGTCTTAATATACTAACAGCAATTACAGGAGACTGGCAAGTAGCCACCACTGCTTGTTGAGTCCAAGCAGGCGCACTACATTCTATTTGCCTGACCCGCCCTCGTTTGATTCAAAGACTGTGACACCACCCCTGCCCAGTCAGATCCTCTGCAGGTTTCTGACTGCGCCCCTACCCGGGTTTCTAGCAGGGCAGCACACTGCTTTGGCTCATCGTGGCGCCGCGTTCGTTTCCGGGTCCCGCCCGCACCTCCACCCGATTGGCTACCGGCAGCAATCTTTGGCAGCTAATCGGTTGGAGGATCTGACGGGACCCGGAAAGAACACCAAAATTCCTGAGATTCCAGGGTCTTCCCTGTAGACCCGGAGAAACGGTTAAAAATCCTGAGTCTCTGGGAATAATCCGGAGGTTGGTCAGGTATGCTTGATGGAGGTAAAACGGGCTGGTCCGCGTGAGATGCTGGGGGTAACTCCTGATGTCCTGTGCGGATCAGTCTAGGAAAGGTAGCAAAACTACCCTCATCTTTTCAAAAGTGCATGCAGACAGGTATCTTTTGGCGTCCTCCAAAGTACTTTATTCTTATTTTCTCTAAATAGAGCTGTTTTCCCAGAATATGTAACCTTGCATTGTTCCCTCAGACTAGGGGTTTGCCACCTGCGGCTCTTCTGATGTTTTGGACTACAACTCTGTTGATCCCTCACCATTGGCTATGCTAGCTATGACTGATGGGATTTGTAGTCCAAAAAATCCGAGATATAAAGGTAGCAGACACCTGCTCCAGGTAAACCCGTCTTGGTTCTGATCAGATATGTAGCAGGGGGGCCCAGATAGAAATATCGACCCTTCTGTATTTAAAATTCTTACCCTGACTTTTGGATCATTTCTAAATACTTAATGGCGAAGTGAGTGTGATTTGAAAATGTGCACCGATGCGAGGCATTCATTAGTATGTAGCTTCAGGTACAGGTTCATTTCTGTAAGTGTTAATTAGATGCACTGAATGGTGTGCACTTTATTGTTAATCACAGAAGACTTGCAGTTGACAACATCAGAAGACCGTAGCAGAACCAGCAGGTTTGGACACTGGTGCTTGGCTTGAAGAATGGGGTGTGCTTTTTTTTTATTTTTATTTATATATTTTTTTTTACCGAGCTGGTTCGGCTTTCCTTTCATGTACAGTTCCCCTTTCGGTTAGAAATATCAAACCTTCGTGTGGTGCAGGGCACCTGTGGCTCAGTTGATTGGCCAGCCCTCAGTTCAGTTATGTATCATGCATTATACAGACAAAGCTTTTTGTGGGAGCCCAGCAATATACGTATTGATGGTCAAAAGCGCAACGAGAGGGGCAGTGGTCTAGCCATAGCTCCCTCATCAGTGCGACTACTTGGTTTAAAATGGGGCGGGGGGGGGGGTCCGTGCAACCTTTCCCGCCCCTTGCTTCAGAACTTCTGACCCATATTGCCGTTTTGCGGCTGCCAGTCGATCTGGTATTGGGACGTCCCTCCATCTTGCATCCTTTCCAGTTCTGCGCACATCTACACAATGGTTGACGGGACATGATGCTGCTGACAATTTATTTTTAACCCTGCAGCAAATCCCTGATATTCACATGCATGATACATGAGTAGGTATTTTTCCTTCTTCAAACTGGCATGTTGAAGAGTGTTCTCACTCAGAGCAATTTCCTAACGTTCCCAGTAATCTGGAAAGCGTCTGATCCTCAATGTTTGCATATGCAGAGATCTCCCCTTTATCCTGCCCTTGCGTTTTCTGGTGTACTGTTCCATTGGTTTGTAACTTTGCACCCCTAAAGATGTTCTAACTTCCTTTTCCAGTGGTGGTTCTCTGGGCATGAATATGGTGGCCTTTGTAGCTCGCTCTTGCGTCCCCAATCCCACATTTCTATATTGACAGTGTGCAAAGGGTATATTTATCTACACATTGATTGTTTCAATGGGATGCTCAAGCTCCTATTTGGGTCTAGTCTTCATTTACAGTGAAGGGGATCAAGAGAGAACTAGAGACGCTTAAGTTGTTGCAACATATTGTGCTGTGCTCTATAAAAGGAGCAAAATGTGAAGAAAACCAAGTGGAGTGTTAACAAGAAACATCACTTGTTGGGTCATTACTGGGCAACTTTCAACAAATATTCATTGGGAAAAGGGGTCCACCAATTGAAGTTATTCCCCAGGACAGGATTGTTTTTCATGGCATGAATACCTGGGTCTCTCCCAGGTCTTTGTCTTTTGTCGGAGGCCAGGAGACAAAGAAGAGAACACGTAACCCAAGGTTTTTCCTTCATCTCTTTGAGCAGGAGTCATTAAGCCCTTGCAGGCGTCATGGCCAAGGCCTAAGGTGGTTCTCTCTAATGTAGTCTGAAAGGCGGGGTGGGCATCAACTTGTAAGAGTCCTGAGCATGGGATACTTGCACCTTACTGCAATCATGTGCGAATGACAACCCAGGGGGTTATGAGTGGGCTCTCCTATGAGGACCTATGGCAGCCCTCAGAGTGAACAGTAGGCTCTGTGGGGTATTGAAGGCCCTTTCCTAGGAACTGATAAGCCCTGCTGGCTAACATTGATTAGTGGCCACCATAGATGAATAACCAGTCACAGACTTATCTCATTTGGCCAGCTTGACGGCCTTCTTTATGAGACAGAAATTGTGCAATTAGATCTTTGGTATAAAATCATTACATAACATAAACAGTCATCAGTGAGCAGGTCAGTTCACATTTGGTAAATAAATTAGTTAAATATCATAAATGGGGTCACCTGGGAGTGAGTCAGTTCAACTTTGGCAAATAATCAAATATTAGCAATTGGCTCACCGGTAAACTCGTGAGTTCGCATTTGGTAAATATATATTTAAATATTCTTAAAGTATAGGCCAGAGTCCTGGCCTCTCCTGTTATATGCACTTGGTTTACTCTGATCTCGGCCCGTACTCCTAAGCACCTGGTAGCTGTAGTCTACCACATGACACACCACTTAACACAAAGACTGACACAGGCACAATATGACTAACACAGGAAATTCTCCACCACCATTCTGAGTACAGTGCGGGGTATATTGCCCACAGATGAGGCCAACGATCTCCCACTGAATACTCCTATGAATGCTGACACCATCTGAAAAGGTCAATGTGACCATTCACTCGTGGCCCCGGGAAACTACGGCCTCTCCAGGTGGCTATGCACCTCAGGAGTATGGTGTGGAAGTGTCGCAGAGCCCAGGGTGATCGATTGGATGAGCGGATCCCCGTTCTCCTAGAACATTCGCACAACAACCGTTCCCTTGAAAGGAGAAAGTAAACGCTAGTGATCAAACAATCAAAATTCCCGACGCTTTGCATGCCTCTGAGGAAAACCCCGGTGGAAACTTGGGAACGGGTCTGTGACCACCCTCTTCACTTTCCCTTGCTTGTTTTGATTCTTTTTATTTTCTTTTGTAATCCCTTTTTTAAATTTGTATTTGATAAACATTTCCCTTCTGTCTCTCCACCAACACTAATTACCCTTGCGGAAGTCACCGTTCAATGGGACTGAGTAAACTTCTCCCTCAGCATGTGTTTTGGTACTGAGGAACCCAATCGTGTCAGTCCTCTTCTCACACTGACAGGAATTTTTGCACTATACCAAGCCCGTCTATGGGACGCATGAGAAGGATACTGCCATACATTTTGGGAATAATGTTCCTGGGCCTTACTTTCCCCCTCCTACCTCGAAACCAGCCACACGTGGCAATGTGTGAGAGCAACCCTGCGGTCTTAACAGAGCAGCGCTGGCAGTGGGGCACACACCGGCCTACTATCTCCCTCGGCTCTGGACGAGCACACACACTCGACCCAGCCCGAAACGAGCAAGGCCTCAAGGGACGTCCCTTGAACAAACGGAGAGCCTGGCTGCCTGCCCTCTCTGGTTCCTCCGGAGCTTCTCCCTTTAGTGCCACACCGGGGTACCCTTTATCGTACTCGGCCCTGCCCACCAGTTGCTGAACTGCAGGGGTCTTGTGACAGGAACAGAGGTGGAAACACCTCAGCCACGCGCCTGCTCCCCCTGCTGACGGAGCATACCATGTCCCCCCCTGGCTTCTCGTGCTGGACACCACTACGGAGAGAGAGAGAGGGAGCCTTTCAAAACGGGCCATGAAATGCAGGTTTACACATTCAAACCAATACAGCCGATTGTAGACAGCAGATGGTACGATAAACAGGTCAGTCATTACGACTGAGGCCATTATATTCCTGTGAAGCCATAAGCATTCCCGCTTCCATCGCTGCAGTAAGTATTTCCCACCCACAAATACCACTTCCCACCCAATCCTCCTATTGCCCGCTTATTCTATAGGCCGCATAGTAGGACGTTTTAATCAACATCTATTCCTGTAATCTTTAATGTTTCGTATACAGTGTTGGGATCTTGGGAACACACCCATCGGTCCATAAATTCATTACCGCTGCTACCATCTTCTCCCAGTATTTCTCAATTTGTCAGAAAGCTCCGTGATTAACGTTAATATTAAAAGGTCCGAGCTACGAAGTCCTGGGTCTCCCCGTGACACCCCAGACATGCCGATAATGGTGTGAATAGGAGAGGTCGGCGAGGGGCCCAGAGTATAGGTGTCTTCACCAAAGATGGTCCTCTTGTTCAGCACCCAGATCCCCCTCGTCTACTCTGGCTGATGTCGCACTGAGATAGACAGTGTCACTACATGCAGTGCAGTTATATTTACCGTCGAGGTTAAATGAATGGGTTGACCAATTCCCAGAAGCGTGCAGCTTGTGCCGAACTCTACAGACGTTGGAGGGCGTTATGTTCCATAGAGCAAAGTTTGGCCAACAGTATCTGCCATGTGGATTTGGTGGGTGTACTAATGGATTTCCTGTTGAGGATCGGGGACTTCCGGGCGGCGAAGAGTGCTATGTGTATGAGTTTACGCTGTAGAGGGTCCACATGCCAGTGCTCCCTTTGTGCCGCAAAAAGCATTGAGCCGGGTGTTAGCTCGACATCGGCCCCATCTGTGCGGGTAACCTGACTGTGTACCATGCGCCAAAATGCTGCGATCCGTGGGCAGGACCAAAGAATGTGTCCCATGGTGCCCAAACCCCCACATTGTTGCCAGCATGTTGGAGAGTGTATGTATCATTTTATATTGGAAATCTCTATTCCGAATGTTTAGCGATACCGCCGGTATGGCTTCAAAGATGTCGCAGGGGTCCAGGTCAAGCTCAATCCCCAAGTCGTCGGACCATTGGGACGCTACAATTTGGCTACAACCAACACTATTTGGGGCACAAATAGCATAAAAATCACATAGAAGTGGGATAACGTACTGTTCTGTTCCATTGCAAGTTCACCTGCTTTCAGCTGTCTGGTCTGTTCTGTGGTGCGTTTTCGAAATTACTGACAGAGTCCTATATCGGAGCCCGTCTGCCTCCCCTAGTCCAAGCACCCGCTCAGCCTCCGGAAAGCTAATTGGGGAATTTTCTTTGCACAGATCTACTACCCAAACTTGATCCCATGTCGTGTCTTGGTTATGGTGTATTTTATAGTTTAGTCCATAAGATGAAATTGCTCTCACACTGATCCAGACCAGTGCCTCCTGAACAGGTGAGCCCAGTATGGACCGTAATCTGTGCCACTGTGCAAGAGTTGGCCCGATTATTGGGTGGCTCTTGATCGCCTAGGGCAGTTTAGTTGGTGGCATCGCCAGGACATCAGACAGTATGAAAGGCGCCAACAAGGACAGTTGCATACATTTCCAGCTAGTCTGGTCTTCTGCATTCAGCCACCGTTTAGCCCAGTACACTTGAAAGGCTAAATAGTACGTCTTGCAACTAATCCAGAACAGAACTGCAAGACTTGGCCTTGGCCTCAAGCCCTGGGATCGTATCTCTCCAGCTCTGAAATCTCTCCATTGGCTCCCAGTGGATGCAAGGATTAAATTCAAAACCCTTTGCATTGTCCACAAGGCCTTCTGGGGCCTGGGTCCAAAATACCTTCAGCTATCCCTCCGCAAATACCTCCCCTCCCGAGCTCTTCGCTCCTCTACCTCAAACTCCCTCAAGGTCAGTCGTTTTTCAAAGAAACGAGCTGGAGGTAGATCCGTCTTCGGCTAGTGCCTCCCTCTTTAACAACCTCCCAGCCACTCTAAAACTTGAGGAGAACCATCTCCGGTTCAAACACCTCAAGACCTTCCTCTTTGCTTCTTCCTTCGCCCACCCTCTCCCCTGCTGATCTGCTCTCTTCTGGCACTGTGCACCTGGCCACCCTCTGCCCGCAGGTCGCATTAACCTGCTCACCCTGCCACCCACACTGCCTCTGGGTCACCCCTTGCACTGGGGTCTGTATCTGTACCCATACAGCCCCCCTCCCCCCTTTTTTCTTCCTGCACTTATCGGTCCTACCCTGTCTGCTGCTTTAAACCCAGCACTTTGCTGGCTGCACTACCACTGTTTGTTGCCTTTATAATTTATTTATTATTTGTCTTTTTGCGCCACTTTTTCCACTTCTCCCCCCTTACATGCACTTTTCCCCTCCCCCCTCTCCCATGCACTTGCACATTCTCAATGTCACTGGGCCTAGTAAGAACGTTTAGTTCTCCCCTGTTCCCCTCCCATGCCCTGTCGTGCTCTGAAACACTTCGTGTACGAGCACGATAGAAATAAAATATCATATCTTCCATGACAGGAACGCCAAGCCACCATCGGTCTTAGAGGCCTGAAGGATTTCTAGTTTGAGCTGCGCTTTCTTACCTCTCCATAGGAATTTGGATATACTACCGTCTAGTTCTTTGAACATTTGCTTTGTTGGGGCCGAGGGTACCATCAGAGCTAGATTGGTCAGCTTCGGTAGAAGATTCATTTTGAAGGCATTTATTCTTCTGGTGAGGGACAGCGGTAGCGAATCCCACCCAAGGAGGTCAGATTTAATTTTCTGCAGAACCGGGGGATAATTTAACTCTAAGATCTCCTCTAGGGCGGGACAGATTTTCACGGCCAAATACGTGATACATTTCAGCTGGAGTTTAAATGGGGTTACCCCTCCTGGATCCCAAGGGATGCCAGGTCTCAGGGGGAGGATCTCTGACTTCGTCCAATTAATTATGTAGCAGGCCATGGGACCTATCTCCTGCAGCAGATGAGAGTCTCGGTAGCAAGGTCTTATATTTACTGATGTATATTAACAGATTGTTTGCATACAGGGATACCTGATGCTCCTCAGCGCCCTGTAGGATGCCTGTCCATCCTGGGTCAGCCTGTAGTTATACAGCCAGGGGCTCTATGGTTAGGGCATACAAGAAGGGGGCAGAGGGCATCCCTGTTGTGTACCTGAGTGTAGGGAGAAGGGGGTCATTGTGACGCAGTTATTGATCACTGAGGCCATTGGGTCAGTATATAGGAGTTTCACCATCTTAGTGTATGCAGTTGGGACGCTATGGGTGTCTAGCACTCAAACGTTTGGACCTTGACAAATGCCTTCTCGGCGTTGAGCGTTAAGATCCCGTCCTCCGAATTGGACCCTCCAGCTATAACATGCAGTAGTCGTCGGACGTTGGAATGCCTGCCGCTAATGAAGTCTGTTTGGTCTCTATGGCTGAGAAGTGGGATCAGTCTCCCGATGCGCTGGGCACTTTGCCAGGATTTTTGCACCAGCATTGATTAGGGAGATGGGGCGATAGGACCCACTATCCCTTGGGGCACATCCCTTCTTGTGAAATACTATGTTTGCCGCCAGCATGGAGCTGGCAGGTGTCCGCTGGCGCCTGCTCCCACAAACACACTCAAGGGTAGGTGCAAGGCAGTCAGTCAGTGCTTTATAAAAGTTGATGGGAAGCCCATCTGGGCCGCCGGCCTTCCCGCTGACGAGGATTGAATTGCTCGTGTTACCTCAGATGCGGTAATTGGGGCTACAAGGCTCTCGGCCTGGGCTAAATCCTGTTTGGGTTGCTTGAGGGTTGCCAGGAAATCCCTAATACGGTGAGGGTCTATTGAGACTTGTTTCGCGTACAGCGTGCCATAGAATTGCGCAAACTGCATATTGATATGCTCCTCCCCTTCAAGTATATTCCTATTTTGGTCTCGAACTGAGTCATAATCTGCGTCGTTTGCCTGTTGCATAGGGCAAGCACCATAAGGCCTAGGGGATCTATCTCCCTCACAGTAATGTTTGCGACCAGCTTGTGAAGGACTTATGGGCGCAAGAAGGTCACCCGTTTCAGGTCTGATCTGAGCCTCATGAGTTTTGTGTATGTTTGTGGATCGTGGGTGTGTTTTGTTTTTTTTTCAGTGGCCCGCATATCAGTCATCAATTGTTCTTCTCGTTCCCCCCATGTCTTTAACTTATGGGACCATTTTGATATACATGTCCCCGGATGAACGCCTTGTACACATCCCAGCAGTTCAGTGTAGGGTATTCTGAGGACATATTATTTTGTCAAAACATATCGGTATCCCTCTCTATATGCGCATGGAAGTAGGGGTATACCAGGGTCCTTAAGTTAAGGCGCCATGACGGTCTCCTGTGTGAAACCTCCGGTAGATCGATACGAAATAGGTCGGGCGCGTGGTCCAAGAGAGTAGAGGCCAATATGTTGCATTTATGATAGAGATATGTAGTATTAGAGGAGAGGAACCAATAATCTAGTCTGAGTAGCTACCATGTCTATTGGAGCAAAAGGTGTAGTCTGTCCGGTGTTCATGGGTTGTTCGCCATGCATCTTGAATTCCAAGCTCAGTGAGCAGAGACTGGATGGTGGCTAGTTTTCTTGGGTTGGACTATATTGTTGTGGATGAGCTCTGACGGTCCAGTGTTTGGTGTAGAGCCACATTTATATCCCCTCCTAACAGTGTTGAAACCCTCGTATAGCGTGCGCATTCTGTGAAGACATGGGAGAAGAAAGGTGTATCGGCCGTAGGTGCCTAGATACTGAGCAGGGTGAGAAGGTGATGTTGTATGCGGCCCGGTACCAGTAGGTATCTGCCTCCCCCATCCACCAATGTATTCATAACCTGAAAGGGAACTCGTTGATGGATTGAGATAGATGCTCGTCTCTTCCCATAACATGGAGAGTGTACTGCCACTCCAACCCACCCTTGATTCAGCTTCTCTGATTCTGCCGCATTTAGATGGCTTTCTTGTAGAAGGATAACATCCCCTCGCATATCGCGCATATAGTTAAGCATTTGTTTCCTCTTAATTCGATGGCCCTGCCCTTGCATATTAAGAGTGACAAATGTAAGGGAGGTCACCATAATTTCAGAGAGGGGGAACTCGCAGTCTATGGGCTCTTTGTACAGATCTTTCATTAGAGTCCTCAGCCACGGTCACAGTGAAGATATATACGGAGGATTAACCCTTCTCTTGGAGTCTTTGCGACTCTTGAGTCTTTCCTCCATAGCTAGTGTGGGGTCTGTTTTCTGACTGAACTATATAATAGCTCCCTCTCTTGTCTATTCTTGTTGGAGCCTTTCATAAGGCTCTTCCTCCTTCATCAACCCAGCTTTCCCTGGCTCAACTGTGGAGAAACACCCTCGCTCCTAGGCTTGATTACCCCAGGGCGCCTCTGGGTTAAGACTTTGGTTGTGGACAGTCTGTATGTTTTCTTGACGTTGATGGACTTGCCATTGGCATGAGATCTGGGCTTGCAGCCACTTGTTAGCTTGATGCTGAACAAGAGAAGCAAAAAACATTGAAATTGAACGTAACAGACAGCAAGTAATCTCCTTGTGGCCTTGCTGACTCCACCAGATCTGGCCCCTCTGTGGCTACTGGCTAGCCCCACTCCATTGCTCTGCTTTAGGGGTGGCTGGACTTGGGCTGATCAGCTCTTGTCCCAGGCCAACCATCTACTGTATCTGCCTAGGTGCCCTGGCTCTTCTCCATGTGGTGCCCACTGGCCCAGCCTACCACCTTCAGTATTCCCCTTTTCTACTTGCTCCCCTTGCCTTGCCCATCTTGGGGTTGTATGTGTTTTTCTGATTACCCCTCAGTTTCTTCCTCCTTGTTCCTTACTTTGTTCTTTCCCTTGTCCTCTGTCTTTACTCCTCCTCTGTCCACTAGCCAGTTATGGCCCTCCCACATCTGCAATCAGTCTCTGGTGTTTTTTTCCCTTCCTTGCTCGAAACTCTTCTGCCTCCTCCTACTCATACCGGTTTGCTTGTGTCACCACTCGCTCTAGCTTCTTCTGTCTGCTTCATACTCCAACACCAACAATTACACTGTGCTCCCTTTTAGAGTCTATCCTGAGAGTATTCTCATTAGGCAGTTGGGTGTGTACACTGTGTGGACGTATTGGGATTTCCAATAGGTTATTAATTGGCCCTGGTCTCTCCTCCGGGAAAATGATCCATTGGGAGCGATTGTTGACTGACTCGTCTCCAATGGCTGGCACATAAAAATCTGGCCCTCCATTTTGGAATCAGATGGCCCTGTCCTGTCGACTGCTTGATTCCAGAAGGGTTCCCTGGCTGGCCCCCGTGTCTTTGCCTTGCTTTCGGGATAAGTGCCTTTTCACAGATAGACCTCTTCATAAAGCATGTTTGCCATGATCGATCGGCATTACAAAATGCTCAAATGCCAATGATGGGGGGAAAACCTAATGTTACAGCAAAGAGGAGTACATGAAATGTACATTCAAAAGCATATGAAAGACAAAATGAGGAAGCAGTCCTTAAAGATACAGGTAAGGAATTGCAGTGCTTTAGAGCAACAAGAGGGAGAGGGAGGGAGAGAGAGAATGAGACTGCACGCAGGAGATTTAAGAACAGTAAGAAGGAATACATTTTGAGAACGATGGGATTGTGGAGATGTATAACTAGAGAGGGGTGATACAGAGGTGCTAGACCACTTGACCACAATACACTGAAAATAAAGGAGATTACTGGATTTGATTGAAATCCAGGAAAGGGATTACTCCTACGTCCCTGCCCCTTTCCTCCATACTTTATTTATTTATTTATTTATTTATTTGCATTTATAAAGCGCACAGAACTGCCCTGGGGCATCGTGGCGCTGTTACAGCAGACTTAGTCATGAACACAAGCATAGGAATGTGTTTACAGATGTAACCGAGTTACATAGTACATTTCACATTGGTAATAAACATTGAGCTTAAAGGTTATGCTATGCTGTGGATACAATGCAAGCATGAGAGTGAATGTGGCAGACTTTAGCGGAACTTGTGGGACATCTCTCCGTCCTGTGGGACGGGGCCGGAGCACTTTGTAAAAAGCATCCAAATTTTTCCAAAATGTGTCCCTCCTCTCTTTCCTGCGCGGGGCCTGGCACGCGGCCGTAACCCCGCCCACCTTGGCTATGCCCCGCGCATCACCCATCAGTCCTTTTCTCTGCACGATCGGGGCCGGACGCACTTGCATCCTCGGAAGATTTTCTTCCCTGTTTTCCTCTCTGGCTCTCGCTAGCGTTCGTTTACTAGTCTGTCTATGTCTTTTAAATTAGATTTTCCAGACTGTTCATCGTGTCACCGTCGCTTTGCGAGGGCGGATCCCCATCCTCTTTGTTTAGAGTGTTTGGGTCCGGATCACCGTTGGGACTCCTGTTTTTACTGTGACTCCCTTTCGGTCCGGGCACTTCAACGTCGGTTGGAGCGGTGGCAGGAGGTGTTCCGACGAACTCCTCCTTCTCATTTTCAGGCGTTCATTGACGAGAAGAAGAGACGCCCGGTAAGTTCTTTACTTTTCAGAGCACCCCGACCGGGGGATACCTTCCCAGGTTCCTCTCGGGCCGGGAGGGGCATTGATCGCTCTGTTACCGGGGTTCACCCTGAGGTGCCTGTCGGGCCTAATAATTCTACCGGAGTTTTCTCCGAGGGTCTCCGTAAGGGGCCTGTGTACACCGGAGTACGGTCTGAGGCCCCTCCTGTGGGGGCTGTTTGTAGGCCCAGTTCTACTGAGTCGTGGGGTACCGGAGCTTGCCTTGAGGCCTCTCTTTCGGCTTCCCTCAAAAACAAAACTGGGGTGCGCCCCGAGGCCTTGGCTGGGGTTGTGGTTACCGAGCGGATGTTCGAGGCCCGTGCCGATAAGGCTATTACCGGGCTTAGGTCCGAGGTCCCTCGTACGGAGGCTACGGCTACCAACAGTTCTGAGGGGCCGGGCAAGGTGACACCAGATCTGTTGAGGGGGCAAAGAAGCAAGGTTCTTCTTTTACCCGCAGTGCCAAGGCCCTTCCTTCGAAGGCTCAGTTAGCGGTTGGTATGTCGCAGAAACATTCCAGGCCTCATAGTACCGGCTCTGCCGAGGTTCCTTATTTTAAGGCTAAAATTAAGACCCCTGACCCATCGACAGGGACCCCTGCCTCACTTCCTCACATGCCGCAGTTCCCCTCAGATGAGGACAAAATGGCGGCCGTTCCCGCCACAACCACAGCGGCCATTTTAGGTACTACCCCTACAACTACGCCATCGGCCTCTGGTGTAGGGTTCGGTCCTCTGGGTGAACCTAAGGTCCCTTGTGCGCATCCTTACCGGCCGGTTTATGATTGGAACGCCCGGATGCCTCTTCCGCACAATGTTTCGTTGCCCGCGGGGGCGGCTCCTTTGATTTATGTGGATACGTCGGTGGAGGGGCCGGTGTGGCACCCTTTGCGTCCCTGGATTTGTCCCTTATGAGAGGCCTCCTCAGGTTCCGAAAGAATCTCCTGAGGACGCCTTTTTCGGTAAATTTCAAGCGCTTATGCGCACCGACCCCATGAGGGAATATTTCAAAGGGCTTTTCAAGGAGATATGTCCACCTGCGCCTCCGGCTCCACCTGTTCCTCCGGTGGTTCCGCCGGCGCCTCCCTTGCCCGTGGTGCCTCCCCCTGCTCTTCCGCCTTTGCCACCATTGCCCCCAGTGGACAAGGCAGTGCCTGACACGGCTCAGCAGGATCCTGACCTGTCAGATGACCCTCAAGGCGATTAGGACAACGAGGACCTTCCCCGCTCTATCAGAGCCTTTCATGACCGGGTACTGGACATTATGAGTTTCTTGGATGTTCCGGTGCCCGAGGCACCCGCTCCGCAGGAGTGCGTGCTTTCTGGGGCGTTCACCTTGTCTCCCTTGGAGCGTACCGGCCTGTTCCTGCAGAAGGACGTTCTGGCCGAGGTCCGACGATTTGGGAAAAGCCACACTCGGGACTTTTTGTCAATAAAAAGATTGACGCAAAGTACAGGCTGCATTCTTCGGAAGAAGTGGCCTTGTCGTCTTGTCCGCCTCCCTCCTCCACAGTGGTGGCTGCGGCTACGTTGCAATCCAGACCTGCAGCATCCTCTTCCGCGACAGCTACTCAGGTCTTGGGAAAGGAGGATAAGCTCCTGGACTCCCTAGCGAGGAAAATCTTTGCCAATTCGGCCTTGCAGCTCAGGCAGGCCAATGCAGAATTGATTTTGGCGGGAGCTAACATGCAGATGTGGAAAGGTCTGTCGGAGTTTGAGGAGATCATTCGGTCGAGAAGTTGGAAGACTTCAGAGGTGGCCTTTCCGATGCCAGGTTCTTGGCCCAGGATCTCCTGGAGGCTGCGGCTCATCACGTAGACGCCTCAGCTCGGGGCCTGATGCTTGGGGTTGATACCTCGCGGCAAGCGTGGCTGCATGCCACTAAGTTTTCGAAGGAAGTGCAAGACAAGGTACTGGACCTTCCATTCGATGATAAGGAGCTTTTTCACTCTTTTACTGATGTAGAGCTCACCAAAACCAAGGATAGCACTCAGACGGCTAAATCATTGTCTGTTCTGGTTAAAGCTCCTTTCAAATCCCAGAGACTGTTGTCGCAAAGTCGACCTTCCTCTGGTTTTAGGGGCTTCCTCGACCGCAAATCTCGCAGAGTGGATACTCCTGAGGGGAAAAACTGCCGTAGACAACAGCGTACGTGGTTTCTTTCCCGCTCCTCAGCCTCCTCATCAGGTTCAGGTGGCACCGCCACCGATAAGCCTGCCAAATGAGGGTTTTCCGCGCTCGCACGAGACCCCGCTGGGAGGACGCATTGCGTCTCATTGGGAGGCGTGGCAGACCATCACAGAAGACAGATGGGACTTGTCAGTCGCTCGAGCGGGCTTCCGCTTACCTTTACCCTCTACCCCACCCCTCAACCCTCCTTTTCAGCTGTCGGGCTCACCCTCCCTCAAGGCCGAGGTTCAGAAACTTCTGGACCTCAGAGCTTTGGAACCTGTTCCCCTTGGGGAGCGAGGGGAGGGCTTCTACTCCCAGCTGTTTACTGTGCCCAAACCCAACCAGGCTGGCCTGCGCACCATCCTACACCTTTCCTAGTTCAATCTTTTCCTACCCCAAGAGAAATTCAAGATGATCACGCCCGCCCAGATTCGCTCCTCTTTGCAGATGGGCGATTGGCTCAGCGTGGTGGATCTTCAGGATGCGTACATGCATATCCTGATTTGGAATCCACACAGGAGATACCTCCGCTTCTCTTTGGGAGAGGAGCACTTCCAGTTTCGGGTGCTTCCTTTTGGCCTCAGCTCGGCGCTGCATGTCTTCACGAAGATGATGT
Organism: Ambystoma mexicanum; assembly: GCF_040938575.1. Lineage (NCBI taxonomy): Eukaryota > Metazoa > Chordata > Amphibia > Caudata > Ambystomatidae > Ambystoma > Ambystoma mexicanum. Next base: position 611,558,806 of record NC_090925.1, on the reverse strand, counting down.
CGGTGATTGCGGCATATCTTCGTCTCCAGGGTATCCATGTGTATCCTTATTTGGACGACTGACTCTTACGCAGCCCTTGTCCGTTGGCAGCAGCGGGCAACCTCCAGTCTCTCCTTCAGCTCCTGTTCCATCTTGGGCTGTCGGTGAACTGGCGGAAATCCTCCATGACGGTCTCACAGGACCTGATCTTCCTGGGTTTTCGTTGGAACACGATCGACTGCCGAGTGTATCTGACCGGGGACAGAATGGCGGATCTGTTGGCCACGTGTCAGATGTTTGCGCAGTCGGAGAGCATGTCGGCCTGGTGGTTCCAGAGGCGTGTGTACTGGCTCTTACTCTCGCTCATCTCAAAATGAGAAGGACCCAGATGGCTCTTCGGAGTTCCTGGCGTCAGGCTGTGGACCCGGATTCCAAGCAGATAATGATTCCGGATTCCATGAGAGTGGACCTGGACTGGTGGTCATCTCTCAGCAACCTGTCGGTGGGCGTGGGGTTTCAGGATACAGCCCCCATGGTGATGATCACGATGGACTCCACCCTTTTGGGGTGGGGTGCGACGTTAGATCTTCTTCAGGTCTCGGACCTCTGGTCGCCTCAGGACAAGCTCCTGCACATAAATCATTTGGAGCTTCTGGCGATCTTTCTGGCGCTCAAGCCGTTCAGACCGCTCATTGTCAACAAGGTGGTCCGCATAAGAACGGACAATGTGGTATCAATGTATTACATAAACAAGCAAGGGGGAACAAAGTCTCCCCCTCTCGTGGACCTGTCCATCCAGATTTGGGAGTGGGCCGTGCTTCATGGGGTCTGGCTGCTTGCAGTGCACATCCGGGGCCAGCTGAATGTCACAGCGGATGCCCTCAGCCGGCGGACAGTGGTCAGCTACGAGTGGGAGTTGAAGGCAGAGGTCCTCTCAGGGATTTTCTCGCGTTGGGGCACACCGTAGGTGGACCTCTTCGCCACGGCGGTAAACAAGAAGCTTCCTCAGTACGCCTCCAGAGGGGGGCTGGGAGCCTCCTCTCTGGGGGATGCTCTCGAGATTCCATGGCACAACATGAGAGCTTACGCCTTCCCGCCTCTGCCTCTAGTTCATCGAGCAATTTGAAAGTTGAATAACTCTGTGAACTGTTCTCTTCTACTGATAGCCCCGTGGTGGCCGGCCAGGTTTTGGTTCTCAGAACTTCAACACCTGTCAGTGTATCCGCCGATCAGGTTACCACTAACTCCCGATCTTCTTCACCAAGGGGAACAACAGATGTGGCACCCCTCCCCACAATCGCTCAGCTTTGCGGCATGGTGCCTGAGTTCAAGTCTTTAGAGCATTTGAGTTTGTCTACGGATAACATGCGCATTATCCAGGCAGCCAGGAAACGCTTGACCAGATCTCAATACAAGACTAAATGGCTCAGGTTCTGTCATTGGTGTTTGGAGAAAGAGTTGGATCCGAGGGTGGCCACGATTGACACGGTGCTGTCCTTCGTATCCTCCCTAGCAGAGTCAGGGGTTCATGTTCTGTCTTGCAGGACTTATCTCTCAGCGGTTTCCGCTTACCTTTCTACAGACCTGTGTTCTTATTCTCTAACTAACCCGGTGGTGAAGAGACATTTTGCTGGCTTGACACGCCTCTACCCTCCGGTTCGTAGTCCGCACCCGCCTTGGGTTCTAAATGTAGTCCTGACGGCACTGTGCCATAAACCCTTTGAACCAATGGCTACGGTTGACCTCAAGTACGTGTCCTGGAAAGTGTCCTTTCTGGTCGCTGTTACGTCAGCGAGGAGAGTGAGTGAGCTCCAGGCATTGTCGGTGGAGCATCCTTTCTTGGTCTTTCACAAGGACAAGGTAGTCCTTCGGACAAACCCGGATTTCCTACCGAAGGTAGTGACCGAATTTCATCTGAATCAGTCGATCTCCCTTCCGGTCTTTTTTCCGAACCCTGCCTCAGAGGCTGAAAGGGTTCTACACTGTCTTGACGTCCGAAGAGCTCTTAAGTTCTACCTGGACAGGACTTCCGAGCTTCGAAGTTCTTCTCAACTTTTTGTGACCTTCGGTAACCCTCAGGGCAGGCCGGCGTCTAAGGCATCTATTTCCAGATGGATTGCCGCCTACATCAGTCTTTCACCGTCCAAAAGCTGAAACCACCTAAAGGTATCCATGCACACCTGGTGCGGGGCAAGGCAGCCGCGGTTGCTTTTCAGAAATATGTTCCCTGGGAGTCCATCGCTAGGGCAGCTACTTGGGCCTCCCCATCTGCTTTCTGTAAGCATTACTGCCTCGATATGAGCTCTAGAGCTGACGCTCAGTTTGGTCAGGCTGTGCTAAAGAACCTGTTTCAGTAAGGGGTATTTCCACCCACCCATAGTTCCTGTAAGGAGTGCTTGGGAATCTCCCACAAGTATGGAGGAAAGGGGACGGGGACGAAGGAGTATTACCAGGTTATTCACCGTAGTGACCACCTTACTCCTAGTCCATAGTCCCCTTTCCTCCATACGCCTGCCCGCCGTCCCCTCTAATAAGGTTCCTCTGTTATTGCTAATGGGTCTTTGACCCTGCGATAGAAAAGGACTGATGGGCGATGCGTGGGGCGGAGCCAAGGTGGGCGGGGTTACGGCCGCGTGCCGGGCCCCGCGCAGGAAAGAGAGGAGGGACAAATCTTTGGAAACATTTTGATGCTTTTTACAAAGTGCTCCGGTCCCGTCCCACAGGACGGAGAGATGTCCCACAAGTATGGAGGAAAGGGGACTATGGACTAGGAGTAAGGTGGTCGCTACGGTGAGTAACCTGGTAAATTTCTGAGGGAGAAATGGTTGCAGTGAATGAGAGAGGGACAAGAGAACACGAGCAGTGGAGAGGCTAAGCAATGGACGAGAACACCAATCAGAAGTGCTGAGCAATAATCAAATTGAGAGAAATAGCAAATATTAGCTTGGCATGGGGGAAAAAAAGACAAAGGCTGAAAGCTTTACCGGCGAAAACAGCAAAAGTGAGAAGTGTTAGAAATGTGAAGTGAAAGGAGAATTCGGAGTTAAATGCATCAGAGGAAGTAAATGACAGCAAGGAAGGTGTCAGAGACTGGGGAGGCATACGAGGCAAACGGGTTGAAGCCAAGAGGAAAAAAGAGTACTTCTGTCTTAGAAGAATTAAGAAACAAAGTGAGACTCCACCTGGAATGAATAGAAAGAAGACAAACAGAGTAGAATGAAGTTTGTCAAGAGGAAGAGAAAGAACAGAGTTAACAGCATAGAAATCATAACATAGACTTAAGGAAGAAATAGTAGCTGATAGAAGAATCGTGACGTGAAAAAAAGAGAGGACCTAGAACCAAACCATGATGGAAACCAAGACAAAGTGGGAAGGTGAAAGGATAGATGACTGTCATAGGGGACTGAATAGTGTAAGGATGGCATGGTATCAACAGTAAGGCAGACACAAGTGACCACAGTTTAAGGGTGTTTATTGAAGGGTTTGAAAATGCATATCTAATCCTAAATCTACAGATGGGAGCAAGCTACGACCATCAAATAACAACACAGTCCTAGTGGTGCCGTGTCAAAATAAAAGGGCCTATACTAGTAACCCTATCGCCAATCCTTACCTCTAAATACAAATAGTGTGGGAAACAATGTTATGCAAAAGAAAGAAGTGTTCAAGAAATGATTTGTCAGGATATTCAGGCCGTTGGCCTCCCTTCCCCACATTTTCATCACGGGACAAGGCGGTACACTCAAGCTTAGCTTCATGGCTTCTCTAGCACGAGGGTGCAGTTCAAACATTAGCATCAGGACCTTCCGTGCCTTTCAAAATCTCTTCCTTTAGAGGGCCTAATGCAACAAACAATACGTTCTTTTCCTCTTAGGATTTCACACATACTCCCATTTCTCAGGTGATTCACTAATCACGTTGGATCCCCCTCATCTGGGCTCAGATTCCCTTTTGACACAATGTTCAATCAGTCTCCCTCCGCCAGACTCAGTCCAACTTTAATTCACTTTAACACAAACTTGCTTTATTCCAAAAGCTTTCAATTGATCTCCCTCCTTTCGGCCTCGGATCAACTTTATCTATGTTGTCATCAATTTGCTTGACAGTATCAACATCGAAGACTTTCGATTGTACACAGTATTTTGCTAGCCCTGTCGCAGGACAACTTCGATGTGTAGTTCCTTTGCCAGTCTTTCACCTTTCTTAACTCAGTTGGATACCCTACAGAGACCTTTGAAAGAGCACCCCTGCGGTGCCGGACCACTCTGTCAAGGGCATTGTCTGTCGGTTTCAAAGTTCAATCACTCATCTGTTGTTCACTTTTACTCGCGTTGGTTATCACATGCGTTTCATACATTGTTCGCTTCAGCTTTCACCATAGAATTTTGCCGCTTGCAACCTTGGCTTCAACACAGACTGGTCTGGTATCGGTCTCCCTGACTGTGCTGACTTCACTGGCGCTGCTGTGTTGTAAGAGCCAAGGGCAGCACCACGGCGGCAAGTGATTCTCCCTAGCTTGACTATCGACGCAGGAGGGCCCTGGGTACTTCTGGCACACAATGCAGGATTCTTCAGCCTTTCTTCCTGGTCTTACGGTTTCTATTCTTAAAGGTTCATGAAAGTAACGGTTCCTAATCGAAAAGGTCAAGGGAACTTCCCTCCTCGTGATCCGCTCCTGTTTTGCCATCTTGGAACTGCTGCTTCCTTGTGTGTTTTGCCTTGCTTAGAATGTGCTTCTGTGCTGCGCCTTTTATCGGTGTGGGGATCATTGTATTGGGACGTGTGCAGTATATGGTTCAGGTGTTAGTCTGTCTTCTCTTATAGCGGGCTGTCCGTGAGAAAGTGTTTGTTGTGAAGTGGAGGGGGTTGAATTTTTAAATATCCTACCTGGTAGGATGGGGTAAAGGTGTTACAGGGAAGGGGATACCGCGTCTCACCATCCAGTGTCCCACTTCCACTCCCCGAAGATCCCTCAACCAGGTGATCCTCCTGCACTGGTCCACCCCCAGGAACTGGATCCAAAAGCGATAGCCATGTTCTGGCCCCCTGGATGACCGATCCCCGGGGACTAGCAAGTGAGACACCTTCGGGTTTCTCACAGTAGCTCCCGTCCGTTAGATGCAGGCAAAACCATTCTAGGTCTGAACCAGAGAAACACAAAGAAGAAAAGGTAGAAAGAAGAATATGATGATCAAGTTTCAAAAGCAGCAGAAAGATAGAGGCATACAAGAATTGTAAAAAGTTTAGACAGAGAGTAAGTAATTGGCAACATAAAGCAGGGCACTTTCAGTGGTCACTGGGATTTGCGAAAGCCAGATTGATGAAGGGTAAAAAGAGAATGATAATCAAAATTTACACTTGTGAATAGACCACACACTCGAAAACTTGAGATGAGAAAGGACAAAGAGAAATGGGTTGAAAGCTACCTGGGGCGGAATGATCCAGCAAAGACTTTTTAAGAGTAGGAATAATGATGACATGCTTACCCCGAGATGGAAAAAAATTGGTTGAAAAAAGGGGATTGGAGAGAAGTCTGGAAAGAAAGAAGCTAGACTTTAGGAACAAGAGATGAAGGTAAAGGGTCAGGGGAGAGTGCAGCATGGGACATCCAAGTCAGAAAGCAAGGTAAAGGAGGATGGAGAGAGAGGGACTTGAGGAAATGAGTGGCAAGAGTCAGAACGTGAAGGAGCAGATGTGTGGGAAGCATGAAGAGCAGAGACCTTAGAAAAATAATTGGCAAATTCAGCTGGATGAAGCAAAGAGTAAACCGAGGGGGTCCTGAAGAGGAGATGAGATGGTGCAGATGAAGGGGGTTTATTAGAATAATATCAAAGAAGTACAGTTTCTAAGCACTAAGCCGGGAAGTAGCATAGAACTATTTAGAGATTTCAAGTGAGAAACCTTTTTGCAACGCAGTTCTGTCCCTATAAAAGTCTTTTTGAGAAAGAAGGTGCAGGAGTCAGCCAGGGTTGAGGAGTCTTTTGCGATGGAGAAAATGAACGGGAAGTATAGCAAGAGTCAAAAGTAGTAAGGCGACCAATGGTATGAGCAGAAGTGGGATAGTCTGTCATGAGATGGGAAAAGACCTCAAGAGAAGCAACATTAGCTAGTAAGGATGAATGCAAGCACGAGGTAGGCCACAATGGTAAACTGTAGAAGGTGGAATAGGGGAGGCAGATGATGAGAATTTGAAAAAAAAAGTAAATAAATCATCAGGGGAGAGTTGGGGGGCGGTGGGGCATGGTACTGGGGAAAGAGGAGTAAACCAGGTCAAGAGACATGAGAAGGGAAATTGATATTGATGAAAGGACTTGAGTAAAGGAAGTCCAGGAGAAGAGCTAGGAGTAGTTCAGAGATATAGATTGCAATCACCAACTAGAGAGAAGGGTACATGAAGTGGAAAAATAAAGGATAGAGGAAAGTCCAGGTCTTCACAGAAGTAGGATAAAGGGCCGGGGGATGGGCTGTGGATGAAAAGGAATTCCAGAGAATATGGAATTGAGGAAAGCAAACCGTTACCTCTTGGTGACTGGGTTGTGGGCCACGCTTGGGGTTTGGCTATGCACGCATCGATGAACCAAGGATGCATGTCTGTCTTTCTGGTGGGGTGGGTTACATTCCACTCGCATGCAGAGGCCAGGAATAGGCCATGGAGCATCCACGTTGTATCCCCACTGACTCAAGCTCATGTAGTGGGTGTTCTTCTCCGATGCCCAGCATCTCCTGGCCCTACCTATGTGACCCCGTCGCACATTGCATGTGTTTTATGTTGATATGTTGGTAGGAATCTTGGCACTGCTTTTGGTGTGTCTACATATTGTATGAACTGCAACAAGGACAAAACTCAAGAGAAAGTGCTCGAATGACATGCCTTTTAACTTTATTACAGAGAGTTGTACTATACCTGTTTGGTGTTATGCAGGGTTAATGACAGAAATGCCCGGTGATCGGTCCGGTAGAAGCATATGCTGGTTCAGGAGGTGGAACGCTACTTTTTTCCCCTCGCAGTTTTAAAGGACAGGTCGGCTATCTACCACACACAGACTCATCCTTACATTATAAGTGCTGTGACTAGGAAGAGTAGAATAGAGTTTACTGAAAAAAAGGGATGGGTAATCGACACAAAGTGTAAATTAGCAGATATGCAATTCTGTAGGGAGTTGCCAGCTTAGATTTACACGATGGATCAGTCTATGTTGCTAACTGCAGACTCTTACAGAAGTGTAACAAGGAATGGCCTACCCATTCATCTCTTGGGATGGGTGTGACATTTGGGGGCGACCAAGGAAGTTTATAAACAATAGTAAATGCTGAACCTGTAAATGGTATCCTAAAAAGCTGTAGCATATAGATAATAATGAAGTCTGTGAGTTGAAGGATTTTTATATCAAGGGTACCTGGTGAGCCTTGATCCTCCAGGTTAATCACGAAACAAAACGTATCCGTGATCAAGGCTATCTATGTCACACCACCATTGTTCAAATATTTGATTGGTATGTTTTTTTAAATTATTTTTTGTACCAAGAAACAAACCTCAGTTTCTTTAACACATCAATTCACCTATACAACATTCTACGGACTTAATAAGGCCCTTCATACAGTCTATAGTCCAAACAAAAATGAATCGTATCAAATTCAGACACAAACAAGGACAATTATATACAGTTGAGATCTAGATACCCCTTCTTAATACAATTTTTACAGATTCTGGCGTAGTCCAGGATGGATACAAAGTTTTGTTCTTTTTTCAAAAGACCTGCCCTATCTTTGCAGTGTCAGTGGTTGCTATATTTTGTAGTCGACACGGTGTGTTTCGGCCGTCTGGTGAACCAGGGATGTGGTTCCACAACTATGCGGCCTTCATCAGGACGGATTCAAAAATTGGTGCACAATAATGTGTTTTGTATCTACAAAGGAAGCAAATGTGCGTATTAGACAAAACGGTGTGAAATGTATATTTAAAAAGGACGGCCAAATTCATCGGAAATAATTAGTTTTAGGCAACTAATGAGGGGTCGAAGTGTACAAAAAAAAGTAGTGGAGCTATGTTCCCTGCCAGTCTGCCCCTCTATCCACAAACCCCATTGCTGCGCCCCCTCTCACACACAGTCCAATCCCCCAAACAAACACACCTATATTTAAGGGAATGTTCAGTGCAGTGCACTGAAGTGCAAGCTTCAACTTCTTCCTACAGTTTTAATTTAAAACTAAACCGTTCTGGAACAGTTTCTTTTTAAAATAAAAGTATAGGAACAATGAAACTGAAAAATAAAAAGTATAGGAGCACCGCTCCCGACCCCTTCGACCTCTGCAACTAATGCAAGGCATCCTACCTTTTCGTAATAGCTAGATGTCCAGAGGGAAGATAATAGCCCTCCTGTGAAAAAGCAATCCAAAACTGTATGGCTCTGTATGTGGCTGTGTTAAGATAAATGTGTATCAGTATGTATCCAGCTTTAAAAAAACACGTAAAGCTGCTCTAGTTCACGTCAGATGACTCGGATTGGTAATGGAAATCACTTCAAAACCATGAGGTACGGCACAACTTACTTGAAGATCACTGTGGAGCTGCAGTATGTCTCCGGCAGCTCGTTTTGGGTTGGTAGCATACCGCGCTACGCCAGACTGAGTCTGGGCGTGCTGGACAAGTGGGGATATCTAGGACTCTGTTGCTACAAAACCACGCTGCAACACAACCGATCCGGTCTGTACGTGCAGACCCGAGTGGCAGCCATTATTGAATGGAGCGGTGCGATGTAAGTTGCGCCGTACTGCATTGTTTTGAAGTTACTTCCATTACCAAGTGAGCCCTTGCCTCATATAACATACGATTTTTAGCACTAAGATGACATTGTTTGGTGGGGTACAGTACACACGGCTAACCATGGGCTATGTCCTTTACAGGACCTGCAAGAAAGGTATTTTTTGCCTCTTCCTTCTCGAACAAGAGCGACAGTTTCGAGTAAAGCTCACCTTGATAAGAGTTGCCTATCTACAAATCCAATCCTTCTTAGAATCGCACCACGTCCTAGGCCCTAGACAATCGGGCTTACGCACCAAACATGGCACCGAAACGGCATTCTTAGACCTGAAAAACCAACTTGACGTAGCCATTGACCAGGGCTCCCTCTCACTCCTCTTACTACTTGACCTCTCCACGGCCTTCAACCTCGTCGAACATGACATCCGTTGCAATGCCCTATCTACCTCGGAACACTTCTTACAAGATGCTACCAAATGGATTGCATCCTTCCTAGCCAATAGATCAACCCGTGTCTTCGCAGGTGAGGCCACTGCCCTTCCCACTCACACATCCTGTGGCGTCCCCCAAGGCTCTTGTGTATCATCTATGTTGTACAACGTGTATACCAAACCCCTCTTTTTGGTGCCTAGGTGCCCTTGGTATCTCATATACAAATTACGCTGATGATACACAAATCCTCATACCCCTCTCTGCAGATTACCCTACATCAATGCCATCTACGAAACAATCCAGGCCTGAATGGCAGCTTACAGCCTCTTGCTCAACGATGAGCTCCTCATTGTTGGCCCAGCATCATCCCTTGCCAAATTAGACCACGGGTACAAGACCTTCACCGTTGATGGACACAAGATCCCTGTAGCAAAGTCTATCAAAACCCTTGGCGTCTTCCTCGACTCCTCGCTAATCATGACCCGTCATGTCAACCATGTGGCCACCTCCTCAGGATACTCAATCAAATTAATCAACACTAGCAAGCCATTCCTCTCAAAACGGAACCGTCTAGAAATCGCACTAGCCCTCATAGGATCCGAATTGGACTATTGCAATGCCTTACTAAGTGGAACCTCTACAAAAAATCTCCACTATCTCCAAACCAACCAAAACAACGCCCTACGAGCAGCACTAGACATTTATAGGCATGACCATATCTCGGAAGCCAGAAAATAAGCTGATTGGCTCCCAGTCAAGGACAGAATCAAATTCAAGACACTCTCTAACCTTCAAATGGTTTGCCAACGAGGCTCCACAATACCTCAGACACCATCAAAAAACACTCCTCTTCTAGACCCACCAGGTCTGCCTACAAACACTGCATCCTCACTCCTAGCTACAACAGGAAAAGAGCAGTCGGCACAGGCTTCCTTGTCCGGGCCCCAGCGGTCTGGAAATATCTACCTCCTCTCCTACGAAATGAGCCCCTGTACTATGTCTTTAGGAAACAGCTAAAAACTTTGCTATTCATCCAATATTTGTCTTTCATGCAGCTTGCCTCCACTTTACCTGGTACCTCCCCTCCCCTCCCCACCTCCTCTGTAACCAGCGCCTAGATGCCTGTGGGTTTTGTGCGCTTCAATTAATGTACTAAATAAATAAATACATAAAATACATTGCTTTTGTACACTCTCAGACTACTGGCATATGTTGTGGGCAAAATGCATCATGAAAATATTTTGGGAAATGCTCCTTTGCAGTGTTGGTGACATGGCATCTTTTGCTCTTTTTCATGTGTTACCAGTGCTCCAGATCAGATTTGAAGTGGTAGTATTTTACTTTGTAATTTTTAAAGTTGGAAGGAAAATGATTTTTTAGGGAGTAAAAATGTAAGTCCAATTCCCCATGAGAGTATTTTATAAGCGAGTAAAAATACAAACGGAAAAACAAATGTTTTGTAATATTTATTTCTTTGCACCTAGTTATTCATCCACATTAAAAGATACATGGTCCTTGTTCCAATCAGACAGTTAACATGTTTCTTCCTATGGTACCATGTGCACTTCTGGTCCAAACATATCCATGTAGCTGTGGGGGGTGGTGGGGGAAGCAGGGGCGCAATATTCTACATGTCTTTTTCCTATTTTTTTTGTTGGGAGTGTTTTTACTCCCTATTTACATTTTTGAGGAGTATTTGCCAATTTTTAGAGTAAAAGTGGCCGATACAATCCTTATCTGTAGGGCTGTGTGTTACCCTTCAAAACTGATTGTTAACAGCGTGGCTTGTTACCCATTTTTTCTTTACGGAAAGCTTGCCATGAAATGCACTATTTGAACCCATTATTTGAAAAGCTTTCTCGTGCCCCCATCCCAGCAGAACCTGTCTTGGTTGGGTCAGGTTTCTTTGCTACACTCAGTCCCTCATGCGTATTCATGGGAAATGTAAGTTGGTCTCACAGCTGGTATGAATGTAAGTCATTTTAACACTGCTTGAGTGTGACAGGCTATGCACAATCAGTACAAGGTCCCAGGAAAAAGCACACGGGTCATATAAGGTCTACTTGTACTCACGTGTAAAAGATGACTATCAAGGAAAAGGGCAATTGGCAGGTTCTCGGTTACCCTGCAACGCTACCTGAAATAATAAACAAAAAGGACCGCAAGTGAGCATTGCAGTGTCCCAGAGAAGGAAAATGGGAGGTGAACAAGGGCCACACTGTCTGCCAGTAAACATTGATTGTGTTTCATTTTTTTCCTCCCCCAGTTGTTTGTGGTCCCCTCTTTGGCGTGCAATCCGAATGAATACTGGAAGGATGGCAAATGCTGTGACAAGTGCCCACCAGGTAGGTCATAAAATGTGCTGTCTGCTGCTGTCAATCATTTACTAAAAACTGCAAAAAGCATGCAAGACCCATCACTGCAGCTCCCAGAACCAGGCTCCTATCATCCGACTTCAGCATTGATCTTCAAACATTTATTACACCACACCCCCCCATCCTTGAGAAAGGTCAAGTGCCCTCCCATCCCGGTCATCGAGATCACTTGATGGCGAGTGCATAGCACAGAGGACCAGCTAGCTGCAATCCATAGTCCCAGGGGGGGGTGTATCTGGAGCAGGTAGCATCCCTGCAGTCTTGGTCATCTCTCTCAACCTGTGGAGGCTTCAAAGAGTGCAATTTTGTTTTCGAAGGTGAGCCCATTGAAATTAATATGTGGCATTTTGTTTTATCGGTAAAGTAAAGGTAGTCTGAGAGTGATACCCAAATTAGGGCACGTGGTAAGTGTTTGTGGCAAGAGTGTTGGAACCGTCTTGTACCCCAGATTATTTACAGAAAGGTGGTGAGCATAGATACCAACCAAACAGCATCATATTGTCTTCTCTTAAGGATGGGGTGTTTACAGTGTAGCACAGCCTTGTCCTCCTGAATCAGCATTTCTTAACTTGTATCTCCTTTGTTCTTTCTTTCCCTTCTCCCTCAAGTATCCTGAATCCCTCCTTCACGCTTTCCTCTGTTCTCTCTTCCCTTTTGCACTCCTTCTCCTCCTTTGCATACCCTCAAATTCTGTCTCCTCTCTCGCCTATTGGGTTGATTCCTCTTGTCTCTTGATATGATAGGTTATTTATAACGCGCTTAATACCCAGAGGTAGGTTTCTAAGCGTGGACCAGAGATCTAACATGTGTTGCTTTGCATTGTCTTGCTTCCATAGTGAGCGTGTTGCCCCTGAGCTATCCTCTCTCTCTGCATCCCATTCTGTGTCTGCTCACTCTCCTGTTCTTTATTTTTGCCCCCCTCCTGTTTTGTCTCTTCACTGCCTAATTTGTCTCTTGGATCTCTTTGACTCTTGACCTTTCGTTTTCATTTTGTTCCTACCGGATCTAAAATCTTAATTATGATTGCTAATTGTAATAAAGCCTGCCTTTGTTTAACTGTCTACTAGCAAATTCTCTGATAGACTTCTGCTAGCACTTCTAAGCATTTATTTTCAAATTATTTATTCTTTAGATGAATTTGTTATGATTTGAACATTCCAGTTATTAATGCTAATGTTCATGGATTCCTACTTTGTTTGACTGTGTTGTCCAATGGTCTTTATCTGTTCTTGTGGACAATTTCAGCCTGCCTTCCCAATTTCAGAATCTATGGCTTGTAGCAGGACTGTACCAAGACTTTCCTCTTAACATACGTAGCGGTGTGATCACAAAGGTGATTCTGGCACCTTTACTGAAATACTGTGTTCTGAAATGGGACCCAGGAGTTCTTTCTGTGGAGGTCTTGGTTCAAAATAAATTGAAGATAAATATGCAGCTGTTTGCTAGAGTTTGCTAAACTATACCGTTTAACAATGGCTCTCAAGAAGCACATATTGTGAGGCTTGTTTCAGCTATCGCAATGTAAAAGACAGGACCTCACTGGTATTGACTCGCCCCACAGGGGACAATAACTCCCATTCCCATGTGGAACTCCCTATAAAGGAAAAGAATATCTGCATACATGGGAATTCAAAAGGAAGATATTTCCTTTTAATCATGGAGCTCAAAAACATCTTGAAAATAGGTACAGAAGTTTGGCTCTAGGCAATGCTGGTTAACAAGAGGACGTGACAGCTGATTCTGTCCAACACCCCTCCCCCCCAAGCCCGCTCCCCGGTCACGAGATGCAGTAAGGTAGTATAGCTCAGTGGCAACGCGCTCGTCTTGTAAGCAAGACACTGTAGAGCAACACAGGTGCAAATCTCAGATCCGTGCTTAGAAACATCTTCGGTATTAAGCGCGTTATAAAAAAACAATGATCTTATAATTATAATATAATAAGACGGCCATATACCTTGAATGGAGGAGAAGAGACCCATGGAGGTGAGCCGCCGTCTCTTGCTTCTTAAAAATAAATACTGTTTATACATATTTTCTTTGTTTTCTCCCTCTGCTGATGTAACTTTTACTCATATCGAATTTATACCATTTTGATTTGTACCATTTTTGGAATCTCCTGTATCGTTCCGCACCTTTTGTTGAATGGCGCTTAATAAATCAAATAAAATACAAATGCAAAATACAATGTGCGCAGGTCAGGCGGAGGTGTGGCTACACTTGCAGTGGCACAAGTTGTGATGCAGAGCAGTGTTGGTGAGAGAAACGCTGCTGCGCAGCCAGAAATCGCAATATCTCGGCGAGACCAGGACCAAGGAAACCTGGTCTCAGCTGGAGGTGCGACTTGCCGACGCAGGGGTCGCCGGGGAGCCCAAGATGCGGTGGGGAGGCCAGCTCGCGACAGAGGAACGACTACTCTTCCCACAACTGAGAAGTTACCGCCGAGGAAAGAAATGCTGGGGAAATGCTTCAGAAAACGCCAGAGAGCGGGAGAAGTTGAGTAAGTGGAAACCACCTTACCGGAGCGAGCCCCCGGTCAGAGAAGATACATGGGTGCTCATGGTGGAGTGGGAGAGAAAGGACAGTGTGGCACAAGGGAAGTGACAATAATTGCCCCAACCCCACGTCAAGGGCTCTCATGCTCTAAAGGCCTCTAAAAAACAATAAAAGGGCAGAAAACCCAGTTAGCACAACGAATCATACGGATATAGACATTACAAAAAACCAAGAGAAGCATATCTAAAGGGGGAGATAAACAAGAGTGTAATATTGGGGGAACCAGTCAAACTTGAATCCAAAGAGACACAAGTAGAACAAGTTGAGGTGAAAGCTAGTGACCGTGTAAGAGTGATCGATATGAAGCAAAATCAAACCAGATGCTGGGAAGGGATTAAGGAGCCATCCCTTCGTCTACATGAAGTCAAAGGTTTAATCTTTTCTGGAACTTGAGACTTTGTGGGTGTTTGGAGAATCCTACCCTTTTGTTGGGAGCCCTTTTAGGACAAAGGCAATAATTAAGACAACAAGAGAAAGAAATATTTCTCAGACCGGGGTGAGGTCAAGATTCCACGAACTCTAGAAGCGGGTCATACTGCTTAATTAAGTTGTTTCCTTTAGTGGTAGGGTCAGGTAGAAGATAGGTTTGGACGAAATACTTTATTTCTTATTTTGAAGAAACCCTTAGTATAGTTTCGTAGGCAGGTAATCTCCCTTTAGCAATGGGATAGAAATGCATTTATTTTATTGATACTAAAGAATCACGTTGAACATAATGTCTTCTGGTTCGAGTCCTCCTGCTCCGCCACACAATACAAATGGATGTTTATGAATCATTTAATTTTCTTTTTTTTCTGATTTTATTTCTGCGATTTTTGGAGACAGGAACAGGTTAAATTTGTAAATCTGTGATCTTTGTGACCCCCTGGTTCTGAGGTTTAGCGAAACAACGAATTGTTGACAATTGGGAGTATCAGAATTAAGCTAATTACAAAATATTTTGTTTGTACTTGTGCTCTGACTTGCTCCAGGATCTTTCAACATATGGACATAGTCTGGTGTTGTGCCTCCTGGAAAGCAATAGCAGCAAAGTTACATGAATGTAAGTTTTTGAAGCACAGCATGGTTTGTTTCACCTTGTCAGGTTATAGGTAGCAAGTGCATGGCAGCAAGACTTCACCCAATCAGTGGAAGAAAGCTAGTGGACAAGTACAGTTAATCGCAATAGAATACACAGGGGTTCACCATACAGGTATATTGAAACATATATGCTCTCAGGTTACACATAAATCACACCACGTTCATGTAAGTAGTTCAGTTGCTACACTAGAACAGTATACATAAAAATAATAAAGTGATCAGGCAGACCCTTCCAAGTCCTAATGTATGACCCCACTTAACTGGTGGTAAACCCAGTAGGTTATAATTCTAAGAGGTGGGAAGACGAGGGGGTCTATCTAGCACAACAATTCATGTTATTCAATTATTTATATTTATTTGTTTTCCTACCTCTTTCGCCAAAGCTCTTTAGAGAAATTACAATGGCACAAAAATTTGCATTATTGCAATTTATGAGGAAGAAAGCGTAAGTAGAGGGTTCTTAAATGAGAACAGAAAAGTGGATGAGATGACAGTGATATGATAGAATGTGGGAGTGATTCCAGTATTTTGGTGCAAACAAGGAGAAAGAGCGGATATAGGATTGGGCACAAGAGGAATGAGGGACTTGGAGAAGGATTGAGTTTCAGATCTGAAAGATTGAGAAGGAGAATAGAAGGAGGCTAGATCTAAAAGATAGGAGGGAGTCAGACGGTGCAGACATTTAAAGACCACACATAAGAAATGGAAAGAGTAAGCAGGATTGGAAGGAAAGCTAGCGAAGGAAGCATAGATACCAGAAAAATAGAATCCCGAGAAGGGATGGCAAACAGAAGGCGGTGGAAGAGTGAGCACAAGGGGGCTAGTCAGTTTGCAAGGAGACAAAAGAGAAGAGCTGAACAGTAAAGGCAAGAGAATACTAGAGCACTAAGCAACGGTTTGGTAGTGGAAAGGGGAAGGGGAAGGAAAGGAATGGACATGCTTTACGAATATTTGGAAACCAGTGTGTTCAATAGTGCAACTGTGGGAAGTGAAGAATCAAGTTACCCTGAGATGATGTGCAGACTGCAAGACTGAGTGAGAATAAGGGAATAAAATAAGTGAAAGAATAGATGATGAAGGAAAGAAAGGGCCTTCAGTCTTGGTTGGGTTAAGATGGTGATAATTCGAAGGCATCCATGAGGGTCCAGTAAATCGTCAGAGTTGAGAGATGAGCAATCAGTAAGAAAAGGAAAAGAGAGAAACACTTGACTGATCTGCATAGAAGTGGTGGGAGAAACAGAATGAAGCCATATAAGAAAGTGGAATAGTATAGAGTGAGAAACCATGGAGGCCACGGAAAAGAGCCGCGGAGTACACGGAAATTAAGAGGGGTAGTAGGAGAAGTTGTCCAACCCAGATAAGAGTAAGAGCAATTCTTGAGGTAAGAAGAGAACCAGTTAAGGACAGTCTTCTGAAAACCCAATTGAGAAGGGTTAGAATTAGGAACGGAGTGGTCAACAATGTCACTGGATCAAGGTGGACATGGAAGGGATTAGTGGGCAGAATGAAGACATTTGGCACAATATCAGAGTGCGGTCTTCATCAAGTGATGAGGACTGAAGCTAGATTGACGGGAAGAGGGCAATAGGAAACGAGCACTGGCAATGCCAATAATTTGGGCTTTTGTTACATGCCAAACGCATAATATTTCTACACTAGCCATTGGCGTTTGGCAATGTTTGTAACAAGACTCCAGAAAAGGACACGCAGTGCTCATAAATTGAGTGGCTTAAGCAGACCTCTTTTTATTACACCAATAGTGGGTTTACAAATCCAAATTAAGCCATTAACTCGAACCGCTTTGAAAAAACACCAGCAGGAACTTCGAGCACACAGTTTGGTATGTCTGGATTAAAACAAGCTCAAAGACTTCTCACAAGGAGAATTTTTGGGCGGAGTAGGAACTGGGTGGGAATGGCCACAGGGATTAGCATGCCCAGTCAATGGATGGGCAAATAAACTAAAAACGTTGTCCCTTCTCATGTCATTCCTGCCTATCTGTACTCCAGTGCAATCGTTTTGGCTTATAGGTGTCGCAAGCTGCATCTAATAGCCCAAACTGAAAAGAGGGGATTGCAGGGCAAAGCGGAGGCACACACATGCCAGATCAGGGGGTGGGGGCACAGTGTCCACAACACATCTCACTGAAGGCACCTTTCCAAGTAACCCACTATACTAAGATCTCATTCTCTGGTCATTTCATAAACTCTCCCCTACAAGTGTCTACGGTCACCTCTATGAGCGAAAAATAAATATAACACACTGAGACAGAATTCTTGATAGATGATCTTGTAGCAGTTGCAGGCTTTTTCGAGTTCATTGTCAATTTAAAACCGAACTTTAAAGCCAAAACCACTGATGTTTAGTTTTCATTGAGATATTAAGGCCCCAGCCTAGCGGTGGCCAGAATCATGTAAACTCGAACTCTATATGGCTCCTTGAAACGTCTGCGCCAACACACCCTCACGCTGGAAGCTTTCCCATGTGTCTCACAGCCCTCACCCTGACAACCTTACTCCACAGTACGCAGTACACCATACTCCAAAAGCTCTTTCCCGAAGGACACTTCACATTGGCCTACTTGCTGTGTATGTATAAAGCATTCAGGGACCTTAGGGAAACAAACTACCACCCTTTTAGGTGAGGCAGTGTCGCCTCCCCTGGAACCTGAAATTAAAGAGTGGGCAAATAAGCTACGGAACATGCAGGAACCTGAAACGGTCAACAAGGCTATTCTTCTTCACCGGGGCACCGCTTTATCCTCACAATTCTGCACTTCCCATACACACGCGTGCCAGCTAAATCCTGTAGCCGAGGGCACTAAACATCCTGCAACAAGCCAAATGGGGAAACATAAAAAACACAAAACAAAGGGGGGTCTTGGAGTCTCTCTACCAGCACGAACACGGCCCATTGACCTGTTCTTGGGCGGATGGCCCCTTGGAGAGTCTCAACCAAGTCTTTAGCTCATTGTCCCTTTCACAGAGGAGAAATATCCCTGCATATCAGTCTTTGTCCTGCCCAGGGGCAGTCCAGCAACGAAATGCTAGGCAATTCTCCGCTGAAGAAGAGTACCAACAGCAACCCCATACACGTGTTTCAGCCTTGTTGGGCATCATCAGTGAGGTGGATCTGTGCCTCTCTGAGAACAGTGAGCAAGGGGTCCACGTCTGGATTCCCCTAGTAATTTAGGGTGAGACCCAAAATATGTAAAACACAGGGGGGTCTAGGATTCTCTCTACCAGCATGAACATGACCCAATAATTGTTCTTGGGTGGATGGCCCCTGATATGCAGGGATATTTCTCCTCTGTGAAAGGGACAGTGAGCTAAAGACTTGGTTGAGACTCTCCCAGGGGCCATTCACCCAAGAACAGGTCATTGGGCCGTGTTCGTGCTAGTAGTGAGACTCCCAGACCCCCCCTTTGTTTTACATAAAAAACACAAACACGCTCCTGGGATCCCAACCATGCACAACTTTTCTAACTATGCTATTTCTTCAAAAGAGATGAGAGAAGAGCTGGTTTCATCAGGAATCCGAGGAGTGCCAGCCACCAAAGTCAAGAGAAAAATCCTACAGCAGAACGTAGTCCGCCTGTGTTAAAAGCCTCAAAGAGAGCCTGTTATGAATTATAAAAAAGTCATATTGCCAATATAAGCACTGCTCATCCTTTTGACCCACACCACACTTCATCAGGACAGTTGGTTTAAGCCAGTAACCCTTGTCAGATGCACCTCCATTCTGATCCTCCTCTTACTTGACAGGGTCCAAGGGAAATAGTTTGTAATCTTCCCTACTGCTGCTTTAGAGAGTTTTGCAGCAGGTTCAAAGGGATTCTGGGTCTCAACTGTCTGACAGCCTGTTTCTGCAGAACGTGTTAACCTTTGCTTACTTGCCTGCAAATTATGTTTCCTTTAATTAAGCATTCCTCAAAATATGAAAATCAGTCTCCCCTTCAGTGGCAGGGTTGCGCACGTGTTTCCAATAACGTTTTCCAAACAATTATCTTACTCCCAAATAATAAGCAATATACTGTTCCGTCTGCCTTCGAATGCCTTACGATACCGAATGGAAAAAGGCAAGCATAAAACCAGCATATCTTGTTGCTCTATTTACCTAAAATATGAGTTCCTGTGAAACAGGATAGTAGGTGTTATATGCAAAATGTCCGTGCAGTGCTACGATAATGCAATATAGCAAAAGAAATGCAAGTATCCTGTGTTTTCCTTTATGCAATGTAAGGAACTCATGGTGGCAACAGCAAAGACGCACAAGTGATCACAGTTCAAGGGTGTTTATTAAACGTATAGGTAGGTTGGAAAAACGCCTAATCTAAACCTAAATCGAAGATGGGAGCAAGCTTCGACCATCAAACAATAATAAGGCAGCCCTAGTGGTGTCTTGCCAAATAAACTGGCCTATACTAAGAAAAACATATTGCCAATCCTTACGCTAAATACAAAAGAAGTGTGGGATAATGTTCCTAAGAAAGGAAGTGTTCACAAGTCAGGATGCAGTAGTCTGGGTCTCCCTTCCCCACGTTTTAAGCACGGGATAAATAATAATACAAAGTTATTTTCCTTATACACAGCGGGTGATGATCTTTCACCCCTGGTACCCCTCTTCTGGGCTCAGATCCACAAACTGTATTCTGAACAAATTAGGCACCTAGTCCGTAGAAGGCCTTATGGACTATGTACGTTGCTCAACAGGGAGCCAGTGGAGATGCCGCAGTAGCGGGCTCATATGGGCACCCCAGGGCAGGTGAAGAACGGCCCTGGCAGCTGTGTTTTGCAACAGCTGGAGGCGCCGCAAAAGATGTTTAGGAAGGGCCAAATAAAGAGCATTACAATAGTCAATATTACTAATGACTTAGGAGGCAACAACGGGGGCATGAAACTTGGCGGGGTGGCATGGTAGGACTTTCCGGTGAGTTCTTAGCGGAAAATTGGCCTTTTGGCATACATGAGCGAGCTGGGTCGGCCATAGGGATGCTGAAATGTTAATGCCTAGATCTTTCATCGAAGAAACTGGCTGAGGGAACGGGCCAAGACTCTCATGCCAAAACTCTGGGGTCCAAAACAAAGAGGGGCTGTACCTACCACCAACACCTCTGTTTTTCCAGCATTAAGCTTAAGCCAGTTTCTTGCCATCCACTCGCCGATGGCTAGCAGGCAATTTTTCTATTGACCTGCGGAGTCAGATTTTGTAAGATACAACCGCACAATGGTTTGGGTCTCATTGGTGTAGGAATAACATAACAGGCCAAATGCATGGATTATAGCCAAGAGAGGTCAAATATATAAATTAAACAAGGTGGGGGGGATGATGGACAGAGAGGAACCCTGAGGAACACCGCATAAGAGAAATCATCTGAGAATAGTATGGTGGAAGTGAAACAGACTGAGAGCGTCCTGTGAGAAAAGAGGAAAACCATGCCAATACTTGGCCAGAGATGCCAGCGGCGGACAGCCGGGGGGTCAGGGTACGGCTCAGACCCATCTCGAATGTCAGCCTCCCTCCGTCGGATTTATTATGGCTAGGTGATGGGTTTCCACCCTTGGGTACGCTCTTCCGGGCTTAGACCATTCTCGCTTTTTAACCTCCCTCAGCCGGGTTCACTACGGCTTCTCAATACAATTTTGTCTGTGACATTCACAAATCTTAATGTCTTTTTAAACAGTTCCCTGTGGACATCCCTCGCACATTTTCTCAATCAGTTCTTACGATGCAGGATTCGCTTCCCTTAGCTTCGCAATGTTCTGTCGGTCAAAGACTTTGGACTGTACAGAGGATTTTACTAGATCCCTGCATGACCACTTTGACCTCTCTCTCGCCTTTCCCAAGACCTTCTGGTAACGGTAGTTTCAACAATCGGGTAATCGCCCTGAGTTTTTTTTAGTTTTTTTTTTTAGCTTTACTCAGTGAAAACTGAGTTTTGTCAAAATCTTCTTATTCCAATCTACTTAAAATAAAATAAATACCTCCCTCGAAAGGCTGGCCAGGCCTGACGTTCGAGTTCGGCGACCTTATCGCCCTGAGTTTCCTGAGTGAGCACCCACGTGATGCCGGACTCGTCTCTTGCTGGTTTTCCCTCTTTTGGTATCAACAGTTCTTTGTACTTTCACAATTCAATTAGCCATTTGTTACTTTTCATTCAACACAGTTTGGTTTCTTATTGGCTCTCCCCTCGACTCACCTGCTGTGACGAACCGCTTGGCTTTCCTTCTCTTTGGAGTCAAGGTTGGTACTAACGAGACAAGCGTCTCTCCTCGGCCTGCTGCAACACACGCTGGCTATTGTTCGTGGTCTTACGATTCCTTCTGCTGAGGTTTCACGGGCCTTGATTGGAAAGGGCAAGGTCACTTCTCTCCTTGTCACCATCTCGGTTCGCGCCATCTTTCTCCTCCTCTTGACCTGCCGTGCTGAGTTGGCTCTCTCGTTGTGTGGTCTGCCTTGCTCGTCTTGTGGAGAACGGAAAGGGCTGTTAGGTGGGTGTGATTCTGGTTAATTGCCTGACTTTGCCTGACCCTTGTGTTGGGACATGTAATTGGCTCAGTGTTAGTCCCTCATCCTTCATGATATACGGAAGTGTTCGTGTTGGAAAACGGGGGGGGGGGTAGAGTGTTTGAGTATCCTACGTGGTAGGTTGGGGAAAAGGTTTTATAAGAAGGGGGACACAGCATCTCACCCATTGGTGTCCCACTTCCACTACATGAGGACCGCCGCTCCAGGTGATCCTCAGTGGTCCACCCCCAGGAACTGGATCCAATAGCGATGGCTGTGTCCTGGCCACCTGGTTGACAGACCCCCGGGGACTAGCAAGTGAGACAACCGATCTTAAGTCAAGAAAAACTGGGGGAGTGAAGCTGCACTGACTGTCGGCAGCTTCTGACTTCCCGACCCAGGCTATGATGTGGGACCACAATAACTTCTAAATCCCTTACGATAATCCAACGTCCTAGGCTCCTAAATCTCTGTGGTTAACTGCAGTCAATTGCTTGCAATGCTGACGATTGGGATACTGCTGTTTTTCAATTTTCCCAGCGTCAGGCGGCCACAAACTCCTCCTGCTCTTGCCCTCTCCAGGAGCACTGCACACTGCACACTCGGTAATCACTGCAGTCAACTGCATGCAACCATTCCAGGTTTTTAACACCATCCGCTGTAACTGCAGTGCAATGTGAATACACACTTTGTGTCCTTAGAGTGGCAGGAGCGGTGGGGTGAGAAATCCGAAATGTCATATCACCATAGTGGCACTTTACCAAAACTAGCCCTCATTTCATTGGAAATCAAAACAAGCTCCCAAAATGCAAATTACTTTAGCTATTTTAAATTTTATTTGGAAGATGGACGGTATCTTTCCCATTCAAAGATGGCCGCTAGTTCTGCCTTGTTTCCAGAAAGCTTCATTAGACAGTCATCCAGGATGGGTGCCTCCATGGAAACGAGGATGAGAAAGAGGGACAAGGGGCGAGGGGGTGAAAGAATATGGTTCAGGACCTGAAAGAGATGATGTGGATAAGGGGGAAGAAGACAAATATCATAGTATTGCTGTTTTGCAGATAGAAGCAATGAATCATAAGAAGCATGAAGAGAAGACACTTGTCAAGGTCCAGAGGGACTGATTTTTCTTCCAGCGTCCTTCTGCTGTTAACCAGGATTTACAAGAGGAGCGGAGAGCCAGACTGATCCAAGGTTGAGTTTTTTTTTTTTGCATGGGATATGTGCATGAGAGTGGGTAAAGCAGATTGAGGATGGAACATAGGGATGAAGAGTGTAGAAGAAGCAAGGTCAGCAAATCGATTTTGAGAAGTCATCCGGTAAATGAAGAGTTAAAAGACTAATCAAATGAGTGAAGTTTACAACAAACTAAAGTAAGTGATGTAGGATTTGTGACCGGTGCGAGAGAGAGTGCGAGAAAGTGAGCAGAGGAATAGATGGGAGTAGCCAGGTCCTAGGAAGAAGGGACATGGGATCAAGAGAAGAGCTGGAAGAATGTGATGGCTATTAAAGATATGAGCAAGGTAGTAGGAATCTATTATCGAAAGAGGCAGAATGGAAGGATGTGTAGTAGAAAGATGAAGATTGAAGTCTCCATGAAGAATGAGAGGAGAATTCATAGGAAGAATGAGTGAGAGCAGGGAGTCAAGATCACAGAAAGAGTTAACCGGGCCTGGGGGTTGTAGATGGAGAGAAAAGCTAGAGAATAAGGTCAACAAAAAATGAAATGTTGATGTTCAAAAGGATACAATGGTGGCAAATTAGGTAGAGCAGGGTAAAGGGACTAAGATGATTGCTATAGAATACCCACCTCTTCACCCCATGCACTATGTTGAGGGGTGTGGGGGAAAGGAAGTACTGGGAGAAGTGCAGCAGGAACTCTGGAATGAGCAGGAGACAAGCAATTTTATTTAAGACCGAGAAATGTTATGTTCAGAATCTGCAATGCCAGTGTATGGACCATCACTCTGTTATCCACAAACTCTAGTGGACAGCAAAACCAGTAACCTGCAGGTGGACCTTGTCATTTAGTGTAGCACCTAGAGGAAGTGAAGCGGTTAAATACCAAGAGGTCCAAGCCCATACTGTAGACTAATTTTGTTTGAACATTTGTGGCCAAGACCAAGTTGGGTCTAGAATTAAATGGAAACGCTGTAACCACCAGGGATTACTGTCACCTTTTTTATATTCTAAGTTAATCCATTGAATCGTAACCTGCTAACAGAAGGCCACATTTTCAAGCTGCAAGCTGCCAGCCAGCCATAGTTGCCCCACCTCGATTGTATACGTACATACAGACAACACACAATATTTTTACTTGCCAAGAGTCAATTATCACTAGCCTATGGCTGGCAAGTACAAAATGTGAGTCCTGCTACTACATTTACAGCTTAATAAATAACAGGTAGATATTCAAATCCTGTCTTTGGTGGGTCCTCAAACAGGGGGTAAAGTCTGGTAAGCACACCTTTTTCAGTAGGCGGTTCCATGTTTTCTGTGTCTTTTTACCACGAGATTTGTTTATTATTGACTGATTCGGGTTGCACTACTCTGCTGCGCTACGCATTTTCTGATCTCGCAGTTTGGCACTTTAACATTTGTTTTGTGCACCTCTGAGCAGCTTAATATTTCTCTAGCAGTTCCAGCTTAGCCCAGCTTAGTCTTTTATTTATTTTTCATTTATTTTTTGTACTTTTGTTTGTGATTGCTTCCAGGAGCTTTGAGCTTTGCTCTTATAGTGTAGTATTTTTCATTGCATAGATCTCTTGAACCTCCTTTATTGTCTGGTGTTTGCAGTAGTTTCACTGATAATGTTGTGTCCCTATTTATAAACTCTTTGGCAGAACCATCATTCTAATTACCTTTATATTGCCCCATGGTCCCAATTCATCACCTTTTCTTAGCTTGTCAAATATACAGGAGCTATGTTTATGGATGCACCTTTTCTCATGCTACTTGGAAAGCGGAACCCGAAGTACTGCGAGTGTGTGGAAGAAGGAACCTGACAAGGAGGGGTCATGGTGTGGTTATACACTTTTATTACATAACTAACAAAACCTATCTTTCCCTATTTCTAAGGGGCTTGCCCTGCCTCAACCTAAGAAAACGTAGTGATCTGTCACAATGTCAGTCAAAATAAATATTCTTCCCGTCTTCAGAAACCATCTAATCTAGCCCCAGCACTAGAAACCTAAGCTTCTAACTAAAGTAAAGTGTGCGTTTCCTTCACAAGCAGAATGGCTCCCTTCTCCTGGTTAACACGTCAGTCTTATAGCATTGTAGTAACTCCTTCAATGTCCAACTACAATGGACCAGGGGAATGGCTCGGTCCTTCTGTAAAGGCTCCACACATTGTTCTTAGTATAACACCTGAATTAGTCTGAAACTCCTTCCAGGAAGTAGAAAAACTCATAGCATTAATTGACTTCCATTTAACACTCTGATGGATATTTTTTTCAGGATTCCCTACCGTCCTGCCAACCCTCCTACTCCAACCCCACTGTGACCATCTCACCTGCACCTCTCACCTCTCCCGAATGACCTGGGCCCCTCCCCTCACCCCCTACTACCACTTATCTTCCCTTAGTGCAGCAAGGGCAGCCCTGACACCCTGCGCACTCTGACCCCCACCCCATTGGTCGCACGAAAGCCACGAGTAGGCCCAGGCCTCGGCTACTTCAGGCCCCACTTAGCATCACCTGTGCTCTACCCCAGATTCCAATCCCTGCCACCTTGGTATAGCACCCAAACCTACCCTCCGGCTCCCCACACGCTCTTAGCACTGTTTCCCCTCAATCCCGCTTCTCTGCTGTCAACCTCCACCCACAATGCCCTCCACTGTCCTCCCCATCCCTCACCCACTGCCACCACTCCTCAACCATTCCCACCCCTTCAACCATCCCCACCATTACCCGGGCAAGAACATGCCGTCCAGCACATCGCACCAAATCTCTTGCATTCTCATCAATGCCAGGTCAGTCTTTAAAAAAAAAAGTAACATCTTTGACCTTATCTCTGACGAAAACCCATACATCCTTTTTATCACAGAGACCTGGTTTGCTGACACCTACAAACCCATTGTACTTGAGGCCTTCCTCATCGGGTACAACCTGACTGTTCAGAATAGATCAAGAAGTGGTGGGGAACTAGCAATCCTACATAATCACCAATTTCATCTGCTGGACTATGAATCCCTTCTTGTAAAATTCCAACTCACCCTCCACCTCCCACAGCTTCCTTTTTTTTTTTTTTATAGACGCCCTGGCTACAACAAAAACTTCAGACACAATCAGCGATGCTCTGTCAACTACCTGAAGCGGAATTTAGAAACCAGAGGCTGGCTCGAGGAAAATCCCTCATGCCAAGAACCAGAGGAGTCCTGAAATTTGACAAATTTCTGCTTTTTATTAATGCATCTCCAAAAGCAGGGATAGGCACACGGAATACTGCAGTTCCAATGCATTCTTAATCATTACAGGCTGATAGTGAGGTTTTATGATCCTGTTACATCACAACCAAAAGTTACATTCCTGGACCTTAGATGGAATGGGATTGGGTGAACAATAGAGACCTATTTACATCCTATAGGGGACAGGTGATCTAATTGGCCTGGCCATATCTGGTAGCTCTGCCTGGCACCACCAACAGGAGACCAGTGTGAGCCTTCTCACCTTGGGAACATTACCAGCATGTGAGCACAGTAATGGGTGGACAGAATGGCTTCAGGGTACTACTGCCCGTTTCCCATTTACCATGTCTGTGACTCCTCTGGTCCTGAGCAAAGATTTGCCTCCAACTTCATGCTGTTATATTTTGCATCTTCTGTCTTCAGTTTGATGAGAACAACAGTTTCTGCCTGTCTCGGATGACTAGGCCTTGTTCCACAGGTTCAGATCACGTGTTTGGCCACCGTGAAATTGATTTTCTCTGCTTGCATTTATGAGGAATTTCAGCTCCCAGCCCATGGAGGTGTTTTTATCTTTTCTGCTAACTCAAACACTCTCTTCCAGCGTCCTTGGCATGTTTTCAGCACAGTGACTGCACTGCCAGCTCTGCTTTGAATTTCCCAGGGAAATCAGTGTGTGAGGCTTCTCCGTGTTTTGTCCCTTTCCAGTTTCTTCCATTCATTTCAATGCAGCTGTGGCTTCCATCTTTATTTTCATAGCTGTTCATGTTAATTGCTTTTAGGTTTCTGCAAGCAGTTAATGTGTGTTTGTTTGCACCTTGCGAATGCCTCTAGCTGTCTTCAGCCATGTTGCATCTTCATGATTACTTTGGTGATGTCATCCAGTTATGGTCTGTGGGGCTGCTTCAGTGGGTGGCATCTGTCATCTGGGGGTGGCGCTTGAGGGTCCTCAACATACCTTCAACCTACATCCAGCACTCCCCATTCTAGGTGACTTCAATATCTGGTTTGACGCCCCCCAAACCCCATGACCCGCTCTCACAGATAACATAGAATTCTTCAACCTGACATAACGCATTTCACTGCCCACCCACACTGCAGACCACACCCTCGATGCAGTCTTCTGCACCACAAACATCATATCCACTGTGCCCCCACACACCCTAACATGGTCAAATCACTCAGTGTGATGAATGATTCTTCCCAGAAGCCTGGCCTAGTACACTTCTCATGTGACCAGGGAAAGGAAGACGCTTCCTGGTCCCGACCTTGAGGGTGATGTACTGTGGGAGGATCACATGGGAGAGGAACCAGGAGAGGAAGACTGGGAAAACCCCCTGTTTAACTTTCCCTGTAATCCCACACTTAATCCCTCACTTTTGATGGCTGTTTGCCCAACATCAGAAGTTAAAAGAACTGACTTTGTTGTTGGGGACTACATTTCCCATGAGTACTGGGACAAGGAAGAGAACTGAAGAGGTATGTTGTAGTAGTGATGGGGCAAGCCTAACAGCCCACACCTGAAGGAACTTGGGAGGCATAAAAGGTCCCCTCAAGTGCAGGCAATTGGAAGGAGCTGCAACTGTGACTGGACTGTGTGCAGTAGTAGTAGAAGCAGAAAGAAGGCAGCACAGAGCTGGCAAACCAAGCAGATGTGGGAGAACCAGAGGGACACCTGAACGTGGATACAACAGATTTCATCTGCTTGTTCTGAGAGGGTCCTCTTCCCCCAAACTCAGAAGTGCAGAGGCTATGCAGTGGAAGATGTGCAGAGGGGCAGTCTTTCCTCATGTGAGCCTGATTGCCTTGGTTGCTGTGCAGGAACGGTATCAGAGACTGAGGGGAGGAGCTGGGGGCGAGTCGCAGGTCTCGGGAGTGAGAGGGTCTCTGTAGTCGAGTGGCTGGACCGGAGACCCCGTCGGAGAGGAAGGGTGTGGGTCCCTGTGAAGCCAAAAGCAGCAGATGTTGTGACCGACGTTGTGGAAGTCAAGCAACCCGCAGAACAAGGATCACAGAAGCCGGTGAGTCAAACCTGGTGTTTCGATTCCTTGAGCGAGCACTGCCGGCAACAGTATCCAGTCTAATCTTCACTCGAGTAGAAGCAGAAGAGAGCTGAAGTTGTTTGTTGTATTCTTAACAAGGGAACAATGGGAAGTAGCACTCGCGTGTGACTGGAAATGTCTTTTATTTGCGTGAAAGCAAATGCTACTGGAAGTCCTAGTCAAGCCCTTAACCTTTATGAAAAAGTGGTTGCGTTTCTCTCGTTAAGCAGAACGAACGTTGTAGAAAACCATTGTTAAAAACTTAAACCTTATAAAACTTGGGAAGAAGTGGGTCGCTTGTGCCTAGTTTCATTTTCCAAGTGAAGATTGAACTTGACCTCTTTAGTCAAACAATTAGTGTTTATAAAAGAATTTGAGTGTTTAAACACTTTATCTACAGTTGGAGAGAGCGCAAGCATTTCACAAGCCAAGAGTATTCCCTTATTGAGCTTGAAAGCAGCCTTTCTCAAAGCTAGAAAACGGTTTAACAATTCTTGTGAGCCCGGGGGGCGTGGCTAACTGGCCATGTGAGGAGATGCGTTTCCCAGAGGTGCTCCTTTGATCCGAAATTGATCCGTATAATGAGTGCACCGGCAGGAGTCCATAACAGCTGTAAGAGCAGGAAAGGTTTTATGAAGATCTGATGCGCCCCGGGACGAAGTTTCATGCCCATACGACACATGGACATTGAATTGTGAACATTGTAAAGTGTCCCTAGGCGAACACGATCCAAAATGCTGGCACAGAACAAAGGATTCAGCAAGGTTTTGTACACCGTAAGCACGTACAGCAATATCCTTGCATACTGATGTTTGCGAGGCGCAAGAGGTTGATGAGTAGTGATACAGGCGAAATCCCTTAGCCCTGACACCGCTGGGATACTGTTGCATGTAACGAAAGTGGATTAACTTCTGCAGATGTACAGGGCTAGGAGACAGCCTGATCACGCGGCTGCCGCCGGCTAATGCTAAAATAGAGCAGAGAGGATACATTGTTGCATTCGGCGGCCTGGGTAACAATAGCGAGACCCGGCAATACCCGTGTGCGTCCTAGAGGTTAGAAACGAAGCTTAGAAAACTGAATATCTCCCTAGAATCTAAAATCGATGTGGTCAGCGTGGACGTAAATCTCCTGAGACAAGACGTTGGGGCAATAGCAGAGCGCACGGGCACGCTGGAAAAAAGAAGTCCACCATCTGCCGTAGGGTATCTCCTTAGCGTTTGCAGTACAGGTCTCTGTATAAGCTTTTACTTCTTTTTTCCACCAGGAGCCCCACCTCGGCCGATTATAGCTAAAATTCTGAGCTATAAGGACAGGGAAAGATTCTTGAGCATTTTCGGAAGGGTGGAACGATAAACGGAGCATCAGCAACGATCACTGCAAACCCGGATTATACGTTCCTGGTCCAAAAGCAACGTTTCAGTTTTGTGGCAGTAAAAAAGAGACTGCGAGACTCTGGTATGACGTACAGCCTGCTTTACCCAGCGAACCTGAAGGTGTTCCACAAAGACAAAGCGCTCTTTTTCGACCCTCCGGAGGATGTTGCTACATGGATGGAAAGGATAAACTGCCCAGACGGGACGGCGGCTCAGATGTCAACTGAACAGGATAAGTGAAACAATGTCCCGTTTTTGAGAGACGGTGGGTCTGCCGGGTTGGGCCTGAACATTGTCTCCACTTGTGATATGTTAATGAATAATGCTGGGGACGTCACCAAGACCAGTGTATCGCCATACATGAAACACTGTACCTGCTGGAAGATATTTAATGCGTAGAGGGATAGATGCACTGAGATTAGATTATGGGAGCAATGTAGGAGACCGCGACCTTACCCCCATTAGTTAATTAGTTAGGATATTAGTTGTATAGTATCCACCTGCGCTCCTTACGCCGGCACTAGCTGGACAAGGGCTGAGATGCGGGGGAGCTGGCGATCCAGGGATGGAGCTGGGCAACAGTTGGGGGCGGGGGTTGGGTCAAAGGGAGTGTAAATTATGAGGGGAGTTCAGCTGGGGTTAGTTGGGGAGGGAGGGGGAACTGGGCAACAATTGGGGGGAAGGGGAGTTGGGAGCGGGTTAGTCAGGAGTAGAGTTTGGTTTGGGGGCGAGAAGAGTGGGGGGGGAGGGGAGTACTGATGATGCAGGGGAAACAACACGGTTCGTCTACCAACACAACTTAATCCATACAGGGGGTGGGCGGGGAGGAGGGCGGGCGGAGTAGGATATGGCTAAAATGGGAGACCTGAGAATAGTGACCTGGAATGTGCGGGGATTAAACACTTACATCAAGCGTAACAAAATCATGATGTACTTGAAGCAGCAAAAAATAGATATAACAATGTTACAAGAAACCTACTTGACTAAAGAAAAACTAGTTGATGAGGAGGAAATGTAAGGGGATCGCAATTGGAGCCACGTATTCAGTGTATGCAAGGGGGGTCCTCAAATGCATAGCACCTCATGTTCCCTTTAAATTGTTACAACAAGAAGTGGGACCGGACGGGAGAATGGTGTTGGTTAAGGGGTTGGTGGCCAATAAAGTAGTCAACATGATTAATATTTACACACCGAATAATGACGCTGCATAGTATTTTAGGGATTTATATACCACTGTCAGCCTATATATGGATGCAACAGTTATAATTGGAGGAGACTTCATTTGCACAATAGACCCCGTGATGGACAGGTCTGATGACAAGATGACCAGACCGTATCCTGCGGCGAAGGCCCTAGCTACATTTATACGAGATTTCCAGGTGACCGAGATATGGAGGGAGCTTCACCCGCAAAGCCGTGGGTATTCACATTACTCAGCACCACATGATCTAACACCAGGTTGGACTACATATTTGCGGCTGTCTCCTTGGTGGAGGAAATTAAGGGTGCAGAGTACAAAGCAGGAGTCCTGTCGGACCACGCGCCCTTGGTTGTGACGTGGCAGATCTCACCGCCCAGACCAAGAATTCCATCGTGGAAGCTTCAAGCGGAGGCGCTCAAAGACACTATCTTTAGAGAAGACTTAAGAAAGGCCATATAAGAATATTTTGAAATAAAGTGTCGAGTCAGCTGGTACGCTGTTGGAAGCATTTAAGGTAGTGGTGAGGCGATCTCAAAGGCGGCTAGTCTACAGGGGGGTATAGCGGTGGACTTTCTAACTACAGAAAGGGAGATTGGAGAAATAATGCATGTGGGGCGGGATACCCCAGAGAAGGTGGAGACCATACGACGCCTAACTGAAAAATGTAAGGCCCACTGGAAGAGTCTGCAACCTAAATTACAGAAAATAAATAGACAACATGCTGAAGGAGACAAACCAGGCAGACTGTTAGCCTGGCTGTGCAAAAGCAAAACCCTGAGAGAGGTGATAATGGAGATAAGCCGCGAAGATGGCACACTCGATGACACCCAGGAGGGGGTGAATGAGTGCTTCTATAGATACTATCGCAAATTATACATCGACAAGATAGAAGGGGAAGGACTCGATATGAATGAAGCATTAGCAGAGCTAATCTTGCCCAGACTAGGGGGAAACGGACAGAGATGGGTTGGAGGCGCCACTAGAGCTGGAGGAATTGGAACATGTAATCCGTACCCTGCGCACTAGCAAGGCCCCAGGGGCAGACGGTCTCCCAAGCAAATTTTATAAAACATACATAATAGACCTGCTCCCGCCTCTGCTAGCTATGTTGAATGAAGCTTTCGAAAGGGGTAGGCTACCAGGGACTCTGAGGGAAGCGGTCATCATCCCACTCCTCAAACCGGGTAAAACGGACATGGACTGCGGATTCTATAGACCGCTATCGATGCTGAATCAGGATAGTAAGATCCTCACCGCGGTGATGGCATACGGGCTGAGACCATTGATCAGTGCCCTAATACACAAGAATCAAACGGGATACGTCCCCCAGCGGTGCATCTCCAACAATCTCAGGAGATTACACCACATCATAGATCAGATTGAGGGGAGCGCCCAAGAATTGGCAATAGTCGCATTAGACGCAGTCAAAGCTTTTGACTCAGTTAAGTGGCCACGGCTGCTGGCAGTCCTAGAGAAATATGAGATGGGACCTGGGTAACTGTGATGGATGAAATTGGTGTACAATGAACCAACCGCCAGAGTCCTGACAGGATCTGTGGTTTCCGAACGATGGATGCTGAGCAGCGGAACTAGACAGGGAAGCCCTTGGTTTCAGTGCTATTTATTCTGGCGTTGGAACCCTTAGCAGCATACCTCAGATACTATTATGGGGAAGTAGGTATTAAGACGCAAGGGGAGCAGCATTTGATAGCGCTGTACGCAGATGACATGCTTCTGTATTTGCAATACCCGGAAGAAAATCTGCAATATATGCTTGAGGTACTTGAAAGGTTTTCACTACTGTCGGGCATAACGGTAAACCCACGAAAATCCAGCATATTCCCTTTTGGGTAGGTATATAGGTGCACCAAAATGTGCGTTAGCTGTGTTACAGATTGAGTGGGCGGTGGACACCTTTCGATATTTGGGGATCGATATATACCATAAAGCGGAAGATGAACATGAAAATAACACGGTAAAGGCAGTGAAGGTAATTCAAAGAAGTATGACATTCTGGACAAGGTTGCCCCTGAACATGATGGTGAGAACAGCATTGCTCAAAATGATAGTATAATGTAGGTTGCTGCACAACTTTGCAAACATTCCATATTTAATACCTAAAGGTTTTTTCTCCAACTTACACAGTATATGTAGAGTGTTCATTTGGCATATTACCAGAAATCGGATAGCTCTTTGGAAATTACAAAACCCACATGATCAGGCAGGGATAAGACTGCCCAACTTCGAGGTGTATTACCTGGCTGTCCATCTCCAATTCGTAGCGAGATGGCTATCCGATGACACCACATCGGAGTCCAGGCTACTGAGGGCGGACTGTGCACCTTACTTTCTAAATGAGTGGATGTGGGGGACTGACCCCCCGAAAGAGAAAAGGTTGGCACTGCTGACCCTGGGCAGAAAGATCTGGCACAGGGCCTGTGTTGTAATGGGGAGCCCGCTGCCGTGCTCCCCACAAATCCCTCTTGTAACACTGGGTGGTATAGATGAACAACTGAGGCGAACCATCCGGGCACACTGGGAACCATTGGGAGTGACAACAGTGGGAGATTTGTGGCGGGATGGGGAAAATATGGAGTTCGATACACTAATAGAAAACACGGGTTTGCACAGCGGACAGTACATTACATAC
The DNA here is from genome assembly GCF_040938575.1 of Ambystoma mexicanum. Classification (NCBI taxonomy): domain Eukaryota; kingdom Metazoa; phylum Chordata; class Amphibia; order Caudata; family Ambystomatidae; genus Ambystoma; species Ambystoma mexicanum. Next base: position 611,525,445 of record NC_090925.1, on the reverse strand, counting down.
GCTAGACTGATAAAGCTATTAACGAAGACCTGGTCAGAAACCAAACTGGCCCAACAGCCAGATGCAGCCATAGAAACATTCCAAGCAGTGTCAGAAGGAGGTCATGAAGTCTCCAGAATTTACGAGATACTAATGTCCAAGGTGGGTAAAGAGGTGGCACAGGCGGGGTTGGGAAGAGGAACGTGGGGAGACCATAAGTGATAGATTATGGGGGTGTATGCAAGGATATCATAAAGTGTCGAGGAATACCAGATTGCAACAGATTCAGCTGTAAATCACTTACAGGGCATATGTGACCCATGAAAATCGCCAAGTTTGCGAAGGCGTTTAAGCAATGCTGCCCAAAATGCGGGGAAGAAAACTCAGGGATGCTACACATGTTTTGGGCTTGCCCTGAAATCACAAAATATTGGGGGGAGGTAGCAGGCCGATTGGCTTATAAAGGGATTAGACTGGTGGTGGACTCCTTGTGGGCATGTATGGTGGGGGGCTTCCCTAGACCGCGAAAACCTAAGCATGTGAGCAAGCTCAAAGATTTAGCTTACATTTTGGCTAAGCGTAGGATAGCAATGGGATGAAGGCGCGGGAGAGGCCGAATATAGAAACCTGGTGGCTGCACCTCTTAAAATGGGCTGAGGCAGAAACTGTGGTTTGGAGGAAAGCAGCTTATAGAGGGGGTGTAGAAGAAGCAGGAACACTGACAGAGTGGCAGCACTTGGTTGCATCCTTAACGGGCGCGAAGCCTGAAGAACTGGACACGGATAGCTCCCCAGATGGTGACACAGGAGAAACAGCTGTGGACTGATATGCTGTGGTTGTTCAAGAAACTGTAAGGGGGAGGGGTGGGATTGTGGTTACATGCACCATGTTGAGCTGCACTGTGTGTTTGTTGTGAAAACCAATATAAAATTGAAATAAATAAAGAAATGATTGTGAGCCCAATAGAAATTCAATCCTGCCTAAGATACATGTGTGCAATAATTACCTGAAGCCAAGAGAATGGCACCAAGGCTCCTGGGTAATATATTGGCTAACAGTTGAAAAAGATGTGAAGGCCGAGCTGGGGAAGGGAAACCTTGATGCTTATGAACATTATTGGAAGTTGACTTAACCTATATTGCAAGAGACTAGTGTAGAAGGAACAAGGTGGGTACAGAAGGTAATATTGGGTTGTTACCATGGTCGCAGACAGACCGGATAGGCAAAGAGGCTTCCCCTTTTGAAGAGAGATATTCAGAGGAACAGTGCCATGCCTATTTGAAGATGTTGCAGTCCCTTAAAGTGAATCTTGTCAAAATCTGTCTTTAAAGTACAAACTACTGAAGCTGTAATGGTAATGCCAGATAATTTCTTTTGTATTTGATGTTTAGTGTAAGGGCCAGAACTCCTGTGTTAGTAAACTCACAGTAGAGTTGGGAAAGTGAGGCTTTTTGATATCATTTCTAGCCAAATAGAATAGCATACTTTGATCAATTACCAAACAGTTGTCTGCCTCGCATTGCTGTGCCCTCACATAAGAAATCTTCTTCTCCTTACCATCCTCACCATGGCCCCTCCCAAGATCATGCCTGGCCACCACTAACCTCTGCACCCCTCACCCCACTCTGGAACAAAGTTATCACCCGATATCTAGCCAACTCCCTGCTCAACTCACTCCCACTTCGGTAAGCCCCCCCTCCGTAAAAGTCTTCGACCACTGGCTCTCTAGCACACTCACACTCCTCACCCCATCAAAACGGACCACTCGGAGATCAGGCCCCACACCCAGGTGGCACACCACCCACCTCAAATCTCTGAAAACCCTCACGCCCCATCTGAAACAGACCTGGAGAACCAACCCAATCGCATAAAACACCCCCCCCCCTGGCAAGTCTAGCAAGGGCCTACAGATTGAAAATCATAAAAACCAAAAAAGCATTGCATGGGAACATAATCTTGAACTCTTGCAAGCCAAGCAAGGAACTGCATAGAATAATTTCTGAATTGAAATAACCAGGTTGATAAACCCCTCCTCTACCCAACTCCCAATCTCTATGAAATGTCTTATCAGAACATTTTCATAACATCACTATTGACAGACGTTCTGCCATTGTCTCTAAAATCCAAATAATTCACCCGCCTGTTACACACCCACCTCCCACCCCCGTGCAAACCTTTGCCTCTTTCTCCTCACTCTCACACAAGGAGTTCCTCTCGCTCCTAGCACAAAGCCACCTGTCAGGATTCCCTGAGGACCGCCCAGCCTCCTCAAAAACATCCTAACCTCAATCTGTGCAGGCAGTATTGCACGCTCAATCCTTTACATCTGGAATCTTCCCGGAAGCCTCAAAAACCTACTACATCAAACCCGTCCTCAAAAAACCTACGCTTGACCCACTACTTCTGCAGAACTGCCAGCCCATTTCCAACACCCACTTCAGAGCCAAACACATGGACCGCACAGCATACAAGCAACTCGGTCATTTCACTGAAGCCTACAACCTCCTTGACCCTGCCCAGTTTGGCTTCAGACTCCTCTGAGGAACTGAGTCCTCACTAGTGTCTACAATCTACAATGAACCGCGGATGCGGAAGGATTCGCTGTATTCATTCTCCTTGACCTCTCCATCGCCTTTGATACCACTGACCACACAATTCTCCTAAAGAGACTACTCTCTTTAGGAATCAAAGACACTGCCCTCACTTGGATCTCCTCCTTCATCTCCAATCGCTTGCAAATCATGCTCCTCCACCCTTTCACCTCTGCATCCCACCCAGTGCCGAAAGGGGTCCGACAGGGAGCATCCCCATTTCCCCTCCTCTTCAATATCCTTCTGAGCCCGCTTCCCACACTCGTCCGCTCCCACAATCTCACCTGCTACAGCTATGCAGACGATACCCCGATCATCCTTAAAATCACCAAATCACCAAGTTCCACTCGACCAGATCTGTCATCATGCCTTTCGGATATTGACAACTGGATGACTACAAACCACCTCATCCTCAACCCTGGGAAAACCAAAGTCCTAGTCTGCAGAAAAACTGTGCTCCTTCCCCAACCTATCTCCTGGCCTCACTCTCTAGCCCGCCCCCTCCCGCCCCCCCCCCCAATTCCCCCAGTAACCTCCACTTTGGTAAAAAAAAATCTTGGATGCACGCTGGACACAGATCTATACCTCCCCCAAAACATCAACTCTGTGTCCAGAACCTGTTTCTTCCACCTGTGCATCCTCTGCGTATTTTCCCCTACCTCACAGAATCTCTGCCATCCTCACCATCATCCTCTCTCGCCTAGATTACACAAACTGCCTTTATCTAGGTGCATCCACATTCTTACTTGGGAAACTACAAAGAGTCCAAAACGCTGCGACACGCCTGTTCATCAGTCTCCCTCCCAGCGATCACATGAGCCCCACACTGAGAGTCCTCCACTGGCTCCTTGTTGAACAATGAACTACCTGTAAAGCCATGTGCATTACTCACTGTGCCATCCACAACACAGGCTGGGAATTCTTCAAAGATAAACTAACACTCTACCGACCCTCCAGTACACTCGGATCCGGCACAGCTTTTCTCCTAGTTATCCCCCAATATAACTACACCAGACTGGGCAGATCTTCCTTCTCCGTCCAAGCTCCCACTATCTGGAACTCTATGCCCCTCCACATCCACAGCATTGACAATCACCTTGCATTCAGAAAGGCCCTCAAAACCTAGCTTTTTCCTTCCTACTTTTGAAACTCTCTGCCTCCACACTGTGATTGACCGAGCACACAAGAACTGGCCGAGACCCCACTAACATCTACTTTTCAAACCACTGCGGATGCCGACAGCGTTTGCAGCGGCACACCGTCCGATGCTTGCACTCTCATCCTCCTTCCTCCACCCCCGCCGCACCCCACACAGAGGATCACACTTCACCCCGTTCCTCCAAGCCTTCCCCTGCCCATGCCTGAACCACCAACTCTATAACCGGTGCAATCTGGTCACAACTCTATGCCCCTCCACATCCACAGCATTGACAATCACCTTGCATTCAGAAAGGCCCTCAAAACCTGGCTTTTTCCTTCCTACTTTTGAAACTCTCTGCCTCCACACTGTGATTGACCGAGCACACAAGAACTGGCCGAGACCCCACTAACATCTACTTTTCAAACCACTGCGGATGCCGACAGCGTTTGCAGCGGCACACCGTCCGATGCTTGCACTCTCATCCTCCTTCCTCCACCCCCACCCCACCCCATACAGAGGATCACACTTCACCCCGTTCCTCCAAGCCTTCCCCTGCCCATGCCCGAACCACCAACTCTATAACCGGTGCAATCTGGTCACTAAACAACGCCGGTAAATCTGATGCATTATGGATATGGAAATTTTAAAGATGCAAGGACAGCAGGCGAGTTCAGACTGATCACTAGAGATAGCAATGGTAGCAGGATCAGTTTGAACAGGGGACAGCTATGATTCACGCCCTCAGTTGGAGGTCTCTACCAAATTATCAAAGGACTTACCCAAGCACATGATACTAAGCTCATAGGTCGCACAAGGGGTAGCAAGGAAATGCACCAGTTCAACTGGGGCGATTTGTCATGGAACACACTTTAATAGCTGTTATAGATAGGAATAGAGACACACTAAGAAGCACTTAGATGGTTCCTTCCGTCGGGGACAGGAACAATACTATTGGTCTCGGCCACAGGTGGCACGATCCATTTAATCTATTTCCTATTGCACTCATTGAAAGGCACCAGCCAGGTCCTCTACAAAGGTAGTATGCTAGCTGCACCAAACCTGCACTCAAACAACCAATCTACCATTTGGAGAGATCTAAGAAAACTACACCAAATGAAAATCCGCCAGAAACTAAGGTATGTATACCTCGCACCACGTCTGTGGACACACGGCACAGGCACAGCTCCCCATCCATGTACTGTAGAATGTAGCTATTGCAATGCAAATCCGGTCTAGCAGCACGTTTAGCCGCACAAACTGAAACCCCTGACGTACCTCAACACCTCTGCCATTAGTATACAGCGACAACCTACGTAAAAGATTTGGTCTAGCTGGGAATACATCAGATCTCCTGCACTAGCACTGTTTCCTAATCCAGCAACATCAACCACCCAAATGCCTGACCTCGGGGCTGCTTACTGGAGCCCAGCCAACCCTCCTAAATCCTACGTTCCAGCCACAAAGCGCATTGAGATCATACAAATAGGGGAAGGGTGCTATATAAATGAGGATTACAATAACAATCTTTCTTGTATGTGTCTCTACTGGGTTCGATATCATATTTAGGGGATTGTTTCCAAAAGCCCTTGGGTTTTCCAATGGCGTTGGGTCACAACGACGAGGGAGGCAATTCCTGATGCCCTCTGATATAACAGAAGTATTAGGTTAATCGCTGTGATGAGGGAGATGGCTCCTGATCTTCTCTGCTTGAGCAGTGGTATTGGGTCGACCACTGCAACGAGGGAGACTATTCCTGACAGTCTGCTTGATTAGTGGCATTGTATGAACTACTGTAATGTGGGAGAGGACTCCTGATGCACTCTGCTTGGGCTTTGGTATTGGGATGACCACTGCAATGAGGGAAGATGGCTCCCGATGTTCTCCGCTTGGGCAGTGTTATTGGGTCCAATGTAAATTCAACTCGTGAACAGAAAGTTCCAACACATAAATTATAAAATTATTCTTCTTTGAACAGTTCTTTTAGTTCTTCAATAGCAACAATGTTTATTTTGGTCAGGATGATTTTGCCACTTTAACAACTCCAGGAAATATAACTTCTCCACAACAGCCTTGCTTAGCTTTTCTTCCATTACTACTAAAACAAACAATGGGCCTCATTACGGCTCTGGCGGTAACGATGCCAGTGGGGTGCTGCCGGACCTGTTTAATTTTACTGGGGCCTGACTTCCCGGTGCCACTGGGAAATTACAACCCTGGTGGCGCGGAAAGTCAGGCGCCGGTAAAATGTAAGTCCCCATAGAGTCCTGTAGGACTCTATGGGAGTGGGGACACGGAAGCACCAGAGCTGTTGCCAACCGTGTCGGTGCTTCCGTGACCGGTCTGCCTACCGTGGCCGATGTGCCCGGTAGGGTCAGACCTGTCGGGCACGGCGGCTCCAGCAGGCAGACCTGTAATATGCCCGTCTGGAAACGAAGTGCCGGGAGCTTACCGGCACCCTGGTTTCCGGACCGGCAGGGTCATAATGAGGCCCAATGTCTCTGCAAGGACCCCCTTGTGGAACTTCTCCAACTTTCACTTAGCATGTTTCTTTGCCAGACCTAAAATATCCAAAGGTTTTCCATTTGGGTATCCTTCCCTGCCCGAACAGCTATTCTTAACAAGTTCTTTTTATATTCAATTTCAACTGACAAGAGGTTACAACAGCTTCACAGCATTCAACAACTGACAGCTTCATTACTCTCATCACCTTTTCATGGAAGACCAGATTCAAATTGATGATCTTCAACGCTATTCTGTAAATGTTTCCTTCTGGACACTTGTCCCCAGGAAGGTAGCCTTTTTGCAGGAAGGTAGCCTTGTTTCACTCTTGTTTCCCCACTTCACAAACCAAATACTGACCGGGATTGGGTCTCCTACCTCTCCCCTCGTTTTGACAAGCTGTGGAGATCCCAATGTGTACCAGATGTTGTGTATAATATGGGCACTTAGTTCCAGAGTTTGCATCCCTTGCCCCTTTCTGCTGTTTGCAATATTGGCTAGATTGTGTTTCTCATTTCCAGCCTCTCTCGACTGGGCAATGCTTACTGACATCAACTCTCAATAAAGTCGCCCTGACGGTTGGGATTTGCAAAACTCCCACTTTCAAGATTAGTCATTTGGCTTTTGTACCTTAGGTCTTAGCTGCTTTTCCCTAGCTAGATATGCACAATAGCTTGGGAACCACTTTACAAATGTTCGGTATTCAAAACCAACGTGGATTATTTTCGTTCACACACGGGTGCAGCTTTGCACTCATTCTGCTACTATGCGAGTGCCTCTCACTCGTATGCCTGCTTCCGCCCTGCGAGCAGGGACAGAGCGCTCTGCGATTACTCGCCGGTCTCGACGTGCGGCTCTGTTCCCCTCGTGTTTAACAGGATTTTTGCTTGTCCAGCACTTCACGGAGCGGCAAACCTCTTCTATAGCCTGCCTTCTTTCGTGCCACTTCCAATTGGAGCGCCACTTGCTGCAGAGGTCCTCTGGTGCACGCCAGCCACCAGAGACGACTTGAGGCTCACAGGTGCACGCCAGCCACCCCGAACAGCCTATTACATGCTTCCTGCTGTGCAGCCTCTGCAGACCGAGTCACAAGGGGGAATGTCTTCTGCGCGCTTCCTGCTGCGCAACTTCTGCAATTCAGTGTTCTAGGGACTGGCAGCTGGAATCTGCCATGCATTGGTCCCGGCATCTTCTTTCCTTCAGCTTCTGTCTGGGCTGCCAACTCCAATCATGCCCCTTCTGCTTCTAATTTCCTCTGCTCTTCACCAGCAGCGCCAGCGCCTTCTCTATGGCCTGCACCTTTAGGGTGCCTTTTAAGCCTCTGTGTCCCTCAGGTGTGGGTCATCTCCACTAATGAACTGACCACTCCTGCAACATTGTGCCCCTTTACCCATTTCCTCTTCCCAGTACTTGGGGAATTCTGGGACTTGAAGTCCCTAAAGGAAACATTAGGTCTTCTTATTTCTCTTTTGCAATAAGTTGTAAGAAGAGTGGGGCTTCAGGGAAAGTTAAACAAGGGGGTTTCCCATTCCTCCTGACCTGCTTCCCCAGCCACCCTCATGTGTTCCTCCCACAGAACACCACCCGCAGGGTCGGGATTAGAAAGCGTTTGCCTTTCCCTGGCCACATGAGAAGTATCGGTTTCCTGCCGGCTCCCAGGATTCTCTAGCAACGTCCTGTTCTTCTTGTCCCCCTCCTGGAGAGACGGCACTGCTTCAGCTGTAGTGATCCAAGTTCAAATTTCTCAGGTCCCGTTTGCGTACTCCGGCTTCCACTGTGAGATCTCTTTATCTGTTCTAGCCTTGGTGTGACGTCAACACCATCTTTGAAAATCTGTTTGGCACTCTTCATGCCACCAGTGAGCCACCTCGTACAGTACTTCGCTGGCTTTGCATATGGTTATTCTATGTGCTTCTGGTGTTCTTGGTTCCAGTATGTTTTTACATTTGCCAGTCATAGCTTTACAATAACACGTGGTTCCACTATCAATGGTGGGAGAAAAGGGTGACCATGAGGGTAGGGCGTTATGTGACACGGTTCTAGGGAGGCTTTTCCCCAGGCAGATGTCCTTATCCCCAGGAGGGGAGTCCCTCCCTATGAGGTCCTCCTGCATATTACCACCCCTAGGGGGACTATTGGGGTAGCAGCCTCACCTCACTAGCCTCCTAGGAAAGGGCTCCCCTCTGAGGTGAACTGATGAGACCTGGTGGATTGTCACAGTACCTAATGAGAGAATTTGCAGTTTACGATCACTGGCGTCCTATCTACGCACCCTGGGTAACATACACATCCGTGCTTTATTTTCAGTTTCTTTTATAAAGCATTATTAAACTATACAGTTTGATGATTTCAGGACCTGACTGCAAAGCCTCTAATGAGCTATGCAGGATCTGAAGCATATCGCCATCATGCGGGTGTGTCTTTACCTATCCTTGCTGTTCTTGAATGCCCTGGTATTTTTTTTTTTAGACCTGGTTTTAAAGACTGTATCTCTAGAAGATCCATGTTGCATCACAGATGTTGACATCTGTTTTTTTGTGCCACACCCGTTTGTGACTTCTTTTTGAAACAAGATTTCTCCTTTGCCTTGGCGTCAGTATAAAGGTTCTAAATCGTACCCACCAATGTGTCACTGACATCGATTCTTGTCAGTGCTTTTTATAGAAAGGCCCATTGCACATTACTGAAGGCCTTTTCCTGCATCTACGCTTAGGCGGACCCTCAGAATATGTCTTTAGCTACACAAGTGCAAGAAGTCTGCTAGTTGCCTTGACCTGTATGATGATGCACTTTTTGCCTTCCAGCAAGTCCTGCTTGATGTGGGTTCAGTACAGCTTTTACCATTTTTTGGGCAATATTTTGAATACTATTTTGCTGTTGCATTAATATGTGGCTTGGTCTGTTGTTCAGACTCTTGAGTCTCTTCACTACACCTTCTCTACAGCCGCCCGACTGCTAGCATGTGACCCCTCCCAGGCAGCACATGAGCAGGCAAAGAGCCACTAGGAGAGGTAATCCGGAGGGACCGTTCTTCCAGGGCTTCGTGTTGGGGAGGGGTTGTTTTTTCCAGAGCACCTGGATTCTCTCTACTTAATTCCTCCATCTGCTTAATACCTACCATGCTCCTCATTTGATAGAGCCACCCCAGCTGTTGCTCATGCAGCATTGGAACAGAAAAAAACATATCTTGAAAGAGGAGGGGCCTGTGTTTTTATAGATAAAAGTTGAATGAGATCAGCAATAGAGGGATCCATCAAAAGGTGTAGACTGGCTTGCTATTTGGTATTGTACATTATCATTGCATGAGTCCTGTAAGAATGTTGCCATTACATTGAGGGTCTGTACCGCAGAGGTAAGGGAGCTGTGGGCAAGATCTGCAGCAGGGTTTGGGGGGCTCTGACAGAGCTTGCAAGGGATCAGGGGACCAGGCTCTGTAGAATTTCTTGTCTGTTATTAGTGCTTGTGCACAATGTAACATACACGGGTTCAGAAGCACTACCGTCCAATCAGTGAGCTTATGTAATACTAAACATTGCCTCGCTGCTCGCAGAAGAAACAAAATATTGGTCTTAAAAACATTTTGAGAGGCCGTTGCGTATAATGCAAATGAAGCGATTTACAGAAAAGCTAATTATTTAGTTGTCTTAACATTGAAAACGGTCTTGTTTTGACATTTTACAATAATCACTTTGAGCTCTATTGTAGTCCAAATAAGAATCCCATTATAAAATCGAGAATAATCTAAATTATTTTCTGAGAGAAGATATGTTGCATTGATTTTTATTTGATTGTTTTTCTTGAGGTGTACATGGCATGTTCTCATTCCATGCTAGACAATCTGGTAAACTGCTAGTGTACTCTTTTGAAATACCAGTATGAGAAAAAGGTGAGTGGGTAGGGGGGGGGATGAGGGTTAATTGCTGCTTTGCATAAAATGTAAGAGTATTTTGGGAATATCAGGGCCATAGTATTTTATATTTTCACAAATATGCCGGTGGTTGAAGCAAAGTCCCTAATGCACCCCAGGCTTGGTTCCCATTCCATTCTCCAGAACACTTGGCCTAACTGTAAAGTGTATGCAACTATGAAGCCTGTGTCCTCCTTTGGTCAGACCAGGATTTAGATGCAAAGGGACTCTGAGGATGCCCGGACAGTCGTAGCAAAACTGGGAGGTCTCGTCGGCCTAGCAGCAGTTCGCCATTCTTCGCAACTCCTTTGTGTGAGGTGTTCTTCCATCATGTCATATAGCTCACCCTCCCTGGCGTCAATCCTCCTCCACCATTCCCAACCACTCCTTCAGTCACTCCTCCACAATCACTGCTCCCTTGCCTAGCACTCCTATGTCGTCCACGTCCTCTGTTTCCAATCCTCTTCTGCGTTATACCAAAAGCATTGGTTTGATGTTGTTAAGTGAAGCTCCAGACAGAGCCTAAACCTTGTCTGGTACTCTGTTCGTAGACTGGTGCTCATTTCATAATGTGGTGATCTGTCTTTTTTTAGGACAAAAGCTGGTATCTACCTGTACAGAAGCTGTGGCCACGAAGTGTGAGGACTGCGGTGCCAACGAGTTTCAAAACCAATGGAACATACAGAAGACCTGCCAACCTATGAGTCACTGCGATCATAGTAAGAACACTGGCCTTAATTGTCTTTGCCTTCACCTGCAGCAATCACCGTCCAAATGCAAAAATGCCCCCGCACCCCAAACTTCAACAGCGGTGGATTTGTCCCTAGCCAAGACTGGTCTACCCCATCAGAGATTGCCGCACTCCAGAAGAGAAGGGCCTTCTCTGGTAGTGATTGGGCTTCCAGATCATATACTGTCCTATCCCTCCAGTGCTTGGCTCACAGCAACACTGATTGACCTACACCATCATGGTTCACTTACCCAAGAGGGAGAAACCTACCACAACACAGACTACCCATGTTATCATTTATTATCCTTTCACACCAAATTTGCTCTCCCACAGGAGCTCATCCTAACCCATCATTGATTGGTGTACCCCATTACTGGCCTACCCCATTATAGGATAGCTTATCCATTGCAAATCTGATCAGCACACCAGGGCGAACACTACCCCAACAGAAATGCACCTACTTTAGCACAGATCACCCATTTCTACAATAGATGGCTTTACCCCGACAGAAACTGTGCATGCTCCCACAGAGATCGGCCATCCCAGCTGACTTTGCCTTTCCAGAACAGTTTGGCTCACTCAAGCAAATATTGCCTTATTACTGCAATGTGTGTTCTTATATAGTGCTTCATGTCCGATCCCTCACCTGCAGTAACAGGTGTTCTTATTAACCAATTTAATGGTACTCGTTTATCAACATGGGAAGGATAAAGAGCTGCTTAGACCTTGCGCCAAGATGTGAACTTTCGAAGTGCATGCTGGCCCCAGTTGTGAAGCAGGTGCTCCATGCATGAGCGATCCGCCTGGAAAGTTGCCTAGTCCTTCATTACACTAGCAAATTGCAGCAGAAATCGACTTCATCAGTGGATATCGCTCTACTTCCGCAGAGCTCACTCTAACACTTAGAGTGCCCAGCCTTCTATAGCAGATTAAGCCTTTAGCTCTGGTTACTACTCTAGTGCCTCTTCTGCTGAAGGTTTTGCCTAAACCCCTAGCAACTGACCCAGTGCCATTCATGGCTTACCCTGTTGTAGATTTTGCTGGAGATTAACCTTATTTTTCTGCAGCCTCTTTTCGGGTATAGATTGAACCCCGGCCTCTTGAGGTTTGAGATTCCCAGTTGTTGTCCCTACACAGTGAAGCTTGAACCGGTTCCTTTGGAGACCGTCTATGCCACTATTTGCTGGATACCGCTCACTCGACTCCTGGGTCATGTCACTGGGGCATTGCCATCTGTATATTTCGCTTGGCTCCACCCAAGATTACATCTATAGGGACCACCCCTGTCTCTTCTGGCTGCCTGTTAGACACTGCCTCTGCTTCATAGCAGTCTGAAGACTAACCACCCCTCCCCGTGCCCCTCTGCATCGGGTTTAAGCACCTGGTTGTCCGCCATAGGATAATCAATCATACGCCAATGATTACCATGGCAAAGACATTAATCGTGACCTTATCGCATCGCAAGGCCCCTAATCAAGGGTCAGAATGGTGGATCAGAACGACATTAAGTGATGAGCTAAATGTGCCTATCATATTGATCTGTAGGAAACTGACACCAGCTACTTTAGCCCTGTTGATTTCAGATTATTCTCTGCTAAATTCTCTTCCTGGTGCTGCTTACCCTTTGCTTGGAGGAATTTACCGGGACAATCATGCCTCCAGTAGCCTTCTGGTTAGGGTCCATATGCGAAGTGACCAGTTTAGTCCGATAGTTTTTAAAGCACTAATACCAAAGTGCTCAACAACAGTTGATCCTGGCAAGGCAGCAAAACTGATCCCCGGTTGTAATAGTACATAATGGGTTTTGATCTACACCTCTACGGATAGCGTTTCCAAATTACATGTGGATTTTTTTCATAGATTCAGTCGGGTTTGTGGCCTGGTGGAGTAATGCATCCACCACTGAGATTGGTGTTTGGCATCATGGCAGTCCGACCAAGCTCCTTATCCTTTGGGAGCTGATGAAAGGAGTACCACTGAGTTTGGTAAATAAACCTCTATTATTCAGTGCCAATAGTCCTGTGGGTGCAAGTGCACTTTACAAATACACCTGTTTATAGAACCACCAGTCTAAATGCTTTTGGTAACCAGGGTCGCCCTTAGGATTTGTAGGGCCCTAGGCGGAAAAAGATGTGTGGTCCCCCCCCCCCCCCAACTTACTTAAATAGTGACATTAGTGATATCACAGAATGAGTTTTAATTCGCAAAGGTATCAGGGGAAGTTAAATTATGTTGCCATGTTTAAGGTAGTAGACGGATACACTGCGACGTCCAGTATATGAATTGTCAATATTAACATTTACCTATGTGGCAATATCAGGAGTGAGCCTTTTAAAGTAGCAGACAGCTGAGTACCTTGTACAGACTTCTAATTTTGGCAGATGAGGCATAGTGTGTGATAAAAGTTGCGGGAGCATTCACTTTGGTTAAGTGGCACAGGCCGGATTTGAGAGCACTTTGCAATTCAGGAACTTGAACACATCTCTTCCCAGATGTAATTGATTGAAATACTATTTGCAAAAAGTATTTTTGAAACTTTGGTTTAAGGCATTGTAAAAATATGATGATTGTGTTTTGCTGACACAAACTGATGTTTTTGCGGATGTTTCCCAATTGTTTTTATTTTAATTGTGTGTTTATTTGGGCATATTTTTCTAATTAGTAAGATGCTTTTATTTCAGAAGCTACAGTTAAGGATTATTTTGAGTGTCAAAACAAAATAGCAATAACTACGTTTATCAAGTGCTGCTCACTACAAAATGTGATGGTAGTCTCATTAATGTGTACCCCCTGAGCCTTTATTGGAGGGAATGAGCAGGCCAGTGTAGAATAGCAGGGGATCCTATAGCAGAAATTTGCAAAGGCAAATGAGCATGTTAGGAGACTGTTGCTGCAATGTTTTATATTTATACCTTCCTGTAAATCATGTCTTCTTTCCTATTCCTGCAGCAACAGCACCTAGATGTCCAATGGCTCTGTGTGCTTTTTAAAAATATGCAAATAAATAAATGTGCTGTAAAATGTGGTGTTTTGACATGAGGATGAGTGTGACTCCTGCTCTTCACTCGGTGTGGGAACTTTTGCCCCCATAGCAAAAATCAAAAGCTGGCACCCAAGAATATATGCACAGTAAGTGAACATATATTAAAGTACACATTTAGTTCACTTCACCTTTCCCCTTAGAAGAAAGTGCACCAGATCAATCGACAACAAAAAAATAACCTGAGGACATTTTTTCTTCAATACGCTGGCCAAGTATAAAAGGTGTTCACATTTTTCACGCAGCAATATGTTTGAAATATTCCCTAGAAAACAAAATCCTAATACGAGCATATGCATTGATGATCATTTTATGCTTCTTGTGGGTAAGTGTTTGCATTGAAAACATGACATCCTGAGTGAAATCCTGGTAGCCAAATGCTTGCCAACCTCAAAAACACCCAAAGGGGTTTTCCGCCCTCTGAAAAAAGTTACGCTGTCCACCCACATGTATCCTTTACTTGTGTCCTAAAAAGCAGCACATGGCCACAATCAGGGAAAAATAACTGCACCAGTGTCCAGAACTGCAACCTCTTGCCACATCCTGGGCAAATATTCAGGACTCGCTTGCCCTCTAATCATTCCCCCTCCTCAACCACATGGCTGGCTTTCAACAATACTCTGCTTTATAAAGATGACTTTAAAAGTACACATACCATAGCAAGGTACGCACTCAAATATATACATCATTACAGAAATATGGTAGGCAAAAAGTGTACAATTGACTGGGAGACTATAAATACCAGAGTGCAATTTAGAAAAATGCTAAAAAACGGGCCTTTGGGTTTTGAAAATGGATTTTCCAGACGCATAACAACATTTAATGTGTGAAAGGGTTACCTCATTGGGTTTCAGTGTTTGACAAATGAACGGTTCGTGTGTGATGTGATGAAAATATCAGTCTACCAAAAATACTCTTTTTGTGCGTTAAATATGAACATCTGAAAATAATGTAGCTAATTTAAAACGGTTTTGTTTCACATATTGTAATTAACCCGGAAGAGAGCATGGATTTCGTTATTTAACTGGTGCTTCGTGTGTGCTTTCAGAATGAAAATGCCTATTTGCGTTTCTTAACAGAGAAACGTAAGAAACCTCTCCTCCAAAACAACTCTCAAATGGGCCATCATTTGTAAATCGCCCCAACTTTAATGGGCTGCTTGAAGAAAGACAGTGAAAAGCTGTCATTAAAGGGCCTAGAGAACTACATGAGGTTCGGAGGCGACACCGTGGCCTCGTGGGAGCTTTATACATGGAAGCTGCACAGCAGTCGAGGCAGACACTGGTGCCTGCCTTGCGGGGCTCCTCTGCCTCACAGACAGCCTATGCCTCGGGTCTGCTCTGTTGGTAACCATTTGCTCTCATCCTGGATCCACTGCCCTTGCTTTTCCCTGCAGAGAGCACCCAACTCGGCCCAGCCCCGTTTAATAGTCCTTCCTCTCGCACGATTTGGCGGCTTTAACTGATGTTATATGTGTAGAGCGAGACAGAAGTAGTTTGGTGTGGGCAGTGGTTTGCCTCACTTGACCCCCTTGGAATGTTCAGACTGCAGTGTGGTGCTGCAGAGGGGCTGAGCCAGCATCCAACTTTTTTGGTGGGGTGGTTCGGGCAGGGAGGACTGGGCTGGATGACAGCTTTGAAAACTGGTTGTGAGTGGGCCCCTTAACCCGTTGTGGTGTCAACCCCCTCCTTCGGCCTTACCTTGTTCCTAGGAGGCTAAATAGCTATAACCCCTTTCTTTGGGCCATCTGATGTATCTTTGACCCGTATCCAAGGCTATTCAGTTTCACGATGAGATGCTAATCATTGGAGGCGCGGGCCTTCTAAAAGCTGAGCACCGCAGTTAAGCCTTTCATCACCCGGGCAGGCTTTTCTTCTTGGCCTCTTTATATGTTTGCTGCTGCTATGCTAGCTTACATGTAAATTGGCAGCTCTCCCAGGCGAGATGTGACAGGCTCTTGCCTTAGCAGCCGTTTGCTATCAGAGTGCCAGGCGCAGAAGAACTGTGGGGTGCTGCCTCCAGTCTGCAACTCCCCAAAGTGGGAGGTCTTAAGCCCTCTCTTGCCAGGGGCTGGCACCGCCCATGGCTGCACAAAAGATCACCTGTACTACCTATGCATGGGATTGATATAGGCTGGCCCTGGCTATCAAGCCACGTCACGCAGCGCTGCACAGTAAGGTGGTGGGGGCAGAAGGGGGAATATCTACAAAGGATGGTAGAGAGATCTTGGTGGCTGGAGGATAATTTAGAGTGTTCATCCCATGGGGCATAGCTCATATATGTATTACATATGTATACCTCTTGAGATCTTTGTGGAACCTGCATGTGTATGTTCAAAATCTGGCAGTGACTCTTCATCCTCACACAATGGAATAAATCGGAACCATTTTGCTCGGGTAGTCGTAGTAGCATCAGTTATTTACTATGCAATGGAGAGCACCTACAAAAGCTCAAACTTCGCCCTAGTGGCGGGGGGTGTGCAAAACGCAACACTCCAATTGGATGAATCTACCTTTAGTTTATACATACACGCCAACATTATCCATTCTATTTGGTCTCCAGTCCTGGTTTTAATTTTGCATTCTGGGACCTATAGCCCTGGATGTCTCCATTATAAAGCGATGTCTATACGTCCCAGAATGCAAAGATAAAACCAGGACTGGACTCGTGCCTCCTGAATGGAATGAATGGTGCTTGCCATGTAGGTTTTTGCCCCCAGCGCTCCCTACAGCCACGTGTATGCTGAGCCACTCCCCAACTATAAGGAGATTCTGGCTGTGCCGCTGCTCCTCGAGGTTGGCCCCCATCCTCTGGTCCTACCTCCATTAGATTGACTTTCGGTGTACGTCCCCCTTGGCTCCTTTCCAGGTTGTGATGAGGTTTTGGTCCCCCATCTTAGTGGTGTTGTATTGCCCTGCCAGAATAATTTTGGATGCCAGTGTCAACATTGATTACGTCCCTGAAAAGGGGTGCGTCTTGATGTGATGGCTCAAACCGTGCATCTTTACGTGATTGTTAAGTATCAGCTACACACACGTTTTATTTTGTCTCCCAAGTCGCTGGTTTTGTACAAGAAAGTCCAGGCTCGAGGGAGAAAGATGCAGTGTGCATGTGCGCAGAAGGCCGACACTGTTCCAGTGTGCAGTGCGAAACCTGTGTGCAGGACACAGCTTGCGGCCCTGGCTTTGGAGTCACGGAAAGAGGTGAGTTCTACAAGGGTATTTTGTAGCTTTGAAACTCACGTCATAAGTTTATTATCAAAAACGTGCTTGACTGGTAGCATATCTTTGTCATGGAGTACTGCCGCCATCTCGTGGCAGTACTGCAGAGTGAGCTGTGAATTAGACCTATTTTTCTCAAACGAGAGACGATTTAAAACTTTCTACGATTCAGAAACTTCTTGCACGTCGCCAAATGGGGCCCGTTGGCACCGTAACGTTATTTCATGTTACTCTTCCATCTTCACACCTTTTAGGAAATATATATATTTTTTCCTACGAACACATGTTTAGAATACAGAAGTGAGTCAATGAGTGTCTAGTTCTGCATTGACCAGTTATGTTGAGTCACTATGCTTATATGCTGCACTGAAACCCAGCTGTAATGGTTTCAAAACACCAATCCTTGTCCATTGCGTTTTTTGCCCCCCTTTTCCAGGGTAACACAAGGCCTTAGTCTGCCTCTGCCAAGGGGTGCAAGGGTAAAGTAGGATGGAGCGAAAGGCTGTAGACCTGGGGTGCGAAGCAAGCCGGTGGATGGGTGGCTGGCGCAGAAATTAGCCAACGGTTCTCAGCGCAGTGCCCTATCAAACAGGAGCCGCACGCCCCCCCCAATCACGCAACGCCATGCTGAGGGCAAGCACGGCTCTCGGCGCAGCACTCCCGTGATGAGGGTGCATCGCGCTGTGAGCCTTGCCATGCGGCCATGTCTCGCGGCACGGAGTTCTCTCTCACAGTCACAGGAGCGCTGCGCTAACAGCCACGCTGATGAGTGTGTGGGGGGGGTTGGGGCAGGGTCGGACTGGAACAAGAAATAGGCCCGGACACCAAAAAAATAGGGGCCCACCCCTTGCCTCAAAAAAGTGGCCCACCCCTTGCCTCAAAAAAGTGGCCCTCAAACCATCATCCGTGAATCGCGTCAATTCACGACTTTACAGAAAATGCTATGTATGGAGGGGTCATGTGTCTGTTACATTACAACACAACTCATAAAATAACATTACTTTGCATACAGTTCTGTGACAGGGTCCACAGCTGCAAGGCGCAGGAGTGGCATGAACCAACCACCCCCACTGCGTTTTTGGGACCCTGCTGCAAGTCAATGCTTATACAGCGCTCCGCAACCCCAGCAGGGAAGGAGGGTTAGGTTGACGATGGTTGGATAGGAGGGGGGGGAGTAGGGAAACCAGAATGAGGTTTAGGGAGAGATTATGGATAGGTTGGGGATGTAAGGGTAAGGTTTGATCACTGTGCATGCTTCCAGCTAGCTGTTACACTCATACAAACACACGTCCCAGCGCAGGATCAAAGGATTTCTCCCTTCTCTGGCAGCTTTGGTTTAAGTTTCTGGCTGAAATAGCCCATACACCTCTCACTCTTATACATTGTACACAGTAGAGGTGACGGTACTTGCGCTCCAGTCCCCAGTAAATTAGTAACTCCCCTCATCTCCCTAGGTGCAGCGTTTGGGGGATCTGGAAGCATGTACCTGTTTAAACTTTACATACAACAAGAACACTAACCCCGGCACCATTTTTAGTTTGCGCTATTCGGTAGGGGTGTTGCTAGGGCTGGAAAAAGATCCAGGGGCAGGCTATGCTAATGTCGGGACTGGCGAGACTCTGGGCTAGCTACCATTTTGGTTGTAGGCAGCCCTGCCCCCTGAGCTTCTATCCGGGGCTATAACGAAAAGAGAACCAAGGGTTATAGCTTCCTTAGACCCCCCCACACCCTCGCTAGCAACGCCTTTGCTCATGGGAACTCTTTGAGCTCACATTAATCAGCCTTATCAAACTTGCACTTGAAGTGCCTGCCAGTGTGTTTATCAAAGCCGTCTTCTGAGAGTTATAAGCTTAATTGGTGTTGCAAATCACTACTGATGTAATAAAAATGTCTTAACCAGGCCATCCTAGAGCCACTTGATTTATAGGCATTCTGTGTGACCTGCTCGGAAGTCCTGTTAAAAACACTTGTGCTTGTGTGGAATGTAACCATGGTGCATGCATGGTGTGTGTGCATCAGGTCTTATATGACTCTTATGCCGTGTGTGTAAAATGGTTGGTTATGATTATGGTTTTTGCTGTGGAGTACATATGTGCTGTGGGCGATTCGTTCACTTCACACTAGTGCGTGTTGCACTGCACACACACTAGTAAGTTAAGTATGGGTCACAGCCTTGGATTTGGGGGCCGTGCGAGCTGCTGAACATGGGAGAGCGCAAGCCAAGCGTATGAGAAAAGTGACCATAGACCAGTCTGAAAAAGTCCCACAAGCACAAGTTTCTTATTTGTTATTATTCACAAAAAACTCTGAAGTTTCTATAGGCACATTTAGGAAAATAATGTTGCCAAACAGTGTATTTTAAAACACCCAGGTTTAGTAATAGCATGAGCACAGTGTACATACTACAACACTGGCCTGTTGGCCCTGCCCTTCAGTTACTGCCCTATTACACGTTAAACCAGCTGAATCTAATGATAGCAGTCTGAGTCCTGCCCAAATGACGTCTTGCTCTGGAAGGACTAGAGAGCGAGAGCAGACAGGGTACAGTAGTTTGAGATGCCCATATACTGCCCATTGGAAGTGTAAAAGCAGGTGGCGCTCGTTGCTGGTGACATTTACTGTGAACACTTGCCTTTTTTGGAAAGTGTGCTTTGAACCACTGTAAGTTACAATGTGGTGGTAAAAAATGGGCATGGATTCTATAATCATCCATGGAGAAAGACATGTGACAGCCCTTGCAATAATCCATTCGGCAAACGCACAGTCACAAAAAAGGATAAAATAAAGTGGACAGAAAATCAGACGTTCAGTGGTGAAACTTAAAACGATGGGCCATCCCATTCTGAATGCGTTGAGCGGGAAGCCAAATGTGGCACAACGCAAAGCTCTATGGGCAGGTACACCACGGAAGCACTCCCCCACACTGGAGCCCTCCCTTTAGCTAACCAAGACTGGACACGCTTTTCAAAAGGGTTAGAATAAAGCTGTCACGATATCTTAGAAGCTGCAAACACTTTGGATTCAGATGAGCAGGTTTTCTATTTTTTTTTAAACATTTGTAGTGGTAAGGTTTGAGGTGCATGCATCAACAATTTGTTTGTTTTCATAAGTGAACAGATAAAACGAAGTATGTCATGATAAATGCATTGAAATGAGCCACAATGTATTTGCGCGCCGGGTTTCAATATAAATGCTCTGCTTCGCTTAGTATGTGTGTGCTATTTCAAGAGCGCATACGTTTCAATGCAAAATAGTGTACCAGTCTGAAAATATCCTCAAAAGGTGTACACTTCTGCTTGCCAAGTCGTGCCAAAAATAAGCAAACCCGCAGACTGAATTTGCTACGTCGTTTACAGAGGCCTATAGTTCCGATCACTTCTTATTGTTCAGCAGTTTCTCTAATTATATGTTGGTGCACTGTGTTCGTTTGTAAATAAATCAAGTCCCAGAAATGTCTCTGAATACTACTGATATGTTCTTTTCAAGCAAAAGTATTTGCAACTGTCTTGAAACTTGGCCTAGATCAGATGAAAAAAGGCATCCCAGTTTTTTGGACACTGCTTAGGTGTTGGGAAGAGAGGTTGAGATAAGCTAAATACAATCCACTAAGATATCGAATCAAATATTGAAAACGGCTTTAATTGCATCGTATCTAAAGCGAGGATTGGCAGTTTAGGGAGGGTGAGGACAGTCACATTGTAGCCGATTGGGGCTGAAAAGCGAAACAGACTGCGCACTGCACTCCGTGACAAATGTTGTTAAGGCAATAAAAACACACCCACAACAGGATAATAAAATAAAAAACCGCAGGCGCCCCGGTGCCTCCTATCAAGGCAGCCCCTGTGCTGTGGACCCGAGGCCTCCGCAGGCTATGACATGAAGGGTAATTACCGTGGACCCGGGGATCAAACCCGTGTTGCCCCCCTAAGCTATCCTCCCGAGACCTGATGTTCGTGTGATTTTCTTTGGGCACAAGCAGCCTGTGCATGCGGTACGAAGCCACAAAGGGGCAGTTTTGGGGGAGTAGAAAAAGCGGCATGGTCAAATCTAGGGAGAGCTGGCGCCGCATGAGTTAGAGAACAGGAACTGACTGAGAGCAATATTGGGGCAGAATGAAGGACAGCGGGCAATACATTTGGGGCAGATCCTACCTAACCTCCGCGATGTAAAACGCACCGAGTCTGAGCTGGTGGGCTGCCTGCCAATCCATTAGAAGTCTGACCTTACCTGATTGTGCACTCTACAGCACAGTTAGCAGGCTGGCTGCTGTGGCCTGGGCACTGGCGGCCTCCTCTGACTCGCCTGCCCTGCAGCCCTGGTGACTCCTCTCCTCCTTAGTGGCTGTGGGCACTGGACAGTGGCGGGCTGACGGCCTCCGAGTTGTCTGGTGGTCCACCCCTGGACTGGTGTGTGCACTGCAGTGTGGCTCAGCTGGCACTCTTTGTCTCTGTCTCTAGTAGTCTGTGCCCGCTCTGTGCTACCTATGCGCCGTGTGGTGTGGCCAGAATCGTGCCCATGGTCAGAGGCCCAAGGCAAAAATCCTCAATCACGTCACGTGGTGTGACGTCGTGGACCTGGCGGCACAGTGTCTATGTAGGGCGGGCAGCTGGCCCTGCAGCAAATTTTATTGGCCCCCGCCTTGTTCGGCGGCGGCCGCAAGCCCCAGGCACAAATTGCTGTTTCAACTTTGCAAGAAGTGCAACAAATTTGTTGTTACTTCCTGCAAAGTTGAAGTGAAGCAATTGAGTGTGTGTGAAATGTGTCAGTGGCTGCACTGCCGTGTCAAAGTGCCGGAGGTAACCTTCTGGACAAGCCAGACTAATCAAGGTAGCATTGGCGGCGGTCGTGACTAGGTCTCAGGAGGGGTTAGGGTGACTGAAAGACCTCAATGAGCACACAAAGTAAAGGACACTTACAAATCAATCGCAGTCAGGTGTAGATATATTAAAAATACAAATACATTTATTCAAGGCCTTTGAGCTTCAACACAATAGTTATTAACAGTAACACTTTTAAACAAACACAATCCTACTAAAATACATATATACAAAACCAAGGGACCATTGGTTAATGCACACAAGGGGTGAACAACCTAGAAAAGGGAAGGAAGCAGGTAGTGCAAAAAGTCTTTAGACAGTTCTGAAGCAATTACAATCCTGAGAGGCAGCCCAGTCCCTAAGAAGAGGGGAGCCTATTGCTCAAATGTACTTGGTAATGCTGCTAGTGCAGATGGGCGAAAACGGGGTCTCTTGTAGGCTCTGTAGCAGCTCAGGAAAGGGGGTGAGTTGATGCAGAATAGGTTCCCACTATTCGAGGAGGGTCTCCCCGAGATGGCAGAACCAGTTCCAAGAGTTGGGAATATTTCATAGAACAGGTTATCTGTGGAAAGGAGTGGGGGCCTCAGGGGCCAGTCGTGCATAAAAATTGATGGATGCGCTAGGGGCCATGGGTAAGGGTTTCAATTACTCACCGACCCTCGGCGCCCTCCAGACCAAACTTCGGCAGTCTAGTCCAATTCGGATGTAGATTTAAATGCGGCAATATCGCGGCTCTGCAGCTTTCAGCAACGAAGTTACAATGTTGATTCCCAAACGGGACAGTGGCGATTTCTTCGCTCCTGGTGGATGGATCAGGCCAGTTTCACTGTAGCAGGCTTCAAGGCACAGAGGGGCCACAGCTGCAATGCACTTGCACAGTTAGTCACCACGGCTGGGTGACACGGTAACCGCGTGTACTACGGTTCGGGCGCTCTCTTTACTCCAGACCTGGGAATGCCAAGTGTACAAAATTCGGCGTGAGAGTGCTGTGAACACAGAGCTTGCAATGTACCAAGTTTCAAGGGCCTCCTCAAAATGGCAGATGTATCAGAGCAAAGGTCCTGCGCAAGCTGGTCAGCCCACTGGATGGCCGAGGGACACGTCCGAGAAGGCTTACTTGCAGGGTTTGATGAAGGTGCCGAGAATAGTTGGTCCCACTATTCCAATGGGTCAAAGCGCCTTTGCAGACCTTCTAGTTTGATCAGATGCAGATGGGTCAGTTGGGACGACAGCGGGCTCAGGGTGTCAAACCTTCCAGCGGTTCACCAGCGGTTCCTTGTCTCGGCTTCTTGGTTTCAGGATACTTGGATCCTATCCTTCGTTCAATGAGAACTCAGGCGATCGACATGGTATGGGTGTTTGGAGCCTTCTCTTATCCAGAAACTCCTTCGCTCCAAAACGAAGAGGACCCATTGGGAGATCTACTCACATACAGGCAAACCATACGTGGACCAATCATGGACCATGGTGGTCCCAGGTATTCACAGCACACCAGACTCTGGCACCATGGATATGTATTGGAACCAGACAGTCCGGCCCACATCCTGGTAGCACACACAAGGTATGCAGAATCCTATGACATCTTGGTGTTTCGCGGGAGAATGCATGCCCAAATAAGGGCTGATCCGGGTCGCCTCAAGCGGGGGAAGGTGAAGGGGCAAGATGGCCAAAGGACAGGACAAAGAACCTCGTGGTGTGGCCATTTTGGAGCCAGGCCACCTATTCATGCCAACTGCGGTAAACGCGGTTTACCTGGCAGGAAAGGGTTAAAAATACATGAAAAGAAAAGCTGCCACCAGCCCTGTTCAAGGCACACCTGTACTTCTCCTATAAAATCCTTCGAAAGTATCTAGGGCCTTTAGAAATGTCAGGAAGACCCAGGTGCACTGTACTGGAAGGTACATTGTGCACTTGCAACATGTTGCAGAAAAGTTGCAACATTGACCAGGACTAAGGGAAACAAAGTCTCCCAGTACTGACTGTCTGTAAGGGCATGTCAGTTTCCCCATAATAAAGCGAGTGAAAAGCCCAGGGGAGTGCAGCAGAAGGCTGTGCTCCTCTGGCAAAAAAGTCAGACTATGGTGTTCGACATCAGCAAAACGTTGGGGGGGGGGGGTACTCAACTGGAGGGAAAATTGCACATGAAATGGAAATCTTTCCTAACACTTGGACTTGTGCTCTGTGATTTCTGAAACCTGTGATGCACTGGCCCGCCAGGAGCCTACTGTTACCCAAGCAAGCAGTGGGAAAGCCAGTAGGGTTTGGCTATCTTATGTCAAGTGTGGCCTCCTCTTCTACCATGTGCTTCAGGCCATTGCAAAATGACAGCAAGAAGGTTTGTGCCATTACTGGTGATTATCGCTATAGTACATAAGCAGGCTTGTTCTTTTTCCAACTTTTGACATCCTCGCAGGCGCTGTAACCTCGTCCTTCTCTCCGCAGCATGTTTAAGAAGGACTGCTGTGAGTTAAGGAGGACTGCTGCGGGTCAAGGAGGATCATCCTCATCAACCCGCAGCAGTGCTTAAACATGTTGTGGGGAGAGGGACAAGGTTACAGCCCCTGCAAGCATGTGAAAAGTTTGAAAAAATACAGGTCTGACACAAAACGTGGTAAAGCAGAAGAGGAAGAGGGCAGGGCCATGACGAGATGCGATGAGGCAGGTGGAAAAAGGCCCAGGATAAGGCTGAATGTGGGGCATGAGATGGAAACCAAGGTTGCTAGAGAGAGAATGGGGCCAGGGAGAGTCCCAGAATGTCAAACAGAAAAGGCAAAGCAGGAGGAGGGTAAAAGTGTGTTGAAGAACAGGATAGAGACACCCACAGAATGGGACAGGACAGGGAAGAGAGCGAGAGACCGAATGTTAGAGAGGTTGAGCTGAACTAGGAAAGGCAGAAGAGACAGAATGCGAGAGACAGAAAAGAAGGCACAACGTGAGACAGAAAGGGAGAGCGATGGAGTGAGACAGAATATGAAGGAGTGAGCAAGACATTGCCAGAATGTGAAATGGAAGAGCACTGTGTGAGTGGAGGGAACAGAGAGAAAAAGGAGAGACAGAGGGAATGGGGAGAGAACTTAGAGGTTATTAAAGGACAGAAGATTCAAAGATGAGAGAAGGCAGACCAATTGGAACAATAAGGGAAGAGACAGGCAGAATGGGAGAGAAACTAAAAGGCACTAAACAGAAGGGGAAAAGGGAGAGAAAGGGAACAGGAACAGCAGGACAGAGAAAAGGAGACGACACAGCTACTTAATGATAAGAAGACAATAGACCAAATGAGAAGTCTAGAGAACCAACAGACCGGGTGCAGGGCTAGATACATAAGAGACAGAAATGGAGGAAGAAGAGAAAGAGAATGGGAGGGATGAAGGGGATATGGAGAGTAGGAAGTCAGGAGCAATGAAAGCCTGAATTTAAGGGCTTGAGAAGGAAACATATATTGCATATGGTAAGATGAGGCAACAAGAGAATGGCAGTCAAGCATAGAGAGGAAGATGGCAGGCAGAACAGGTGAAGTAAAGAAGGAAGAAGTGTGCTGCAAAACAGATTAACGTACAAGCTTCTGCCGCAACCCTCGCACCACATAACCAAACTTCTCAACTCTCTCATTTTGTAAAGTCAATGAGAGGTGAGTGTGGGCACTTAGTTTCTTGCCATACTCCCTGCTCAGAGCTACACCTTTGACCATGGGTAGGTGGTCTCTGGAATGCTTTGTCCGCCTCTCATCCAGCAAACTCAATGACTCCGGCGGTGTGGGTGGGCCCGACTTCAAAACGTTTTCCTCAAGGGGGGTTTGGCATAATAACATTTGAAGACCACTTGTATAGCGGGAGTGTGCCTAGTGCGGTGTTGACTGAGGAGTGATGCTGTGAAACCTGTTGTTGAATGTGAACTGATGGGTCCTCTCTGGGATATGGCCGTAACAATAGAAACAGGTGGTTAATTGGAAACGGCACCTGTCTTTACCACTCTCCCGATTACGGTAATATTGGAATTAACTGCATCTGCAAAGGAATAACACACACCATATCCATCACCTAATGAGGTTAAATGTCTCCCCGCCCCCCGGAACATCTTTAAAATCTCTCCTGTAATTACTATTTTAACTCCATACTGATGGGGAGCATAAAGCAAGCCCTTTCTTTTAATTCAAGAAAGTGTTTTGTGATTGGGACAACTAAAGGGGTTTAAGAGTAGGCCATCTTGGATGCCCACCTTCTTACCATCTTTGCCACATAATATTCAGAAGGGTCCCAAATGGCCTTTTGGTGGATGCACATTCTTTGTACAGAAGCAGTATGAATTGCTACTGTGTGCAGTCCATTTCCATCTGCAAAATGAGAATGGGAATGGATTTTGAAAAACCTAGAAAAAAATGAGATTTCCAGAAATACCACATTCCGATTTTCAGGAGCTCCACATAATTCCAGTAGCGCCAATCCTGGCAGATTTTTCTTATATTGAGGTTGAGTTGAAGAATTAATGGGGGGGGGAGGAAAGAGGGGAGAGAGGAACGAGGAGAGAGGGGGAGAAAAAGAAAATATTGTGGCAACATGCATAGGAGTCACTTGTGTGATGTTCATCAATGCGGCAGCTTGGTGCCCAAAGTTGGTGCACCACCGGCCATTCACTTGGGGGGGGGGAATTCCCTCAGCAAAGCCAACTAATCTTAAGGAGAAGACGACTAGTTCTGGTCACCATCAGGGGGTTAGGCGTTATGGATCAGCTACGTTCTGAGTGTACGCGCACACGTGTTTGTCTGCATATGTATGTTTATATATATATTACATGACCTGCGGTAGCGGGCTTGTAGGTACAGTTAAGTTGCTGAACTCATCGGAAGAGCACTTCTTCGGCGGATTAGAAGTCGGCTCCCCCTGAACGAATCTTCACCAAACTTTGCAAAATAAGTATATGGGCGGCTCAGAATTTTTTAGCCAATGTGGGTGAGGTTTGGTGAGGGAGGTTTGGTGCAGGGGGGGCTGAAGTTATAGGGGGGGGTCCCACTTTTTTTTCTTCATAGACTGAATAGGGGAACATTTGTGCATGGCTACAGGCCGAACGTCTGGACGGATTTTCTCCAAATTTGCGGGAGGCTTTGGTCAGAAAGCGTGCTTTTGTGTGTTTGGTGGAAATCCGAGTAGTAGTTTGTTGCAAAGAACTGAAATATACAGCAAAAAATGTGACATCTCGGTCTACTCCGCTGACCCATTTCCCTGTTTGCTCCGCGGACCGCAGTGTGATTGTCGCGCGGTTCAGCGTGATGTCGGCGAACAGTGGACGCGACCCGTGGTTGTCTGGAAGGAAGCGTGCTGTGCATCAAAGTTGTAGGGAGACGCCGCCATGGTGTATCAGAGGATAGGGTTGTGGTGTGTGTGGCAAGGTCGGAAGAGATAGTGTGCGTGGTAGCATTGTGCCCACTAAAATAGTAGTAGTATATGGTTCCGCTCCGGCATCCCATTTTTGCTGGTCACTGCGCAGGTGAAATTTTGAGTGTACTGCAGTGGGCGGTGATGGGATGTGTTAGAAAAGTTTGCTATGACGGCGCCATGTTGTATGGGAGGACAATGCGGCGGCGAAAGGGCCTGAAGAACATAGTGCATGGCATCAGGTGGTGCGAAGAAGGTATGGAAAGGGGGCTCGAGTGAGAAGTGCTTCATCTGGGAAATGTTCTGAGAAGAAGAGGGTGGTGTGCCAGCGGTTTCAGTGCACAGTACGGCAATGTGCGGTTACCTGAAGAGGCAACACACTTGTGTGGTGATTGCAGGGAGCCTTAGGTATGGCATGGCAGCTTTAGGCCTTCCGCTATGTACCCAGCAGTCTAGGCCTTCCTCACAGCCAGCACAACATTATGTAGCCATGTAATTGTCACTAGGCATGCATTTGAAGTAGTTGAGGTGGACAGAATGGTTGCAGAGGATATTGTACACTTGGGCGAACAGCTGAAGAGCGGTAGTATGTGTACATGACCATATGGTGTTCATCATTGCCTCCGTTGTACAATAGGGAGGCACATGGCAGCCATTGCGTTTGCTATGGGTAGGCCCTTATAAGAGCCTTGCTTAACGGAGCGTTTGAACGCATTGGCCCTTGAAAGGAAGTCATGAGCATCAGAAAGTTGCAATATGGAAGTGATCAGCAGCAGAAAGTTGCAATATGTACAATGTACACAGCCACTTATGTACTGTTTTGCACAGGTAGCAGAACGTCATGGAGCCATGAATGTTGCTGATGGGGCCAGGGTGAAAGTTGGTAGGGCCCATTGCAGATGGGGAGTGCGTTGGACATGATAGGAGGAGTGAAACATGAGTTGGGCTAGGGTGTGCTATGTGTGATGATGGGGTAGTGGTCAGTGAGGGCAGAGCAATGCTAGAAGGGGAGTAGTATGAAGAGCACTTGAAACGAACAGTGCAGTAGGGCATGATGCGTGTGCTAAGGCTGTAGCCCCTTCGATAAATGGGTGCCCACTGTGAAGTCTGTGCACAAAGGTAAAGTAGCTTTCACATTCTTGGCTTGGGTGTGTGGTTTGTGATGATTGCATAACATGTTGGTTTCATAGTTGTGGGGATTGGTTGCAATTCGTACACTGTGCAGTGCATGGCTTTACCTCATGAACTTAGTACTTCTGTAGTGTGTCCTGCCAGTGTAGTGGTGAAGTAGTGGATGCTTAGAAGTTGCTAGGGGTGACCGGCGTGCGGCTGACCACTTGTTAACCTGTATGCGTCTGTTGTGTTGTGCTGGGTGTGGGGAAGACGAACAGTATTGGGTGCACGAGTAAAGGCTGGAGGCTGTTGGCCCTGCACCCAAGACCCCATGTTTTGCCAACACCCAATGCACCACAATGCGGCCATGCACATTTGCCTCTACATCTCTCTGCGGATGGTGACTTTAGAATAATGGGTGTGGATAGTATTTTACACTTTGTGGAACTACCAAAGTGAGGTGGTATGCGTCAAGGAGCACATGCGGTAGGTTATTGTACGTGTTATTGTACGTATGGCACATTAGGGAGCTGTAAGTTGGCATTTCCATTTCCCTTTAGACGACTCTTGCTTGAGGAACTCTTGTTACATCTAGCGGCATGAAAGGAAGTGATCAGGATTGGAAAGTTGCTATATGGACAATGTACGGAGGCATGCACATACCGTTTAGTGTAGCCAACGCTACGTCATGGAGCCATGCATGCAAAGTTATGTCTACTGGTTCAAAGTAGATGGCACATTGTTGGTTTATGTGTGTAGTTAGGCTGCATTGTGCACATTGTTGGTTGCATGGGTGTGGTGATTGGTACAACAACCAACAACCGACAGTTGTAAGTGTGTGGGTGGAGATGTTGCAGTCACCAGTTCTGCAGTGTGTCCACTGCGTGTAGTAATGGAATACTATACATATGGATGAGATGATGATGCTAGTGCTTCTTATGTGTGCTTCCCTAGTGTGCATTGTGGACATTAGTAAGTGCTGCAGTTCAGAAAGCAGCATTGCTTATATGCATGTAGTAGAGTGTTGAGAGCAGGCCCAATGTTTTGTAGAATGTGCTCCTCGGTTGCCATGCTTACAATGCTTTGTGATTGAAAGTGGGTAGGGGTGCCAAAGACTGTGATATGTTTGTGTGTAACGGTAAGTGGAACAGGTGTTGTATGGCTGCCTCATGGTGCAGCGGTTGGGTGGACGTGCTGGTGGCTATGTTGCCTTTGATATTTCTGGCACATGCGTACATGGTGGCCTGCATGGCTCTGTTAAGTTGTGGTGGGTGTGGCCAAGGACTACACTGTTGGGTTCATGGCCGAAGGGCGTAGGCCATGTACCCAGCAGCCTAGGCCTGCAGCACAGCCAGCATGATATTATGTAGCCATGCAGCTGTCAGTCTGTATGCATTAGAAGTACGTGAGGTGCACAGAGTGGTTGCGGAGGACATTGAACAGCAAAAGTGAGTTGCTATGCGTACGTTACCATATGATGTTAATCATTGCCCCCGTTGAACAATAGGTAGGCACATCTCAGCAATTGTTTCCTATGGGTAGGCTGCTGTAAGAGCCTTGCTTGAGGACGTGTTTTAACAGATTGGCCCTTGAAAGGAAGTCACCAGCATGACAAAGTTGGAATGTGGAAGTGATGAGCAGCAGAAAGTTGCAATATGGACAATGTACACAGGCACTGATATACCGTTTCATATTGACAGTGCAACGTCATGCAGCCATGCATGTGCAGATGGGGCCAGGGTGAAAGGTGGCAGGCCTAATTGTGCATGGGGAGTGCATTAAACATGACAGGCGTCGTAAAACAATAGCTTTGCGGGTTGTCTGTAACTGCTGCTTAAATTGTAGCGTTTCATGTGTGATTTGTGAGTTGTGCCTGTATTGTTATGTCCATGGGTATGATGAGTGTTTGCACATGGTACATTTTGCAGTGCATGGGAGCTTATGGAGTGGACAGTAATATAGTGTGCCCACTGAGTGTTGCGGTGAGAAAGTGTGTGTGTGTAGTACTGTATAGGGTTCAACCGCATAGTGTATGTACTTGAGTAGTGTGCATTGTGGAGATTACTAACTAGTGTACTGCACTTTAATGTATTGTATATCTGGAGTGGGAGGAGTGCTGGGAGGAGGAAAAATATTGGTACCTGCAGTTGGTGGTGGTTGGTGCCGCTCTGAGTGAATGTGGAGGCTGAAAGTGTGGATGGGTTTGGGGAGCTGTAACCTGGAGGTGCTTTCTCATGACCGAAGACCTGTTCTGTGAGTGTGCAAAGGTATGTGTGCAGTGCAGAAATGATAGTGTTCGATGGGGAGGGCTTAGATGTGAATGGTACATCCCTCAGTGAGCATTGCATACTGCCATAAGGCGAGAGTGTAGCATATACAGTAGTGGAAATGGAAGAAGGAGTGGGTGTGCCTGAGTGGGGTGTGGCCCTCGCTGTAGCTGGGAAGGCACACATACTGCAATGTGCCCTTTTCTGCATGTAGCATTTGCATTTGGAACAGTGGGGATTATCCAATCAGGTGTGGGGGGTATGGTTCAAAGGAAGGGCCGGTGATCTATTTCACCAAAGTTCGATGTAATCACGTTCACAGACATTGACAGACGCAGACTGCTCATCGTGGGAGACACCTTTGTGCAAGATTTCCACAGGTATGCTGTGGAAAGAGGCTGTGATAGTAACTTTCACTTGCAAGGTGTGGAGGCTTTTTGCGGCACCGTCTGAGTGGGGTTTTGGTGCCATGGTTTTCCTTTTTTACATGTGTGGCCTCCATCTGTACTCTGCATGTTGTGGTTGTGCATTATGTAGGACTACACTTGGGGTACATGTCCTGCTCATGTTTGCTCCGTCACCTGAAGAAGGTGATGAGAGCAGTGATGCACATTTTTCCCACAGCCAAGGTGATTTTCTCCTGCATCCCACCAAGAGGTGCATGGGACCATGCCGGTGTAATTTGGCCACAGCCAGAGGTCGGGAGGTGTTTTATAAACAGATGGATGTGTGAGTTTGTGTAGTGCTGCGATGTTCTGCATCTACTATGACCGCATGAACGAGCAAGATTTGCAGTCGTTTGAAGGAAATGGCATGTTTTTCACCTCCTTTGGCAATGCTGTTTTGTTTGGTACTCTGCAGAACGCGTTGCAGACAATCCTGTACAAGTGTAAGGTAAGTGTTCACGTTCAGTACTTACAAATGTCACAAGGAGAAGGAAATGGACACTCATTGGAAAAGGACAAAAGAAAAAAAAATGTTATTCAAGGGCGTACACAACAAAAACAGGACAAGAGGAAAGAAAATGAAAGAAATAAGTGCTTTCTTAGACAGTACTACAGACCGAAACCCTACCTTGTTTGTTTCACATTTTTTCTGGCTAACCCCCATCCCCACCCCTTCACCCATTCGCTAGTATGAACACTTAGTGGATTACGCTGTACTTTCATGATTGCATGTGCCACATGCAGCCAATTTTTGGATGGGAGGCATGGAAATGAAAGTCTGGAGGAAAAGACAGTGCTGTAGAAGGTTAGTGGGTCTTGTGTGTACCGAAACACTGTGGCAGCATGCTGGTTTGTACAAAAGTGCAGGAGGGTATGGTGGAAGTGTGGAACGGAAGGGGCATGTATCCTGGGGGTATGCATGAACGGTATGCATTTGTTTGAAGGGGCGTAAATTGGAAGCAGATGCTTTTCAGCAATGTTTTTAGAAAGTGTGCACTTAATTGGGTACTGGGAAAAACATGGAAGAACTTTGCAGAGTACACGTCAGTGGCATACTGTTGTGCATTAATTGTGTGTATGGTATGATGTGGAATTGTATTGTATGGCATTTGTAATGCGGCCATAGAGACGTTAACGAAAGCACAATGCGGCAAGGGAGGGGTAAAAGACGGGAGACGGAGAGTACGACCCTACTGGTGCAGGTGTGACATACATCGCCCAAGTGTATGGGTCGAGGGAGGGGAAGCTACAGTTCATGGGATGAACACGAAGTAATATTAAGTGAAAGTACGGGCCGCTTGCGCCAAGTGCTCGGATAAGTGGACACATGAGGTGGTGGAGGAACTTTTAGGGATACAGAAAACACTCGGCAAGTGTGGGGTTTGCTACAAAGGCAGTGCAGTGCAGGGGTTCGCTTGGCAGGGGGAGGCCACATGGGCCCAACATGTCAGAGTGGGAAGGTGACCAGGGTCGGACTGGGACAAGAAATAGGCCCGGTCACCCAAAAAAGTGGCCCACCCCTCGCCTCATTACCCTTGACCTCTGTCATTTGACACCACCCCAAAGTGACATCCCGGGAAGCGATAAAACGTGCCCTTTCACCCCTTGACAAAACAGGAAGTGTCATCAAATAGAATTGTCCCTAAGTGCACTAAATTACACTGACCCCAAGCAGACGTCCAAGGCCAATTGATATTTTATTGTATAGCTCTTATGCTCAAGCTCTTTTTTTTACAGAACAAATATGCATACAATATCACCCAACCTGGGTTGGTACTCATTTATCGACGTAAGAAGACTTAAAAAAAAAAAAAGTTTTCTTTTTTTCCTCCCTTCAAACCGGCCCCCACTCCCCAAGGCTGATTTCAGTCAATCAGTGTATGGTAGGCAGTCAGCCGGGGAGAGGAGCACAAACGCACACGGTAAGAGAAAGCCTTGCGGTGCTTTCGGAACCAGCAATGTTAACCTCAAGTTTGAGGGAGGCTGTTGCAGAGGGAGGCCTGAGGCAAAAAAAAAAAATGTACCACCATGTGGGTTCTTGCAAAAGTGACTGACCCTGAGGGAGTTGGAGGCGGATGCGGAAAGAGCTTGCGCACGGACATGTATAGAAAGTTAGAGTTCAAGGTATTGATGTCCCAGGGCCCAGAAGGCCTTCTGCATAATGCAGAGTCCGAAGGAGTCCCAGTGAGTCCCGCTTTGCCGCAGACGACTTTTCCCGTACGTGGAGTGCATTTTGCAGCGGATTTCCTCTGTGAAGGACTACTGGCCCCACAAGGTGAACAGACCTCAAAGACTGATCAAGAAGGACATTTATTCAGTCTAAAGTGTCCCTATATTTTCATGAACATTGATCTAGCTTATCTTTCTTTTTAGGCAGTGCAAACGCTGTGGGAGGTCCTATAAAATCGTGAACGCGCGCGCACTGCGTGCACGCACCGAAGGAGTCCCGGTGAGTCCCGCTTTGCCGCTTCGCCGCAGCGCTGCGGTGGAGAGGCTCCAGGGCCCCTACCTTCCCAAAAACAGCTCTTGGCCTCTAAGTAAGAATGCGTCTCACCTTAACATCGGGCATGCCAGCCCGAAGTACCCTCATGAGAGGGAGTGTTGGGGGCTCAAGAGACCATAAAGATGACTCCATAATATGTTCTACTCCTAGAAGGAGACACGTTAAACTCCTGGCCCCAGCTAATGTGGACATCTGTAAATTTTGTAAACGGTCTCTCTCGGCCTTTCGGGCTCAGGCCGGGAACTCACCCCAGGCCCTCCCCGAGAAAGGGATCTTGGGGTGGGGCTGGGGGTGGGGCTGGGGG
Source organism: Ambystoma mexicanum (assembly GCF_040938575.1). Taxonomy (NCBI): domain Eukaryota; kingdom Metazoa; phylum Chordata; class Amphibia; order Caudata; family Ambystomatidae; genus Ambystoma; species Ambystoma mexicanum. Next base: position 611,491,518 of record NC_090925.1, on the reverse strand, counting down.
TGGAGGGGGGGGTAACCGGGCCGAGTCAATTAAAAAAGGAATTAACACTCAGGACAATTTTTTAATAGAGGACCCTTTGAAAAACCAGCCACTGGTGTGCCCCGGGAAGCATTGTTCCATATCTGATACAGCCTTGTTGGAATCCTTGCCTGTGTCGGGCGCAATGGCCCAGGGTGTTGATCTTATGGGGAGTGAACCTCAAATAGGGGACATTGCGGTGATTGATTTAGAGGCTAATGATTCTGTTTTTTCGGACAATCTCTTACCAGTGTCACCAGTAATGTTCTCAGAGAGCTCAAGAAGTGACCCTCACTCGATTGGTAGTGACCAGGGAAGGTTAACAGCCTCTTCAAGCTCTGCAATTGAATCCTTATCTACGACTCAGCAAGGGAATGCGGGCAATGTGTTAACCCACAATCAAAGCATGAATACATCTGTCATGGTATTTCAAAGGGAGAATGATTGGGGGATTGCCTTACATGCTATGAATCTTGCATTAACGACAATGTCTAGAGCTCTTGTAGCATGCGAACAGAAATTAATTTGGCAGGCTGAATGTATGGAGAAAATTATGAAAGGGCAACTCGCCAATGTCGTCTCTTTAGCGAAAATATGGGAGAAATGCGTGTCACCAAAAGTGCAGAAACCAATCTTGAATAATGTAGCTGCGCAGACAGAGAATGATGTTGATACTAGTACACGATTGGGGGGTGTCAAACATGGGAACCCAAAAACACAGGTGGTGGAATCTGTGCTTCTGTGTTTTGTGGAGGTCATCTATGAAAATTCAAAGTGAGGGGGAGGTCAAAGGGTACAGGGGGAAGATTGTTTAAAGCTCCCACACGCTACACTTGAGGAAATGGATGCGGAGGAATCGACCCTTAAGATGTTAGATGCAGCTTCTCTGGGGAAAAGCAAAAAAATAAACCAGAGAAACCCCCTTCAAAAACCATCAAAATTGCTGCAAAAAAGCTACCAAAGAATCAACAAATACCCAAGTCGGTGGGGAAATCATCTGTTAAACACTTCTTTAAGGTGATCTCGGTCCCTAAGCGTACAACCTTGGCAGCCTCTGAGGCTATTAAACAAAAATACATAGCCCGTGCCATTGATAAAAGAAAACATTGCTGAAAAGCATCTGCTTCCCCTTCAGCCCTTAGAGTACCCTCCTTTGGATATTCTGGTGGAAGAATTATCGACGACATGCAATGGTATAGAGCAGGCGCCACCCCAGCAGAAATCCAAAACAGTAACAGATCCCCCGAAAGACCGGATAGACGAGGTGGGGAATAACTCTCAGGTTGACCATCAGCGGGTAGAGATCCGGAAAGTGGTTGAGTATATGACGAAGTTACGCCCTACTCCTCTCCCGCTACCCGCTAAGCCGTCTGCTTTTAATCAGTCTGACTTGGCACAAAAGGGGAAAGATAGATCGGGCTTGGATAGTGATGTACAAGCTGTGCCCTTTTACTCAAGCATTGAGCCCCGAGTAAACCCAAAAGTGGTGTTGGATTCCCTGAGGGCTCCTCAATGGAGTGGTGAAGTGGAAGTTCCTCAGCCAGCTGAATCTGTTAGTCAACCGAAAGGGGTCATGGTACAGATTGATAACATTGGAGACTTCTCACAGATAACGCGGCCAATCATCTCTCTAATAGAGAAGGCTTTGAAGAGAATGCAGAGCCCGAATACACAATTGGAAGAGGTGCCCCCTCAGATTAATAGCAACCAATCTAAGGATAAGCATCACAAGCCCCCATTGAGAAACACGCATGCCGAGTTTCCCTTACTTTTATCATGTAGAAGACCACCATGTACTCAATATGATCTCAACAGGCGGGCGATCTTAGCTATTTTTTCAGAGATCCCCAATTTACGAGATGTGGTTTCTGCTGATATGGCCCAAGTGGAATTTCTAACCAAATCTAATCTGAATGCAGTGATTTTGTGGGTGAAATCAAGAGTCGTCCAGAATGTAATTTGGCAAGCTAGAGAGGAGTTGTTCGCTTTAGGGTTCGTCCTAGAGCCTTTAAGCGACAGAGCATTAACTCCCCAGCAATCGCCCCGGTATACCAATGGGGTGAGGAGCGAGATTGAGAGAAATCCTAAAGACCAACCGCTCTGTGAGGCCCACTCGCTTGGCGGAAGGCCTGGCCCAAACATGATGAAGTAATGCGAGAATGGGGGGAGGGAGGTGCTTTGGGCAATGCCTAACAGTTATGTTATTGGGCAAGTTAATGGCTGGGTCGGAAGTGTACGCTTTGCTAAATGTTTACTGGAACCCAATTGCCATGTCAGATGACACCTATTTTAACGATCTAAATAACATCCTAGACTTAGTAGTTATGAATCCCAGGATAAGTGGATTGGTATTGGCGGGTGATTTAAATCTAAAGTGCTTGAGCGAAGGAAGTTGTAAAAACAAAAAGAGATGGAAAAGATGGGACTCTCTTGTAAAAGCTAGAGGGTTGTTTATGCTAAATGGAGCCTTTAAAATGGATATCCCACCAGCTCCGACATGGCAAAAAGGGGACAGTGAGTCGATCATAGATTTCATTTATGTGAATGTGGATCTTTGGCCAGCTGTAGTCCACTTTAATGTTATAAAAGTGGACTCCAGCGATCACAACATTTTAGAAACCCAATGGAAGTGTGCTCCTTTAAGTGGGCTAAAGGATATGCAGTACGTAAAAGCTTCTTGTGCTGTATATGCAGGTGGTAAAAAGCTATGATGGGCGGAGAAGGAGGTGATTAGCCTTAATCGTGAATTAGACAGAGGTCATGCAGATTACTCTTTGTTGCTAAGAGGTGATAAGCACGAACGGCCTGATCAAATTCAGGTCTGTCGGAAACAAGGTCCTTACGGTAAGAAACCTTCTCAGCACCTTCACGTCTATGATAAAGAAGTTAAAGAGAAGAAAGCGAGATTACGTAGGGATCTCAGAGCGGTCTAAAGGGGTTCTCTAGCGGATAGGAAGACCCAGGCCACTAGATTGAAAACCACCTAAAGAAATTGGGTAAGAGAGCATCGGGCAAGGATGTTTCAGGAAGATGGGGCAACCATGCTGAAAGCATTAGCAGGGAAAAACATAGCAAAAATGTGGTCAATTATGAATCACGCTACCTTAGGCTCTCAGATAAGTTTTCAAGTCATCGGAGTGCAAACTCAAAAATGGATTGACCATTTCACTCAGTTGTATGCTCGAGATATCCCGATTGGTGGCTGGGTGGAGCCCTGTCCCCAGGGACAGTTTCACTTGAATTTTGAATTAGAGGACATTATGGAACTGATTAAATCTGCCTCGAACTCAAAAGCCTGCGGCCCAGATGGGCTGCCAAACTTTGAATTTAAAAAACTTCCTGAGGTGTGGGCGGCGGTTCTATATAAAATCTTTATGATCGTAAATGAAACTCGGCGCCTACCCTCTACGTGGACTCAAGTGATAACAATCCCGATCTATAAGAAAGGGGATAGGCTGGAACCAAGCAGCTATAGACCCATCTCACTGCTTGATGTTCCAGGAAAGCTGTACTGCCGACTAATCCTGCGGGAACTCCAAGCTTGGGCGAGCCGAATGAAACTGGCAGACCCCCTACAGGCTGGCTTTGTGAAGGGGTTGGGAACAATCCCCAATATTATGCTACTTAGGGTAATTAAGGCACAGCAAGCTGAGAGATCCCAGCCCCTATATATGGGATTTATCGATTTTAAGGCAGCATTCGACTCTGTTGATCGTGAGTTGCTGTTCCGAAAACTGAAGGCCTATGATTGTCCTACGTCACTGTTGTCCCTGATCATCCTGTTCCATACTAAGACAACTATGCGCGTACGCATTAGCCTGGATGAAAAACTGTCACCGGAAATTGTAACCCAACGTGGCCTGAAACAAGGCTGTGCGTTAGCAGCGTTCCTGTTTAATTTTTTTATTCTCGATATTGGGAAAGAATTTGTTGATTGTAATGGGGATCCCCCCAGGTTGGGTCTTCAACAAATCCCGTATATGTTGTATGCGGATGATTTGCTGTTACTATCGCAAACTCCACAGGGGCTACAGCGTATGTTGGGGAAGTTGGGGGCTTATGCCTGCAAAAACGGCTTGAGTATCAATGTGGGTAAATCCCAGGTATTAACATGTAGTCCAACAGCATCTAGTAAGAGGTTTCGGGCCAATCAGAAATGGTCGATCCAAGATATAATGCTAGAAAAAGTGTTTGAGTATAAATATCTGGGAACTCTAATCATGAATAGACAATGCAAGGGCGACAAATGCGCAAGGTCTCTGAGGAAGCTATCACAGCTGACCTCACAGACGCGAATAATAATTAAAAAATATGGAAAATTCACATTAAAACACGCACTTGACTTTTATAAAAATGAAAGTGTCCCCGATTTTGTTGTATGGGGTGGAGGGAATGGTGTTAAACAAATCTCACCCATGGGACGTGCTTGAATCCAAATATTGGAAAGAGATCTTAACAGTCCCTAAGGCAGTGCCGATCGCATTGATCTGGTACGAGCTAGGCCTGTTGTCCCTCCACGCCCAGGCAAGTTGGAGACAATGTGCGCTACTTCGAAAGTGCGTACTGGGGGAAAACACGAGTCCCATCTTAGAAGTTTTAGCCTTTGCCTTGTTGAAATCAAGAATTCAATTCTCAGGAGAGTGGCTTAATTGCGTCTTAAATTGTATGGCCAGGGCGGAGGTATCACTTGAGCTGTTGCTGCTGAATCCGGACCACGCCAAAAGAAAGATATATTATGCGGACTGGGCAGGGACGCTTGCCACCTGCAATCACTACAAAGACTTTAATGTCTGGTCGTTTGGTATAAAACCTTATGGGAGAATGGCCTTGTACCTGGCGAAATTTCCATCGCCTGATACCAGGTCAGAGTTCCTAAGGTTTAGATTTAATTTGGGGGGCACGCGTGAGGTGCTGGCCAGGCGCAAAGTCATCGCTGCAGCGCAGAATTACTGTAGATATTGCTTAGACACATCGCAAAATGAAACCCGTCAGCATCGACTAATTGATTGTCCGGCTCTAAGGGAGGCCCGTAATAGATGCTTCCTTAACATTCTCACATTTCACACTTCTACTTCAAGTGCGTGTAGATGGCAAACAATATTCGCTTCTCCAAGAGAACGTGTCCAAATGGCAGTGGTACAATTCTTTAGATTGATTCTTCCGAAAGTTGAAGTCGCTGAGGGTTAGACAGAAATAGCAATTCCACAGGTTTACAGGTCACAGGGTCCACAGTGAAGTAGGAGGTCAGATCCTTTTAGGATGCCTGTATGGAATTTCTTGAAAGGGGGAATGGTTAGATTTTAATATTCCTTCTGTTTAAAGGAGCGGGAATAGATCTAACTGTTAGTTGTAATATGTTTTTAGTGTTTTCTTCTTTGTATGCAATTTGGATACATTTGTTATTGTTGTATTAGGAAATCTTTTGTGATGTAGGAAATTTCTAAATGACTGTTTAAATGGTGATAAAATATTTGAAAAGTTGTTATGCAACTAAATCAAATAAAATAAATAAATAAAAAAAGGTATTTTCACTTTATGCCTTGTAGCCACTGGGAGCTATTAGCGATATTTGAGTGTAGGAGAGACCATGCAAAGTCGGTGCTACTGTTCTGCATGCGTGGTAGAGGGCGGAGAGTACAATGTGGCAGATTTCAAAAGAGTGTTGCAATAGTGCAGCCTACAAATAAGTACAGCTGTGTAGATAATAATCTTTGGTACAGTTCTTTTCGCTTGAAACCATACATTCCATGCTGCTGTAGGTGGCACATTTGGACGATATCGGTAGGCGATCGGTTAGTGGGGAAAACATTTTGTGCCATTCTGGACAGGAGAGCAGAGAGATCCTGTTTCGGTATTACAAGGTAAGTAAGATTTGGGTAAATGAGAAGGTTGCACGGACATATCACTGAAGTGCCACTTGATGGTAGGGGATGTGAAAGAAAGCCGTATGGTTTTAAAGGACGTAATGGCGGCTGTGGGCATAGGCACTTGTAGTACACTAGTAAACGCATACCTTTCAACTCGCATGCTTTTGGCGGGTGTCACCCACTACTTAGGAAGCTCTCACCCGCCAAGCTCCCTACACACCCATAGGAATCAATGGGCTTTCACCTGCCAAATACAAAATGTGGTGTTTTCACCCGCCCATGGGCCACAAAAGGTTGAGAGCTATGTAAGCATACTGCAGCAAAGGTTTCCGGACATTCATTTTGTGGTGCTGGGAGCTTATGTGGGTGAATGTGGATGCACTAATCTTGCAATTGTTCAATAACATTTGTACTGCACATGCTGTACAGTTAACAGCACAGTAGCAGGCTCATTTTGTAACAGTACCAATGAAGTGTTGCGCACAACAAACGGTGTTAGATGCTAATGTCTTCCATGGCATTGGCGGAATCGTGTGTGCCTATTTACTCATATCCAATAAGGTAGCAGCGGAGAAAAGCTAGTGGAAAGGGAAGATGGACTGCTCCTGCTTTACTGGGGTGCGGCCCTCGCAGTCTTTTGAGCACTACACATGCCAGAATCTGTCCTTCTCACCATGCTGCCCAATAGCCATGGAACCTTTGGGATTACCCAATGAGGTACTGTGGGTGTGGTTCATAGGAAGGGGCAGTGAAAATGTTGTACATTGTACAGTGCGCAGTGTGGATGGCTGACATGGTGAAATGCATTGTGTGGACTTTCGGAGATACCTTCTAGATAGATCTGCACAAGTATGCCTTGGAAAGAAACCTTGCTGGCAATTTGGGCTTGGAAGGAGTGGACACATTGTGGAACGCTGTGTACCAGCGCAGCTTCGCTGACATGCATGCACTTTGCAAAGACTTGTGCAGTTCAGGTAGAGCAGATGTTCTCATCATCCACTACAGCGGCATGCATATGGGTTACGTGCGTTTTGAAGGTTTGTTTCGTTGACTGAGGAGGTTGGTCAATCTAGTTAAGTTGCTTTTTTCCCAATGCTAGGGTGTTTTTATCGATAACTCCGCAAAGAGTATAGCACGGTGCTCCTGGATGTTGCTCGGAACCCGAGGCAGGAAGGTGTCTCATTAACAGAAGCATGAACACTTTTGTGTCCGGTGCTGGAATGTTCTTCTGCAACAATGACCTCATTAGTTGTGAGAATCGGGTGTTTTTCAAGAAAATGGCATTTTTGTCGCCCACTGGTAATGCTGTGTTGTTTGCCTGTCTACAAGAAGCAGTGAAGAATTTACTATAAGAATGTCCGCACAAGAAAACAGAAAATCAAATAATAGCCGAAAGAAAAAGTATTGTGCCGCAACCTTGGAAAAAAAAAAGAAAATGCTTTCTTGATAGCAGTCTTCTACGACTTTCTCGTACTGTGGTTGCAAGTTCTTCCCCCACGGCCGCACGCAGCTTCAAAGCCACATCCGGGGACTTTGAGGATGGCGGTCATGGAAATGGGACTGTACAGCCACAGGGATTGCGCAACAGCGTTTGTGGCCGTGGTGTGTATGCAGAGGCCAGTTGTAAACAACTAATACTGTGACATGGAGAGCTCTTCAATGTTGTTGGTGGAAGCGTGTGCAACCTTTTACGAGTACACAATGTTGCTGTGCTGCAAAGAACACACTGCAAAGGGAAGAAGTAATGTTTCACCTTCATCCAGACAAGGCCGTTGCCATCCTTGGGTAAACGCATGTGTGTATACTCCTTTTTTCTGCAAGTTACCTATGACATTGGTACAATGGGGACTGTCACTGCTGCGGGTGTGGGTGACAGGAAGGGACGTTCATAATTTTCTCCACTACTCTGCGTCATCAGCCGGAATGAAATGGTTGCTGGTAGTTGCAGGTTGCAGACACACTGTAGCACACCACTTTTAGCCATTCCACCATTGCGAAAAGTGAAATACACCCAATTTCTTCCAGAAATGGTTTCAAGAGACACTTTTACCCCAGCCTACCCAGATCTTTTGCATGCATATGTGACACACTGCTCAAGAACAGTCAGAGGCCCCCCGCAGTGTTTCTGTACTGTGTGAGGTCTGACAGATTGTGTAGGAAACTGAGAGATATCTTATTGAAGTCGCTTATGCAGTTTGCACAGACCCACACCAGTGTATGTGTATCTTGTGAGGTCTGAGTGACTGTGTAGGAAAGTCAGTGATGTGTTCTTTGAGCCTCTATGCACCTTTCACAAACCACCAATACTGTATGTGTTCCTTGTGAGATCACATTGCCTAGGAATGTGTAGGAAAGTGATGTATTATGTTGACCCCTAATGCACCTTTCACAGGGTGTACCCTGTGGTAAATTGGCACTGTTTGATGCCTCTACTTTGTCTCCTTGTCCCTGTCCCCTCCTCTGATTCCTACATTCCAAAATGTGCAGATTTTGCAATTAGTACGTGCACTATGGGCTGCATTGTATTGGGCAATAAGTATTACAGGCCTCGAAATTAGATTGGAGAAGTAGCAGCTGAAACCAGCTCCTGGGTATCCAGCATTCACCAGTGACCAGGAGTGAACCGCGGGCAAGAAGGAAGTAGTGAATGTGGCTCTGCAAATGTAGCTTCCACAAGAGAAGGGAACCCCTAATGTTGTCTGTTATTGAAGAGCCGTTACACTTTAACTGTGATGTAGATGTGTCATAATGTTTAATTACAGATTCTCCCAAATTGACATAGGTGTGCTTGTTTGGGAGTAGTTGGTGTGGGAGTCAAATGTAGCTCCTACTAACTGTTTGGTGTTAAGCTAGGCAGGCCCTTCTCTGCTACAAGTGGCATCTACATTGCTCCCAGCTCCCCTGATTTTGGAACCCGGTATTGTATGTTTGCTCATATTTTGACCCCATTTTTTTTATGCTTACTTATAGCAATGTAACATTACGTTTTGTTACTCCAAGTACACTTGTTTTTTGTTAAAAATGTACGCTTTGTTAGGCCTATACAAAACAAAACCTGTTTGTCAAGGTATAGTTCGATATTTAAAAAGTTACTGCATTTACATACTGAGTACACTATTATGACTTTCTTTAGTTGCTCCTCTTTACTCACTGAATTGTCATTTGTTTTACCATGACCTATTAAAATGGTTCATTTGTACAGAAGTAGTACGTGTCGTGATCTCATACATTGTTCACTAGGTTTCATCCAGTTGTAAACATCCAAAGTGAATGGTGAATTGCATTGTTGTTATTGATATGTTTCAAGAGGAAATTGTATTCTGCTGAGGAAGAAACTGGTGACCCTATGTACACGTCACTCATTTGGTACTTGTCTTTATTATGATGGGTCAGAGGATATGGGGTGGAGCAAACCAGGTACTCCGCTCCTGCGATCTCTTGAAGGCCATATGCCAACTGAGCTCATTTCCTGTGATGTCATAAGATCAAAGTTAATGTGAAATAATTTCCTGTGATGATATTTCCTGTCATTTAATTGGGTGAAGTTGATGTGGCATCATTTCCCGTTATGTCATCAGTATGGTAGGTAAGATATTTTGAAACATTAACATCCCTAGACATTTTTGGCCACAGAATGTTGGCATCTATGCTTTTGGACTACTGGACGCGTTTTGGTCGCACTGCGTTGTGCGTGGGTGTACTATGCACACTGTTGCCTATTTTCTACGGACTAATAGTGCGCAACACGTGCGAAAACCATTTTGGGAAGATGCTGGCTATTTATAGGGTGCATCAGGTAGGATGCTTATTTGCATACCTATCTGTAGGATGTCGGTGGATGCCCCAACCACATTAACGTTCCTTTGCATATGCTGCAGAGTGCTGACGTTACCAGGACACAGAGGCACACATACACATGCCTATACTTGCTGTATGCACAAATGTCTGTTCACACATGCATTGCTAGGTGGTGGACAACATGAGGCCATGCGGAGCCTGCTGCCGTCGTACGGATGCGTGCATTGTGATTGTGGGTATTCCGTAGGACACTTATCTTTTGCTTAATTGCAAGCATTTCAAGGAGGACTGTGTGCCGCTGAGTCTGAATGCCATTTCAGGGAAAAAAGCATACCACCCAAACAATTAGTAACACTATCATTATTAATGTTTGCTTTTGCACATTCCTACAACCCATTACGGACGGGAAGGGGTAGCAGAAGTCCATACTTACTGTGGGGAAATGCAGATTTGCAGAACTTGGTTGTTAGGGAAGAAAGAGATTGCTGTGTCACCGTCAAGTATCCCATTGCATGATTTTTGAGGGGATGGCGGACTGCAACATGGGGAAGGAGTATACGTGCAGGTGTGCCACGGCCATTTCATTTTGTCCAAAACATTTGTTTGTCTGCAACTTGTAAGGGGGCACAATTGTTCCCCATTGTTTTTTCACTTTGCCTTCAGCCTCTCCATTTTGCTATTTGCAGTTTCTTTCCTTTTGCTATGCACAAATGGTGTTGTGCAAGGATTGCGGCTTCTTCTGCCTTTCTTTTCTTTCAAATACGTTTTCTTACAGAAAACAGCATGTGTTTGCTGTACATGTAGGAATATTTAGTACATAATGTACGCTTCACACTACAGTGCGTACCAATGGGGTTACTGTAGAAAGTCATTCTGTTATGAGGGAAATTTCTTTCCTGCAACTCAAAGGTGCTTGGCATTGCTGCATTACAAAAAGACACGTTGCACATATGTACTATTGCATACTGCAACACCTGTGCAATTATTAGAGAGAGTTCTGCTTCCTTTCTACATTGTACCAATGTTTTTCTCCAAGCTCTTGCCAGTTGTTACTCTGCCCGTTACTTCTCTGTTCCCATGTACAGTAGCAGTGCGGTACGATTGGTGAAGGCAGCCCTTCTGTTGATGCATTCCCTTATGGTGTCCTCACAATGACTTTCTCCTGTTTGCTTTGTACGTACACAATTTCTACACCTACTCAATTTCCTCTTGCCATTCTTTGCCATGCTGCTGTTTTCATATATTTTTTGCGTTTTGCGATTGGCACCACTATGTAAGAAAGCAGGTGCCTTTCTGAGCAAGTTGGATGCCACCCAATGCGTGCAACTAGACGCATAGTCCGTGACTGCTGTCTGCATTACCATGCTGCCAGCACTTTCACTATGTTGGAGAGTTCCTCTTTACAAACTAAAGATATCCTGCTAAAAACCAATGAAATTCACTGGCAAAAAACGTTGTTGAAGGAGCGTTATGGTTAAATTGCATTAAACCTATGCAATTCAATGGACAAACGTTGTTACAGTTAAAACCGAAACCCCCCACCGAATTTCACAAGTTACGGTAAGCTAAGCAACCATAACTCGTGCCACCAGTGTGCACTGCAAGGACTAACACCCATGACATCAAAGATGCCATCACAAATCTCATTCATGACATCACTGATGACATCACGTGTGCATTTAGTTTTCATGGGAAGTCTTCACAAGGGATTATTATTGTAATGGTGGCAGAAAACTATCAAACATCATTGGAAGAATTACCAAGAGAGAAGTAGTTAATTGAGCAATGCATTGCTATACACACCATTGTATTACACACTTCTTTGCAGTACATGAACCAACTCATGTGGAAACCAAGCCATTCTCTGCACCATGCCCCATTGAAGTGTAATATTGAAAATGTTCTCATGTCACATAGTGACATCATGAAGGCTTTCGTTTTACAGTGTTGGGTACTGAAACATGTAAGAAGTAGCTACCATTCTCTTAATAACTACATAATTGCACTACCGTACAGAACACATAAATAAACCACAATGCATACCAATATCAGCATATACAGGGAAATTCAAGTAAGCAAAAAAGGAGCACTATTACCAGAAACTGTTCATAAGAAAACTGATTATCTTCATGTACAGAAATGCTTGCTGTGTTTTACGCTTTCTTCTTCCCCTATATGTATATGTATATGTATGACGTCATATGAGTTTACCCTAAGGAAAGTAGTGTAACATATGAGAAGGGTGCCGTACACAAATACAGAACCTTTTCAACTCTTTGCTTACTGACTTAGTAAAGAAAAGCACCTGGCCTACTTATGTCAGTGAACAAAAAAGAGGGAGCCACACATGTGATATCAGTGTTGTTATGAATGAGATTTGTGATGGCATCTTTGATGTCATGGGTGTTAGTCCTTGAAGTGCACACTGGTGGCGCAAGTTATGATTGCTTACCTTACCATAACTTGTGAATTTCTTTTTGTTTTTTTGGTTTTACCTGTAACTATAACGTCCCTGTAACGTTTGACCATTGAATTGCATAGGTTTTTTCTAGTGCAACTTAACCATAACATTCCTTTAACGTTTTTTGCCAGTGAAATATATATTAGACATCTCTTGTATCACACTTTCTCTCGTTCCTGCATGCTCTCTGTACTCTTGCTCTCACACATTCTCTTGCGCACTCTCTCGTGCAAACGCTTTGATAATCTCTTGAATAGCAGATTCACAGGATTACAGAGTGCACAGCAAATGGCCTCTGAAATTAAAGGGGCACATCACCCCCACAAGTTTAAGAGCCCTCTAAAAACCTGGAAGTAAGGGAGTTCTTCACTCTGCTAGAGCAGACGGGGCATGCAATCTGACAGTGTGGATATTCTCTGCTGTGTAATGAGCAGACACCAACATGTATGAGAATCGGAAGGCTGCCCACTCTACTTATCTGGAATTGTGAGCTGCATACTGAATATATACTTATATATATTCACTGGATGGAAGGGGCTCACTCTGGTTCCCTGCGCAATTCACCTACACAGCTACTGATGTTCTCCTCCTACCGGTCTCTGGCTTTATCACGTCATCAGGGAGGCAGTCTCATTTGCAGCACAAACCAGTGTAGGTGTAATCAATCAATGTTGATTTAGCGGCAAGGAATGATGGTAGCTGTAGTCGTTAGGTTTGCAGGGACCCTGCCCACCTTTTAAACATATTTGGTCATGCACATGGACCATGGCTGAAGGCCATGCTTAATGCCAGTTACTTTTCTAATATAATTATTGATGTCATTAGTAATGTGATCTGTGATGTCATCATTGTGGTCCTAGGCTGCGCACTTGTTTTTCCTTGAATTTCAAGGGTTTTGTTATTCCATAGATTTTTAGAACGCTTCCAGACCACTAGCATGGTCTTTGGCCATGGTCAGTGGCCACAGCCACTCTATTTTAAAACAATTGCAACCCATCGCTCAAAGACCTTCATCAATCACAAACTGATTTTGTCCTGTTTTGACAGTGGTATTGTTATGTATAAAAGATTGCAGGCTTTGCGAACTCGCAATGTTTTTAGGCAATGCGCAGTGAGATTAAAGTATTTGCCATGGACCACACACTTTGGTTAAGCAGCGTACTCCAAGCCCTTTGTTTTATGGCCGGTCTCTTGATGACTGTTGTGATTCATCGCACAACCCCAACTAACCACATTTAAGCGGCACGGAAATGAGAAAAAAATGACAGGCTGCAAGAATAACATATGCCTTGATACATTTGCCCCATAGCAAAAAACAAAATCTGGCACCCATGAATGTACACACAGTAAGTGAACAAATATCTTAAAGTGAAATATATTTAGTACAATTGACCTTCTCCCGAACCCAGTTTGAGGCCGAAAGGCAGCAGCCCTCTGCAAATAACGCTGAAACGCAATATGCAATTAATAAGGAAGAGACTAATTATATATGTCGTGTGAACCCAATTCTATTGTGTCCAGTACAGCATATACTGAAGAAATTGCCTCGGAGGAAGAGCCAAGCTCGAAACACGTGTCGGGCTGCCCAGAATAAATAACAAAACTGTACAACTGTACCTTGTAACTGTGTGTTGTGGCACAGTGTGATTGATTACACTGATCTTTACAATTGACCTTCGCATTAGAAGAAAGTGCGCAAGACAAAATAACATTGGACTTTAAAAAAAAAAAAAGTATTGAGCACCAGTAAAATAACCTGAGACCGGAAATGATCCATTAAATATGTTGGCAAATTATAAATGGTGCTCACAATTTAATCCCAGCAATCTGTCGTGAAATATTTCCAGGTAAACTAAATCCCAATAGGAAACAAGTGCTTGTGGTATGATATGATAGTTTATTTATATAGCGCTTATACACCATGTGTATCAAAGCGCTTCAAGGAATGGGAGGGCACAAGGGAAAACACAATGACATTCTTACAGGCCATGAACTGTAAGGATGTGAAATTAACTATCATACTAGGCCTGATGACATTTCTGGTAGAGCTGGAGAAAAACAAAAGGTGTGGGAGAGGGGTGCAGAAAGGGAGGGGAGGAACAAAACAAGCGACTATTGTAGTAGGCGGAGGGGGAGGAGACAGACGAGGTTGCTATCATACTATGTCCAGGGACAATTCTGATACAGTAAGTGCATAGAAGAAAGTAAGGGGAGGAGATAGGAAAAGGGAGAGGAGGAGAGAACAGAGTAAGCAGTTAAAACGAGTGGAGAAGCAAGAGGGAGAATGAATACAATTACAGAAGTCAGTAGTAACACATAATGTTGCAAGCCAGGATACAAAATGAAGATGAGAACAGCATGATTCAGGGCCACCATGCGTACAAGATGCAAAGGAAGTTCAGCATGATAGTGTAGAAAGGGTGACGCACTGTGAATCAATGAAGTCCATAAAAGTCAAATCCAGCATTGGCCCCAAGACGGTGATGGTGAAACCAGAATGGATCAGGGCAGACTCCTGCAGAAGTAGGCTGGAGGGGGGTAAGGGGGAGCAGGGTAGAAGAATCAAGCAAAACTGGCAAAACCTATGTGCGATAAGGGGGGGCACAAGGGAACATCACACGGGGACTGGAGGGAGTGGGGATGGCCTGTAGGGACTGAGGGAATAAACACATGTTGGTGCATGCTTACCTGCTGTCTAAGCAGGGGGTCGAGCCCTGGGTCCTCCTGGTCCAAACAGGAATTGCCCTTTTCTTCATCTGCCTTTTGAGGTCCAAACAGGAATTGCCCTTTTCTTCATCTGCCCTTTGCTTCAGACGCCCGGGCGAGAGGTGCCCTTTATCTAAGAGTTAAGAGAAGGAAGGAAGAGGCAGGACTAAGAAGGTGGGTGGTGCTTAGGCCAGGTGACCTAGATCCACTTGCACCTGCTCCCCACCTGCAAAGGAAAAGAGGCTGGAGGGCTCATTAAGTAGGGAAAAGAGTGGCAACCAGGAAGGCACCGGGCCAATTTCTAGTCAGTTGCCCCAGGCCTTACTAACGACTGCCCACTGACGCGTCAAAGACCCTCCAACAGTAGCAGCACCAAGGGACGCTGGTGTCCTTCAAACACAATGCAGTTTTCACTTGTGGGGTCTGGCCTTTTCCACGTGTCTCTCGCGGCCTGTCAGAGGCAACGACCTTCAGTAGTGAACTCTGGGGTTTTCTAACACGCTGTTCTCGCCCCTTGGTCCGTCGCTCTGCTTCAATAGGTTTTCCTTCGTCCCGGAAGCCCTGCTCGTTCTCGTGTTCCGCCTTGCTCGGAGTGTCTTTGGGTTCTGCCTTTTATTTGTGTGACGAGACCTTATTGGTATCAGGTGTATGCACTTAGAATTAAGTGTCTGACTTTGCCTGACCCGATTAGCGGGACATGGCCAGTACGATGTGTGATATCGGATGTTTTTACTCTTGTCACCCTCTTCCTCGGCCCAGTGTTTGTGTTAAAAGGGGTGAGGGGGAGTTGGGACCTCAGAGCATCCAAAAATAATGGATGGGTTGGATAAACAAAATAGGGCGGAATATCGTGCCTCTATCGGCTGTCTCACCCGCACTCCCCGAAGACCCCCTTACCCAGGTGATCCTCCCACACTGGTCCACAACAGGAACTGGAACCAAAAGCGATGGCCATGCCCTGGCCACCTGGATGACAAGTCCCATAGGACTAGCGGGTGAGAGCGGGTGAGACACCCTTTGGTTTCTCGCAGTAGATTTATAGTCTTCTGGCTTTTTCTCGTCAGTCTCTTGGCTTTGCCAACACTTATTGCACATCCTTTCCAGTCTTTGGCCTTGTCACACTTCATTCAAAAAAGTTCATTTCAAGGGTGTTTTGCTCATACCCACCTTCTTGTGATTCTCTGTCACACTCGTGCCCTTCTCTGTGTAATTCGTTTTCACAAAGTGCAAAAAACCTGCGCATATTCTCACTCCTACTCCCCTTGGATCCTCTAAGCAGGTGGCTAGAGAAACGCCATCACTTTTGGATCCTGACCCTGGGGGTGGAGAAGCGAGGGAGGATCACCTGGGTGGTGGGTCTTCAAGGATTGGGAGTGGGATGCCCCTAGGCGAGACGTGGTATCCCCCTTTTCCTAGTAATAGTCATCCTAACCCTGCCCCAACCTTTATAGGCTGTCACAAGCCAATTCCCCTCATGATTCCACACACAACACCTGACCGTACGAGGCAACTGAGAGTAATGAAGATTACCCCTCTTAGGTACTGAGACGATGAAGTTGCATCTCAAACACTGGGAAGGTCAGCCATGTCTGCCACTATGGTCGGGCAGGTTAAATTAACCTGACACACCTGCAGCCTGTTAGACGGCTGCAGGTGTATAAAATGAGCGACCAACGAGGAGAGGGAGAGCCTCCAAGAAGAACCAGCAAAGAGAGCTGTGACAGAGAAGCAGCGAGACCAGCAAGTGACACGCTCTTCGTCGGACAGCCGAGGTGGAACTGGATGTCAAACCAGGATGCCAGCAGACCCAGGCCTCAAAGAACGCTGTCCACGTTCGCAAGAAGCAGCCAGGCAAGCAGGGCTCGCATCAGCGGCATTCCTCCCCACCCCCCGAATCATAGCAGAACCCACAGTAGAAGCTGTTGGGAGCAGGTCGCAGGTAAGTGTCAGGGACACACGAACACCGGCGAACTCCGTGACGACCTGCAGGAAACCGGAGCAGACTGCCGGTGAGTGTCAGAGGGACATGCAAGAACGGGGGAGCTCCGAACAGGATCACAGGCAAGTGCCCATCCATCTATTGAATGTCGAACTATAATAAAACTTGATCTTGCAAGAAACCCAGGTGTACTGAAAACCAAACTACATGAAACCTTATCATTGAAAGAAACCAAGGTATGCTGAATACCGAACTATATGGAAACTTAACATTACAGGGAGATGCTGATGCACTGAATACCGACCTATGAGACTTTGGGCCTCATTACACGGTAGGCGGTAAGGGTTTACCGGTATTTTACCGGTACCGGTAAATCCTTACCGCCTTACTACGAGGTCCCTTTGCGGGTTGGGGAATTTAACGCCTGCTTTTTGCAGGCATTAAAAACCAACCCGCAAAGGGACCAGTGGAGCTAATTACGGTACCGCAATTTGCGGTACCGTAATTAGCGCCTTCCCCATTCCCATAGAGCCCTATGGGGCAAAAATGGGAATGGGGAAGGGCAATGGTGGAAGGGGGAATTACCGCCCCGCCAACCTTGGAATAGGGCGGTAATTCCCCTTTCCACCAAGGCGGTGCCGGTATTTTACCGGCATAGCGCCATGGTTCACTGCCTTCCGTGTAATGAGGCCCTTTGACTTTTGAACATTGCATTACAAGGAAAATTCCCATTGAATTAAACAAGCACATTGAATTGTGAATTTTAAACACCTTTACCTTGAGACAATGCAAATGTACCTTCAAACTTGAATTTGATTAAGAAACAAGAATACTAATTGAAACTCAAATCCGTCGTGTTGCACAGTGAATTACATCTAACCTTACAATTGACTAAAGAAAACATGAACAACAAACTTTAATGAATGAATGCAGTGTGGCAAGACAACTACTTTGCGAAGGGTGTCTGATTCATGGTAGCAAGGCCACAAGACAATCTATAAAAAGCCAAAGGATATAAAATTGCACCCTAAAAGTCAGGAGACCAGCACAGCAGAGTCAAGTAAGGGTGGCTTTGTGCACAGGAGCAAGTGCCAAGGAACGTTTGTGTTGGGCTGAGATGTCCAGGGACCCTGTTTGCGATACCTGTGATGGGTGGACCGTATAGTCTGACAACTGCGCCTAGACCAGAGCACCCTGAATGGTCAAAGCTGAGGACACCCTGAAACCAGCCCAATGAGGTTCCAGGGATCCTGGTTATGTGACCTGTGATGGGTAGACTGTGTGGTTTGACAACTGCACCTAGACCAGAGAATCCCAATGGGTGAGAGCTAATGACATCACAAAACAAGCTGAACAAAACTACTGCAACACCTTTGAACTATACTTTTCTTGGAAACCGAGTCTTGAGATCCTTTTGTTCTTGACTGGATTACTTGAATCTTGGGTAAGGGAACCCCAAGTATTGGTCTTGAACTAATATTGCCTTGAACTGAAGAAGTTAACCTTTGAGACTCTCAAGGAAATTTCTTATGCTTGGGGAAGGGGAGCTGAGAGAAAGATGTGAGCTGGTAGAAGCTCAGAACTTTGAGTTAAACGCTGTTTATTTTGAGTTTGACATCCTTCACGTTTGTTTAATATAGTTGTGAGGGCAAGGATAGATTTTGGACATGAACAGACTTTTAAGTTGAACTCTTTGATACAGACTTTCCTTAGTTTCATTCCGGTAGGGAAAACCTACATTAGCATAGTCCTTCAACCATCCAGACATTTCAGTTAAATTAACCTCTTTAGTTTAAACTTGAAGTCTGTTGTCAGTGTCGTGTTTCATGATGTCGTCACAATGGGGATTTCTGTTATTCACTTTATTTACTTGGCCCATGAAGGTTTTTATTCTATTCAACACTTACAATGCTTAATTTCAGGGTTTCATTCAATTCAGTATTCAATAAGCATTCATGCTGCTTAATTGAAAAGTTCCAATTAGTTTGGTATTCAATAAGCATTGCTTTTGCTTAATTTTAAAGTTCCATTCAATTCGGTATTCACTATGTATTTGTAGGAGTGCCCCGGTGGTTGTGCGTCCTTCCTGACACTCAACGGCTCGTGGTGTCTCCTTCCGGCGGTTCCCTCTGCTTCTTCTTCACTGCTGAAGCCGTGAAACTCCCCCTCTTGAGCTCTACTCGCTCGCCACGTGTCTTTCTGCACGCCGGCAGAGAGAATGCTCCTTTCCGGATGCGGACAGCATCCTTCCTTCATGGTGCTCTCTCACAGCGCCCACTGCTGATCCTCTGTCACAGAGGCTCCCAGACTTACAATAGTTACATGGCCCACTGGCTACGGACTGTGCAAGTCTTCTGGGGAATTTTCCGGCATCCTGGCTCCATGCCTGGTCCCGCCACGGCTGCCTCTTCTGAAGCAAGGTCCCATGCGGCCTCTCCCACACAGTCCTCCCAGTTGCTCCCTGTTCTTCTCCACTAGTCTCTTTTTGTACACCTGCAGCCCCTTGCCCGGCTGCAGGTATGGATCTCTATTGAGACCTGCCTTCCCATAATTAAAGGGACATGCCTGACCTTAAAGCTCCTTCTGGGCATCTTCCTCGTACCAGTACTAAGGTGGTGAAAGGGTGTAGTGTTCATTACTCTTAGTTGCCTCTTCTTCGTCCCAGTACTGTCGAGTGTTCTATGTGGGAAAAGGAGGAGAACAGCTTTACAATAACCTATAAAGGTTGGGGAAGTGTTTTGTTGATTCTCAATAGGATAAGGGGATACCATGTCTCGCCTAAGGGTACCCCACTCCCAGTTCCCAAGGACTCTCCACCCAGGTGATCCTCCCTCACTTCTCCACCCCCAGGGCCAGGATCTAAGAGCGATGGCTTTTCCCTGGCAACCTGAGAAGAGGAATCAGGGGATCTAGGAGTGAGAATACCCTCAGGTTTCTCACAGCATGCATCCAGGCTTAGTGCATGTTTCCTATCTTATTTCTTTTTGTTGTGCGTGTACCAATCAGCGTTTGTGTCCTGCTGCTCACCAATCTTTCGTCTACCAGCATGTCTCGGTGCAGGCACAAGTAAGCAAAAATAAAATCTGCAGAGCCATGTAATTTATGGTCTTTTTGTAGGTTTTTTGTGAGCCTATCATCCCTTGAACTTCTCCCTCTTCCTCCCAGCTCTCCCTCAAAGTTCTCCTTGTTGGCCCATTTCCCCAAATCAACTCAGTCCTTCTCCTTATCCTTCGACTTCTCCTTCCTTGTCTCAGTCCTTTCCCTCTCCTTATCCATCACCTTCTTTGTCCCAGTCCTCCTCCTCCTTTGTCCCAGTCCTCCTCCTTTGTTCAGGTCCTTCACCGTCTCGTTCGTTATAGCTCTAGTTCTTCCTTTGATCTTAATTGTAGTCCTTTGTCAAACATGTTTGTGCACAGAGCCTGTACGGTTTGTAGTGAAAACTGCTCTCCCTCCTTGGAGTTAGATACGTATGTGCCAATAGCCTTAAAGCATGCTGTAGCGAGCAATGCCTGCAGTTAAAGGCTAAGCCTTTTACATGGCCTCAGGTACTTTAACAGCTGGCATATACTGCTACATCTAGCTGCAAGGTGTCATATTTCCAGCTCACCAGCCTTAACGTGCGTTGGAACCAGTCATGGTATTTTCATAGCACTCCGACCTGAAAGAATCTAGGCACATTTTTAGACTGGGAGAGGGCGAGGCCACTACAGAAGTAGGGCCTTCATCTTCTTTCTGAAAGAAAGGAAGTCCTCTGAGAGATTGTGTTCCGCTGGCAGCACATTCCACTGTCTAGAGAATAGTACAGTGAAAAGCTTGCAGAATGGCCTAGTTTGGCAAAAGAGGGGAATGACAACAGCTGCACGAGATCTAGATCACTGTGGAGAAGAAGATGAATACCCTCTGAAACTATTTTCCAGATAGATTGGGGCTCAACCAAAAAGAGTTTTATGCAATATTTATTGATTAGGTCCGGCTTAAGGCAAATTACGATATGGCCCAAGCAATGGTATCACAGAGGGCTTCAAACAGGTGGTCTTAATTCTCTTGGACACATCAAGTAATCGCTGTCCCGCCTCCTGACACACGAACTACAGCTTTCTCACCGATCCCGGCAACTGACCAGGCTACTCAGCCCCACTGGCACCCGGACATGGGAGGACCAGACACCAGCTCTTGTTAGAGCCAACCACGATACTCAATTGGCCTTGAAAAACACTTAGGTCGAACCGCCCGTCGGCTGTTTGCACACATTAATGTTGACCAACTGGCAATAATTGCCACATTGATGATTTTTGGTTCTGGTAAACAAACATAAATAAAAAACCACATGCACCAACAACTTTTTGAATCGATCATGATTAAATACCTCAGGCAAAACTGCAACTTCTTGGGCTATTGAATCCAACCAGCGCCCACACTCGTCCAAAGGTTTGTCATCCCTATCAAACATTCAACTAATCGGGAACCCTGGAGTTGGTCCCCAGACAAACCATGATCTAGGCTGCAGGCTGAACTTGAAATCACTAATAGGTGGTGCGCAGGGGATAGGAAGTCCCGACAACTCCAACCAACTTAAACCTCACATCAAGTAATAGTCGACAGCCTAGTAACATTGTTAACTGCTTTATCAAATGTTACACTTAAGGTATGTTTTCAGTTTATTTTCAGCATGGTTGGTGATCCCCCAACAAGGTGAGGCTCTAATATAGATCTAGAGCTCTGGTCCAGGCATGAGGTGCTGCTGCCATCGGCTCAGTCTTTTCCTGCTTCATTCCCAGCCGATTATTCCTCTTAAACTTCTCAACCGGACAGAAGATATTGCTTACATCATAATCACCTTTCACATACAGGATCTGCGTATGTTCAGCCTAATTCTAGAATACAGCACCCAGATCAATCAGAAGGTCATTCATATGTTTGATATAAACCTTGAAGAGTCGGGCGAATGCATGAGCTTGGCGATGTGACAGGCTACATTCTCAGTTCAGAGCTTGGATGATTCTAGTTTGCCCTGGATTATCGGTTCTCTACAAATGAGGCAACCCAGTTACAAGTGCTATTCAACACCCAGGCCTCCTCACCTATGGGTCAACCACTCCCTTCTGCTTCAAGGGTGTTGAAGGTGGCAGAAAGACCTAGAAGCGTTAGCATTTTTCCTTCATTGATCTAAAGAAGGTTCTCCTCTCACATCCAGGAGGACCCGCCCACTCCCTCCATTGCGCATACCTGGATTAACCATCTCTGAGAAGCAGAAACTCCTTGAGGTGTAATTGCAGTTGCTTAGTGCCAGCCTTATCCTGAATTTTCAGCAAAAATGGTACGTTGGTGATCAGTTTATAGTGACCACAGACCTACGAGTTGTTGGCAGGTGTTTTGATAAACTGTGTAACCCATGCATGTTCCAAGTGACTGGGACAATGGAATCTCTAAACGGTGCGTTTATGAAAGCTGTGAGAATAGACCTATTGTTTGTGGATTCTTGAGCAATGCCACATGGACACTGATCCTCGGGATGATTAGTGCGGCTAGACTGCTTATAATAAACCCGGCCTCTAGGACAGTAATGGGGTTGAAATCAAATGGGTCAATCTGTCAATCCATTGCTAAGTTGCAAGTCGCTTGCTTTAGGTCCTTCATATCCACGATGGAATTGTTAATTTCAGTCTACTATCACTTCGGACCTTGGGCTAATTATTGTAAACTGTGGAAGCATGTATACCTTCTGGATTTCCTCTCATTCTCCCTTTTAATATTTAAATACATCCACTTATTTTCTGAGTGGGGTTGGGCAGTTTCCACCCCTTAAAGTTCCACTCTGTTTATCAACAACAAATGAATAAGACAGGTTTCCTTGTGTGACCGTGCCAGTACATGTATAAGCCAACAGATTCCCCTGTGCATGCCTGCTGTGAGTAACCTAGGAGTTGCCTAGTGTGGCCAGCAGATTCCACTATGCATGCCTGCTGTGGGCAACCTAGGAGTTGCCTAGTGTGGCTAGCAGATTCCCCTGTGCATGCCTGCTGTGAGTAACCTAGGAGTTGCCTAGTGTGGCCAGCAGATTCCCCTGTGCATGCCTGCTGTGAGTAACCTAGGAGTTGCCTAGTGTGGCCAGCAGATTCCACTATGCATGCCTGCTGTGGGCAACCTAGGAGTTGCCTAGTGTGGCTAGCAGATTCCCCTGTGCATGCCTGCTGTGGGCAACCTAGGAGTTGCCTAGTGTGGCTAGCAGATTCCCCTGTGCATGCCTGCTGTGAGTAACCTAGGAGTTGCCTGGTGTGGCCAGCAGATTTCCTCTCTGCAAGCCTGCTGTGAGTAACCTAGGAGTTGCCTGGTGTGGCCAGCAGATTTTGCTGCTTTACACTAATGGGTCCATGAACATCCCGGTTTGTTTGTCATACATTTAATTTAGACGGTTTGGCCACGGGGATGGGGGAGGGGTATATCAGTAACCCATAGCCAAGCAGTGCATGAAGCCCGAATGGTTATCGGAGGACCCCATGTCACTGAGGACACTCTGTTCGAGTCCTACGATGTGTTAGTTATTTTAATGTGACCTGTGATTAAAACTCCCACAACGTAATGTATAGAGGAATAAACGCCAAAGGCTGGGGGGTATAGTGTCCCGGTGACATGGAGTTCTCTGGTAACCTTAATGAAGTAGGCTACTTGGCTGGCTGCCAAACCCACGCTATAACAGTATTGTTGCATCTCCAACAATATCCTGAAATGTCATTACTTCCTTTATTGAACCCTTCTTTAAATGAAGCCTCTCCCTTCATGTGTAGATCTGGTAATTCTTTCGTTCTTCATGCACCCTCTGCACTTAGGCTTTTAATAGTGCTCCTCATTATTCCTGTTTTTGCACCAGTCTCTTCTAATTGTTCTATATTGGAAGCTCTCCTATTTTCCTCCTATGCTTTTTCCTGTT
Source organism: Ambystoma mexicanum (assembly GCF_040938575.1). NCBI lineage: Eukaryota > Metazoa > Chordata > Amphibia > Caudata > Ambystomatidae > Ambystoma > Ambystoma mexicanum. The sequence goes on along the minus strand of NC_090925.1, from coordinate 611,467,801 downwards.
TCTGTGTCTTCTTTCTCACCTTCTCACTGTCTCTCTTGTATCTCCTTCTTTGTTTCTCGCCTCGGTCAGTCTCTTCCTCTCTTAAGCCCCCGTCCCCTGTTACTTCCTCTCTTGGTCTTGTAATCCTTGGATCCATTTCTCTCTTCATCTCTGTCCCTTTCACTCCCACTGCTATCGCGTCCCATCTCTTACTGTTTTTCTTTTTATATTCCCCTCACTTGGCTTGTCTCTCACAATGTTTCTAGTTTCCTCTGCCTGCATCCAGTCTACCTATTATTAGCTCTCCTGTCTTGTTGCTTTCTTGGCTCTAGTCACCCCATCATGTCCTGTCGCTCCCACCTGTGCCTCGGTTTCTCCCTTTAGCTTCATCCTGTGTGTTATTCCCCACATTCATCTCCCTCTCTCCCTCTTATATCTCCAACTGTCTTTGCGTACTCGATCTACACCGTATTATCGGTGGTTCTTCTTCAAATTCTTTTTACTTCTTACTTTTTCTTTGCTTTTCTCCACAGCTACTAAATTGTTTGACACAAGATGTGAGAAATGCCAAACCGGCTTTTTCTCCAATGAGACATCACTGACCACGCCCTGCTACAGCTGGACCAGGTACTGAAACCTTCAAAAGCCCAACAGAGTGGTTTACCTATCTCCAAATCCCATTCTCTGCTTACCCTGGACTGGCAAATACTGCTGGGGTTAGAACCAACAAACATGAGTAAGTGTGTAATTGTCAGGAACGAACAGGCGCCATTGGCGTATGAAGGGAGTGGGTTCTGCCAATGGTTAAACGAGTGTCCCTTTTGGAATCAATGAAGGAAGTGATGGATGACGCCCATGCTTTACACATTAGGAAACCATGATGAACAGATGTGTTGTGTATGCTTTTGCGGTCCCTCTAACTGCTCTGAAACGTTCCTCCTTCTAGATGTGATGTCCAGAGCCTGCTGGAGGAGGCACCCGGGTCTGCTGTCTCTGATGTCATATGTGGTATGTTCTTGCAAGTGTTCCCTACGCTTTGGCTCAAATTTAATTGGATGTTCTTTGTGGAGCATCTAGGGTAAACCCCAACACTATTATTTCAGCTACTGTTTCTGTGTTCTGCTGTGTGTGTTGCTATTGCATACTATGCTATTGCATATTGCTTAATGTGTGTGAGCTTTGTATCACGCTTCTTCAGAATTCTGTTTCTTGTATTCATCTGTAGTATTCTGTTGTGCTCCAGTGCAGTGTGTACTGCATCACGTTTCATAGACTAGATTGTGATGGAAACTAAAAGCCCTGTGACTTAAACAAGATTGCCCTTCAGGTGCATTGCGCTACTGGGTAATGATGTTATACAGGGGGATAAAGGCTTGCAAGCTCATTATGAGGGCCAGAACAAGGTGCCTCGCTGTGCTTCAATTTCAGAAGAAAGTACTTGGCTGACTGCCTTGTCCCAGGATGAGAAGCCCCCAGAACAAATATGGAGAATTGAGGAGTGTCAAGAGATTGGGATAAAAACGAAGTACAATAAAGTTTTCAAGATGGCTTCCAGGCCTGTTGAGGACTTGGTCAAATGCATATGGCCATATGGCGAGGGAGCAGCCAATGAGAATCCCATAATTGGAGGCAAGGCCTTTCCCATATGGTGACAGGAGTAACTGTCGGGGAGCTATATAAAAAGAAACAAACCACTCCCATAGTGAATTCAATTGGGGACTCGCAGACCCAATATGTTGGAAAGATTTGTGTGGACAAGGAACTGCGAACGCCAAAACGCACATGCATTAGCGAGCCTGTGTAGCCGGGGGAGAGGGAGACTGCAACACCCCATGTTGAGCTTGTGAATCCTGACCAAGTCAAGAGGTAGGGAATGCCTCTCTGAGATCTTGCGAATCTCGCCAAAACCAAGAGGCAGGAGAAGCCTCCATGAGACTTTGGGTGAACCATTGTAGAGGTTGATGCCTCTAAAAGACTGCCACACTCTGCGAAGAGTTAAGACGGCCTGTCTTGAGAGAGGTGGTGTCCAGCCTCTTCTCTCTGGGGAACTAGAGCCAACGTATTTATCTCAAGTCACAGATCAAGAAACCCTTTCCAAAATTACTGGTATGTTTATCCTATTGATGCAAAATCATCATAAGTCAACTTCCATGCAAACGTTCCATGGTGGGATCATGTCCTGTTCTTTGTGCCAAGGTAGGCGTACAAAAGGTTTTGTATCTCAATGTAGGAGCCGTTTTGTCTTCCAAGCACTGGATTACACGTGTCCTGCTCTTTGTTGTGATATCATTGTACTATTTTCTTAGTGCCATGTACCACAAGATGTATAAAGAGTTTCATGTTCATCAACACTACTGTTGGCTTTCGCCCCTGATGCAGAATAGAAATCGCCCATTGTAAAATCGTGAATGGTGGCCTTGAGGTACCCTGCCTGTTCCCTCTAGAATAGATAATGCAGCTTTCAGCATGGTACATCGAACATCCTTGCTTGGACACCTCTGTAAAAAGACGAGGGGTGCGCTAATCTTTTCTTTGGCTTAACTTCCTTCCTGCCTAACCACTCGGGTCAACGTTAGCTGGTACTCTGCAAAATTACTTGGCAGGTGTTTGATTTGAAGAGTCGTGCAGGGAGGGATATTGCCTCTTTGGGAAAAAGGTTGATTATTGATGCACACCTCAAATTAAATGTCAATGAAACATACATTTAAGAGATGCTGTAGATAAATGTTAGGTGCGGGGGAGGAACTGAGGCCATGGAACAAGACCCCTACAAACAAGAGACAATTGGAATGAAGATTCAACAAAGGAACCCTCATGTCCCCTGCACACATTAGGATGTTTGGACTAGGTCCACTACTGTTTTCTCATATTAATACAAAAAACATATAAACCAAAGAGTTAAGTTGTGTGTTTTTATAGCAAAAGTTTATATCTAAAGTGTCAAATACACAATATTTCAAAAGGAGAAACAAATTCAAGAAGCAAAGAAGTGCAATAGTAGGTCACAATAAATTTGAAACAATGGTGGAATCCAATTCATGTGGCGACGCGTTTCGAGGATACTTTCCTCTTCTTCATATGGCCAAAATTGAATTCTTCATACAAAAGGAAACAAAGGGGAGAACGTTTGTACAAGTTTTTTATACCTTGAGGTAATTCATTAAACTCATGCTGTGTATTTCAGTCATCTGTGAGCCAGAACAGACTACATTGTCAGAGTAATTGTAATTAATCTAGTACCACAAGGGCACATCCATTCCCAGTTAAATTCAGGGTGAGGGGAGGAGAAGAGGTTCAGAGAGACATTTCTAGTCCAGTTCAAGAGAAATCATCGTTCAAAAGTGTTTAGAAGGAATGTAGGTAGATAAAGGGGCCATATAGGACAAGATATAAGAGAGTTTAATTACCAGTAAGCAAAGTGTTCAAGGGCATCGGGTGCAGATAGAGATCCTTGGTGGTGAATCAGACAATGTGTAGATCCTCCACGGGAAATATAGTTTGCTGTAGTCAAGAGGAAAACGCAGCTGCAACAAAAATGAGGAGCAAGTGAGTAGAAATCAAACTATGATGAGAGGTAAGTTCAACCCTAGGCACTAGACGAAATGTAGTACCTGTGGAGTGTACAAGAGGAGTGGTAAGTGCTGGAGAAAATATTCGAACGGCGTGGACTGAGATAAATGAAAAATGCAGAGAGCCCAATTTGCATTACTTGATCAGAACGGTTTCATGGTGAATCACTGCCAGACCCATTTCAAATGTAAAATGTGGCCATTCTTGGGTTCCCAAAATGTGCTTGCATGCAATCGTTAGATTGGGTTCCCTGAATAGATACGGTGCTGCTGACCTTGTGCTGGGCCTCCTCCCACCCTCTGTTCGAAGGTGCGGGCAGGGAGGGTTCACAGACTAAATTTACAGCACCCTCATTCATACCCCTATCCCGCACCCTCCTACTTCTTCCTCAATAGTCATTACCATCAAAAAATCAGTATTAAACATCCACATGACCCACTCCCTTCTAAAAATGCTGCGAAATGGCCGCGTTCGGATGGGTGGGTCTGCTGTGCACAGCACTGGGACCACTGATAATATGCTGTACCTTTTTGGTATGGATGACTGTGTGTAGGATGTGCGCCGAGTTAAGGGGCTCTTTTCCTGCTCTTGTAGATGGTTTGTCTCACTTGGGGTTTCTATTTTCAGTTGAGGATCGGGGGCGGTCGAGGTATGTGATTGCAGTCTCCGTGGCGTTGGCGGCGGTGGTGGCAATTCTCATCGTGATTGCAGTGATTCTTGGTTTTCAACGGGCTAAAGCAAAAGGTAAACCTTTCTGCATATTTGAGCTTTCACTCTTGTACGTTTTTATTGAAAATGTAGCATCCTTATATTGCGCCCTTTGCAGTCTCCTTTCCTATGCTCTACTACACCAAGCTTGCTGTGCACTATATCATCTTCCTACTTGGGCCATTTGATGCTGCACCACTGAGCTCTTGTGTACTGTTCTATGTCACCGGGGTTTCTTTTATTGGACTCTTCATCACCATGGTGTTGTTTTTCAGGCTACATTTGAGACTTGTGTACGTTTTGTATCTCTTGTTGTATTACAGAGTTGTGCAATATCATAGATGTTGTGTATATTGCACTACATTACAAGCTAGGACATCACTGCGACATAGTACAACGTGCGGTATCACGCGGGCTTTGAGTAGCATTGTGTGTAAGTAGGGTCTCATAAATGATGCTATATTATCAATGTGTGATTTTCAAACTATGTAACTGGGCTTGTGTATGCCTCGGATCTCAAGCTATGTCGCAGCAGTCTCGTATGCTGTGCTATTTGTTTGAAGATTGGTTTCTCACGATATCATAGTGCCTGGGTTATATTTTGGATAAAGTCCATATATTGCACTATATTACACAATCTTTATTCTCAGCACGGGGTCTGGCATGGATTCACATGCTCATGTCCCAGTCGACAGGCTGGGAATCCTGGGTAAAAGAAAAACATTCACTTTCACTTACAAACTGTATTTTCCCTTTAAACCAATCACTGATCTCTGGGTCGTACTGCCCCATTCAATGACAGTCCTCTCCCTAAGCCCCTCCTCTGGCAGCCATTTCAGATTTTTACCGCACGCTTTAGTGTTGGGAGTCCTCGAGTTTGCTCTGCGAGCTACTTCTACGTTTTTGTGTGTTTTTGACAGAAAAAGGTTCTATTTTAGTTTCAAAAGAGCCTGTGTGCTCTTTTTCCATTTGCTGACAGTGGGACCCATTGTTGGTGAATTTCAGTGCCCGTCAAGGGCGAAGATCGTCGAAGTTTCCAGAAGGCCATCAGGCCTACTTCACGCCCTCCGACCATGACCCAGCAGGAGGAGGGAAGGTCCCTCTTCAAGCCCTGCATCAAGTGTGGGCTACGGAATGTGTTTGTAGAGGACAAGCACCTGCAATGCCTCTACTGCCTGCACCCTGACCATAAGGAAGTGGAGTGCGAGATATGCTTCGGGTTCTCCAAGACGATGACGAAAGACCGGCACAATAGACTGGCGTCGTGGCTTAATTCCAAGGCCTCTGCACCATGCCCAGCGCTGGAAAGGGAAAACATTTATTTGGGGAACCGTCACTTCTTAGTAGGGTAGGGCCTTGGGAAGTAGGGGGCGTGGCCCCCTGGCCAGATTGCACCACTCAGTATCTGTATATAAAACCCAATCCTGGCGATTTGCATAAAAGCAAAGAACATTCTGGGAACAACATAATGCCCACTTTTAAATGTTAAACATGTCTTATAGTGATTGATTAAGAAAACCTTTAAAGCAAATAATGGGCTCTTCTGTTTTGATTGGTCACAATATTCGCCCTAATAAAGAGATGGCTGTAAAATGCAGCACGTATATACCAGTTTGAACAGCTGCAAAACTGTATTCAAGGCTTCAGCAGTTTCTGGGTGTCCTGAACTCGTGCTCTGAATGCTCGTAATGAGCAGACTAGTGTAGAGGAGGAGCCAAGTACCCCACTCCCAACTGCCCCACCTACATTACCTGAAAAGTATGAACCAACGTATGTGACGTACACGGAACAGTTAAACCACCAAACAGTAGAGTGTGGACTCTGTGCAGTACCCATAAGAGTACCTATACCTAAGAGAATATGTGAGGTGAAGTACCCATTAAGGAAACCATACCTGCATACAAGACAATATGATGGCCATTTGAACGAGATTCCTGAAGAAGCAGAGAAACTAAAAGGCAAAGATGAATGGTGACATCATACAAAATCGAATTGACACCCATAGAAGAGATAAACAGACCAGAGGATGCAGACGATTTATAAACCGTCAAAGTATCAAGGATAAGTGACGTCTTGGGATCAAGGTGAAGAAACGTATTCCGCAGACCTGATGAAGATACTTAGTTTAAACGTGTACAGATGCAATGAAACGCAAGCAGCAAAGCAATCATGAAGCTAGCTACATGCTTTTGAATAGTTAAACTGCGGCAAGCGGCAACATATACAGATACATATGGACAAGTAAAGGATGGATGTTTCCACTATGCATATAAGCAGTACGGAACAAAGCAAGAAGGCCTCATTTCAGTGTCTAATCAAACTGGAGTTGGCTGACATTGGATACAATTAATGTGAAGGAACAGAAGCTCCTGTTCAGAACGGTCAAGCAAAAACAAGATGTCAGAGGACTATTGGAGAATAAAATCAAATACACGAAAAGCTCGATTTCATGGTGTCCAGTCACATGGTAGAGGGAAGTTGGACGGGGAAGATGGTCACACCCATGTACGAAGGCCGGCTGGTGCCCAAACTCCATAACAATTCTCAGAACACAGTACAGATTCAAGGCCAAGCTTCAAACACTAATCGACATTGGACCATTGAGGTGATGATGGGTGATATGCTAATTGGTGGGAAGTTGGTGCTAAGACGAGCTCACCCGCACCTGGTTGTTCAGTCGGCATGCTGCTAGACGTAGGTGGAAAAGTACTGACGCGGGTTAGGAGCTAACCATTTGTAGGGGACATAATAAGGGTCCTATAGTTTGTGTAGCCGATGGAACGTCATACATTTAGTGGCCATTTTGAGGGGAGGGCTTAGTTGCCCCACCTGATAAGTATCCTATCACCTTCCTCCACTGCTCTATACAGATATAGAGCCTATACTTAGAAATACTCTTAGATCCAATCACACCCTCCATTAGGTTTTTGTAGTTTGCCACGTATGATGACGTTGGTAATGACGCAGGTCAAAACGTCATTGATGACCAGCTATGGGTATAAGAGCCCAGTTTTTTCTGACGTAAGTAGAGTCAGAGCATCGAGCGATTGCTGATGTTCGTTGTACTCCCAGTTTTAGATACTTGACATTAAAACAGACTAACTTTGCCAAACTATTTGTGGCGTCTTGATTATTGATGTATGAATAAAATTTGCATCCCCATCCATCTCCAGGGTATCGCTACTTCTCCAGCATGGGGTCTGGCATGGATTCACATGCTCATGAATATTCCCTGTCATCAGGCTGGGAATCCTCAGTAAAGAAAAATCAGTATTAGTTACGTTTCTGATCTGTCTTTCTTGGTAGTAACCAATCACTGGTCTCTGGGTCATACTGTCCCCAGCCAATGACTGCCCTCTCCCTAAGCCCCGCCCTTGGCAGCCATCCTCAGATTTTTACCGCATGTTCAAGTGTTGGGAGTCCTCGTGCTATAGCTCTCAAGCTTTTACTGCGTTTTGTGCTTTTTCAAAGATTTATCTAATTTTTTCGGTTCAATCGAGCCTCAAGCTCCACCGTTTCTACAACGGGGACCCGTTTCGGATTTATCTACGCCCCTCAAGGGTGAAGAGTTACGCTTCTTGGAGGATTCCAGAAGTTTCTGAGGCCTACCTCGTGGACGAGAAGAACATGGCCCAGGAGAAGGGAAGCTCGACTCCCGGCAAACTGTTCAGGATCTGCCCTGGATGCAACCTACAAAATGTGTTTATGGAGGACGAGCATTTGAAATGCCTTTACTGCCTCCACAAGGACAAAACGCACGTGCATGAACATGTCGGATCGGACTATGAGAGATCGCCGGACCCGCCTCTCCAACTGGCTGGAAGGCAAGAGCCCAGCAGGTGAGTAGAAGAAGTCCGAGCGGGCTTCTAAGTCCTGTGAGGGCGCCCCGGCTCCGGGGGCTCAACAGAAGGCAAAGCACCGCAAGTCCACTGGCACCGGGAGTGCCGAATGGTCGGGCTCCTCGGCTGCCAGGCAGGGCACACCGGGAGTCCATCTCCACCGACTGTTGGGTGCTGGATGCCCTGGCCCACGGGCACACTCTGGAATTTCTAAAGAAGTGCCCCCGAATTCCTCCCATGGCCACGAAGGAAAACCATGTCCCTCAACTGCTGTTAGAGGTAAGGACGATGCTCAAAGGAGCCATCGAGCTCGTCACAAGGAGGCTCCGGGGCTCCGGAGTATACTCAAGATACTTCCTCGTCAGAAAAAAGACAGGAGGTTGGCGTCCCATCCTGGACTTGCGTCGGCTAAACAAATACATCAAGGCGCAGAAGTTGGGATGGTCACCCTCCAGCACGTGCTGGGCCAGCTGGAGAAAGGCGACTTCCTATTGTCATTGGATCTGGAGGATGTGTACTTTCACATCTCCATCCTAAAAGGACACCAAAAGTTTCTCAGGTTCGTAGTTCAAGGTCGGCACTACCAGTTCAAGGCCCTCCCATTCGGTTTGAAGTCGGGGTACAGGGTGTTCACCAAGTGCCTAGCACCAGTGGCTGCGCCTGCACGGGAATCCACGTCTACCCCTACCTGGACAACTGGCTCATCCGAGCAGGGACAAGGGAACTCGCCGTCGAACACACAGCAAAGACCGTCTGGCTGCTCACGGACCTGGGATTCTCCATCAACTTCCCCAAATCCCACCTGGTTCCATCGCAGGTCGCGCTGTTTCTGGGAGCCAAGCTCGATACAGTAGCGCGGTTGGCCTCGCCGTCGGAGGAAAGAACGCAGGCCATCCTGGGCAAGGTACACCGTCTGCTGGCCACGGATGTGGCCAGAGTGAGGTCCATCAAGTCCCTTCTCGGGATGATGTCCTCTTGCATCTATCTGGTGCGCCTGTGCAGGCTTCGGATGCGTCCTCTGCAGGAGTTCCTCGACGCCCATTGGACGCAAGCGACGGACAGCTTCGAGGACAAGATCTCGCTCAATGAAGTATTCCGCCAAGCAATTTGATGGTGGGGCACCCACGCGCATCTAGCCACGGGCACAGACCTTTCAGACACCAGCATACCAGGTGACGGTGACGACGGATGCCTCCCTGGAGGGGTGGGGAGCGCACACTGGAGATCTTCCCATGATAGGCCTGTGGCTCCCGGAGGAGAGGCCACTCCACATCAACATACTGGAGCTCCGAGCAGTGTTCTGGGCCCTCAAGTCATTCCTCCCATCCCTCAAGGCCAAGGTGGTGAGGATCTTCACTAACAACACCACCACGATGTTCTACATCCGGAAGCAGGGAGGAACCAGATCCCCAGCCCTGTCCAAGGAAGTCCAGGATCTGTGGCACTGGGCCGTTGCCCAGAGGATGTTTCTGGTGCCTTTTCATCTAGCAGGGATAAAAAAACACCATCGCCGACTCACTCAGCAGGGAGCTGCGCTCGTGCCACGAGTGGGAACTACGCCAGGATCAAGTGGATCAACTCTTCCGGCGATGGGGCAAACCCCAAATCGACTTGTTCGCGACAAACTCCAAGTGCCAGATGTTCGCCAGCAGGTTCCCCCAGCCGAGGAGCATGGGCGATGCTTTCTCGTTCCCCTGGGACGGCCTGTTCTGTATGTGTTCCCTCCGTTGCCGTTGGTACTCAGGCTCATCAACCAACTCAAGAGGTCCTGGCGCAGGATGATCCTCGTCGCACCGAGGTGGCCGAGACAAATATGGTTCCCGGACCTTCTGGAATTGTCAGCGTCCCCACCAGTCAAACTGCCGACAGACGCAGATCTTCTCTCCAGAGAAGGAGGTGCCATTATTCATCACGACCCAGAGTCGCTGAACTTGCAGGCCTGGCTCCTGCAGCACTAGAGTTTGGAGGATACAATATTCGGCTGACTGCAGAGAGGTTCTTGCAAAGGCCAGGGAGTCCTCAACTCTCAAGTGCTACGGACACAAGTGGAAGAGGTTCTCCCTCTGGTGCCGTGCACAGAAGATTAACCCTCTACGGATTACAGCCCCTCAGGTGCTACCATACTTACTGTCGCTGGTCAAAGCTGGACTAACTCATGCTTCCATCAAGATACATCTGGCAGCGATTTCCCGATACACCAGAACTGCAGGACGGTCGTCCCTGTGGTCTCATCCTCTGGTGAAGGCGTTTATTAAAGGACTGTTTCGATCGTTCCCGCCGGTGAAGGCTCCAGCCTCGGCGTGGGAGCTCAATGTGATGCTGACCAGGCTCATGGGCCCGCCATTCGAGCCCTTGCATTCGGCTCCGTTGAAGTTCCTGTCGTGGAAGACAGCGTTCCTTGTGGCCATCACCTCTGCACGACGCGTGGGAGAGATTCAGGCCCTATCCTGCAAGCCTCTGTACTTGACTTTCCACGAGACGAGGGTAGTGCTGAGGACGCACCCCTCCTTCATGCCCAAGGTGCCGTCGGACTTCCATCTCAACGAGCCCTTGGTGTTACCAGTCTTTTTCCCGTTGCCTTCGTCGCCGGCCGAGAGGACTTTGCACTCGCTGGATGTAGCTAGAGTGCTGAAGTTCTACGTGGACCGAACAAAGAGTTTTCGGAAGACATCACAGCTGTTTGTGAACTTTGGACCTGTGAACCAAGGGAAGGCTCTCTCGAAGGCTTCCATTTCCAGATGGCTCTCCGGCTGCATCATGCACTGTCATCGGTTGGCAAACCGACCATTGGCTGGCCGTCCGAGAGCCCATTCGACCAGAGCGATCGCTGCTACCACGGCGGTCTTGTCTGGTGTGCCCCTGCTGGACATCTGCAGGGCTGCTACGTGGAGGTCGACGCACACCTTCACGAGATTCTATTGCGTCGACTGGGATTCCAGGGAGGAGTCCAGAGTCGGCCAGGCAGTGCTGCGCAATCTGTTCGCTTAAGGTGAGCCTGGTGAGGAGGTAAAAGATGCTTAATGTTGAGTTTTATGTAATGCTTAATGTTGAGCCTTGCCACCTCCTGTGGTTGTGCATGTGTGTACTGCTATGTATTATTTTATTCATCAGCATGTGAATCCATGCCAGACCCCATGCTGGAGAAGGAACAAGTTACTTACCTGTAACTGTTGTTCTCCAGCATGGGTCTGGCATGGATTCACATGCGAACCCTCCCTCCTTCCCCTCTGCGGCTCTTCACTTGGTCATACTGCCACTTTACGTGCTACCAAATCTGAGGATGGCTGCCAGGGGCGGGGCTTAGGGAGAGGGCAGTCATTGGCTGGGGACAGTATGACCCAGAGACCAGTCATTGGTTACTACTAAGAAAGACAGATCAGAAACAAAACTGATACTGATTTTTTCTTTACCGAGGATTCCCAGCCTGACGACAGGGAATATTCATGAGCATGTGAATCCATGCCAGACCCATGCTGGAGAACAACAGTTACAGGTAAGTAACTTGTTCCTTATCTTAAAGAGCTGTCTGAGAGAACACCCAGCTCGCTTGGTAGCAGAGGTAGGATGGTTTGATAAGATAACCACCGGCCGTCGACATAAGTAACTTTAGAGTCTCTGCAATATTGCACAACCTTTGCCATTTGGCTGGCAGGACGTGAAGCTCCCCTTAGTGGATAGTGTAAACGACTCCTTGCAAGGGACGGTTTGACGGGACCCCTATTTTCAGATAGATACCCCTCCCACATCTACAAGAAGCGGATCGAAAAGCAGCTCGAAGAGGCGGTAATGAAGGCGATGATCCTGAGGGTCCGAGGAAGAAAAACATGCGACTGTGAGTAAATAGACCAAAGAGTGTGGCAAAGGAATACATGTATAGTAAATAAAAGAGAGTAACGGAGGGAGGTGGGATAAAATATAACATAAGAGTAAAAGTGTAATATATATATGTATACAGGAAAGAAGATATTGGGCCTCATTACGACCCAGGCGGTCCGGAAATAACGGTGGCGGTAAACCCGCCGCCACCGTTGTTTCCGGACCGCCTGAGTCCGACCCCTGCAGGCGGGAGGTGATGTTCCCGCCAAGTCTGATCTGGCGGGTTTAACACCTCCCGCATGCAGGCGGACGAGGAAACACCGGCAGCATTACGAGATGCTGCCGGTGTTTCCATGATCCCCATTTCCGTCGAGTCCCATAGGACTCAATGGGAATGGGGATTTACACCATTCCGCCTCCGTGATTCCCGGAAAACCGGGGTTGTAATGCCCCGGTAATTCCGGGAATCACGGAGGTGGAATGGTAATATGAGTCCGGCATTAACCAGGTGGTTTTACCGCCTCGGTTAACGCCGGACTCGTAATGAGGCCCATTGTCTTGAGTGGCCGAGCAACATATAAAGAATAGTTGTGAGTCAGGCCACGATAAGAGGATACGCCCTGTTTCTAAGCTTTAAAGAGTGTTAACAGAAACTTTAATTCAGAGCCCTTTAGTGGGACATATAGAAGATGGGACCGGTTAAAGACGATCCTAAAGGAATTAGTTTAAGTTCCAATCGGAGCAGATATTATAGGGCAAGACGAGTCTTAAGGAAGAGATCATGAATAGTACATGTGGCCGGTCAAGTCTGTCTGTTTTATGTGGGTGAAAGGAGTGATGACATCAGAGTTGAAAGAAACAAATTTATGTAATAGAGAAGTGTGATGTTGAGATTAGTTTTAAATTTGTATTCTGATGGTGGTTTTTAGCAAGATTAAAGTAAAAAATTGTGTTTTGACGGGATTGTAGCTTGCGACGATTGGTGCTCGCTCATATTGTATTTTGATTGAGACATATTTGAAAAATCTGTGATTAGTCATTCTGAAACCTAATGGCCCTTTACTGCACTTGCATATCGACATGATACAAGTATGTAATGGATACAGATATTTAATTGTTGTGGTGTGCCCTTTCTCAAGATGGATAGAGGCAGGTCCATGTACACACCCAGACTCCACTTGTGCAGCCAAATTTTGAGTAGATAATGGTCCTTATTTTGTTAAGTGTTTGAACAGATAAGCTTGTTGCTTGGTATAAAGCACAAGTTTTCTTCAGTTTATTATCCGCAAGGAAATGGGATCTGTGAGAGGCTCAACGGCTTGCTTACAGAACAGACAGCCAAGTTGAAGCTTACTCTGAAGAAAGGGTGGCTGCATTGCCTACCACTGCCATTATATGCATTGAAGAACTAACAAGTTCTGATCACCATCTTAGGCCTCACAAAATTGTGATGAAGGCAAATGAGAACACCCCTAACACCTCCATCCTGAGTTAGACGTGATGCTCAGCCAACAGCAAAAGTGCTAGGATTGGAACTGCATAAACTATTTGAACTGTATGACTTCCAGTATTTCTGTCATTTTAGGAAAGTTGCAGAGACGAGGGTATAGGGCAGTACAGAACACAACAACCCAACCCCCGGAATGTTGTCTTTCCAAAATTTACCCGGAGATGCGGTCCTAGTGCGTAACCACACAAGGAAAAAGTGGGAAGAGCCCCATTTCAACGGTCCGTTTGTCGTTGAGGATGTAGTGCCATCTGCTTTCAAATTTCATGGTAGGCACACTTGGATATTCCTGGGGGACATAAAGATCTACTCTGGAGAAACTCCTCTGCCTACATCCCTCCACGAAGAAGCTGCAATCATCGGGGGAAGACCCACAGCACGTGCAGCCGAGATGTATGGCGAGGAAGGACACATAACCTGACAAGTGGAAAGATTAAAGACATTTTTAGTTGGACTGTGGCTTGGCTTTGGGCACTCCCATTTGAGCTATTCATAAAAGGGTCAAAGAAAAAATTCAAACACTCTGCATCTTAGTTGCAGAGTTACGGGAAGATCTGCATTCTTAAAGCCACAGTATCTTATTGACTTTGGACTGAGGCATGCTTAAAGCCTTGATGAGAGTATGCCAGACTCCTGATCATGGATACAGCAATTGGAAGAGGTTACAATACCCAGAGTCATTCCACACTGAGTTGTTGTTTGGATCTACTTATGGTGTTACCCAGTGATGACCTTTCTAGTAACATACTCACTTATTTTGAGTTGGTGTTGCGTTCTTATCCTTCACTGGTGGGGAGAACTTGCCGCATTCCAGCTTTGCATTCGAGAGCCAGACGATGAGAAAATTATAAGAAGATTGCTCATAGTAATCACTGAACAATTATTGCAGCTGCCAGAGTACAGTGAGAACGATACAAATGCCCCTATTAGACGAAGCAGCTCATAGACTAGTCAGTGTGGTGTTCTTTCGTCTAATTGAGGAATATCTGCATCTTGTTGGGAGACACACTGATGTGGTAACCTTTCTGAGAGATCCAAGAAACGCTGCAAATTTGAATGTGATCTTGGAGGAAATTATAATCCAAATGAGCATCTATTCTGAAAGAAATCAGAGCAGTGTAGAAACTTTCCTCTGAGGGACAGATCGAGAAAGTGTATAAAGGACAAACTTTGTTCATGCTGACAGGGAAGCAACATGTCACCTGGACTGAAGCAGATTCGAGGCATCGATTGGGAGGTGATCTATAAAGTAGAGCTTGTATAGACGTGCAGTGGTCCTTTTTCATCACAATAAAGTGAACATTTACATCTCGATTGGTGAAAAAACTGGTTCCAGACATACAGATAGTCGTTCTTAGTATCCAGTTCGCAGATGGTTGATCGAGGAGGAGTTACTGGTTCAAGACAGCAGCTTCCAGAAGCAATCTACAAATGCAGAACCATTAAAATGTTTTTCCTTCCTTAGCATCAAATGATCGAGATGGAAAATTTTACCTGCAACGCTGTTACCCCACAAGAACAGACGCACACATTGCCCAAGAAGTAAATGTTGTAAGGTGGCATACCTTTGTGTCATCTACACCTGCATTGTGTTTATACTCATTGCTTTCACTGACTGTGGGAACTGCATTTTACATGGGTGCAAATGGAGCTAAGACTCCTGTGTATCTTCCTGAGTATGGGGAAGATGTACACGTCACAACTGCAAGGCAGCCTAGACCCTACATAATTATTCCTGTCCCAAGAAAAGATAGCAGGATACCTGAGCTTGAAATGGATGTTGTTCGTAATTAGTCACACACAACACTTGTTTCAGAGAATGCTTTTAAATGCTGGAGACAGGGTCGGCGGATCAGGAAAAGTAAAGGGCTAATAGAGGTTTGGCCTACCCAATTAATACATATCAATACACCTGGTCCAGTGACAAGTGATCCAAGAACAAGCCCTAAAGGACAATCCCAGATGAAGATTATGAGAGACATTTTTATACCTAAAGGACTCGATGAGAGAATAAAACTTGTTGCGAGGAAGAGACCTGCTGAACTTTCTTTTACACAGGGAACCTGGACAGACGTTCCTATACTTAAGCCAACCAGAAGGAGTTATGTTGATACATTTAGAGACATATTCATAGAAAACTACATGTAGAGTTTGAGAACCAAAAGAAGCACCCAAGAGGATAATTATGAACTGAATGATTATCTGGACAGCACAGCACACTCGGGAAATAACATATGGTACCAACACATGAAAGATGTTGGAAGAAGGACGTCAAATGAAGAATGCTTTGTATGTGCACTCCTGTCATACAGCATGGGGAAGTCAAAGATCTTCATAGCTATTGAAATAGATGTCCTAACAGCACACTGCATAGTGCACCTAGCTTTCTGTAGTACAAGAGGCCAGTTTTTGGGTCGGACTGCCTCTCAAATGGGCAACTGAATGGACAGATCCAGATGAAGGTGATTATATCCAGGATATAACGACAAGAAACAACACCAAGACTAAGATTCTTGTGATCAGATACTAGAAACATGGAGTAAAAGGAACTGAAACAAGAAGAGAATGAAATAAAAAGCTGAACGTTCCAGGAAAATCTGCAGAAGAAATCCATAGATGGAAAAACAGAGGCCAGATACAGATTTGGGGAACTGTTCTATCAACAGACGACTGGGAGGAAGGAGTAGTGATCTGCAGAGACTGGGTAATAATGGGCCAATACTAATCAACAATCGAGAAATCACAAATGTTGTGTAAACCATTATGGCCAAAACTTGCTAAATTACTGACATGGGTCGAAGACAGAGGAGGACCCCTGCAGATAGCACCATCGGAGAGTTCTAAACTGTGCTTCAGGACCAATGGTACAAGATAAATGGGGGAGAATCAGAACTGTGGGCGAATATTCGATGCACCAGGAATGAAGATTGGAACAGCAGTAATCATGGATCACTACTGGGCTTGTGGATCCAAGGCCTACATCAGACTGCCTAAAGATTGGGGAGGAATCTGCACATTAGTAAATGTCCATGTTCCTGCGTTGGTGATTCCTAAACGTGACCTGAACATTAATAGTTTCCCGATAGCAGATGCTCGCCTGAGGAAGAATAGATCTGTGGAGCTGATAAAAAGGATGAAGAGAGAGAACTACTTTTCAGCCAAATCAATAGAAGCTTTTGGGCCTCATTACGGGTCGGGCGGTCCGGAATTAACAGTGGCGGTAAACCCGCCGCCACTGTTAATTCCCATTGCCATTGAGTCCTATCGGACTCATTAGGAATGGGGATTCACACCATTCCGCCTCCGTGAATCCTGGGACACCGGGGCTGTAATGTCCTGGTAATTCCGCGAGTCACGGAGGCAGAATGGTAATAGTCCGGTGGTAACCAGGCGGTTTTACCGCCGGACTCGTAATGAGGCCCTTTGACTTTATCCCATATGAACACAGACTGTTCAGTCACACGTCTTCAGTGTTCACGTTAATCTTCATGCCAAGAATCCAGGTTGGCGCAAATACCAAGTGGCTTCAGATCACCATATGGGAATTGCTGCAGACAATTAACACTACCATAAAAGGATTCAATACAATCGGAGAAGAACTGAGCGCCGTAAGACTGATCTCCAGAACAGATACATCCTGGATATGATCACAGCTATGGACAGAGGTGTTTGTGCAAAAATTGGAGAATCATGTTGCATGTTCATACCGTCTCACGATGACGAAAATAGGACATTGACGGAGGCCATAGACATGCTGACGAAACTCCATGGCCAGATGATAGACGAAGTAGAAGACATTGCTGATGACAGCTGGTTTGGAAATCTTTTCTTGGGTTCCACAATGTTCACATTTCTTGGAGCCCTGTTATTCTTAATGATGCTTGGATTCTGTGTGATCAAGATAATAATCTCACAGTGCAAGAAAACAGCAAAGTAAGCCATAGGGATGAAGCTCACGATTGACGTTGAACCAGGATGGAAGCCCAAAGATCTGACTGATGAAGAAATCAAAGACTTTGTGAAAGCCAGTATCCATGCACCTGAGGGAAAGAAGTTCCTGTATCCAAAGGACCATAAAAAGTATATGGGAAGATGGATCTATTGCAGTCCAAGTGGACAGTGCATGCTCGTGGCATGGAACAAGGATGAGCATGTGAAATCTGCTGGATGCCTGAAGGGAGTCATACAAATATGGACCCCTAAGAAACAATTCTTCAGACCAGGATGTCTAGATGTAGAAAATGATGTGAGAGTGGTCGATGAATCATTGCTCAGAGGGAAAGTGTAGAGGAGGAGCCAAGTACCCCCACTCCAACTGCCCCACCTACATTACCTGAAAAGTATGAACCAAAGTATGTGACGTACACAGGAGTGTTAAACCAACAAAGAGAAGAGCGTGGATGCTGTGCAGTACCCATAAGAGTACCTATACCTAAGAGAATATGGGTGGTAAAGTACCCATTAAGGAAACCATACCTGCATACAAGACAATATGATGGCCATTTGAATGAGATTCCTGAAGAAGCAGAGAAACTAAAAGGCAAAAATGAATGGTGACGTCATACAAAATTGAATTGACACCCACAGAAGAGATGAACAGACCAGAGGATGCAGACGATTTATAAACCGTCAAGAAAGTAACAAGGATAAGTTGCATCTTGGGATCAAGGTGAGGAAACCTATGCTGCAGACCTGATGAAGAGACTTTTTTTTTAATAAAAACAATTTTTATTAGTTTTTACAACCAATCAACAATAACAAACCCAAGCATCATATACAGTATTGTGAAACGTTTGCTGCCTCCCCATTACCCTTCCGCTTAACTCGATCCTACTCCACTTCGCCCTCCGCCGTTGTTTCCTCTAGGGTTACCTCCCCCTCTGTATTCCCGGAGGAATCATGTTCACTTAGGCAGGCCTCAGTGGACCCAGACAGTGTGGCTACTAAGAGTCTCCAGGCCATCAGAGTTTCCGCTTCCTCATCCCACCCCCCCATTGGCCGCTTCATTCCATACCGCCGTTTCCGCTTTTGCCCATTTCTGGAGATTGTGCTACCAGACCTCTACCTTTGGCCTGTTTGCTTTCCAACCTATGGCAATTCTGCTCTTGGCAAGTATGTAGGCCAAGTCCTTGAGTTTACTCACATGTTTCAGTTTGCGCCCCTATCATGCATGCCCACACACATTCCACATCTAGCGTGATCCCCTTCTCGATTAAGTGGTGGGCTACTTCTCCTCAGAATTTTCCAATTTCAGGGCATGCCCAGAACATATGCATCATCCCTGCGTTCACTTCCCCACATTTGGGACATGTTTGTATTTCCGTGCTCTTGAATCGAGCAATTCTCTGGGGGGGGCATGCTGTGGGTAACATACAGCTGGATCTGTTGCAGCCTCGCATTCCTAGATACTTTTTTATGGTATGACTGGACCCTCTCCCACAACCCATCATTCATGGGTTCCCCGGCTTCCTCTTCCCAGTCCCGTCTCAGCTGGGTCACTTTCCCACCCTGGACATCAGCAGTTCATAGATTCGAGAGGGCGCGTACCCCCCCCTCTGAGATATAATAAATTGTTTCTAAGGCCGTGTCGGGTTGGTCTTCCAGCACTATTTCGGACCATGTCTCTTTCACCCACCGTACCAATCTGGTGTAGGTAATATACTGCCGTAAGTGTAGACCCATTTCTTCTACCAGTACGTTAAATTACATTACCTTCCCATCTTGCCATACACCTGCCAGCGTTGCAATGCCCACCGGTTCCCAATGCGTATGAATAGTCTTCCTCAGTTGCTCGTGCACTCCGGTCAATGCCACTAGCGTCACTTGCGCAGAGGACAGGGTCGGGTTCTTCATGGTATGGCAAGCCTTACGCCACATCTTCCATCCCAGGTCTAACATCCTTGTGCACCCTTTTAGCTCTGGTTTTGATAGCCATATCCATTCTTTCAAAAAGAACGGAGCACATTCAGATCTCAACAATCTGGACTCCGATGTTGAGTCTTCCGTTAACCACTTAGCCACATATTGTAATTGGCTGGTCAGATAATAGACCTCAAAGTTGGGCAATTTTATGCCCCCTTTATCATACGTATTCTGCAGTTTCCACAGGTCTATTCCAATCCTGGTATTGTGCCATATGAACCCTCTACATATGCTCTGAAGTTTAACAAAGAATCGCTTGGGTATCATGTATGGTATATTCCCAAAAAAATGTGTAACAACCTCGGCAATACTACCATCTTCAACAGTGCCACCCTCCATACCATGGCCAGAGGGAGCTTAGCCCAGAATCTCATGCTATTCTCAACGTTTGCCACTGCCTTCTCTGTGTTATGTTTATATTCAGCCTCCACTGTGTGATAGATATCAATCCCCAGGTATCTAATGGTGCTAGTCTCCCAAGGTATTTGTAATACTGGTAAATGTTCTCGCTGAATCCCTTTATATCTCCCCAAGGGGAATATACACAACTTCTTAGTGTTAACTGTATTGCCAGAGAGCAACGCAAATCGCTCCATTACTTCTAAGATTTATTGCAGGTTTTCTTCTGGATACCTCATGTATAACAGCATATCGTCGGCATACATTGATATTAAATGTGGCCCTCCTTTCGTGTAGATTCCCACCTCCTCGTATTGTTGCCTCAGATATATTGGTAAGGGTTCTAGTGTGAGGATAAACCGCATCAGGCACCAAGGGCAGCCCTGTCTGGTGCCCCTACTGAGTTGCCACCTCTCTGAAATTATTGCTCCTGTCATGACTCTGGGTAGTGGCGTACTGTACAGTAGTTTCACCCACTTTAGGTACCCGGGCCCTATTCTATATTCTTTTAGGGCTGCCATCAGCCAAGGCCATTTGACGGAATCGAAAGCCTTCACCGCATCTAATGAGACAATTGCCACTTCTTGCGAGTCCCCTTCCATTTGCTCTGACACGGTGGAGCCTTCTGAGATTGTCGGATATGCTTCTGTGCGGAACATATCCAGTCTGGTCAGGATGTATAAGTTTGTTAATAACCTGTCTCAGTCTATTTGCCATCACAGCCGTGAGTATCTTGCTGTCCTGGTTCAGCATGGATAGCGGTCTATACAACCCGCAGTCCATGCTCGGCTTGTTAGGTTTGAGAAGCGGGATAATAGTTGCCTCTCTCAGGGATTCTGGCAGTATCCCTATTTCTAACGCTTCATTCAACATTGCCTGTAGCGTGGGGAGCACTTCCATATTATACGTTTTGTAGAACTCACTGGGGAGTTTGTCCGTTCACGGGCCTTACTAGTAGGTAATAGCTTCATTACTATTTCTATTTCCTCCAATGTGATTGGGGCCTCTAGACTCTCTCTCTCTTCAGTACTCCGTTTAAGTAAGCCAATATCCTCTGTTTCCATCATCTCGTTCCATTAACCCCCTTCAACATTTCCATACAGTTGTTGATAGAACTCAAGGAACCCCCTGTTCACGCCCTCTTGGGTATCAAGTATCTGTCCATTCTCCCCCTTTATTGCTCTGATTGTTGGTCTGGATGTCTCTTTTTTATATAACCATGCTAGCAACCTTCCCGGCTTGTCCCCGCCAGCGTGCTGCCTCTCTATGTATTTATTGTAATTTAAGTTGCATAATCTCTCCCAGTGCACTCCACTCTCTTGCCTCAATTGGCTTATGGTTTCAGCATCCTCAAGGGAGTTATCTCCTCTCCGCATAATTGCCTCTAATTTCGCCTCTGCCTTTTGCAACTCCTGCGTTATGCTTCCTTGTAACCCTTTGGAATTGGATATAGCTGCTCCCCTCACCACCACCTTAAATGCCTCCCATAGAGTGCCAGCCGATTCTATGCTTCCAGTGTTATTTTCGAAGTATTCTACAATTCCATTTCTCAGGTCCTCCCTGTATCTTTCAATGTTTCGGCTCTATGCCGCCACGTTGGGATCCTAGCTCTAGGAGGCGAGTATTGCCATGTTAAGATCAGTGGCGAGTGGTCTGAGAGGACCCTCGCTTTGTATTCCGACCACACTAGCACCCCCGTCAGCTCCGGAGTAGCAAACATATCTAGCCGTGTGTACAAGTTTTCTGGGGCCGAGTAATGAGAATGTCTTTCCTTTGGATGGTGTAGCCTCCATATATCTTCTAGATGAGTCTCCCAACGGGGTGCTCAAGGTTTTGGCTGCAGGGGTAGGTTTGTCTAACTTCCTGTCTGATCTGTCCACCCTGGGGTCCAGCGTGCAATTAGTCACCTCCCCATATCACCGCACCCCCAAGGCACGGGCTAACTTTACTATATAAGGTCTTGAAATGAGCCACAGTATCTTGGTTCGGGTATTAATGACACACAACTCTCTATTTTCTATCAATCCCTGTATCGCCACCTTCCTCCCATCTGATTCCACGGTGGACTGTAATAACTGAAAGGGGACATGTGATGCTATCCAAGTAACTACCCCTTGGGCGTATGCAGAATACGTTTCCCCTATGGTAGTCCCCTTCAATTTCTTCCTTATCACATCCTGTTTTTCTTTTGTGAGGTGCGTTTCTTGTAATAGGTCGATATCTATCCTCTGCCTCCTTAGATACATCATGATCTTATTCCTCTTCAAGTAACTATTGAGCCCTCTGACATTCCAGGTTGCTATCTTAAGGTCTCCCATCTCTCACCCATACCCCGTCCCGCCTCTGTCGTCCCTTGTCTTCCGCACCATGCGCAGTAGCGCGTGGGTGTAAGCTTGTTCCCTGTCCCCAACTTCCACCCCTCCCCCCACACCCAACAAAACTCCCCTAACCCACCCTCCCTAACCCCAACTGCTGTCCTCCTCCCACCCACCTTCCAAATTCCCCAAAATGTTGCCCAGCAGGGGGATACCTTCCTAAAAGTATCCCAACTAAACTACCCCCGGTGGGATCGGTAGTGTCTCCTGGTATTACCTCCTGCTATGCGCTGACAGCATGTTGTATTGTAGGCTCCATACTCTTAGCCAACAATCCTGTGTGCAATCCTCTATAATCTAGTCCCAATATCGACATAGCTGACGTACTTATCACTTTGTATAGTCATCTAATGTCTCCTTGCAGCGCTTACAAGGCTCCAGCTCACATCTGTCTCCTTCTGGTCTGCCGCTCCCGTCGGACAATTTCTCGAGTCCAGCCATGTTGTCACATCCTCTGGTGAATCAAAGAATAGAGCTTTGTTCTTTAGGAGCACCTTCATTTTTGCTGGGTATAGCAGCATGTATCTATATCCTGCCTCACACATCCTCCTCTTCACAGCCACATAATTCAGACGTTGCCTCTGTACCATGAGTGTATAGTCTGGGTACGCGGTGACAGTTGCTGATACTCTCCTTATGTTCCTCCCTTACGGAAGTGTTCCAGGACCTTCTACCTGTCTTTATAGTTCAGGATCTTTGCAATAATCGGCCGCGGTGGGGCTCCTGGTGGCGGTTTTCTTGACAGGGCTCTGTGCGCTCTTTCTACTGCGAACCCTTGGCTTAGTGCTCCGCCCGTTATTTCCTGCAGCAACATGTTTTCGATGTAGCTTGTCGGCTCTGATCCCTCCTGCCCCTCCGGAAGCCCCACAATGCGCAAGCTGTTTCTGCGAGCCTGCCCTTCCGCTTCTTCAGCTCTATTTGAGGTTTCGCATCTGTTGTTGCAACACATGGACGTCCATTGTGTTGGCTTTACATGAGCTTGTATTGTCTTTCACTTCCTTCTCCAGGGTCCCTGTGTGCTCGGCCAGTGCACGTACATCTTGCCGCAGTAAATTCACATCGATACTCATAGCGTCAATTTTTGATTCCAGCGCAGTCCTTGGGTCCGAAATGGCTGTGACCATCTTACTTCCCATCAATACTTTCAGTTCCAGTATCTGTTGATTTGTTGAGCTCCATCTTCTCACTTTCTTCAGTGCTTTGTTCTTTCCCACTGGCCCCCTCCGTCACCTGCAGTGATTTGGCATACTCCTCAATGGTGGATTGTTTTCCCCCGACTTTGGCCAATTTGGACGCCATCTCCCTTTTGTGAGCGGGCTACAAGCGGGAAAAAGCCTTTGACCTCAGCACACTCTGTTGTGAAGGGCCCTTCTTCCCCGCACCAGGTCCGCCTCCCTTTGCTTGTTTCCTCTTATTACGCTGGAGTATCCCTGGCTTCCCTTAACACAGGGGTACATACGCCTCGGGGGTAGATATGGTCTCAGGTGTCCTTCAGACCCGGTTCTATTCGTCTGGTTGGTGTGTACCCCTGCAGCATGAGTTTGGGCAGCGTGTTCGGTGTTGCGTCTGGCTTGGCCCCTGGGCTTCTCTATAAGGGTTATGTGTTTATCTACCCTCTGCCAGGGGATTGCATATTACACACCATCTTGCACTATATAAGGCAGCTGTGCTGTTCTTTCCAGGACTAATGACCCTCCTTCGTAGTCCGCTTTGTCATCTGGGCAGATACACTGTAACAATGCATTTTCGGGAGCTTCTAGTCTTCCGGTAGTTCGGCCGCGCGCTGCTCTGGTCACATTGGCCTGTTACTTATGGACACAATGTTGCCGCTTACTGTGTGCGAGCCAGGAAGTGAGTCCAGCCGGCTAGTGTATCTCGCAGACCCAGCAGCTCAAGCTTCGCTGTTCGGGAGAGGAGGCCCTATCACTTGCTATGCTATGCTTGGCTCCGAGCTCCGTTTCATGCCGTTTCGTAGTGACCATCTATCCATGTCATTGTTGTGAGGCCACTGTAAAGTGTTTAATGATCTGATATGGGTGTATGACTCATGTTCTTATCTCGGCTGGAGCAGCTTCCCTGCAGCGCAGCACATCCAGTGTCTGCTTAAAGCCACGTATACCGGCTGGCGGTGATCGTCGTCTTATTCATATTCGCACCTATGTTGGGGTTCGGTCCAGTTCACGTACATCGAACTCAATTACTACGCGCAGCTACACACTTCCGATTTCATGAGGCGTTGAAGCGCCGATTCGGGCGCTTGCAAAGCTTGTTCCGTCTGCTACCAGAGGCTTCCCTTTGTTCTCTGCAGTGGCCTGGGTACCAGTTTAGTTGCTTCACGTCGGAGATCCAGCGAGGTGATCCTTGATATATCTGCAAGTCTGCACCTTTGTCCAACCCCGCAGTAGGTCCTGCTTGTGCACCACACTTTCACACAACAGCAGTGACGATTATGGCCGGAATGCATCAGTTTTCACGGGTGCCTTAATAGGATCATGCAGGATCATCAGGAGATACACGGAAACCGACCTAGTCCATGGCTCCTTAGCCACGCCCCCCCACCTGATGAAGATACTTAGTTTAAACGTGTACAGATGCAATGAAACGCAAGCAGCAAAGCAATCATGAAGCTAGCCACATGCTTTTGAACAGTTAGACCGCAGCAAGCGCCAACATATACATATATAGGTACATATGGACAAGTAAAGGATGGATGTTTCCACTACGCATATAAGCAGTAATGAACAAAGCAAGAAGGCCTCATTTCAGTGTCGCAGTTAAGAAAAAGCAATTGAATGAAACAGAATAAAAGCTCAGCTAAGGAGTTGACTGAGCCAAGAAAGCCACGGTCTTATCAAACTGGAGTTGGCTAACATTGGATACAATTAATGGGACGGAACCGAAGCTCCTGTTCAGAAAGGTCATGCAAAAACAAGACGTCAGAGGACTATTGGAGAATAAAATCAAATAAACGAAAAGCTCGATTTCATGGCCTCGAGTCACGTGGTAGAGGGAAGTTGGACGGGCAAGATGGTCACCCCTATGCACGAAGGCCGGCTGGTGCCCAACTCCCTAAAAATGTTCGGAACACAGTACAGATTCAAGGCCAAACTTCAAACACTAATTGACACTGGACCATAGAGGTGATGATGGATGATATGCCAATTGCTGGGAAGCTGGTGCTAAGACGAGCTTACCCGCACCGTAACCAATTGTAGGGGACCGAGTAATTAAGGGTCCTATAGTTTGTGTAGCCAATGGAATGTCCTACATTTATTGACGTTCATAGTGGCCATTTTGAGGGGAGGGCTTATTTTCCCCACCTAAGTATCCTATCACCTGTCTCCACTGCTCTATACAGATATAGAGCCTATACTTAGAAATACACTTCGATCCAATCACACCCTCCGTTAGATTTTTTTGTAGTTAGCCACGTAGGATGACATTGGTAATGACGCAGGTCAAAACGTCAATGATGATCAGTTATGGGTATAAGAGCCCAGTTTTCTATTAAGTAAGTAGTCGGAGGATCGAGCGATTGCTGATGTTCATTGTACTCCCTGTTTTAGATACTTGACATTAAAACAGATGAACTTTGCCAAACTATTTGTGTCGTTTTGATTATTGATGTATGAATAAAATCTGCATCCCCATCCATCTCCAGGGTATCGCTACTTCTCTTAAAGGGCTGTCTAGGAGAACGCCCAGCTCACTAGTTTCAGAAGAAAGCGTTCTGCTCGTTGTTGTACAGTGGGAGCAGCCTGTGCTACAACAAGCAGACTGCGTTCGTGCTGAATCTCCTGAACGCAGAGTATTCTGAAAGCGGTCTGCTCTATGAGGCCCAGCATCTGCGAGAGTCGTCTCTGGGAGCCCCTGGGTCTGGAGGGCGGAGCAGGGCTTCTGCAAGACATTTTTTGTCAGAGCGCTGCTCCGTCTTGTTCCTGCCCATTTTCTGCATTGGTCATGCCTCACCAGGTCCGGCCAGTCTGAGGGGCGGTCTTCTAAGTCCTTTGAGGGTGCCTCATCAGTGGGGGCCCAAGGCAAGAACCGCAAGTCCGAGTCCACCGGGGTTGCTGCGGATGTGAGTCCCAAAGTGGATAGGGAGAGATCAACATCACCGTCTCCCTCCATTGCCATCCGGCAATCAAGCTCTTCCTCAAAAAAGCAATCATCTACTCCGGCTAAACTGTGGGAGAAGTCAGAAAAGAAGGCTGAACTGCCCAAGTAGGCACAGTCGGCGCAGGCTAAGACTTCGTAGACGATAGAGTTGGTGGCAGCTGCTCTCTCGACGGCTAAGGGTACTCACCCTGTGAAGGTAGCCCCCTCAGCACAGAAAGTATCCTTGCCCCCTAGGCGTGAGACCGCTGCAGTGACTTTGGCAAAGTATGCTGGCACGCCGGAACAGGGGAAACGGGCTTAAGCCCCACAGGGGGGAAAAAGGGTGGACGTAAGGAGGCCCCGAAACAGCTCTCCCAGGCCGTGGCTCAAGCCGTGGTGGTCTCGTTCACAGACGAGGACCAGGAGTCCTTGCACACGGTCCACAAGGATGCGGAGGAAGAGGACGATGGAGACGATGGCGCAGGGCCCAGTTTTCCGATTCCACCAGCTCAGCTGTGGGATGTGTCTCTGGACATTCTGTCGACTCTTCACAACTTGGTGTCAGTGATCCACAAGAGGATGTCACCGGGCCTGGTGCCAGTGTTCCCCCAGGCACCCAGTCAGCTTCCAACAAAGGGGAAGTGTCATCCGACTCCCCAATTTCAGCCTCCACACCTACGTCTCCCCCAGTAGATCCAGACACGGGTACGGGGACGGATCCGTCCATTACGAGGATATCGTCGCAGTAGGTCACCGCAGTTGCCTAGAGCGTCCCCACCGGATGAGGTGGGATCGTTCCACTCCATGCTCGCCAGAGCCTCCAAGCCTTTTCAGAGACGACTGTCCAGCTGCTGATGGATCTGGGATTCTCCATCAACTATCCGAAGTCCTGCTTGACACCATCGCAGAACGCGCTGTTCCTAGGAACCAGACTAAAGACAGTGTCCTGCCTGGCGTCCTCCTCGGAGGAGAGGGTAGCAGCCATTCAAGGGAAGGTGCAGCGGCTGTTTTCAATGAAAACTGCCACGCTGCGAACCATCAAGTTGCTGCTCGGCATGATGTCGTCCTGCATCTACCTCATCCGGCTCTCCAGGTTGCAAATGCGACCTCTTCAGGAGTTCCTGGACGCTCGCTGGATACAGGTGTACGGACAAGATTCCGCCAGGGGGCGAGTTCCATCGGGCGAAAAGTTGGTTGGGCGTCCACTACAACATCGCCCTGGGCACAGGGTTTCAAAACCTTGCATAGCAGGAGACTGTCACCATGGACGCTTCCCTGGAAGGTTGGGGAGCCCACACCGGATGTCTGCACACCAGATGCCTGTTGCTGCTGGAGGAGAAGAACCTCCATTTCAACATCCTGGAGTGTTACTCACCGAACCGGAAGGAGTACTTGATTCCAACCTGGATCGAGATGTGAGGCGAGCCGTGGAAGTCTTCGGAAAACCCAGATCCCCTGATTTCAAAAGAATCGGGCTTCCTCTTAGAGAGGGGCTCTTTTTCACTACGTACCACTCTGCTATTATGTAAAACAAGACAGAGTAGTCTATAATGTAAAAGAGCGGAATTGAGCGCACCACCAAGCAATGCTGCAAAGAATACAAAAACTGTTTTGAGGATAACGCCGACCTGGTGTGAAGGGTTTACAATATTTGAAGATAATAGAATCACTGGTACCTGAGGTAGTGGAATTGAGGGCCTTGAGAGGAAGTCCCGTATCAGTTCAGAAGAATGTTTAGAGTTCCAAATGAGGGATGACAACGAAAGGATAAAATAAAAAATGGGATGGTTAGTATAGGTAGGATAACCCGAACGGCACGAGGGACGCACTAGGACCGGGTTGGTGCAAAACTGGAAAGCGTTTGTACTGCACTTTAGTGGAAAATACACATCATCTTCACAAGATGTAACACAGTCAAATAAGTAGGTGAGGTAGAAGTATATCCTTAATTCAGTAAGCAGGGCTGAAAATAGAACAAAACTGATAGGAGACTGAATTCCGCTGGAAACAAGGCTCTTGCTGTAAGCAGAAAACTGAAGACTGGAAATCCGTTCTCAGCGGGGAAAAACTGACTGAAAAACAGGTTGAGCGGGAGCTCAACAGGAGCTTGGCAGTGGAAGGAGACTGCGAGTGGATTCAAAAAACCAAGGCAATATACACCGGAGGACAAATCCAAGAAGCAAAACAGGAGACAGAAGCCAAGGTCTGGTAACGGGAGATCAATTATGAAGCAGGATACTCGGAGGGTAATCCGAATGGAACAAGCCGTAGGAAGGCTACGAAAAGGAACGCCGTAACGATCAATTAGCAGCAACGAAGCTCCCGCGGCTGACCGCATTTAAAGAACAAGGGGGCGTGACTTCCGTGAAAGCGAGGCACGTCTGGTCAGCTGACTAGGAAATCTACGTGACCCAAACAGTTTCCAAGGCAACTTGTAACGCTGCCAGAATGAATTCCCTGATTGCGAGATACTCCGTGGGAACGATCTTTTTGGTAACGTTCTTTGTTGCTGCCGTAGCGTCAGCATCCGCCGCCAAAAACGCCGGCAACCCCCGGGCGGCATGGAAATCCCGCAAGAGATCGGGGCAATGCAGATTAGATAGAGGCTCCCAGGTACGGTCCTCAGGTCCAAACCCCTTCCAGTCCACCAAATAGAGAGCAGAACCCCTCGATATCCTACAATCAAGGATGCGAGAAACCTCATACTCCTCCTCCCCATCGACCATGATGGGAGCAGGGCGATCAGGCAACCGCGTGGACGGAACGACAGGTTTGAGAAGTGATATATGAAACACTGGATGAATACGCCAGCGCTTAGGAAGATCCAATTTAACCGCAACCGGATTGATTACAGAGGAAACTCGGAAAGGACCAACAAAGTGCGGCAACAATGAACGTTTACCCGCAATGTTCAGGTTTCGGGAGGACAACCAAACCTTCATTCCAATTTGATAGACTGGAGCTGGCAGTCGGTGTGCATCCGCCGATTTCTTGGCGTGCTCTTGAGCCCTGAGCAGATGGCATCGTACATCTCGATGAACTTGATCTAAATCTCTCACACATGCCAGTGCAGCAGGCGAGGCCTCAGGTAAGGGTGGAGTCAATGGTAAAGACCTAGGATGTAGACCATATAAAGCAAAAAAGGGAGACACCCCCGTAGAACTGTGCATGGAATTGTTATATGCAAATTCAGCTTGTGGTAGGGCGGTATACCAGGTCTGTTGGAACTGAAGACAAAGACAGCGTAAATACTGTTCAATAGTGGAGTTGAGTCTCTCGGTTTGGCCGTCGGTTTGAGGATGATAGGACGAAGAATATCGGTCTTCAATTCCCAAAGAGGTAGTGAGAGCCTTCCAAAATTTAGAAGTGAACTGGGTACCTCGATCCGAAACAATAATGGAAGGGAGACCAAAAAACTGAAAGACGTTAGCCATGAATAGTCTGGCCAAACGAGTAGCAGGAGGCAATCCTGAACATGGCACAAATATGGCGTATTTAGTGAAGTAGTCCACGACAACCCACACGGTATCATGACCCTGGACATCTGGTAATTCCACAATGAAGTCCATTGATATCTTATGCCAGGGTTTATGAGGCACCGGTAAAGGACGCAACAAACCAACTGGTCTGGATCTGGCAGATTTGCATTGGGCACAAATAGCACATGTAGTGATGTAATCCTGCACATCACGAGACATGTTAGACCACCAAGCCCATCGCCGTAGGGATTCCAGCGTTTTCTTTTGACCTGGATGTGCGGCAACCACAGAATCATGAGCCCATTGAAGTGCCAATAAACGAGCCCGACCAGGAGGAATAAAAATACGTTCTTGAATGATGGGCAACCCCTGAGACAGGTCCATATTAAGTTCCTGAACCTCCTTCGGATGTTCAATTACCCATTGCGCAATGACATCCCGTAAGGAAGGCTGTACCATACATCCGCAAATGACCTTGTCTGGGAGGAGCATAGGAGGTTCGGATTTGGACGGGTTACCCGCCGAATGGAGACGTGAAAGTGCGTCAGCTGATACCTGAGCCCTGGCAGGATAATAGGTGATTTGAAACTGATATTGAGAGAAGAATAAGTGCCACCTGGCCTGTCGGGATGTGAGACACTTCATAGATTTGAAGGTCAAAAGACTTCTGTGATTGGAAAACACAGTGACAGGATGACGCGCTCCAAGTAGATGATGTCGCCACTCAGCGAAGGCATCCCTGATGGCCAACAACTCCCGTTCCGTGATGGAGTAATTCCTCTCGTAATTTGTTAATTTACAAGAAAAGAAGGCAACAGGATGCAGTTCCCCAGTCTGTGGGCATTCTTGGGACAAGACTGCTCCAATAGCTGTACCGGAGGCATCCGCTTCCACATAGAAGGGTAGATCAGGATCGTGGTGTTTACGTACAGGCGCAGAGGTAAAGGCTGATTTCAATTGGTCAAAAGCCAGTTCTGCCGCAGATGACCAAACGTAGGGAGTTTTGACACTGGTTAATGAAGTTAGAGGCGCTGAAAGAGCAGAAAATCCATGAATAAACCGTCTATAAAAGTTGGCAAATCCCAAAAAAGATTGAAGGGACTTAACCGTCTTGGGTGCTGGCCAATCAAGTATGGCTTTAACTTTGGACTTGCTCATACGCACTCCTTGACTGGCAAGATCATATCCCAGGAATTCCACCTCAGAAGCGTGGAATATACATTTTTCAGCCTTTACAAATAAGTGATTTTCCCTCAGGCGCTGAAGTACGGTTTTGACATGCTGAACGTGTTCAGTGAGATTGTGAGAATAAATCAGGATGTCGTCTAGATCAACGACGACAAATTGATCAGATATGTCATGAAATAGATAATTCATGAAAGCCTGAAAGGTAGCCGGAGCATTGCAAAGCCCAAAGGGCATCACCAGGTATTCGTACAGGCCGTAACGTGTCTTGAATGCCGTCTTCCACTCGTCCCCCTCTCTCATGCGGACCAGATTATAAGACCCTCTGAGATCTAATTTGGTAAAAATCTGCGAGGAACCCAGTTGATCGAGAAGAACAGAAATCAATGGAAGCAGGTACTGATTCTTTATGGTGACTGCATTTAGGGCTCTGTAGTCAATGCAGGGATGCAGGTTGCCCTCTTTTTTAGGTACAAAGAAGAGTGGGGACGCTGCCAGTGATTTGGATGGTCGGATAAATCCCATAGCAAGTGCTTTATCAATGTAATCTTTTAACACAGCGTCTTCCTTCAGGGTAAGGGAATACACTCTCCCTACAGGAATCTTTGCCCCAGGCATTAAATCAATGGGGCAGTCGTAGACCCTATGGGGGGGGGGTAGTTTTTCAGCCATGCCTTTATCGAAGACGTCCAGGAAGTCGGCATACTCTGTGGGAACAGAGGGTAAGTTGACAGTAGTAATCGCCCCGATGTGCAGGGAAGAAGAGGCAAGAGCACTGGTAGGGGTGTTCTGGATAACACCATGCAGAGGCGTACACTGAAGATTACATACAGTAGATGGAAACTGTACCTGGTGTGTTACCCAGTCAATAACAGGATTATGGAACCGAAGCCATGGAATACCAAGAATGACCTTCTAAACCGGAGCTCTGATAACGTCAAATGTAATGGTCTCATTATGTCCGTCATTGGTGCACATGACCATGGGTACCGTCTGATGAGTGACCATTCCAGACACAAGGATAGAACCGTCTACCGAATTGACTGTCTCAGGTTGTTTTTTGGAAACCAAAGGGATCCCTGTAACTGAGACGAAACCTTGATCAATGTAATTGCCTGTGGCACCTGAATCAACCACGGCCTGGGCCACAATGGATTGACCGGCTGTCAAAGAAAATGTGACAGGGAGATGGATGAGTTGAGACGAAGCAAGACGAGATGAGTCCTGACTTGAATCTCCCGACGTAGGGACTCTATTTACTGTCGGCATTTGGCGTTTCCCGCCTTTCTTTTGGGCTTTTTTGGGCACTCTGGTAATAGATGATCAGAAGCACCGCAGTACATGCAGAGATTGTGAGACCTGCGATACTCCCTTTGAGCGGGGGTTAATGGACTCCTAACAGCACCGATTTGCATAGGTTTGGGAGGAGGCAGAGATGTTGAAACCGCTTCCGCTGTGGGTAGCACTGGGTTAGCCCTTTTCTCACCACGCCTTTCTGCCTTACGGGCGTCAACTTGTAGTACCAAGTCAAGCAAATCCCCGAAAGCTGTAGGTACAACGGGAAAGATGGACAGAACATCCTTAAGTTCCTCAGAAAGTCCTTGATAGAACACTGCAGCCTTTTTCTCCTCGGGCTAATCTGTTTCAGCAACCAGCTGGTTGAAACGAGCGAGATAAACCAACAAGGAGGAATTACCTTGTCGATGTTTGAGTAATTCCAAATCCGTGGCCTGGGTAGTGTATCGGGTATCAAACACTTTGCTCATCATGGAAAGAAGAGTATCGCAGTTGTACAATGCATGACTATTGTATTCAAGTAGGGGATTGGCCCAGGCTGCTGCAGTACCACCTAAGTGAGAAAGGACAAACGCCGCTTTGGTAGTGGAAGTAGGAAAGGAAGCAGGACGACACAGGAAGTGCAATTTACACTGATTGATAAACGTCCTGTATTGTTTGGGATCTCCCAAAAACCTTTCCGGAGGAGCCAATGGGAACTGGGTGGTAAGCAACACAGGAGCGCTTTCTTGAACGGGTGCTGGAAATCCAGAACCTGAAGCCATCGCCCCAGCGCCTGCCTGTGCTGCTGGAGTAGTGACGAGAGACTGAATTGCATCCATGCGTTGGCGCAATGCTTCTTGTGCACTTGTCAGATCGGTCCGAAGATCCGTGACCATCTGCACAATTTGATTTAAAGCATCAGTAGTCTCAGTCGACATTTTCTTCAAGGCTGCTAATTCTGTTACTCACCGAACCGGAAGGAGTACTTGATTCCAACCTGGATCGAGTTGTGAGGAGAGCCGTGGAAGTCTTCGGAAAACCCAGATCCCCTGATTTCAAAAGAATCTGGCTTCCTCTTAGAGAGGGGCTCTTTTTCATGACGTACCACTCTGCTATTATGTAAAACAAGACAGAGTAGTCTATAATGTAAAAGGGCGGAATTGAGCGCACCACCAAGCAATGCTGCAAAGAATACAAAAACAGTTTTGAGTATAACGCCGACCTGGTGTGAAGGGTATACAATATTTGAAGATAATAGAATCACTGGTACCTGAGGTAGTGGAATTGAGGGCCTTGAGAGGAAGTCCCGTATCAGTTCAGAAGAATGTTCAGAGTTCCAAATGAGGGATGACAACGAAAGGATAAAATAAAAAAAATGGGATGGTTCGTATAGGTAGGATAACCCGAACGGCACGAGGGACGCACTAGGACCGGGTTGGTGCAAAACTGGAAAGCGTTCGTACTGCACTTTAGTGGAAAATACACATCATCTTCACAAGATGTAACACAGTCAAATAAGTAGGTGAGGTAGAAGTAAATCCTTAATTCAGTAAGCAGGACTGAAAATAGAACAAAACTGATAGGAGACTGAATTCCGCTGGAAACGAGGCTCTTGCTGTAAGCAGAAAACTGAAGACTGGAAATCCATTCTCAGCGGGGAAAAACGGACTGAAAAACAGGTTGAGCGTGAGCTCAACAGGAGCTCGGCAGTGGAAGGAGACTGCGAGTGGATTAAAAAAACCAAGGCAATATACACCGAAGGACAAATACAAGAAGCAAAACAGGAGACAGAAGCCAAGGTCTGGTAACGGGAGATCAATTATGAAGCAGGATACTCGGAGGGTAATCCGAATGGAACAAGCCGTAGGAAGTCTACGAAAAGGAACGCCGTAATTATCAATTAGCAGCAACGAAGCTCCCGCAGCTTACCGCATTTAAAGAACAAGGGGTCGTGACTTCCGTGAAAGCGAGGCACGTCTGGTCAGCTGACTAGGAAATCTACGTGACCCAAACAGTTTCCAAGGCAACTTGTAACGCTGCCAGAACGAATTCCCTGATTGCAAGATACTCCGTGGGAACGATCTTTTTGGTAACGTTCTTTGTTGCTGCCGTAGCGTAACAAGAAGCTACAGACAGTGTTCTTGGCCCTCAAGTCATTCCTTCCGTCTCTGATTGCAAGGTGGTGAAGATCTTCACAGACCACACCACCACCATATTCTACATCCGGAAACAGGGGGGCACTCGATCCCCAATGCTCTCCAAGGAAGCGGGCAAGAGATGTCCCTCGTTCCTCTTCACCATCGCAGCCTCCCTCAGCAGGGAATTGCTCTCCTGCCACAAATGGGAACTGCGACAGGACTAGGTGGACCGCATCTTTATCAAGTGTGGCAGGCCCCAGATCGATCTCTTTGCGACGGCGGCAAACTCCAATTGCCAGAAGTTTGCCAGCCGATTCCACCAACCGAGGAGACTGGGTGATGTGTTCCCCTTCCCGTGGGAAGGGCTGTTTCTGTTCACGTTGCCTCTCCTGCTACGAGTCATCAACACACTCGGACAATGCCAATGCAGGATGATACGTATCGCCTCGGTGTGGCTGAGGCAGATTTGGTACCCGGACCTTCTCAGCCTGTCACTCGCTTCTGGTAGTTCCAGATCTTCCCACCAGAGAAGGTGGCGCAATCCTACATCACGACTCTGGATCGCTGAACCTGAGGGCTTGGCTCCTGCAGCACTAGAGGTTGGAGGATAGGAGT
The DNA here is from genome assembly GCF_040938575.1 of Ambystoma mexicanum. Classification (NCBI taxonomy): domain Eukaryota; kingdom Metazoa; phylum Chordata; class Amphibia; order Caudata; family Ambystomatidae; genus Ambystoma; species Ambystoma mexicanum. Next base: position 611,432,896 of record NC_090925.1, on the reverse strand, counting down.
TGCCAGCGGACTGCAGGGAGGTCCTCGCAAAAGCCAGGGCATCGTCCACTTTGAAGTGCTGCGGTCACAAGTGGAGGCGTTTTTGTTACGTGGTGCCGGTCACAGAAGATTACCCCTTTAGAGGGTCACAGCCCCACAGATCCTGCTGTACTTGTTATCCTTGGCCCAGGCTGGACTGGCACACTCCTCCATCAAGGTTCATCTGGCGGCTATCTCCCCCTATACCAGATCGACAGGAAGATTGTTGCTTTCGTCCTATCGACTCATCAAGGAGTTTCTTAAAGGACTTTTCAGATCTTTCCCACCGTTGAAGGCTCCTGCCCCGGTATGGGAACTCTGTGGTTCTGACGAGGCTCATGAGGGCCCCCTTCGAGCCTATGCATCAGGCCCCTTTCAAGTTCCTCTCGTGGAAAACGGCTTTCCTTGTGGCCATCACCTGTGCCAGAAGGGTAGGTGAGATCGAGGCCCATTCCTGCAAGCAACCATACTGGACTTCCACGAATTGATGCTGGTGCTGCGTACGCACCCCTCTTTCATGCCAAAGGTTCCATCGGAATTCCACCTCAAAAAGCCTTTTGGTTTTACCTGTTTTTTTCCCTGAAACCTTAGTCACCAGCTGAAAGGGCCTTGCACTCGCTGGAGGTTTTTTGTGCCCTGAAGTTCTATGTGACACACACAAAGTTTTTGGAAGACTTCACAACTGTTCGTGAACTTTGGTCTTATGAACCATGGGAAGACCTTGTCCAAGGCTTCCATTTCAAGGTGGCTCTCTGGCTGCATCACGCACTGTCAATCAGTTGGCGAACCGACCGCTTCCCATTCCGTCCGAGTGCCCACTCCACCAGAGCAATCGCTGCGACAATGGCGTTCTTGTCTGGTGTGCCTCTGCTCAACATCTGCAGAGCTGCTACGTGGAGCTCCACTCACATCTTCAAAAAATATTCGACTGCGTTGACAGGGGTTCCAGAGAGGAGTCAAAAGTCGGCCAAGCAGTGCTATGCAACCTGTTTGCTTGAGGTGAGTCTTTTCCAAGGGTAAGTGTAATTGCTTCTGTTGAGACTTGCCGCCTTCTGTGGTTGTATAATGTTGTACTGCTATGTATTCGTTATTCATGAGCATGTGAATCCATGCCAGACACCATGCTGGAGAAGGAACAAGTTACTTACCTGTAACTATTGTTCTCCAGCATGGGTCTGGCATGGATTCACATGCGAACCCTCCCTCTGACCCCTCTGTGGCTCTTCCTGGTCATAGTGCCACATTACGTGCTTACCAAATCTGAAGATGGCTGCCAGAGAAGGGGCTTAGGGAGAGGACTGTCATTGGATGGGGGTAGTATGATCCAGAGGACAGTGATTGGTTTAAAGGAGAAATCCAGTTTGGAAGCGAATTATGATATATTTTATTTGTATCGCGCTTGTACACAGGTGTTTCAGAGCACGACAAGGCAAGGGAGGGGAACAGGGGAGAACAAAACAAACAATGATCGTACTAGGCCCAGTGACCTTGAGAACGTGCAAGTGCATGGGAAAAGGAAAGGGGAAAAGTGCATGGAGGGGGAAAAGTGGAAAGTGCAGAGCAGAGGATAGACAGATATATAATAATAAATACAAAATGAAATAGATAATGGAGCAATAAACAGGGGTAGTGCAGCCAGCAAGTGGCAAGTGCTGTGTTTACGGCAGCAGAACTGGGTAAGTCTGATAAGTGCATAAAAAGAAGAAAGTGGGGGGGGCGGTGGGGGACTGTATGGGTACAGATACAGTCTCCAGTGCAAGGGGTGGCCGGGAGGCAGTGCAGAAGGGTGGCAGGGTTAGCAGGTACCTGGGCCAAGGGGAGAGAGGGTAGCCAGGTGCACAGTGCCAAGAGAGAGCAGATCAGCAAGGGAGAAGGGGAGCAAAGGCAGATGCAAAGAGGAAGGACTTGAGGTGCTTCCTTAACTGGGAATGGTTCTCCTCAACTTTTAGAGTGGCAGGGAGGCTGTTCTAGAGGGAGGCCCCAGCCGAAGACCGAGATCTACCTCCAGCTCGTTTCTTTAAGAAACGACTGAAGCTGAGGGATTTGGAGGTAGAGGAGCGAAGAGCTCGAGAGGGGAGTTATTTGCGGAGGGATAGCTGAAAGGTATTTTGGACTCGGGCCCCAGAAAGCCTTGTGGACAATGCAGAGGGTTTTAAATTTAATTATTGCATCCACTGGGAGCCAATGGACAGATTTCAGAGCTAGAGAGATACGATCCCAGCGCTTGAGGCCAAGGACAAGTCTTGCAGTCCTGTTCTGGATTAGTTGCAGAGGGCGAAGAGTAGAGGCAGGCAGATGGAGAAGGAGGCTGTTACAATAGTCCAACTTAAAGAGAACCAGAGCTTGGGAGACAGTGAGCTTCTGGGGGAAGGAGAGGAAAGGAAGAGTACCTCTGAGGAGGTGCAGTAGGAAGTTTGACTTTTTAGAGACCTCAGAGATGTGGGCGGGCAAGGAAAGTGTGGAGTCAAAGATAACCCCGAGGTTCTTAGCCTCACAGGTGGGGATAAGAGGAGGGCCAAGCGAGGCCGGCCAGAGAGAGGGGAAAGGATGGAGAAGGGTTGCCAAAGAGGAGGATCTCCATCTTGCTGGCATTCAGACAGAGATCATTGGCGGCACACCAATCTTGAATGGCAGTTAGGCAATCAGAGATAAGGGAGAGGAGGTGGCCGAGGGCAGCCTGAAAATGAGTTGTCAGCGTAGCACTGGAAATCTGAGCATAGAATGGCAATGCAGTGGGCGAGAGTTGCCAGGTATTGGTTGAAAAGCCAGGGCGAGAGGTTGGACCCCTGGGGAACACCACAGGTAGAGAGGAAGATAGAGGATAGGAAGGACCTCTGTTGGACCTGGGATCGTCGATCAGAGAGGAAGGAGGTCAGCCAGAGCCTGATCAGTGATTGCCAGGTTCTCACAGAGACTGTTGAGCAGAATGGTATGGTTGACCGTGTCGAAGAGAGATCGAGTAGGATAACGACAGAGGGAATGTTAGAGTCCAGGTTGTAGAGCAGATCTTCACAGAAGTTCAGGAGAGCAGTTTCTGTGCTTCTGGCTGCTCTGAAACCAGACCGGTGGTCATGGAGACAGCCAACAGAATCAGAATGAAGGTTAAGCTGAGAGATGGCCAGCTTTTCCGGGAGTTTGCCCAGAAAGGGAGTAATGGAGATTGGGTGATAGTTAGCCAGACAGGAAGGATCTGCTGTGGGTTTCCTGAGAAGAGGATGCACAAGGGAGTGTTTCAGAGGGGAGGGGGAAGGATCCTGAAGCAAAGGAATGGTTGCAAAAATCTGCAAGGGCCGGATCGAAAGTGTCAATGTGGTCCTTGATGGTTTTAGAGGAACAGGGATGGACCTGTTTTGACGAGGCTTTCATAGATCGGACTTGTCTAGCGACCTCATCAGGGGAGAAGAGAGGAAAGGAAGAGAAGGAGAGAGGGGGAATTGTTAAAGGGGGGGATAGCAAGCGCAGACTGAGGGGGAACGGAACGGAAAGGGGAGGGGAGGAGAGGGTGGACAAGATGTCCTGGGTTTTTGAGATAAAGTGAGAGGCAAGGTCATTGCAGAGAGCTTGGGAGGCAAGAGGAGGGGGTAGACTGCAGCAGGGTTGGCAAGCACCTTGAAGATTTTCAAGAGTTCAGCCAAGTTGTTAGATGCCGCAGAGACACGGGCTTGAATGTGGACTCTCTTCTTGGTGTGGACAGAGAGTCGGTAAGGAAACTGTTTTTCTTTTACCGAGGATTCCCAGCCTGGTGAGCGGAAATATTCATGAGCATGTGAATCCATGCCAGACCCCATGCTGGAGAACAATAGTTACAGGTAAGTAACTTTTTCCTTATTGCATTTTATTTTACTAGATTGCCAAGAACTTGTTTGCCATGCTTCATCTAGCTTTCAGGGATTGTGCTGAGATCTTGTGTAAGCATGGTCTTTAAAAAGGCAATGCACAAAATGAGACTGCTATTGTTCGACCTTAACAATAGCCAACCTTCCAGATTTGTTTTTAGAAGTGAAGTTGATTTACACAAATAAAAGGGTTAGCATTAAGGTGAGGGTTTAAGACTAAGCTTGTGAGGAAGAAAAGTTGTAGGAGAGACTTGAGTGCCAGGTGAGAAGCAGTAAGTGAGCAGGTCGAGTGTACATGCCCCATATGAATGGTCTAAAGAGAAGTTCCACATTGCACAGGTCGACTTTTGGCACCCTCTAACTTTTGATTTTGAACATGGAAAAGTGCCATGCCACTGATGTCGCGATATATTGTGGTATTCTTACGGTCACTATATTAGGGCAGTCCAATGTCAAGCACAATATTTCTGAGGTTGCACATATCACAAGATCTCCTGTTGACGAGGAGAGGAAATTACTGACGGGCCCATGTGTCAGTACTCACCCTACAAAACTAGTAATGCAAGATAGCTGCACCATGTGAGGACATACTCCAGCAAGATTCAATAATCAGGACTCAATAAATTGGCAAAGGGAAGTCCGTTTAATGATACATACATCAGCTAATGGAAATCAGCAGCATCACGAACACCTGCCTCACCCCGACTTCCCCGAGCTTCAGTAAGACAGCCTCTTTTATGGGCAAAATTCATCATCATTGACATCTAATTCTACAAAAAATCATCACGCAATATAATTGGTTGGGAAAGGTAACTTAAGTATAGGTGCTATATCTGTATATGGAAATAAAGCGAATGGATTTGATAACTCTTATCGGGTGAGCGTCTATGCCCATCCCTCTACAACACACGTGATTGACGTCACCACAAGTACGACGTCTTATTGGTTACAGTGTCCATAGGACACTAGATTACATGGCCCATTGTGATTGGGTAAATTACACCCTGAAACATAAATCTCCATTTTAATTAGCAGCATGCAGAATAGACACCCAGGTGCCACGTGTCCCAAGATTCACCCTTCCTCCCTTCCATCAATCAGTGTTTTAGGGCTATGTGTCAATTAGTTTGCTGGGTATGGCCTCAGATCTGTAGTCTCTTATCAGGAAAAGTTATGGCATCCTCGGGTTCTGGATGACATCAGGCGGTGGTACATCTTCACGCCTGTCTGGTCACGTGTTGGTTCACCATGAATCTGATTCCGTTTACAACCTTTTGTGCATTTAATTCCGTGTTCGCTTGGCCACCTGCATGGGCCTCTCTTATCTTGACCTTCACGGGCTGGCTGGTATGCTCTGTAGTAGGAGTCTCGTGAGCTCATGCTCACCTCCCCTTCTCTGGTCAGTCTCGATTTCCCCGGCATGAGCCTCTTTGCTGAGTTTCAAAACTTGGCCTGTCAGGCCTTTGGCCACCTGGGTACATTTCTGCCTTCACAAAATGGAGTCGCACGTGTACATTGTGCTGTATTGAGGTAGATATATGGTTGGCGCTTGCCGCTCTATTCTTCTACTAAGCATTGTAGGCAGTATTGATTTCTTAGCATCTTGCATTTCAAGCTTATTTACACACATTCAACAGGGGCGGTTGCTTCCATCTTGTCTCGTGGCACCATTCTGTTACGTTTTACCAGTGTCTCCCCTCTGTATGCGTTATAATTATCCTTGTAGTTACTAGTACTGGCATACGTGCTATCAGTAGCCAATTCTGTTTGCTCTCGGGGCTTCTCGGGCCCTTGGTTTATTTCCTTTTGCCTTCCATGAAGGCTTTAGGGGTCTCCTCGTGGACCGTGTGCAGGTATTCCTCATTTTGCATCAGCGGCTAGTACGGCGGTCTGATAGGGTACCGTGCTGCCTAGGGTTGTCGTGTTATGGCTGCTTCAACCGGTACCGATCTCCTTAGGTACACGAGGCAGAGTCCCAGTGCGGCTCTCTGTTGGTTCATTTGCTCCTCATACGTCACGTACCTCGGCGAGTACCTTACTGGCAACTCGCAATGGGGGGCAGGGGTGCAGGTCATATCTGGAACCTCCTCTACACTCCTATAATTATACATCAGCAAGGTCTCTAGCACACAATCTGAGATCTCATAAATCATGTTCATTTATGTCAAATGTGCATATATTGAATAATATCACCAACCTGTAGTGCACCGTAGTCTCGTATGATGTGGCATACTACTGATGTATTGCATACCTTTCTAGACTAGTAAGCTCTTGTATTTAGCATTGTATCCCTGAAGTCTTTGTGGGGGATAGTTTAGCCAGCCAAGCCAACAATTATTTTATTTGTTGCTGGGTTGTCAAATGTGTCCTATAATGGTTTGTTTGTTGGATTTAAAAGTTCTAAATGTGCTTAAGGGCAAGGCAGCTCCCACTCCGTCCTATATGTGTTTTGTCCCTCTACCGCAAATTTCGCCTTCTTTCTTATAGTGCTCTTTCTTTTCCTGATCCCTCACTTCCTTGATCCAAGAGACAGGTGGGTTTAGCAATGGTGGGGAATGGGGTTTGTCTGCTCATTGCCTGACCTGCACACTGTACTCCATCTGCAATATCTTCTCGTCTCTGTATGCTCACTCCACTTATTATTGCATAGAGACATGAGAGCTATTTCATAGCTCGAAGGTTAGTTAACTGAATAAACTTTTGTGGATAAAATCAATAAAGCCAATACAAACCAAAAAATAATACATATTATTCAATTAAACATTTAAATTAGAAAAAAAATGTAATTCCATGAACCATGAAACCTCCCTGTAATAAGACTACTGTAACAAAAGTCACTCTGCTAGTGATAAAATGCATTAGTTCTACCCTGCACAAGATTCAATTTTGCAGTATGTAAAATGTCCGCAATGCCAGCTTGATTTTCAGAAAATCTAATTATTACTCTGTTGTATTCAGGCCAACTTTATATTGTCTATTTCTTCCTAATTGTCAATGGTGCAGTAATAAACAGTACTAGATGATGCAATAACAGTTGATCTGTTCAATTTATAAGATTATTTTTTTTAAAAGTACCTCATCTGGGATCTGCCACCTTGCTCTTTGACTTTGATATCAGGGACTGAAATGTAAGGTATTTTCTTGTGGCCCAGTGAGCATTAAGTGTCTGTGGCAATTCGGGTCCCTAACATCATTTTTTAACTGGTAGATGGAGCTGGTGTAATCTTTGTGTGACGTGATGCCATCTGCCAGGGTGTGAAAGTTTTTAATACTAGATGATGCAGGTAATTCTATCACTGAAAGTGAGGTTTGCTAACCAACCCCCTAAACCTCCCTTCATAAAGCTCCATGCTGGTGCAGGAAGGAAAAAGCCAGAGGACAGGCCTTCCCTGTCTATGCCCCAAGACTCTGGACCTCTTCCCGGTCCCCATGCTTCTACAATTCAGGAAGGAGCTTAAGACCCTCTGTTTCAAAGAATGGCCCCTCCCTAACATGTCAGTCCATAAACCCTCCACTCCCCAGTCTTCCTGAGATTGAGGGATTTTCCTTCCAAGTTTCTTTGTAGATCTCACTGACAAATTGCCTGCCCTCCCCCTCTGCTGTTAGCGTCCTACTCCCTTGTTTCTCTGCTTCCCTTACCATGTTCGTCCCCTATGATTGTAAAGCGCTCAATTGCTTCCTGAAGCTAGGTCTGCACTCATTAAATACTCTAGTAATAATACTAATTGTGCCTTTCGGTGTACCAGTCTCCTGACATCTACAGCACCAGACCTGCAGTGGCACAGGGCATGGTCAGAGGTAACATGTTAAGGTAGCATGAAGCAAGACACGGACAACAGATTCAATGTTAAATAACACACTGTTATTTACTTACATGTCCTGATGGAGTAAGGCCTAACTTGCCCTATGCTAAGGTGGGATTTTCCGACCTAAATAAACTAAGAATAGCCTGAGTCAGTAAGTTCAACTTAAGTCTGTTGGTGTCCAAAACCTATACTTGCCCTCACAACTAAAGCTAAACTGTGTTGTAGACATTTTATTTCGGGATTATGAAGTACACATGAAAACAACAATTGAGAACATATACACATCACAAAATAAGAGAATAAACATTCCACCCTCATAAAAACAATGCAATATTTTAAAATAGAAAAACCTTCAGTTCAAACTAGTTTCATTAAACATTTCTTCTGAGTTAGTGCATTCTTTAAAATCAATAATAAACCTAAGCAATGTGTAGGGATGTCGGCATGAAAAGAAACAGTGTTTGAAATAAAGTTCTGAGCTTCTTCCAGCTCTGGCATGTTTCACCTTCCCCAAGTTCAAAATAGTTCCAAAAGGTCCTGAGGTTCCCTTCCCCAAGTTCAAAACAATATCGGGATATCTGGGTGTCGCCTTACACAAGTTCAACACAGTTCCAGGATAGCTCGGGGTTCCCTTTCCCATGTTCAAGTGTTAGTCCGTGAGAAAGTGTTTGTGTTGGAAAAGGAGGGGCGGAGGGCGAGTCCCTAAGTATCCCACCTGATAGGATGGGGTAAAGGTGTTAGAGGGAAGGGGATACCACGTCTCGCCATCCGGTGTCCCACTTTCACTGCCCGAAGACCCCCCATCCAGGTGATCCTCCCGCACTGGTCCACTCCCAAGAACTGGATCCAAAAGCGATGGCCGTGTCCTGGCCACCTGGATGACAGATCTCCAGGGACTAGCATGTGAGACACCTTCAGGTTTCTCTCTATAGTGATGAGGGATCCCCATAATTGGAAAAAAAGGCTGGCAATACATCAATCGCAATGAGCCGACGAAACTTACCACCTTCAAAATTATGACTGTTTAATCACATAGAAGCTATGGCACATAAATATTGGCCCTTTTATTAGGTCTTTCACCCATTGCAGTGCTGCTGACAGTGATTGCATTTTTCTGCCTTTTCTTTGCCACTTTTCCACGATATTGGACGCAATGGGCAAGGAGGGCTAAGATCAGCCAATGTTCTGTACTCATTGGATCTCCAATAATTTTTCCTTGTGTACGGAATTTATCCTGAACCTGGATCTGATGTAGGGTAAAAAAGCCAATCAAGGCCCTGTGTCTTGTAATGGAGAGTTCTACTGTAGCTCAAACTCCCCTTCAGCCCACCTTGGACCAAGAAGAAGTCTTTAGACTATATCCTATGAGGATTTTTCAGATAAGACAGGCCTGTCTTGGTGCACCTGGATTATTGATGAAATAAGCCCAACATGTGGACATGTCCTATGAAAAGACTTCTGTTTAAAACTCATCTACCAACACAGTGCCGTAAGAGTTCAAAGTACTGGGATGCAGCTCCCTATTTTGGAAGACTAACACAGCATAAGGGAGTAATTACCATTTGGCATGGATGTGCAAGCCGGGGAGGTCCACCTCAAAATACTCAGAGAAAGTAAGCAGTAGCATCTTTCTGGTCATTTGGGACCATTCATTAGATGGGGAAAGATGAGGCCCAATATCTTCGACGAATGTAAAAAATAACTAATTACTGAGACCCAGGATCCAAAATAAGAGGTTATTGGTTGCGTTAAAAAAATGAGCAAGGATGAGGAATCTATTCTACATGGTTTTTGCACCATTTCACAATGTCTGTGGGACTTTGAAAGCTAATGCTTTGTTTTCATCTTTGCATACTATTTTCAGTTGGTTCAAGAAAAGCTATCAAAAACGCAATCTTGTGTGTTATACGGTTTGCAATGCTTTCTTGTTCTGCCAACATATGCCAGTATCCCCATGTACGTAGATACTCTTGTTGGCTTTGCCCTTCTCGCCTGAAAAAATATCATGCCACAGGAAGAAAACATGTTACTGCTGGCTGCACAAATGCTTACCCCCACCACCATGTAAGAACACTCCTCATGTTGCCTTTGCTTTCGATGGCAGTAAAAGATGCAGTTCCACTTAAAGGAATCATCCTCGGCTAGCTGTCTGCAGAAATACTCCCCCATGTAATAACAGTTCTGTTGACTTTGCCCTTAAACGCAGTAAAATAAAAAGCCACAAATACTCCCCTGCCAGCATGTAAGTACACTCGTGTTGACTTTGCACTGAACGCCAGTAAAACATATAATGCTGCAGTAGGAAAAAATGGCCTTGCTTGGCCGACTGATGCCTCCCTACAGCATCTAAAAACACCCATCATGTTGACTTTGCTCTGAACGCCAGTAAAAGATACAATGCCAGAATAAGAAAATCTTTCCTTGCTGGTTGTACAAATGCAGCACCCCTCCATTTAATAATGCACATCATATTCGCTGTGTCCCTAATGCGAGTAATAAATGCCATGCAGCAGAAAGAAAATGTCCAGTCTACCTGCCTCATTGTGCTATAACCCCTCCCCATCGCAAACCTTCCTCACGTAATAAGTTGGCCTTGCCCAATAATGCTAGTAAAACATGTCCTGTCACTATAAGAAAACGCCCATGTGGTGTGTTTCAATGCCCTCTGCCTGGGCCCCAGCCTCGCATGCACACATTGATACCCATTTACCCACAAGTCACTTGTACAGCTTCTCTCTCAATCATTAACGTGTAAACCCACAATGTTTACACACCATTCTCCACACATGCACCCAGAACATTCATACAGCATTCTCAAACACATTTACAACTATACATGCACAACACCATTCACACTGAACTCAAGTATACGCACACTTGCAAAGACGCATCCATTTCTTTATCTTACCTGTTTCCTGACCCAAATCCGACCAGTTTCGAGGGACTCGATGCTCCTTTCCAGGCAGGCCTCTAGCTCCCACTCTCCATGAAGACAAGAACTAGGAACCAGGGAGGGGTTCCTGACCTGTGCACTGGAGCTGGAGCGCCTCCATCCGGCGCCACAACTGCTACTGCTGCACCCTGACTTCAGAAAGAAATCATTTCTTTCTGAAGGTAGAGTGCTGATGCCTCCCGATGCCATTGGCCCCAAACCCTGTCCCTTCTTATACTACCAGTTTGCTTGCATAGAGTGCCACTGACAATCACTTATTACCTTTCTTGCATGATGCTCGGCCAGTCTATTTTTTCAGAATAACTACATCTCCCAGCATCCTTTGCGAGAGAGATTGCACAGGACTCCCTGCTTCCTTAAGACCCCGGCATGTGGATCTCAGGACTGGGTCACATGAACCCCCCCCCCCCTTTCAGGAAGTGGACATGTGCCTGCTCCTTCACCCTGCCACACTTCTATCAGCCCTCCTGGGGCTCGGGACGTGGCGGTCACCCCTGCTGCAGGGCTCTTGGCCCTGGTACCAGAGTAACATCACAGGATGCTCCATCGCTCCATCACCCCACATCCGCCAGATACTGGTGCAGATCATGTGACTGGGTCATGTCTCTCATTCCCATAACAAGAGCATAAGGGTGCCAAATCTAAGGGCTACCTCTCCCCTGTTTTGAGTCTGGTGGGACCTCATCTTCTTTCTGTTTGCCTCTCTTTCTGCTATGCTTCTCTGTACTCTTTAGCCAATGCCATGTCTGCCCATCACCATTTCCAGCAGTGCAGTTGGCCGTTTGGCTGCTGGCATGCTCCTTTCCAGGCTTCCATTACCACCATCTCACGGCTTGTTTGCACTCTACTGCCCAATTCTTCCTCATTTTATGACCTTCAACTGTTCATGCCTGCTCTCATTCCTTCCCACTACTCTTATCATATTCCCTCTCATTGCTCTCGCAATCTTAACAATCTTATACCGATTCCTTCTGCCACCTCCTCTTCTATTATCTCGATTGGACTACTCCATTTGGAATAAGTCAAATCCTGTCTATTAGTTTTTTTCCCATCTAAATCTTCAATTACTCTGTTTAACAGAAACCTGGCTGTACCCACTGTCTCATTTACTCCTGCCTCACTCGCTGCAAGTACTAAGTTCATTCATGCTTCTCACACTACTGGAATTGGAAGCAGCACTTGTCGCTGCTTTCGTTCTGCTTTCTCACTGTCTTATTGTTCCCTTTCTTTGAATAGCATTTTTTTTTTAACTAAGTGTCTTTGGTTAAAATGAACTGTTACATCAAGTTGATACATCACAAAATCTCATAAATAACAATATAAACATTTCAAATATAAACAACATAAAAAGAAGTTTGTCTTCTATATTCATTACAACAAATATCAAATATGCACTCATGCGACTAGAACATTTAAATACATCCTCAATGACAACCAGTTGGAAAGTAAAAACATGGTTCAGTTTATACAAAATATCTTTGACCTAGTTCAGTCCATAAATGAAAAGCCGCAAAGTTAAGAGTAGATACATTCCCAGAGTATAAAGGACCAAAATTAATCTGTTTGACCTTTATTCAAGAAACATACATAATTCCTGTATCCTTTCCTATATCTAGTTATTAATTTATTAATCGTTTATGTTCATTTATTGGTTGCCTGGTCCTCGCTTCTTTTTGGGAAGATCTAGACTCTCTGCTTTCCTGTGCTCTACCTCTGAAATCCCAAAGTAAGAAATCTCCACCTTTCCACTACTCCTGTTTCTCTTTTCCTTCCTTCCTATTATTCTATTGTATCACCTTTTTAAATATTTTACTCGTCCTTCTGATGTCTCTGGATCATGTCTGGAACTTATATTCTCCTCACATCTCCCTAACCCAACCACTCCCATCTCACTGTTCTTTTCATCCGATCACTGCCTGCTCTTTCCCATTCTCTCCTCCTTCCCTCAAATCCTCAAGCACCTTCTTCCATCACTGTCGTGACTTGAGTGTCGTGAAGATATGAGAGACCTCCGTCCCCAAGTGCCGCACAGAAAGAAACCAAAGTCACTCTCTGCGCAGCCTTTGAGGCCACAGGTGGGAGATGTTGAACTCTGGAACCATGGAAATCTAGAGACCCCGAAACCGCTGCAAAGGAAACAGCAATAAGTACCAGGCAATAACAGTATTACTAGTATGGAAAGAAGCGGAAAATGGCTTAACAGGGAAGGGCAGTAATGGCACTGCTAACCCTATGGGGCTGGGATCAGGAGGTTCCGGGACTCACGTGGGCAGCAGCTCCAGATAAGGTTGACGGTGGAAAAGCCCACTGAGGTGTTGCGATGAAAAAGGCCCACCTGAAAAAGAAGCGAAGAGCCAGGTATCTGTGGAATAGTTCCCAGAAAGTCAGGATAACAAGATGCTAAAAGAAGAGGGGAATCCGAAGAAGTCCGTAAAGCAATCCGAGGTATGTTACCATTGGAAACGATAGAGTACCAGCAACCAATAAGGGCAATCCAAAGAAGTCTGTGAAGTCAAATCCAAGGTGGAGTTTTCCAGATGAGCAATAACGGGTACGTGACGCCAAACAGAGTTTCAAAGAACAGCTGTGAAGCGGTGACCGTACGGGAATTCAGCGCTTTAGTACTTGCTGCTTCCTGGTCACGTGACGCATAACCGCATCATGTGAACGGGATCATGTGAGCGGGAGCTGGCGGTCACGTAACGCGGAAGCGCTCGTCTGATTCTGCCGTCTCTCAAGCGCCAAGGCAATTGCCAATGGAGAAATGGGCTCAATCGGGACTGCGCAATGCCGGTTGCATGATGCGCACGTCCTTGAGGGGCAACCAGCTGCAAACTTGAGTCCCGAACCTTATGAGGTAAATGTGGAGAGGTTGAGGGACATGATCGGGCTAAGGGAACCCTAAGGCTGTTAGTGGTGTGTGCACCGTGTGTGACAGCAGAATGCGTGACAATGACAATCTTGGATATTTCAACACTGACCTCTCTTTTACCATATGCTCGAATTCCGTTCCATCTCTTACTGATTTATTTTGTTCACATATTTGCCGACGCTGCATAATCCTCTATTAATTCTGGTCTCTTCTCGGTTCCTTCCATTCGGCATGCCCCCTTTGACCTTCACGCAAACCATCTCAACCTTGGCTATCCCCTCACCTCCCCTCTTCTCTTCGTTGAGCTGAGGCACGCTGGAAAAGAATTCAAGCTAGATGTTGATATTCAGTCTCTTACTACCCTTCGTTCTGCCTATGACTCCACCTTACTCACTGCCAAAAACTCTGACATCGTACTCTCGCTCTCCCCACACCCATGTCGTCTATTCCAGCTTTTGAACCATATGCTATCGCCCTCTCCTCCTGACCCATCCCTCTCATCCTCGCTTTCCCCTGTTGATTTTTCTGTATTCTTTACTGACCTGGGGCTCCTACACTCTTCTATTCAAGTTGTATCTGTCTCTTCTGAACCATCTCTTGGCACCTCTCCTCCTGCAGACTCGTATCGTTTTCTCAGTTTACCGATTCTTAAACCGCATGCTACATTGCTTGTCCTAACCCTCCTGCTTTGCCTCTTGACTCCATCCTGTCTCCTCATATTCCTCAACTTGCTGTGTTTCTCAACCTCTTCCTCGCTTTGGCCTACTTTCCTTCTTACTTCCAACATGCGGTTATTCTTTGTATACTTAAAAAGCCTTATTTGACCCATCTACCCCTGCTAATTTCCGTCTTATCTCATGGCTTGGCTACCTTTCTAAAATTCTTGAACGCGTAGTCTGTACTTCTAGTCTCCCTGAACATCATTCTTTACTTTTGCCTCTTCAATGTGGTGTTTGCCCCGCTCATTCCACTGAAACTGCTCTTCTCAGTGCCACCAACTCCTTACTGCTCGGCACGAGAGACATGCATCTATCCTAATCTTTTGATCCCTTGTGAAGAGTGCAGTGAGCTAAAACGTGGTTGTAGACCCTCCTGCGTGGGAGAAATTCCATACAACAGGATATTTGACCCATGTTAATTCTCCGTAGAGGGGCTCACACTCCCTTGTTTAATCTATCCTGATCTTGCTTGATCTGTCTGCAGTCTTTGACACTGCATCAGCACCTTCTTTCTTCTTTGGGTTTTTCTGGCTCGGTACTCTCATGGTCCGGATCCTACCTCTTTAATCGCTCTTGTGGTCTCTTGGGCTGGAAAGCTCACCGACTCCTTCCTCTGCAGCAGTGTTGCCCAGGGCTCTGTTCTTGGTACTGTACTTTTCTGCCTCTACACCTCTTCCCTTACTGATATTATCACTTCCTTTGGCCTTCAATGTCTTTCTATCATTCTTTTCCTTTCCTGAGACTATTCATGCAACTATCATTGCCAGTCTTCTCTGTCCAATTCTGAATGTATTCTCTTTTCCTACATATAATACTCTGATAAGACGGAAATTCTATTCTTTCCTTCCTCCATCCCTTCTACTTCCCTTCCACCCTCGGCCCTCTCCTTTTCCCCCTTCTTTCTTTTCTCCCCATCTGCCCGCAACCTTGGCACCGCTTTTGCTTCTTTCTTTTTCTTCCCACATTTTCAACACTGCGCTCCCCTGTAGGCTACAACTTTTCAATATCCGTAAAGCTTGTCCTTTTCTCACCTTTCAAGCCACCAGACTTCTTCGCTCCTCTCTGGCCCATCCCACCCCGACTACTTCTGTGATTTACACATTGGACTACCTGCTTATTGACTTGCACCACTATGTTCTATCTTTTAATTCCTCCATCCGCATCCTCTTTTCTCTCTCCCCATGTACCTATTTCCTCCTCTCTCCTTTCTATTTCCTGGCTTTCTTTCAAATTTCGTTTTTTTCATTTTCTTTTTATTGTTTTTAAATGTCTTCACATCCTGGGCCCTCTTATCTTGCATCTTTAGTCTCCTTCTACGTCCCTAGTCACTCCTTACATTACCAATCCCTTTCTTCTGACAGTTCCTAAACCCCCATGTGGACAAAACCCATATGCAGTCTCGCTTTCACTACTTTTCCTTACTTGCTCCTAAGATTTGGAATTCTCTCCCCTTATCCATTCGCTCTTCTACTTTTCAAAAACTCGTCTCTCAGTAATTTTCCTCCATTTTTGGTAATTTTTTTGTGTATTCTTAATAATTTTACCTTTTTCTTGTATAATGATTTGGTGAAAGTGCTTTAAAAAAATTCAATAAAAAAACAAATTACCAGGCAAACCAAAGTTACCTTGATTGACTGAGAACCTTTCAAATGCAACCAGCAGTGTTTGGAACAAAGACCACTGCAGGACCTGGGGAACCACAGCCAGCAGCACAGTAGAGTAGAGCTGCAGCATGGACCTGTGACAGCAGAGGACGGCACGCACAGTGTGCGCTCCAGGGACTTTCTGCTTGTCAGGGGGGAGAGCTATGGAATGGCTCCCCAATCAAACAAGCGAACTGACCTGCCAATAAAGCCCTTACATGAACTGGGACTTCAGCACCATAATTCACCACTGTAAGCCGTTGCAAAACCCTGGCAGGCCCACACATGAGAAAGGGTTAGGGCTTCTACCCCCTTCATATATATTTTGATGTTTTTACCACCTTCTGGGTGGGGGAGAACAGGAAAAGATTGAACCGGGAACTAGTGTGAGGGATCACCAATAAAAAGCAGGGCAGTGTAAAGGGAGACCTGTGTCACAGGAAGTTATTTGGTTGGTCGGGTGAGGTCAGAGTAGGTGGAGATGGACCAGGAGACCAGGCGGAGGAAGGAACGTGTGGAAAAGCATAGAGGTGGATTATACAGGCAGTGTGCAATGTAAGGTATTGGTTGGTGAGCGAATGTGTGCGAGTGTAGTGGTAGAAGAGAGTCAAGTGAATGCTAAGGTGACTGAGAGAGTGACGGTGAGGAAACGGTAGAAGTACTAGCAGTATGGAGAGGCCAGAGTACTAGTAGTGTGGAGACAGGAGAGTAGTAGTAGTGGTGTGGAGAGAGGTGAGTAGTGTGATAGTTATGTACAGGGGAGATTAGTAGTGGTGATGAGTAAGATCGAAGGGTGAAGTCGTAAGGAAAGAGAACCAAAGGAGGGACAGTGGAAAGAGAGAAAGGGGGAGAGAGTGGAGAGATTGGGTGGAGTAGGAAGAAGGAGAATAGAAGGAGAAGGCAAGTGGTGGAGAGATTCAGGAAGAGGAATATCGGGGTACACAAGAAACAGTGAGTGAGTAGACAGGTTTCTGAAAGGCACAACACTTAAATGATTTCTGTGGGGAAAGACATCAGATGTTTTCCGAGGAAGTTTAGGTAGAAAAGGCTTTGGACTTTAGGCCATCATCAGAAGACTGATAGTTGTTTAGACAGTAGGGGTTTCTAATCTCCAGTACCATTCTGGGATCAAACGATGACTGGGTTAGGGTGGGACTGCCCTTTCCTAGGTTAGAGAAGGAGGGACGGTCATTAGGCACCCTCTAAAATAAAGCCTTTGCTGTCTCTGAATAGATTTGGTGGAGTCACTGGAATGAAGCATTGCTAATTGGGTCTTCCTTTAAAGGGTCCTCGCATGACAAAGGAATACATTTGTATATGTTCATCCAGAGAGCTAGTGCTTCTATGGAAGGAACCTACATTGCAGATGGCTGAGGCTCATTCCAAACCATGGGGCGTTTTGCCCCTCAATCTAATCGCAGCCACAAGACAGCTCTGCATGTACTCCCCACCGAACGCGGAATAAAGCTGCCTGAATCATTCCATCATTCCATCTTCTGTGTTGCTCATGTCTACAACATTACAATGTCCTCAGTGACCCAGGCCATGTCTCTGGCCATTGGACCGGATTTTAGATTTGCCATGTCTGTCTAGGTCCTCCTTCCGCTGTCTATGGGGAATTAATGTCCTTCAGCCTCCAGAAGCTGACCCCCTTATTGAAAGGCATCATCAAGTCCTCCTTCAGATACTTCCACTGCTCAACTTGACAGCTGGATTCCTTCAAGTGAAGTCCGAAACGTATCTTCCTTTTCAAGACTGTTATGGGGTATCATGGAAGCTACCATAAACCACTTGCGCAGAGTACCCAGAAGCTAGTCAGCAGACATTGGTTTGCTGCCAGGAAAGGGACCTGATTCGTTTCATTTTCCTGTGGGCACTGTACTAATGTTCTCCTATAGGCCTCTAACACATTAGGGCTTATGAATAGATCCATCTGCATCTACAGGAGCTCTCTAGTGTTTGCATCTGCAAGAAAGCAACCGGTCCATCCCTTTATATTGACACTGATAGTAATTAAAGATCACATGACTGCCTTGTTGTAATCAGTCTTTTGTAAGTGTACCATCTTGTTACTTTTACAGAATTGTTGTTCTATGTTGAATGTGGGCAAGGCAAATTGGGCTCTATGCATTCCGTGTGCAACGCCTTTATAATGTAACAGGATGGCCGTCTGTACACCTTGTCTTTTTTTTTTTTCCTACGTTTTTGTAAATTACCATTGGAACCAAAAGCTATTTCCGATAGTTTTTCTACATCTCTCCTGTGGTCTGTGAAATGTCTGCACATTGTAATGACCAAGAGTCAATCCTATAATTGTATGGTTTGACCGGTAGGTTGAACCTAGAATTTGGCATGTTGACCCCCCCCCCCCCAAACTTATCTCTCACCTTTCCTGAGGAATGGTGGCTAAGAAGATTTGCTAAGTGCCATTAATCTGCTAAATTATGGCCATGGGCCTCATGAGTTGGGCGCTAAATTGGCTGTTTTACCACCAGCAGTTTTTTTGTAGGTGAAAATCCCATTTAGCACCCTGTATTGCCGCCGGGTGTATTAGCGCAAGGCATTGGCTGTGAAAATTCCCCATTGGTCCCAATGGGGAATGGGGATTTACCATTAACGCCCAACCCCGTGATCCGGTGGTAATACTGCTTGACCGGTGGGCGCTAACGCTATTACAGTTGGGCAGTATTACAGCTGGGATACCTCCCAACTCGTGATGAGGCCCCATGTGTTTCCACCAAACCTTTTGCAAACTTTGTCACCACCTCTGTGTATCAGAATGACGCCCATCTGAGCGTCTGCCCGGTGGCAAGTTTGGCAATACCCCCACCCCCCCACTCTATTGGGCTCTGCGTGGTGTTCACTCCATCAGTGTGTCTATGAAGAAGTCCTCATGGGAGAGAAGTCCATGTAGTTGGCCAATAAGGAGAGTTATTTTCCTCTTCCTGTATCCACCTATTCTTTGGCAGTCTCCAGGCTTGCTGCTTGATTCGAGGTCAATTTCTGAAACTAAGCGGCTACTCTGTGCTATATAGCATATATAGAGCCGACAGAGGAAGACATGTTCGGGACTGTATAATCTTTTGTTTTCCACACTTTTTTTGTTGTTGCAGGAGCCAAACACCTTCAATGGAGAGAAGTAGTCTTAGTGGTTTAGAAACTGGTTCTTCCTGTCTGAAAGAATCTGGTGAATGGGATGGGAACCCATCAGACCAGTCTGGTTCGATCGAATCCTTTCATCACAAATTATTGCCCAGGAAAATAAGCTTTCCAAGGGTAACTGTTTTTTGAGAGAGGAAAATTAATAAACAAGATGTGTAAGTTATAAAGTAAGCCGGTAGAAGTTGTTTTACATCTTGCACTTTTTAAACCGTTATATTGCAAGTGAAATAGGCCGAGGAGCTAGAATAATGCATTTTTCCTGAACGTGGTTATGCGCCCCCTTCAATGGAAATTAGAAATATTAACAGGTTTTTTTTCTTCACACACATGCAGTTCATTTGACCCTCTGGCGCCTGTTACTCCTTTCGTTGAGCGTGAAGCGCGTTTATCAAGATTGTGTCATTTCGAGCACACATTCTTTTCTGCAGGCGCTTCCTTGTACTCGCATCCTTCTAAATTACATTGCTTGCCTAAGCTAAGTAAATCTAATTTAAAAATGTTTATCTGTTGCTAACAAATGCAAGTTGACTGAAATTGTAATTGCTCGAACGTACCCCCGCCTGGAAGATGGTGAAAGGCAATTGCAGCGAATAATGAAATTACCACTGAAGTTAAAGTTTGTAGCTGTAAACTCTTTAAAAAGCCAGGGATGGCTTCAAGGCGCTCGGCAGAGAGAACTGGGAATGGCAGAACTCTCAGCCTGGGTGAGCAGAGTGCGCACAAGAGGTCGCAAATATTCAATTCCCATTGCAGAGCTCTCAAGTTTACCAGGGGCTGTACTTTTTAGACCGGGCAGGTGGGCTAGAGAAAAAGCGTATGGTAGGATGTATAATTTGCAGCCTAAAGGCACGTAAGGTGTACGGTGGCATGGCTTTATATGGGATGTGGATTGTTTGACCTAAAGAACTTGATCTACTGCCCATTGGACCTAATTTTTTGACCTATTTATTTTTTACCTATTTCGTAGGGAGACACCCCCCTCACCCCCCCACCCCCGACTTACCGCAACATATTCCCTCACCCCACTACTATTTTTTAAAGTTTACCATTTGACCTGCCGAAGTAGGTCAAAAAGATGCAGTCAAATCGGAGTAGGTCAAATTGAACAATACCTTTTATATGAGGGCAGACACTGGGCCAGTGATTCAGGATGTTGGGTTTGGCCAACTAATTGATTTCCACAGTGGGCACCAGACGGTTTTCAGTGTAGGGACACCTGAAGGGGTAATTGGAGGGTCATTCTTTGGATGGACAGATGGCACTAGATGGTGATCTTTGATAGGAGGCAGCACAGCAGAGGCCACCAGCTAGCAGGTTTTTAATGTGATTGGGCCGCTTGGAATGAGCAGTGTAAGTGCTATTTATTAAGTGTGCTGGTGGCTGATCATCACTGCGTGTTTTTTTTGGTCCGCACAGTGGTCGCTTTTTCCAGATGGAAGTGAGTTGGGAATTAAGGGCAAGTATGTAGGGCGGATATTGTAGGGTCAGCTTGACCAGGTGCTGTGTGTGTTTGACAGGTCAAATGTTTGCCTTTATAATGTGGCAATTAATGCAGGGATTTTTTGCTTGAGGGGCACGCAGGCAGGGGATGATGGCGACTCGGGTAGGGAAATGAGGGCTCAACAGACTCGTTTTTCTAGGATTTGCTTAAGAACCGGATAGGATGGGCACCAGAGGCAGTAGATCAAGATTTGGCCACTGGAGTGAAGAGTGGGCGGCAGGTGTCTTTTTATTGGCTATGGGATCGGGGTGGCATGCATGCCAAAACGTTCATTCTAGTTTGTGAGGAAAGTGAACAGGGATCTGTAATCTGCGGCTCTCCAGATGTTTTGATCTAGGATCGCCATGATCTCTTAACCATTGGTAGTGCTTTCTAAGGCGGATGGGAGTTGTAGTACAGAACATTTGAAGATCCAAAGGTTTGCAGACCCATGGCTTCGAAAAACCATCTGCTTTTTTGGGCTGAGGTGGAGGTCTGGCGAAGGATGGACCAGAGTAGGGTTTCCTTTTTTAGGACAGTGGGGCAGGGGCTGTTTTGCTGGGTAAAGGGGCTGATTGTCCTTTTGTTGATTTGAGGGAAGTGTGGAACAGGGCTGGTAGAACAATCTGTTCTATTTATTGAAAGGTCACTGGTGGCCACGGGTTCAGGATTACATTGATTTTGGGTGGGAGCAGGTCTGAGAGCCACCCGAGCAATTGTGTCGGAAGGAGGTGGCAAAGCAGCATTAGCAGTCGTTGAAGAAATTGTTTCGGGTTGGGTGGTGGGCCAGTGGTCAGTGAGGATCTACCGGAGTAATCTTCTTGTGTTTTGGTAGTTTGAGGGGAACAATGGGTTTTTAACAGGGGGAGGAGGGCCCAGCAAAGTCTGTTCTACTTGTGAGGCTAGGCAATTGGATTGGTGGCCAGTCTAGTGGGACCTCGTGTCTGCTGCAGTGTGTGCTGGGTATTTCCATGCGGTATAAAATGGTGGGGGCGGATGTCCAACGGAGAGGTTAGATTTTTTGTTGTTGTCCTCTTCGCCTAGTCTGAGCAAGATTTATTTTAGGGTGGCAGTGTATGGAAACAGAGATGGCCTTTATTTGTGCCAGTGGGCAATGAGCGGTACGGGTTTCCTTCTGCTGTGGGTGAGGGTGTGTTGGCTCAGAGTAAAGGCAACTTGTCCGTGCATTATTATAAATAAATGCTCTGTGATGCTGTTCTTATATTTTGGTGCTTTCTTTGGTGGCCCAACGTGTTTTTAGGAGGAGGGCAGCGACGTTGGGAAGCCTGTAGTATGGTTTTCTTTGTGTATTTGTGGGTCATTGAAAATCAGTTGTCACCTTAGTTAGGGTTCCTTCTGAATACTCCTAGTTATTTATTTTGGGTGGTTTTAGGGAACTGGGGGCCAGCAGTGGGCAGTTTTTATCAGTTGGTGAATGTCTGGCTTAAAACTTTATTTGGGAGGACTGGGAGTACATACAAACTGAATTTCTGTCTGGGCTCACAATGATGCAAAACCGTTAGTTTATAGTGTGTTGTTGGATAGCAGTCCAGTAGCAGAGGCCTTAAAAAAAAAGCCAGCAGGTGTCCTTACTCTACAGAGTTCTTGCTCTGTGGCACGTTAGTGCAGTCAATTGTCCCCTGTGAAGCCAGCCGTCGTCACCCAGCAGCGACTGAGTGTGGTCTGGGTGAGGATTACAGCAATTACTGTATTCCAGCAAAGCCCTTCCACTCTTACTACCTAATCACACCCTATTTAGTCACTCAAAATATTAGTTTTTCAATCACTGCTGTATGGCAAAGTAAGACATCTCTTCATTGACTGTTGACTCTCAAATCTACATGCCCTCTCCAGCTGCCCATCTGTCTCAAATCAAGCTGCTTGTTCATTGGCTGCTTTGTCTCATATATAGGTGTCACTGCATTTAATGTTGAGGCCCAAATTTTGGCGTTTCTCCATTCATCCAGGTACCCTACATGTGCGCGTTTTTATCACTGACTGCTGTGTTTCAAGTCTAGGTCTCGGTGCATTTGCTGTTGAGTCCCAAATGTAGGCGTTCGCTCATGAGAATGACTGGGGAATAAGCCAGATTGGACTGGACTGGAGTGGAGTGCTGAGAGGAAGAGAGCATTCCGAATGGGAGGGAGATTTAGGTGTACCTGTAAAACGTGAAACAGGGGAGAAGATGGATTCAACTTGATTGGACCACTGACGTAGAGCCTTGGAGGCAAATGGGGAGAGAGAGGTGTCCTGATTGCGGAACTGATGGACTGGATTCGCCTCTGAAGAAGCCTGTGGGAGTGGTGGTTGCTGCACACCAGGGTATGCTACGGTGGAAGGGATATGGGCAGCACTTGGTCTGCACGCTGCGGGTGGCAAGATACCACCACTGAAATGCCCATTGAGGACAACTCTTTTGCACCCGATGTAGGTGCCTAGTGTAGCACTCCAGTATATACGACAGGGGGAGGGGCACACAGGCCACAGTTATTCAGAACAGTGATGGTAGGATCGGGTACTGTCACTATCCAATCCTACAAAAAATAAAATCACTCTTCTGCGTACACCTCTCAAAGTCTAACATGGCTATACGTCTACAGCACAACAAACTGCACACCCTTCACTACACCACAAGAACGAACAAACCACACATAGCCAGGGACAAGAGCACATGACAGCTACCAAACAAAAATCACACCTACTCTCAGCGAATGGTGTAAACCGAACTGCAAGCTGCCAGCAGCACATCACAGCTCCCTTGCTCTTTTCTCCCGCTCAGTCCTACTAACTTACACCCCCTTACCCTCTTGCTTTACAGATCCATGTGGTGACAGTGCATGGTATAAGAACCTTTAACATAACATAACTTGTTTTGGCCCATGTTTGGTACCACCGAGTGAGGGCTACCTCCTGTAGGTAAAGCACCCCCATGATTTCTAGCCCAAGGGAATGCTGTAGGCCAATTCGTTTTGAGCTCAAATGTGGTTTTAGCACATTCATTCGTTTTTGGAGGAAGGCAGGGAGTGCATTAGCCCTTAACAGGGAGCCCTTTACATTACTCTAAATATATGGGATGAGTCCTGCATCAAACAGGGTACGCTGCAAGGCACCAGGGATTGGGCGGGGGGAGGGGGAGGGATGCTGCGTGCGCATTTCTTACATTGCACTGCTCTTTTGGCCGTGCAAGCCCTTCCCTGATCTTGCGGCCTTGGACCTGGTATGTGGCTTGCAACTCCAAAGGAGGGACATTAACAAGGCGAAACCTATTGCCATTGCTAGTGCTCTGGCCAATGTGTCACGGATTACCCAAATGGAGGGTTCATATTGACCATATTTTGCTCGTCATCACTCTAGAATTTCTACAGTAATTTTGACATAAGCATCACTGTATTGCATGCCAAAAATAAAACAGTTATAGACACTGATAGAAGTTGCAAGACAATGGCTGTGACGCCAGCTGCTTTAAAATGTATTGCTCATGTTCTACTTCCTACTTGGTCTGCTTGTGCCCGAGCTCTGAGTTCAGTGAGCACTGGCCACAGGACTGTCTAGAGGACAGTAGGCCAAAGGAATGTGTGCTTCATACCTTGGATAATATCTCTTCCCCTCTTTCCTCTTCGGTCTGGTTTGCGCTTTCCCAGGTGTGCCACGAGACCTAAAAGAAGCAAATCATATAAAACAGTATGAACATGACATGGCCGCCATTTAAATGACAGGAGACCTAAGAAAACCAATAAAACGCATGGAAACAATTATATACAATATGCATTTAATACATTTTCAGCTACACCCAAAAGCTCCATATTCATGACACAGTACAGTAAAGCAAAACAAGAAAATCATATACCGTTTATACAGCGCTTCATGCCAGATTCCCCACGCTGCGAGGTGCTGTAATAGTAGGAGTTCGAAACTACTCAATTCACCTCGGGCAAAGGCTTCATTCGGACCTGTGTGGACTTGAACATGTGCCTGCAGGCTGAATACCAATGTTATGGGTGAGTGCTTAACTTACTTAGCTATCTAGCTAGCATAAAATAAATCCAATGTATAAAGACATGCTGTATATGTGCACTCGTTCGCTTAAAAAGGGGGACCTGCATAGAAAGAAGAGGGGCAAAAGTGTGACGTACTACCTTAAGCATGTTCAGTTATTATATCCATCAATGTACCAAGATGACAATACCTCGGCCAAATAGGTTGAATATTGCCATGACGAAAAAAGTCATTAAGCACATTTATATTTTTTTTCCCAAAGAGATTTTAGTCTTTCCAAGTAAGTTCTATGCTCCATTTAACTTGCTGTTCACTTATAGCTAGCTGGCAGTCGTTTTGAACCCTGTGCACTTTTTTAAAAGGCTTGACATGTATTTAGTGGATAATTCATATCTTTTATACAATAATATTTGCTGGTTTTTAACCTGTTCTTCAACATCTAAATTGTTCCTTTTAGCCATAGATTGCCAATGTCAATTTTGCCTAATGTATGGCATTGAGTCAGGATTCTATTAATGGCATAGAGGCGAGGATTATGCATTTTCTTTTCTGTTCGTTTTTCAATAGCAATAAGACGTGAAAACCAAATTCAGAATATGTTCCAGAACTAAAAAACTCCCAAACCAGCCCCTCACCCTCCAAATGTATGGCAGTACAACCATCAATGTTTTATCTTCAAAACCTGCTCCCCTCAAAGGCGCCTCCTCTTTTTGCACACCATGTCTAGGTTATGTTGCCACCAACTTTGGTTGGGTCCGCCTAAATGCCACGAGATCCAATTCCAACCAGTCATTCCGCAGAAACTGTCTGCTCACTAGTGTGAGGGATCAGTAATGCAAGGCCGACAGATGCTTGTATTTTTCTCAGAATTAAAGGTTTTATTAAAAGAAAAAGATGCAAATATATGAGTTCCCTACCTAGTCTAGAAGCAAGGGGGGAATCACTCCCAACAGAAACAAACTGGCCCTCACACTAAACAACAAAAACATGCAAAGTAAATGTTGAACAATATACATGAATGAATAACAAACAACCGGTAATTTGGATGACCTTCACCTGTCCTGGGTAAATCCCTTCCCCAGGATTGTTCAAAGTCAATTTCCCCAAATGTTCACACAGAAGAATAAAGTCTTGAAACAGTTCTTGTAAGTTTCAAATCAAATAAAAGTTCACCAAACAAAAATATCCACTGGTAACAGTTCTTCAGCTTTCAGTTGAAAAGATCCCTTTCCAAGTTCCACACAAGGAAATGGCACCAATGTTAATCCTGGATGTCTTCCGTCCAAGTTTGCTTTGCACAGTTCAGAGAATAGATTAGCCACTTCCTCTTCTATAATTGTACAAATGTTCATAACCTCTGCAGTGCATTTGGTACAACTGTCAGGATGCTTCTTCTCGGGTTGTTGTTCTCCTCTTCAATACCACCCTTCTACTACTGTTAATGTGGAAACAGACTCCTTGGTTCCACAGTATGCCATTACTTCAACCAACTTCATTGTGACATCTACTGACAGTGTTACACACAAGAAAGTGTCATTTGTTAGTGGACACTCCCCTCCCCTGCACACCACATGCACTAACAATATAGTCAGTGGTTGTAACTACCTAAACACATTTCTATGTACAATATTTGTAAATTGAATTCATAATTTTCAAAAAATAGTATGTACACAAATAATATTCATCGAGGAAACAATAACATAGTCTTGATTTAAAAAGAGCTCAACGTGTTTCGGGAAGCATAATCCCTTCATGAGGAGCAAAATATTCATATACTTCCTATACTTGTATCAGTCTTCAAGCGTCAGCTCTTATCTTGTTGGTCATCATAGGGTGTTCCTCTAATTGTTAGTGCAGTCCTTTTTAGACTGTACTCCCACACCGGGAAAGGCAGAGGGTTAGTTGCATCATCTCTTTAAATCTCTAATTTTTGAATCACTGCCATCTTGTGAAGTTTAAGAACTGTTCATGTCACAATTGCACATCATGTCTCCAATCTCATAAAATTGGATGAATTGCGAGATTCAAAGATGTTGGAGGAAGTCAATGTCGGACGAGTGTCTGCAGAATATAAATATGTGAAGGTATTGTCATTGCCTATGTACTCCATGGAGAATAGCATAACGTAGTTGCATTACACTTTCAACAGAGCAGCGTAACGTGCAGTGAGGGTGCTTACCAGCAAAATAGGCAGTTCACAAATGCATCCATTCATTGGAGAGCCGAGATGCTCTCTAAGAAAAAATGAATGCATTAAAAAGGACGTTCAGTGTGCCCAGGCGCACATGCTGATGTCATAGCTAAACTTTGACTCTGTCCAAGACAGGGGGCTATCCAAGTGCCTGTCAGTGTTTACATTCTTGTAACTTAAATTAAATGAAAATCTTAGGTGCTCTATTAGCTGCTACAAATGACATAGATGATTCTGTCTATATTCGTGCTTAAATGAATTGATGTCTGGAAACAAAAACCGATGTAGCGCGTTACTTCTGATACTCGAGAAAGGACCCTATGTGCATAGAGCAGATGTGTCATTCTTTAACATTTCGTCTTGCGGGTATGACATTGTGTTGTAAAATACACCAAATATTAATCTTGCATGTTAATGTTGAAGGATATTTGTACCACACTCTATTATCACCAACGAGTGGTCCCCTGGCGCTCTGGCGGTTCTGAAAAGAAAGGGAAACGGGGGGTGTGAGTTAGTGGGAATGATCTTGGAAAGTGCAAGAGAGCCGTGATGTGCTGTTGGCAGCCTCAGCCCGGTTAACACACGTTGGCTGGGCTTGGGGTGTTTTACGTTCGGTAGCCGTCATGTATTGTTGTGCGAGTCTGTGTGGTTTGTTTTGTTGTTGCAGTGTAGTGAAGTTTGTGTGGATTGTTACATTTATAGGCTTGTGGTTGTGTTTGGTTCGAGTTTGAGAGGTGTATGCAGAGAGTTGAAAATTGTTAGAGGATTGGTTAATTGGCATAGCTAACATTCACAGTTCCATACAAGTGTGGCACATGCTGACATTCAAATTTCTACCAGATGCGACGCCTAGTGTCTAAGATTCCATTTAAGTGTGGCACATGCTAACATTCACATTTTTATCTAGGCGTGGCACATGCCAACATCCACAGCTCAATCCAGGTGTGCCACCTGCCACCATCCACAATCCCATCTAGATGCAACTCTGGCCAATGTTCACAATTCCAACCAAGAGTGGCCCATGCTATCATTCACAATATCATTTAATTGTGGCACATGCTGATGTTCACGATCCTAACTAGATGTGGCACAGGCTAATGTCTAAGATTCCATCTAGGTGTGGCACATGCTAACAATCACATTTCTGTCATAGGTGTGGGACATGCTAACATTCACATTTTTAGGTGCGGGACATGCTAACATTCATATTTCAATCTAGATGCGACTCAGCCTAGTGTCTAAGATTCCATATAAGTGTGGCACATGTTGACATTCACATTTCAATCTAGGTGTGACACATTCTAACAATCACATTTCTATCTAAGTGTGGTACATGCTAACAATCGTAATTCTATCTAGATGCGATGCAGCCTGGTGTCTAAGATTCCATCTAAGTGTGGCACATGCTGATATTCACAATCCTAACTAGATGCGGCGCAGGCTAGTGTCTAAGATTCCATATAAGTGTGGCACATGTTGACATTCACATTTCAATCTAGGTGTGACACATTCTAACAATCACATTTCTATCTAAGTGTGGTACATGCTAACAATCGTAATTCTATCTAGATGCGATGCAGCCTGGTGTCTAAGATTCCATCTAAGTGTGGCACATGCTGATATTCACAATCCTAACTAGATGCGGCGCAGGCTGGTGTCTAAAATTCCATCTAGGTGTGACCCATGCTAACAATCACATTTTTAAGTGTGGTACATTTTGATATTCACCATCCTGACTAGAGGCGACTCTGGCTAATGTTCACAATTACAACTCAGTGTGGCACATCCTATCTTTCACAATATCATCTGGTAAGAGCCGATATTCAGAATTCTATCTAACATGGTACTTCTCAAATTTCTTTGTAAGTGTGGAACTCGCTAATGTGGTCAAATATGTCTGGATGCGATGCAAGGCAGAAGTTACAATCCTGTGTCGAATAGACGTAGGCTGATGATCACAATTCTAGCTAAGTATGAGTGTTGTAGGTGATGTTCGCCTGGCAGTCTATGTTTTGGTAAGGTAATGTAGAGTGGCAGGGCTTTCTGGAGTAGAGTGATTGCTTAACTCCCCACCCATGCCACACTTACTTTTTTTTTGCTGTCGGTGATGGCTGGCTTCACTGGGTTCCCCTGCTGACACCTGCAGACACTGTCTGGAGCCGCCTCTGTTGGAGCCGCCCTTTACCTTGGGGCCCTTAGCCAGAGGGGCTGCCTGGGCCCTGGTGAGGTCAATTATGACCAGGTGGACGGCAACAAGGCACGAGGCAAGCACAGTGAAATTCACCTATCTGGGGAGGTGGGAGGGCCGGGAGGTGGGAGGGAGAGGACGTGGACACACAGGGGTGAGACAAGGGTGCACGCTGGGCCAGGGGGCTACAATGCTGGCTCAGGATACTGAAAATGCACAGTCCAGGAGGGTCTGCCCGCCACCAGCCTTACCTGAATCGCCAGAGCATGGCAAAAAGGCATACTATACAGATGCAGAGTGGCAGGCACATTCCTACCTACCACCTCCCTATTATTTTCACGCCAGTGGTTACATTTCGATTGTGTGATAGTATGTAAGATCATTCTACCATCCACATGTATATTTACAATAGTACAATTGGTCAATGGGTCTGATATAGTCTGATGTACAATTGTCAAAATAACAATTCAGCTCTATTGCAGAGACTGTATTACAGTTGTTACATTTTAGTCATGCAATGATGTTCATCCTCTATTCGACTAACGAAGTATTGCTGTTCAAAGTAGATTGTAGATAATTATACATTTATCAAATATTACAGATACATTTGGTAACTTAGTGTATCGGACAATAGTTTGAACATAATGCAACATTACACTGTATCTAGGGTAAACCTTTGACCAGATATTCTAGCATGTGTCATTTAGAGTGAGTTTAAATCATTAAACAGTTCTGCCAGCTGTCCAGAGGAGTTTAGAGGAAAGGTGTAAGGGAAAGTTCCTCATTAAGTCCAGACGGTGTCATATAATCTAATCTACAAATCCAAAACATTTCTGTTTTGGGTAAGAGTGTCTGTGTTTGTGCCTCTTGGTGGGGTTCTGACTATTTCTAGCACTACAACTTTCACCTGTGCTATCGAGTGTCTATTGTCACTAAAGAGTCTTGCTACGGGTTCTTTTAATTGTTCAATCTAATATTCAATTTGTGTTCAGTGATCCTGTCTTTTATTTTCCGAATAGTCTGCTTTCGAATAGTCTGCCCTTCATAGAATTTCGCTCAGGGACATATCAGTCCATTTATCAGAAATGTTGAATCGCAAGTGGCAATTGGTGTAATTTGAATTTTTGACCAGTATAAGGATGTCTGACGTGATCTCCTTTTTGTATGTTGTTGCAGTTTCTGCAATGCAGACATGTAAATGTCCCATATTTGGGTTTTGATAAGGTTGGTTTGGTAGGGACAGCTCTTTCTGCCTTAACAAGATTATCTCTGAGATTTCTCCCTCAGGCGTAAGCTATCATTGGTGGTTTTGGAAATAATCTGGTGAATTGGAGATCTAATCGCATGATGTTCCAATTTTTCTCAATGAAGCGGTTGATCTGGCCCCTCTGGCTTGAAAATGTCCTCGGATGTATGAAAGATGGTTCGCCTTGATGTGCTTTAGGTGTAATAAGGTTTTTCCTAGTTTTGATGTTGCTCTTCCTTATTGCCTCTTCAAGTATTGTCTGAGTAGCCCCTTGTTCTAAATCTATTAGTGATGTTTTCTGTAGCTTTACAGTACGAGGGTTCTTCTGAGATGATCCTGTGCATTCTCATGTATTGGCTTAGTGGTATATTGTGTTTCAGGTGTGCGGGATGGTAACTTGCATGATGTAATGTGTTGATCACATCAGTTGGTTTATGGTAAATGGAAGTGCACATTATGTTACCACTTGGTGTTATTAATATGTCTAGAAAGTGCACACTTGGAATACCCGTTTCCAATGTGAATTAGATTCTTGGGTGTTGTTCGTTTAGATATTTAAAAAATGACTGTAATTAATCTTTGGGATTCTTCCAGATTGCAAAGATGTCATCAATGTATCTCTTCCATATGCCCAATTTGGGTTTCCATTCTGGGTGTTCCAAGATGTTCTCAGTCTTAAAAGCATACATGGAACAGATTAGCATATGAAGGGGCCATAGAAGAACCCAGTGAGGTGCCGGATATTTGTAGATAGTAATCTTTATGGAATCGAAATTATTATAAAGAGTAATCTTTATTAGCTCGATCGTAAAGACTTTATCCGATTGGAAGTATTCTTCTTCTAACAGAGCCCATTCCAGGGCATCAAGTCCTTCGCTGTGGGGAATGGATGCATATAGGATTTGTACATCCAGGGTGAATAAAGTCCAGTCAGTGATGAATCCAGTCATTTGTTCTAATGCCATTCGAAAATGTGTGGTATCTCTTATGGGTCTTAAAGGTGTTCGTTAATAGTCTTTGGTGCGTTCAGTGATCCATTCTTCATTGAGAGCACTATGTTGGACTTCTTCAATGATGGGTTTGATTGTATCCGTGGCATCGTGGTCTAGGATCAGGTAAGTGTCTGTCATTTGGAAGTGTCAGACAACTTTGGTTATAGAAGTCACTGTCCATAATCACAATGGCCCCTCCTTTGCCAGCAGGTTTAATGAGTAAAGTGTGATCTTCTACTAGTTGTTTCAATAGTTTGTGTTGGTGTTTTCTTATGTTTTGCTCTCCGATGTCAAAATATTTAATAGAGTGAAGATCTTTCATCATTGAGCTCGCAAATAAATCCAAAGCAGGATTCTTCACACTTGGATTAAAGGTACTTTTGCACTTCATTTCAAGCTAGTTGAGGGTTTTAGATCTCTTCCATCAGTGGTATGGAGCCGGACAGAAGTTCAACTTTTTTCTTGCCATTTTGGCTACATTGATGTGCTCATCAAATAGTGTGGCATTATTAGTAGGGACAAATGATAGACCCAAGTTAAGTAGATCCATTGCTTGTTTTGATATGGTTCTGTTTGAAATGGTCACCACTAGGTCAAAAAAATGTTTTGTCCCTCAGGAGAGATCCCTCAAACGACATGCTTCAACCCAAGCCCAGTACTAGAAAGCCATTTGTTCACAAACTTGATATTTTCTATACATAAGGTGGGTCGTAAATATAGCCTGAGACCCTGTGGTATCATTTTGGCTTTGTAGTTCTGGGCTACAGTTGAAGCATGTTGATTTTGTGAGATTTCTCTCCTAATCAGTCTTTCTAAGATATGTATGAGTTTGTTTGGACTTTCTATTGTAGGAGTGGGTCTTTGAGTGTCCTTGATCAAATCGAGTATTCGAGACGCTTCTTCTTCGCTAAATGCTAGCGTCGTTGCATGCTTGGTAGTAATCAAATTCATTTTAGACAATGACATAATCTGCTCGGTTCAATAGTGAGAGTGTGTACTTTTTTGTAGTGTCAATCCACTCCAAAATGAGTAGTGGTTAACTCGGAATGTATAAAAAAGATATCAGGAACACACACCTGCTTTGTCAAGAAGTGTGGTCGGACTTATATGAGCTAACTTTAGGAGTATTACCAGGTATAGGGGAGAGATACTCTCGATTACTCACGGGACATATCTCTTTACATGGAAAGAGGACTATCAACAGAAGCAATCGTACCAACCCAACATCCAGCCCAATCTACCCAGACAACCTTGAAATACCAGTGAAGAAACTGATCCATCAAGTGACACCTCAGGAAGTAGCAAGGAACATAGGACCACTCCTTCTGCAACACCATCTGCATGTAGTAACACAGTCGAGGTACATCCTCCATCTAACACACCACAGACAGGTGGGCCGACAACATCCACCAATGCACTTACTTTTTTAGGGGGGCAGAAAACTAAGATGACACAAGAAAGGGAAGGGGTAATAATGCATGACCTAGTGGGGACCATGTTGAACAGAACCATATAAAAAAAAAGAAATGTCTACTTAACTTGGGTCTATCCTTTGTCCCTACTAACAATTCCACACTATTTGATGAGTACATGAGTGGAATTGGCACGAAAAATGAGGTTGACATTTTTTTTTCGAATCCATACCACGATGAAAGAGATCTAAAACCTTCAACTAGCTTGAAATGAAGTCCAAAGGTACCTTTTAATCCCAGTGTAAAGAACCTGCTTTGGATTTATTTGAGAACTCTATGAAGGATTTAAAGTCTATTAAATATTTCGACATTAGAGAGCACAACTTAAGAAAACACCAACACAAACTATTGAAACAACTAGCAGAAGTTCAAACTATAATCATTAAACCTGCTGACAAAGGTGGGGCAATTGTGATTATGGACAGTGACTTCTATAATCAAAGTTGTCTGATACTTCTTAATGACAGAGACACTCACCTGATCATAGACCACGATCCCACGGATACAATCAAACCCATAATTGAAGAAGTCTTACACAATGTTTGCAACCACAGAAACACACTTGCCTTTTACAGAGGTGATATGTAGAAACCCTATCTACTGGCCACCAGCCACAGAATGCTTCCCCACTGGCAGCATCACAACCACAAATCACTGAAGCGTTACGTACTCCATTGTTGCACAATAACTCGGACCCTGATATAAAGTTCTTCTCTTACACCACTCCACAATGCTCTGCCTCCGGCCAGGCCACTGAAATGGGCGTTGTCAAACACACACTCCCTTAGTTAGCACGCCATCAATGAACACAACTATATCCTTGACTTAGATCTTGATATTATGTGTATCGCAGAGACTTGGATTACGGACAAAGATTATCCTATGATCTAATTAGCAATCCCAGAAGGCCACATCATCTGCCAAAATCGTACTCTTGGCCTTGAGGGCAGGGTAGCCACCATCGCTAAGGAACATCTGGGACTATTTAAAACACTGTGCGTTTATACAAATGGTGGTGAAATCCTTATTGTTAAAATGACTCCCAGCGCACATGGCTGCATCCATTCTGTGGTAATATACCCCTCACCCCTAGTAGATACACCTTACTTCAATGAGTAGCTCACCCATATCTTAAAAGAAACTAATTGGCCAAATTGCTCTACCTTGTTGGCTGGAGACTTTAATCGATGGTACAACAGTAATACCGTTAAAAAAAGAAAAAGCTGCCAATCTGGTCACCACCCTGAACAACATTGACTAGTATGTTATTAACAATTCTCCAACTCATGACAAAGTTAACATCTTAGTTTGGGTAGTGGCAAGAAATCTGACTGTACAGGTTGATAGTACCACCATGTGTATTTGATCAGACCACTACTTTGTAGTCTTTCAAATCTACCCACTTAACCCTTGCATCAAACAAAATAAAACAGCCAAACTAATAACTAACCGTAACTTTAAAAAATCACTGCCAGTGACCTGAAGGAATGTCTAGACTACATAATGGGCTCTACCTCACAGGCAGACACCCCTGAAACTCTTGTAGAAGCCTTTAACCACACGATAGGTGGCATGCTGGAAAGAGTGGCCACTAAGAAAAACCAACTTGTTAGAGATTGCACCACACACAAAAAATGGTACACACAGGAACTTATAACAATGAAGAAAAAAAAAGAAACGCAGAACGGAAATGGTTAAAAAATCCATCAGAGATGAATAAAGCAAATTGGAAAGATTTAGAGAAAGCATACACAATTGATGTTTACAAGCCAAAAGGAAATGTCTTCAACAAACTGAGGATGCCAATAATGACCCAAAGAAGCTTTTCGAAATTATTAAAAACGTAGTCAAATCAGGCACCCCAAGTACACCTTTTTGCCCATTCAATCAGGACTACCTTATGACACAACACGCTTTTGAAATTCAAAATAGACTGGCCCGTTCCAAGATCAGATACAAGCTAGGTAAAAGCATGAGTCACATTCCTGTGGCCACTAATACTGTACCTACAGAGAAACATGCTCCTATTACCTTTTCTGATATGACTAGCACCTTGACTATACTACGCCCATCTCAGTGTACTGAAAATATACTTCCACCTAATCTCATCCTAGAGAATGAATAGATTTGTGTCCCATTTCTCGTCAGATTTGGCCAATTCCTCTTTTCGAACAAATCAGGTTCCCGATGCCATAAAAAAGTAACCATCACTCCTGAATAAAAAATCTGGCCTGGATACTAAAGATCCAAACCTGAGGCCAATAACAAATTGTAACTTCGTCTTGAAAATAGAGTGCCACCACGCAATCCCAGCTATTCGTGGAAACAGGCATCCTACATCCAAGACAATCTGGCTTTCGTCCCCACCGTAGCACTGTGACCGCCCTTTTGGCTCTCCAAACTACCATGCTTAGCATTATGGATAGTGGAGAAACTGGAATGCTTGTCTTCTTAGACCTATCGGCAGCATTCAACCTCCTGGACCACGATCGGTTTCTCTCTACCTTAAGAGACATAGGACTAGGCAGTCCAGCCACTGTCTGCTGGCAGTCATTTCTATCCCACCAGAGCTCCAGAGTCTGCTGAGGAGACTCCTCACCACCTGCTCCTATTAGTTGTAGTGTCCTTCAGGGGGCCTGCATGTCCCACTACTATTCAATCTTTACATCAGGCCGCTCTGCGACCTCCTCGATGAGCTGAAAGGGGTCTTTACCAACTATGCTGATGACATCCAATTGATGCTTGAGCTCTCGCGAGACTATAACCTTGACTCTAACAAACTACAAGCCTGCTGCAACTGCATAGAATCCTGGATAAATACAAACTGGATGTGTCTTGATGGGAACAAGAAAGGGCTCTGCTGATGTTTGGTTCAGGGAAAAATAGATCAAAACTTGACATGAGATATCACGCTTTTGACATGCACGACTGCAGCATCCAAGTCTCTAATAGACCAAAACTCTAGGTTTCCACATAGATTCTCTGGTAATCGCGAGACTCATGTCTGCAAAACCGTACAGAATTGCTCATACTATCTAAAACTATTAAGAAATCTTAGACCTTTCCTCTCGGAATCCAAATGTGGTTCAGTCGCTCGGGCTATAATTCTGCCCAGACTGGATATGGCACGATCTGCAAGTTGTTCAAAATGATGCAGTACGCATCGTCAAACAGAAGCCCAGAAGAGAGCACATTACTCATTGTTGTCAAGACCTTCACTGGCTTCCCATCAAAGCCCACCTACAGTTCAAGGCGTCAACACTGATCCCTCCCCAAATCTTACACGGCTCAGTAACTGGGTACATCAGAAGTTTGGTATCTCCCTATGAACCCCAGAGAAAGCTGTGTTCCTCCACCCTAGCATTGGTGGGAAGTGCTACATTTAAAATGGCAAACTCAATGGAGATCTTTTCCCACGTCGCCGCAAACATCTGGAACTTGTTGCCATCAGATCACCGAAGGAATACAACATCTTCTGACAACACTTAAAAACTCTACTTTTCCATTAAACTAGGTTAACCTGCTTGTCCCGTGTTTTTGTGTTCTGGTAGGCGCCTCGATGCCTGCGGTATATGTGTGTGTGTGTGTGTGTATATATATTTCTGATGTTTGTTAATCTGCTTAGAATCACATGCTGTGCATAGGTCCGACATCCAGTGGTCACTGCGGAGTATTGCATTTTGTTTTTCGTAGTCGAAAAAGGGGACGTCGACAAGGCGTGTCTGTAACACTATCCCTATAGTGACGTACGTTGTACCCACAATCCCTCACGCGTCGAGGTCCCTCAGATTGTTTTTTTCCGCCCAGCTTCTGATCGCCTTACGCAGAGCTCCTAGAGAGACATTGCAAATACTTACTACGGACCTCGGTCCTTAATTATACTTATTATATTGTTAAAGATCCCTCCCCTCGACGTTAGCTGTGAAGCTGTTTCTCCGCTGAGCAAGTTTTCAACGGAGGGGAAGAGACGGAGGAGATCCTTCGGCGCTGCCGAACACGTGGCCTGGCCTCGCCGGCCAACATACAGTAGGGAGAGTGGGGGTTCAAACTTTTATCTTCTCTTTGAGAATGTCTTTCTTTATCCCCTACCTTTCCCTTGGGGTTGTTATCACCAGTTATTATTGCCTCAGCTATGACGAGGACACCTTTTAAGTTTTGCCCACGCTGTAGGGGCAAATACACTTGGAAGGACAAACACAAGCTCTGTAATCGTTGCTTGCCCCTCGATCATAAGGAGGACAGCTGCGCGGCCTGTAAGCTCTTGAAACCAAGAACTCTTAAAGAACGAAAAGTTAAGAGGTGGGCGGACTACGCTATGTCGAAGTCAGTTTCCTCACCTGCCGCCGCTGTTACAGAAAGTGACGAGGAGGGTGATAACTCGACGTCCGTTACGGAAGTCATTAACCCCCAGAAGGAGCGCTCGCGCTCCTCGACGTCCGTCCCCGGCCCCGACGGGCTCGGCTCACGCCCTGCTTATGGGGATGAACACCCCGGCGACAAGGACGCACATAGACCCCATAGGCCTAAGCACACAACCCACGGCTCTTCTTCGTCGCAGACGAAGGATCCATCAGCGCCGAAGGGGACGCAGGGCACTCCGACGTCTACCTCAGACCGTAAGGGTCTCAAGCCCCACCCGCAAACGCAGCCGCGACCAGCGATTGGGCTTTCATCAAACACGGGCGCTACCTCAAAATCATCCGACGTAACGCTCCATAGAGCGGCCGTCGAGGAACAACGCGTAACGCAGGCAACGTCGACACCAGAGCCCTCTACTGACAAACTCGTTGTCGAGAGCCTGGCGAGAATTGTTTCCGAAGACAAACGTAAGCGGATGACGAAACAAACGTCGAATACCGCACAAAAAGCTATGGAAACGCCGAAAAAGCGCAAGAGTAGCCAGGAACTGCCCCCTTCATCTAAGGGCACTTCTGAACTACCGGAGGGCTTTTCAGAGGGCGACGGAAACCTTTCTTCGACATTGTGGGAGCGTTCTAAGCGTTTTGAAGGTGAAGACACTGATTTCCCCCCTCTAGACTATTCAGGGGTCCCCCATAAGACCCTTGAAAGACTCCATTCTTGTATGGAGAAAATGGAAAGGTTTTTGGGAAGCCAAAACCCACCCACACCCAAAAGACCAAGAGAATGGCCCCAGGATGACCCTAGGGTCAGGATTCCTAGGCTGTTTCCCCCTTCTACAGAAGTATATGACCTCACTGAAGAGGAGCAACACCTCCAGGAAGATGAGGAGTGTTTGGGTGGAGAGGAAGAACATGAGGAAGAGGGGTTTGAAGAAGATCCTTGCACTAGTGCAGGAGCTTTTGAAGAAGATACAGCTACCTCGCAGCCCTGGCAATCCCCATCAGTGCAGCCTTGGCAATCCCCATCAGTGCACTCAGACCCTGATGTCTTTCACCCTTCTCCTCCCAAGGATTCACCTATTGGAAACACCTCTCCCATAGATGACCAACCTTCACTTAATGCACTATTGCGAAAGGCAGCAGCGCATTTTGAAATAGACACAGGGGAGACTCTTCCTGACATAGACTTTGTAGAGAAAGTTATTAAAGAAAAAGCCCCTGTTAGTCAGTCTATTCCGCTCCTGGCTTCTGTAAAGAGAAGAATAACTCCTTCCCTTTCCAATCCTGCCTTAGTCAGAGGGGTCAACCCTCGGATAGAAAAGCTCTTCAGCCCTTCGTCCTCTGACCCTTTGTACATCAGAGGACATTCTATTCCGGACTCCCTCGTAGTTACTAATACAAGAAAAAGAGCGGGGGTACCACTATCCACTAGTGAGGCACCACCTGACAAAGAGGGCAAGAAGCTCTATGCACTTGGGAAGAGAATCACGACCTCCGCCGCCTTCTCAACTAGGATTGCAAATAACAATTCCCTACTAGCTAGCTACGCAGATGCACAGTGGAGCAAGCTGCGCAGCGAAGCAGAGGACGCACCAGAACCCCTGCGTTCACGCCTGTTAGCTATAATCTCAGAGGGAACTCTTGTAAACCAGGGCATCGTAAAGAACTCCTTAGATGCCGCAGAGACGGCAGGCCGTTCCCTGGTTCAGGGAATACTTCTTAAACGCCATGTCTGGCTGCGCAATTCGGGATTTAAGCCGGAAACCCAGGCTTCCCTGATAAATAAGCCCATAGAACAAACACATCTGTTTGGGAAAGCAGTTGATGAGGCCCTAGAACATGCGAAGAAAGAGTTTTATACCATCAAGACTCTTGACCAAATTTCTAGGCCCCCTAACAGACGCAGCTATGGAAAAGACGCTCCTTTCGTGGCCAACGCCAGCAGCAAAACCAACAGCAATTTTACTCTGCTACCAACTGGCCCTCTAACCAGGGTAACAACACCCAGTTCAGTCAAAGAGGCCAACGCCGTGGCAAAGGAAGAGGTCGCGGCTCCAGCCCCAAAGGTTCCACGCCCAATACCAACAAATGACCCGAAGATTCGGGTCCCCTCCCATGCATCACCGGTCGGGGGCCGGCTAACATCGTTCCTTTCAGCATGGGAGGGAATATCGCCAGACCGCTGGGTATTATCCACCATAGCCCACGGATACTGCATGGAATTCAACGGTTCCCCGAAGTACAGACCCCCACGGAACCGACGCATGACACCGGAACACCTCACCATTCTTCTTCAAGAAGTAGAAGAGCTACTGAAAAAAGAGGCTATAGAGGCTGTCCCCCTATCTCAGGTAACAGAAGGTATTTATTCAGTGTACTTCCTTGTACCCAAAAAGGACTTAACCATGCGCCCTGTATTAGATCTGCACCCAGCGAACAAGTTTGTCAAACCCCAAAAGTTTCGTATGGTGACCTTGCAGGAAGTAATCCCACTGTTATCACAAGGGCATTACATGACAACACTAGACATGAAAGATGCATACTTTCATATTTTAATGTTGCCAGCGCACAGAAAATACCTCAGGTTCAAGATAGAGAACAAACACTACCAGCTCAGAGTACTACCCTTCGGGATAGCATCTGCACCAAGGGTATTCACGAAAGTACTGGCAGCGGCCCACCTGCGCAGGTTATCCATCCCGGTATACCCTTACCTCGACGACTGGCTCATAACAGGGGATTCTTACGAAACATGCTTCTCCAATACCCAAAAGACCGTAGACCTTTTGTCCCAACTGGGCTTCTCCATCAACGAAAAGAAGTCCAGCTTAGACCCCAGCCAAATCAAACAATTCCTAGGGGCTCTAATTCGAACAAAGGACGGCCTCGTCTTCCCCTCCAACGAGAGGGTCCAAAACATGCTGTTTCAGATCCCCCATTATGTGGCAGGTCGAGAGGTGACGGTACTCAAAGCAATGCGCTTGCTAGGGATGATGGCGTCATGTATTTATTTGGTACCTCACGCGCGCCTGCGCATGCGCCCAATGCAAGAGTGGCTCTACAGCCAGTGGTGTCAGGCCAGCGGACAATGGGACGATCTAGTGGTGGTCTCGCAGGCCTTGGTTCTCTCGCTACGGTGGTGGACAAAAGAAAACCTGTTATTAGGGAAAACTTTTGCCACACCCGCAGTGGAAGCCACTCTAACCACAGACGCATCCCTTACAGGATGGGGGGCTCACCTATCCCATCAGACTGCTCACGGAGCGTGGACTCCGAGCTTAGCATCCAAGCATATAAACCTGCTGGAACTACTAGCGGTGTTCAAAGCACTGAAAGCCTTTCAGGAACACCTACAAGGAAAGACAGTGTTGGTCCTCACAGACAGCACCACAGCCATGTACTACCTCAACAAGCAAGGGGGCACTCACTCTCCAGGACTGTCCAAGCTGTCCCAGAATATATGGAAGTGGGCTCTCAAACACAACATGTTCCTACTATCACAACATGTACCAGGGGAACTCAATCTGCTAGCAGACAAACTCAGCAGAGACTTCCCCCTGCCCGAAGAGTACGAATGGCAATTGCGTGAAGACATCGTCTTAGACGTCTTCACGCAATGGGGGTTCCCGGAAATAGACCTGTTCGCAACTCTGGAGAACTCACAATGCCAAAGTTACGCCTCCAGGTACCCCCAGAACCAGTCCAAGGGGAACGGTCTGTCGATTCAATGGTCAGAGAAATTTGTTTACGCCTTTCCCCCCGACTCCCCTTCTCAACAAAGTGGTGCACAAGATGCACCAGGAGCAGGTTACCATGATACTAGTGGCCCCAATGGGGGCCCGGCAGCCATGGTTCGCTCACTTGATGGAGATGTCCCTATCTCCCCCAGTGAAACTTCCCTGTCCGTACAACATGCTGTCACAGGACAAGGGCAGGACACTGCATCCATGCCCTCAGACCATGAATTTAGCAGCCTGGCTCCTGAGATCATAGAATTTGGACATTTACAACTCCCGCAGAGATGTATGGACATCCTCAGGGAACCCAGAAAACCTAATACTCGCCACTGCTATTCTAGCAAGTGGAAAAGATTTGTCATCTGGTGTAGAGGTAAGAGCATCAACCCGGTTGACTGCTCTCCCACTAACATTGTTCTGTACTTGACCCATTTACTGGATTCAGGTCTAGTGTTCAATTCCATTAAACTCCACCTAGCGGCACTTTCTGCATACACCACTTCCCAACTTAAAGTGTCGTGGTGGAAGATACCAGTTATCAAGGCCTTCATGGAGGGGGTAAAGAGAATACACCCTCCGATAGCTAACCCAGCTCCCGGATGGGACTTAAATGTGGTACTTTCTAGACTCATGGGCCCTCCTTTCGAACCCATGCACAAGGCAACTCTTAAAGACCTCACTCTTAAGACTGCTTTCCTAATAGCTATCACCTCCATTAGGAGAGTAAGTGAACTACAGGCTCTTTCTGTACTAGACCCCTTCGTAACAGTTCACAAGGATAAGGTGGTTCTATGCACACACCCAAGGTTTGCACCAAAATTCATCTCGAAATTTCATGTAAACCAGTCAATAGAACTACCAACGTTCTTTCAAAACCCTTCCAGCTTGGGAGAAAAAAGTCTGCATACACTAGATGTACGCAGAGCTGTCATGTTCTACATGGAAAGAACCAGACCACTGAGAAAGACTAATCAGTTCTTTGTCTCTGTGGCAGCAGGAAGAGAAGGAGATGCAGTTTCAAAGTCCACTATATCTAGATGGATTGTTCAATGCATCACTCTCTGTTACACTCTTGCTATGAGAGAACTACCCTTCAAGCCAAGAGCACATTCCACTCGAGGCACTGGGGCTTCCATAGCGTTCATTGCAAATGTTCCCCTTGAGTCCATCTGCAAAGCGGCTACCTGGAGTTCTGTGCACACCTTTACAAAACACTACTGTCTAGATGCACACTCTAGATCTGACTCCCAGGTGGGACAGGCAGTATTAAGACATCTTTTCTCTACTGTTCCTTCTCATAACCCACCGCCAACTCCGGGTACTGCTCGCTAGTCTATGCACAGCATGTTATTCTAAGCAGATTAACAAACATCAGAAGACAATGCATCACTTACCGTAAAAGCATTTCTGATGGTTGTATCTGCTTAGATTCACATGCGCCTACCCTTCCTCCCCGCTCGGATGGAAGGAACATAGACATCCTTTTCTATATTTCTCTCTTTTCTGTACTCACTCACGTCTAGAAGGCTCCCTCAGGGCAGAAAAATACAAACAGAGGGACCTTGACGCGTGAGGGATTGTGGGTACAACGCACGTCACTATAGGGATAGTGTTACAGACACGCCTTGTCGACGTCCCCTTTTTCGACTACGAAAAACAAAATGCAATACTCCGCAGTGACCACTGGATGTCGGACCTATGCACAGTATGTGAATCTAAGCAGATACAACCATCAGAAATGCTTTTACGGTAAGTAATGCATTGTCATATATATATATATATATATATATATATATATATATATATATATATATATATATATATATATATATATATATATATATATATATATATATATATATATATATATATATATGGATTACTGAATGCACCACCAAAGACCATTTAACCAACACATTTCCCATTATGCTAGTTTTCTATGTATTACCGAAAATTCATAAAAATCTTTTATTACCACCCTTAAGACCCATAGTAGCAGCAACCAACAGTATTAGTATTTTTTATCCTCTTGTTAAATATGTAGACACACTTCTACAACAAATAGTACAAAAAAGCACCACTTACCTAAGAGATACCACACATTTTCTAATGACATTAGAACAATTGACCGGAGTCAACCCTGACTGGACTTTATTCATCCTGGACGTACAGAGCCTATATACATTCATTCCCCTCAGCGTAAGACTTGATGCCCTGGAATTGGCTCTGTTACGAGAAGAATACTTCCAATCGAATAAAGTCTTTATGATCGAGCTAGCAAAGATTATTCTATATAATAATGACTTTCAATTCCAGACCGATCACTATCTACAAATATCCCACAACTCAATGGGCTCTTCTATGGCCCCTTCATATGCTAATTTGTTCCATGTATGCTTTTGAGACTGAGCACATCTTAGAACATCCAATATGAAAACCCATATTTGGCATATGGAAAAGATACATTAACTACATCTTTGGGAT
Organism: Ambystoma mexicanum; assembly: GCF_040938575.1. Taxonomy (NCBI): domain Eukaryota; kingdom Metazoa; phylum Chordata; class Amphibia; order Caudata; family Ambystomatidae; genus Ambystoma; species Ambystoma mexicanum. The sequence continues at coordinate 611,389,740 of NC_090925.1, read as the reverse complement.
CTGGAAGGGTCCCAAAGATGAAATTAGTCATTTTTTAAATATCTACACAAATGGCACCCAAGAATCCAATTCTCATTGGAAATTGGTACTCCAAGTGTGCACTTTCTAGATGTATTAATCACACCAAGTGGTAACAGAATGTGCACTTCCATTTACCGTAAACTAACTGATGTGAACAACACATTACATCATGCAAGTTACCACACCACACACCTGAAAAGCAATCTACCACTAAGCCAATACATGAGAATGCGCAGAATCATCTCAGAAGGACCCTTGTACTGTGAAGTTCCAGAAAACATCACTAATAGATTTAGATCAAGGGACTATGCAGACACGATACTTGAAGAGGCAATAAGGAAGAGCAACATCAAAACTAGGAAAAACCTTCTTACACCTAAAGCACATCAAGGCGAACCACCTTTCATACATCTGATGAAATTGTAAGACAGAGCGTCCAGATCAACCACTTCATTAAGAAAAATGGAACATCACACAATTGGATCCCCAATTGACTAGGTTATTTCTAAAACCACCAATGATAGATTACATCTGAGGGAGAAATCTCAGAGACAATCTCGTTAAGGCAGAAAGAGTTGTCCATACCAAACAAACCACCTCATCTAAACCTAACTATGGGACATTTCCATGTCTGCAATGCGGACACTGCAACAACATACAAAAAGGAGATCACGTCAGACATCCTTACACTGGTCAAAAATTCAAATTACACCAATTTGCCACTTGCGATTCAAAATATCTGATATATGGACTGATGTTTCCTGCAGGAAATTCTATCCATGCCAGACAAGTCGGAAAATAAAAGACAGAATCACTGACCACAAATCTAACATTAGATTGAACAATTAAAAGTGACCAGTAACAAGACACATTACTGACAAAATGGCACAGTTGAAATGGTATGCAGTGTTTATACCAAAATAATAACACCACACTTTAACACCTAAATAACATATATATTGTAAAAGTATATATGGGTGTGGGTTAAGGGATTAAAAGGGGTGAGGGTAGTTGGGCGGGGGAGTAAAAAAGGCACTAGAAATGGGGTGGGGGGTTGGAGGTGGACCCTCCAAATAAAAGAATACAATAAATTGACTTTTCATTATTCAGGTATCGTTTTTAAAGTATGTCGTTATTTTTGGGTATTGTTGTAAAGACATGCCTGAAGACATTCCTTTTCAAGTGATTGTACCATTTTAGGAAATAGAGAGTCCATCTCGAGGCTTAAAGCGTTTCATAATGTATGTCTAGTATTGTTTATATGTTGCCAGCGCCGTGATGCTCGTCGGCTACCGGCGCGATACAAGCACACACATAACATAAAACCAGTTTAAATTTGTGGTGCTAGAAACAGTCAGAACCCCACCAAGAGGCGGAAACACACAAACACTGTTAGCCAAAAGAGACATATTTTGGATTCATAGATTAGATTCTGTGACACCTACTGCACTTAACGAGGAATGTTCCCTCGCACCTTTCCTCTAAACTCCTCTGAACAGCTGACAGAACTGTTTATTGACTTAACTACACTGTGAATGACGCATGCTGGAATTCCTGGTCAAAGGATTACCCTAGATACAGTGTAATGTTGCATTATGTTCACAAACTATTGCCTGATACACTAAATTACCAAATGTATCTGTAATATTTGATAAATGTACAATAATCTACAATGCAATACACTTTGAACAGCAATACTTCCTTAGTCGAATAGAGGATGAACATCATTGCATGACTAAAATGTAACAACTGTAATACAGTCTCTGCAATAGCACTGAATTGTTATTTTCAAAATGGTACTATATCAGACACATTGACAAATTGTACTATTGTAAATATACATGTGGATGGTAGAATGATCTTACATACTATCACACAATCGAAATGTAACCACTGGCGTGAATATAATGTGGAGATGGTAGTCATGTGCCTGCCACTCCGCAGTTGTGTAGTATGCCTTATGACACAATGTCCTACACCATGCAAGATGAAATGTTAAAGAATGACACATCTGCTCTATGCACATAAGGTCCTTCCTCGAGCATTAGAAGTAACAGCGCTACATCGATTTTTGTTTCCAGACATCAATTCATTTAAACCCGAATACAGATAGATTAATCTATGTCCTTTGTAACCGCTAATGGATCACCTAAGATTTTCATTTAAGTTACAAGAATGTAAACTCTGTTACAGGCACTTGGATAGCTGCCTGCCCTGGACAGTCAGTGTTTACCTATGAGGTTAGACCCTGCGCCTGGGCATGCTGAACGTCATTTTTTACTTGTTCATTGTAGAGCAGTGGTCTTCAAACTTTTTTGGCCTGGGCACCCCCTGAGCAAAGTTTGGGCAGGCCGGGCCCCCCCAAAAGTGCCAGATGGACAGTATGTAGAAATCGCTATGAACCTTTGCATGCCGTCAGCGCACCCTACTCCCAGTACAGACCCTGGGCTCTCCCCACCCTACTCCCACCACTATCCCAGTGCTGCAGCCCATCCTGCTCCCACCACAGTCCCATAAAACAAGCATACACATTTAAATAAAAAATAAATCTCCATAAGCCTACCTTCTGCAGGGGCCTGGGCGTGGTTGCTAAAATGCCCCGTTCCAGGTTGCTCTGCCCATATGTGCGAGGAGGCGCAGGAGCACCCCCTCACACATACATACATGCAGTGCCCCAGCCAGCATTTCCAATGAGCTATGCTAGGCTGGTGAAGCAAAACACCCACAGCGTTGCATGGCTCAGTGATCATGTGCGGCTGGGGAAATGAACTGTCAAAGGCAAACAGGGTTTCCCTTTGACAGTTCAGCCAGCCCAGGAACACTCCCTCAGCTGGAAAAAGCAGCTGAGGGAGTGCTCAGTGTTTCACTGGGCTGGCTCCTTGGATCCTCCATAATGGATGAGCCGGCAGGCTTGGACTGGCCTGTAGGGCAATAGGGCGATGACCGTACCAAAAATGCAAAATGCTAGTGTAGGACAGTCAAAATGGGCCACTTATTTGGTCAATGTGGGCCAGTTTGAGGAGTTACTTCACTGTGCAGCTAGTAGTTTTGCCCATTGTTGCTGAATAAATATTCTTTAAATATCACCATTTGTTTACAGTTGAACAAAAACATCCCCTTGGGTACTATTCAAACCGTCTGTGACTAAAGGACTGAATATCCATTTGCAACTGCTGGCCATTTTTTCATTGGTGCCGAAGACCGTTTTATGGTCCAGTCTGACCATGTGAGCTGCCCCTTCCCATTTCATGCTGGACTCTGGCACCCCCCTTGGGATGCGGCGGCGCCCCCCTGGGGGTGGCGCGCCCCACAGTTTGAAGACCTCTGTTGTAGAGAGTGTCTTGGCTCTTGAATGAATGGCTGCACTTGTGAACGGCCCGTTTTGTTTGGAAGCACCCTCACTGCACGTTACCTTGCTCTGTTGAAAGTGTAATACAACTACTCTTTGCTATTCTCCGCGGAATACGTAGGCAATGACAATCCCTTCACATATTAATATTCTGCATACACTCATCTGACATTAACTTCCTCTCACATCGTTGAATCGCGCAATTCATCCCATTTTATGAGATTAGGGACATGATGTGGAATTGTGACGTGAACAGTCCTTAAACTTCTCGAGTGGGCAGCAATTAAAAAAAAATTGAGTTTTAAAGAGATGACAGAACCAACTGCCTTTCTCAGTGTGGGACTGCAGTCTAAAAAGGACCACACTAATAATTGGAGGAGCACCCCGTGATGATCAACAAGATGAGCTTAATTTTTTGCTCCTGATGAAGGGATTCTGCTTCCCGAAACGTGTTGAGATCTTTTTAATAAACACTGTTATTGTTTCTTCCATGAATATTCTAAACTAAACTAATATTATTTGTGTGAATACTATTTTTTCAAAATTATAAATTAAATTTACAACTATTGCATATAGAAATGTTTACCTAATTACAACCATTACTACTTCAACAAGACTTGACTGACGATATTGTCAGAACACGTGGTGTGCAGGCGACGGGCGTGTCCACTAACAATGAACACTTACTCTTTTGTGATTGTATATTTGGCACTTTTGGTGCCAGAGCTGCATTTTCTCCTCTGCACCTGTTAATACTCCTAAAGTTAGCTTATATAAGTCAGACCATATTTATTGACAAAACAGGTGTGCGTTGCTGACATTCTCTTTTTTTATACAGTATTATACAGAACCACATTTCTGTTATTTCTGCTTCCACTTTATATATCAGAATGGTTAAGCATTTTAAAGACGAGACACTTCGACCTCTACAGGTAGGCAAGGCGCACTTCGTTCCAATGCTCAGAGAAAAGGGCAGCCTCTTTGCCTCTCCCAGTCTGCCTTACTGCTACAAAGATAACATGCCTCTGCTTCCAGGCTGGCTTTCTCCCAACTGCCACAGTCTCAGAATTACAGGTTATTTGTTCAATCTTCCTATAAGCAGTTCCAGTAGCTACCTTTAAGCTGTATGGCCACACTTTCAACTTCAGATAACAATGTCTCACTTGTATCGGAGGACACTGGACCTTTAAAAATTTCGCCAGCTGGGTGGATTGATTTCTTTCTTCTCTATAGAAAGGGTTCACCTCATGGTTTGGGTAATTATTGTTCTTATTAATAGAACAACTTCTGCATTTATATTATATATGTTACATGGTTCAGTCTTCAAAGGAAAAACGATTTTTGAGGTAGATCTTCAACCTTAAGTATCTGTAAGGGTTTGTATTCCCATGTATTAACTCAGAGACACTCTCTACTCTGATCAGGAATCGCAATTGGTCACACAAGACCCTCCTTTGAGGGTAAGATCTTGCAACAAACGTGAAAGTCAGCTTCAGAGTTTTCGGAGTACTTTAGAAAGCATTCCCCCTCTTTAGTTGAGATACACAACCACTCCGGTAACATTTAAAAGTTTGACAATTGGAAATGAGTCTTTTCAGGCACGTGAGCACTATCACTTTCACTAGAAGTGCGTGCAATACATTTCCATTGTAAAGAATAGCTTTCACGATGACTAACAGTTTATACTAGTTTCTACTCTTACGCAAGCCACTTCAGAGCTGGCATCAGTTACCGGCAAGGGTTTATGCGTGAACCTGAATACCAAGCTTCACTCGCCGGCTCCAGGAACACTGCGTTTGCAGGCTGCTTCGACTTACCGACTTCTCTTCTCCTTCTACTACTAAGGCTTTAGGCATCCTACACCCCTCTGCAGCACGGGTGTCTCTGGTCTGACCACGCCAACTGGGAGTCTCCTACACTCCTCTGTCCTTAGGGTTGCTTCTTCTTATGGGCCTTGGGCTTCAGCACGGTCACAGCTCTTGAATAACAGCCACTAGGCGCACCTGGGAAGACCCTCACTTTCAGCACATCTCTCTGTGCAGCCACGGCAACGCAGGGTCTGTGAACACAGGACCCTCTCGGAACTTGCAGGGGAAATCTGCTCTCTTCACGTCCCGCTGTCCCTTAAGATCACACTTCTTCATGAACTGCCAGCCTCATGCTCTTCTCTCACTACTACCAGCCCTCCATTCCCTGCTCCAGCTTCTCTCCCAGCTCCTTCCCTGCTGCAGCCTTTTATGCCACTCAGGTGGGGCAAGTGATTTCAGGTAGATGCCATTACTGTTGATTGCCTGACCCTGGTTTGCCTATTTTGCCTGATTACCTATCCTCCACTTCTACATGTCTCATCAGCCCCTCTTCTTTGTCTCAGTCCTTGTGGGATTCTGGGACATGTAGTTCACTGTATCAAAGTTAGGTTTTTCCACTTCGTGTAACTTGAGAGTAGATTCTCTGTGTTTTTAACAGAGGGGCTATACATTTTTAACTCTGTTAGAGGAGGATATGGTAGAGAAGGCAACACTTTCACTATTCTTTGTAGTGTACCTTTGATATTGTGGAAGACCTTTGTTTTTAGGGACCAAAGGATTCTTTCTTTTAGTACAATAGGTTTGGGTGTTACAACCTTAGGGTTTACGATATTAAAATGACAATACACCATAACCTCTCTGACATAGTGGTTACCCTGGGCCCTGTCTCCACCCAGGTGATCCTCCTGCAGTACACCACCCCCAGGGTTGGAATCTGAAAGCTTCTGCCCTCCCGTGGCTACTTGGGAGAAGACTTTACGCAGGGTTTTAATGAGGGATCCGCAGGATTCTTCACTCCTGGCAACCGAAAGAATGTTTGTCCTGGCAACACCATTGGGAAGTTTGGAGAGTAATACTTGCCTCAGTTTGTATAATAACCTATGACTGAGAGTCAGGATTTTATTTTGATCAATCGACATTCTATGGTACGGCACAGACTTCATAATCTGCATATTTTAAAGCCAGGATACCACCACCGAGGTGGCATGCTCTTGCAACCATTTGCCAGTGCTGAGAAAACTCTTCAGTTTGGCCCCAACCCAAAAGGCCCTGGGTGCCATTGCTCCTCTATTTGAGTGGGTCCCAAACCCAGAAACGCTAATTCATATTAAGGACATGACATACCTCACCTATCTAAATAACAAATATTATGTTTATGGCACAAAATGGACAACTGGCGTGCCACACACAATTCACATTTCCTGAAACATCTCGCAGTACAAAAGCAAGGAAAGTTTAGAAGACTTGGACATGCAATAAAAGCTTGTGCTGTCTTTGTCCAGTGCAAAATGTTCGGCATAAAATACTTGCAAAACGAATCAAGAAACCCTCACATCTGACACTCTTCTGCTTGAACACAAAACACACTTCAATTATCAATTCAGCAGACATTCCTGTAAATAGTCACCATTTTCCACCCATTATCTAACCATTGATAATACCATGTTAACATTCCTCAAAGAAGAATATTTCACCCCGGGTGAAAGAGTTCTCATAAGATCTTTAAGGACCTTTCATTCGAAAGATGAGAATCCACAGGCAAACTGTCGACTATGTCATGAAATTACTAGATGGCTGAACTATATAAATTGACAGTGTGATAAGCATATGACAACGGATGTTAAGCTAAGAAATGTACCACCTTGATGACATTTGCCTGAAAGAATTCCAATTCTGTTGACCACACCAGCGAACCCAAGCCTTCTAGGCTGCATTATGGGCTGTAACCGGACTGGGTGATCGTGATCTCTGAAGCTGATTCTACAAGTACAACTGATGACCATTTACCCCTTAAATGAGCCAGACCACTAACTGTAGAGAATCAGACTTTATCCAAGCATGAAGTTCTCCAACGTGACCCAGAATTAGCTCCTTGACCACAAGAAACTAAATAGGAAAGTACCAATATTGTTAGTATGTTTTTGAACCATATCTGTGTCGGCCACAGAGGGGTGATCAGGGCCAGAAATACTACTTGTTTCTCTTTCTTTAATAGTCGAATGGAGGGGAAAGCCTGGTGATCGCCTGTCGCCCAAATCAGAAAGAGAGCATCTGTTGCTTCTGCGTATGGGTTTGGTCTTGGGTATTTGGATATGAGATTAAAAGATCTGTTAGCAAGAGCTCGCATTGAGCCTGCAGACCCATAAATACCTCCCAGGTCTTTGACTGCACCAACTGCGGTGTCCCTCAGATGTCTGTACAAGATAGTGAGTTTCCAGAAGGTAGTCTGCCCTCACCAAGAGAAGGAACTGGGGCCAAACATTGACTGCTGGGTCAGACAGTCTGTCCGTTTCCATGCCCCCTAGTCTGTTTATATACTGTACTGCTGACTTATTGTGCATTAGAACGCTGACTCTGCAATTACAGCTTTCGGAAACTGCATGCCACAAGGGAACATGCAAGAATCTCTAGCATTTATATTCCACAGAGACTCCTGAGATGGCCATGGACTGCCAGGCCAAGTTGATCCCCATCTTGGTCCCCAACCTCTCATACTTGCATGTGACTCCTAGCATAGATCTGGCACAGAAGGTAATATCTCTTCCATTCCGTTCATCTAGATTTCCACCAATCTAGTGTTGCTGTTGCTTCTGCAGCGAGCAGCACCCACTAGGTAAGTAGCCTTGAGGTCCAGATGCATGCAAATGTTTGGCTCATCAATACATCCCTCAAGGAGACAATTTTATCCATCTTGAAATGACGGCAAACACTTGATTTCAGTGTCAACGTATATGGATGTGCAAGTAAAAGTGGCCTTAGTTAATAAGAGCATACACATTAAAATGAAAATGCTAATGAAGACAACAACAGTCAAGCTTTCTCCACTTGGACAAGAAGTCCATGTTGTGTGCAGGTGATCAGATGATCTTTCTTTTGGTTGTGGGCTAAAGTTGTTAACTCCTGGTTGGGTGTGGGTTACAGAATCATACTTGATGTTCCTTATGGATTGCCAGTGTTATCCAGTGTTGCCTGACTGTTGCTTTCTGGATGTTATTTAATGTACGGTGTTGGTTACTGTTGTGGTGACAAGGAGTAAAGAGACTGACCAAGTGGTGCAGTAGTGGTTGCTATAGACTTTTATCAAATGAAAACCAAACCCATATATCCCTAACTCTGAAGGGGTTTCCCTACCTAAACTTAAACTTGGGAGCCTGTCAGGAAATCTGTGTGAGTCAAAACAGAAATACACCATCCCGGCCACAGAGGCTCCTATTCTATCCCTGTCACTGCAACAAAATACCATAAAGTCCAGCTACTGTTTGTAATCCACGAGAATGACTCCCTTTTCCTGGGTGTAAAGTGTACAAACGCCTCGCCTCTCGGGTTTGTTCCAACAAGTTCCTGGTTCTTCATAACTGAACAGAAAAACAGTCGCACAAATTTCTCGTGAGGCTAGGAGAATGACTCCCTTCTGCTATCTGGTTGCCGAATGCTTTTCACAATTGTCGGTAAGATTTGATTCTTCCTTATGGAGGTTTTCACATTCTCTCGGTTTCTTTCCACAACTCTCGATCTGCCCCACTGGGACAATGAAGCCAGTTTCCCAGAGTCCCTTCTGACTCTCCAGCACCATGCTCTCGTGGAACTAGACTTGGGCTTATATCACAAATGGGTTTACTATGTTCCCTTTCTTAATAGTTTATACTCTCAAAAGGTTTGCTACTTTTCTGTTTCAAATTCAATGAAAATTACAATGTTCACGGTTTTCTCATCTTTGAGGAAGGCAAGGTTGTGAGCTGAAAAGACCAGCCTCTTGGCAGGACGTGGTGTCAACATTGGTGTTGACAGAAGATGATTGGGCTCAGTGGGCCAGCCCTAGATGATTTTGAGGTGTGTACAAGGGTTCCCTCTCCAAGGTTTTGGCAAGGGTTTTCCCCTGACGCTCGATGTTTGGAGAGAGGAGAGCATAAACTATACCCGGGCCTCCAACCCTTTTAGGCCCCTCGGTTGTACTTTCCAGGATTGATAAGACAACCCCCTTTTACGCTGTTTCAGGGAGTTGGGCATGTTGGTTTTGCCATCAACTTATCTTCTTCTTCTCAATTGCTGATGTAGGTGTTCTTAGCTCATGTTATTCACTGTTCACCCTTGTTGCCTTAAGTTTTGTTGAATGTTTAAAAAGTTTCTTAAACAGCTCATCCATTCTCTCCCGGAATTTTGTTAACTCACGTTATCTGTAATAGGGTCGGGATGCTTCGCTAGGTCGGTAGGATTTCAGATAACTGTGAATTGCCTTCTCGCCCTTTCGTCGTGATTCGCTTCTGTGGTCCGGTACTGATGGCTAGCGGAAAGTGGACCAGGGTCTCGTCCTTCCTTCTTTGTACAGAACGTCCAGCAACCACCTCTCTGGTTACTGTTCAGGTCTGTGTAGGCAGCTGTATTAACGGATAGGGTTGGCAGTTTCAGCGCAGTTGTCGGACCGCCTGGTCTACCCACTAGAGGTCACGCCACCATAAACCAATCTTCATCCTTCTGTGGGGCACACTCGTAGCTCTGTGAGAAGGATGTTATTCCGTTTTGGGTCTTACTTTCAGCATGGTATGCTATTTTACTTTTAGTGACGGCATACTCCTATGAAGTTACAGGATGCTCTGCAGCATGGGGTCTGGCAGGGATTCACATGCTCATGAATATTCCCAGTCAGGCTGGGAATCCTCGGTAAAAGAAAAACAATTTCACTTTCACGTAAAAACTGTATTTCTCCTCTAAACCAATCACTGTCCTCTGGGTCATAATGCCCCCATCCAATGACAGTCCTCTCCCTAAGCCCCTCCTCTGGCAGCTATCTTCAGATTGTTACCGCACGCTTCAGTGTTGGGAGTTCTTGAGCTTGCTCTGTGAGATATTTGTAATTTCTTTAGTGTTTTTGACAGAATAAGTTCTATTGTTTTTTTTCAAAGAAGCCCCTGTGCTCTTTGCTGCTCCTGCCGAAGCGGGGACCTGTTGTCAGTGAAGTCCTGCACACCTCAAGGGCGAAGATCGTTGAAGATTCTAGAAGGCCATCGGGCCTACTTTGCGCCCTCTGACCATGATGAAGGAAAAGGAGGGAAGGTCCCTCTTCAGGCCCTGCACCAAATGCGGACTACGAAATGTGTTTGTGGAGGACAAGCACCTGCAATGCCTCTACTACCTGCAGCAGGACCACAGGGAGGTGGTGTGTGAGATGTGCCTTGGGTTCTCCAAGAAGACGACGGACAGGCACAGTAGATTGGTGACGTGGCTTAACGCCAAGGTGTCTGATCCATGCTCCAATCAGGGTCATGCCTCACCCAGTAACGGCCAGTCAGAGGAGCAATCTTCTAAGTCCTTTGAGGGCGCCTCATCCGTGGGGGAGACGCAAGTCCGATTACACAGAAGTGGGTCCCAAGGTGGATAGGGCCCGATCGGCATCACCTTCCACCTCCATTGCCAGCTGGCAATCGAGCTCCTCTTTGAAGAGAAAGGGCCTCATTACAACTCAGGCGGTATGGGGTTTACGGCAGCGTTAACAGCGCCGACCCTTACCGCCTGATTACGAGGTCCCCTAGCGCCATGGTGCTTTTAACACCTGCTTTTAGCAGGTGTTAAAATCCATGGCGCTAAGGGACCATGGAGTTAATTACGCCACCGTAATTTACGGTGGCGTAATTAACGCCTTCCCCACTCCCATTATGCCCTATGGGGCAAAAATGGGAATGGGGAAGGGTAAATGGGGATTGGGGACTTACCGCCCCGCCAAGGTCGGAATGGGGCGGTAAGTCCGCCAACCACCATGGCGTAAACGTAGTTTACGCCATGGTGGTAAAGTCACGGCCCAGGCGGTAACTTACCGCCTGGGTCGTAATGAGGCCCAAAGTCTTCTACCTCGGCTAAACTGCGTGTGAAATCCGAGAAGCCACGGAAGGAGGAGAAGAAGGCTGAACAGCCCAAGCAGGCTCAACCGGCTCAGGATTGGACCTCGTTGATGGCATCATTGACTGCTACTACCACAGCAGCTAAGGGCGCTGATCCTGCAAAGGTAACCCCTGCAGCTCAGAAGGTGTCCCTACCCCTAAGGCGCGACACCGGCTCAGTGACTTTGGCAAAGTCTACTGGCACGCCAGAAGGGGGGAACCCGGCCCAGGCCCCGGTTCAAGACCCACAGGGGCGAAAAGGGAGGAAGGCGGGGAGTCCCCGAAACAGCCCTCCCAGGCCGTCGCCCAAGCTATGGAGGTCTCGTCCACAGACGATTAAGACCAGGAGTCCTTGCACATGGTCCACAAGAACATTGAAGAGGATGATGGTGACGACGGCGCATGGCCTAATTGTCCTGTTCTGCCTTCTCAGCCGAGGGACACTTCCTTGGACATTCTGTTGACCCTGCACATCTTGTTGTCTGAGATCCAGATGAGGATGCCTCCGGCTTCGGCACCTGTGGTCCCCCAGGTACCCTATCAGCCTCCAGCGAAGAAGAGGAAGCCTCCTCCGACGGCCCCATTCCAACCTCCGCCACCACGTCAGGTCTCTTCTCCCCCAGCAGACCCAGACACTGGGACTGATACAGCCACAATGATGGATGACGAAGAGGATATCGCAGCAGATGGCGAATCTCCATATTTGGATGCTCCACATAGGGTGCCCCCATCGTATGAGGTGGGATCGTTCCACACCAAGATCTCAAGAGCCACCGAACTGTTCCAGCTAGTGCCCGAGGAAACCAAGAAGGAGGGCTTCTTGTACCAGAGGCGCGAGGCCAAGAGGAAGACGATCATGGTGGTGCCCCTTCTGGACGACGTTTGGGAAGAGGGCCTGGTCCCCATGAAGAACCCTTGCAGGGCTCCAGCCAAACGGGATAGGCTGGAGAAGAAATATCAAGTGCTGGACTCCACACCCAAGTGCCTGAGGTCGCAGTCATCGCCGGATTCGGTGGTATCTGCGGCCGCGAGGAAACGGTCAGCCAACCTGTCCTCATCATCTTAGTTCCCTCCGAACAGTGAGGGGAAGAGGATGGACACTATCGGAAAGGTGATTTACACCACTTCATCCACTATCAAGGTGGCCAATGCACTGGTGGTCCTAGCCAGGTACGACGGGGAGTTGTGGTTATTCTCGAGTTCCTCCCCAACAATGATAAGATGGAGGCAATCGCTCTCTTCCAGGAATGGGAGGTAGTCTGATCACGCCATCACAGTGGCGGTGGACGTCGCCGACACGGGGTGCCGGCAAATGGAGACGGGTGTCTGCCTTCGTCGCCAAGTCTGGATCAAGGCCACAAATTTCTGCCAGGAGGTCCAAATGAAGGTGCTGGACATGCCCTTCGATGGAGATAATCTATTTGAGAAAGTCGTTGACTAGTCTCTCCAGGCCATCAAACCGGATATGGAGATAGCCCATGCTTGGGCACTCACCCAAGGACACACCCTGGAGTTTCAATGCAGGTGTCCGCGGATTCCTCCCGTTACCCATCAAGAGAAGCACATCCCTCAGCTCCTAGAGGAGGTATGGGCCATGCTGCGAAAAGCGGCGATACAGCTAGTTACCCAGCGGCTCTGGGGCTCTGGAGTATATTCCAGATACTTTCCGGTCAGAAAGACAGGAGGCTGGGAGGCCCATCCTAGACCTACAACGTCTGAACAAATACCTAAAGTCCCAAAAGTTCAGGATTGTCACATTGCAACACGTGCTCAGCCAACTGGAAAGAGGAGACTTCTTAACGTTGTTCGACCTGGAGGACGCCTACTTCCACATCCCCATTCACAAGAAGCATCAAAAGATTCGATGCTTTGAGTTACAGGGGCTGCGCTACCAGTTCAAGGCTCTACCTTTCGGTTTGAAGTCTGCCCCCAGAGTGTTCACGAAATGCCTGCCACCAGTGGCGGCCCATCTGCATCTGCAGGGCATACACGTATACCTGTAACTGGATGACTGGCTGATTCGCGTCCGCTCGCGGGAGCTGGCCGACGGACAGACTGAGACGACCGCCCAGCTACTGACGGTTCTGGGATTCTCTATCAACTATCCAAAGTCCTGCTTAAAGCCATAACAAAATGCGCTGCTCCTAGGCGCCAGACTCAATACAGTATCTTGCCTGGCATTGCCCTTGAAGGAGAGGGTAGCAGCCATTCAAGGAAAGGTGCAACGACTGTCGTCGACTAAGACAGCCACGGTACAGGCCAACAAGTTGTTACTGGACATGTTGTCCTGCATCTACCTCATCCAGCTCTGCAGGCTGCAAATGCGACCCCTTCAGGAATTCCTGGACACTCGCTTGGATACAGGTGTTCCGGAAGCTTCACGGACAAGATCTCTCAATGACGAGTTCCATCAGGCGATAGGATGGTGGGGTGTCCGCTCCAACATCGCCCAAGGCACGGGATTTCAGAACTCCCATACCAGGAGTCGGTTGCCACGGACATCTCCCTGGAAGGATGGGGAGCGCACACCAGACGTCTGCCCGCCAGAGGCCTGTGGATGCCGGAGGAGATGGATCTTCATATCAACATCCTGGAGCTATGGGCAGTGTTCTGGGCCCTCAAGTTGTTCATTCTGTCTCTGAAAGCCAAGGTGGTGGGGATCTTCACGGAAAACACTGCCAGCATGTTCTACACAAGGAAGCAGGGGGGGCACTCGCTCCCTGGCTCTTTCCAAGGAGCCGCAGGACTTGTGGTGCTGCGCCGTCAGACAAGGAATGTTCATTGTCCCACTCCACCTGGAAGGAGTCAAGAGCACCATCGCAGACTCCCCCAGCAGGCAACTGTGCTCCTGCCACGAGTGGGAGCTTCGTGAGGATCAGGTGGACCACCTATCAATCAAATGGCGCAGGCCTCAGGTGGATCTGTTCGCGACAGCAGTAAACTCCAAGTGCCAGGAGTTTTCACCAGCCAGGGAGCCTGGGGGATGAGTTTCCTCCATTCCCTCTCCTGCTATGAGTTATCAGCACACTCTGTGTCCATGCAAGATGATACTAATTGTCCCGGTGTGGCCAAGGCAGATTTGGTATCCTGACCTTCTAAGCCTGTCTGTGGTGCCCCCGGTCAAGCTGCCAGTGGTTCTGGATCTTCTCACCAGAGAAGGAGGCGCAATCCTTCAACACGACCCAGGATCGCTGAACCGGAGGGCTTGGTGCCCGCGGACTGCAGGGAGGTCCTCGCCAAGGCCAGGGCATCATCAACTTTTAAGTGCTACCGTCACAAGTGGAAGCGCTTCGCTACGTGGTGCCGGTCTCAGAAGATTACCCCTCTCACAGTCATGGCCCGCAGATCCTTCTATCCTCGGCCAAGGCCGGACTGGCGCATGCCTCTATCAAGGCACATCTGGCGGCTATCTCCTGCTACACCAGGTCTCCGGGTAGATTGTTGCTTTGGTCCCACCAACTCTAAGGAATTTCTCAAAGACTTTTTTTTATCTTTCCTGCTGGTGAAGGCGCCTACCCCGGCGTGGGAACTCAGCGTGGTGCTGACAAGGCTGATGGAGGGCCCCCTTCGAGCCAATGCATCAGGCCCCTCTCAAGTTCCTGTGGTGGAAAACGGCTTTGCTTGTAACCATCACCTCTACCAGAAGGTAGGTGAAATCCAGGCCCTATCCTGCAAGCAACCATACCTGACTTTCCACAAATAGAGGGTGGTGCTGCGTACACACCCCTCTTTCATGCCAAAGGTTCCTTTGGAATTCCATCTCAACGAGCCTTTGGCGTGACCCGTTTTTTTTCTGATACCTTCGTCTCCAGCGGAAAAGGGCCATGCACTCGCTGGACATTGCTCATGCCCTGAAGTCTGTATGACCTGCACGAAGTTTTTTCGGAAGATCTCACAACTGTTTGTGAACTTTGATCCTGTGAACCATGGGAAGGCCTTGTCCAAGGTTTCCATTTCAAGGTGGCTCTCCGGCTGCATCACGCACTGTCATTGGTTGGCAATCTGACCGCTGCCTGGCCGTCAGAGCCCATTCCACCACAGCGATCGCTGTGATAATGGCGTTCCCTTCTGGTGTGCCCCTGGTGGACATCTGCAGGGCTGCTACGTGGAGATCCACACACACCTTCAAGAAGTTCTACTTTGTAGACAGGGATTCCGCGGAGGAGTCCAAAGTCGGCCAAGCAGTGCTACGCAACCTGTTTGCTTGAGGTGAGATTGTACCGGAGGTAAGAATTAATTGCTTCTGTTGCGCCTTGCCGCCTCCTGTGGTTGTATAATGTTGGACTGCTATGCACTCGTTATTCATGAGCATGTGAATCCATGCCAGACCCCATGCTCTACAAGGTTTAAGTTACTTACATGCAACGGTTGTTCTCCAGCATGGGTCCGGCATGGATTAACATGCGATCCCTTCCTCCATCCCCTCTGCAGCTCTTCTTGGTCATATTGCCACTTTACGTGCTAACCAAATCTGAAGATGGCTGCCAGGCGGGAGGGGCTTACTGAGAGTACTGTCATTCGATGAGGGCATTATAACCCAGAGGACGGTGATTGGTTTAGAGGAGAAAGTGAACGTTTTTCTTTTACTGAGGATTCCCAGCCTGACTGGGAATATTGATGAGCATGTGAATCCATGCCAGACCCACACTGGAGAACAATAGTTGCAGGTAAGTAACTTAAACCTTATTACAATGTTGCATGTGGGGTATATGTATCCCCATGTTAGGTACTTTGTTATTGCTTGTTCGTTGATGGGCTCCAGATCTTCTTTTATCTTGTTTACTGAATGTTACCCCTTGTTAGATGGTTGTGTCCTGTGTGTTAGAGACATAATCAAAGTACTTGTAATGGTTGATGTTCACTTGTTTTCTTTTTCAGACCCCTTAAATTGCAAGAAAATGTTTGAGCAGAAACAGGTAGGTGGTCTCAAAGAACATCCACAGTAAGTAACAATTGTATTTCCCCACCTGTCAATGTCCTACCCCATTGCTAATCAATTAATATGCTCTTGAACAGCAAATCCCCTACTAATCATCACCACGAGCCCTGCATATCAATTGCATGTGCTCACCCGTCAGCGGTGTGGACCATTGCAATCGATAGCAAGTGATATGCAAACAATGAGCAGGTGCCCTGCCAATCAACCAGTAGCAAATTCTCCCCCGAAATCATTACATGTGCCTATCAGAAACATGATCACTGCCAATGAATAACTGGGGCCCTGTCAATGAGCAGTGAGTGCTTGCCAATAAATATCAAGTTCCCTGCCAATCACTGGGATGTCACATGTCAATCAAGCTACCTGCACTTTCTTTTATGATACCGTAATTTCTTTTCTCCAGCATGGGTTCTGGCATGGATTCACATGCTCATGAATATTCCCCGTCGCCAGGCCGGGAATCCTCGGTATAGAGAAAAATCAGTATCAGTTTTGTTTCTGATCTGTCTTTCTTAGTTGTAACCAATCACTGGTCTCTGGGTCATACTGCCCCAGCCAGTGACTGCCCTCTCCCTAGGCCCCGCCTCTGGCAGCCATCCTCAGATTTTTTCCGCATGTTCAAGTGTTGGGAGTCCTCGTGCTTAGCTCTCAAGCTTTTGCTGCATTTTCGTGCTTTTTCAGGAGATTTTTCTCATTTTTCGGTTAAATAGAGCCTTAAGCTCCACCATTTCTACATCCGATCAACGGGGATCCGTTTCAGAGTTTTCTACGCCCCTCAAGGGTGAAGATTTCATCGAGTTGCGCTTTTGGAGGATTCCAGAAGTTCCGAGTCCTACCCCGGACATGGCCCAGGAGAAAGGAAGCTCGACGCCCGGGAAGCTGTTCAGGACCTGCCCTGGATGCCAGCTTCAGAATGTTTTCAAGGAGGACGAGCATTCGTTATGCCTCTACTGTCTCCATGGGGACAAGACACACACGGAGAAGGACTGTGCGTTTTGTGGGAACATGTCGGAGCGGACCATGAAGGATCGCCACCTCCGTCTCGCCAACATGCTGGAAGGGAAGAGCCCGTCAGGCGAGAAGAAGAAAAAGAAGTCAGAGCGGTCTTCTAAGTCCTGTGAGGGCGCCCCGGCGACGGGGGTCCAACAAAAGGCCAAGCACTGCGAGTCCGCGGGCACCGGGAGCGCCGAACGGTCGGGCTCCTTGGCTGCCAGACAGGGCGCATCCTCCCCGGCGCCATCAACCACGAGCCAATGCTCTGGCTCGGGTAAGAGGAAGTCCAAGAACCCGGCAAAGCTTCTGGAGAGGCCCCGGTCGATCTCCGGCAGAGGGGGAGCGAGGCTCGGACCCTCCCCCCAAGGTAAAGGCCCCAGGCGTACAGAAGGTGACGATGGCCTTAATTCACCCTGCTAATACCTCGATTGAGGATGTCGCAGTGGCCCTGGCTCAGTCTGTGGAGGCTACGCCAGTGGAGGCGACCTCAGGACCCAGAGTCTCCCTGCCATCGCGGAGGGAGTCATCTTTCAGGCCCATTGAGAAGACCCCCACGAAGTCCTCGTTGGAAAAGGTGGGGGTGGGGCAGGTGGCCATCGTGGATACGGACACGACCTCTGAAGAAGAGCTCATCGAAGTCGTGAAAGAGGGCCCAGCCCATCGGGAGGGATCCCGACGAGGACGAGAGCGACGGTGTCGCCGATGAGGTTCCTCAAGAGCCCTCGCGCCCGTCGTTTCCGACGCCGCAGGACACTTCGGCGGCCATTTTGTAAGCGATTCAGTCCTTATGCTCGGAGATAAGGACAAGGTTGCCCCTCCCACCGATGGAGGTACCTGAGCCAGACCCGACGGGGGAACCGGAGCCAGGACCTTCGGAAAGTCCACCGCATAAGAGGAGGACGACGCATCCTACGCCACCTCTCCCACCTCTGCGGCCTGCTCTGCCTTCCCCCCGGTCTACTACCCACGGAGATGATACAGGCACGGACACGGCTACAACAGGTACAGATGACAGAGGCGACGACGGGACGTGTCCCCCATTGCCCCCTGCTCGGGCGTCCCCGCCCGGCGAGATTGGATCCTTTCATGCCATGATTTCCAGGGCATCCGAGCTCTTCCAGCTCTGCCCAGAAGAGAAGAAGGAAGGGTTCCTTTACCAACAGTGCGAGGCTAAAAGGAAGACGGTCCTCACCGTACCACTTCTTGATGACATCTGGGATGAGGGGCTCGCCCTCCTCAAGAACCCTGCTATGGCACCGGCAAAGAGGGACCGGTACGAGAAGAAGTACCGGGTCCCCGACACTGCCCCCTTGTGCCTTTAGCACAACCTACCCCAGATTCGGTCGTCTCGGCGGCGGCAAACAAGAAAGCTGGGGGGGGGCATCGGCCTCGACATCAACTTCCCCGCCGGCCCGCGAGGGCAGGAAGCTGGACATGATGGGACGACGGGTCATCTCATCCGCAGCGACGACTATCAAGGCGGCCAACGCCCTGGCTATCGTAGCCCGCTACGACAGGGAGCTGTGGTTCAAAATCGCCCCTCTGTTGGACTTCCTTCCGGGCGCCAAAAGGGCTGAGGCCCTTGAAATCCTACAGGAAGGTGAGATTGCTTCGGACCACGCCATCACGGTGGCAACGGACATCGCCGACACCGGTTTCCGTCAGTTGGGCAACGGCGTTTGCCTGAGACCACGAGGATGACTCAAGGTGACGGATTTCCGCCGGGACGTACAAACCATGGTTTTGGACATGCCCTTCGACGGGAACAACCTGTTCGGGAAGGCGGTTGAGTCCCTTCAGGCCATCAAGACAGACACAGAGACTGCCCGGGCTCTGGGAGTGCTCCAACAGCGACGGCCGTCCTTTCGGAGCTCCGGAGGCAGACAAGGTGCCTCCAAGGGATCCGGCAGTGGCTCCTCCACATACCGCCAAGCGGCAAGATTTTCGTCCCAGGAAGCCTACAGCGGACGCAGCAAGTCGGGTGGTGCCCGTCGTCGACCGGGAGGTCAAGGAGGCAAGGCGGCCTCCAAACAAGATTGAACCGACCGTGGGGTCGGGCCCCCGCCGAAGCACCCCGGTGGGAGGCCGGCTGGCGAGGTTCGTCAGCGTGTGGGAGTCCATCTCCACCGACCGTTGGACGCCCTGGCCCAAGGGCACGCCATCAAGTTTCAGAAGTGGTGCCCTCGCATTCCACCCGTGGCCAGGAAGGAAAATCACGTCCCTCAACTACTGTTGGAAGTAAGGGCGATGCTCAAGAAGGGTGCCATCGAGCTCGTCCCAAAGAGGCTTCGGGGCTCTGGAGTTTACTCAAGGTACTTCCTCGTAAAAAAGACGACCGGAGAATGGCGCCCCATTCTGGACCTGCGACGACTGAACAAGTACATTAAGGCACAGAAGTTCCGGATGGCCACCCTCCAGCACGTGCTGGGACAGCTGGAGGAGGGGGATTTCCTGTCATCGTTGGACTTGGAGGATGTGTACTTCCACATCCCCATTCTAAAAGGACACCGAAAGTTCCTCAGGTTCGTGGTCCAAGGGCGGCACTACCAGTTCAAGGCCCTCCCGTTCGGATTGAAGTCGGCACCCAGGGTGTTCACCAAGTGCCTCGCACCGGTGGCGGCGCGGCTGCGCCTACAGGGGATCCAAGTCTACCCCTACCTGGACGACTGGCTCATCCAGGCAAGGACAAGGGAGCTCGCCATGGAGCACACTGCGAAGACCGTCCAGCTGCTCACGGACCTGGGATTCTCCATCAACTTTCCAAAATCCCACCTGGTTCCGTCGCAAGTCGCCCTGTTTCTGGGAGCCATGCTCGACACAGTGGCGCGGCTGGCCTCGCCGTCGGAGGAAAGGACCAGGACCATTCTGGGCAAGGTGCAGCGTCTGCTGGCCACGGACATGGCCAGGGTAAGATCTATCAAGTTCCTCCTCGGGATGATGTCCTCCTGCATTTATCTGGTGCGCCTTTGCAGGCTTTGGATGCGCCCCTTACAAGAGTTCCTCGATGCCCGCTGGGTCCAGTCGACGGGCAGCTTCGAGGACAGGAACCCTCTCAACGAGACGTTCTGTCAGGCGATCCGGTGGTGGGGTACCCGCTCTCATCTGGCAGCGGGCACGGACTTTCCCAGCTCAACAGGTGATGGTGATGAAGGACGCCTCCCTGGAAGGTTGGGGAGCGCACTCCGGAGATCTTCACGCGAGAGGCCTTTGGCTCCTGGAGGAGAAGTCACTCCACATCAACATCTTGGAGCTCCGCGCAGTGTTCTGGGCCCTCAGGTCTTTTCTTCCGTCCCTCAAGGGAAAGGTGGTGAGGATCTTCACCGACAACACCACCACGATGTTCTACATCCGGAAGCAGGGCAGAACCGGATCCCCTGCCCTAAGCCCAGGATCTGTGGAATTGGGCCATCGCCCAAGGGATGTTTCTGGTGCCTCTTCATCTGGCAGGAATAAAACACACGATCGCTGACTCACTCAGCAGAGAGCTGCGCTCGCGCCATGAGTGGGAACTACGCCAGGATCAAGTAGATCGACTCTTCCAACAATGGGGCGAACCCCAGATCGATCTCTTCGCGACGGCGACGAACTCCAAGTGCCGGAGGTTCGCCAGCAGGTTCCCCCAGCCGAGGAGCATGGGCGATGCTTTCTCGTTCCCCTGGGACGGCCTATTTCTTTATGCGTTCCCTCCGCTGCTCCAGCTCATCAACCAGCTCAAGAGGTCCTGGTGCAGGATGATCCTCGTCGCACCGGCGTGGCCGAGACAGATCTGGTTCCCGGACCTTCTGGACTTGTCAACGTCCACACCAGTCAAGCTGCCGACGGATGCAGATCTTCTCTACAGAGAAGGAGGCGCCATTCTTCACCACAACCCGGAGTCGCTGAACTTGCAGGCCTGGCTCCTGCAGCACTAGAGTTTGGAGGGTACGACATCCCGGCCGACTGCAGAGAGGTTCTTGCAAAGGCCAGGGCGTCCTCAACTCTCAAGTGCTACTGACATAAATGGAAGAGGTTCTCTGTCTGGTGCCGTGCACAGAAGATTAACCCTCTGCGGATTACGGCCCCTCAAGTATTGCCGTACCTACTGTCATTGGCCAAGGCTGGACTAGCTCACGCTTCCATCAAGATACATCTGGCCGCCATCTCACGATACACCAGAACTATGGGACGGGCGTCCTTGTGGTCTCATCGACTGGTGAAGGAATTTATGAAAGGATTGTTCTGATCATTCCTGCCGGTGAAGGCCCCTGCCCCGGCGTGGGAGCTCAACGTGGTGCTGACCAGACTCATGAGGCCCCCATTTGAGCCTATGCATTTGGCACCGTTGAAGTTTCTGTCGTGGAAGACAGCGTTTCTCGTGGCCATCACCTCCGCACGACGGGTGGGAGAGACCCAGGCCCTATCTTGCAAGCCGCCATACTTGACGTTTCACGACACAAGGGTGGTGCTGAGGACGCACCCCTCCTTCATGCTCAAGGTGCCGTCGGAATTCCACCTCAACGAACCCTTGGCGTTGCCAGTTTTCTTCCCGCCTCCTTCGTCGCCGGCTGAAAGGGCTCTGCACTCGCTGGACGTAGCTAGAGCGCTGAAGTTCTACGTGGACCGCACGAAGAGTTTTCGGAAGACATCACAGCTGTTTGTGAACTTTGGGACTGAATCAAGGGAAGGCTCTCTCGAAGACTTCCATTTCCAGATGGCTCTCCGGCTGCATCATGCGCTGTCACCGGTTGGCAAACCGACCGCTGCCCGGCCGTCCGAGAGCCCATTCGACCAGAGCGATCGCTGCTACTACGGCGTTCCTGTCTGGTGTGCCCCTGCTGGACATCTGGAGGGCTGCTACGTGGAGGTCTACGCACACCTTCACAAGATTCTACTGCGTCGATCGGGACTCCAGGGAGGAGTCCAGGGTCGGCCAAGCAGTGCTGCGCAACCTGTTCGCTTAAGGTGAGCCTGGTGAGGAGGTAAGAGATGCTTAATGTGGAGTTGTTGTATTGCATAATGTTGAGCCTGTTGCCACCTCCCGTAGTTGTGCATGTTTGTACTGCTATGTATTCTCTTATTCATGAGCATGTGAATCCATGCCAGACCCCATGCTGGAGAAGGACAAGTTACTTACCTGTAACTGTTGTTCTCCAGCATGGGTCTGGCATGGATTCACATGCGAACCCTCCCGTCTACCCCTCTGCGGCTCTTCACTAGGTCATACTGCCACTTTACGTGCTACCAAATCTGAGGATGGCTGCCAGAGGCGGGGCTTAGGGAGAGGGCAGTCATTGGCTGGGGGCAGTATGACCCAGAGACCAGTGATTGGTTACTACTAAGAAAGACAGATCAGAAACGAAACTGATACTGATTTTTTTCTATACCGAGGATTCCCGGCCTGACGACGGGGAATATTCATGAGCATGTGAATCCATGCCAGACCCATGCTGGAGAACAACAGTTACAGGTAAGTAACTTGTTCCTTTAACAAACTGTGGATAAAGACATATACATATCCATTATGTATCTTACATAAATTAGCGCAGGTTACATCTGTGTGTGTGTGTGTGTGTATATATATATATTTCTCATGTTTGTTAATCTGCTTAGAATCACATGCTGTGCATAGGTCCGACATCCAGTGGTCACTGCGGAGTACTGCATTTTGTTTTTCGTAGTCGAAAAGGGGACGTCGACAAGGCGTGTCTGTAACACTATCCCTATAGTGACGTGCGTTGTACCCACAATCCCTCACTCGTCGAGGTCCCTCAGATTGTTTTTTTCCACCCAGTTTCTGGTCGCCTTTCGCGGAGCTCCTAGAGAGACATTGCTATACTTGCCACGGACCTCGGTCCTTTTGTCATAACTTAATATACTGATAACGATCCCTCCCCCTCGACGTTAGCTGTGAAGCTGTTTCTCCGCCGAACTGATTTTCGACGGAGAGGAAGAGCGGAGGAGATCCTTCGGCGCTGCCGAACACGTGGCCAGGCCTCGACGGCCAACTTACAGTAGGGAGAGTGGGGGTTAGAACTTTGTCTCTTCTCTTTGAGAATGTCTTTCTTTCTCCCCTTTCTTTCCCTTGGGGTTGTTATCGCCAGCTATTATTGCCTCAGCTATGGAGAGGACACCATTTAAGTTTTGCCCACGCTGCAGGGGCAAATATACTTGGAAAGATAAGCACAAGCTCTGTAATCGTTGCTTACCCCTCGATCACATAGAGAACAGCTGCGCAGCCTGCAAGCTCTTAAAACCCAGGACTCTTAAAGAACGTAGGGTTAAGAGGTGGGCGGACTACGCGATGTCGAAGTCAGTTTCCTCACCCGCTGCCGCTGTTACTGAAAGTGACGAGGAGTGCGATAACTCGACGTCCGTTACGGAAGTCATGAACCCC
Organism: Ambystoma mexicanum; assembly: GCF_040938575.1. Classification (NCBI taxonomy): domain Eukaryota; kingdom Metazoa; phylum Chordata; class Amphibia; order Caudata; family Ambystomatidae; genus Ambystoma; species Ambystoma mexicanum. The sequence goes on along the minus strand of NC_090925.1, from coordinate 611,366,165 downwards.
CAGAAGGAGCGCTCCCGCTCCTCGTCGTCCGTCCCCGGCCCCGACGGGCTCGGCTCACGCCCTGCTTATGGGGATGAACACCCCGGCGACAAGGTCGCACACAAACCCCATAAGGCTAAACACACTACCCACGGCTCTTCTTCGTCGAGAACGAAGGATCCATCAGCGCCGAAGGGGACGCAGGGCACTCCGGCGTCTACCGCAGACCGTAAAGGTCACAAGCCCTACCCGCAAACGCAGCCGCGACCAGCGATTGGGTTTCCATCTAACACGGGCGCTACCCCAAAAACATCCGACGCAACGCTCCATAGAGCGACCGTCGAGGTACAACGCGCAACGCACACAACATCGACACCAGATCCCTCGACGGACAAAATCGTGGTCGAGAGCCTAGCGAGAATTGTCGCCGAAGACAAACGTACGCGGACGACGAAACAAACGTCGAATACCGCGTCGAAAAAACATAAAAGTAGCCAGGAACTCCCCCTTTCTCCAAAGGACGCTTCCGAACTACCTGAAGGCTTTTCAGAAGGAGACGGGAACCTCTCGTCGATGTTGTGGGAGCGTTCGAAACGATTCGAAGGCGAAAACACTAATTTCCCCCCTCTAGACTATTCAGGGGTACCCCATGAGACCCTTGAAAGACTCCATTCTTGCATGGAGAAAATGGAAAGGTTTCTAGGAAACCAAGACCCACCCACTCACAAAAGACAAAGAGAATGGCCACAGGATGACCCTAGAGTCAAGATTCCTAGGCTGGTTGACCTCACTGAGGAGGAGCAATACCTCCAAGAAGATGAGGAGTGTTTGGGTGGAGAAGAAGAGGTAGAACTTGAGGAAGAGGGGTTCGAAGAAGATCCTTACACCACTGCTACAGGGTTTGAAGAGGATACAGCTACCTCGCAGCCCTGGCATTCACCGTCAGTGCAGCCTTGGCAATCCCCATCAGTACATTCAGACCCTGATGCCTTTCTCCCTTCTCCTCTCAAGGATTCACATGGGAACTCCTCTCCCATAGATGACCAACCTTCCCTCAATGCACTATTGCGCAAGGCAGCAGCGCATTTTGAGATTGATACAGGGGAAACTCTTCCAGACATTGACTTTGTAGAAAAAGTCATCAAAGAAAAAGCCCCTGTTAGCCAATCTATTCAACTTCTGGCTTCTATTAAAAGAAGAATTTCTCCTTCCCTTACTAACCCAGCTTTAGTAAGAGGGGTCAACCCTGGAATAGAAAAGCTCTTCAGCCCTTCATCCTCTGACCCTTTATACATCAGAGGACACTCTATTCCGGACTCCCTTGTGGTTACCAACACAAGAAAAAGAGCAGGGGTGCCACTATCCACTAGTGAAGCACCTCCAGACAAAGAAGGCAAAAAACTCTACGCACTGGGGAAGAGAATCACGACCTCCGCCGCCTTCTCTACTAGAATTGCTAATAACAACTCACTTTTAGCTAGCTACGCAGATGCACAGTGGAACAAGCTGCGCAGCGAAGCAGAGGAAGCACCTGAACCTCTGCGCTCTCGCCTGCTAGCTATAATATCAGAGGGCACACTGGTAAACCAGGGCATCGTTAAAAACTCCCTAGATGCCGCTGAGACGGCTGGCCGCTCCCTAGTGCAGGGAATACTTCTCAAGCGCCACGTTTGGCTACGCAATTCAGGTTTTAAGCCCGAAACCCAAGCCTCCCTCATAAATAAACCCATTGAACAGACGCATCTGTTTGGGAAAGCAGTAGATGAGGCCCTAGAACATGCTAAAAAAGAGTTTGATACCATCAAGACTCTTGATCAAATTTCTAGGCCCCCTAACAGGCGAGGCTATGGTAATAAACGCTCCTTTCGTGGCCAAAGACAGCAGCAGAACCAACAACAACAATATTACTCTGGCTCCAACTGGCCCACTAACCAGGGTACCACCCAGTTCAGTCAAAGAGGCCAACGCTGTGGCAAAGGAAGAGGTCGTGGCTCCAGCCCCAGAGGTTCCACGCCCAATACCAGCAAATGACCCGAAAATTCGGGTCCCCTCCCATGCATCACCGGTCGGGGGCCGGCTAACATCGTTCCTTTCAGCATGGGAGGGAATCACGTCAGACCGTTGGGTATTATCCACATAGCCCACGGATACTGCATCGAGTTCAACGGTTCCCCGAAGTACAAACCCCCACGGAACCGACGCATGACACCGCAACACCTCTCCATTCTTCTTCAAGAGGTGGAAGAACTACTGAAGAAAGAAGCTATAGAGCCCGTCCCCCTATCACAGGTAACAGAAGGTATTTATTCAGTGTACTTCCTTGTACCCAAAAAGGACTTAACCATGCGCCCTGTATTAGATCTGCGCCCAGCGAACATATTTGTCAAACCCCAAAAGTTTCGTATGGTGACCTTACAGGAGGTAATCCCACTGTTATCACAAGGGGATTACATGACAACACTGGACATGAAAGATGCATACTTTCATATTTTAATGTTGACATCGCACAGAAAATACCTCAGGTTCAAAATAGAGGACAAACACTACCAGTTCAGAGTACTACCCTTCGGGATAGCATCTGCACCAAGGGTATTCACGAAAGTACTGGCAGTGGCAGCGGCCCACCTGCGCAGATTATCCATCCCGGTATACCCTTACCTCGACGACTGGCTCATAACAGGGGATTCTTACGAAACATGCTTCTCCAATACCCAAAAGACCGTAGACCTTTTGTCCGCTTCTCCATCAACGAAAAGAAGTCCAGCTTAGACCCCAGCCAAACCAAACAATTCCTAGGGGCTCTAATTCGAACAAAGGACGGCCTCGTATTCCCCTCCAACGAGAGGGTCCAAAACATGCTGTTTCAAATTCCCCATTATGTAGCAGGCCGAGAGGTGACGGTACGCAAAGCAATGCGCTTGCTAGGGATGATGGCGTCATGTATTTATTTGGTACCTCACGCGCGCCTGCGCATGCGCCCAATGCAAGAGTGGCTCTACAGCCAGTGGTGTCAGGCCAGCGGACAATGGGACGATCTAGTGGTGGTCTCGCAGGCCTTGGTTCTCTCGCTACGGTGGTGGACAAAAGAAAACCTGTTATTAGGGAAAACCTTTGCCACACCCGCAGTGGAAGCCACTCTAACCACAGACGCATCCCTTACAGGATGGGGGGCTCACCTATCCCATCAGACGGCCCACGGAGTTTGGACTCCGAGCTTAGCATCCAAGCATATAAACCTGCTGGAACTACTAGCGGTGTTCAAAGCACTGAAAGCCTTTCAGGAACACCTACAAGGAAAGACAGTGATGGTCCTCACAGACAGCACCACAGCCATGTACCACCTCAACAAGCAAGGAGGCACTCACTCTCCAGGACTGTCCAAACTGTCCCAGAATATATGGAAGTGGGCTCTCAGACACAACATGTTCCTACTGTCACAACATGTACCAGGGGAACTCAATCTTCTAGCAGACAAACTCAGCAGAGACTTCCCCCTGCCCGGAGAGTACGAATGGCAATTACACAAAGACATCGTCTTAGACGTCTTCACTCAATGGGGTTTCCCGGAAATAGACCTGTTCGCAACTCTGGAAAACTCACAATGCCAAAGTTACGCCTCCAGGTACCCCCAGAACCAGTCCAAGGGGAACGGTCTGTCGATTCTATGGTCAGGGAAATTTGTTTACGCCTTTCCCCCGACTCCCCTTCTCAACAAAGTGGTGCACAAGATGCATCAGGAGCAGGTTACAATGATACTAGTGGCCCCAATGTGGGCCCGGCAGCCATGGTTCGCTCACTTGATGGAGATGTCCCTATCTCCCCCAGTGAAACTTCCCTGCCCGTACAACATGCTGTCACAAGACAAGGGCAGAATACTGCATCCATGCCCTCAGACCATGAACTTAGCAGCCTGGCTCCTGAGATCATAGAATTTGGACATTTACAACTCCCACAGAGATGTATGGACATCCTCAGGGAAGCCAGAAAACCTAATACTTGACACTGCTATTCTAGCAAATGGAAAAGATTCGTTATCTGGTGTAGAGGTACTAGCATCAACCCAGTTGACTGCTCTCCTACTGACATTATTCTATACTTGACCCATTTACTGGATTCAGGTTTAGTGTTCAATTCCATTAAAGTCCACCTAGCGGCACTTTCTGCATACACCACTTCCCAACTTAAAGTGTCGTGGTGGAAGATACCAGTTATCAAAGCCTTCATGGAGGGGGTAAAGAGGATACACCCTCCGATAGCTAACCCAGCTCCCGGATGGGACTTAAATGTGGTACTTTCCAGACTCATGGGCCCTCCCTTCGAACCCATGCACAAGGCAACTCTTAAAGATATCACCCTTAAGACTGCTTTCCTAATAGCTATCACCTCCATTAGGAGAGTAAGTGAACTACAGGCTCTTTCTGTACTAGACCCCTTCGTAACAGTTCACAAAGATAAGGTGGTTCTACGCACACACCCAAGGTTTGCACCTAAATTCATCTCGAAATTTCATGTAAACCAAACTATAGAACTACCAACGTTCTTTCAAAACCCTTCCAGCTCGGGAGAAAAAAGTCTGCATACACTAGATGTACGCAGAGCTGTCATGTTCTACATGGAAAGAACCAGACCACTGAGAAAGACTAATCAGTTCTTGGTCTCGGTGGCAGCAGGAAGAGAAGGAGATGCGGTCTCAAAATCCACTATATCTAGATGGATTGTTCAATGCATCACTCTCTGTTACACTCTTGCTAAGAGAGAACTACCCTTCAAGCCAAGAGCACATTCCACTCGAGGCACGGGGGCTTCCATAGCATTCATTGCAAATGTTCCCCTTGAGTCCATCTGCAAAGCGGCAACCTGGAGTTCTGTGCACACATTTACAAAACACTACTGTCTAGATGCACACTCTAGATCTGATTCCCAGGTTGGGCAGGCAGTATTAAGACATCTTTTCTCTACTGTTCCTTCTCATAACCCACCGCCAACTCCGGGTACTGCTCGCTAGTCTATGCACAGCATGTGATTCTAAGCAGATTAACAAACATCAGAAGACAATGCATTACTTACCGTAAAAGCATTTCTGATGGTTGTATCTGCTTAGATTCACATGCGCCCACCCTTCCTCCCCGCTCGGATGGAAGGAACATAGACATCCTTTTATATATATTTCTCTCTTTTCTGTACTCACTCACGGCTAAAAGGCTCCCTCAGGGCAGAAAAATACAAACAGAGGGACCTCGACGCGTGAGGGATTGTGGGTACAACGCACGTCACTATAGGGATAGTGTTACAGACACGCCTTGTCGACGTCCCCTTTTCGACTACGAAAAACAAAATGCAATACTCCGCAGTGACCACTGGATGTCGGACCTATGCACAGCATGTGAATCTAAGCAGATACAACCATCAGAAATGCTTTTACGGTAAGTAATGCATTGTCATATATATATATATATATATATAGCAAAGAGCCATCCACCCCTTATTCACAAATTCCCTTTTTTTTTACAACAGGCACCTCCTTTTCCATCCCAACCTCCGCTTCCAGCATACAAATGACTGCAAAAGTGAAAACTGCAGAAGCAGCGGAGGCCTTGCAGCAATAGCTGGGTAGTTACGAGCATATTCAAAGGCCACCGGACCGATACCTATTTAGCATATCTTCCTTCACACAGAGCAGTCGTTTTATCCCGGACCAAGATCTCCCATACTTTTCCCCCATCTCATCTGGAGTATCTGGCCTTCAGGATTCTTCCAATTGCGGGCAATGGTCAACTTAGCCGCTAGCAGTAGGTGCCCTATTAACATTGACATGGGTCCAGATAGAGGGAATATCCCGCTTCCTGTGTCCCCCAATAACCCCACCCGTGGCAACTGCAGCCCTGTGATCTCTTTAATTTAACTTTTACCACCTCCTTCCAGAAAATGTTTGCTCTCCCACACATCCACACCATGTGAAAGAGACAACCCACTACGTTGCACCCGCTCCCGGAATTCGCAGAGTATGCATCCAACATATGATGGAACCTCTAGCATCATATACCATCTATAACAAATTGTATAGGAATATTCTTCGTTGCACATTTAGAAGATTTGTGCATCCAAGCCTTTTGTCTCGGAGGATAGCTCAGGGGCAATGTGCTTGCCTTAGACGCAAGACGACACGGAGCACCTCAGGTTCCATCCCCGGGTCCGCAATTAGAAACCTGTGGGTATTAAGCTTGTTATAAATCACCTATCATATGCGTAGTGAGGCATCGTTGTCTATTTGGACACAGAGATCCACCTCCCATTTACGCATATAGGGGAGGTGCCGTATTGGTTCCCCTGCATCGAGTAACTTGTACAGTTGCGAGATTCTGCCCTGGGAAATCCCCCCCGGATCGAAAGTTATAACTGGTTCAGTTTCTTGGTTGCACCCTGTCACTTGGAAGGGTGGGAGGCTCAGTGCTGCAATTGAGCATAGCAAAATTGGTCAACTTCATTTAATGAAAAGGCCTCCTCGCACTCATTGAAAGTTAGTGGGCCGTCATCCCTGTATAGCTGCTGTAACCTCTACAGCACTTCGCCACCCCCCCTAATCAATCCAAGTCACAAACCTCCCCTTTGCACACTATGGCTGAAAACCTGGGTTATTCCATATAGGCATAAGTGGGCCTATTCCCTGTGTTGTACCCCACCAACGAAGCACCCTGCCCAGTTAGTTGAGTGTGGTTCCAGTGGAGGTTAGCAAAGGTGGTCCAGCGCCCCTCCAGGCCCCCGGCTGTCCACATAGGGGAGTTCAGCCAACCCTACTATCTATTGTGCCTGCTCTACTGTCTTCCATTTGGGCGTAGAAGTATTGGTGTTTCAAGACACCACTTGTGAGGCCTGTGCTGCCAGGTTATAACGAAAGACATGGGGAACCCCCAATCCATCCGCCTCAGCAACATTTTTAGAGATCCACGCCCTTTTATTCCCCCAGAAAATGTGAGCATCTTTCCTTGTAGCGCCGCAGCTCAGAATCTGGGATCTTAAAGGGCAAAGCCAGGCAATGATACAACAGCCTGGGAATCAAATTAATCTTCACTGCAGTGATTCTCCTAAACCAAGAGATTTCTTGCCGCCAACACCTCATCAAACCTAATCCTCAGCTAGGATCCTGAATAAAGGGGGAACATGACACCCTATGGGGATCTGCACCCCCAAATGCAGGATGGCAGCAGGGGTCCAGTTTAACGTAGCAAGAGCTTCCAAAGAAGCGCAAGGTCGCCAACTCCCACATCAGAGCCTCCAGGGAAACACAGGTTCTGTAGAGTGAGCAGGACATAATTAGCATATAATTAAATGTTATATTCTAAAGCCGCAAATTGCACCCTCACTATAGCTGTATTCTTCCTGATATAGCACGCGAATGGTTCCATCGTTAACACGAACACCAACTGGGACCGAGGACAACCCTGCCCGATTCCCCTAGTTATGATTGGGTTAGGAGAGTAGTAGCCATTAACTCTAAGAGTGGTTGATTGTTCCTGGTGGTTGGCCATGACCAGCGTGATCAAATTTGGGCCAAACCCAAATGCTTCCAAGCTCCACGAATATAGCCCCAACCAACTCTATCAAACACCTTGTGGGTGTGCAGTGCCACTCCCCCCACCTCTCTCCCTTCTGCAACTCCCACCTCAATCAAATTCAGGATCCACCTCACGTTGTAGTGGGTGCAGTGTCCTGCAATGAAATCGGTTTGGTCACCGTCTGATACTTGGGACAACCTCCATCAAGCGGCGTGCCAAAATCTCAGAATACAGTTTAGAATCAATGCTAGTGAGGGTGATAAGGTGATATGAGTCACAGAGGGTATGGTCTTTCAAGGTTTGAGGAGCAGCACAGTAGCTTAAGACGGCATAGTAGGCGTGGTCCTACCAGCCTCCAGAAATTAATTGAAGAGGGTCATCGAGTGAGGAACCAGGAGTGAACAAAGCTTTTTTTCACAAAAGGGAGCTGTGAATCCAGCGGGTTACAGGGCTTTATTTTTCAAGGTTTTAATTGCCCAAACCACTAGGCAGGATTGGGCCCTCCAGGGAGTCACAAGCCTCCCTCGACAATATCGGCAGCCCAGCATCCTTCAGATATTTGCCTTGCATACCCCCAGGGCGAATGCCTAGGGAGAACACTGCTTCTAAATGCTTCAGAAATATTTCAATTTTTTTCACCATCCATTCTCTGCATCACCCCATGGTCATCGTGCAGAGCTGAGGCATTATTCTGGTTTGACGCTTCCTTAGTTTAGATAACAGGAGGTGATTAGCCTTATTGCCGTTAACATAGTAGTGTTGCATAGTTATTAACAGGGTCTGTGCTGTTCTCTCCGCAAGGTGTTCTTCCAATTTTTTGTGCATGATCCCCAGTTTACGCAGCAAGGCCCGTGATCCCCACGTCTTAGGCTACTGTTCGTCCACTTTCACCTCCACCTCAAGTCTATGGACCAGCTGCTCCTCCATAGTATAAGCTACCGCCTAACCAATCCGCTCCCCCTCACCACCGTCTTAACTGCATTCCAAATTTATCCCATTGAAGGGCCTGATAATTTGTGATGACCTCACCCATCGCTCTCCAAAACACCTGGTACTTCAGAAACAAGTAGTACAGCTTACAAGGGCGGCAAGGCCTTCCTGGCGTCCCTTAGATTGCCATCGTGAGCAACACCGTTGCATGATCGGACAATGTTCGGGTACCTATTTCTACGCTCCCTACACAGGGGTACAGGGTGATTGGGATCCGCAACAGATAGTCTTGAGAAACCCCTGTGACTATGTGAATGGAATGTGGAAAACGTAGCCTCACCATGAAACAGCCTCCACACTTCCACCAGTTCCCTAAGCAACGCTGCGAAGGAGATTGCATGTTTGAAGTCGGGTCCAGATGCCGGCAAGGTCTTGTCCAGCAAAGGGTTAGGTACCAGATTGAAATTCCCCCCGATCCCTAACTGGCCCTCTTCGAAAAGCGTTATGTGCAAGAGTAGCACCTCCAGGTAGTTGTCCTGCATTCGGAGCATGTAGAGATATTAGAGAGAAAACGTGCTCCCACAGGACTCCCTTGTCGCTAACATATTTCCCTTGAGGGTTCAGCAAAATTTTAACTCCAGTAATTGGCACCCGCTCCCCCACCAATACCGCTACTCCCTGTTTTTTTTTCCTCCCCCCCTGAAGCAAAAAACTGTCTCAGGTAAACCCTTGTGTGCAACCTCTTGTCGTACTGTTGGAGCAGGTGGGTTTACTGGAGAAATTCAATCGACAAAGAGATTTCTTTAATTTATTTAATTGGTTTATTATAACAGGACTAATAAGTACCGGAGTTCGGTTTCTAAGCACCGATCTGGAATTCAAACCTCTGTTGCTCTGCGTGGTCTTGCTTCAAAGACCAGCGCGTTGCCTCTGTGCTGTCCTCTGTTCACATGCTATCCTCATTTCCCCCAATTTCCTAACAACCAACTTCCTCTTCACTGTGGAATAATTCAGCCCCTGAACGTTCCATGTCCCAAGTAGGATCTGATCCTCACCCTCCAGATCCCGCTCACTCCCCATCATGGCACCCAATTAGCACAGCTTGATTCCCTGAGAACTCCCCCAATGCCACATCCCCACATATTGTAGACATGCACACAATCTCACCCGAAGTAACATTTGTAACGTATCTGCCCCAAACTCTCCCTTTCCCCGCCAAACTACAATCAGTAAAGGAACACTTCTTCCATCCACCCCACTCATGCAATCGGAATTCCGACTTGGAGGGAACCTTACCTCCACCTCATGAACTACATCCCCTTCTCCCTGCCACTTATAGTACTGCCCCAAGGCATGACACAGCACCTCCCCCTATCATACTCAAGGGGCTCCAGAATATTCAACCCTAAAAAACGAGAAACAAGGCAACCTTGCCACAGTTGCCACCCCGGCCCCTTAGGTCTTCCTGGATGGGCCCTTAACTTTCCTTCCCATACACACTCGTCTATTTCTTCGACCCTATCTGGCTCAGAGCCGAGCATGGTCCTTCCTCCTCCCCTCCAACCTCCTCCCCCCCCCAGCAAGCACTCCCCTTCCTTTGGGTTCCTGACAACCCACCACCACCCCTGATATGAGAAATGGAGAGCTATGGGAACCCCCCTTATGTAGCTCACTTTTTTGCTGCTCAGCCATTCTGTCAGTTTTGTCAGCACTTTCTGTTTCGCCAAAGTGGAGGAAGTCAAGTCCTGATACAGGGAAAGAGACCTATTGCAGAAGGCGATCGCTCCTTCATCGTAAAGACATGTACCCGGGACAACATGTCCAGGGGTCTTTCTTGGGAGGATGTGGACATCTTGATTTCTTAACAGGGATGCAGCTGCTGCTTGTTATTGTGTGTCCCTGGATTTCAGATGCATCACCTTCTGTCTCCTATGAGTTTCTCTTTGGGGCGCTGCATTGTGTCCTCTGACCCCATTTCTTTGCTTGTGCTTCTCCTTTTCTAACTTGTTAGCACCTCTCTCTCATATGGGAACATCCCTCCCGTTTTCAGGACCATTACATTCTCTCACCCTCAGTCTTTTCATTCTCTCCTTTTTAGATCTATGTGTATTCTTGCAAGTCATGTTATTTCTTTTGACACCTACACCTGCTTTGGTATCCCATCCTTTTTTCTTCTGCACCCCTCCCTTTTGTTAACCCCTCTGCTATATGGATGGTGTGGGGGTAGACCCTTAATTACCACAGCCCAAACCGAGTCCACCACCTGAGGAACGAGTGCACGTTTTGTATGTAAAGCAATGTTTATTGTACACAATTCTGGGGAGCAGTTGGCTAGTCCTGTGGAACCAAACCAACTTGAATCTCAACAAACTACATCAATTGTTACATTTTAGCAACAATGTAACAATTGATGTAGTTTGTTGAGATTCAAGTTGGTTTGGTTCCACAGGACTAGCCAACTGCTCCCCAGAATTGTGTACAATAAACATTGCTTTACATACAAAACGTGCACTCGTTCCTCAGGTGGTGGACTCGGTTTGGGCTGTGGTAATTAAGGGTCTGCCCCCACACCATCCATATAGCAGAGGGGTTAACAAAAGGGAGGGGTGCAGAAGAAATAAGGATGGGATACCAAAGCAGGTGTAGGTGTCAAAAGATATTTGACACCTACACCTGGTGGATATTTATTACCACCCAACCCTCAAACATGATTAGGCAAAACATTTACAAAGCACTTCTATATTTCATTTTTTCTCATTGGTCATTGACAATCTTTACGACCATCTTTAGATCATATTCAAAGCACATCTTTGCTGGGGATTGGTCCGTCGTAGGTCGTGGCATCATGGTACAATGAAACATTCACATACACCATCATTCATTTACTTAGTAAAAACTGGCCTGGAGCTTTCAACCCGAAGTGTGATTGGCACATGGTCCGCTCGGATATCGTAGCAATACGAGAAAGGGCTCAACAAACAGGTTTTCCTTTAACTACAGATTGCGATCTCATCCACCCCAGACTCCTAGCTCCTCTTAAAACAGTCTAATTTATGCAACCACTGCTCTCACATACAGCCTCCAGTTTCACCCTGTGAAAACAATTGACCACCGGACACCCTGGCCTTGGTCCCCATCTTTAGTGCCAGCCAAAACAAATGGTTAACCCCCTCTACACGACTCCAATGCAATGAGCAAGATTACATCTGTTGCTTGCAGAACTGTTAAATCATAAACCTTCCTCCTGCTCGCAGGCTGACCACCTTCTGGATGACTCATTCTTCTTCTGTCAACCCCATAAGCCAGAAAAAACAGAATGTGTGAGCTGCCTAAAATGCAGTGTGTAACTGCTCACTCCGAATAAACTCACAAAACCCAGCTCCTTATTAACCTTCTTTTTTACATGCTTCTCTGTGTGATCAAAACTCCTTTTATATATTTCTCCATGAGTATGTCTTAAAAATGTTATTCCTTCTTTACCACGGAATCTCAGGACAGACTCCTGTCCGCATGCACATTGAAGCCCTCTCTGGCTCCTAGTTTCCATGTGTTTCAGAGCACCCTGTGTGTCAATCGTGCTCATGTTGCATTTGTAATTTTAACATTGTATCTTTCTGCACATGTGCACATCTAATATGTATCAGTTCTAGACAACAGTAAAACTAAAAAATAACATCTTATCCACCATTAACTACGCTCAATATGTATGACATTGCAACATTGTGCTCAGTTCGCTGCCACCCCCAGTCATCATTATGGCACACGCAACATGAACCCCTCGTACTCATGGGGACCATTCCTGACCATCCCGACATGCCCCATTTAGTTAATACTTTACCTAACAAATCATCCTCTTGGAGAACTACCCTACAGCCATCCCCCACACCGGTGCCAATATGGGCATACTCCTCTGCCGTACAATCACAACTCGTCCCCACACCATTTCCTCAATCTACCCGAGATGTAAGACACCTTCAGTTTGAGTACCCGTATGGGATGCAGCAGTGGTGTCCCTAGCCTTGGACAGGGTTACACTCATCATGGCAGCAGCTGTTGGTACCTGGGCAGAGCAATATTGTAAGAACAGAAAAGAATGAGAAAAAAGACACAAATATGCAACAGTATTTTGACAGCGAGGCTCAACCAAGAAGGTATCCAAGAGAAGAAGGATGTGATACATCAATCGTTGGTGATCCCAGCCTCAGTCTCCATGATCATCTTTAGTCTATGCAAGGCACCAATGGTTTAAGTGAAAGTACTGTTTTTGGTATCATTGGGAGGCACAAAGGTGCAGCAGGTACTCTCGATTTTCCAGCATACTCTGCCCTTCATAGCTGTTAGGTCGAGTATATACTGATTTTGCAGAGTCCTAAGCCTGAATGCCCCGAGTTCTTCCCTAGTGTCACTAAACACTGACTCTGAAGTGTTCTCAAAGAGCAAGAGGTCATATCTGCTCTAAAGACTGTGATTATGCTGCTGAAAGGTAGTTCAATTGTCTCCTATGTTGCAACTGTGATTTTCGCGGTCAACCATATTCTTTGCTTTGGTGTAACTTCAGGCATTGGATGGGCCAAAATTAGGTGGTGGTCCGGGGTCACAAGGACGTGCACATGAGGAGTAAAGAGACTGCACACACCCCGCCAGGCAGGAGGCAACTGCCTATATGCAGTCTTCCAACAGGTCCAAAAATGATCTAGAAGAACAACCGTACCTCTAGCCAGGTCTGCGATGCAAAGCATGCGGCTGCAGTTCCATTTGTGCCAATGGGCAGCGTGCCATCGCACTTAAAACACAGAGAAAAATGGGTTAGTGTCTGTAGCTTAACAGGTTTTTCTGGCTCTTTGATCCACGTCAGATATTGCAAATTACTTCTCTGTACTGTCCTTCATCTCTTGCTGCCATCGATTTCTAGAAAAAATAGCACCTTCCACCGTCAGCTCTACCATATGTTTTCATCTGCAAAACCATGCACATTCATTGTGGGATCAAGTTCATCATCTCCATTTTCAAAAAGATAATTGTCAACATTTCTTTTTTCCTCTAAACGTTTTCTCCTTCAACTTCCTAAAATTAGACAATTTAAAATGTTCTGTATATACACTTGTTGTAATCCTCAGACTTGATGACATAAAGGCCATAGAAACCATAAAGATATTAATTTTCACAAAATTTACAAATGGAGACATTTCTTTTCATAACAAAATTATTTAAATTCCAGATCTCTATTTGCAGCCCCCTTTGCACTGAACGAACAGTGAATCCTGTGAAAGCATCATGAAGCAAGCCACAGACAACAGATTCAAAGTTCAAATAAAATAACTTTATTAACTTAAATGTCAGGATAGTTGAAGGCCTAACTTGCCCTATGCTAAGGTGGGATTTCCTTATTTGACCGAAACTAAGGAAAGTCTGAGTCAAAGAGTTCAACTTTGTCTGTGTGAAAATCATATCCTTGCCTTCACAACTAAAGCTAAACATTATGTAGGAATGTCAATAATGATTGAAATGGTGATCAACCTAAAGTTCTGAGCTTCTTCCAGCTCTTAACTTCCTTTTCAGCTCCCCTTCCCAAGTTCAAGAAAGTTCCACAAAAGTCTCAAGATTACCTTTCCCCAGTTCCAAGCAGTACAGTTCCACACAATCCTCAGTGTTCCCTTCCCTAAGTTCAATGCAACACAGCTCACCCAAAGGATGGGGTCTTGAGGCTTCGTCCTCAAGACAGTATTTCCGGTTCCTTAATTCCCCCAAATCTCAATGTAAAACTTGCACTGGTTTCAACCTTTATAATGTTCAACACAAAATAGGTCCACTTGACCCGCGTTTTGGTTCGCTCCACCAGTTCACTCACATTGCTCCTTCGTTTATCTCACTGTCTTTTGACTTTCATCACTTATGGCTCACTGGTCTAGGTGCACTTGTCAGACCACACGGTCCACCTATCACAGGTCATGCAACCTGGAACCCTTTTTGGCTCTGTATGCCGTTTTACACTTTTCTGATTTCTCCTGGTTGACCTCTTGGCTTTGCCACCACGTGTTATACAGTTCTTGCCAGCTTCTGACTTTGCCGTATTGTATCTATTTTTGAAGTTCACTTTACGGTGGTCTTTTCCCTGCCCCACCTTTCTGTGGTATTCTTTCACAGTTACTGTTTTCAGTAAGTTACTTGCAAATGGGCACTTTCCCTTTTGGTTGTAAAGTGTTATTCAGTACAGTGTGCAATAAGCTTACTTGAGCACAGTTTCAAGGTTGTCATTCATTTCGGTGTTCAATATACGTGAATCAGCTGTGTTTCAAAGGTTCATTCAATACTGCTTTCTATAAACTTATTTCAGCTTTGTTTTTAAAGTTTCAATCAGTTTGGTATTCAATAAATGTAATTCAACCTTGTTTCAAAGTTGCATTCAGTTCGGTATTCAATAAACATGTGCAACCCATAATTGCTTAAACGTAGCCCGCTAGGAGCGCCCCGGTCCTGGGATTCCTCTCGGTGGCTCCGCCCCCCCTCCTGTGTCTCGTAGACCACTGGGCCGGATGCTATCCTCCGCACACTAGCAGCCCCATTGCTTTGGCTTGGACGCAGGCAGCGTCCATTCTTCCTCCTGTCTTGTTAGCAGCTCCAGCTGTTTTCTGTCCCAAATAAAGGCTCCCACGCCTGTGGTAGTGTGCTAGCCCACCTAGTCCTGGGCTCCAAAGGACCTTTTGGATCTGGGACGGCTTTCTGGCTCTCTCTCAGGTCCCACTACCGGTGCCTCCTCGCTACACAAATCCCCTGTTGGTCTCTGTCACGCAGGCCTCCCTGTTCTCTGTTGCAATTTTGGTCTCCCTTTATACACCTGCAACCGCTTGACCGGTTTCAGGTATGGATCCATAAATGGGATTGCCTGACCATGATTAACGGGACATGCCTGACCCTCACATTCCTCTGCAGGCATCTTCCTCGTCCCAATACAGTTAGAAGTCAAATGTTGGAACATTATGGGAGAGGCTTTGCAGTAGCTCACAAAGGTCGGTGTACGGTTAGGTTGGTTGTCAATAGGGAAAGGGGATAGCATGTCTTGCCTGTAGGCATCCCACTCCCTCTACCCAGTTATCCTCCCTCGCGTCTCCACCCCCGAGGTCAGGATCCAAAAGCGATGGCCTTTCCCTGGCCATCCGAGATGGGACTCAAGGGGGACTAGGAGTGAGTATACCCTCCACTTTTCTCCCAATCCCTAGAACATGCTTAACTTGTATGCCTTCTCCTTTGCCAGTGGAGGGCTGCCAGTATCCCTTGAGTATCACTAAAGTGAATCCAATTCTTGTTGCCCGCCACCTTCACGGCAGACATTCGCATAGATCACTTGGTGGAGCCCATGGATAGGCTGCTCGTTCCAATCATGTGTGAAAGTGAGGATATAGATCCGGTCCCCGGGGAGAAGATGTCTTTTGTGCTGATGTTTGGTAGTCTCACTGTTTTCTCCTGTTGTCTGTTGGTGAGAATACACTACCTGTGAAGATATAATTTTAACCCTTTCGTTAAAGCCCTAAGGTACTCCCATAACTCCTCTCCTAGGACCACTGTGGGCTTTTGTGTGTCTGATTCCATGCGTGTAAGTGAGAGAGGTGTGTGTAAACTACGCCCAGTCATGATTTTGTGAGGACTCCAGTGGTGGTCCCTCCCTGGCTGGTTTTGCAAATAAAATAGTGCCAGTGGAAGGCACACATACCACAATGTATTCAATTCTGACAAAGTTTGGCTTAATGGGCCTTAAGGACCCCATTGAGCCTCTCCACAATACCATTGGCCTGTGGGTGGTGTACGGAGGACAATCTATGCTGTATTCCTAACAGCAAAGTGATTTCTGCAAACAAGGCATTAAAGAAGTGGGGTTCCATTATCAGATTTTAAAACTTCACAAATTCCCCACTGCGGAAACATCTGCATCACAAGAAACCTTGTCGCTGTTTTAGTATCAGGATATACCCAGGGACCAACTTCAAGCCTCCGGGAGACTGTACAAGTGATAACAATTAGATATCTGAAGTTACTGCACATCATAATAATGTCCATAAAATCGATGTGAAGCACCCTGACCTGTTCTTGTAAGTTAGGGATAAACCAGTCCTCCTGGAGCACTGCTGCAATTTTGTCGTTGAGGACAGGTAGTGTGGTTGCTCTAGAGCCAAAAGAAGTAGCTCTACGTGCATTACTCCCTTCCCCGTCACCTCCTGTCTCCAGAGCAAATCCTTGGGGAACACACCACATCCTCTCTTCTTCCAGAGCTCCTGCTGTTATCTAGGGGCTTCCCCTTGAATTTCTATTATCTTGAGCACTGGACTGCAGTGTACGGTGTTGGTAACTGTACCTGTTGGGACACTGTTTCAATTTTCTGGGAATCTGTGAAAGGTAAATACACTGCTTCTTTCGCAGCCTTGTCTGTGGCATCATTCCAGCGAGCTATTGAATTAATGCGGTTAGTGTGGGATGTGCATTTAACAAAACCTAGCTCTGCATGCTGGATATGGGACCTGTTAGACCTCTTCACAGCATAGACAGCCATGTTGCACGGGACACAGAAGGTTGTCTCATCGGACCCATCCCTCAGCGACAAGGTCTGATCGATGCACAGAACCTTTGCCACTCTGCTTTCCATGCCTGACAGAACCACCCTGTTTTTCAAAGACCATCTCTTCTGTGTCTTCGATCTCCAGGATCCAACTCAACAAAACCATCCCCCCATAAATAAACAATGCTGCATGCATGGGAACACCCCACCCCCTTAATCCCGCTGTTGCTACAATAGGTCTGAAACACGCTGCTTCCCTTTCCGGATACAACCCTGGAGTCAAGCATACTATACCTTCCTCCGTAAAGAGAATCGACATCTGCAACTTGCTCAGGATGTCCTTTCCCAAAATATTTGCTGAGGTGTCTGTACAATACAACACAAGGGCTGATAGATTTTGAGTACCTACCCTTTATAAGAAGATCTTCAGTAAAACAAACGGCAGGATTGTCCCATCATTTTAGCTGACAAGGGGAACTCGCCTTCCTTAATGCAGGATTTTGTAACCCCTGTGTCGACCATGAATGAGCACGTTTGGTCACCTACCTGCACACTTATCCAGGCTTCCTCTTCCGGATCAGTGGTAGCATCAGACACATCAGAGACCCCCATCGACTGTCCTATTCCTGGTACATATTAGCACTGGGGAGAGAAAAGGGATTTCCCCCCAAACACTTGCTCCATGTTATTCCTGGAAAGTGTGTGTGTCTGCGTTGGTGCCACAATATCCAGTAACAATATCCAATAAACATACAATCAGCTGTCAGGAGGTTGGATGTCACCTACCCGGTCCAGAAGGTGGTGTTCGTCGAAATGAGGATCTACCTGGTCGCCCTTAACGTGTAAAAGGATGAAGACGGGGATAAGGAGAGTTTGAGGAACAAAGAAGACAAGAAGGAGATGAGCAAGCCTTAACCCTACTCCTGAATGAAGAACACGTACCAGGTATGCGACAGGCGTCTTGCAAAGGGAATGCCGGTCAAATACCTCCAAGGTCTTCTGGGAAATGAAGTCCCGGAATACTGAGGCAGCGTATTTGTAAGCCGTCTAAAGAAATATCTGCAAGTAAATATGGTGTTGCTTCCTACCCCCGGAATCTAAGCCTGATGTGTACTTTTCCTACCTAATGAGCTTGAGTGCCCTGTCTGGAGCAGAGAGCAATCGATAAGGAGCAATGAGCTCTGCCTGCGTCGCGGTGAGGGAAGAACCACTGCGAGGGGAAAACAGTAAGCACGTAGCAAACAAATGAACAGTTAAAGCAGAGTTAGAATGTCTGTGAGACGACAGAGAGCGAATAACTTAATTTGCGTGAAGGTCCTCTAAAGAGAGGAGCAACGCGAAGCAGCTTTGTCGGCCAGCTGGGAAGTACTGTTTCCTGCATTGGGGGCGTGGCCTGAAGTGGATATAAGGCTGGACTGCTACAGAACAGATCTGGCGCCGCCATGTTGAGAGGTCTCCCTGCCAAAGCTGTTAGAAGCGATCTCCTAGGATGAACCTGAGTCTGGAGGTGTTGTGGAAGTGGATGTCTCATCACACTCCAGTGTAGTGCGTAACTGTTCCTTGGGGTAAAGGATTCTTGTCCCATGTCTGCACCAATGCTTGTGATGGCATGGTCGGTGGGATCCCAAAGGTCTGCGCAGCCGTAGTCGCTGCGTTTTGATCAACCCATACCTGCTGCGATTGCATAGAGCCTGGGGCATATCGCAAAGTCAGGGTTTGCATCTGTTGGGCTCCCATGTTGAAGTACTGCGGTCGCCCACGACAATTCTGTGACACGTGTCCCAACCTTCCACACGACCAACACTGAATCCCATAGAGTCCTCCATAACTATATCCCATCTGCTCATTAAACTGAGGGTCCATTCCTCCGAACCTGCCAAATGACGCACTCCATCGAGGACATCTTCCCCTTCCTCTCAGAAACGCTCTTTGTCCTTGGACCGGGAGCATACTCGTCCATCCACCCCTGTGTCATGCCCTGTTCACTGTCCTGTTGTCCTGTTTGCCCCTGCTGTCCCTCCATAGAATTCCTTAGTACTGCCCCTTCTAGACAAATCTTTGCCAATTTCTTTTGAACAAGCTTAGCCTCTGTTTTGTGTGCTTGCTCTACGCTCTCTCCTTTTATTGTCTTCTTTTGCAAAAATGCACGTGTGCCTGAATCTGCGGCCAATTTCTGGCATCCATTCCTATCACCTTATTTAAATTGTGCTGGACCACCTTAGGGTATCCTTTCTTCAGCATATGATGATAAAAAACACCACACTTTCATCCCACCCTTTTCCCCTCTCTGCTCTCCACATCTCCTGGATTAACTGGTTGTGTGCTACAGGCTCATCCTCCAACTTCATAGTCTTTGTTAATATCGAATTTCTATCCAGCGTCTCCGGATACATAACTCACAGGGCCCCCCAAACCTGTGCCGTACAATTATTGAACGCTGCTCCAGCTTGGGTTTTCGTGTGTAGCTAAACCCCGAATATCCCACTTTTTTCCAAAGCTCATCTGACCACTCCCCATCAGAGCTGTGACTATGCGTTTCAGGTCTCCTCTGGCCAAAGCGACACTGGCGGTATGTTTCTTCAATGCATAGGTAATTTCCCCGCTCCTGCAGTGAGCAAGGCAGTGTCATCTTCAGGTCATTCTGGTCCATGTGTGAGCACGGGACATAATACTCCCTTCCTGGACCTTTCTGGAGTAACGGAAACTGAGTTACAGCCGACTTAAATAGAGTTTCCCCCATCTCTCCCTTACTACTTGCTACAGCCATGTGAGTACCCTGGCGTGTCCCATGATTCCTTAGTGTATTACCTATTTCTGCTACTGAAGCAGGAGGTTGGGCGGCTACACCCTGCTCCCCTTGCTTGACACCCCAATCATCTTGCTCTTCGACTACTCCAACTATCACATCCTCTGAACCTTCTACAGCCACAGAACCATACTCAATACTACCTGTTATCTCCTCTCCTCCCTGCTCAATCCCTGTACCTGTGGCAGTCTCCTTGTTCACCTCGACCCTTCTGATAACTTATTTATCTAGCCTCACAAGAACCTGCCCATGCCTCCACCTTCCTTTTTCTACATCCTTTGTCTGTCTTTCCTCCTTTTCCAGCTCTTCATCTTTTTGTCAACGTAGCAGCACTATTTCTTCCTCCACTCGCATCAGTGCTTCCTTCATTTTTTCCCACACCTGTGTCTCTACTACTTCCCGCAGCCTATCCTCTATTCTAGCAGGAAAAGACCTAACTTCCTCCTCCTTCGTTCTTGATCCTCTATCCGCCCTTCTAGCTGCCAGTCTCACTCTCTCGCTCCTCCACCCTTAATCTGTCTGCTAATCTAGCAGTCGGGGGAGTTACTCCCTTCCCGCTTTCTGTTCGTATCCTCTCTGCAGCCCTAACCATTGAAGGAGTTCTACTTCCCTTGAGATCACAATTTTTAGGAACCGCAGCTGACTGAGGCGCTACCTGTGTCTGTCTCGTAGCCACTGGGGAAAATGGAGCTAAGAACTCAGGGTCTGAATACTCTTCTGCAGGTGATAAAGGATAGCACCCATATGGGGGCGATGCAGAAAGAACTCCTGCACCATCCTTTTTCGGGCCCTCTTCCCCGATTTTAACACCATGGCCCTTCCTGCCTTTTTCATACATAGGTCAGAGATGTAAGACATTTAGCCTCTTCTCTAATTTCAAACCCTTATGCCATGTAATCAAGAAAGTATGTAAATTCTCCAATATCCCTGTATCATAAGTTCCCTCACAAGGTCAAGAATTGATAATTTTATGCTTACTTTCCCATAACCCTTCTCTGATGCTTTAACATTTTCGCCTTATAGCTGGGTAACATGGCACAAATGATTCAACTGAATCTCCATACACTATCCGAAGTTTTCAAAAAATTGTTACACAAAAACCTGTATACTGAGCCGAACCCGTAGCATAAAGACTTTGCCCAAAGAACTCCCCTTAGTTTTTACCCGTACCCAAATCCTTAGTCATTCCCCACACTCACTCACCACACTGATCTATACTGCAATTACCTCGCTTCACTATTTACTTCTATTCTACTTCAATTCTACTTTTGATTCATACACAGAAGACAGCATCTTTAAAAAAAAACACTCAGATATGATATGATATGGCATTTCTAACGAACCTATACACAAGTGTTTCAAGATGGCCAAGATCTGAGATAGCCCCACCACTCAAGCATAGGAGGGGCACAATGCTTTCCCCTGCAGCAGTGCTTCTCTCGCTTCCCTCTTTTCACTAGTACAGACTTCTCTACTGCAAGACAGTCTTTTCCTGACTACATGAAGTTTCCCCTTCACTACTTTGACTAACCAAAAAGACTGAGGCGAGGGCTCCACCTGCACAGCAGATACACCAGAAAGACTGCCATGGGTATACTTCAGAAAGGTATCTACTGTTGGACTTACTATAAGATTCCAACTCACCTTTGGGTGAGGGCTGCGGCCAATCAGACAAGCAAAATAAAGGGTATCAAGACAACCTCTATAGTGGGCAGGGGCGTGCTGGGTAGAATACCATCTCACTCCTCTAAAATAACACACAAGTTAATACAAATATATACAAAGGACTTGCAACACAGAACAGTTCAATCACTCAGTCAAAACATCAATCTTTCCAATCACTGAAACCTCGACTAATTCCGAACCCCTGTATTCCAATTCACCCTTACAAAAAACACCCGAAGTCAAAACAAACCAAACCTCTTTCCTTCACCTTCAAATGTACACTCACGTGACCCGAAGCGCTCTGATGTGGGCACAGCTGGACCACGGCACGATGCCTCTGGGGAGCAGACAGAACTTTAACCATTATCACGTCCGCCAACCTCTTTTTCACTGTGCATGGAAGACTTGTCCCTGCGGTGAGCTTCCACAGCCGAGTGGTGCGGACAGATGACCCCCAACGTCTCGGAAAGGCTGGGGTCCTTTTGTGATCGCCAAATTTGTGGACGCAGACCCCTAATTACCACAGCCCAAACCAGGTCCACCACCTGAGGAACGAGTTCACGTTGTGTATGTAAAGCAAGGTTTTCCTACAAAATTCCAGGGAGCAGTTGGATAGTCCCGTGGAACCAAGCCAACTCGAATCTCCACGAACTACATCAGTTGTTACATTTTATACATTTTAGAAACACTTAAACACTCCCAGTTATTTTATTACCACCCACCCCTCAAACATGATTGGACAAAACATTCACAAAGAACTTCCATCTTTTCCAAATTCATTCTTTCTCATTGGTCATCGACAATCATTACGGCCATCTTCAGATAATATTCAAAGTCCGCCATTCCTGGGGATTGGTCCATGGTACATTGAAACATTCAGATATAACATAATTCCAAAAATCATCTTTATTGCTGGGCCAAACAACTGGTAAACCCTTCTATGCAACTTCAATGCAATGAGCATGTTTACATCTGTTCCTTGCAGAACTGTTAAACCATAAACCTATGCCCTGCTCGCAGGCTGACCTTCTACTGGATGACTCGTTCTTCCTCTGTCAACTCCCCAAGTCCGAAAAAACAGAATGTCCCAGTTGCCTAGAATGCACATTGTAACTGCTAACTGCAAAGTCTGAATAAACTCACAAAACCCAACTGCATGCAGATTTATATAAACTCCTCATTAACATTCTTCCACATGCTTCTCTGTGTGAACAAAGGGCCTTTTATATATTTCTCTGTGCGTATGTTTTATAAATGTTATTCCTTCTTTATTACGGGATCTCAGGACAGGCTCTCCTGCCCATCGAAATCCTCTGTCTCCCAGTGTCCATGTGTTTCAGAGCACCCAGTGTGTAGATCGTGTTCATGTTGCATTTATAATTTTAACATTGTATCTTTCTACACATGTGCAAATCTAATATGTATCAGTTCTAGACAACAGTAACACTAAAAAATAACATATCCCATCCACAATGAACTATGCTTGATACATATGACATTGCAATATCGCGCCCAGTTCGCTGCTACCCCCAATCATCAAAATGGCATAAGCAACAGTAACCCCTCATAATCATGGGGACCCTTCATGACCACCCCAACATTGCAAAGGCTATGTGTTTCCTTTATTGTAAGCCATCCTGCCCCATCTCTCCTGTGACATCCTCTCACTTTTTCTTGGAGCTCACCTTGCGCTTGTTGTTTCCTTTCCTGTGTCCTGCTCTATTTTGTGACCCCAGTTCCCCACTCCCTATGTTCTGGGACAGGAATGTTGCTCATCCTGGGTAATTTCATGGAGTTCATAAACACTGAATACATCTGCTCATGTGCAGAATCCCAGAACACATATCAGTGTAGGAGAGAAATATCTCCTCACATGTAAGAACATAAGAATAACTTTTCATAATTATCCTATTAATGCCTCCTGGCATACAAGCTTTTGTATTGGACTAGTTTCACTCCATAAAGAAAGCAGTTTACCATGTGCATTTGTACAGCCATGTCATAGAGAAAATAGCTAAATGACAGATGGGCAGCCTTAACATGAAGATGTAGACCATGACACTTGGTCTTTAAGGTCTGAGTAGGCCAGCTCCATCATGCAGCACAGTGGCAGGTAGGATTCCATTCTTTTGAATTAAGCGGTGGGCTGATCTAGCTCCTTAAGCATACTTCTCTTGCTTACACGCAATAATTGAGCTTCCTGATTATTGAGGTGAGGTGGGAGGGCTGTTTATGAACTTGTTGCAAGCAACTATTCCTTCTTAATCCTGGCCTCTTCATTGATGTTTATAAACACTGACTAGACTACCAAGCTCCCAAACGTCAGGCGGATGGACAATCTGGAAAATATTGCGATACAAAGCAATGAAATATGCTAGGGATTTTATTGTGATTGAAAACTGACTAACCAAAAAGTTGCAAAGTGTGTGTTTTTGGTTTCTGAATTCAGGCAGTAATTAATTAAAAAGGCAGGGACCGATTTCCAGGTTGCTGCCTTAAATATTTCTGAAATCAGAAGATTTCTCATGAAGGCTGCAGTAGAAGCCCTTCCTCAATCAGAATGGCCTTTGGGGTTTACACAAAGGTTTACTGGCTTATTAAAAGCAGAGCTGGATACAGGATGCTAACCACCTGGAAATTAATTGTTTAGAAACTCAGTGACAAGTGTTAATCATTCCATAGTTGACGTCATTACTCTTAGCTATGTAATAACTTGCTGCCCTTTTCGCATTCATGGTGTGCAAAGAACTTCCACTGGAGTGAAAGGATTGGCAAACAAAGACTGTTCAACAGATTGATTTACATCAAACTTTGAGAACACACCCCTTCTTTTCTTATGAAAGTTGAATCTCGTCAAATTATCCTTACGGAAGATCTTGTTAGGCCTAAATGTGCATAAAGCCTCGATCAGCGTGCAGAGTTAATAGCAGTGAGAATTCATGGGTTCAAAAGTTGGGCCCATGAGTTTATCTAACACCATATTCACACAATTGAAGGTGTATAGATCAGGGTGTATATCTTCCTAAGCCTTTTCAAAAAAATCCTTTATCACAAGACTCTTGAACGAAGGTTACTGAGAAGGAATTTTCGTAAATGCTACTTTACTAGATAGATGAACTTTTACAGAGGAGAATTCTAATCCAGATTTAGCCAAATAGAAAAGGTAAGGTCTTTTGGGAGTCCACTTTCATCCCTATGAGTCTGGCCTTTGAAGGCCTTCTCAATGCCAGTCAGTGGCAATAATCTGTTGTGGCAAGCTCCGCCACATCTCTGGAAGTTCTGATGACTTGATTTGAGGGAAGGCTCCCCTCCCTTACAATCACCCAGAAATCCTTCTAGCCATCCGACAGGAACTCTGCCATCCTTTCCACCAACTCCCAGAGAGTAGTCATATCTTCCCAGTAATACCATAGAGCTGCCAGCTCTGATTTTTGGGAACAAACCTGAGCAGATTTTCTTGCCGAGCAGATTTTCTTGCCAGATCTGCTCTGTAGCTTTCTTTGTCTGGAGGCATGGATGATGAAGAAGCTGGCAACCTTTTTCTAGCTACTATACTGAAAAACGCAGGGGGACCCTATGCTCTGGACCAGGGTATTAGCATACCAGAGGAAACTGAAAAAGAATCTAGAGGACTCTATTCAGAAATTGTGTATCAGAATATTTATTTCACTTGATACAAATATTTTATGAAAATGAATCAATCATGTTTGAATCCACACTCTAAATCACATTTAAGTTGCAGGAAGAACAAAATATTTTAAAACAAAGCAGATGACCAAACTCATTTCTGCAGTGAGCAATCCAATCATTCATCAACATACACATACAAAAATACATACACAAAGGTGTAGCCTATATGTTATGTTATGTTACTTGGCATTTATATAGCGCTCTATATATCTTTGGTATGACCTCAAAGCGCTGGTAGGTTGAGCGGCCTCGGGAACCGTAGTTCAGGTCAGTAGAGAGAGATAGAGTCGCAGCAGGGTGCATGGGTGCACCAGATATGTGTGCAGCTGATGTAATTGCCGGGTGGTAGCTGCATCCTAGCGATCGGTGTGGTGCTGGAAATATCAGTTGTGTGTGCAGTCTGGTCGGTGGACACCTAGACTGGGCTCTGGCTGTGTTATGCCTGAAGGACGCATATGTGAGCAACTAAGCCGGAATGTGATCGGCTAGCTGCGTTTTAGCAGGGTGATGAAGTGTTCATTTGGTCATATTCGTATGTGAACAGCTAGGCCAAATTAATCAGGGGTATAGCTGTGTTCTAGTTGAATGATGGTATAAGATAGAGAGTAAGCGTAGTGATTTGATTTTATGGTTATCTTTAAAGCGCCCGAGACTGGACACGTGAACAGGGTGGCAGGGAACAGAGCGACACACGGACATATGCAGACAGGGGCTGGGATTACAGCGACAAGGGGGGGGATAAGGCTATATAGGGAACAGGAGGGCAGGGTACACAGTGATACACGTATGGGGCATGTTACCATTTACATTCGTATTTCTATTGGATGCGATTCATGCTAATGTTCACAGCTCCAAGTGTGGGACATGCTAACATTTGCACATCCGTCTGGAGGCGGGTCAGGCCAACGTTCACAATCCTGACAGGATCCAGTGCAAGCTGATGTTCACAGTTCATCCACCCCATCCGCTCCGTACACTCTTGTCTGTTCCGTACACTCTGTCCACTCCATCTACTCCATCCATTCGATCTGCCTCATTCTGTCCACTCAATCCATTTCATCCACTCTGTCTAGTCTATGCACTCGATCCGTTTTATCCATTACACCAATTCCATCCATTCGGTCCATCTCACTCATTCCATCCATCTACTTCATTCACTCTATCTATTCCATTCACTCTATCCATTTCGTCCACTCTACCACTTAATCCATTCCACTCACTCTATCCGTTCCATCCATTCCAACATTTTGGACGTAATTGAAATAGGAGTTAACTTTCGTTTCAGGAATACTCCCATTTTCAGAATCCTCTACCTGGCGATAAGCCTTTGCTCTTCGTTAACAGAGGATATAGAAGATGCTCTTTTTGGCAAATAAACATTTGAAATGATTTCCAAATGCCTGGTCATTCTTTCTCTTGTCGCAGCACTGCCAGAAAAAGACTGGTCCTTTCCATGCCGTTGGTTAGTGAAACCTAGACACTCTACAACACTCGTTGTTTTCTATAGCTCAATGTTTAAAAAAAGTTTTTAGTTCAAATATAATTTCCTTTACTACAAACATTCACCATTCGTAATTTAGCACTTTTATTTGGTTTTGCCCACTCAAGTCTTTTTAGAAATTGCTTGCCTTGTGTTGATTTGCAGTGCACGTAGGAATGCCAACTGTACAAAGTTATGATAGTACAAATGCCATTTTTTTAACGCATTCACAGAGCTAAAAAATCAAACTGTAGGACTGGTACACTAAGAACACTGACCGTGTTTGGTTTCTCTCCAGGGTCGGTCCTAGGATTTCCAATTCCCTGTGCAGCTAAAGACATGGCCCCCTAATTTCCAAAAATGCAGTGGACCAATCGGGCTGATATGTAAAAAGGGCATGCAGAAGGATTTTGAAACAAATTTCATACTATCGCAACAATCTAATTTAAGAGCATGTCATCTAATATTGGAGTGGATCTGGAGAATCTATTTTTTTTTCATTTGATCACATCTCCAACAATCTTTGGTTTCCACCTTTTTCCAGCAGCAGAAACAAATGAGTCTGCCGGTGGATATTTCAACAGAAACTGTCCTGTCCTGTGTTTCTTGTCCTAAACCGATTCTGAGCGGAAGCCCGTTCCAGTCTTTCAGTCTCCTTTGGGACATCATCCGCCATTTTGCCATCTAGGGCATTTCTCCACTGTATGGCTGTCTGGTAAAGAGCCAATACAAAGAGCATGGCCATCTTTCCATCTCTTACAGACGTTTTTCCCCCACCACTGGCAGCACATTTGTCAAACAGTGACATTAAGTCAGGGCACAGCAAATGCTGTGCTGAAACAGAACTGTAAACGCACTATCCTGGCGGGGAAAGCTATGAAAAGGGAAGGGAAAAGCAAAAGACCTCAAAGGAATCAATAGATGGTCGAAAGTTCTGCCAAACACCACTGCTTTAGAAGTGTTTGAGGATACTCTCGTTGAGCTCTAGAAACACAGCTGGCTCTGACGGACACTGCGCTGCATGATGGGAGCTGCTCTCTGTGACCTCAAAGGCACACGGCCTCATTACGAGGTGGGCGCAAAGGGATACCGGGCACCGTTAAGGACATCGGTGCCGGTAATCCCTTTGCACCCTATTCCGAGGTCCCTTAGCTGATCCCTTCCTTAACGCCTGGTTTTACCAGGCGTTATGGACGGAGCCCGTTAAGGGACTTCAGAGCTAATAACGGTACTACAAATTGCAGTACCATTATTAGCGCCTCCCATTGTGCCCTATGGGGGCTCAAATGGGAATGGCTTTTTCAATAGGGACTTACTGGTCTTGCCAAGGTCGGACTGGACTGGTAAGTCCCCATTGAACGGGACCGGATACGGTCCCGTTATTGGTGGTAGTCATGGCGCTAATAGCGCCATGACTACCACCATCCTTGGAATGAGGGCCACAGTGTTGCTGTTTACCTCTCCGTATTAACGTTGCCTATCTGTCGTTTCCCTGTTTTCTTCTTGGACAGGATTTTTAGAAATGCAGTTGCGGTTCACTGGTTTCCTTTGTGGAGGGAAAACGGACCAAAGCAAAATCTTTTATGCCAGATGGGCATTAAAATGTTCCTTTTTATTAGAAGTTATTTAATAATATGCAGATAGTTTTCTTGCCTTTTGTTTGTAAGTGATTAGGGTTGCCGCAGGTGGGCGGAAATATTCAGTTCTAATGAATATCAATGAAGACCCCAGGAGGATGATCTGATAGTTTCTCTCTTTCGTCTATTCAGATAATCCCACACTTCCTTCTATGACTCCCCCATGCCCACCCCAAATTGTCTCTTGTGACCTGTGTTCTTTCTGTTGACAGTCCATGACACATTTCTTTTTGATTCACACAGGAGAACCTGGATCCGCATGATGTAAGTATCTGTGTCCTCTCTTCTCGCGCTTCAACAATGTTTGCGTAACTTCAGCCCCCTGCCTCTGTGCTCCTTGTACCTGTGGCCCAAGTCCTTTCCTTGGTGCTTGTGCCAGTATAACAACGTATCACTCATTGTTTGGCCTTTACCTTCTAACACTGTGCTTGATCTTGCCCCTTTCTTTTGAATGTTATTCCCTCTACTTGAAACACTGTTCTCTCTTCCCTGCCACTGTATTCTATACTATGGGACACAATTCTATTTTCCAGTATCTGTATTTTCCTCTGTGACATAGTACCTGCCTGCCTGTGACTCCAATACATTTACCCTAATATAATTCACTTTATGTATACACTTATGACCTGTGCTGCAAATGGAAAAAGTGCCAGAGTCCATGGTTGAGGAGGGGGCGATGGTGCAGAGGGGCTGGAGTGGTGAGGTGGGACAAGGGGTGAAGCCATGGCAGACAAGTGTTACGCTAGTCCAATTTGTAAAAACACAGGGCTAAAGAGCAATAGCACTTAATTCTATAGATATCTTAAAGTACACAAATCACATACTATAACGCTATAAATACTGTCAGTTTGGTTTATTAAGTATATTGCTGAGCAAAAAGTGTATGATTGTAGCTTTATTTTTCCCATCGTGAATGCAAAGTAATCTGCACCAAAAAATTTGAATCTGTGTTTTAAACTGTACTATTAACACTGCAAGTGAAATGCTGAAACAAAATGCACAATAGTACTCCTGCTTGTAGTCCTTGTTTCAACCAGCATGCAACTTTATGTATTCCTGCCATTCCAACATTCTCAAGTCTTTCCCATTTGTAATCGCTTAACATTCTCCTCTGGAAGGGCAGTAACTTCTCCCAAATAGCCAATCTCTCCTGTATCTGCAGCCATCGCATGTCAAATGCACTACAATGTGGGTAAATGCGAAACAAAGACAAATGGTTCAAGAGCGCTTATGAGCCGAGAAGTTGATTCAGAGTGCTGGAAATAGCTGATTATTATGGGTGGAGTGTGTGGAGGCCCAGGTATGGGCTTTTTGTTTCTTTGTATTTGAGAATGAGGTAGACTGTGTTTGTCCAGTTTAGAATCTGGGGAAATCAGGCTCAAATCCAGCACTACCCAGAGCCCTGCCTTTTTTTGCTATAATTAATTATACATTGGCAGTGTATACTTTTTTGTTTAATATTGGAGCACACATCTGAAGTTCAGTTTTCTGTGGGAAAATCTGATTTTCTTTTATTGAGCGCACGTTTGGAAACCTTTCTGCACTGTGTCTGCAGATTTTCAGATTTGGAAATTGCTCACAGAATTTACAGCTCAAGGACACCGCTTCATTTTGACTATGGATTTTGTACCTCGGCCCTAAGCTCAAGGTTGAGAGAGAGCACAGAAGCGCACCACAAGAGGAGAGGAGTCGGGTGAGGTGTGTGACGGACACAGAGACTCTTTCTGTGAATAGGAGGGGCATTACATTGAGTAATTTGCATGCTTGTTTTTCCCGTAGTCTCTGCCGGGTTTAGACATTGCCGCATCTTTCAGCAGTTACCTGCAGATTTTCACTTTGTGCCTATTGATGTTCTGTGTCCGTCTGCACCTTAAGGCCAAGAGAAATCCAGCAGAATACTAAAAGAAGAAATGTAGCCCAGGAAGCAATGGCAGCTATGGACATAGGCCAGGGATTTGCAATCTTTGGCTCTCCAGATTTTTTAGACTACAGCTCCCATCAACTCTGACTATGAAGTCAATGGTCAGAGATCATGGGGTCTTAGTCAAAAACATCTGAAGAGCCTCACGTTGCTCACCTAGGACATAAGCTTTTAACCCTGCACCACTAACTGATGGTACTCATTAACTATCATTATTACTATTATGGTATTTAGCTTCAAGAAGCAACTGAGCGCTTTAAAGATGTATACAACAATACAGATGCATACTGGAGTGCTTTTCAGAGGTAACAGAATAGATCTACAGTGGGGTTAAGATACAGAGGGGCACAGAGGAGAGCTCTACAGGGTGTCGGGGAGGAGAGAGGCGGACAGCATCTTGCGCGTCAGGTGGTGCAGTGGGGTGGGGAGTCGTGATGGCCTAGGTGTTAAGGATTAGAGACTCCTTCCAGAGGAAGGTCTTCAGTTCTTTATTGAAACGAAGCAGCACTGGGCGAGTCCGATACTGATTGGGAGGAGGCAGAGAAGGTTTGTTTTCTGGTCCTTTCCTTTTTGCAGCAGTGGATTTCAAGTCTGCACATGTCATGGCTTCTAGTGCTGTGCTGTCCGCCGGAGTTGGTGAGTTTCTCTGCGAGATAGCTGGGTTACTTGAGGGCGACTGCCTTATAGATGATGCAGCAAGACTTGAAGGTGATTTGTGCGTGCAGTGGGAGCCAGTAAAGGTCGGTGAGGGCCGGGGTGATGGGGGCGTATCTACGTGGACCCTTGATGGGGCATGTGGCCACATGTAGTACACTTCTCAGGGGCATAGGGGAGGACGATGTGAGGCCTTTCAGGAGGGCATTGCCCTCTTCCAGGTGGGATAAGACCAGTGCTTGAACGGTGGATCTAAAGCTGTCCATAGGGGGGAAGGGCTTGACTTTCCGCAGGAGAGAGAGCCGATTCCAAGCTTTCTGCGTTTTCTTACCTGTGTGTGTCTTGAAGGAGAGGCTTTTGTCAATGTCAAACCCAAAGTACTTTGCACAGGAGGTGAGCTCGGGTGTGAAGCTCTCAGGGTTCATGGTTGATAGCCAGGTCTGCATGTCTGGGTGTTTGGTGTTGTTGGTGAGGAGTAGGAATTTGGTCTTGGAGGGGTTGAGCTTCAAGTATGCAATGGACACCCAAGACTGGATCAGCGAGAGGCAGAGTTTGATCCTGTAGATGTCCTTGATGGAGTTGATCTTGATGTATAGCTGTGTGTAGTCGATGTGTTGGTGGCTGTGGATGTGTGTTTGGCTAGGTGGCTCAGCTGAGTTGCTGACTTATATTGCTCTGGAGAGTGGGTCCTTGCATGGCAGCTGCCCACCCAAATCACTCTCATCCAACGGAGGGTCCCCCATAACAGGAACTATCACAGAATGTCCTGCACTTCCTCCTATCTTAACTAAATATGTCGGGACACTGTTCTCAGAGGCACACTTTTGTGTAGGTGCGAAAGTGATTGAGGTGGGTTCTGTGATGGGATAAACTATGCAATCGGGACACAGAGACTGAGCAGAGATGCGTGAGAAGGAAACCTAGATCTTGACGACAGAAAGCATAAAGGTAAACTGAAGAGAGATCTATCCAGGTCAAAGAGCAATGACTGGTGTGAGTTGGGTTTGGGGGGGACTGATACGCTACTGTAAATATTTTTTTAAAGCTAGCTTTGCAGCATTGAGCGATTTTCATCATGAACAGAAAAGTGAATGTGGGTTGATCAAGTTTTAGTTACATTGAAAAGCATTGCTTCACTGTTATTCAACATATTTTCTGATTTCCTCAGTCACAGAAATATGAAAAGCATTTCTACAGATGTTCCCTTATTGACTCTGCTCGTTCTCTGTGGCCCCTTCCCCCCTGTGTGGCTTGTGACCTTTTGAAATGCCTCTGTGCCCTTTTCCTGGCAATTGTGCACCTTTACCCTAGTGCAACGCTCTGCTGCTTTATGTTGAAGCCAACTATTGGCTTGGTCACTTTAGGCCACTGCCCTGTGTTTTTAGTGAGCCATCATTGTAACTCTGTACCCCTTTTGCAACTATGATTTTTGTTGAAGTCTTACCCTTATTTGCTTCTTCCAGTACAACCCGGCAGAGGAGGAGGAGGAGCCAATTAGTCCACCGCAAAGTTTCCCTGGAAGCCCTGTTCAAGAGTCGCATAGCATACAGGAAGTGTGGAAGGACAGCCACTTGCCCCAGCAGGAGGTGGTGTGAGCACCAGGGTACGAGATCCTGAAAGGAAGGATGTGCCTGCAGCACCCAGGAGATGGAATGCCCCACTGTTGGGTACCATGCTCTGCTTTCTATGGTCAGCGCTGTAGGCATTGTACAGATTTTGAAGGAACTTTTGGGTTGATATCACTTAGAACCGCAGCGACCTGATTCAATGCACAAAATGTGCACTGTCGCATTGGTGTGCCATAGAACGGAGACTTCGAGTTCCTCAACTCCGTTTGTTTAATTAGGAAACCAGGCTGCTGTGGTCACACCTTATTACTGCGCCAGAAAAAAATTATGCTGGAAACTAAGTCCAATTGCTGTTGTGTGATAAGAAAGTTTAATTGATCTGCCCTATGGATTACATGTGTTTCGGCAAGGTGCCTTTCTCAAATCAGGGCTTATCCAACTTTATTTCTCTTGATTATTACTGTAAGTGTAATAACGGGGATCAATCCCAACTGCAAATATCATTGCCGCGTCCCGCGTTCAAGCGAAGTGTTGGCAACAGTAATAAGGTGTGACCACAGCAGCCTGGTTTCCTGTAGGCATTGTAGTACTTAAACGCTGCCTGGACTGTCGTGAATTGCTCTCCAAAGAGAGTCTCTGCTTTTAGCAAACGCCCTACCAGAGGATCCAGCCCGGCATGTGATCCTTGGAACGCATGGATATCTCAAGCAGCACTGCGCCTGGAACAGACAAGCTAACTCCACCAGCCCTGCTCGCTGCAAGTTGAAATGTACTCCCTCAGCGTCGGCCTGAAAGGGCCAGTATAGGCTTTAATTGATTCCAATGCAATCCAGATATGGTTTGCGTTTTAGAATTGAATCTGTGAATGCAGATCCTGCAAATTTCACCCGTTTTGGCAGCTAGCACTCCGTTGATAATGGCCCTTTGTTTTAATTGTACATTTCATAGTCAACATTTTCAGACTCTTGCAGCTCAAAAGCAAAAAAAGGTACATTCAGTCTTGTTCTTATTTATTAATGTCCCCCAGTTGCTCTCATGTTATCCTCTAGCTTCCTTCCCTCCCTTGTTTCAGGCCATCAAAATAACTAAAATCAGGAAGTTGTGGAGCTCCTTTTCGTGACCTAGAAGAGCCTGTTAGCTTTGCATCAATAGACACCAGGTGCTACGTGTGGCACTGTGCCGTGTAAACAATCCTATGGGACATTAAATCTGTGCATTTGGATATGTGAATAAAGGAGCATTAGCGCCTGGAAGACCTAGAAAGCATAATTATGGTTTGTAGACCCTGCCTGAGGACTGTAGCTGGAGATATGGGCCCTGAAGCCCGAGTTAAAGGCCCATGTGCAGTGTGAGAGTTCAATGAGGTTTAAGAGCCTCATTGGCTGGTGTGGGGTTGAGGGGTGTCTATAAAGCTATTATGACCCGAGGGGGGGGGGGGTGTTTAAAAAAAGAAAAAAGCAGTCTGCCTGCGGTGCTTGATGGGAACTGGCCGTTTCCCTGATTTCCCAGTGAGCGCGTAGAAACATGCTGATTGAGGTGAGAGGGGTAGGGCTTGGTAAACTGGGTATCTGCTACGTGTGGGCCGGGGAAGATTGTGCGCAGTGATTTGGGGAGGAGCCATTCTCCAATGTTGTATATACCAGGAGCAACCCAGGTTTGAAGGGAGGAGTGGGGCAGGGGGATAGGAGGGCCTAGGCTGCGTTTGTAGGATGCAGCCCAGGCAAGTAAGGGAGTGGTGCGGGCAGCTAGGTTTCTAGCAGTGCCTCCAGCCATGAAAAGGAGTGCCGTGCTGATAGCCCTGCCCATGGCGGTCCCGGCAGTGTCATGTAGCTCCCCCTCATTAGTACATTTCCTGGGTATTTATCAGATTTCCGTGTCACTCCTGCTCGTATAGCTCGGAAATTGGTCAGTGAGAGGTCCGGGAGTGGGAGTGCTATGTTGTTCCTCCATACCATTATGAATCATATATAATAGGCAAAAAGTTACAGTTTGCATCTTCTGTAAAATTTAGAGTTGCGGCACGCTAAGTACTATCTACTCATTCCTCAGTAGTAGGTCCTGCTTACTGGATTATGGCTGAAAACCATAAACTGCTTACTTACTGCTCCTGCTAAACAAATCTTTTTCGATCCCCAATGTGGGAGATTTGGGGTTGGGTGCACTGCTTGTATAGTTAATCCAGAAAAAGACCTATGATTTTGGTCAAGACATAAACATTATTGGATCACGGGCAAGCCTCAAAGTAGTCCAAATGCCTTGAAGTAAAACTTGCCCCTACTCCCAAAAATAATTTTAGGCGCCTGACAGATTCTGACATAGAGACACTTGATTATCAACAAATTCCATCAGAATGTTCACTATGTGGTTGCCAGTGGTTTGCATTGTGCAATATTCTTCATAGCAGTGCCAATTTATTTCTGTGCTGTACAAGTTTACTGTTTTCATGTTTATCGAAACTACAATTCATTGGGAATTCTGCACTGTATTTTACTTGCACCTTCCTCCTGTGCCCCTCAATAGCTGTGCATTAACTCACCCTCTTCTCTGGTGCTGAAAAGTTTTGAAGAAGTGATGTGTACCATAAACCTGGGAGCTATTGTGCAAGTCAAATTCTTGTATTGTTAAATAATTTAGAGTGGTGCGAGTCTGGATGGGTTCACGCTCCTAAATTCATTTTCTGACAAATAATATGCAATTCCTGTACAATACAGATTATTGAGAATTTTTGACAAGTAAAGGAGACCTAACTAGGGTCTAGTGATCTGGTTAGCCACTGTAAAAAAGGATTTAAAAGTCGTACCATCCAGTGTCATTGCCGCTTTTGCAGATTCTAGATTCTGTCCCACCCCCCACTCCACCTGCACTGTCAGAAAATGGAGGCACTAATATGTCTCATCGGGTCAGTTACAAAAGGCTCTGTCTCTGTGCTGGGTCATCTCTTAACTGTGTGACCTTCCTTTGTTTCTGTCTTGCTGTCCTTCCATCTCCTTTCCTTCTTTTTGCCCCTCCTCTTTGAACCTTCCACCTCCTTCTCTTAGTGATACTTTCATTTTACTTCTGGACCACTTTCCTTCGACCAGCTTCTGTTCTTTCCCTCTTCATCTCTTCCCTCTTTCATACTTCTCGCTCTTTCCCCACCCCCTTTTGTTACCTGATGTTTCACCCGCCTCCTTCTTTTTGTATGATTGAAATCTTGTTTCTACTGAGCGTTTTTGGACTACTTGTATGTAATGTATTTTATATATATATATATATATATATATATATATGTATATATATATATATATATATATATATATATATAATTTGATGTGTTTATGAACTATTGTCCTCGAAGAGCCATCACTAAAATGTGTTATGCAAGATTACAAAGCATGGGACTGCAAAGTAAACCAAGTGATGGCATTTGAAGCCAGTGGCCTGAATATGCGAGAAAAGGACTTTTCTCTCAGACTTTGAAGCAGTGACCCCAAGGCCATGGGTGATTGCACTGCTCGCCTTGCCCAGTGTCCTTCTCCCAGAGATGGATGTGGTAGTCGAGCAAGGAAAGCCTTGCTTTTGTGGCCAGCCAGGGAAATAATGGAGAATGGAAGGCCTGATATATGTTTGGCTCCTCCGGCAGTAGAGCTCTGTGATGCCCTTTATGTACTGTTTTTGGGGTGCTTTATGGTGGGAGTTGTAACTTCTTTTGCAACTTGACCTCAGTAATTCAAAAGCTGTGCATAATCCTGACATCTAAGAATGTGGCTTCGGAAATTGCATCTTGTGCTTCTCGATGCTTAACATGTAGTTGTCAACCCTGGCACTCTCGTGCACCAGTTTGCAAGACTCTCTGTACTTGTGTGGCCAGCCCTGATTCTCCATCAGTAGTTCATGTATGTTACAGTGGCTTGGAGTCACCCTCTAATATTGTATAATGATGACTATTTATACAGCAAGTGCCACAAACTGAATTGTCTCTATATGCCCAACAATCCACCACACTGCTTTTCTGTAGGTCCGTCGATGCAAGCCTCCCCTTGAACTTACAGAAATGGACAGTAAACTCGTTGATGGTCTGTGTGATTTGTCTGACAGTTATATTGCAAATAGACATTGCATTTGTTAAACGTTTGTTAGTTGTTTTCTATTCCCTTTCGTTAGGACATTGTGGGAGTTGCTAAAGATATGGAAGGAGTTAATTGGTCATGTGGCAACATTCAGATAAGGTGCTCTTGCAAGTCAGCAGATACATTTTGGACTGTTTCAGAACAGAGAGACAACTGCAAGAAGCTGTCTTGGTGGTGGTATCTGGAGGCAGCGGCAAGACAACAAGAGACTCCATGTGTTGTGTTGACACTAGGATCCTGTACCTGCAGTAGAAATTAAGAGTGTTGATTTTGGATAAAACAGCTGGACACTCTTCGTTTTAGTAAAGCAGTGGACCAGAGTGCCCAAGTGACTCACTTTCATGGCAGAGGGTTGGTTTTTTGAGATTGACATTGCTTTTTCCCCAGAAGTCATTGCTACTGCTACATAGGAGTATGTTGTTTGTCTTAAGTGTTAAAGTGAAACGGTGGAGGACCTGCTCCCATAAGTACTAATAAAAACTAACAACTCATTCTGATGAAACAGTAACATTTTGGGTGTGCGTGATCGATCACTCGTCTGCTCCCTCACATCTCAAGCGATCCTGCTCCACCTCTTCACACTGCAGGAAAGAATGAGGGCTTGCCACATATGAGCAGTGAAAGTGGCAGGAAATTTGGATCCAACCAGGCTTCTGTACCTTTCACTCCAAGCAAGCAGAGAGGCTAATGTGTGTGCAATACACTGAAATCATGCTGGAATGAAAGTGATGAAGTGTGGTGTAAGAGTTCAGAATGGTGTGGAACAATGCTTGGAAACTTCAATGTGGAGTTATGAGAAGGCATTTATAACGCGTCTATAGACCAGTGTTTCAAGGCGCGATAAGGCAAGGGAAGGGGAACAAAGGAAGGACAATGATCTTACAAGGCTAGGTGAAATTGAAGTCGTGCAAGTGCAGGAGGAAAGGGAAAAGTGTGAGGGAAAGGGGGGAGGGGCCGTGCAGTACATAGGATCGACAGTAAAAGATATAAATAAAATACATTAACAATAGGTAAAAAGTGCCGACAGCTTGCGGCAAGAGCAAGGGTAAGTGCAAACGTCAAGTGTCAAGAGCTGGTAGGGGATTATAGGGATACAGAAACAGCCACCAAGTGCAGGGGGTGCCTGGGCGGCAGTGCAAGTGTGCAACTGGTGGGGTGAAAGGAGCTTGGCTCGAGATCAGTAGCCAGGTGACGAGTGCAGTTTCAGTCAGGAGTTCAGCAGGAGAGAGGAGAGAAAGAGGAAGGTCTTGAGGTACTTCCGGAACCGGAGATGGTTCTCCTCAAGTTTCAGGGAGGCTGCTCCAGAGGGAGGCCCCAGCCAAAGATAGAGATCTACCACCAACTTGTTGCTTGAAGAACCGACTGACCCTGAGGGAGTTGGAGGTGGATGAGTGCAGGGCTCGAGAAGGAAGATATTTAGGAAGAGAGTTGAAGGTATTGAGGCCCCCCCAACCCCAGAAGGGCTTGTGGACTATGCAGAGCGTTATGAACTTAATCCTCACAGCCCTTGGGAGCCAGTGCAGAGATTCCAGTCCTGGAGAGATATGATCCCTGGGCTTGAGGCCAAGGACAAGTCTTGCAGTCCTGTTCTGGGTGAGTTGCAGAGGGCAGAGAGTAGACGGCAGATTTAGAAAGAGGCTGTTGCAGTAGTCCAGCCTAGAGGAAACCAGAGCTCTGGAGACAGTGAGCTTCTGGGGGAAGGACAAGAAAGGAAGAATACTTCTGAGGAGGTGCAGCTGGTAGTGTGACTTCTTAGAGACGTCAGAGATGTGAGGAGAGAAGGAGAGTCTGGAGTCGAAGATGACCCCAGGGTTTTTAGCCTGCCTCACAGGTGGGAGCGGGAAGAATATAGAGAGGCGGGCCAGAGAGCAACCGGAAAGGAGGGAGCAGGTGTGCCGATGAGGAGAATATCAGTTTTACTGGCATTAAGGCAGGGATCATTGGTGGTACACCACTCCGGGATAGCGGACAGACAGTCAGAGATGAGAGAAGGAGATGAGGAGGCGGAAGGGAGCCTGAAAATGAGCTCAGTGTCATCCGCATAGCACTGAAAGTTGGGGCCGAGTGCCAGGTATTGGTTGAACAGCCAGGGAGAGAGTTTCGACCCCTGGTGAACACCACAGGTAGAGACGGAGAAGAGGAAGGACCCAAGTTGGACCTGGGAGGGTCGATCAGAGAGGAAAGAGGTCAGCCAGGTCCAGAGTTTCTGTGGTCCTTACCACCTTCCCATAGCTATTGGATCTGGTATTGCAGGTAGACGCCAGAAGGGTGGAGTGAAGAGGCGAGAAGTGGGCAAACCCCCCAGTGGTCCCATGCCCTGAACCTTCCCTTTCCATGCAGTCCAGTCCTGAACCCATGCAGATCGAAGCTGTCCGTGGGCCCCTGACCCAGCTGAACGCGAACATAGATGGAAGAACAATCTGTGTATGTTCTGTGGTTCATCTGAACATCTTCTGGAGAGCTGTCCTAAAAAACCTTTGCAAACAGGGAAACGCCAAAGCCTAGCAATAGGAGTCCCTTTGTCGGGTAGTAGGTTTATGGACTTACACATGTCTGCGTTGTCTTCACCTTTCTGCCTACGAGTTACCTTGGAATGCTCTCCTGGTTCATCCTTCAGGCACATGCCGTTATTGATTGGAGCCACTGGCAATTATATGGATCTGCAGTTTGCTTGTGGCTCCTGGGTGCTCATCATTCCCAAAGCTAAACCGGAAGCTGTTAACACAGTCAATGGTACTGCCTTGGTCTCTGGCTTGGTGATAGAGCAAACCACTTCCCTGTACATGACTACAAGCCATGGTCACGTCGAACAAATTGTTTGACCTAATAACAGCACCGCAATTCAGGGTGATATTTGGTCTCCCATGGTTACAGATGCACAATCCTTCCATCATTTGGTCATATCGAGATCTGGCATTTCCCTCATCCTTTTGCGAAACACATTGTTTCTAGACAGAGGAGATCATCCAGAGCACTCTGTTTCTGTCTATGTTACAGGCTACATAACTTGGTAGGAGCGTTCACAACCAAGCCTGTTCCTCCGATCGCACGTGTTTATCATTCTATTTTGGACATCTTTGATAAAGGAAGGGCGGAGCTTTTGCCACTGCATCGCCCTTCTGATTGTCCCATTGATCTCATACCAGGATCCAAGATTCGTTTTGGTAAAGTGTACTCCCTCACAAAGAAAGAAGATCAGGTGCTGAAGGAGTACATCGACAAGGCCTTTCAGATGGGTTTTATTTGTCCCTCCAGATCGACTGCGGCCTCTCCTTTGATTTTTCATCCCGAAGAAAGAAGGGGACCTCAGTCCTTGCATCGACTATAGCACCCTGAATGCGATCACTGTGAAGAATCGGTATCCCCTACCATTGATTTCGGTTCTTCTGGACCAGTTGGGATCATCATCTGTGTTGACCAAACTCGATCTGAGAGGTGCATACAATCTCGTGAGGATACGTAAGTGGGACAAGTGGAAGACGGCATTCAAAACCTGTTATGGGTTGTTTGAGTATTTACTAATGCCATTTGGACTCTGCAACGCCCCAACTACATTTCTGTATTTTATGAACAATGTATTCAGTGACCCCCCTTAGACCAGTAGGTCGTCATATACCTGGACTGTATCTTGATCTATTCTTCCTCCCACGACCAACACGTGGAACACGTCAGTTCTGTCTTACAGCACCTTAGAGAACATCAGATAACGTAGAATTCCTGGGCTATGACTTAACGGACAAGAGTGTTAATAGGAACAATTCCAAGGTCAAAGCCATCATGGACTGGCCCCCGCCTACATCAGTGAAGTCTCTTCAGTCATTTCTAGGCTTCTCTAATGTTTACCGCCAAATCCATTCGTTTTCTGCTGTGGCGGCTCCTTTAACTGCCCTGACCAGTTCGAAAAGTTCCTTTCTCCTGAAGTGCAGATGCACAATCAGCCTTTGATACCTTGAAAGCCACTTTCCTGATGGCTTCAGTTCTGCAACACCCGAATCCTGAGCTTCCCTTCTTTGTCGAAACCAACGCTTCCAGGGTAGCAATTGGAGCTATTCTATATCAGTGTTGTCCGGACACCGATGAGATGCATCCCTTAGCGCTTCATTCACGTAAACTCACACCTTCTCCAGCATGGGGTCTGGTATGGATTCACATGCTCATGAATATTCCCCGTCGTCAGGCTGGGAATCCTCGGTAAAGAAAAATCAGTATCAGTTTCGTTTCTGATCTGTCTTTCGTAGTAGTAACCAATCACTGATCTCTGCGTCATACTGACCACAGCCAATGACTGCCATCTCCCTAAGCCCCACCTCTGGCAGCCATCTTCAGATTTTTACTGCACGTTCAAGTGTTGGGATCCTCGTGCTATTGCTCTCGAGCTTTAGTGCTTTTTTTGCGCTTTTTCTTAGGAAAATTTTTTCTTTTTCGGTCAAAAGAGCCTCAAGCTCCACCGTTTCTTTATCCGATCAACGGGGACCCGTGTCGGATTCTTCTACGCCCCTCAAGGGTGAAGATTTCGTCGAGCATCGCTTTTGGAGGACTCCAGAAGTTTCTCAGGCCCATCTCGATCATGGCCCAGGAGAACGGAAGCTCGACGCCCGGAAAGCTGTTCAGGGTCTGCCCTGGATGCCAGCTTCAGAATGTCTTTAAGGAGGACGAACACTCCCTTTGCCTCTACTGCCTGCATGAGGACAAGACGCACGTGGAGAAGGACTGTGCGTTTTGCGGCAATATGTTGGAGCGGACCATGAAGGACCGCCATCTGCGTCTCGCCAACTGGCTGGAAGGGAAGAGCCCGTCAGGCGAGAAGAAGAAGAAGAAGTCTGAGTGGTCTTCTAAGACCTTTGAGGGCGCCCTGGCGACGGGGGTCCAAAAGAAGGCCAAGCACCGCGAGTCTGCTGGCACCGGGAGCGCCGAACGGTCGGGCTCTACGGGCGCCAGGCAGGGCACATCCTCCCCGGCGCCATCAACCACGAGCCAAAGCTCTTGCTCGGGTAAGAGGAAGGCCGAGCACCCGGCAAAGCTCCTGGAGAGACCCTGGTCGAGCTCGAAGGCCCCATCGGAGGGGGAGCGAGGCTGTGACCCTCCCCCCAAGGAGAAGGCGGTGAGCGCACCTAAGGTGGTGAAAGCCTTAATCCATCCGCCCAAGGCCTCTATCGAGACAGTTGCGGCGGCCCTGGCTCAGCCTGTGGAGGCTACACCAGTGGTGGCGACCTCGGGGCCCAGAGTCTCCCTACCACCACGGAGGGAGTCCTCTTTCATGCCCATCGACAGGACCCCTGTGAAACCTCCGACGGACAAGAAAAAGGGTGGGCAGGAGGTCGTCGTGGATTCGGCCTCAACCTCTGAGGAGGAGCTGATCGAAGACTTAAGCTATGGCGTTGGCAAGGAAGAACACCAGCCCGTCGGGAGGGACCCCGACGTCGGAGACGACGAGAACGTCGAGGGTGCCAACGGGGCTCCTGACCACCCGTCGGACTCCCCTCAACCAGTGCCGCAAGACAACTCGGCGGCCATTTTGTTGGCTATACAGTCCTTATGCTCGGAGATAAGGACGAGACTGCTGTTGCCACCAACGGAGGAACCTCTCCCGACGGGGGACCTGGAGCCAGGCCCTTCTGGGAGCCCTCCTCCTAAGAGAAGAAGGATTCATCCTCCACCTCCTTTTCAACCATCGCGCCCTGCTCAGCCCTCCTCCCCGTCCACGACCCGTGGGGATGATACAGGGACTGACACGGCCGCGACGGGCACAGACGATGAGGTTTACGACGAGGATCTCCCGTCGTCACCTCCTCCCCGGGCTTCCCCGCCCGACGAGATTGGATCGTTTCATGCCATGATCGCCAGGGCATCCGAGCTTTTCCAGCTCTGCCCGGAAGAGAAGAAGGAAGGTTTCCTTTATCAACGGCGCGAGACCAAGAGGAAGACGGTCCTCGCTGTACCTCTACTGGACGATATCTGGGATGAGGGTCTCGCTCTCCTCAAGAACCCATCCACAACGCCTGCGAGAAGGGATCGGTACGAGAAGAAGTACCCGGACGCGGCCCCCTTGTGCCTTCGGGCACAGCCGACCCCGGACTCAGTCGTCTCCGCGGCGGCCAGGAAGAAAGCGGGGGGGCCTCGGCCTCTACGTCAACCTCCCCGCCGGACGGGGAGGGAAAGAGGTTGGACACGATGGGACGCAGAGTCATCTCATCGGCAGCAACGACGATTAAGGCTGCTAACGCCTTGGCTATCGTAGCCCGCTACGACAGGGAGTTGTGGTACAAAATCACCCCCCTGCTGGATTTCCTAACAGACGACAAGAGGGCGGAGGCCCTAGAGATCTTGCAGGAAGGAGAAGTGGCGTCGGACCACACCATTACGATAGCGACGGACGGACATCGCTGACACTGGATTTCGCCAGTTTGGGCAACGGCGTGTGCCTTAGACGGCGTGGATGGCTCAAGGCAACTGACTTCCGTCAGGACGTGCAGACCAGAGTCTTGGACATGCCGTTCGACGGGAGCAACCTGTTTGGGAAAACAGTGGACGATTCCCTACAAGCCATCAAGACGGAGACGGCCCGGGCTCTTGGTGTTCTCCAGCAACGACGGCCGCCCTTTCGGAGCGGCGGAGGCAAGCAGGGTGCCTCCAAAGGTTCTGGCGGCGGTTTGTCCACCTATCGTCAAGCAGCCCGTTCGTCGTCACAGGAAGCCTACAGGGGACGAGGCAAGTCGGGCGGACCCCGCCGTTGTCGCCAAGGAGGACAAGGCGGCAAAGCCTCGTCCAAGCAGGACTGAACCGACCGTGGGGTCGGGCCCCCACCGAAGCACCCCGGTGGGAGGCCGGCTGGCGAACTTCGTCAGCGTGTGGGAGTCCATCTCCACCGACCGTTGGGTGCTGGACGCCCTGGCCCAGGGTCACGCGCTCGAGTTTCTAAAGAAGTGCCCGCGCGTCCCCCCCGTGACAAGGAAGGAACATCACGTACCTCAACTTCTCTTGGAGGTAAAGGCGATGCTCAAGAAAGGCGCCATCGAGCTCGTCCCAAAGAGGCTTCGGGGCTCCTGAGTTTACTCAAGATACTTCCTCGTGAAGAAGAAGACGGGAGGATGGCGTCCCATCCTGGACCTACGACGACTGAACAAATTCATCAAGGCACAGAAGTTCCGGATGGTCACCCTCCAGCACGTTCTGGGTCAAGTGGAGGAGGGCGATTTCCTGTCGTCGTTGGATTTGGAGGATGTCTACTTCCATATCCCCATCCTAAAGGGACACCGAAAGTTTCTCAGATTCGTGGTCCAAGGGCGTCACTACCAGTTCAGAGCCCTTCCCTTCGGATTGAGGTCGTCGCCCAGGGTGTTCACCAAGTGCCTCGGACCGGTGGCGGCGCGGCTGCGCCTAGAGGGGGTCCACGTCTACCCCTACCTGGACGATTGGCTCATCCGAGCAAAGACAAAGGAGCTTGCCGCGGAGCACACGGCGAGGACCGTCCAACTACTCACGGACCTGGGATTCTCCATAAACTACGCCAAGTCCCACCTGGTGCCCGCGCAAGACGCACTGTTTCTTGGAGCGAAACTCGACACAGTGGCACTTCTGGCCTCTCCGTCGGAGGAAAGGACGAGGGCCATCTTGGGCAAGGTGCAGCGGATGCTGGTTGCGGACGCGGCCAGGGTGAGGTCCATCAAATCCCTCCTCGGAATGATGTCTTGCATTTATCTCATCCGCCTGTGCAGGCTTCGGATGCGCCCGTTGCAGGAGTTCCTGGAC
This sequence comes from Ambystoma mexicanum, assembly GCF_040938575.1. Classification (NCBI taxonomy): domain Eukaryota; kingdom Metazoa; phylum Chordata; class Amphibia; order Caudata; family Ambystomatidae; genus Ambystoma; species Ambystoma mexicanum. The sequence goes on along the minus strand of NC_090925.1, from coordinate 611,321,876 downwards.
GCTCGCTGGAGCCAGATGACGGGCAGCTTCGAGGACAGGATCACACTCGACGAGAGCTTCCGATGAGCGATCCGGTGGTGGGGGACCCGCGCGCATCTGACGGCGGGCATGGACTTCCAGACCCCGGGCCACCAGAAGACAGTGACCACGGATGCCTCCCTTGAAGGGTGGGGAGCGCACACCGAAAATCTGCACGCGAGAGGCCTTTGGCTGCCGACGGAGAAGTCCCTCCATATCAACGTCCTGGAACTCCGTGCAGTGTTTTGGGCCCTCAGGTCCTGTCTTCCGTCTCTCAAGGGCAAGGTGGTGAGGATCTTCACCGACAACACCACCACCATGTTCTACATAAGGAAGCAGGGCGGTACCAGATCCCCAGCCCTGTCCAAGGAGGCTCAGGATCTGTGGCATTTGGCCGTCGCCCAAGGGATGTTTCTGGTGCCGTTTCATCTGGCATGGATAACAAACACCATTGCCGACTCGCTCAGCAGAGAGCTGCGCTCGTGCCACGAGTGGGAACATACAACAGGATCTAGTGGACCGCCTCTTCGGACGGTGGGGCACACCCCAGATCGATCTGTTCGCGACGGCGACGAACTCCAAGTGCAGGAGGTTCGCCAGCAGGTTTCCCCAGCCGAGGAGCATGGGCGATGCTTTCTCGTTCCCCTGGGAGGGCCTGTTCCTATATGCGTTCCCTCCATTGCCGCTGCTGATCCGGCTCATCACCCAGCTCAAGAGGTCACGGTGCAGGATGATCCTCGTCGCACCTGCGTGGCCGAGGCAGATATGGTTCCCGGACCTTTTGGACTTGTCAGCGTCCCCGTCAATCAAGCTGCCAGTGGACGCAGATCTTCTCTCCAGGGAAGGAGGCGCCATCCTCCATCACGACCCGAAGTCGCTGAACTTGCAGGCCTGGCTCCTGCAGCGTTAGAGTTTGGAGGTTACGACATACCGGCCGACTGCAGAGAGGTTCTTGCAAAGGCCAGGGCGTCCTCAACTCTTAAATGCTACGGACACAAATGGAAGAGGTTCTCTGTCTAGTGCCACGCACAGAAGATTAATCCTCTACGGATTACGGCTCCTCAAGTACTGCCGTACCTGCTGACGCTGGCCAAGGCTGGACTGGCGCACGCTTCCATCAAGATTCATCTTGCTGCGATCTCCCGATACACCAGAACCACCGGACGGACGTCTTTGTGGTCTCATCGTCTGGTGAAAGAATTCATGAAGGGACTGTTCAGATCGTTCCCGCCGGTGAAGGCCCTGGCCCCGGCGTGGGAGCTCAACGTGGTACTGACCAAGCTCATGGGACCTCCGTTCGAGCCTCTGCACTCAGCTCCGTTGAAGGTCTTGTCGTGGAAAACTGCGTTTCCTGTGCATCACCTCCGCACGACGGGTGGGAGAGATCCAGGCCCTTTCCTGCAAGCCCCCGTACTTGACTTTTCACGACACGAGGGTAGTGCTCAGGACGCACCCCTCCTTCATGCCCAGGGTGCCGTCGGACTTCCACTTCAACGAACCCTTGGTGTTGCCTGTTTTCTTCCCATCGCCTTCGTCGCCGGCTGAAAGGACTTTGCACTCGCTGGATGTGGCTAGAGCGCTGAAGTTCTACGTGGACCGCACGAAGAGTTTTCGGAAGACTTCACAACTTTTTGTGAACTTTGGACCTGTCAATCAGGGGAAGGCTCTCTCGAAGGCTTCCATTTCCAGATGGCTCTCCGGCTGTATCATGTACTGTCATCGGTTGGCAAACCGACCGCTGCCTGGCCGTCCGAGAGCCCATTCCACCAGAGCGATAGCAGCTACCACGGCGTTCCTATCTGGTGTGCCCTTGCTGGACACCTGCAGGGCTGCTACGTGGAGGTCGACGCACACCTTCACGAAATTCTACTGCGTCGATCGGGATTCCAGGGAGGAGTCCAGGGTCGGCCAAGCAGTGCTGCGCAACCTGTTCGCCTAAGGTGAGCCTGGTGAGGAGGTAAGAATTGCTTAATGTTGAGTTTTGGATGTAATGCTTAATGTTGAGCCTTTGCCACCTCCCGTGGTTGTGCATGTGTGTACTGCTATGTATTCTCTTACTCATGAGCATGTGAATCCATGCCAGACCCCATGCTGGAGAAGGGACAAGTTACTTACCTGTAACTGTTGTTCTCCAGCATGGGTCTGGCATGGATTCACATGCGAACCCTCCTGCCTATCCCTCTGCGGCTCTTCACTTGGTCATACTGCCACTTCTCGTGCTACCAAATCTGAAGATGGCTGCCAGAGGCGGGGCTTAGGGAGATGGCAGTCATTGGCTGTGGTCAGTATGACGCAGAGATCAGTGATTGGTTACTACTACGAAAGACAGATCAGAAACAAAACTGATACTGATTTTTCTTTACCGAGGATTCCCAGCCTGACGACGGGGAATATTCATGAGCATGTGAATCCATGCCAGACCCATGCTGGAGAACAACAGTTACAGGTAAGTAACGTGTTCCTTATGAAAAGAATTATACGATCACCGAAAGGGAATTGTTGGCGATCAAGGATGCCTTCACTGATTGGAGGCACCATTTATTGGGAGCTCGTCATCCTGTGACAGTATACTCCGATCATCGTAGTCTACTGGCGTTCAAAACTATGAAGTGTGTGATGGCCAGACAAGCACGCTGGCATTTATTTTTCCCAGTTTGATTTTGTCATCCTGCATCGGCCTGAAAGACTGCACGCCAAGGCCGATGTTCTGTCACGCTTACACAATGGTTCATCTTGTTCTACCACTGAAGTCCCTTTAGTTCACCAGAAAAATGTGATTTATGCTTGTATGCCACAATCTTCATTGAAGGAGGCTATACGGGAATGGGTCTCTGGTGCGCCGGCTGAGATCCAAGAACTGAACATGGTGCCTGTAATGGTCTGCCTTATAACAAGGGTCGCATCTATGCTCATCCTGGTCGTACCAAATCCCTTGAGCTGTTGCATAGATGGTGTTGGTGGCCTTCTATGTCCAAGGATCTTACATATTTAATCTCTTCCTGTTCTATCTGCGCCCAATATAAGACCTCTGTCTCCAGACCTATGGGTCTATTGCAGCCTATACCTATACCACCTAAAGCATGGCACATGATTTCTATGGATTCTATGGTTGAACTTCCCGGAGTCCAGGGCTTTGACACCATTTGAGTGGTAATTGACTATTTTACAAAATTGGCTCTTTTCATTCCTTGCAAGGGCCTTCCATCGGCCCGACTCTGGCCAAACTGTTCCTCAGACATGTTTTACCTTTTTTTGGACTCCGTCTATGATTGTTACCGATCGAGGTTCCCCATTCACGTCCCATTTCTGGAATGCGCTGTGTGGCTACTTTCCCATTGATGACCCCTACTCCAGTGCGTATCATCCTCAAACAGAGAGACTAAATGCACCTAGCCCGGGTCTCCTCACAAGAGGGCGTTCTTTCTTTAGATTCACCCCTCTGCTGATTCAGTAGTCACCAGACAGAAGGGAGAATCACACAAAGGAGCGGGAGCGAGACACCGATGTAACACAGGCTGTAAAGAAAAACAACTCCCAATTATAACTCTTCTTGATAATTCAATCAGTACAGTTGCATATATAACCAGTGAAATAGCCTACGTGATGTATTATGACTTGGTGGACAGACCTATGGGAAAAAGATGATGAAGTCTTCAACTGAGGCACCCCCTATAACAGAGTCATGTAAGACTGCTTCAATATATAGCTAAGATATACCAGTGACGAGACAGAAGACGATGGTATGAATCTTACCAATTAGGGCTGAATAAAGGACTGGAGTCAGGAGTAGTCAATGAGAAACAGTCCAAAACATGAAAAGGAAGGGAAGTTAGTTGAGGAACTGAACTTGGGAGGCACGAGGGACGCACTAGGTATGGGTTGGTGAACTCTAATCTGCAAAGCGTCCAGGAAGTGCACGTGGTTGGAGGCACTAATATGTTCTGGACTATGAGGTAAGTTAAGGATTCAAATGGAAAGTAAATTTCGATGTCTGTTTAGCAGAGCGGGTATTCTCAGAGAATGCAGACATGCTCAGAGAGAACGTGAGCGTAGACTGTATCAGTTATCATGCCTTCAAATCGACAGCGGAACGTAATCAAGCTGCAAAATATGTGAAATACTATGATTATACAGCTGAGCGTGATTGCGCTGTATGATAAAGAAAAGATGCACTTTAGTGCTGCAATTAGAAGTAAATACCAGATACCAATTCCGAAGTTCGTGTAACAAAGTAGTCTGTTAGTAGCAGGCCAGGTTCGTTTTCAATGCGGGCGTCGAGGTACCAAATCGTCAAGCCAAAGGGAAGTCAAGAAATAAAGCAGAGTTAGCTTCAGATAATCAGGATGCAAAACGGTGTAATGATGGCAATCAGAAGCAGCATTTACCGAGTTTTAGATGCGTTTAAACCCATCGAATCACAAGTCACGTTGCACACAAAGGGCATGTTTTCACATGACTTGTTGGAACGCGTGACCCAGGGTGGTTGCATTGTGTACGCTGCTGCGAACGGTGACGTGAATGTTGATTGTCTCTCCATGGCAACCTCCAATGTTATAAGAATTGAGCTCCGACTCCGTGGGAACAGCTGAGGTATTCTTTTTGGGCAATCTCACCGTTCCAATAGATTCACGACCCACTTGGGCCATGACAAGATCTGACCAGGTGGTCGATAGATGGTAGCCACAGTAAGGGAGTGGCTACGAGAGAGAGAGAGCCTGCAGACAAGGCATTTGAAAGAGGAGTAGGCCTCTGTAGGAATGACAGAGGCAGGAATCCACTCAGGGAAGATCGGAGCTACACCCCATCTGGAACGATTGGACCTGGGCGCGTAGAGGATCTTGTAGCCGTCGGGGAGGAGAGTGTCAAAGCTTGCAACAGAGCTGGCAGTGAACCATGTCTCAGTGAGACGGTAGACATCGAGGTCAAGTTTTTCCAGGACACTACAGATGTCAGAGGAGTGTTTGACAGCTGACAGAGAGTTGAGAGGGGCAATATGGAGAAGGTTGAAAACTTCCGGGGAGGGGTCCAAATCAGAGGTACACCCTGCTGAAGTGTAGAAGCCTAAGGGGTGGCAGAATCGGAAGGGGCGAGGGCACGGTAGCCAAGGGGGAGACAGCAGGGAAGGCAAGGAAGCCATGGAGGGAAGAGGGGGGACAGCAGGCGAAGAAAGGAAATTGATGAGGTTCGGGAATCGTCTATCAAACAGGAGAAGGTTGGCCTGAGGTCCTTGGACCAAGACGGTGCCATTCAGGTAAACATTAATGATGACCATTAATGAGAGAGGGAGAGAAAGGAGAAAGCACAGATTCCATATGGAGAGTCCATAGGTTTGGTGAGGGAACGACAAAGAGGATGTCGGTGAGGGTTTGCCTGGAGGATGCACTGGTATAGGTGTCGGCAATAGGGAGGCCTAGGTTGGAGACCAGGATGTCCCTTTTAAACTTCTTCCTACCAGATTTAGTGAGGAGAGTAGGATAGTCGATTGAGAAGCAGTTAGAAAAGATAGGAGAGACAGAGAGCACCATAGAATAGGTGGGTAGAGGAGAGAAGAGGAAAGTGGATGGGAGGGGGGGAGAACACTAGGGAAGGACACAGGGAGGGGCACAAGGAGATGAGAGATGAGACAATAGTAAACAATTGGACAAAAACAACTAGAACTCAGACAATAGTAGAACAGTTTGCTAGATGAATGCTTTGCTAAGAAGGTAAAATCAAAGAGAGCACTACTTTCACAATGCAGTTTAGATACAGGAGAAAACAGACCTAGTTCTGAGAGTCCTGTAAAGTGGGAGAAAAGCCTAAGTTTCACAATGTGGTGTATGTATATATATACATATATATATATATATATATATATATACACATATATATATGTATATATATATGTGGCCAGTAACCATAGTGATATCTCAGTGTGGCACAGGATATAATTCAGTAGTACTATCAAGTGGGCACTCTCTAGAAGTGACTCACGGCCCGGTCACCGAGTCTCTGAGGGTGCAAAGCACGCCAATAGTCCTAACACTATTCCTGCGTGGCACAGCCTAATAATCACAGTACATTTCAAGTGAAGGTAAGGTAGCTATGTGGCATAGTTGCTGTGCCATGTGGAACGCCTCATGCACCACTGGCATGAGCAGTCATTTTCTGGGTTTGACCTCTGCATTTGTCTCGTTCAGAGAGAAGTTGCATTTCAGAAATATTAGTGGTATTTTATTGATAAAAGTAATTGGACTGTTCTTTTTTTTTTTTGGCTGATTGAACACATTTGGAATTTTTACAATCTGTTCTGTATTCGGGCTTGTTATCCCAGATGACTTCTTATCGTGATATTGTGTCCGGACCAAAACAAATTGAAGAGGAAAAACAACATATATTTTAATATGTAGAAACAAAACTGAAAAAGCGTCCTGAAATACATGGGTAAAAAGATCAGTTCACCTCTTCAGTACCAGTTTGGAGAAACTGTACTGCTTAGTGGTGGCTACTCCATAATGGGCGAGAGGATGTCGACCCAACGCCACCCCCGCTCATTTTGGAGGAGCCACGGAACCAGCCCACTGTAAATACTGAGTGCTCCCTCTGCTGCTTTTTGCAGCCATGGGAGCGCTCTTGGACTGGCTTCAACTGTCAAAGAGAAATGTGGTTTCCTGTTCGCCAGCAATGCATTCTCAATGAGCCATGTACGGCTGATGCGTTCTCTTTACCTAGCCTTGCTTAGCCGATTGGGAATGTTGGTTGGGTAACTGCATGTCTGTATGTGCAATGGGGCGCAACTGCGCCTCCCTACTCATACAAACAGAGCAGGGCGCTTTGTTACCAGTGCTCGTGCTCCTGCAAGTATGTACAGGACCCAGGAATTGCTCGCTTCCTGGCTTCAGGACTGGGAAATAAGCTAAATTCATGTTAATTCAAATGTGTATGGATGCATGCATGCATGCTTGATATGAGTGAGTTTATGATGATGGGTGCACAAGTGAATGAGTGTGTGGATGTTGTGTAAATGTTAGTGTGTTTGTGCTGGGCCAGCGAGTTGAGTGGCAGTTTTAAAATGCCTTTGTCGCACAACCCCCCCTCCCCACTGGCCAAATTCTGCTCCCCTTCTAAGGTGCTGAGGGGCCCAGTGGACAGGTATGGTATTCTCTGATTAGGCATATTTGATAGATGTCATCTGATACCTGCTCCTTCGGCCCCCAGCGCCTCACATACACACATAATCGCATTGATTTTGTCTGTATGAGGGGATGGAGGCTCACGGGGAAGGCAAGGCATATTTCTTACCTCGCATGCACACACAATTATCTGCGTGTGAATCTCTGTGGGGGAGGGGTCAAGGTGAAGGTATGCAATTTTTTAATGGGCATCTATAATAAATGCCCATGTAAACAAATGTGGAGCCCCCAGAGCCTTGCATGCACCTAATTGATAATATGTCTGCGAGGCGCTGGGGGTACCAGGGTGCAGGGATGGCATGTTTTACAGTGCATTTATACCCCTCTAGGTCCCTCAAGTGCCTCGCGCACACATATAATTGCATTCATAATGAATGTGATTTTGTGCTTGCAAGGCGCTGGCACCCCAGGGGCAGGCATGGCATATTTTTCTGGGCAGCTATGATAAAGCAAGCATGATAAGTGTTATTACCTTGCTAGACTGGCATTTTGGTGCAGCTAGTCTAAATCTGTTAGAATTGTGCATTTTTCAGCACACTTATTGAAAAATTGGGTAAAAAGCCAAACTGTTTGCAGTTGGTTTTGTAAATATATGTGCCAGTATAAAAACATTTTCACGCTGGCTTTGCCATAAATGTCCATGCTGGCTGCACCAATATATGTCAGTGTTCCCATATAAGAACATCTCCTGTTTGTGTATAATGCCAATAATGATACTATAAGAAAACATGTACACACTTGTTCTGCCTATATATGGCAGTATGCAGAAGTAAGGCTCAGACACAATGGTGACATGTTTCTGGATGTAAACGTTTATTAAATAATAAAGGTTTGGAAAAATGCCTCACTATCCCTAAAGCTAAGACGGGGTTCCCTGCCTCAAAGAAAACTACTGAATTTGTAAGGAAGTCCAGAAGTAAAACGTCCTTCACTCACTGCTTCTGTCCCAAACACTAGTAGTCTTCTGCAAGGATTATCTCTTCCTAAAGTAACAAGTGTTCTTTGTGTTTTCAATCAACAGAAAAGTTCCCGGATATACACGTGACTACACTGTGTTGCAAAATTACAAATTCAAACATTTTGAATTCGAAAAGCGTGCTGCGGTGTAATCGTTCATTAGATTACCTGCATCCCCTTACCTGCTCCACCCCCCCTTACTTACCTTTTAGCGGCACACTTCACTGTGTGCCGCCGACTCCCCTGTCTCTCTGCAACGCCAGTTCCCATCACTTATGTGGATGGGAACCAGTGCCGCAGTCATTTTCTTTGCGTGTTTTTAAAAAATAACTTTAGTTTATAGACCGCGAGGGACACCCCTGCAACCTCTGAGCCCATTATAGCAAACAAGGGAGTGGGGGACACCCCTGCAATCCCCACTGTGGTTGTTCGCTATAAAGGGAATGCATGGTAGAATTGTTTGACATTTTCAGTGCTACGTAATTGAAATGCGAACTCTTCTAGCATACAACCATTTCTTTCAAAATTGTGTACGGCTACCCAGTTCCCAGTCTCTCTGCTAATAAAAAGTGATGAAATAAACAATGTTCATGAATGCAAGATTCCCATGCCAGGGTGCTCCTTTCCTCTAGACTTCTTCTAAGTTTCATTCCTTTTTACCTCTTTGGACCCTTTTATCCTCTTAGGCAAATGTCTCTGGACAATTCACAGGGATATGTTGCGTAGCTTCACAATTCTTTATCTTCTCATCTTGATACAGTTTGTTAAAAAAAAATATAGGATTCCTTTTTAATCAATTCCGGGGTCCTTGACCCTTTCAATCTCTCGTATGGGTGCGGGTCCCAGACTTGCACTATAACTTGGTTCACTCTCCTGCCAAGATAATATCCTCTCATGGCTCATATGGGTGCAGGTGCCAGACTCGCAATATAACTTGGTTCACTATCCTGCCAAGCTAATATCCTCTCGTGGGTCATATGTTCGTTATCAAATCTGTTTGAGTCACTCTCCTGTCAAACATGTGGTTCCTTTCTCTTGGGTTTTTTTCTGGGCCCCGGGCCCTCTTGTACTTGGATTTCCATATGATTTCGGTTCCCAGACCCTTCTTCTCCATTGTTTGTATTCACTTCCCGACTTCCCCGGACCTCCAATGCCTCCTTGAAAACCTGCATACCTGTTTCATGCTTCTCGATAGGTAATGGCCTTTCTCCAGCTGTTGCATTTTTCCTCGAGGCTCTGGCAGCTTTCAGACGAATGGCGAGATCTGCAGCAGTTCCATAGGAGTCTATCTTCGCCCGGTTGTGTGCCCTGCCTTGCAAGCAGTTCACCGGAGCCTGGGGTGCCCTGAGGTATGTATCAGCAGCAGCCCGAACAGTGCTTCAAGCTTGGACCGCGTTCGGGTTCTCCTCCTCACTTTGCGACTTCTTCCCCTTTGGCTCCTCTCTGTCCACTCGGTGCAGAGCTCCCGCAGTTCCTTGTTGGAGATTCGCTCTCTCTCTGTCTCCCAGCTGATTTCCTTTTTAACTCCCACGGTGGCCTGCTGTATTCGTTCAGGCCAATGACATTTCTTTAGAAGCTAGACCGCTCACTCTGCTTCTCCCGAGTGATCCTCAGACTGTTAACGATTTCTTGAAAGTAGAGCAAAAACATGTCTAGCGATAACATTCACTAGACGTGGGGGAAACTGGTGTAGTAAATACTACACTAGGTGCCCTCCATACCCTCGGTCTCCTTGCCCTGCATGACTCAATTTCTTCTTCGCTGTCCTCCCTTGGCTGGCTTCCCTTCCACTCCCAACTTAAATTTAATTTCCTCTGTCTAGTATTTAAGTCTCTCCATGACTTGGCTCCCCCTTATCTCTCCTCTCTTTCGATAATCCCTCCCGCTCCCTCCGTTCCGCCGACCACTTCCTTCTCACCGTCCCCCCATCCCCATGTGCTTCCTCCCATTTCCGCTCCTTTCAGCTCCTAGCCCCCCCTGCATGGGAACGCCTTACCTCTCTCAATCTGCTCCATACCTACCTTTTCCATCTTCCGCTCTTCCCTGAAATCTCTCCTTCTCCATTCCCCGCCATGAAACCTTCCCCACCTCTCATTCTCTCCCTTTCCCTTGAATCTTCCCTATGATCCTCTCTTCCTTCCTCCTTCCCCTTATACTCCTTCATTTTCACCCTATTCCCCTCCTGTTTTTTCCCTCCTCCTTCCTTCCTCACCCCTTCCCCAACTGATTAATTGCTCTACATACTGTTTTTATTGGTTTGATTCATAATTGTAAATTGCTTCTACTGTTATATTGTTCTATGTATTCTGTTGTTTTAATGTAAAGCGCTTTGAATGAAAGCGCTATATAAACATAATAAATACAAATACTACTGAATGCTTAATATATTTGATGAATTATTGCAAGAAAAACAAAAAATGCTCATAATTCTTTCTGTGATTCTTTTATTTTCATGATTTGAGTGCAGAGACCAATGCTGATACATTTTGGACTGAAACTTCCACCTTACGGGCAGGTTCACTGCAGAGGTCATAAATATCTTTACGTATTTCAGCCGGATTGTTTGGAGCTTCAAGATAAGCGACAGTTTCCAAGTCCAAATGAGTTAGATTGCATCAGTCCCATTCATGGAAGGATTCTCCAAAGTTGTGCACCTTCTACAGAGAATGTTTCCAGTAGCTCCAAATTCGAGGGGATTGGGTCCTCCGACATATTCCATATCTATGACATGTAATCACCACAGCTGTGCTGCTTCGGAAACTTTTTCTGCGTCCTGCGTCGATGACGTCGATACGCCGTCGTCGAGGACCTCCTCCGACGTCCGACGTCATCCGATGTGATAAGTAGGACGCACGACGCCCATAGCCTCAGTTCCGTTTTTTCCGCGAACGTGTTGCTTCGTGTTTCTCGGTTCTAAGCCTCGACTCTTTGGAGTTCTGTTCTTTCTGGTTCTTCGAACCTGTTCGTTTGTGAATTTCCTTCGGCGATGTCTTCCACTTCGTCTTCAACCCCGCGTCCGGGCTTTAAGAAGTGCGGGGAGTGTGGGTCCAAGATGTCGGTGACTGACTCGCACGACGCCTGCCTCTGGTGCCTCGGGGAGGCCCACGACACGGATGACTGTATCGACTGCCAGTCGCTCACGTCCAAGGCCTTACGCGAACGTAAGAAGAAGTTGTCGGTAGGTCGGGTGTCCAAGCCCCGGAAGTCGAAGTCGGCGGGGCTTTCGACGGATGATTCGAGGGGTGACTCTCCGCGTCATCGTCGGAAGTCTCGTCGGTCTTTTTCTAGGAGTGGGTCTCGCCACTCCTCAGCCTCTTTGAGGCATTCTCGGAAGCGCCGTCACCGGTCGCCTTCCAGGTCCTCTTCCGAGGATTCTGCACGGCACGTCGGTTACCCCACCAGCCGTGCGACGCCGGAGGAATGGGCTTCCTTCGGGAAGAAAATGTTGGCGATTCTTGAGTCGCAGGGTACTCAGCCGTCCGCGCCCCCGAGTGGGGTCGGCCGTGTGAGGTCGAGAGACGCCGCTCGCAAGAGTGGTCGGCACGAGTCACGGGAGCGGTCCCGTTCGGACAAGGAGGCTCGTTCTCGCCGTACCCGTTCCAGGTCCCGGTCCTCGACGCGTTCGAGACCGTGTGCTCCTGTGAAGTCTTCGAGGAAGACATCGACGTCTGAGGCGTCGAGGGCGTCGACAGGCTTTCTCGAGGCTCCGGCTTCGAGGACGTCGTCGAGGCCGTCGACGATCAGGTCGTCGAGGGACATGCTCGGGGCTCCGGCCTCGAGGGCTGTGTCGACGCCGCCGATACTGGAGGCGCTGCATCTGACGTCGACGCCGATTTCCTCGACGTCGACGCCGATCCTCTCGGCGCCGTTGCCGGTTTTCTCGGCGTCGGCGCCGATTCGCTCGACGCCATCGACGCCTTTCGTGTCGGAGGTGCCCCGTGTCACGGGTGTGCCCCCTAGGAAGGCTCTGGTTAAGAGCAAGCACTCTCGGGTGCCTTTTCGCCACCTGGAATATATTTCGGAGGCGGATGAGGATTCTGATGGCCTGGTTCCTAGTCTGGTGCCAGATGAAATTGTCTCGGGCCATAGTCAGTTTGACGATTTGAGGCAGTCACTGCATGATGCCAGTGGACTGGACACCTCTCCGGAGGTGGAATTTTGTAGGCCTGTGCCTGGCTCCCATGCCGATTCCTCGTACCGGCGCCTTATGGCGAGGGTGTCTGAGTATCTGGGATGGTCTGCTCCCCCAGGGGAGTTTGTGCAGGATGATCTGACGGACATCCTTGATGTTGGTCCCCCAACTGACCCGGTACTGCCGTTCCATATGGCTTTACAGAGAAGGGTGGCGGCGGCTTGGACTGCTCCGGAGAGTCTCCCGGCGGTGGGCAGATCCTTGTCGCGTAAATACCGTCCAGCCAGTAGCGACCCCTGCTACTTGACCAGGCACCCCACTCCGGAAAGTTTGGTGGTGCAGGCGGCCACGGCCCCGGCAAAGCAGGCGTCGTACCCTACCATCCCTCCTGATAGGGACGACAAACGTTTTGATGGCTGGGCGAAGAAAGTGTTTTCTTCTGGTGGTATGGCGCTTCAGGCGGCCAACTCCATTTGTGCCTTGTCACGTTTCACGCACACTCTGTGGAACTGTGTTGCGTTAGCGGCTGAACGTATTCCCGAAGGGGATGAACGGGATGGTTTCCTTTCTATGGTCCAGGATGGTAAGGATGCCATGTGTGAGTCCGTTCAGTCGGGTCTGGACTTGGCTGAATGCGTCAGTAGGTGCATGGCGGCGAGCACCGTGATACGCAGGTTTGGGTGGTTGCGGAAGTCGGGGTTTGCTCCTGATGTGCAGTCCCGGCTCCTCAACATGCCCTTTGATGGTGAACACCTTTTTGGCAGCAAGGCTGACGAGAGCCTTGAGAGGTTGCAGACCTCAAAAGCTGCAGCGAAGTCGTTGGGCGCTGCAGTTCGCCGACCTCCGCCTTTTCGTCCTAGGGGACCGCAGTGGAGGGGTGGTTCCTTTCGCTATTACTCATCCTTCAGTAAAGCGAGAGGAGCTGGCAGTCAAAGAGGCCAACGCAGGGGTACCAGAGGTGGTCGACAGGGTACCCGTGGTGCCAAGGCCGCTCGGGCAGTTGCCTCTTTGCCCTCAGGTAACGCCGCAGCCGCTCCCACTAAGTCGTGAGGCCATGTCCCATGGTTCGCCGGTTGGGGGAAGGCTGGCGCAGCATCTTGTAGAGTGGCAAGCCATTACTTCAGATGTGTGGGTTCTGGAGATCATAACCCACGGCTACTGTCTTCCTTTTCGGCACAGGCCTCGCGACAATCCACCGGGGAACCTCTCTTTGCAGAGTCCGGATCCGCTCCTTGCGCAGGAAATTCAAGCCCTGCTGGAGAAAGGCGCCATAGAACTGGTGCCTGTAGCGGAGAGGAACAAGGGATGGTATTCCCCTTATTTTTTGGTTTCGAAGAAAGACGGGGGATTGAGACCCATCATGGACTTGCGCGGTTTGAACAAACTCCTCAGGAAGGACAAGTTCAAGATGGTTACTCTCTCAAGTTCTCCAGGCCCTTCAGCTTCAGGACTGGTTGGTGTCACTCGACCTCCAGGATGCTTACTTCCATGTGCCGATCCATCCCTAGCATAAGAAGTACCTGAGGTTCGCGGTTGGCGACTCGCACTTTCAGTTTCGGGTCCTGCCGTTCGGATTGACCTCCGCCCCGAGGGTTTTCACCAAGCTCATGGTGGTGGTGGCAGCGCATCTCAGGCAAGGGGGGATTCACGTCTACCCCTACCTGGACGATTGGTTGATCAGGGGGAGCTCTCCCGAGCAAGTCCTGGATCATCTATCGATCGCCTGTCGCTCCCTTCACAGGCTGGGCTTCTCCCTCAATTTCAAGAAGTCCCATTTGACACCAACACAGCGGCTCCAGTACATCGGAGCAGTGCTCGACACTTCCCTGGGGCAGTGTTTTCCTCCCCAGGTGAGGGCTCTTCACATTCAGCAGATGGTGCACAAGTTTCAGCATGCCCAGACGCTCCCAGCGTTCGAGTTCTTGAGGTTGCTCGGCCTCATGGCATCCTGCATTCTTCTGGTGCCAGAGGCTCGCCTGCGGATGAGATCTTTGCAGTGGGCACTCAAGACGCAATGGTCGCAGTCCTCCGGCAGGATGTCGGACTCGATTCAGGTGCCGTCCTCGGTCGCCCGGGACCTTCTGTGGTGGGCCGTCGAAGGCAACTTGATGAAGGGGGCTCCACTTTGGCTTCCCTGGCCGGAGGTGACGGTCGTGACGGATGCATCCCTCACGGGATGGGGAGCTCATGCCAACCGGCTGACGGTCAGCGGTCGTTGGTCTCCGTCGGAGTCCAGACTCCATATCAATCTGTTGGAGCTGAGGGCCGTCAGGCTAGCCCTGAAGGCTTTTCTGCCGTCTGTGCGAGGGAAGAATGTCCTGATCCTGACGGACAACACAGTGGCCATGCACTACCTCAACAAAAAGGTGGGGGGCAGGGTCACTTCCTCTGTGCAGAGAGGCGATGCAGCTCGAGTTCTGGGCCATCCAGCAGGAAGTTTCGATCTCGGCAGTTCATCTGGCCGGTGCCGAAAACGTGACGGCGGACGCTCTGAGCAGGCAGAGCGCAATCTCTCACGAGTGGGAGTTGGCTCAGGAGATTCTCCTGGAGATCTTCGCCCTTTGGGGGACCCCTCAAGTGGACCTCTTCGCCTCCAGTGTCAACCGGAAGTGCGAAAGGTTTTGCTCGCGGGAATTTCCTCCGGAAGGAGCCTTAGGAGACGCGTTCGTGGTGGAGTGGTCATTCCCGCTGCTGTACGCGTTTCCTCCAGTCCCCGTCATCCCGCAAGTGCTGCGGAGGTTACGGAAGTTCGGTTCCCGGATGATCCTCATTGCCCCGGCGTGGGCTCGGAGGACGTGGTACCCGGACCTTCTCGACTTATCCATCTGCCCTCCACGTCGTCTTCCCTACCGAGACGATCTGCTCTCACGGGAGGGGGGTCAGGTTCTCCATCCAGAGGTCAGATCCCTCAACCTTCACGCTTGGCTTCTGAAAGGTTGAGGTATAAGGATTGGGACCTCCCTGCGGACGTGATGGAGGTGTTGCTTTCGGCCCGAAGGCCGGCAACAAAGTCTCTGTACCGTTGCCGTTGGCGTAAGTTCTGCGACTGGTGCAGAGTTCAGAATGTGGATCCTTTTGCATGTGACATCCCCATGGTTCTGTCCTTTTTACTTTCTTTGGCCCACAGGGGCTTGCAAGTGGGTACCGTTAAGGGTTACCTGGCGGCGCTGTCCATCTTTAAGCGCTCGTCTGAAGAGTGCTCTTACTTTAAAATCCCTTTGATTTCACAGTTCCTGAAAGGGCTCATTAATGTGTTCCCTCCGTCACCTTTCCTGGTGCCCGGTTGGGATTTAAACTTGGTTCTTAAGTTTCTTATGGGTGCTCCGTTTGAGCCTTTACATTCTTGCCCTTTGAGGCTGTTAACTCTGAAAACTGTGTTTTTAGTTGCGGTTACTTCCGCTCGCAGAGTGAGTGAGTTACAGGCACTTTCAGTTAAGCCTCCCTTCACTGTATTTCACAAGGACAGGGTTGTCCTTAGAGTTCGTCCTTCTTTTCTTCCGAAGGTAGTGACGGAATTTCATTTGGCCCAGAAGGTTGTTCTTCCGGCATTCTATCCTCCTCCGCATCCTGGTAAGGAAGAGGAGAGGCTCCATAGGCTTGATCCTAGGAGAGCTTTAAGCTTTTATGTTTCACGCATGTCCCGGGTCAGAGTGGATGATCAACTCTTTATTGGTTACGCTGGAAAGCGTTTGGGGCAAGCTGTGACGAAACAGACTTTGTCTCGCTGGACTGTTTTGGCCATCTCGGAGTGCTACCGTTTGGCGGGTAAGGACCCACCGGCTGGCTTGCGGGCCCATTCTACCAGGGGTATGGCTGCGTCTACTGCCCTGCAGAGGGGTGTTCCTATTCGCAACATCTGTGATGCAGCCACCTGGGCTTCAGTACATACATTTGTACGTCACTATTCCCTTGATTCCATCCGGGCACAGGATCTGGCCTTTGGCAAGGCGGTCCTTTGCTCTGCTATTTGATTGGCTATTCTACATTTTGATTCTAAATTCTTTCCCTCCTCCTTGCTTTGGTACTGCTTTGGGAGTCTGTCATAGATATGGAATACGTCGGAGGACCCAATCCCCTCGAAGAACAAGTTACTTTCTTACCTGGTAACGTTCTTTCGATGGGATGGTCCGACGACGTATTCCATATCGCTCCCGCCCGGCCTTCCCCGCTGCAGAATTTCTTTTGCGATTGCAGCTTACGTTCCGCAAGGCTTTGTGTCTGACTGGCAGTTGACTTATGTCACACGTTCTGGGGGGAAAAAACTACAACTGAGGCTTTGGGCGTCGTGCGTCCTACTTATCACATCGGATGACGTCGGAGGAGGTCCTCGACGACGGCGTATCGACGTCATCGACGCAGGACGCAGACGCCGAAAAAGTTTCCGAAGCAGCACAGCTGTGGTGATTACATGTCATAGATATGGAACACGTCGTCGGACCATCCCATCGAAAGAACGTTACCAGGTAAGAAAGTAACTTGTTCTTCTAACTGTTCTCAGGATTATTTCAGATTTATTTCATAAAGATTTCTCTATCTGAATCTTTCAACAAGCCATGCAGTGGTTTCTGAAGCCACTTTGTGGCCCTGCAAGCGTTAAAGTGCAAGCTGCCACATGCTCATTCATTATTCAAGAACGGTCTTCTTCACAGTACTCACTTTCAACTCTGATACAAGATGCATAGTATTCTCTTGTATTTTAGTTTTGTCAAGCATATTAAAGTGACACACCTTGCAATAGAGCATGTTTGCTCTACCTAGAGAGAGGGAGGATAATGATGTATTTGAGAAGGTGTTGGATGTATTAAGGCATGGGAATATCGTGTTCCCTGAGAATAGTTGTCCCCAATCCCATAGGGGGCTTCCAGCCCCATGTGATCCTCCCTCAGTGCACCACCTCCAGGGGAACGATTGTACTGTGGGTGCAATGATCTGGCCCCATGGGAAAGATCTCCCCCTAGGGGAGAAGCAATGACATCCTTGTATTCGTCCCACCACCTCAGGACATACTCAAGTTCCCTTTTCCATTAGAAATGCATGCATACCACAGTATGAAAACATGTCCAAACTGATTCCACCAAAATGCCAGTCCAGCTACATACCACGTATCATGAGACTCATTTCCAGCATCTGCTCACAGCGGTGTCTCCCATGCCCCATTACATTCAGGAGCCTTGGCAGCCTCATCGCTGTTGCTGGTGCCTCCCGTGCCTACTTCCTGATCCCAGGGCCTTTCCATGCCTCTTTTCCCCTCCAACCCACCATCCACGGATTGGTTGTCCTCTGGGCCAGCTGACCGGAACTGCAATCTCATCAGGAGCCCCCCAGGGCACCTGGCTAAGGGCCACAGCAAATGGCATCTCCCTAGGGCACCTCCATCACCTGTTTTTCCTGGGTGCCTCAGCCAGGCCTCCAAGGCTGCCCACAGTGACTTCCAGGTAAGAGACAACTATTTGGTTGCACAGCCAATGCTGTATTTGTGATTTCCTGACACTCTCTAGTATCTACTGGACCTATAGTGTTACGACGGTTTTAACTCTTTCTGCGCTTTGAATTCGCTCTCATTTCAAGCTGGCTGTATTTGGGTATAGCAACTTAAAATGCACCTGTGTTTGGAATATAGCCACTGTGTACCATTTTTGCTGCATTCTTGTATAGCCACCACATTTAATTTAGCTGTGCCTTGAATTTTGCCACTGTGTTGAATTTAACTTCATTTTGAGTAGAGCCACTGTGCTAAATATTAGCTGCGTTTTGAGTTTAGCCACTGTGTTGAATTTAGCTGTGTCTTGAATTTTTCCGTGTTAAAATGTAGTTGTGTTTTGTGTATAGCCACTGTGTTGAATTTAGAATTTAGCTGCATTTTGAGTACAGCCACTTTGTTGAATTTAGCTGCACTTTGAATTTTGCCACTGTGCTAACATTTAGCTGCATTCTGAGTATAGCCACTGTTACAATGTTGCTGCTTGTTGGGTATAGCCACTGTGTTAAAATATAGCTGCGCATTGGGTATAGCTACTGTGTTCAAATTAGCTGCATTTTGAGTATAGCCACTGTATTTAAATATAGCTGCAATTTGAATATAGCTATTTTGTTTAAATATAGCTGTGTTTTGAGTATAGCTACTGTTTCGAAATTAGCTGCATTTTGAGTATAGCCACTGTGTTGAATTTAGTTATGCTTTGAATTCTGCCACTATGCTACATTTAGCTGCATTTTGAAACCATCCAGGGGACACAGGTATGTATCACACTCCACCAACAAGTATACCACTGAGAAATAAGGAACATTTGTAGAAAATAATAAGACAGGTACTCAATATGAACTGTCCTAGTTATAGATTGGTTGTCAAGTCCATAATCCCATCCAGTCAAATCCAAATACCTGCACTGTAGATATCCATATGGTTAAAAGTTAGATAAGTCTTTTTTTTATATATCAAATTTGTTTGGAGAAAATGAAGAAACAAACAGGAGACCGAATTGTCAAAAAATAATAGTGATTAAAAGAAAAGAAAAATATTACTTTATTGCCAGCAGTAATCTGTATCTTTGCAGTAGGCTAAGGCTGTGTGAATCAAAGCATACAAAATAAATGTGGTAAACATAATCTCAAACCAGTGCAAACCAATATGAGTCAAATTCAGAACATAGAAGGATTAATGAACAGGAAAAAGAAGCAGGTAACTACCTGTCCGGCTTCCTAGCATGGGTCATAAGAAACCATGAGCGGGAAAGGTAGAATGAATGAAAGAAAAAGAAGAAAGACTCAGGGCGAGAAAAGGCAATCACTGATTGTGGAACATTTCTTCTACTTTCCTGATAGTATTGCATATCAGGTTCCTTCTGATTATCAGAACAGGACATGATTAATTCAAATAGACCTTATTTTTTGTTGTCCTTAAATACGTTTAACAATGAACTGCATATGATTTCAATGAAAAGAGGAAGGTCCAAAGTTCTATTTAGCGTTGTCCCCCTATCGCATAGGGTATGTGACAGAGGGGTCTAAACTTTGAGGGTCTGCCGACGTGAAAGGAGGAACACATCCAAATATAAAGGGGGGGACTAGTCAGTCCTGAGCCTTTAGTCCCTGTTAGTATCACGTTTCGGTGGTGCTAAACAATGTGTGCCGCCTTTGTCAGGGCTCGAGTGACCCCTGCGGTTAAATATCTATTGCTATGCCCAAGTGGGGAAAGAGACTCTGCAGATTCTCAGCCGGCGCTAGCATATGAATGGAGCCCTCCTCTCAGGTGAGCTGTGTGTGGACCAATCCTGACCTCTGCTGTTCTTGGTCAGGGATAAGGGGGTATGTAGCCAGTCCTGTGGTGTGTGCTCTGTGTCAGCACTCGCCAAGTGATATGAACTTTACTTGATCCATGTGTTCACGGTATGAGTCCGGCGATCAGAGGCTGAGAAGTTTTCTTTCTGCTTATGGAAAAATAGCCGATGGCACAGCCACCCACCTGCATACATTGCTATCATACACTTCTTTAAGACATCACACAACACCAGTGCCATAAGAATGCAGCTATCCCCAACGACAAATTCGATGTAGCTGGACACATGAGTCTCCTGCACTTGCATACTCTTCAGACTACTTCACAGCCCCCATCCACATGCCAGCTTGACATGGGTAGCTAACAGGGAATTGGCCACCTCTACTTTGTATTGGCTAAGATGCACACGTGCATTATAAACTCTTCTGATGAATTTCCCATACCTTGGACTTGAGTCCCCCAAGGTAATTCAACTACAGCACTTTGAGGACATAGCAATAGGAAAAGGTGTTATACACATGACAAATTACATTAAATTACATGCTTGCTTTATCAACGATACTGTTACTCACCGGAATGGAGAGTACGTAAACAGGCCGGACCTCTATTGCTGGGGAGTTGCTTGAAGGAGCAAGGGTTGGAGCCTCCACCCAAGCCTCCTCTCTGTGAGGGAATGAACTCTTTAAACCGATATGACCACCTGCTGAACTGTACAGACAAGGGGACCGATCGATCAAAAGAGCGAGGAGAACAGACCGTCTCAGACTCAGGCTGTAAAGGAAAGGATAACAAGTTAAACAATCTGCCAATACTGAATCTGGTTTTCCCAAGACTATTCCCCTTCAGTAGTACCTGGTTTAATCTCCCCTTAATCCAAAAGAACCGGAGCAACCTATAAAGTAAAGAGGCTTTAGTATATGGCTAAAGGTGTAACTCTTCAGTATTGAAAACCAAGAAAACTATACTTTACCCTTGATGGAAATAGGATAGATGTAAAGAGTCCTTGGAAACAACGAAAGTATAAAATAAAAAAAAGGGGAGGTTAGTAAGGCAGCTATCCCCGAGCGGAACGAGGGTCGCACTGGTTTCGGGATGGTGCACCACAGCAAAGCGTTCAAAAAGATGCACTTAGGAATGAAGCCAAAATCCACAGAAAATGGGATTCCAATTAGTCGTTCTTACCGGAGTAGTTACTATCCCAGAGTCCAGGAAGCAGGCAAGGGGTCTGGTACACGGGCGGTCAAGAAACACAGCAGAATCAGTGTCCAAGAGTTCAGGAAGCAGGCAAGGGGTCTGGTACACGGGCGGTCAAGAAACACAGCAGAATCAGTGTCCAAGAGTTCAGGAAGCAGGCAAGGGGTCTGGTACACGGGTGGTCAGAAAACAGTTCAATCGAGGATTCAGAAAAAGGAGTCCGTGTGCAGGCAGGGTCGGTACACGGGAAAAACAAGGACTTCACAATTCAAGATACAGGGAGAGCACTTCGGAAAGTATGCCGGTTGTAACTTTAAACAGAAGCAGCGTTCTGTATGCCGCTGTGGAATAAGTAACAACAAAGAGGCGTACCGTTTGAAAATGAGGCTCCCATCTCAACGCCGAGAACTACAACTCCTAACAGGTTTTCTGGATACTGTAGTTCGTGTAGCAATTTTCCACGGCAGCTGCCAGCGCGATAAGAAAGGCGCATGCCGGCGCCGTAACCCTTTATGAAGGGCGATCACTTTCCTGTCCCTTATTCTGGCGTTACCTGGAACTCCCCAATTGTTCTTGCGTATACGAGAGCAACGAGGCAGAACCCGGGGAACGTGGTGCGGCTGAGGGCGAGGTGTAACAGATACTCAATACAAAATGTCAATAAGAAATGGCTAGACTGGCTGCATTTAAATGCCACTCGACCCATATAATAAGACATTCTATGCTTGCTTTATCAAAGATGCCCAATACAAAATGCCATGCCACAGTAAAAAGTGGCTATACTAGCTGCTGTATTGCAAAAGAGTAAACAACAAGTGTACCCGACTGTCCAACTTGAAATTATAAACTGGCTATAGCTGTCCAATTTGCAATTGTAACCTGGCTATGTGTCAGAAATCCAGATTGCACTCCCTAAAAAATGAGCAACATGTCTGACTTTGTATTTTTCCCTTTTTTTTTAAAGGGGGTGGGTTAACAACAAGTTCTTACTGATCATGTGTTGACATTTATGTCTGAGTGAGCTTAAGAACTGTTTATCTCTCTGTCCCTACATTTTGTTTTGGACCCCAAATGGATGGCTTGTTGAAGAGATTCCATCACACTCTGAAGGACCTATGTAAGAAGGATGTTTTAGGGACAAAGGGAGGCATGAGAAGAATGTGAAAGCATGAGTTTCTTTCTGGTATAGAGGGGAGTTTTTTCTGAAATGAAAATTGTATAATGTTATGTTTTTGGTTGTCCTTAATGCATCTTCTAGTGTATCAGTTAAGTCCAAGATGGTGGCCACAGGGAACAGCAGATACACTAGATTGTAGTGAACCTGAGCTGGACCTTTTGAGTTGTGCAGCTGCACCCTAAAGACCTTCTATTGAAGTCACGGGTGGCGAAAGCGGCTTTCATCTCATCTCCTTGTGGGGCTGGGCCACACCACCCACTAGCTGATATGAGGCCTGGGAGCCATATGGGGAGGATCAAATGACCCCCCCACCCTAAAAAAGCACTGTGGGCTTATGGAAGACGTGGGGCCTCCACATTGCTGTTGCGGCCACTACTGCCACTTTAGCAAATCAGACCTAGAATGTTGTAATGAAATCCTCTGGCCCTGAAGGGTGGTCCAGATGTGTGTGATTCGTTTTGAGAACACTCAGATGTTTACCAGGTTGGAGCCGATCAGAAACCTGCTTGCTACTCCTACAGAGAAAGGAAAATTATTATACCCAGCTGCAAGTTCCTACGAAGACTTGACCCAGAAGGAGGGAAGGAACTGATATAAAGTCCCAGGCAGAGAGAATGGTAGTTTGTAGTAGCAAGGCAGCGAGTGGAGGTGCAGGTACAGAAGAGGTGAAAGCAGGGGAGATTGGATGAGTTGAACATCAAGGAAGAGAAGGCGAGAAAGCAAGCAAGGTTGGAGGCAGTGAACACCCATGAGGAAAAGAGGCTGCAAAAGAGGTTGGAGGCGGTGAAGAAGTTGGAGGATAGAAAACTACCAAGGGTGAGCAAGGTCGAGAAGTTGGAACGAGAGGTAGTTTAAGTAAAGGAGAAGAAAGTTCGAGGGAGTTGTGCAAAGTCCCTTCAAGGTATAGGTCGAATAACAGAGCAAGACAAGACACACCTTTTTGTGGTAAAGGAGGAATAAGCATGTGGTGGAATATCAAGGTGTTTAGAACACGGCCAGCTTGATGGCTATTGACTCAGTGTAGCGACCAGCCCATAGCACTGCCGAGCGTCAACTCTGTGAGAAAGGGAGTAAGACTGGGCTGGGTGGTTGTAGGTTTAGGACCTAGAGCCAGAACCAAAACGGGCACCTCGAAACCCTTCTAGTCAACCTCATCTCTGGTAGACACTGGATCCTGCGTAAGAGCATAGAGCTCCAACAAAATAACCTGAGACAACTTGTTGATGGGCTCCACGTAGTTGCCTACTCTACCACTGAGACATGCTTTGGAACTTCTCTGTATGAGACTGTGTGACTCTGGAGGAGACCCATGTATATTTTTGACCTAAGAAGACGTTTTCGCCCTCTGCGTCCTTTTGAGTAGTTCAACATTGCACATCCTTCCAAATAAACCTATTCAACCAAATCTCTGACTTGTCTCCTCTGTGGAGTGCACTAACTTTGTGACACGTGCCAAACGGAAGAAAATTGGAAGCTTGACTGGATGTTCACTTTTCATCCTCAAACACAGCTCTCAGTAGACATGAATCGACCAATGTCCCTAAGCGACTTTCTCCAGGGTGGGGATAGATATTGGACCCCTCAGCCCCTACAAGAATTTGAACAAGTATGTTCTAGTCATGGTAGATTTCATTGCAGTCTAGAGACTGCCATGGGGAAGTGAAATCCACAAAACAGCATTGTAAGGTAGTAGACACACAACCGCGTGTTGCACTTTGCCCTAGCAGTCTACACTGTTGGAGCGGCCAGGCTTGTGGGGAAAAAGTAACTGTGCGGAAAGGCAGAATGGAGAGGGGTTGGGTGTGTTGAGAGTTAGCCGAGGAGCTGAAATAGGCAGTGTCACATAGATAACTTGCATACTGCCATCTGCAAACTGAGGGCATATCGTCCGCATAAACTTGCTGATGAAGGTGACAAGAACTCGGATGAGCTGATACCATGGCTGCTTCACCATACGGAGAACCCCGCAAGATATTTTGGATATGCTGAAAGTAGAAGGGAACAGCCAAGAAGACATGGGACATAAGGTAGCTCAATTTGCACAAGACACCAAAGCGCAAATCTGTCTATTCCAGTAACAGGTGGTCCAGAAACAACTCTACGATAGACTAGCCTGATTACAAAGATTTCATGTAGGGGATCAATTGTGGTTCTTTTACCAACCTCCAAGGAAAAACTTCTGCCTAAGTGTCATGGACTTTACAAACTCATAAGTTCTGGGGGACCTCAACTATCGAGTCCAACTCCGATCCTGGATTACTGCAAGCCAACTCTAATGTACCATGTAATCTGGTTGAATGTGTGAAAGGAGCGCCTTGGATGTTCCTCGAACCAGTCATGGAGGTACATTTTACCAATGACCTTCCTGAAGGTCTGACAATAATGATATCTGAACATCTCAAACACCTGTGAGATTTCCTACAAATACTCCAGGATATCTTTATCAGTAAAGGTGGTGTAACTGAAGGCTTCATAGACTCATTTGAGATACCTCCAGGCAATTCCAAAAGGTTTTTACCCTACCAAGTACCAGAAGCCTGGCACCAAGCAGTGCAACAAGTGAATATTTTAGACTGGCCATGATCACACGCGCACAGTCAACGTCCTTCTAGGGAAACCATACGGAATTTGGAGTTTCTGGATAGATATAAAAAAAGTCAATGAGATCTTCAAGTTTGATCCTTACCATATGTTGTGCATTGATGATATGATTGAGCTAATCAGACTAGTCCAGTACATCTATACATTGGATCTTCTAAAAGGTTGGTGGCAGGTGCCTTTGACATCAGAAGATCAACAGAATACAGCCTTCGCTACTCCCAGGGGCCTGTATGACTTCACCATACTGCATTTTGGACTTCATGGGGCCCTTGGCCCTCAACCTTCCAACGAGTCATAAACCCGATCTTGCAGTCCCATTGCAAGTAAGCTGGAGCGTACTTCGTTGACATTGTCAAATATATTTAGTTTTGTATTGCGCATATACTCCATTTTAACAAAATTTGCTAAAGTCTCTTGTCAGTCAGGTGTGCAAGCCAATTCCAGAGAGTGCTATCTTGCCATTTCTGTGGTGAGGTATATTGGCTTTAAGGTTGGGAAAGGAACCGTTCTGCACCTTATCCCGGGGTTGGTTGTGGAACACATTCCAAAGACAACAAATTATCTGAGAGCCTTCCTGGGATTAGTTGACTATTAAAGAAGGTTCATCCTAAATGTTCTTACAGGCCCACTGACTTATTACCTTGAAAGGGAACAAGCCAAACCAACTCAAGAGGCATGCAGAAGCAGATGAGGCCTTTGGGAGGGGAAAGGGATTCCGTTGCCATCCACTGTCCTCATAATGGCAGTTTTTTAATGAAACCTTTGTTGTACAAACCAACGCTTCATGTGTAGCCTTGGGGACAGTCTTCTCCAAAGATCATAATGCGGTATAACAGCCTAGCCCTTTTATTAGTCGCAAAATGTATCTCTAAGAACTACATTTCGCAATGGTAGAAATAGAATGCCTTGCCATCAAATCAACTGTAGTGGCTATAAGATATTACTTAAGTAAGAGGTGGCTTGTGCTTGCAACAGATCGTGCACCTCTAGTTTGGCTAGCCAGAAATAAAACATGCAGGCCGTTTGTTAGTTCCTGACCCTCCAACCGTGGGCTTTTACTATAGTTCACCAAAGGTTTTTTAAAAAAGTGCACATAAACTACTTTAGGCGCTAGAGTGTAGAAGCAATGAGGGTTGAAAGAAGAGGGGCAGGGGAGTATGTGATGACCCCTGCCTGGCCCTTGGAGTGTGTTGGTGGAAATTGTGGGACCCGGGAATGGTATGGAGTGGATTCACTGGGTCCCTCCTCCCGAACACCACCACACAGCACTGGGAGCCTATTACAGGGACAAATGTATTGCTTGGGCTGCTACTTATAGAAAAAAGACCAATGGTGACCTGTTTGATAAAACTCTGATGCTGATGCGGTTACATTTGATAAAGAAACTCTGCACTAGTGCAAAGAAAAAGCAGTGAAAGCGGACTAGACATAGGTCCGGGCAGTTCTGCTCAAGATACCCAGTATATGTGTTCTGGAAAGCATACACCACTCTGGCAGATCCAGGATAGTGAACCAGCCTTTTAGAGGCTCAATCTGCTTTGGGAGGACCACTGGTAAAAGTGAATTAAACACATCTGGGCTTGTGAGACCGTGGCAGTCAGCCAATTCCCAGATAGGGAATATTCTCTTATCCAGCTGCAAATCCTTACTTGAAGGCAAGGCACAGGCAGAGGGAAGAAACCACCATAAAGCCCATGCAAGGAGAAGGTAAAGGGGGAGAGGGCTAAGTATGAAATAGTGAATTAGAGAGTGGAGGAGTTGGGGTACAGGAGAAGGGAAGAAAGCAGGAGAGCTTGGAGGAAGTGAACACCATGGAGGAGAAAGAAACAATGTAGATTGGATAAGATGAACACTCTGGAGGAGGGGAGGAAGTAGAAGGTTAAGAGGTGACATAGTGGGAATATATCAAATTATGAATGCTCGGAAGATGGATGGGGTGCGTTTGGAGTAAAGTGAGAGGAAGAACTGTAGGAAGGTCCTTTAGAGGCATAGGGTGAGTGCCTGACAGAGTGCAAGACAACCCAAGCCTACTTATTATCTAGGTCAAGCTGGAGGAAGTTTGACAACACATAGAAAAGAGCCCAGTCTATGGGCCCTCCCATCCCCTGCAAACTGTGATGCCAGATAACTAGCTTTGTATTGTATTTTATTTATATAGCGTGCCAAGCCCAGAGGCATCTGGGTGCATTTCTTAGAGGCATATAATAAGTCATTCACAGTAGCATACAGTAATATTTGCAACGCATAACCGGAAATCACACAAGGTATTTAGAGTATGAGAGCATTGACAAATTGTAAAGCAATCAAGGGACAGGTTCATTCAGTTTGAGCCAAGTTATTACATGATTTCTAAAGCGACAGAAGGAGGGTTCGGCTCTGAGGGACGCTGGCAGGGAGTTCAACAATTTAGTTGCAAGGACTGGGAAACTGCTGCGTCCTGCTTTTTAGAGCTTGAACCGCAGATTGACCAGACAGTTTGAGTAAGAAGATCTGGTAGGTCCGACGGAAGACTTGCGCGTGAATTTGTCCCAAAGGTATTGAGGAGCTAGGTTGTACAAGCATTTGAAGGTGAGTGAGAGGGTTTTGAGACTGATTCTTTGGGCAACAGAGAGCCAGTGTATACTGCGTCTTGTCTCTGAGATGTGGTGAGATCCTGGGTGATTAGTTGCTGATCTGAGAGAATTCTTTTGGAAGATTTTGAGCTTTTTTAGGTTATGGAGGTTAGTGCCGAGGTAGAGAGCATTACAGTAGTCGATGTTTGATAAGACTAAGACCCTGGCAAGGGTAATGCAGTTACCTGTGGTCAAGAATGGTCTGCAAGCGTTGATGAGCTTGCATGTGTAACCGGTAGTGGAGGCAGTCGCGTTTATTTGTCTAGTCAGTGTGGTGGTCGAGTCGATGTAGATACCTAAGGTCTTTACATCTTTTGAGACCAAGATGTTGTTACTATCAATGTTGAAGGTATTAAATTGAGTGTTATGTTTGTTGAGTCTAGCTTGGGTGCCTAAAAGGAGCAATTCAGTTTTGTCGTCGTTGAGACATAGTCCGTGATTGGTCATCCAGGCTTGGATGATTTGGTAGATGTCGTTTAGGCATTTAGAATCAGAGTTGTAGTCGCCAGGGATGGGTAAAAGGATTTGGGTGTCATCCGCATAGTTTGGATAGGAGACACCCAGATGGTCTAGATCATCAAAGAGGGACTTTGTGAAGATATTGTAGAGGGTGGGTGAGGTGCAAGATCCTTGGAGGACTCCACAGGTGACAGGGATGGGGATAGTGGTGGCAGAAGGTGAGAAAACTCTTGTTGTGGTTCTGTAGTTAAGGAAGGACTGAATTCATGTGGTAGCCTCGTCCTAGAAATGTGCTGTAGATGAGAGGTGATTACATAGGACTTTGTGGTCCACCAAGTTGAAGGCTGGTGATAGGCCTAGTAACAAAAGGAGTACAAGGTTGCCTTTGTCTTTTATGCTCTCCATTTGAGTCACTAGATCTAAAAGGGAAGTCTCTGTGCCATGTCGAGGACGGAAGCCTGATTGGTGGAGTCCTAGTAGGTTTTTGCTTTCCAGGTGATGCTGGATCTGTAAATATGCCGCTCTGTCCAGAATTTTAAGCAGAAAGGGTACAGTGGTGATGGGTCTATAATATAGATAATATATGCACTCTTTTTTTAATAAAGTATTTTATTGTTTTTAACATAATAAAATAATCACAATAAAGCAACAAGCAAACAAATCAACTTAAAGACTGTCATGGTCATTCAGAATCAGTGGAGATAGTACCATAACATCAGAAGTCGAACGGCTTCCTCAGTACGTGTAGTAGTGTGTAATACAAATACAAATACTAATACAAAACACCCAGTGCACATTCCTCAGGCTGTAGGAGGGATTATCAGGTCGCTCCTTCTTCCCATCTGCCCCATATTCTCAAGGCTTTGTTGGGACAGCCTCGTGCTGAGTAAATCCTATGCTCCATCATAGCGCATATGTCCATATCTAATTTCCATTGGTCCAGTGTTGGGGAGTCAGGGGCTCCCCATTTCTGCGCTATGTTGCGCTTGATCAGTCCCATCGCCGTGTGTAGGAGTAATATCTCCCACTTATTAGCTTCTATCTCGCCAGGCACACCTAGGAGCAAGGTCTTTGGGTCCAGTGGTAGGGTTCGGTTCAGAACTCGAGAGAGTTCCCTACAACATGCGTTCCAAAAAGTTTGTATCCGGGGACATGCCCACAAAATGTGAATGAAGGTTCCCTCCTCATCCCCGCATCGCAAACAGTTCGGGTTTGGGGCCTGTTTCCAGCCATATAGGCGCGTTCTAGGGTAATAAACCCGGTGCAGTATTTTCAGCTGCACAAGTCGAAGCCTAGAGGAAATAGCGATTTCTCGGGGGTGCATGAGGACTTGTATCCAGTCCTCTGGATCTATCTCTCCCACATCCGCTTCCCATTTCGCCTTCAGCTCGTTCAGTTCAGGGGTGGCAAAGGAGGATATGGCATTATAGAGGATGGAAGTGCATTTGGTGGGAATGTACGCCGGGAGGTTGTTACGCTCTATAGGGGTATAGTCTGGTAGTTGTGTATCTACTGTTAGGTAGGGACTTAGGGCGTGGGCCAGGCGTATGTAATGGTATCGTTCCGTATGTGGAATCTGAAATTGCAATTGCAGGTCATCAAATGAGGTCAATCTCCCCTGCGTGAGCACATTCCCAACCCTAATAATCCCCGCCTTTACCCACTTGGGCCACGGCTCAAACTTCTGGGTCGCAGCTAGGTTGTTGTTTTGCCAGAGGGGTTGTGCAGTAGTAACCTTGTTTCCCCACCCAATGAATCGGTGTGCTTGTCTCCACACCGTAATCATGTGTGTTGTGGTTGTGGGTGGGGGAGTTCTCGGGAGGGGTTGATAGAGGAGGGACAGCGGGTCGGTGTTCTGCATAGTGGCTATCTCAGCACGTATATGGGGTAAGTCTTGGTTTCCGTGGAGAAGATCATTAACCACTACCAGTTGTGATGCCCAGTAGTACGTTTGGAGACGGGGAACTCCTATTCCTCCCTCCCAGATCGACCTTTGAAGTGTGGTTAACGCAATTCGTGGTTGGCCTCCCCCCCATATGAGATCTCTAAGAAGTGCCTCCACTTGGTGAAACTCCAGATCGGGGATTCCAAGTGGGGCATTCTGAAGAACGTAAAGGAATCTGGGAAGGGATATCATTTTAAAGAGTGCCGCTCTTCCCATAAGTGTCAGGGGGAGGAGTTTCCAGTGTCGGACGTCAATAATGAAGCGGTCCGTGATCGGTCGGAGATTGTGTTCTATATAACTTGTTAAGTCCCCAGATATCCATATTCCCAGGTATCGAAAGCCCTGTCGTTCCACCCGGTACGGGCACTGCCTGGTCTCCACCCTTTACCGGAAAGAAGACTGATTTCTCCCAGTTGATTCTAAGTCCGCTGAGTTCCCCAAAGCGGATGAGCAGTTGTGTTACAATGGGGGAAGACCTTGGTGGGTCACCCAGATATACAAGGAGGTCGTCTGCGTACAGGGATGTACGATCCTCGTGTCCCTCCGGCCATCTGAATCCTTTCCAGGCGGTGTTTTGGCAAAGCCAAAGAGCCAGTGGTTCGATAGCAAGGGCGAATAAGAGAGGGGACAGTGGGCATCCCTGTCGTGTACCCCGACCCAGGGGGAAGGACCTGGAGGACCAGCCGTTTACCTTCACTTCAGCTTTGATGTTAGTATAAAGTAACTGCACCCATCCCAGAAAGGCCTCTCCGAATCCCACACGGCGCATGACCTCCCAGAGGTAGTCCCATCGAATGGAATCGAACGCCTTTTCAAAATCGGCTGCCAACAGGGCCAAGGGTTCGTTTATGATCGGGGATCTCTCCAATGCTAGATGGAGGCGGCGTAGATTCATCCGAGTCGATTTGCAAGGCATAAATCCACATTGGTCCGGGTGGACCAGGTTGGGTGCAACTAACTGTAATCGGTTCGCTAGTAACTTAGCGAGGATCTTAGCCTCCCCGTTGATCAGTGATATAGGCCTATAGGAGGCACATTCATGTGGAGGTTTGCCAGGCTTGGGAATGACTACGATAGTCGCCTTGCAAAGATCTGGTGGGAGGGTCCCCTGTTCCCGGGCAGCAAGGAACATTCTGTGTAGAGGAGCCGCCATTTTATCTGCTCCTAGCTTTTGCCAGGTTTCGACAGGCAATCCATTTGGGCCCGGTGCCTTCCCTGATTGGAGCTGAGATAGCGCCTCCGAAATCTCAGCCTCCGATAAGGCAGAGTCCAGCTGGTCTCTTTGTTGCCCCGAGAGAGTCGGCAGCGTTACCGCATCTAAGAGGGAGGGGTTTAGTGGTGAGGTCGGGGCTCGGTACAGGTCCGCGTAAAACTCTGAGAAGGCCCCAGCGATCCCAGAGTCTGAGTGGTAGCTGTCGCCCTGTGGCGTAACTATTTCCCGGACATGGCGTTGTCCTTCGTCCCTCCTCTGTAGCCAGGCGAGCAGTTTACCTGCCTTGTCCCCTAGTTCGTACACCCTCGCTCTAGCCTGCCAATGGGCCTGCTTAGCGTCATCCATCGCTCTGTTCCGGAGGCACTCTTGGGCACGCTGGAGGGATCGATGGGTCTCGGGCGTAGGGTCAGAGATATGCTTAGTCTCCCAGTTACTCACTTCCTCTTCGGCTTTTAGTATTTCCCGAAGCCGGGTGTTTCTTTTATGTGTCGTCCAGGAGAGAATCTCACCCCTGAGCACTGTTTTATATGCCTCCCATAGTATCACGGGGTTGTCCACCGACTCCTCGTTAATTTCAAAGTATTCGGCAGATACTTCCTCTAGGCGAGCTATCAGCTCCGGGAACCCTAGATAGTAGTTGTTAAATCTCCACGTTCTAGGGGGAAGGGGGCCCTGCATACACAGTTCAACTAAGAGAGGTGAGTGGTCCGAGATACCCCGGGGGAGTAGAGCTGCGGACATTGCCCTGTAGAGGTCGGTATGTGGCAGAAAGAGGTAATCCAGTCTGGACATGGAGCCGTGAGCGCCGGAGTGGAAAGAATACTCCCTAGCATTCGGGTGTAACTCCCTCCATACATCTCGGAGCCCAATAGCAGATGTAAAGTTGGCTAATCTAGTAGGAGTGTCTGGGTTGCGATTTCGGAGATGGGAACGGTCAATGTTATCATTCATGGTGTCATTGAAGTCTCCCCCCAGAACGAGTGTATCAGGGTGGTGTTTCCCTATAAGGGTAGTGAGGTCGTCCAGTAACTCCTGTCCCAGCCCAGGTGGAGAGTAGATTGAGGCAATAGCCACCGTCTGACCCCAGATCGTTCCCATGACGAACACGTATCGGCCCCTCCGATCCCTTTCAACCATTTGCTGAATAAATGGGATGCGCTTGTGTATCAGAATGAGGGTGCCCCTGGAGCCCATTGTGTACCCCGCCTGAAAGGCAAGGTGGTAGTTAGTCCTCTGAAAAAAGGCACAGTTTGATCCCGCCAGGTGGGTTTCTGTCAGAAGGGCCACATCAGGGGAGTGTCTGTTTAAAAATTCCGTTCCCCAAGCTTTATTCACATTCTTTAGGTTTTCCCTTCCCCTAACATATCACACTTCCAGTCTCCCTCAGTCTGGCTCATACCTTCTCCTGATGTCGAAGACTTTCAAATGTGCAAGGCTTTAACTATAGACCTCCACAGGACCACTTTGACTTTCTCTTTAGCTTACAATCTTATGTTATTTTCCCCAGTGTCTCTTGGTCTTGGTAGTTCAAAACCATAAGCTCAAAAGTTCAAAGAAATCTTTCTCTTCAAGCATTCACCTTTTCACTTCCCCTTTTGCCCGGGTTAATCTTAACCATTTCACATTTTATAGTTCGTTCACGTTGTCATTTCATAACCAAACATTTCACATTTTGCCGAGACTTTCAAGTGGGTTACTTCCTTTCACCAGTCCACGCTGCTACTCTGTATCACTGACTTCACAGTTATCAGCCACTTAAAAGTTCATCACTAGTTAGCTTTCTACCGCGTCTCATCAACAGGTGCACAACCTTCACTTGTGAGATACACTGTTGCGTCTTCAATCTTTCCTTGGCACAAACGGGCCTTTCGTGTCTTTCACTAACTCACCAGTTGTGCGCGTTCCTTTCTTGTCTTTGCTGCAAGTTTCTTCTGGTCTGCGATCTGGCCTTCTCTGTGTCTCCTTCCTGGCTTCCCAGAGGCAATGGCCTCCTGCAGGAAGTTATTTTTACCCTTTTCTCTAGACCCTCAATCGGTTACTCTGCTCCAGTAGGTTTGCCTTCGCCCCAGAGGTTTTGCTCCTTCTCGTGTCCCACCTTGCTCAGAGTGTGTCTCTATGTTCCACCTTTTATCCATGTGGGGAGAGCTAATGGGTATTAGATGTATGTGATTAAAGTCAAGTGCCTGACCTGATTAGCAGGAGTTAGCCAATGAGATATGTAAAGGTTAGCCTCTTTACTCTGTCGCCCTCGTCCTCGGCACAGTGTTTGTGCAGAAGGGGTGGGAGTTGGAACATTGGAGAATCCTATCAAATAAGATGGATCATGGGTACGGGAAAGGGGAGAATACAAGGTCTCATCATCGGTCACCTCACCCCCACTCCACAAAGACCCCTCGCCCAGGTGATCCTCCCGCACTGGTCCTTCCCCAGGGTCTGGATCCAAAGGCAATGGCAATGCCCTGGCCACCTGAGAGAGAGATTCCCGGGGACTGGTAGGTGAGACACCCTTTGGTTTCTCACAGATAGCAGTTAAAATCAAAATGCCACAAAAAGCTCCACTAATTACTCTTCGTACAGAACATTACTTTTGTGGGGCTACATTTCTTACTTCTTGAACTCTTTCCATGCTTTTCCAAGTCCTTTCAATATACCAGAGTGTATAAATTATTGGTAACTCATAAATTTGCAAAATGATGTCCAATATTATTTTTAAAACAATGGTGTTTGTTTTCAGGTTTCCGAAAAATGTCATATCTGTTTGTGTTCTGATTCGAGCTGGACAAGATTGTAGGATGTAAGAAAAAACTGCAAGCTAGAATGTGTGTACAATTGGTAGCATAGAAAACAAAGTATTCTTTTTTTTTTCTGGCTTTTACTGCTTCTGTCCCATCGTATTGCCTAATTTAAGAAATGTATTCCAGGATCACTGCAAGTCCATCAGTCCTTATGAAACCCTAATCTAAAAGTTGTACTTCTTCTTTCCTTACCTTGTCTTGACATTTGGTAATTTATCTTGTATGCACCTGCTGAAATTCTTCACTTGCTTCAGCAGAGGTAGCTGCAGGAGGGGTCAAGGGTTCTCCTTTGTAAAGTTTGATGTTGTGTAGGTGGATCCATGCTCTCCTCCCTTGTAACTTCACAGCACTAGGGCTTGCTTCCTCCACCTCATGGGGGGGGCCCCTCAAAACGGGGGTGCTCTAGGTAAGTTCAAATTTGCAAACCAGCACCTTGTCCACAGGATACGTGCTGAGAGGCTTAAGTGTTCCTTCCAAATCAATTGGTTGATAATCCTTTTTAATTTTCCCTTGACCCCTCCCGTCGATTCTGGAGCTGTTGAGACATAAAAGACACTTTCAGTCATTGGTTTCAAATAATCATACATTTCCTTGCCTACACCCCTCGCTACACTATGGTCATCTGTATTTGCCTTGGTTGGGGGAGTGGGAGGAGTTCTCAAATGGCACCCAATCACCAACTCATGGGGAGTTAAATGGTGATCTGAGCCAGGCTGATTCCGCAGTGCATACAGTGCAAGGGGTAGGTGATGGATCCATCCCTTCTTTAAAGTAACCTTCAGGTTCGCTATTCTTTCTTTCAAGAGTCCATTTAATTTCTCGCAAATACTGTTTGCTTGCGGTTGATAGGCCGATGCAAATGTGTGCCTTATACCTAAAAGTGAAACTATATTTTTCAATAGTTCATTTACGAAGTGCAGCCCATTATCGGATTGCAAAACTTTGCATACACCCCATCTTTCAAATACTTCAGGCACAGGGAAGTACATGGCACACACAGCATCAGGGTGCGTGCATGGACCCACATCGATCCATTTAGAAAAGGGACATACTACAACTAACATATTTATACCCATTACAAGTCTTCAGCAAATCTACATAATATATATGTAGATGTTGAAATGGTCCATTTGGTCTGGAGATTACTCCTCTCACTGTTTGCAAAGTGTGTCCTGCAGTACATTTTTGACACACAATACAGTTTATAATGAACTGTGCCACATGTTCAACTAGGTCCGGTGCGAACCACTCTTCTGCTATAGTAGCGCTAAACTTTCTCAAGTCACATGTGCTGGGTAGTGAAGCTGCTCCAACACTACTCTCAGAAAAGCTAGAGGCATAACTGTCTTTCCAGTGCTATCCTGTCACCACATTGCCTCAGTAGGGGATAGAGAACATCCCAGTTTTCTCCATTACTCTTTTTCCTCCTGCAATGCTTGTCCTTGTATTTCAATTAAACGGACGTCATATTAAATCCTTCCCCGACCAGCATGAATCGCCCTGTTGCCTGCCTTATATTTTTCTTTTCGCTTTCAAATGTAGTTGGGTAATAGGCTGCTCTTTTGGCCTCTAAATCTGCTGCTTTGTTTATGCGAGAGATTAAATCTGTTATCTTTAAATGGGCGGTGCACTTTACGATAGCTATGGTGTCTGGGAAACTCAATGCTTCAATTAGATTTTCTAATCACCTTGCATTTTGCACTGGAGTTCTGTCTGCATGGAGGAATCCCCTCCTCTTCCAACGTGACAGGCCTGCATGTACAGTTGATGTCACGTAGGCAGAGTCAGAGTACACAGTCACTTCCTCATCCTCAAAGCCCCGTAGCACATCAGTATGCACTGCTAATTCTTCAGCCTGTGCTGAGTAATTTGGGGACAATCTTCTGCTCATCATTACCTCAAACTTCTCGGTTCAGTTTTATCACTGCCGATCCAGTATGTCTCACCCCCATCTTTTCATCAATTCTTGACCATCCATCAATAAAGGACACTTTTCTTCTGTCTATGCCGGAGCATCTGGGATTCGTGTCCTGTTGTTTGTGCGAATGTCGTTTTGTGAGGGCAGATCCACACTCTCACTGTCTGGAGTGCTTGTGCTCGGAACACTGGTGGGACTCTTGCTTCTACTGCGACTCCCTCTTCGTCCGTGCACTCTAGCGTTGGCTTGTCAGGTGTTAGGAGGTGTTCCAGCAGATTCCTCCTCCACATCTACAGCAGTTCATTGAAGAAAAAAGGAAGTGTCCGGTAAGTTCCTTCCTTGTTAGGGCACCCCGGCCAGGGGACTCCTTCCCGGGGTCTTCGGGTTCTGGTACCAGGGCTCTTTCTGAGGTGTCCCGAAAGGGATCTAACCTGCACTATGAAGTTTCCTCAATATCCCCTTGTAAAGGGGCTGTCGGGACCGGATCTTCATCCAAGGTTCCCCATCTGGGGGCTAATGTTAAACCCAGTATTTCTGGACACATTGTCACTGGGGTAGTTCCCGAGGTTTCCAAATCTGTATCTAAGTGTCCCGAAACTCATCTCGAGGTTTCAAATCAAGGGACAAAAAGCACCAGGGTTACCCCCCAGGATCACTGACTAGGGGCTATCTCTACAACTGGCAGGATAGAGGGGCTCCCTATGAGGGCTCTGGATGTGACCCTAAGCCTTCCCACACAAAATCGAGTGGTCGAACCAATCCCACTGAAACACCTGAAGTCTTCAAGTACCGGTTCTGCCGAGATTCCCTCACTGAGGGCTAATTCTTCAGCAGTCTCTAAGGGGTTGTACAAGTGCTCTAGACTTGCCAGCACCAGCTCTGCTGAGGTTCCCTGTCACAAGGCTAAAATGGAACATAAGTCCCCTGGTACCCCTGTGGTGACAATGGTCTCACTGACACCTGTGCTGCAGTTCTCAGGCAATAACAAAATAGAGGTTCAACCCACGTGGTCCGTGGCGGCCATTTTGACTACCTCTCTCACACCAGCATTCTCAACGGCTGGTACCGAGAGGCCTGTTTTTGGGGCTAAGCAGCCTTTTCCACGTAATGTGAATAATAGGAATCTGTTCTGACCTCCGATGGATTAGCATGCTCATGTTCTGCTACCACACACAGTCTTACTCCCTCCTACGTCCGCTCCCTTGGTTTATGTGGATCCAGCTGGTGGAGGGCCGTCCTAACAACCAACCTCCTTGCAATCCTGGGGGTATACCCCTTCAGAGCGGCCTCTACCCACTCCGGTGACTTGGCCCTCTTCTGAGGGTGCGCTTTTTGGCAAGTTCCAGACTCTGGGATCTATTCAAAGAAATGTACCCTAAGCCTCCCGAGCTGCCACCTGCTCCGGCTACTTCTCTGCAGGCTCCGGTAGTGCCACCTCCACCTTCTCTTCCAGTGGGGCCCCCTCCTCAACCCCCATTGTTGCCTCTACTTTCACGTGTGCTTAAGACTCCTGTTGCACAGTCAGCCCATGGGGTCTGAGGTGCCACATGCTGTGGATCAAGATTCTGTTCCCAAAGCACTGGATGAAGATCAAGCGGACCAGGATGGCGACGACCCGCCCGCTCCATTAGAGCCTTTCATGACCAAGTAGTAGATATGATGGCGATGCTCGATATTCCAATACCTGAGCCTCTGGCTCTTCAGGACGGTTTACTTTCTGGAGCCCTTACTCTGTTGACACAGGAGCACACAGGCCTTTTCCCTCAAAAGGATGTCCTGGGTGAGGGAAAAACCTCATTCCGGGCAGCACGTGAACAGAAAAATTAACCCTCACTACAAGCTACACGCGTCAGAAGACACATGAATGCATGTCTGCTCCCCTCATCAGCGGTGGTGGCAGCAGCTACACTCCAGTCTAAGCCGTCCTCTACATCTTCCACTGCAGCCTCTCAAGTCCTTTCCAAGGAGGACAAGCTTATTGATGCCATTGGAAAAAAGGTATTTTCTAATTCGGCTCTTCAGCTGCAACAGGCTTATACCGAGGTCATCCTGGCGGCTGCTAATCTGAAGCTGTGGAAGGAGCTTGCTGAGTTTCAGAAATATATTCTTCCTGACAGGCTCGAAGATTTTAAGGGTGGCTTATCAGATGGCAAAGTTCTGGCTCAGGACCTGCTGGTGGCTGCGGCCCATCATGTCGACATTTCAGCTTGGGGCCTTATGGTTGGAGTAGACAGTTCCCTTTGAAGGTAAGGAACTATTTCACTCCTCCACTGATGAGGAACTCACCAAAACAAAGCCAAGCACGCAAACTGCTAAATCTTAGTTGGTCCTTGCCAAAACCCCAGCTAAAGCATCTTAAACTTGGAGGTCAGGGTCTCACATGAGGTCCTTCTCTGGTTTCAGAGGGTTCCAGGACCACAGTGCGCACCGGGCAGAAGCTCCTATTGGTGGCCCCGCTGCACGCAGTGAAGGCATGGTAGCCTGTTTTTCTCTCGGTCAACAGCTTCCTCTTCAGCATCTGTGGTTCTCCCCACCGATAAACCATCTAAATGATGCTTTCCATTGGTCTCAAAAGACTCTGGTAGGAGGATGAGTATTGTCTCATCTGGAGGCATGGCAGACCATCACAGAAGACCGATGGGTTTTGTCTGTCTTCTGCTTGCCCCTCCCTCCTACCCCACCCTCTCACCCTCTTCAGCACCTGGGTCACCTTCCCTCAGAGCCGAGGTACAGAAACTTCTAGATCTCAGTGCAGTGGAGCTGTTCCCTTGCAGGAGCAATGAGAGGGCTATTACTCCCATCTGTATACAGTGCCCAAAGAAAACCAGGCTGGCCTGTACCCTATCCTCGACCTCGCCAATTTCAATCTCTTTCTACCACAAGAGAAATTCAAGACGATTACGCCCAGCCAGATAAAGTCCTCTCTCCAGAAAGGGCAATTGGCTCAGTGTGGTAGACCTTCAGGACACCTACATGCATATATCCTGATCGGGAGCATGCATCGGAAATATCTGCGGTTCTCTGTGGGAACAGAACACTTCCTGTATCAAGTGCTAGCATTTGGTTTGAGCTCAGTGCTGTGTCTTTTATGAAGAAAATGGCGGTCATCGCTGCATTCCTCAGACTGCAGGGTGTTCATGTTTATCCATATTTGGACGATGGCTCTTGCACAGTCCTTGCCCACAAGCCTCAACGGCCAGTCTTCAGTCACTTCTCCACCTCCTGTTCCATCTCGGGCTGTCGGTCAACTGGTGGAAATCGTCTATGATGGTTGCCCAAGAAGACCTGATCTTTCTAGGTTTCCGTTGCGATACTTTCAGTACCAGAGTGTTCGTGATGGAGGACAGGATTGCCGACCTGTCAATCACATGCCAGTTTTTCCTGCAGTGCTCCCACATGTCGGCCTGGTGGTTCCAGAGACTCCTGGGGCTTATGACCTTTTGTGTATTAGCTCTACCTCTTGCATGACTGAAAATGAGGCAGACTCTGCTTGCTCTTCGGAGCTGCTGGTCTCAAGCTATGGATCAGGACTCCAAGATGATTCCAGTTCCATCCTCCATGATGGCAGATCTTCAATGGTGGTCTTCCGCAGCAACCTTTCAGTGGGAGCCTCCTTCCAGGTGCCCTGTCCACAAGTAACGGTTACTACAGACTCTTCCCTTCTAGCGTGGGAGCGTGGGAGGTGACACTGCATCACCTTGAGGTGTACGATTTGTGGACCCCCCAGGACAGACAGTCCCATATCGATTACCTAGAGCTTCTGACAGATTTTCTGGCACTCAAGGCTTTCCAGCCCTCTATCATCAACAATGTGGTTTGAATTTGCAAAGACAATTCTGTAGCGATGATCCACATCAACAAAAAGGGCGGCTCCAGGTCTCCTCCTCTGGTGGATCTAGCTATCCAAATTTGGAATTGGGCGATCCAGCACAATGTCTGGCTTGACGCAGTGCACATTCTGGGTTACATCAATGTTGCAGCAGACTCCCTCAGTCTCCAATCTCCGGCGAGTTACAAGTGGTAGATGTGCACTGATGTTCTTACCAAGGTCTTCCAGCAATGGGGTACTCCAGCGGTGGACCTCTTTGCAACCTCAATGAACAGAAAACTTCACCTATATGCTTCCAGGCACGGTCTCATTGTGTCTTCCTTGGGGGACGCTCTCGAGATCCCTTGGGACACCATGAAAGCTTACGCCTTCCCTCCTTTGCAGCTGATTAATCGGTTGCTCTGGAAACTCAGGGGTGCTTCCAACTGCACTCTCCTCTTCATAGCTCTTTGGTGGCCAGCCAGGTTCTGGTTTTTGAACTGCAGTACCTGTCTGTGGGCAACCTGATCAGGTTGCCGCAGATTCCCGACATTCTTCACCAGAGTAATCGCCAGTTGTGGCACCCCTCCCCACAATCCTTCAGCTTGGCGGCCTGGCACCTGAGATCCAGTCCTTAGCGCAGTTCAACCTTTCAGAGGATAACGTGTCCATAATTCAGACGGCACGTAAGCCTCTACGAGCCTCTACGAGGTACAAGAGCAAATGGCTTCGATTTTGTCATTGGTGTCTAGCTAAACAGCTTGATCCCCGACAGACTTCTATTGACCGTCTTGTCTTTTATATCAGACCTTGCAGCCTCTGGCATCCATGTCTTATCATGCAGGACATACCTATCTGCCAATGCGGCTTATCTGTCTACAGATGGGTGATCTTTTTCACTGGCAAACTCAGGCATCAAGAGACATTTTGCAGGTCTTCATCTGTTTCCACCGGTTAGGCCTCCTCACCCAAAATGGGATCTGAATGTAGTCCTCACCGCCTTGTGTCATAAACCTTTT
Source organism: Ambystoma mexicanum (assembly GCF_040938575.1). NCBI lineage: Eukaryota > Metazoa > Chordata > Amphibia > Caudata > Ambystomatidae > Ambystoma > Ambystoma mexicanum. The sequence continues at coordinate 611,281,580 of NC_090925.1, read as the reverse complement.
GAGCCTATGGCCACTACTGAGCTCAAGCACCTTTCTTGGAAAGTGGCCTTCTTGATTGCGGTACCATATGCAAGAAGTATAAGTGAGCTTCAAGCTCTCTGTCGAACATCCGTTCCTAGCTTTCCACAAGGATAAGGTTGTGCGTCACACTCATCCTTCTTTCCTTCCCAAAGTTGTCTCCAAATTCCACTTAAACCAGTCAATATCTTTAATGGTTTTCTTTCAAAACCTGGTCTCGGATGCCGAAAGAGTTTTACACAACCCAAGCGTCGGACGAGCTCTGAAGTTTTACCTCGACAGAACAAGCGAACTTAGAAGCTCTTCACAACTCTTTGTTACGTTTGGTCACCCAAAAGGGAAACCTGCCTCAAAAGCATCCATCTTGCATGGTATAGCTTCATGTATTGCTGAGGCCTACAAAATTCAAGGCCTTCAGGCCCCAAAGGGCTTTCATGTGCATTTGATCTGTGGCTGCTGTTGCCTTCCAAAAATATGTCCCTTGAGAGTCCACAGCCAAGGCTGTTATGTGGGCTTCCTCTTCGGCTTTTTGCAGACATTGGGCCTCATTACGAGTCAGGCGTTAAGGGGTTAATGGCACCCTAAACGGCGCCGACCCTTAACGCCTGATTACAAGGTCCCTTAGCGCCATGGTGATTTTAACACCTGCTTTTTGCAGGCGTTAAAATCCATGGCGCTAAGGGACCATGGTGCTAATTACGCCACCGTAATTTACGGTGGCGTAATTAGCGCCTTCCCCACTCCCATTATGCCCTATGGGGCAAAAATGGGAATGGGGAAGGGTAAAATGGGTAACTTACCGCCTGGGTCGTAATGAGGCCCATAGTCTTGACCTGAGACCCCGGGCTGATGCCCAATACGGCCAGGCAGTTCTTAAGAATTTGTTCCAATAATGGACGTTTCCATCCTCCCGCTTTCCTTTGGTCAGTGCTTCGGAATCTCCCACATGTATGGAGGAAAGGGGTGACAGGACGTAGGAGTATGACAAAGTTTCTCACCGAAATGATTACCTTACTCCTAGTCCATAGTCCCCTTTCCTCCATATGCATATGGAGGAAAGGGGACGTCGTCCCCGCTTAGAAGTATCCGATATTTTGCTAAATGATCCTGGACCTGGCGATAGAAAAGGACTGAAGGGCCATGTGCGGGCGTAGCTCAGGAAGGCGGGACTGCGGTCACATGCTGTGGCCCCATGTAAAAATAAAAGGACAAAAAAGTTAAATGTTTAATGCTTAAAAACTGCTCCCGTCCCGATGGATGGAATGTCCAACAAGTATGCAGGAAAGGGGACTATGGACTAGGAGTAAGGTTGTCAATATGGTGAATAACGTTGTCATTACTGAACACCCCATGGTTATACCGGAGGCATTTTCAATTGCAAATGCAGCTGCTGCTAAAGATTGCTCACATGGGTAGTGTCGCTTCATGACCTAATCTAAGATCCCACTACAATAAGCTAATGGCTTATGACCATGCCCTACTGTTTGTTTTCTGTGTAGGTACTGCTTTCATGACTTCTCCATTTGAATGGGAGAATGAATGAGAGAATAAGTAATATTTTTCAATATAATTTCGAACCATAACACAGGAGCTGTGCTGATTGCATTTTTTAATTAATGAAATCCCTCAGTCATTTCTTCTGTCCATATTTTTTTATTTGTAGCCGTCTGTGCCTCTGAGTCCTTTTAACAGTGGAAAAATATATGTACCATAATGAAAGACACAGGCCCTGCAATAATTGCATAGGCCTAAAAATTGTTGCATTTGTCTAACTGCTTTTGGCTGTTCTGTCCTCATTATAGCCTCTGCCCTTTCAGGTGTCACTTTTCTTGCTTCATGTGAAATCAACTGTCCTTTATGCAGTATTTGTTTTTGACAATATTGCAATTTCTACTTTTCTACTTTGTACCCTTTCTCTGCTAGTATAGTCATAAATTTGACAGTCTTCTCTTCAACTTTCGTCTGTCTCACTTCACAGTAAAATGTCATCAACGTATTGAATTATGGTACTTTCTAGTTGGACATTACCCAAGTCCATCTGAAGGACTCTATTGAAAATGCATGGGGACTCACAGTACCCTTGGGGCAAACAAATGTGTTTCAGGCAAATCGTTCTATACAAAAAGGAAGAAAAATCTTGGGTGTCTTCATGAAAGGGAATTGAGAATATAGCATGTTCAAATCTACAACTTTGAAATACTTTGCTTTTGACGGGATATTGCACAATATCGTCACAGGGTTTGGGACTAAGGGAAACGTTGCTTCTACTATATGGTCCAAATGGCAAAGGTCCTGGATAAATCTCCACAACCCCCTTTTTGATTTTCTGACAGGGTACACAGCCGTGTTATACAGGGAATCAGATGGTACCAGAATGCCTTGCTTCATTAGAGCAGATATGGTTTCGAATATACCTTCATCCGCTTCTCTAGACATTGGATACTGTTTTGCACATGGCACGATTGCTCCTGGTTTAAGATTAATTGTAACTGCTCCTGCTCCTACTTCTTTCAATAAGCCCACGTCATATGGACTTGTAGTCCATAGAATACTTGGCGTCTTTTCCAAATCTTCCTGAAAAAATAGCAGTTTCTTTTTTACCAATGCCATTCTCGGCAGTATTTCTATATTCTCTATTTTGATCAAATAAATGACATTTCAAAAGAATACGGACTCCTCCTCCGAATAGTCATCCCTAAATAACTGCTCATCTGTCAAGTCGTCAATCGATAACCTTCATTAAGGGCTATCACTGGTCTCCATCCCCTCCCCTCATCGTCTGTCCCATGAAGCATCACCCTTTCTTCTTCTAGTTCTAATGGGATAATTTGCCCTTACTCATCGTCCATAGGGATCTCTGGCCTGAAGAAAAACTTATCAGCTGTTCTCAATAGCTTACTGATCAATTTAGGGAACCATGATACAAAAATACTTCCTCATCTAGAAGTGCTCCTCGTAAAGCTTTCTTTCCTGTAAATGCTAATATAAACTCTCTCCTATTTACATAATGTATCCCTGAAGTTGAACACAGTTTTCTCATCAGTAAAAGTTATTGTCATGTTAAGTTTTGTCATCAAATCACACCCAAGTATGTTTACCGGTGTTTATCTAGAGTATAATAATGGCATAGACATGTCGGGTTCACCTATAGAAATTGGTAATTCGTCTGTGAAAGGAACTAAACTCATTGCCCCAGAGCTTTGAGCATTCATGGCAGTGCCTGACATTGGTTATTTGTCCTCGCTGACACAGGAACAAGTTTCTCCAGTGTCTGTGAAAAATGAAAAGCACTTTCCTCCTATTGGCACCTTGACCCTTGGTGGTCTGGTGTCACAGAACACATGAGGTCGCTATGTGGGCTGTCCTATTGTGGCTATACATTCATCCTTGTACCTGTGAAAGGATTCCCTCCTACCACAGTCAAACCTCCCGATTTGGGTGCGGCTACCTGCGTGGCTCCCTTATCCATGTGCCATTGTGATGCACTTGCAGGACTCAAGTCGAGTGTCCATGTGCCATTGTGATGCACTTGCAGGACTCAAGTCGAGTGTACGGTGTCCACCCACTATTTTCAGAGGGTGGACGCCGCCCCCCCCTAGGTATTTTCAGAGGGTGGACGCTGCCCACCCTAGGTATTTCAGAGGCCATGGATGGATGTACATAATAATCAAAAACGTGAATTATTTTTTTAATTATCTGCAGTCAGTGGGCACGAGAGCCGTGTGGAGCACTGGAGCCACTTTCATTTTGGCGCGTCCTGGGCTGGGCTTGCAGATGTGATTTCCGACCACTGTCTGGCAGTGCCACTGAGCCAGGGTGTGGCTGGTAACACAGGGAGTTGGCCTAGAGCCGAGAAAGAAAGCAGCAAAGCGGACCTGTGCTAACATGCGGTGAGTGACACCGGGTGGGTAAGTCAGTGAAATGCTTTTTCCTAATCAGTTAACTTTCCTGGCTCACCATAATCTGCCTCTGCCTAAATGTAAGGTACTGCTGGTGGGTCCATGCACGTCTACACATCCTAGGATGCCAGACCCGCACCTTGTGTATGCCATAAATAATGAAGGCGCCCAGGAATTCACCATTCCCATCGCATGGATTTTTCAGCGCCTGTACATTGCCTCCCCCTTTGTCCCCAGACGAAAAATCGTTTGCTTTGCTTACACTCCCCTTTGAGAGGAATGTGATTTCTCATTTCTCTCACGCTTTCTCTTTCCCCCATTTTTCTCTCTCTCGTCCTCTCTACAAACAGAAATAAACCCCAAATCAGGCGCTGGTACATCCGTTGACCAGTCCACCCCCACCAATAAGAGTTTCGTTTAATATGACAGCGCCTTCCATGCGCACAAAGACATGCACATAAGTAATGAGGCCAGATCTCCGGGGCCAGCCTGCCGAGCCCCCCGGGTCCTCTTTGCTCGGCACCCCATGCCTGGTCTCCAGATTTACTCTGCTTTTCAGGCACCTTTGTTCTCCTTTATCTGTTACATGCTATTTTAAGATACACTTTCGTTTTTTATTTATTCACATCTTCTGGTGGAGGCTGCTCCATAATAGTCTAACCCTGAGAAGCGTTTTCCAGTGTCTGTAGGGTAAGTGCAATGAGTTAAACACTTGCTTCAGGGATGTTTCTGAAAACTTCACTCACTAGTTAGAATCCGGGAATGTCCTTTCATCTGCCTGCAATTGACAAATTGTGTACCGTTACATTGGGTAATAAGAGAATTTAGAATGACAGCATTTGGAAGTGGGAGGAATCTCGCATAAAACACTATACAATATGGCATTTGTAATATTGGCCTACACGCAATACACCCTTTGTCCCAATACGAGCCCATTGTTCTCAGTGAGTGGCCTCTTTTGAAATTATTTCTTTTTGCCCCTTGATGATTGGCCTAAACAGAAACTAACAGCACATTGTCACTCCCTCTCGATTGTGTGGCGCTAGATGGAAAGAGCACTAGCCATGCTCAAGGTTTTGGCCGAGTGGAGTGCATGGAGACTTATGAAGATTGCCTTGCTGTGTTCAAGAGTATATGATTCTACACAGTGGTACACGTGTACCGAAAACAGTAGTGGCACTGTGGTCTCGGCAGGGGAGAGTTTTGGCAGAAGCACAGTGCAACATGTGACAAGGTGTTGCAGCCGGGGCATTGCAATAGTGTAAGTGACTAGTAAGTAAGTCTCCTACTGCAACTTTACACTTGCACAGGGACATGAATGGAGAAATCTTCTGTAGAGAATGGCAAATATGGTCGTAAAAAGTAGAGCAATGGTAAACCGAAAGAAATAAAAGTATGGAACACAGCTCACGACCATTCCCACTCACTTGCATCACTGCTTGTATAGACCTTATAGTTACACAATGACAGAAGAGGTTTGGACTTTCACCTCCAAAAAGAGAGCATCCATGGGAGTGGAGTTAGGATATCCAATGCCTCCAATGCATTTTTGAATGACCCTTGTTTAATAGTTTTATTTTCCGTTGACAAATAGTATTAAAACATACAGACCATATGGCGTTGAAGCGTGTATGCGGTAAGGACAGCAATTGGCCTCACAGCTTGGTAGTCGAGGTAAGGACAGCAATTAGCCTCACAGCTTGGTAGTCGAGGTGATGTTGCACTGCCTATGAACTTACTCGAGAACAGGAGGTAGACCGTACATGGCATCCAAGTGCCCATGTTTGGCAACCGCTTGACAACCAATGCTGCTTTTGTTTACGTGATGCCACAGTATGGCTCCCATTAGTGGCATTTTTGCATTGCACCCTTTGTCCTGATACAAGACTCCTTTTTTCAGTGAGCACCTTCTGGGGAATTTCGAATCCCATTTTCCCCAATGATTTTGTTTTAATTGACCTCAATATTTCTTCTTTTCTTTTGTTAGAATCCATTGATAACTAACCAGTGAATGCTTTTGTTTAGCAGATTGAATAGCTCTTTTAATAGGAGAAGTAAAAAAGAAAGAAAAAACAAAAAAGACCAGCTGGGGGTTGAAGCTTATGCAATTAGCCCCGGGGCTTGGCAGCTGAGGGGATCTTCTGCAGCCTGTACAATGACGCTGGATACGTTTAGATACTCCAACCAAGGATCCAACCATTTCATAACCAAGCAGTTTATTCGTTTCACCTCTACAAGCAGTCACACTTTTAGAAATGGGTGCTAATGGGATGCCTTTCTTATTGTTTTTTTTGTTTTAATTTGGGGGTTCTTTGGGATGATGGCACCCCACTGATGTCGACATGGTACCCCCTACAGATTGCCCAATGCCACCTCTGGCCCACCCAAAATCTGTAAATGTCTTCTCAGCAGGAAAATATGCAACTCTTTTAATAGTGAATAATACAGCTCGTAATCTTGATGTTCTTTTTGATTCTTCACTGTCTTTCTCTACTCATATCCACTGTTTCTCGTTCCTTTCGCTACCAACTCTTTATTACTGTAAAAGCTCATTGCTTTCTTACCTTTCCCTGTGATAAGCTTCTCATCTCCACTTCAACATGATCATACCTTGATCATGAATACACACAAAGTATAGGAACCTTTGATAAAAGACAGTCTGAATAACACTGTGCAAATACAAAATACTAAGTCTAATTGTGACTTTTTGTCCATGCTTTAACAAATCTCTCTCTTAGTATGTTTTAACCATCTACTTTGACAATTCTGTTTAATTCACTGTTTATGTATCTGAACAATCAATGTACAAAAAAATCCTCATTGTATTGTTTAGAACTATTTTCTTTCATTTTCGTTGTACATCGGACATTTTAACCAATTTCCTTCTTGTTTCATTAAAATTTATGGTCAGTTTCGCTCCAGTTGTTGTTCTTGGTACTTTCCTATTTTCGGACTCTTTAGGAGCAGAACATACATTGGTTTGGTAAATTTAGCATAAATTAGACCTTAACTTCTTTGTCAACTTACAGTGTGAGTTATATTCTTCTTTGTTTACTTTGTACTTTGCCCCGAACCCACACTGAACACGCTGGGGGCGCCCCTATTTTTTCGTAAAACATTCTCATCTCCACTTCAGCATTTTCTGGTCTTCCTGCATCTCATCTTGCTCCTCTTCACTCCATTTATCATTCTTCTATTCAAGTTCTTTGTACTCTTGCTCCTCGACATTCAATCACTTTTGCTCTTGACTCCTTGCATTGGCTTTCCTTTCAAAATCATGTATTTTTTATTATATTTGTTGATCTTTTGGTTTTCTGTTTATCTGTTGACGTAAATTGTACCATTGGTTACTCTGTACAGCACTTGGGCATTAAGCACAATAGAAGTTCAATAAAAATACAAAAGAAAAAAATAATGCAATAGGTATTTTTTTTTCTTGTGTGATTGTTTTTGTCTGCTGAACTGTAATAAATGCTATAGTCAATTCCTGCATAAAGCTTTTTTTTGGTTTGGGTGAAACAAAACAGAGTCTGAGTCAACTGATGTTTTCTCTGGCTTGGATGCACCACAGGAAATGCAGTCTACTGTGGCCAGATGTGTGCAGTAGCCCGTAAAAAGCACACAGTGCAATGGATGTCAATTCCGGCGAGGTCACATCTGGCGAGGTCACTTCCCTTTAGCTATGCTAATGAGTCCCCCCACTGCTTTCTTTTAGGACTTGACCCCTGTGCACCTGCCTTTTGCATCGGAATTTATTGCACTTGTCTCTGTGCCAGATGTGTCTGCATAGGTGCCTGCTGTTGTTGCCCCTGCAGTGATTGCATCTATATTGGGACTTGTTGTATTTGCTGTGATTGTGGTGCATATGCCTGAGGTTGCATGTGATCTTGGGTGTAATATCCTTATGAATCTGTATTATACTGTGACGCGTATCCCATCCTCCTCTTGTATATTGCCAGTTCTGTTTTTGCATGCCTCCCCTGCTTCTGCATACTCTAGATAAATGTCTTAATTCACTGCGTTGAAAGGCCACCATTAAATCCTGCCCTTCTTTGAACATTTTGAAATCCACCTCGTCGTCCTCCTCGACGTCCATTCGCTCTGCCTCTCAGCATACAATGATACCCATTCTGATCCTTGACATATGCCACATTATCCTATTGCAGTAACTGTACTATTTGTGCCGCCGCTTCCTTATTACTGGTCAATACCGCTCCTTCTATGGATCATTTTTCCACACCAACTTTGCCGCTTCCCGTTTTCTACTCTTGGCTTTCTTTTTATCTTTCTCCCTCAATATTCTACAGTAAAGCACAATTGCCAATTGTATCTCCGGCCATGGTTTTGCTTCCGTTCCCACTTGTTTCTTTAGTTGCTGCTGCTGCACTGGCTGTGGCAGTCCTTGACATAAAATATGATGGAATAATGCTACTGTCCTTTTCCAGGATTCAAGGGTCTCCAAATTCCATCTATCCTGAATCTTCTGAATAAAGACATCCATTGTGCAGTGTGTTTTGTGCTGTGACTTTCATATATCCTGCTCTTTTCCAAATGTCTTCAGCTCTCTCCTCTAGAATAGTGGATAATAGGCCTTTAATGTCACCTATAGTCGTCCTGACGTTCTTTTCTCTAATTCAGAGATCCACTTCCCCGCACCGGAAGTTAAACTTGGTAGTGTGCACTTCCATGGTATGTATTGTGGCCAACCCCCTCCTTTCTCTTATAATGGTATTTGTGACAACCTTGATTCATGATCATACCCGCCCACACTCCTTGCCTTCCATGAAGCATCGTCTTCACCCATTTGTTTCCATCCTGGCAATGCCCTTAATCTGCTTACATAAGGTGGTGATATATTTCCTGCACTGCGCAATCATAGTTGTGGTTGTTCAGTATATGGTATTGGTTCTGTTTTTTTTTCTAAGGGGACCTCTAAATCCAACCATTTTACCCCTTTATGTAAGCTTGATTCTCTTGAAAATCCATATGCACCTTTGCTTTGTGCTTTTTCGTCTTCCTTCCTTCCTTTCTTCATCGGGCATCATTATGCCCCAACTCGTATGACTTATCTTCCTCTACATCATCAAGGTCTAACCTGGTTAAAGACATTGTTCTATAATCATCTGTTATGACGTCCACTGATTACTTTCAGTTCCCCTTAATGGTGGACTTTGAGTATTTTCTTAAGTTTCATACTGTCCTCTATCCCTCATTTGCCTTTATAGGCTCCCAAGCCTCGGCTCTGTCTTCTGTATCCTGCCCACCAGCCCATGCTGATTGTGGCATTCCTTGCAGTTCCCTTCAGGGCTGTTGTGATCCTCTTTCTTCTTGCAATTATTTTTGTGCTTCTATGGGCACTGTGCTCCTATAGCATAAATATTTAATCTCATAATTTTTTAATCTCATACTCTGATTAATTTCTTCCTCTCTTCTTCTCATTTCTCTTAACTCGTCTTCCTCCCGCCTTCTTTGCAACCTATGTACTTTCATTTTTTGTGTTATTCTGCCTCTTTTTGTTTCTCTTCTAATCTTTCCTTCTCTTTTCTCATCTCACATTTTTTCAATTCTTCCCTTCGCTTATACTATTTGTCCCTTTCTTCTTTATATAATCTCTCTTCTTTCTTTCTCCCTTTTATCTCACTCTTCTTTCCTCTCGAACTCCATCAATACCTTTGGCATCTAGTTTAAGCAGGCTCTGTCCTTCCATCCATTTGTTCTGTACTATTGTCAAATATTTAGCTGTATCCTTTGTTCACTTCTGTCTCTATGCCTTTTCCTCTATCTCTATCTGCCTGTCATGTCTTCATCACGTGTTAATATATATGGGCGTTCTCGATTCCCACTCTCTTCCTTAGTATCGTCACTTCTACAGGCAGGGGGCACATATGTTGATTAACATACCCCGCTGCTGCCTTTAATTACTTCAAGGGACAAAATCCCTTCTCTTCAGTGTTTATATCTTGTTTTTCAGGGGGTGGGATAGGAGCCGAATGTATTAAATCTTCTCCTTTATGCTGATTAAGCATCCATTCCCTCTCAGCTGAATCTTCTTTCTCACTCTGGTACATTTTCCAGTTCTAAAACTGCCAATGTTTTCTCTAACTTTTTCCCTTCATGAGTGGCTTGCAAGTATGCCGTCATGTGACGCAACATTGATTTCGATAATGATCCTTCTGGGGGGCCATGACATAGTGTTTTATTAATCGTACCCTTGACCCACTCAGAATGATATTTCCTGATTTTTTTACTGTATATCTTGGCAATGTTCTACATAGGTGTAAAAGAGGTGCGTCCTCCAGAGGGGAAAGTCAGTTTAGACTGCCATTACTTACCCAGTTTATCATTCTTCTTCCTAGGTTTATTAAATATATCATTTTAATCTTTTTGAGCAAGCACCATCAATCGCCGCTCATAATCGTAAATGAAAAAAATGTTTTACAAACTCTTTGTACCACTGTTCTTCTCGCTCCTTCATGTACACTTTCTATTATTTTTTATATCATGCTTTGTCTTTTAGTATCTTATGGTTCTCTTCTTTATTTTTATATTAATTTCATCTAATTTTAACCTCCTGATTGAAGTCAATCCTTTGTTAACAAAATGTACCAAAAGTCACTTTTATTTTTTTTTCATATCTATCAGTTTAAACGTGCAAAAGCTGTATAGAAACATATAATATCCCCTACATCTGTGCACATTTCAATTTGTTACACTACGTACGTCTTCCTTTACCCTTCTTAGTAAATGTATCTCTTCTCTTTTATTTACTCCGTCTCAGAGTTTAATACACACCCTGGTTATTGATTCTATGCCTTAGGAATCCTTAACACTCCTATACGGAGCTATGGCATCTATTCTTTCAGTTCCTTCCATCCCCAGAAATTCGAGGTATCCTTCTCTCTTCTTTAAAATTCCCAAAAATCCAGTTACTCTTTATATATATCACACCACAATACAATCCCTCCCCCATTTATCTTTTGCCTGATTCAACACACAATTGACCAGTCTGCAGTCAGTCCGCGGAGTGCCTGCGGGGACCGGACAGGAATTTCTTTAAAGGGGGACCTGCCAGACAGATTTCGAACATATGCTCTTTTACGCGCCGTTCTCTGCAGGAAACTCCCCAATCGTCTGGCTAATGATAGGAGCAGGCGATCGTCCGGGGTCTGTGTCTAGATCTCGGTTGTTTGACCCAAACCATCGCACTGCTATCAAATGTGCTGTAGCACTTTGTAGCACTTTGAAGTGCCCTCTATGCGCTAGATGGAATTACCAATAAACATCTTAAACCAAATAATCAGACCGACCTAAGAAAGATGGTAAAATACTGCTTTATTCACGATTACTTTGGGCCTCAATACACGGACGGCGGTAAGGGTTTACCGGTACCAGTATTTTACTGGTACCGGTAAAACCTTACCGCCTTACTACGAGTTCCCTTTGCGGGTTGGAGAATTTAACGCCTGCTTTTTGCAGGCGTTAAAAACCAACCCGCAAAGGGACCAAGGAGCTAATTACGGTACCGCAATTTGCGGTGCCGTAATTAGCACCTTCCCCATTCCCATTATGCCCTATGGGGCAAAAATGGGAATGGGGAAGGGCAATGGCGGAAGGGGGAATTACCGCCCCACCAACCTTGGAATAGGGCGGTAATTCCCCTTTCCACCAAGGCGGTGCCGGTATTTTACCACCGCTGTCCGTGTAATGAGGCCCTTTGTCTCAAGGTATAGGTTTCTCTTTGTGCTTGAGTTACACTGTCCATTTTAAGTGTTTTCATATTGTTTTTAGATTGGTTCATATATCTCCCTTATGATATCGTTCTGTCATCTTCAGACTTGGTTTAGAGTTCATCCATATTACTCGAATTCGCATCCTGACATCTTTGTAGTGGGCACCCTTCTTGGTAGCATTCTTCCACTGTCTCAACATGAGGGTATCTTCTGAATGGCTGGCGGAGTGCATATCGGCTTTCATACAATCGATGCGATATGGACATGTCGCATAAACACGTGCATGGGTTCCCAATTGTAGCTCTACATCTGCTGCTCCAGTCAGACAGGGGTGAGGGGGCAGGGACCATAGGGGAGGTGTCCACCTGCTCCTCTACAAGACTTTCGAGAGCGCACAGTTTTACTCAACCCTGTGCAGGACCACTCTGGTATCTTGGCTTTTGTGGGATTGTACCCCAGTCACTCTTTAGCTTCTTTACTTTCACAATTTGTTTTTCTTGGGGTTTTCAGCTCGCTCTTCCTGTCTCACACAGCTCCCCTCTCATGCTCTCTATTTTGTTCCTACTTCAAGCCTCGCACAGCTCCCCTGCACTTTCGGACAGTGTTTCAGTTTCAAGAGTCTTTTGAAAACGTGTAAACGTACACACAACCACTCTATTACTTTGTTCCCTTCGCTTTCACAATTATCGTTTCGCATTACAGTTCACAACGAACAATTGAAGCTTTGTTTGTTTGTTTATTGATTTGTATGGTGCACCAGACCTGAAGGTATCAGGGCGCAGTCATAAGTATACTTTCAGCTTTAGATACACAGATTAAAGTGGGATCTACAAAAATTCAAAGGTCATATACATACAGAGGTAACAGCAAATCAGCAAAAATGTACAGTAGTTATATACAACATGATGCAGAGGATAATACAGTAAGGCACATGTGGGGTCATGGATATTAGGTGGGTCAGTGGTCCTTGGCTATGAGCCAGTTAATGGTGTTATGCCTGAAGTTAAGAAAGGTTTGGTCCGCTCTCAAGGATGGAGGGAGAGTGTTCCAGTATTGCACCGCCTTAACAGGGAAGCTACTCCCCCTCCACCCCCCGGCTTTTGTTAGTTTAAATCTAGGAACAACTAGGCAGGGGGAGTTAGCTGTCTTGGTGGGGCGTCTTGTGGATTTTCTGATGATTCTCTCCAAGAGCTAGAGAGGTGCAGCTTTTTTGAGACATTTATGGGTTGGCAAGATGGTTTTAAGCAAGACTTTGTCACTGATGGACAACCATTTGTTCTGTCTCCTCACCTCTGAGATAAGGTATCTTCTAGGTATGCCCTGTGCAGTTCTCAGAGCATTGTTCTGGAGAATTTGGATTTTATTGACAATGAGATAGCTTGCGCCCAAGTACAAGGCATTGCAACAATCCATTTTGGACAGGAGAGGGGCTCTGACTAGTATAGTGCAACGGTCCTTGGAGAGAAAAGGTTTACCGGCTCTGATCAGCTTGCAAGCATATGCAGTAGCCGAGGCCATGGCATTGACCTGTTTGCCTAGTGTGAGGGTTGAGTCTAGGTAGAAATTTACCTCTTTTACATCTTTGATATTTCATCGATGTTGAATGAGGTATATTTGGGGTTGAGTGACGTCCCGAGTACAAGGAGCTTGGTTTTATCGTCATTCAAGCATGGGCCGTGGGCGACCATCCATGCTTGGATGATTAGATACATTTTGTTTACTAAGGCCATATGCTTGTCATAGTCCCCAGGTAAGCGGTATGAGGATCTGGGTGTCATCTGCATAGTTAGTGTAGGCGACACACAGATGGTCCAGATCATCGAATAGAGGCTTTGTAAATATGTTGTACATTGTTGGTGAGATGCAGGAACCCTGTGGCACACCACATGTAATTGGAATTGGGTAAGCAGCCGCTGAGGGCGAGAAGACTCTCATGGTCCTATTATTCAGAAAGGATTGAATCCATGCTATAGCGTCCTGGGAAAAATGGGTGGCTGAGTCAAGGTGTTTACATAGAACTTTATGGTCCACCAGTTCGAAGGCGGCAGATAGATCAAGGAGAAGTAGCAGGGCTGTTTTCCCCTTGTCTTTGAGTTCGTCGATCTGGGTTTTAAGATCAATCATAGCCGTTTCGGTGCCGTGTTGAGGCCTGAAGCCAGATTGGCGGACTCCCAGGAGGTGATTGGACTCTACTCCTGTATCTGGTGGTAAGCAAATCTGTCTAAGATCTTAAGTAGGTAAGGTACTGTTGTGATTGGCCTATAGTTGGTGGGAATGGATGAATCTAGAGATTGTTTTTTTAGGATGAGTCGGACCCATGACTGCTTTAAATTGCTGGGGACGATACCAGATAAAAATGAGGCATTCATTAGTTTGGAAATGAATCATGCCAGGTCTCTAGCGGCATCTTTGATAATCTGGACTGGGCAGCTATCTCCCTGACAATTTGAGGGTTTGAGGGATAATATGGTTTTTCCGACCTAAAGGATAGAGACTTGAAACGTTGAGACGGTTTAATTGAGTACGTTGGGGTACTAGCAGGTGTGTCTAGGTTAGGTAGATTCACTTTTTTTTTATCACAATCTTGTTCTGGAGAAGGGCAATTTTATTCGTTAGGGCAATCTGTATATCAGTGCACCAGAGTTTGTCCTTCAATCAGTTTTCTGTCAGAGGTATGCGGGCTTCTTTCTATCTCTCTTAGAATAACAAAGAGTTCCTTAGTGCTTGAACTCACTTGATGAATCCTATTGTTATATATTTCCTGTTTGGTGTGTATTATTTCTTTTTTTATATAGGGCCGAGATATTGATCAGGTTGGTTTTATTTTCAGCGGTAGGTAGGTGTCTCCAAAGGACTTCACATTTTGTTTTTTTGGCTCTCTGCGTTTTAAGTTGGGGAGTGAACCAGGAGTTCGGGTGAGCTCTAAGTTTACTTTTTCTCATTTTTAGTGGGGCAATAAGGTCTAAGGGCCTCATTGCACGTTAGGCGGTAAGGGTTTACTGGTACCGGTAAGGGCACCGGTACCGGTAAACCCTTACCGCCTTACTACGAGTTCCCTTTGCTGGACCCGACTTTAACGGCTGGTTTTACCAGCTGTTAAAGTAGGGTGTCGCAAAGGGACCTTGGAGCTTATTACGGTACCGCAATTTGCGGTACCGTAATTAGCGCCTTCCCCATTCCCATTATGCCATATGGGGGCAAGAATGTGTATGGGGAAGTGCCTTGGTCAATGGGGAATTACCGCCCCGCTCACCTTGAAGTAGGGCGGTAATTCCGCCATCCACCAAGGCGGACACGGTAAAATAACGGCGGCAACCATGGGGCTAATAGCGCCATGGTTACCGCCTACCGTGTAATGAGGCCCTAAGGCTTTAGTCATAGTACTATTATGCTCATCTACTAGTGTGCCTAGGTCAGTTGTATCTGGCAGGGAGTTAAGGGTTGGGATTATAAAAGGTATGATCTTATCCGCCATAATGTTCCCACTAAGGATAGGTGGTGCTATTAAGTTGATCTTAGTGGTGGGGACATTAAGTGAAAGGGTGAAAAATGGGAAGTGATCTGTCCATAGTTGAGGAGTTATGGAGGTGATTGATGCATTGCAATTGAGGTCTGCCACCCAATCTAAGGTTCTGCCTTTGTTATGGGTGGGCTGGGTCACTCTTCGGTGAGCACATTGGAAATTGCTATGGCTTGCTGGTCACTGGGATCGTTGAAACCAAGGTTAAGATCCCCAAGCAATAGTATTTGAGAGGCGGCTTTTGTGTTGTCAGATAATATTATGGAGATATCCTCCTCGAATGCACCGATGGGACCTGTAGGTCTGTATATTAGATGGGCTGTAAGAGTTTGGGAGTCAGAAATCGGTAATTTGACCAATGGTGAAGGAGCTAGTCTCATAGCTGAGTTGGATTTGGTAATGACTGCTATAGCTCCCCCTCTAGAGTCAACCCTATCTGCTCTAAAAATGGTAAAATTGTCAGGTACTGCAAGTAGGAGGGTGGGGCCCGCTGCTGCGTGTAGTCATGACTCTGTTATGGCTAAGAAGTCATAATCTTCAGCCTGGATCAGGTCAGCTATCTCGATAGCATGTGCCACCAATGATCTGGTGTTGATTAGAGCACCCTTGATGATGGGGGTGTTGTTAGGCAAAGAGCTAGAGGGTTTGCCCTGACTTACTTCTTTGACAGATGGAGAGGTGGCAGGTTTGCCCTGGAATATTTTTTTGTTGGTGTGAACGCTAGCCTTTGATGTATTAGTAGTGGGTGAAGCATTATCTTTGTTTCTGGAATTAATTTTGGCAAGTGGGCATGACCCCAAGGGTGGGGGGTAACATGTGTTGTCTATAGTTCTGGTCAGTGGCTCATGGAGTCTAGTTAATCTAGCGCAGAGTCTGATGTTTCTCGTTTTGGTGGAGCACAGTAGGTTTGTTTTGATGAGACCATGGTTTAAATTCTAGTATATAGGTGGCCGTTGGTCCTGCCTCAAGGTGCAGAAGTGTTCAGGTTGGAGGAGTTTAGTATCTACAGAAGGCCATGGTAGAAATGTAGTAGGTTTGATAGGCTGTTGGTTGAACTTCAACGGGGGCAGGAAAGATACCCATTAAAGGTGCAGATATATTTGCCATAATCGGGTATTGTACGTTTATATGGTTGTATCCTACAACTGTGCCCAGTTGGCCTATTGCCAGTAGTGTGCGCAGTAGGTTTGGTAGCAGGTAGGTAGTAGCGTACATAATGCACATATGATGCACTATGGTTGGCCACAGAGTCAGATATTGGCAATTGGGCACAGGTCAGGTTCAAATGCAGAATCAAATATTAACATTAGGCAATCCACTAATTGCATGGGACGTTGGCCAACACTAAGTTCAATGCAAAGTCGGGTGTTATCATGGTGCATGAGTTCAATTCAGGGCAAATGCAGGTATTTGTATTGGGAGACAGCATAGATCAGATGCAGAGACATACATTATTATAAGAGATTTAAGTGCAGAATAAGCTACATTAAAGGCAGTGCATGGGCCCCACTTCAAAGCAAAGTCGGGTATTAGCGTTGGGAGTAGGTTAGATTTAAATGCAGAATCATATAAAAACGTTAGGCACAATCAGAAAGTTGGCATTAGGCACTGCACAAAGCTAAATCCAAAACAGACTCAGGTGTTAGCATAGGGCATGCATCTAATTCAGGACGGGCGCCTTTAGTGCGGTGCCTTCAGTGTGGGTGTCGGTTTACGCCTACCGGTCCACCCTATTGAGTGATATAGATTCTGGCACCCGATTGGCTCCGGGTGCTTAGGAAGTGTTGGGTCTTCATCAGAAAAAGGCGGCGGCCATCTTTGCAGCAACACTTGCTGTAAACTTCTTAGTGGCCTTTGGTATCAAATGAATCAAATACACACGCAAATAGGGGCGCAGGACCATCAACGCTCATTCCACGCACTTGTGTAAAATAATAAAGGGGAAGTATCCCTGGATCAGCAGATTGAAACGATCACTGGAAATAGACCCTGAAGTGGTAATGGTAATGCCTTCTCTTCAGCGCGTTTTTCGTCCTACACTTGTTCTTCCCTTGCAACAAATTATCTCTTGCGCTTCGCGTCTTTCTCCAACCGGGCTCCTGTCTCACTTTGTACTCACCAGTTTTGATTTCTTCAGCGTAGTTTTTGCAGTTCTCATGTTGCAGTCAGGGGCTCCTCCCCTGCCTTTCAGGCACTCCTGGGCTGTCTCGCTGGCCCATGGTAATGAGCACCTCTTCAAGGAATTTTCTTCAGAGATCAGCATACCATGCAATCACCTTCTAGCTCCTTGGAAACATGGCTCCCTCGCCACACTTTCTCAAACCACAGGCTCTCAGCATCTCAGTGCTCTGTTCTCTGACAGCAGAACTCTGGGTGCTCAGGCTTTCCCAGTTGCCTGTTAGCTCATTCTCTGACTCAGGTTCCTTCTCGGGCTCCAACTCGTACTGCTTTGGCTTTAAAATCTGGCTTTGGACTGAGAAGGGATGCCCTGCTGGATTCAGTCATGCGGCCTCCCTCCTGCTCTCCTAACTGCTTCTCCCTCTGCTCTCTCAGCAGCCTCCTTTCATACGCCAGGATTGTATCATTGGGCTACAGGTGTTTGTCAGGATTGGGCTTGCCTAACCATCAATATTCCAATTAAGATGACATGCCTGTCCTTTAGTCCTGAAAATAGTCAAGTGGAGTCTGGTATGAGTGGTCAGTGTTAAATGCCTGATCCTGCCTGACTCAATTTATGGGACAACCTAATGGTAGTTGGTGGCAATCTTTCCTCTGTTTCTCAAGATGTTTCTCATAGGTAATCTTCACTACTCTTGGTTGCCTCTTCTTCTTCTTCCCAGTATTAGTCAGAAATGGGGAGGGGAGATGGAATGGGATTGCAAATATCCCATGAAAGCAGAGGAAGGGGTTTCAGAGGGGAAATGGGGAGAGAGGGAGATGCGGTGTGCTTGGAAATACCCCATTAAGGCTGAGGGAGAGTGGGTTGGTATACAATTGGAAAAGGGGGAATACCATGTCTTGCCCTTGGGTATTCTCCCCCCAACCCCTCACGATTCTCCACACAGGTGTTCCTCCCTTGCTTGTCCACCTCCAGGGTCTGGATCCAAAAGCGATGGCCCTTTCCTGAACACCAGAATGAAGGATCATGGGGGGAATAGGTGGGAGAACACAGTCAGGTTTCTCACAATGGGGAAAGAGGAGATGCATTTTGTGTTAACAGCAGCCTAGAAGGATTGGAACATGTGGGGCTGTGATACTTTGCTTGTATAAATGTAATTAAGAGATTGAGACAATAAGTAGTTTTTATGGGTTAAGTAAGACACCCAACAATTTTATTAACTGTAACTCTTTTCTTTCTTTCAGGTTTAAGGGTAAAAAGGATACGTCTTGCAACTGGACTCTACAGGAAATAGCTTCTATGCCAGTGTGTTCTTGCTCTCAGAATGTTCAGGTAAGTAACTTTTCAAACATGCACTGTCTGCATACTATTTCAACATCACATCTTATTTCTCTGTGTTTAAAATCTATAGGTTCTTCTTTTAAGATTATTATGTCTTTCGGTAACCACCGTTTCCCTTTATATCTTTTAACTTCTTCTTAGACCTTTGTTTCACTTTCCTTTATATTGGCCTTTACACTTGTTGGTTTTCATTTCTGAATTCTCTTGTAATGAAGCTCTCTGTTAATAAGCTTCCCTTCGTATTGTCTTTCAAACTTTAGGAAATATAGAATATACCTTTCACAGTCATAATGGATGACCCACAAATCCACAGTGAGTTGTAAACAGTATTGCATTTCAGTAGTAGACCTTATGGTCTGTTCGCCTCTCTTCTCTCTCACTCTCTCCACGAATGGTTTTCTATTCAATTGTGTCATCCGTTTCTAAACAGGTTCGCAAGATGGCTCATTCAATACTCTCAACACATCGAAGCATCATTTCCTTTTACTCTCGTCTCGGCTTCCCGTTACATCAACTGGCCGTCAGCTGTTCATGAAGTCCTTTCTTGTCTTTCTTTCGATAAACGAAGAGACCGGCTTCCAGGGCAATCACAACCTCAGCGCGTCAGACTCACCCCGAGATGTGTGATGACCTTGTTGGCTGCTTCGCTTATCAGCTAACGCCTCCAGCTGATCAGTACCTCGTTTGAGAGAATCGGCTCCTCTCCCCTTCTGGTCCGTCAGGAAGCGTGACGCTGTCCTCCCCTCTCGATTCGTGCTGTAATCGTGACGGCATCTTCTCTCCTTTCAGGCAGGCTCTGTGCGCAACGGCGCCCTTTCCCACTTAACAGTATACAGCGTTACACCTCCTTCTCCCTCTCGTATCAGGTTAGACCGCCTTTCCTTCTCTCTATCGGGAACACTGGGCGAATTAGTCGTCTCAGCTAAACAAAGAAAATGTAAATAATTGCTCTCAGCGCAATGGCGCATAAAAACTTCATAACTTGATTCAGGAAAACTTCTCCCTCACGGACTTCAATAAGCCCACGTTTAACCGTCGTTCTCTGGATTCTCCGTCACCTCCTTTGTTTCCTAGCAACGACAAACCAAGCAGTCCACATTAGAAGAGGGCACCTAGTGAAGGCCTCCTTCGTTTACAAACATAATCATTTCACTTTGAAAGTAAACGTTCCAATGTACTTTATAGACTATTAGCCACTGTTAACCAACATTTCATCACATAACCACTCTACTAACCCCTTACGCTCGGGAAGGGTTTCAGCTCTGGAGAAATAATCAGCTTGAGTTAGTAATCGGCCTGGTTTATGGACGGTTTTAAAAGAGAAGGGCTGGAGAGAAAGAAACCACCTGAGTATTCTTTGGTTTGTGTCTTTGTTACGTGATAGCCATACAAGAGGAGCATGATCTGTTATTAAAGTGAACTCTCTCCCAAGTAGGTAATATATTAAAGCTTCAATGGCCCATTTCACTGCCAAACACTCTTTTTCTATAGTTGGATACCGTAACTCGTGCGGAAGCAGTTTCGGCTTATAAACAGTATTTGTCTTTCCTTCTCCCCCTGGTTTTGGAATAAAACTGCTCCGAGGCCTGTGCCGGAGGCATCAGTATGAAGGAAAAGCGGAGCCTCATAGTCTGGGCAATGCAAAACGGCCTTATTTGTTAGGGCTTCTTTTAAATAGTTGAAGGCCTTCAGTGTCTCCTCTATTTGCCAAAACTTTTTAGGAAGCAACGTCTTCTTCAGTAAATCTGTTAGCGGAGCAGCCAACGTAGATAAATGCAGAATAAACCTCCTGTATTAGCCTATAAACCCTAAAAATGCTCGCACTTGTCTCGGTTTTTCTGGGAATTTCAATTGTTTGATTGCTTTTAATTTCTCTTCTTGAGGTTTAATAATTCCTTGACCGACATAATATCCCAAGTATTTAGTGTGGAAGTTTGCCATATGCGTTTTTTTGGGATTTACATGTAACCCTGCTTGCTTCAGTGTTCTAAGTATGGCCTCTAAATGTATCAGATGTTCCGGCCAGGTTTGACTGTAAACTATGATGTCGTCTAAATATGCTCCAACATATTGTTTGTGTCCTTTTATAATATAGTTCATTAGCCTTTTGAAAGTAGCCGGGGCTCCATGTAATCCGAATGGCAATACAGTAAACTGATAAAGCCCTGTGGGAGTGGCAAATGCATTTTTTTCCTTATCAGGAGGGAACAAGGGTATTTGCCAGTAACCTTTGGTCAGGTCTATTGTTGTTAGGAACCTTGCCTTTGCCAGATCATTTAGTAAATATCTATTCTCTGCAGTGGGTAAGCATCGAATTTAGAGATCTCATTTAATTTTCAAAAATCCATACAGAACCTGACACTGCCATTGGGCTTTGGTACCAAAACCACAGGTGAACTCCAATCACTATGGGATGGTTCAATTACTCCTAAGTCCAACATCTCTTGAACCTCTTGGTTAATGGCCTTTGTCTTCGCCTCAGGTATTCTGTATGGCCTTAGCCTTACTGTGGTCTCAGGTTTGGTGGATATGTGGTGATAAGTCAGATTCGTCCTCCCCGGTAAAGAGGAGAACACTTCAGCAAACATACTTGATAGCGATGATAGCTCCTTTTTTTGTACTGATGACAAATCCTGTTTAATGTTCAAACTTTCCAACCCTAACTTCTCATTGGTTTGTGGAAAGTGTTCTTCTTGCAATTCATTAAGACTTATCATTGCCACTGTCTGAATTGGAGGTATCCACTTTTTAAGAAGATTTACATGATAGGTTTGAAGAGGAACTTGGCTTTCAGGCTGTCTCACTTTGTACGTCAAAGGACCCAGGACTTCTTCGATTTTATATGGTCCCCTCCAGGCAGCCAACATTTTATTTTCTGATGTGGGCAATAAGGCTAATTGTTCGCCTGTTTTAAAAGTTCGAAGACGGGTGTTTTGATTATAATATTTCTCCTGTTTTCCTTGGGCCTGAAGAAGATTATCCCTTGCAATGGCCTGCAGCTTCTCTACTCTTTCCTGTAATTGCGAGGCATATTCAGTAAGGCTTAACTCACGGTTTGGTTGTTCCGCCCAGTTTTCCTTCAGAATATCCAAGAGAGTTTGTACTGGTCTTCCGAAGAGTAGTTCAAAAGGTGAAAAACCTGTGTCGAGGACTGAGGAGTGTTTCTCAAGGTCATAAGTATCCAGGGTAGTACTCTGTCCCAGTCTCAACTTTCGGGAGAAGTAGTCTTCCTCAGCATCTATTTAATGGTTTGGTTTTAGCGTTCCACTAACCCATCCGTCTGAGGGTGGTAAACTGCTGTCTTAAGGTGTTCGATTTTTAAGGTTTCACACACTTGCTTAAAGACCTTCGACATAAAGTTTGACCCCTGATCCGTGACGATCTCTTGGGGAATTCCAACTCGTCCTATGAAGGGAATCAGAACATCACAAATCTGTGCAGTGTTTGTGGCCTTTAGCAGGAAAGCTTCAGGGTATCGTGTTGCATAGTCTACAATCACAAGGATATATTGATGACCTCTTCTAGATGGTTCCAACGGTCCCACAATAGCCACGCCTATCCTACTAAAAGGTTCTAAAACCAACGGCATAGGTTGTAATGGGGCCTTCTTTACATTGGCTCTGTTCTTCTTTTGGCACTCTTCACATGATTGACAAAACCTAACAACTTGACTATAGACTCATGGGCAGTAGAACCTAGCCAAAAGTTTCTGAGATGTCTTTTCGGACCCCAAGTGTCCTTCCCCAACTTGTACGTGAGCGACTTCCAATACAGTTTTGCAATATTTACAGGGAATCAACAGCTGTTTCAATTCCTCACCATCTCGGGACTTGCTCAGTCTATAATATAGTCCATTCTGCTTTATGAATCGAGGCCCATGTCCTGTGGAGTTTTCTAAGGCACGTTTCCTGGCATATTGTAATAAAGGATCCAATTCCTGAGCCGAGCGAAAGCTATCCCCTTCCTCGTCTAACCTCCAATCCACAGCTACAGGTAGAACATTCTTTGTCTTCCAGTCCCGCTTAAGTAACCTCTTTAGCTTTAGTATTTCTTGATCGTGAAATGGGGCCGTTTCTAACCAGCTCTTCTCGATTTCGTTGACTACTTTAGAAAAATTTGGTATGTCTCAACCAACCAGTAGGGGTTTGGGTAAGCTGGGTAATACAGCGGCTCTTACTCCCATAGTCTCCCCCGGCCAACTTGATCTGTATCTCTTTTGAAGGGTATGACCGTATAACCCCATGTACACAACTAATAGGTATTTCCCCTGAAGAATAATAATCTTCACCTACCAGGTCCGACGTCACAGCTGTTTGCAAACTTCCTGAATTGACCAATGCTCTGGTTGCTTTCCCATCTACTACTGCATCACAGGTATATAGATATTGGGATTGACTTCCCGGCATTGTTTCAGAATATTCAGTGTCCTTTAGTGGTTCAAAAGCTCCCATATCCATCGGTTCAGTTTTCGCTTTCTTTGGACAGAACCTGGCTAGGTGTCCCCATTCTCTGCAATCGAAACACTGAGGACCTCGGATTGCGGTTGGAGGTTGTCTATATTGTTATTGTTATTTTGCATTTATATAGCGCCTTATATACCATTGGTATGGTCTGAAGGCGCTGGTAGGTTGAACGCCCTTGGGAACCGAAGTTCAGATCAGTAGAGAGAGTAGAGAGAGTCAAAAGGTGCGTGCGAGCATCGGGTATGTGTGCAGCTGGTGGGTATTCGTGTAATAGCTTCTTCTTCGTGGTAAGTGTGGTGGTTGAGAGATCAGAAGTATGTGTTCGTTCTGGCAGGATTTATCCAGACCGGATGTGGCTGCATGAGGCCTGAGGAGAACGCCTGGCTCTGAGGTGTGTAACCAGCAGTGTTTAGTTAGAATTATGTGGAGTGAGCGGCGGATGTTGGTATGAGAACAGTTATACATGATGGTGTCATAGTATCTCTGTGTTCTAGCTGAGTGGTGATGTAAAGGAGAGAGTAAGCATGGTGGTATCATATGATGGGTTAAATGCTCTTTCAAACGTTCTCTGCATTCCAAGCCATACTGTATACGTTGCGCAATTACATGCACTCCAGTTCGTTCCGGGCACTCCTATCCTCTCCGTGCACCCCAGTCTGCTCCACACACTCCTGTCGGCTGCGCGCACTCATGCATTCCTGTCCCTCCTGCACGCTCTAGTCTGCCATGCGCACTCCAGTCAGCTCCAGGCATGCACACTTCTCTGCTCCACGCATGCGCTCTTGTCTGTCCCACGCATGCACTCTTGTCTGCCCTATGCATGCACTCCTGTTTGCCCCATGGTCTACGCATTCATTAGCTCTATGTACTCATCCATTCTGCGCACTCGTCAATGCTGGATGCAATCTGTGCTTGTTCGTTCTATGTACTCGTCCATTCTACGCAACACATCCATTCACTCTAGGCACTTGTTTGTTCCAGGCACTCGTTCGTTACAGGCACTCATTCGTTCCAGGCACTCGTTCATTCCAGGCGCTCGTTATAGTTAATTGGGCCTTCGCTACTCGGTCGGGAATGTATATTTTCCCATTCTGGATTTCTTAGCATGGAATACGGCCATCCTGTTTGAGTCATAGACTTGTTCACAGTGATATGAGGTCTGGGTTGAGTTGCATAGGATAACATCTTGCCTTGCCCGGCTTTCTGATAAGCTGGCGCTATGTCCACAGCTTCAGCCAATGAGGGTCGGTGATGCTGTTTGACCCATCGTTGCACAGGTCCGGGAAGGGCTTCAACAAATTGTTCCAAGACTATTTTTTCTGTTATCTCACTAGGCGAGGACATAGTAGGTTGCAACCACTTCTCAGCGAGCTCCTTCACTCTATAAAACAATTGTCTGGGAGTTTCTTCCCCAGCCAGCTTAACTTCTCTGAACTTGATTCTATAAGTCTCCTCATCATGCCCTAATCTTTCTAAAACGACCTTCTTCATATCCCCATAGTTTGTGTCTCCCGTCGGGTTTGCAGCATGGTAAGCGCATTGCATTTCACCGGTCATTAATTGTGCGATGTAGTGGCACCATCTCTCGGTTGGCCATTGTGCATTCCTTGCTACTCGCTCGAAATTCACAAAGAAGTGTGCAGGATCCTCGCTGGCTGTGTATTTTTATAATCTCGAAGTTGGAACTTGAGGATTATTTCTAACATTCCTGACTTCCAACAATTGAGCTTGTTGTAGTTGTAGGGCTTGCTGAAAAGCTAGCCTGTCCACTTGAACCTGTTGGCTCTGTAGTTGTAAAGCTTGCTGCAGGAGTTGCTGCCCCTCACTCAAAGTTTTAATGAGGTCTTCCATGGCGCTCTCAGTATCCCACTTCTGACATCAAATTGTGATACTTTGCTTGTTAAAGGTAAAGAGATTGAGACATTAAGTAGTTTTTATGGGTTAAATAAGACACCCAACCATTTTATTAACTGGAACTTGTTTCTTTCTTTCAGGTTTAAGGGTAAAAAGGATACGCCTTGCAGCTGGACTCTTCAGGAAATAGCTTCTCTCCCAGTGTGTTCTTGCTCTCAGAATGTTCAGGTAAGTAACTTTTCAAACATGCACTGTCTGCAAACTATTTCAGCATCACATCTTATTTCTCTGTCGCCTTGTGGTTAAAACCTATAGGTTCTTCTTTTAAGATTATTATGTCTTTTGGTGACCTCCGTTTCCCTTTATATCTTTTAACTTCTTAGACCTTTGTTTCACTTTCCTTTATATTGGCCTTTACACTTGTTGGTTTTCACTTCTGAATTCTCTTGTAATGAAGGTCTCTGTTAATAAGCTTCCCTTCTTATTGCCTTTCAAACTTTAGGAAATATAGAATATACCTTTCACAGTCATAATGGATGACCCACAAATCCACAGTGAGTTGTAAACAGTATTGCATTTCAGTAGTAGACCTTATGGTCTGTTCGCCTCTCTTCTTTCTCACTCTCTCCACAAATGGTTTTCTATTCAATTGTGTCATCCGTTTCTAAACAGGTTCTCAAGATGGCTCATTCAATACTCTCAACACATCGAAGCATCATTTCCTTTTACTCTCGCCTCGGCTTCCCGTCACATCAACTGGCCGTCAGCTGGACATGAAGTCCTTTCTCGTCTCTCTTTCGATAAATGAAGAGACCCGCTTCCAGGACAATCACAACCTCAGCGCGTCAGACTCACCCCGAGATGTGTGACCTCCTTGTTGGCCGCTTCGCTTATCAGCTAACGCCTCCAGCTGATCAGTACCTCGTTTGAGCGAATCGGCTCCTCTCCCCTTCTGGTCCGTCAGGAAGCACGATGCTGTCCTCCCCTCTCGATTAGTGCTATCGTGACAGCGTCTTCTCCCCTTTCAGACAGGCTCTGTGCGCAACGGCACCCTTTCCCACTTAACAGTATACAGCGTAACACTGCCTGCTCCCTCTCGTATTAGGTTAGAGCGCAACAGTGCCTTTCTTCTCTCCATCGGGAACACTGGGCAAATAAGTCGTCTCAGCTAAACAAAGAAAATGTAGATAACTGCTCTCAGCGCAACGGCGCATAAAAACTTCATAACTTGAGTCAGGAAAACTTCTCCCTCACGGACTTCAATAAGCCCACGTATAACCGTCATTCTCTGGATTCTCCGTCACCTCCTTTGTTTCCTAGCAACGACAAACCAAGCACTCCACATTAGAAAAGGGCACCTAGTGAAGGCCTCCTTCGTTTACAAACATAATCATTTCACTATGAAAGTAAACGTTCCCATGTACTTTATAGACAATTAGCCACTGTTAACCAACATTTCATCACAGGGGCATTGCTCGATAACCAGGTGGTAATGCAACTTGGTTGCCTAGGAGCATAGTGTGAAGTGCTTGTAGGTGAAACATAGCTCAATTCTGTACTCATTAAAGAAAGTACTCCATTCTCAGCAGAACGCCAGCCCTTCTGGAGACTGGTCTCTCCTCAATGTCCAGTGAGAGCACCAAAGTGCTCACTATGTCCTCCCTTGGCTTCGCCATTGCTGTAGAAGGTTGGTTTAGTGTTAATATTAAGTTAATTAGGGATGGTGTTGGCTCAGTTAGCCTGGATAGGTAGGAGGGTTACAAGTCTGAAGATTTAAGTACAGTTCATTCTCAAAACTCTCCAGGGAAGGAACACACAGAAAAGTGGATACATTTGAGAATATAGCTTCCAAAGAATGGTTTAACGTGTCTGAATGTAGCACATAATCATCTGGGAAAGAGCTGAAAGGAATGAGGTTTACCTACAAACGGAATGGTAATCGTAATTGAACACTTATGCCTAAACGATAAGCTGAGGTTTTCAAGGTACTGCTAGAATCTTCAGGGATAAACGCTGTGGTAACACCTATTAGACTGCAAAAGTAATAATAATATGATGGTTTTGTTTGTTTCTGCAGGACCTGGAGAACTTCCAGATAAAAGATCTCCTGGAAAGTTTATTTTATCCTAATAGACTTTTCCACATAAATTAGTCTCTTTGCTGGGATCACCTAATCATGATTCAGAGCTTGATTGGTGGGGTCTAGTGGGGCCACTAGCTCCCACCGAACACACCGGACTGGACACCTCTTAAGGAAGTTAGTTGATGAGGCTTTCAAGAACTTCGACAACCTGCTTCTGTGGTCCTGGTTTATGATTAAAAGAACTCTGCAAGCCTCTACTTGGTTTTCACCATTTGATGGTCTGAGATATGGAGGGAAGCCATGAGATGAGCTTGATATGCTCAAGAAAGGTTAGACGAACTGGAAATAAAACTAGCAAGAACACTGTCCAGTTTGTTTAGGCCACAAAGGAATGCTTGGCTCTGGTCAGATCTTGTACATCAACATTTACAAGCTAGTCAAAATAAGCCAAAACATCTATTTTAAAAACAGGCTTGATTAAGGAAGTTATAGGTCAGAGAGCAAGTGTTAGTAGTATTTACCACATCAGAGAACAAACTCCTACTCTGATGTAATGGGTCATATAAATTCACTGAAGCCCTTAGGTGATCTGAATTATGGAGTACATCAGGGTGGTCATCAGGCAATTTAACTGGCTCAGGGTTTGAAAGGTTCCTAAAGATTCCACCGGATGAGTAGAACAAGTGTGGCTGCTTTGTTGGGTCTGACCACTGCTGTCAAAAAAAGATCCTAGAGACTTTCTCATACCCCAGCATGATCTAAAAAACTTCCTTCATCACTTTCGAGATTTCTCTGCTGATTGACTCTGGAGGATAGCTCAGGGGCAACGTACTCACCTTGGAAGCACGACAACACAGAGCAACACAGGTTTGATCCCCGGGTCCCCCCTAAGCGCATTATAAATAACTTATCATATCATAGGCCCAGTAGGGGACTGGTTTGTGCTTTTCATTGAACTCCCTCCTGAAACATCTGTCTGGAATTGGCCCTTCAGGCTACTGGAAGCCTGATTCTGATGATCTAAGTTGAGTTGAAAAGAAAATGCTGGACCTGAATCCTATTGAATTGTCCCAAAGCCGTTGGTTGTTGCCTATTGTGCTGGTTGTCAAACCTGAGGGCCCCTGAAACATCTGTATACATTTTAGAAAATTTGTCATGATTTTGAGGTTTGACACCTACCTGACAACCTTCATTGTATATTATAGAGAAGATAGGGCCTGCAAAATACGTTTCCATCCTAGATCTAAACAAGGTGTAGTTGCATATTTCACTGACACCAGACTCCCGAGAGAAGACCGACCTTTTTAATATCTGGTGGTATCTTCTAGTTCACCGTCCTACATTTTGGACTTAATGGAGCTGGTGATGGACTGGGTCCTACTACTGCATCAGTCCTATGCCTGAGCATACCTTGATGATATTGGTGTGCCAAGCAAACCTGGTCACTTAAGGACTGGTCTGTAGAGAAACCACCACAAAGTGGCCTCTCTCCTTACTATCAGTGAAATGTCTGGGGTTTAAAGTCGCGATGGGGACAGTACAGCCTAGGAGGCCAAAGTGGATGCAGTGTAGAAGGTTGCAGCTCTTCAGACAAAGAAAGAATTCTGAGCCTTCCTAGGTCTGGTTGGATACTCTAAGCAATTTGGTCTGATATTATCAACACTTGCAGGACTACTCACTGATGAGCTCAAAGCAGCCAGACCAACGAAGTAGACATTGACTAGCTCCACAGAAGAAGGCTTCAGAAGGTTGAAGAACACCCATTAAACAAAAACAGTGCATCCCTACTAATGATCATAACTAAATGATTTTGATAACTTCTCATCACAGCTCTGTGTTATCTTGGAGTCTGTGTGCAATTGGTCTGATATTAAACACCCACTTCTTCAAAATAAAAACGTTTTTTAATTATTAACATACGCAATTCAATGATATATCAAACATCTAAGTGCAGCAAACAAAATGTGCAACAATCAATAATATATAGTTCAAATTTGATAAATCAAAGCAGAAAAGGAAAAAGAGGTGGGAGAAATTACTCCAGATTCCCAAATGAGCATGCTACAATCTCACGAAAATCTCTAAATCATAAATGTGAATGTTACGAATATACCAAACACATCATATTTGTGACATAAAATATAACAAATGATCCGAACAAATGGACATTACACATCTAATTCAAGCGATTATACAGTCTGGTAATGTATTGTGTACAAAATCTGTCTAGAGAAAGACCACGGCCCAGTTATTTATCTGGAAATTTCAACCCGGAAAAAAGGTGCCTTAAACTTGTTCAATTATGCCCCTATCCATCTGAGTTATGATGTAATCTTTTAGGGTCTTCAAATGCAGGGTGTCTCTGCCTTGCCAATGTGAGAGTTCCTAACTATTAGGTACTAGAAAAGTCCATTAAGGGCATCCTGATTGACTTGCGGTTCCCTCAAACTTCACGTTTCGGCGGTCATGAAAGCAATTATTTACAGCCCCCTTCTTCAGGGCATCAAATTGGGGACCCTGTCAGAGTTCTAATCTCTAAGAACGGATCAACACATCAGTGTGCCACCGATCCATTCAGGCTTGAGGATCATAAGGTGATTGGAATAAGTATGGGTCCAATGTGGCGGCAGACTGTTGTGGAACCAACACAGACTTGAGACTGTTTCTAACGTTCCTTCTTTTATTTGGCGGGGAGGTTCACTTCCCAGGTGCCGACCCTCTCAGTTGTGGTAAAAAGCGGGCTATGAAAGATACATCTGTACAAACAGGTACCCTGTTGCTATGGCCGTTTAACCTTCTGCTCGTGTAATGTACAGAGCCCTGTGTGTGGTGACTCTGAAATTATGAAGTCTTCCCAGTTGAAATCTTAAATTGAAACGGCTCCGCCATGGATCCCCCAGACGAACAGCGCCGTGTGAAGAACACCCTTTGCCATCTGCCCTTGATGATTATTCCTGATTTCAGATATGCTTTTATTCTCCAAAGTGATGCTTCGTGAGTGGAACTGGCTGCTGTTCTATCATAAGGGCACAATTGCTTTTAGCAACCCATTCTTCACATCAGCTAGTGGCCGCTCCTTTAACAAAATAATTATGCATTGTTAGCGTTTGGCCATTAAATGGGCCCTTGATTCCCTCACACATTACTTCCTGGGGTGAAAATTGACCCTAATTACCGACCTTGCACCCTTCATATGGCTAGCCTGGAATAAGAGACACATGCCTGAGTAATTAGATGGTTTCTTACTGTAACAGAAAATAAAAGAGAAATGGAGACTGCCTGAAAGTGAGAAGGGCAGGAATAATGTCTTGCTTCATTCAAGTGTTGTGCTTTTCTTAAATTACTACAAAACCGGTAAAATGCAGGTAATTACTTTCTCGTTTAAGAGACAGCACCCCACATACGGTGCCGATTTCGCCACAAACCGCTTGCATTTGAATTATAGGGCTGAAAGTGGGGTTCCAAGGCCCAAGGGTTGTGGTAATATCCACTTTCCCAAAAACAAAACTTTCAGCAGTATTTAAAATGGTGACATGCTACACTGGAAGTTAAAGAACTAGCACCATTGTGTGTTACTTGTAGAATATCAATGAGATGATGAGTTTGGGAATATCATTACATTTCCAGTTTGAAAACCATACCAGTCTATGTATTCATGTGTAGTCTTATGAGCAACACAGTATTTCTTTTTCCAACTGCAATCAAAATCAAGGGCACTCTCCTTTCAAGACTACGTGTAATAAATATAAAGGCGATGCCTTTTATAAATGCAAGTAGAAGTATATTGCAATTATACCAAGTGTAAAGTATATGTGAGACTTTAAAATGAGGAATGCATTTCTGTTTAAATCTGCCTGGCAAGAAATTGTATTCAGATTTTGTTTTGGCAATGCCGGTTTTCAAAGCTCTCCAGTGATGTCACAACACTGGGTAATTGGCGTGTGTGGAATAGGTGGAAGTACGGCCGCCATTAGATTGTGCCATTATGTTGTTTTCACAACGTGTGCAGCGGTCTAGTGTATTCCAACATGGCCGCCACTGAGTGTATTTACTATTCTTTACTCTAAAGGGGTCTAAATAAGTTAACCATCAAAGACCGCTATCATTTTAGAAGTGCTAGAGGCAGTCCAGGGCTCTGTGGTGTTCACTAAACTGGACCTCCGGAACGCTTATCACCTGCTCCGCATTAGAGCAGGTGATGAATGGAAGACGGCCTTCCACACTCCATACGGTCTGTTTGAGTATCAGGTAATGCCATTCGTGCTAGTCAACGCTCCTTCCATTTTCCAACGTTTCATGGATCGTTTGTTCTCAGAATTATTGGGTCAAACCACGGTGGTCTACCTAGATGATATACTGGTCTATTCTCGAAACCAAGAGGACCATAAACATCACGTTAAGGAGGTACTACGCAGGCTTCAGATACATCACCTTCTTGTTAAGCCTGAAAAGTGTGCTTTCTCACAGTCTTCAATATCCTACTTGGGGTTTATTCTTTCGGACCAAGGAATTATCATGGACCCAAAGAAGGTAGAAGCTATTTTGGCCTGGCCACCACCTTCCTCGGTCAAGGAGATCCAACGATTCCTTGGATTGGCCAATTTTTATCGGAAGTTTATTCCTGAATTTTCTCAACTCTCACTTCCGATTACCTCACTGCTAAAGAAGTCCTCCGTTCCTTATAACTGGTCTAAGGAAGCAGATGACAGCTTTACCTGCTTGAAGCAAAGATTCTGCACGGCTCCTGTTCTAAAACAGCCCGACCAACTACAGCCCTTTATATTGGAAACCGATGCTTCAGCTGCGGTGTTGGGTGCCGTTCTCCTTCAGTCGAAGAAAGGCTTAGAACATCCCATAGCCTACTTCTCAAAGACTTTAAGCCCAAGTCAACTGAACTATTCCGTAATAGAACGAGAACTGTTGGCCATGAAATTAGCTTGTCTGGAGTGGAGACATTTACTCAAAGGAAGTCTACATCCCTTCCAAATACGGACTGATCACAAGAATTTCAGATACTCAAACAACAAGAATGTTACAATACCCGTCAAGTCAGATGGGTGAATTTCTTTGCTCAATTCCATTTCAGCATAACGTATATATACCAGGTTCCCAAAACCAGATCGCAGATGCTTTGTCTCGTAGAGAGGACACCAACAAGAACCCTATGCAAAGGAAGGAACTGATGTTTCCTCATACAAGGATTGTTTCGTCTGTGACTTCCTTTTTGAAACTGGTTAAAGAGGCTTCCCTTAACCTGGAGGAGCCTACCTCTGCCCTTATCAAGCTGCCGGTGGAAAAAAGGGATGGGTTATACTTTACTCGCGGGAAGTTGATTATTCCATCTCACGATCTCGGACAAAGAGTTCTCTGATGGTGTCATGACACTAAAGTTGCCGGTCATCGGGGAATACGAGGTACTTTGAAATTACTCCAAAGGTCATTCTATTGGCCCAACATGAGAGCGGATACTCAAGATTATGTTCAAACCTGTCTAGTTTGTTTACAGAGCAAACATCTGACTCAGAAGCCATTGGGATTGCTTCAACAGGAGCAAATTCCACTTTGTCACTTGATCCCTGGAAACACATCTCAACAGACTTTATAGTTGACTTACCAGTCTCACAAGGTTGCACTTGTATTATGGTAACAGTGGACTCCTTCTCCAAGCTGGCACATTTTTCTCCTCTGACCGGAATACCCTCTGCTTCTGTTTTGGCAGATGTCTTTTTGAAAGACATTTTTAGGTTACACGGTCTCCCCCAAAAGATCGTATCTGACCGTGGCAGTCAATACACCTCCAAATTTTGGACAGCCTTGTGCAAAAGATTAGGTATAGAAAGAGCTCTCTTCTGGATTGCATCCCTAAACCAACTGCCAGACTGAGAGGTTAAATGGAACCTTGGAACAGTATCTTAGATGCTTTACCAATCAACAACAAGATGACTGGGTATCTTTACTCCCCTCCGCAGAGTTTGCATATAACAACACGCTGCATACTGCACTTGGTATCAGTCCCTTTTACTGTACCTACGGTGTCCATCCCCAATCCATAGTGCTAAATTTTTCGGTGGAATCAAACATACCATCCATTGAGACAACCCTCGGTCAAATCAAAGAGGCCCGTGATACGGCTAAACAGAGTCTTCAAGAGGCCAATAGACGCTATAAAGAACAAGCTGATAAACATCATAGACAAGTACCTGAATGGGAAAAAGGCACCAGGGTTATGCTTTCTACCAAGTTCTTAACTCGCTGGGTCCATCCTTCCAAATTGTCTCCCCGCCACATAGGTCCATTTGAGATACTTTCCAAGATCAATCCTGTAGTCTATCGTCTTAGGTTACCAAAAACCCTAAGACGGGTACATCCGGTTTTTCATTCCTCCCTTTAATGCCTTATTTGCCTGGCACCTGAGTGCAGGCTGCTCCCAAACTGTGTGGCTTTCCCAGCTCAATATCTGAGGAGTACGAAGTCTCTCAGATCCGGGATTCCCGGTATCACAGAGGCCGCCTAAAATATTTGGTTCACTGGAAAGGTTACCCCACATCCGAGGGTACCTGGGAACATTATTCCAATATTCGGGCCCCTCGTTTGTTGAGACAATTCCATAGATTCCACCCGGGTAAACCAGGAAGATGAGGCCTTCGAGGGGGGCATACTGTCACAACCCTGGGTAACTGGCGTGTGTGGAATAGGTGGAAGTATGGCCGCCATTAGATTGTGCCATTACGTTGTTTTTACAACGTGTGCAGCGGTCTACTGTATTCCAACATGGCCGCCGCCGAGTGTATTTACTATTCTTTACTCGGCGGCTCGGCACATTGCAACTTCTTGGATTCTCCTCGTTGCTTGCGCTCCGTATCATTTCTCTTGGTGGTGGGCCGCCCTCTCCTCTGCTTACCGTTGTAGTTTCCTCCTGTCTGCTTTCTATCCCGCTCCTCGCTCTGCCCCTTTCCGTGTTCTTTGGACTCGGATCACCTTCTTTCCCATTTCTTTTCCTCTTTTCAATATGGTTTGTGACCTTTCCTTTTTTAGTGTTTGTTCCTGGTCCTTTCTGTTCATACCCATTTGGATACTCATGTTTTGCATTACGCTTTCCCTGCTGGCCTTAATGAATGTTCTTCAGAGTTCATACTTACCTTCCGAGTCAGCCAGTTCTCTCCCGTCCATTATTGTGTTCAAGTTCTACCAGCAAGACCAGCCAATTGTCTTCATCCATTGTGAAGATCTTGGTTTTTTTTTATGCCAAAGGCTTTTTCCCCAACAAAGTTCCGGCTGTTGCGGAGAGGAGCCACCGGGGATTCTCAGGACTGGAATCATGGTGGCTTCCTTCCGAGGCAGACCTTATCTGCTCAAAAAAAAGAAGCCAGACGCTCGGCGATCCCGAAGAAAAGTTGGATTATTCTTCAACCACATCAGGGGAGGAGGAAGGGGAACCAGGTGTACTCCAATCTCTGAGTGAAGAGGAGGATATTACAGACAAGTCTGATAAGTGAACCTGGAACAAACATTTCTGTTGAGCTCTTCCATATTGTTAATGGGGTTAGGGTTGAAATGCCAGGGGATTAGTGGTTAAACTGGAGACAAGCAAGGGTATTTATCTCACATCAGAACAATCAAACACCCTGTAACCAAGACCCATCTGTTCAGGGTCTCAGAATTAATCAGATGCCCCCACGCACATGGGTGCATTTCAGCATAAAATATCCCTAAAATCACATCTTTACATTACAAATAGACTTCTGACACAGTCCTCTCCAGAGATAAAGCTAGACTAATCACAGCATATGGGGCACTGTCTTTCACACTCAGAACTTCAAGAGGCTGGCACGCACTGAAGGTGTAACCATTTAACATCAGTTAACTAATCAAGTCCATCAGATGCCCAGTAATGGAAGCTCAAACAATTGGGGCCTCTGAGAGCTGTTTAAATGACTTGTGTTGTAAGCACAAGGTTTTGGAATTCAAGGAAATGAAACTTAGTTTAAATTAGCACCAGAAATTCAATTAATAACAATTTTCAACATAGCTTCACAATCATATTACACAGAATGAAATGAAAATGTGTGTTGCGACAGTGAGATTCTTCTCTATCAAAATAGTCCAAATACAATGTTTGTAGTATTATTACAAATGAATATAATTATCAATATTAATCAGTTATGTTTTGTTTGTGAAGTCATCATGAAGAAAGACATTAACAGATTCGTATTTTAAGAAAAGTACTTTTAGTAACGTCAATGTCATGATGGAAAAAGGCTTAACTTGCCCTAATCTAAGATGGGATTTCCCTACCTAAAGAAAACTAAGGAACGTCGCAGTCAATTAGTGCAACTGAATAAATCTGTGTGTCCAAACCTATGCTTGCCCTCACAACTTATTATATACAATGTGTAGGAATATTGGCAACCAAATGAAAACAGTGTTTAACCCAAAGTTCTGAGCTTCTTCCAGCTCGCAGCTTCATTCAACCCCCTTCCCAAAGTGTGAAGTATTTTCGTAATAGTCTCAAAATTATCCTCTGTAGACAAAAGGAAAAATGGTGCGAATCAGGACCCAGGGTTCCCTTCCCCAGGTTTAAGGCAGTTCACAACAGAAGCACTGGTGTTCCCCTCCCAAGTTCAAAATTGTTCACAGTAGATTCCCTTTCCCAAGTTCAAAGTAATTCACAGTAAAAGCACTGGGGTTCCCTTCCCCAAATTCAAAATAATTCAGTGTTAGTAGGCTCAAACGATTGCCAATTTCTGGTTTTACTTTCTTGTGAATAGTTTGAATTCAATCCAGTGTTTAGAAAAAAGGAGCCATCTGCTGTATTTTGATTCAATTCAATGTTTAAATACGTTTGTGTATTCTGTATTAAGATTTCTTCTCGTTTACACCGTTGACATATCTATTTTGTAGTTTGGAACCTTTCAGGACCGCCCCTTCTCTTTTCTCAAGGTACATGGTCCCTTCAACACTTTAAGTGAATGTTTATTTTATGCACAGTTGAGATGGAGACTTTAGAGAACGTGCGCTGCTCCTTTCAGACCCATGCGACCACTCTGCTACACTGTATACTTGCACAATCACTGGTTCCTTCACTGCACTCCCGGTTAGTTTCACACCGGGTTTACTGGTCTCCGGAACTTGCCGGCTAACTTTGCAGGCTTTCTGGATATCGTGCTGGACTTGCTTCAACTTGGTTTCCTTCAGGGTTCTTCTCTCTTCTGCCCCTGAGACACTGCTGTGCTCTGGCAGCGCCACAGAAGAACGAGCACTCTGCCTCTTCGGTAGAAGGCCGGCCCCTCAGTATGCCACCTTCTCTTGCCTTGTAGTTACGCCAGAGAACTCCTGTTCTCACGCTGTTCCAGTTTGCACCGCCAGTTTCTGCACTCTTTGGTACTCTGACCCTTGTCACACGGCAGCTCTGTATCCAACGGCTCACGGCAGTGTCTCGCCTTTCTCGCCCTACTCTCTGTGCTCTTTTGTCTTCCCACCTTTTATACACCTGTGGTTTGTAAATGAGCTGCAGGTGTGAGTCCTCGCAATTAGCTGACTATAATTAGGTTCATTAGTGAGACATGCCTGATCTTTGTAGTGGTATTCCTCTGAGGCTCTCGTCCTCGTCTCAGTACCAGAGTGGTGTGTTGTATGTTGGGGTTTGTACTTTTTTACCGAATCGAATGTTTTGCATGCATGAATCATTAGCTCTAAAAATGCTACCACAAAAGGTTCGAACACCAAACGTTTGATCCTTTGGTGGTAGTATTGTAAAAAAAAAGAAACAGGGGCTGCAGGGGTGTCCCCCGCATTGCCCCGCTCACTATACTTTATAGTATAGTGAGCGATAGTGAGCGGCGGTTGCGGGGGACACCCCTGCAGCCTTCCGTTAAAAACAAAAATGGAAAAAAAAGAAAGGAAAAGGACCCTGAGGTGCCGGTTCATGATCACGGAAGTGAAAGGGAACTGGCGCCGCAGGGACCAAGCATGAAGAAGGTGGTAAGTGGGGTTTGTTTATGTTGGGGGTGTGGGTGGGGGTGTGTTGAGGGTGTGGGTGGGGGATGTGTTGTGGGTGTGTTGGGGGTGTGGGTATGCATGTGTGTTCACATGATAAAGGTGTGAACTTTTGGTAGTTTGCACCTTTCTCATGCAAACTTTCCGGCCGTGGCAAAATCAGCTGCGGTCGGATCACGAAGATCTGTATGTTGGTGTGTACGACTCCTAGTCACCTCTTCTTCGTCCCAGTACTAGACCGTAGAATGGCATGACTGAGAAAAAATAAGGGAAGCTGGTTTACAATAACCCATAAAGGTTGAAGGATTGGGTGGATTATTCGGAAAAGGGGGATACCATGTATCACCCAAAGGCCTCTCACTCCCAGTCCCCTAGGACCCTCTACCCAGGTGATCCTCCCTCGCTTATCCACCCGCAGGGTTGGGATCCAAAAGCGATGGCCTTTCCCTGGCCACCTGCTCAGAGGACCCATGAGGCATAGGAGGCATAGAAGTGAGAATACCCTCAGATTTCTCACACATTGCATACATTTGTGTATCATATCCTTGTGTTTGTTAGGACAGTGTAAATCCGGAAATTCATATTTCATTGATGTGCCAATATGATTCTGAGCTTAACTGTCCCGAGTTGCAGCCCCCCTCCCTGTCACAGGTTTAGGAATAAATTAAACTTGTAAGGATTAAGGGATGTATGCTCTGGGAGTGTCTGTCTATTAAGCAAACCAATTGAAAGACTTAACCAATCAAACAATGTTAGGCCACAATGACATGGTATGGGAAAAATTCAATTTTGATGAAAGTAGAAATGCAACACAGAGAATTAGGGGAGCTCTCGAACTAAAGACTGCAGAGATGGAGGACACTCGTTCCAAATTGATGGGAGCTTATTTGACCTTCTACTTGGGAAACCTGTACCTGAGGCAGACCTGTTATCTTAGAGGTAGGAAGGGACCCAATGTGGCCATCTGATTGGGAATTTCCTGGCTCTGTACCTTAAAGAATTATTCAAACAAGTATGTAAATTCCTCAATGTAATTAGGCATAGTCCCTTGAGAAGCATTTCGCCGCTAGGTCTCAGGAGAGGGTGGACTGGTAGGTGACTTCCACTTGAGGGACCTAATTTCAAATAGAATGCTTGAGGCTGTAAAGTGGGAACTGCACTTGGCGTTCTAACTGTATTCAAAACCAAGCTATGTTTGTTTTACATGGGGGAAAAGATTGCATTTCTGCGTAAATAAAGCATATCTTTTTGTAAATACAAAACGAACCAAATGAAACCCTACATATTTTCACAGGTTTAGTGTGACACTGGATTTGTGGAAGGGTGCACATTCTTGCATCTTCAGGATTGATTGATAATTTGTGACTTGTGAAAATCATGCATGTTTAAAAGGACCGATTGGGGATGGAAGGGAGCTTAACTGTATCTCTTTCATTCAATAGACAATTATGCCAAACTAAATTACATCAATTCCACACTCATAACATCACACAATTGGGGCAGGAGCATGGGAATGAAACTGCAAAGTAAAGTGGCAGTGGTATGTATTCCATTATTATCAAATCATAAATGTTATTCCTGTGTTGAATGCATGAACCACTAGACCATGCATTCTAAATTGATAGCAGAGTGTCCCTAAAAACATGCCTCTACACTACATTCTAACCTACCATAGTTTTGTATTTTATTTCCATACATATGCTAGACACCCACTGCACCATATCTACATGTGATTACATTGCTAAGGGGGAATTCATACTAAATGCGATTCATGTATCATGAAGTTGATTTTTGATGCATCCTTTCTCAGGTACCAATACTTTTTATTGATATCGGAGAAATTTAAATATTAAATTGTCATTTAATAAAATGGAATTAAATTGTGGTTAACTGAAGAGATTTTTAATATACTGGCCATTAAGTGGGAAGGTTGTCATAGAATTAAGTGTGCTGCTTAGAGGCGGTATTATATTACTTAGGATTGGAAATATTTATAAATGTAATCATTTAATATATGGAGTGGCTGCGTGTGTGCGCAGGTTTTTAGTGAGAATGTGAGAATGACACAGGTTGCCCAATTCTTGTGTTAGTAAACCAGTTGTAAAAGGATCAATATTTTAATGTGGTGACTTCCCCAGCATAATGTTAGGGGACCACATTTCAAGTGATTGTATTCAAATAAAACAAAATATTAGATTCCTAATACAGTCTGTTTCTTGTCCCAGAATTATGTGGTGGGATTGTATGTTAGGAGCTGTTAAATTAGTGATATCCACTTAGTAATGAACAATTATAACATATATAAAATATCTTGATATTACTATACAGGCCTACAACTTCTTAATAGCTTAGAGAAGAGATGGCTGTTGGCAAGCCTTCCTCATTGCCCTTTGGGGGGCTCAAAAGAAAGGGTGTGCTATGATATTCCCTCCCTTTTGTGTGGGGATGTGGGATGGGGTGATCACAGGGGCCTGGAGCCACAACCCAGAATGCCTTACCAGCCTTGGAGGCAGTAAATCGGGGATCACATAGATCACTCCACCATCTTTGTGGAAGGGAACTGTCAGAGTGTTTATTCATGCTGAACCTGTCCTTTCAAGGGATACTCCATGTTGTCAAATGCAACATTGTTTAGATCCCCAGTGCATCCCTGTAATATATCTGGATCCCTTAATAATGAGACTTATTGCACCTGCACAATTGCTTGGCTTTGTCTTGGGAGTCTGCACAGCCACACAGGCGCAGAAGTGGTCTGAGAGCATGCTGTGTGAGAGATGGTTGCTTGGCAGTGTGCATGTTAAATCTAAGATGGTGTGAGCCTGCTGCCATCGCACCTGCACCCAGTCTATCCTCACAAATGAAGCAATCGCAACCACCATCTTATTGACTTTCATAGGTGCACCTGGTTAGGGGGTACGTGGCACAAGAGGAGGAATAGAGGCCCTTTAAAAGCCACAGAAGGCTTAGTCTTGTGCTGGACATTTGGCATTGGTGCAAGAGGCACATAGGGTAGAAGTAGTTGGTGGAGGAGAGAAGGGCTCGAGGGGAATGGGGTTTTATGGCAGAAGGTCTATTGGAGGAAGGGGCCACAAGGAGGTAGGAACAAAGCTGGAGGAAAAACACAGGAGGGAGACCTAGTTTAAAAAAGGAGGCTTGCAGAAGGATTGAGGAGGAGGGAACTGATCAAGATGGTAGGAGTTTGGTGAGGGGAGTGAGGAGCAGAAGTCGATCAAGATGCTGAGAAGGAGCTTGGTGGAAAGAGCGAGGAGCAGGAAGTTAAGTGGGATGCGGAACTAGCTGAACGACGTGGTGAGACAGAGGTTGGCGGAAGAATAAGAAGTTTGGGAGGAGTCCCAAGGAAGGTGTTCGAAAGACCAGCAGAGATGAGATTGACAAATAGGATAAGGGGGTGTTGCCAGATGTTGTGAGGAGAAAGGAGGAACGAAAAGTAAGGTCTAGGTGAAGCTAAAGGAGAGAAAAGTGAAAAAGTGTATAGTATAAGTGCTAGAATGGTGGGAGGAGAATGCTAGAAAGTCTGGAAACCGGTCAGGATGAGTTGGAGGAGTCAGGCAAGGTGTGGAGGCTCCCTTCAGAAAGAGACTTTTGCAGATCGTTAATGAGATAGTCTAATGTGTGGGGGTACATGGACCTTGAGGTACCAGGGATAGACTCAGTAACAAGGAAATGAGTCAGATGATCATGAGTTGAAGAAGCATTGAGACAAGTAAGAAGTGTCAGGGACACCCAAACCTTCAGGACCATTGTGAAGAAATTACCATCCTCTGGAAGGGAACACCAACTACAAGTCAATAAACCAGGATTTATTTGTTAATGCAAAGAGACGCCATCCTGTTGTGTTGAATGAACATGGTTTAAATTGGGTCAATTCATTTATATTGCCCAACCCTGTAAACATTCCTAATTAATCTCTACTTTAACAATACCTTTCTAGGTCTGACTAGTTTAGACACTACTCTGCCTTGTGACAATATCGAGTAAAATGCATACATTTGAAGTTGCTTAACATTACTAATAAACAGAGTAACACAAATTCAGCCTCCACAGTGGAGTTATGTATATGAGAGTCACAACTGTTGGCTTTGCTAATGCTTAAGGTCACAATGTTAAATAAGTGTGAAAGTGTTGTGCAAACAGGTGCTCCCCTAGAACCATCAAGGACCACATTGACACCATCGCTCCAGCCTTGGCCGATTTCTGTAATCACCCTTTCGCCACTGGATCCTTCTCCTCTCTCCTCAAGCACTCCCTTGTGCACCCCCTCCTAACAAAGCCTTTGTTCGACCCTACCCGTCTGGCAAACTATCGCCTGATCTCTATCACTTCTTTCCTGGGCAAACTCCTGGAAAAGCTGCCCATCTCCCAGCTTATTTTCCACACAGAATCTGTTGGTTGTCTCCATGGCCATCCGTCTGGCATCAGAGCAGCCAGAGGCACACCAACTGCTCTTCTGAGCACCTGTGAAGATCTGCTCTCTAATCTTGATTCCAGCCATCCTTCTGTCGTCATCCTCCTGGACCTTTCCTCTGCTTTTGACACAGTCAATCACTCCACCCTGATCAATCGACTCTGTGAGAACCTGGGCCCCTCTCAAACTTGAGCCAAACCACCTGAAGTTCCAGAAGCAGCTTAAGACCTTCCTTTTCTCCCCTGCTTTCTCTCTCTCACTCCCCTGCTGACCTCCCTGTCTGCTGTGCCACCTGGCTGCTTGGCTACCCCGAGTCTCACTGGATACCGGGCTCCTCCAGGATCAGTCTTCCCTGTACTGCCTCCGGCCCTTTAGTGCATTTGGGGATTGTAGCTGTACACTTTACAGCCCCTCCCTGCTTGCACTTACCTAGAGCTGTGCTGCCCTGTCTGAACTCACTCAGAGCAATGCTGCCCTGATTGCACTTCCCCTTTTCCCCTCCCTGGCATTTCGCCTCTCCCTTTCCCCTGCACGTTTACGCTGTGGCACTTGCACAATCTGAATGTCACTAGACGCGAGATCGTTTGTCGTGTCCTGCCTCTGTCCACTGGCGTAACCGGGGGCCCCGCTAGCACATATCCTGTGGGGGTGCCTACTTGGAGACAAAAGAGAAAAAATATTTGTTCAAAATTATTTTCTTTCAACAAAAATTCATTCACTCTGCATTCATAAAGAAATTATTTTGGTAACAGAAATTATTTATGAAGGCAGAGTGACTACAAAAAGAAACTTTCTTTTTGAAGTCCGAAGGCTCCCCCCACCCTATGAAATGGAAGACCCCAGGCTGGAGGCCTCCATGACATGGGGTGGGGGCGCCCTATGACTTCAAAAATAAATAGTTTATTGTTGAAGTCACTCTGTCTTCGGAAAGAAATTATTTCCGTTATGGTTCAGTCCTTAATGGAAATAATTTCTTTATGAATAGGGCTCCCCTCAACCCTATGACGTGTGCGTGTGTGAGTGTGTTTTGAAAGGGTGTACACTTAAATATCTAGGTGGCTGCCTGGGTGTGCATGTATGGTGAAAGACTGCACACTTAAATGTATGTATGGCTGGGTGTGTGTATATGGTGAATGATGTGTGTGCTTGTGTTCAGGGGTGCAACAAAACCTACATTTCGAGGGGGTGGCTAATCCTTCAAATGTTGGGAGAGGCGCCAACTTCACGGGCCGTGGGGGAGGGGCAAACTTATTTGTGTCGGGGCATCTAGCTTCTTTACGAATTTTAATGAGACTATTCTAGTGCAGATTCAATGTTACAAGCAGTTAACCCTCTCTTTTAAGTCTGAACGCATTCACTTATTGACTGCTGTGAGAATGTTCGGTCTCCTGTTCCCTCTCTACCCTTCCAATCACTCCCATGTCATGCAAGTACTAAACCCACATCACAATTTAAATTGCCTAATAAATTTGGCATTTCAATGCAGGTACTAACTGTGAAATGCTTTGTTAGTAATTGCTGGGCTCTTGTTAACAGCGAACGGCAGGTGCCGTTTAACATCTGTGTCCTGTTCTGTCCGGCAACTGCTCTGAAGGTCAGCTGGGTTGAGTCAACATAACCCAAAATTTCAGGGGGGGGTGCTGAAGCCCAGTAAACTCAATGGTGTTACACCACTACTTGTGTTTAATGCCTTGATGACTTATTGGTAATCATCATTACTCCTAGCCCTGTTCTTCCTCGTCCCTGTACTTGTGTATGAGGAAGTATTTGTGTATGAGGTACATGGAGGTAATACCTGACTTAGCTTCCTGTCATCTTCATTTCTCCTAGTCCCAGTCTTCCTCATCCCAGTACTTACCTATGAGGCAAGGAGCCTCGTACGTAAGCGCTGGGACAAGGAAAAGGGATGTGAAGGTAAATCTGGGCCAAGGATAAGATTTTGGTCGATGGGGTAGGGGGTGGGATTCGAGCGTGACACTGGGAGACAACGCTGTTTGCTGCAAGGACCAGCGTTAAGTACGTGATGAATTACTAGTCCTGGGACTCGACTGCATAAGATGGACTGTCTGTCTGTTCAACAAGAAGAGATGGCATGAATAATATAACTCAATTGCCCATCCTTTGGGGAGATCGGATTGGCCGGATTCTAACCTGCAGATGTAAATCGGATTCATTCCAGACCTCTGGATCACCGTCGCAGGATGGCATGGTTGACTGTGTTGAAAGGAAAGATCAAGGAGGATTAGCACAAAAGGAATGCTGGAATCAAGGTTACAGAGCAGATCTTCACAGGTGTTCAGGAGAGCAGTTTCCGTGCCTCTGGCAGTTCTGAAGCCAGACTGATGGTCATGGAGACAACCAACAGATTCAGTGTGTAGAGTAAGCTGGGAGATGGCCAGCTTTTCCAAGAGTTTGCCCAGGAAAGGGGTGATTGAGATTGGACAATAGTTTGCTGGGCAGGTAGGATCGGCAGACGGCTTCTTGAGGAGTGGGTGCACAAGGGAGTGCTTAAGAGGAGTGGGGAAGGTTCCAGTGGTGAAAGACTGATTACAGAACTCGGCCAAGGCTGGAGCGAGGGTGTCAATATGGTCCTTGATGGTTCTGGAGGAGCAGGGGAGTACCTGTTTGGACCACACTTTTATAGAGCGGACTTGTCTAGCAACCTCGTCAGGTGTTGTCAGGGAGAAAGAGGAGAAATGAAGAAGAGAGGTAGAGATGGACAAAGGGGGGCCTAGAGGTGAAGAGAAGATAGAGGACAGGATGACTTGAGTTTCAGCGGAGAAGTGAGAAGCCAGAGCAATACAAAGAGGGCCTGCGAGGGAACAAGAGAGGTAGAGACTGCAACAGGATTGACCAGTTCTTTGCAGATTTTTAAAGGTTTGGCTGTGTTGTTAGAGGCCGCAGAGACCCAGGCTTGAATGGGTGCTATTTTCTTGATGAGTGTTATTGCTTATACTGGCATTTTGGTGCAACCCGTCTAGGTATTTCTAATTGTGGCCTGGCATGCTTTACTGTAATGTTATTACGTGTAAACACTGGTCTGCATTGTGCAGCCAGTGGGACATGTTTTCAATGTGGCATGGCATTTTTAATAGCAAAGCATTAATGTTCCTGTGCACTGTTGGTGACTTGAATGTATTGGATTGGTGTTACCTTACAAAACAATTGCAAACACTCTAGCTTTTTAGCCCGTTTTTCTCAGAAAGTGTGCTGTATATTGCACTAAAATACATATTTATATCTTTCTCCTAGTACAGTGTGCGGCATACCCCTTCAGCAGCACGTTCGTGTGTATTGTGCAAGCGTGATCATCTATGCCCAGAGTGTGTCACGACCCATGATTTGTTGCTGAGATGAGGGGTGGCCCTTAGCATGGCTTGCAGGGGACCCCACATTTTGTGTTAAGCCACTGCCTCTGTTTCCCCCC
Source organism: Ambystoma mexicanum (assembly GCF_040938575.1). NCBI lineage: Eukaryota > Metazoa > Chordata > Amphibia > Caudata > Ambystomatidae > Ambystoma > Ambystoma mexicanum. Next base: position 611,236,704 of record NC_090925.1, on the reverse strand, counting down.
CTTGTTGCGCCTAGAATCACTTGTGTGCATTTGCGTTATAAATGACATGACTTATCAAGTATATAAAACATTATCATTCCGTATTATTACTGAAATTAACATTGATATAAAGCCATAATCCTTATAGAATTTAACTGATTGGTACAATAAATGCATACATTTTTAAATAATATTAAATTAGACTTAAAACCAGCAAAATGTTGCAGTTTAAAAGAAGTAATAAGAAACAGCTATGTTAATTATAAAGAAACATGTTTTATTAAGATCAATCTGTATGCATGGATTTCACATAACATACCCACAAATATTAAATACAATTAACAAATGACAAAGGTTATCAACAAACGTGCAACACTCAAACACTATAACACTTAATGTATACAATTAAAATTCAATGTAGCTTGATCATCCGATAAATTAAAGTCAGTATTTTGCATTCATACTGGTCATATTGACACAATATAGTGCCGAAAACAAATATAAATGTATTGAATCTAGTAGGTTTGTCACCTTTTCTCTGTGGATGATCAGTATGTTAACATACAGAATTAATGATAGGCTGTGTAACTGGCATGTGCTTAGAAAGTTATTTGCCAAAAGGAGACCATCTATTACTATGCTTTAGTGATTCATTAGGAATTTTCGAATTACATTTGTCAACACTGTGAACATGACATGCTATTTCACCAGCATTTAATCTTTAAATTCTTAGCATCTTTCCATTGGTGTAATTAACTGTAACAGCAAAACAAGATGGAAGTACAGAAAAAAATGGGACTTCTTATCAATATGGCCAAGTGCTATATTTTTCATGCAGAGTTGTGTGCTACCTGGAAATTTGTTTTGCAAAACAGCCCAAATGTCATTGCAGAAATGAATACATATAGATGGTAAAAAAAAAAGAAAATTCGTTTGTGGGTATTTTATTGAGCAAAATGGATGAGTGCTTTGATCAGAAACTCAGTACAAAGGACAGTAACGGTGAGCTAAGCTATCCATGAGGTCATATCCTTCAACTCATCATCACTGCTCTGCCCACCCTCCATGACAGCTCTCCAATCCCGTTCAACTGGTCAGACCATCTGCCAGTCCCCTTTCACATAAGTCACACCAGTCCAACAAACCCATCGGAAATCCAGCAAACAAGCCTTCATATCATTCAAGAATGTCTCAGAGGAGGCTCTCGCAGACGACCTTGCCAAACTCCAATTCACATGGGCTGATCCAGCTCTGAACAACAAAGACTGTAACTCGCTTCTCCAAGAACCCAACACCACCCTCACAACCAACATCAACGGCCATGCCCCAATAAAACAATGCTCCCTCAAGCCTAAACGTTCTGCACCCTGGTACACTCAAGAACCCAACTTCAACAAACAAACCATCAGAAAACAAGAAAGACTAGGTGAAAATCCTGCAGCGCATCCAACCTCACCATGCTCAAAGACCTCTGTGCTAGACGCAGATGACTAATAATCACTGCCAAGTCGAAACACCATAGCCAAGCCTAACAAAGCAGAGCCAGCTTCAAAGCCATCTAGCACTGCATCATCCCTCTGCCTGCCCACCCATAATGCACTTTGATCGAAAACTCACTGCCATCAACTCTTTCTTCATCAACAAGATCAGCATTATCTGCCAGCACAGACACCAACACTACAACTGATCACACGCTACACATCCCATCTTGCAAAACCACAACTACCTGGGTAACTTTCAAGACACTCACTATGGAAGAACTTGCTGCCACACTAGCATCCCTCAAGGCCACATCGTACATGGACAGCATTCTCACTGGCTCCGTACTCAAGACCCTTCTTACTGAAACACTCCTCCCTTACCTGGCAAACATCAAAAGTTCTCTAACTCAAGGCACCTTCCCCTCGATCCTCAAAGCTGGACGAATCCTGCCGCTTTTCAAGAAACCAACACTGAACCCTGGTGACCTCAACAACTACACGCAACCTATATTCCCTTCCTAGGTACGATCCTTGAGACAGCAGTAGCCATGCAATTTCTCTAACACATCAAAGCCAACAACCTTTTTCAGTCCTGCCAATCTGGCTTCCAACCTAGATGCAGCACAGAAACTGCTACCATCAAGGTGATCAACGATGCCCTCAAAATCCTCAATGATGACCATCCTTTCCTCCAGGTTCTCCTTGACCTCTCGGCAGCGTTTAACACAGTAGATCACCAGACACTAGCAGACAATCTACCTCGCTGCATGGAGATCAGCGAGATCGTCAGCTGGTTCAAATCAGACCTTGCTAATCCCTAAACAGTTTGTACAAAAGGATTCATCCACATCACAAACTCTACCCATTACCTGTGGTGTCCCACAAGGATTCTTCCTCTCTCCTGAGATCCTTTACATGGGACCATTTCGAACACTCTTCTTCCACACAACATCCACAACCATCAATACACCGATGAAACGTAGCTCTACCTCAAAATCTCATTCATCAAAGACATCCACAGGCTTAAGCCTTCCTCTCATTAATAATAGCCATGGATTTCCAGTGCTTACCTGAAGCTCAACACCTCCAATACTGAATCCCTACTCCTGACCAACACAAACACCCTGACATCCAGACCTGGCTCACTGCTGTGCACTTGGAGGGCTTCACACCCCTTGCTGGCCACTTGTGCCATGTCGACGCAAACAGCTTGGTAGCAACTTTCTCCCCTGTTGAAAATCAAACCCTTCATCCCAGAAAACATCTTTAGATATGATGTTCAAGCCTTGGTCCTCTTCCCACCTGGATAGTGGCAATGCCCTTTTCTAAGGCCTTCTGGTGAATACCCTGGCTTCCCTGAGATGTGTCCTGGATGCAGTAGCACGACACAAAGGACTCTGCAAATTCTACCACATCACTCCGACCCTCAGAGAACTGCACTGGCTCCCGCTAAAAACCTGTATTCTCTTCAAATCCTGCTGCACCATCTACAAGACTGTCACCTTGAAGTCCTCAAGGTACCTCACTGAGAAACTCTGCATCTCTGGAGGCCTAGAATCCACCTGTTAGGGGGCTTTGCAAAAATAAAGCAGAAGAGTAGGTTGGCAATCTCGTGGTGGGGGCAGGATTTGCATGAGATCACTGAGTGGGGACAGCACAGACTAACAGCAAAGTACTGCCTGCTAATACCATAAAATGTGACCCACTGATTTTCCAGTTCGTGACATCTATCTGCTTGGCCATTTCTCGGGTTCCCCCAAAGGCTCCATCCCTTCCTTTTATCCTTCACCTGCAATGTTCTCACAGTGCAGGCCTCTCCTCAACTCATTGCGTCCCCATGCTGCTCTCCTTGTATCGCCAACTTGCCTGATGCTGGCAACACTCTCACCAGCCCTGTCTCTCTGCATTAGTACCCCCTGGCTGGCGCAGCACATGCAGCCTGACCCGGGGATATTGATGGCTTTATACACCTCCATCACTCCTCCATGACCTACACCGGGTAATGTCCCTGATCTGCATTAATACCTGATTGATGCTTCAGCGCCATTACCTGGTGTATTCCTTGAGGCAAGCCTATAATGCTTAATTATATGCATATGATATTAACATGGAGTACCATTTTATGCATTTGAACAGTGTAGAAGTGCAAAAGAGGAGTGGGGGAACAGGTGTTTGGGAGGGGAAGATGGCGCCACCATTACATGTCAAATATTTATTATTACTTAGTTTAGCTTGAACTCATTTAGAATGCATAATACAAAAAATGTGTTTGACTAGAGGTAGATGTTTTACTTTTCCATATATGCTCCAAAGTTTCTTTATTCCATGAAAAACCTTCCTCGAATTGTGGCAGTAGGCCATTTCGTCTTATTATCTGCTCTGCCAACACGTGATTTGTATACATTGGAATCTTTAATTCACAAGGTTAAGTAAAGAAAGACCGCTAATAGATATGCTTACATTGTGCATTATGCACAACTTCCTTTTGTCAATGATTTTGATTATTTGCATGCGTTGTTGAAATCTGTCATCACATAAATCCTACTGACCCTTAATTGAGAGAATAGAGTAATGCCATCCCCTGAGCAAAAAGCAGAGAAATGTCTTTAATGCCTTCCTACAACAAAACTGGCAAGAAAAGTGATTTTCTGAATTTTGTACCAGAAAATCTGTGATCATTTATGTTTGGTGTCTGACTGGTCCATGTAACGAAAATCTTTGACATTAGCTGGACTCCATTTTATAATATCAACAGTATTAAATAAGATATGATAATTCATTTGTCTGTTAATGAAAGTTGCTTCACCACCATTCTAAGAAATAAGACCCGAGCAGTTGAGTTAGATTCTTCGTGTGAAAACCACACCATCATTTGTTTCAGTAGAAATGAAAAATGTTTTTTTATTTGTAAATGGGGGAATTCAAAAACAACCCTTTTCCTTAAGAGTTTCCAGTTAAAGGCTGTTTTTGGCCTAGCCTTGCCCCACAACACTGTTAACAAGTCTAATGCTGATAATGGAAAGGAAATTAAAAGCATAAGTTGCAGATATAGTTGAGTAGATGTTATCATCATTTTAATTTGCTTCCAACTATCCGTAGCAGGAGAAGTAGAGGTCACTAAACATTAGTACATCAATGATTCTAGAAATGAAGTTATTTGTGTTGAACCTGATGATTTTCATAGTTGATTGTGCATAATTGGCACCCACATATTTAACCCATAGTGACACCAAGTAAGTCCTAAATAGTCCACCTCTTTGTTGTGGCTATATAAGCCTGCTGGTTTTATTTCAGTTTTTTGTTTATTATCTTCTCTCCGATAATGTCTTCAAAATATACTAATTTTTAAAGAGTGTGGAACATGTTGTTGTATCTGTCTTATGTATTTTTGTCTGGGTAGGTGATTGTTGAAGTGTATGATGCGAGTGCGATTTGAAGTATAGGATGTGTATGTTATGAACTGTGGAATGCCTAACCCTGTGTTCCATAGCCAGTCAATTGAAGAGTGGGACCTGGGTGGTGTGCACCGGTAGGTCCTATCCATAAGAGCATAAGGACTTTCTGATGTAACCTTGCATCTATAGTAAAGCTCTTACAAAGACGGACCTGAGTACTGAGGAGTGTGCTTTACAACACATATAGTTTTGGATTCTTAAGAAATATTAAAATATAATCTAAATATGCAGCCATCCACCTAAACGGTTTCAACTCTAGAATTAAACTGAAGCATTTCCTGAAAAGGAACACAATTCTAAAATGAATAAAAGTGGAGATAGGAGTCAGCCTTGTATCATACCTCTAAATAATGAAATATAAGAGGAATACATGCATTTTACAAAAATACAAGCTCTGAATAGAACACTTAAAGGTAGAGCCAAATCCACATTGAACACCTTTGAAAAGAAAAGACCACACAAGTCCAATGCAAGATTGTCTCCATCTAAGGCAAGAGATGCCTAACTATCGGGTATATTGTCTGTGCAATTCAAATTTTTAGAGGAAAGCCTTGTCTTGGCTAAAGCTTCTCTAAATGTTCTCTTTTAAAAATACAAATAATCCTATCTATTAGCTACAATTTTAGCAAAACCTCTACAATCAGAAATAATTGGCGTATGCGGATGATGTGGTGGTAATCCTGAATAATTTGAGGGAAGGTGGACTTATTTTGAGAAATATGATTGAGGATGTAGGGAGATTGTCAGGTTATAAAATCAATTGGGGTAAATCAGCAGTTTTTCCTCTGAGTGTTACTCTTAATTGTGATAGATTGTTGGATTGGGATTGCAAATGGGAAAGGGATTATGTCAAATATTTGGGTGTTCATCTGGTTAGGGATGTTAAATTGGTTGAGTTTAATGTGAATAAAATATTAGAAGTTCTTCAAAAAGACATAAGTAAATGGCGATGTATGATCTTGAGTGTCTGGGCGAAATTTAATGCAATGAAAATGATGCTGCTTCCTAAGGTTGTGTACCTCTTACAGTCCATTCCTTTACGGTTAACGAAGAAAATACTGGGACGTATTGATACATTTTTTCAGGACTTTTTGTGGGGTGTTGGGAAAAGGGGTAAGATCCCACATTACATTATGACTTGGAAAGTTTGTGATGGTGGCTTTGGTTTTCCAGTTTTGGGGAACTATTCTACGGGCTTCTTACTTAAAAAATTGTTCATTTTCTTGAATGATGATTTAGACTTAGTGCCCTGGTGGGTGAGAATTGAGAGAGAAATGTTGAAACCATTCAATGCGAGAAGTTTGTATTCCCTTGGGAAATTACCTCGTTGGGCTATGAATCTGAAATCAATTGCTGTTACTAAGGACACTTTGATCTCGTTGGTTACTACTAATGGTCACGGATTGCATATGTATAAAGAGGCTTCTTTATGGTGTAATCCTTGCTTGCAGATTAATAATATGCTGTTGCATTGGAAGAGTTGGAGTAATACAGTTGTTCTGGAAATTGGAGATGTTTGGAATGATAATGATGAAATGATTCCTTTTGATGACCTATGTTTTGAATATGGACTAGGTAGGAGGGAACAGGGAAGGTATAGAATACTGAAATATTTGCTTTTTGTACGATGACGGATGTTAGACTCTGGATTTGTAGAGAGGCCAGAGATATGTGGGTTGTTTTCTGTGATGGAACAGAAGGTGTCGAATATTATGAACTTTCTTCCTTTGAAGAATGCTTGCTTGGCCTCATGGGAGAAACTAAGAATTTAATGGTCGGAAGAGTTGGGCAATGACATTCCAATGGAGGAGTGGGAACAGATCTGCAGAGTCCCAGTTTAAGCGAAAATCGACTTAAATTTGCGTTTTGTTCATCCAAGGTTATTGGGTAATAATTACTGGACTCTGCTTCGTATGTGTAGTCTTGGATGGCTAGACAACGATGTTTGTTGGGGGTGTCGGAAGGAGAAGGGCTCTTTATTACATATGTTGTGGTACTGTGATAGGGTGACAGACTATTGGAAGGATGTGTTGGATAGGATTGTTGCAATTTGGACCATTGATTTCCCGCAGAGCCCATTGTCTGTGCTTATGCTATCTCCAAGATGCGGGCGTAATATTGCTTATGTGGTTAGGAATTGGATTAATAAAGGATTATTGGTAACCGTTAAACAGGTGTTAAAGGTGTGGAAAATGAGGAAGAAACCTATTCTGGAGGACTGGCTATGTGATATGAGGATTCTTTCAAAGCATGAGAAGTGTTTATTGCGTAAACAGCAAAAAGGAACAATTTATGAGGAACTTTGGGGACCTTTTAATGAATTTTATGGAAGTGAATGATTATAAGTCAAGGTGTGAGTGTTTTCTTATTCTGAGTTGGTTGGGATATGGGTGTGTGTTTTATGTCTTGTCTTTATGTATCTTGTTATTTTGTTGTTCTTTATTGTTTCATAATGTTTTAAAGAATCTGAGTTTGGATATTTCGTCTTAATATTGAGAGAGTGATTCTTTACTTCTCTGTGGTATTGGATACTTTTTGTTTTCCTTTTATTGTTTTGTTGTACTCATTTATTCTTTGATTTCAATGATTGATTGTACTATGTTTATGAAAATTATAAATCAAGTATTTAAAAGAAACAATTGAGGAAATTGGGCTTGTCACTAATTCAGGAGCTTTTCTTTGGCATGAGAATCCGCGTAGCTTTTATTCAAGTAGCCAAAGAAGCAGCATCATCAATAAAAGAACGTAATTGAAAATGTTTGGGTCTAACGGATCCACAAAATATGCAGACACATCCCTCACCAAACCATCAGGTGTTAGGCCTTTACCTCTTAAGATTCCTTATTCCTCAAAAGATTTCACCTGTAGTAATAAGTGAATCTAAAATGTGCATCATTTTGAAAAAGTGTTCTATCAAAACAGAATATAGATCCAAGGAATATGGCCTCCCATACAATTCTGTGAATACACAAACAACATTTTATGTGAGGTAGCATACTTTCCAAATGTGTTTGTATAAGAGGGGACCCACATTAGTTCTTTTTTAGATGTTTAACAGGAATCAAGACCCTGCCCTGCTTTCTTGGACCTCTGAAAATGTTGGCTTCCTATCTAAAAAAGGTATGTTATGTTACTTGGCATTTATATAGCGCCTCATGTCGTTGGTATGACCTCAAAGCGCTGGTAGGTTGAACGCCCTCGGGAACCGCAGTTCGATTCAGTAGAGAGAGTGTGTTGTATGGTGCGTGGGTGCACCGGATATGTGTGCAGCTGGTGTGGTTGTTGCGTGATAGCTGCTTCTTAGCGGTAAGTGTGGTGCTGAGGAAATCAGTTGGATGTGTTCAGTCTGGAGGGTGGACACCCAGACTGAGTTCTGGCTGCGTTAGGCCTGAGGAAATGCCCAAGCTAGCCGGTATATGCTCAGCTAGGTGTGTTTTATTAGGATGATGAGGTGTTTGTGGGGTCATGTTAGTATGAGAACAGCTAGGCCGAATGTGTCATAGCATAGCTGTGTTCTAGTTGAATGATGGTGTATAGGAGAGAGAAAGCGTAGTAGTGTGATATGGTGGTTATCAGTAAAGCACCTGCAACCAAGGCGGGGTCATGTTAGTATGAGAACAGCTAGGCCGAATGTGTCATAGCATAGCTGTGTTCTAGTTGAATGATGGTGTATAGGAGAGAGAAAGCGTAGTAGTGTGATATGGTGGTTATCAGTAAAGCGCCTGCAACCAAGGCACGAGAGCAGGACAGGGGGCGTACATAGCAGCATACGTGTATAAAGCAACAGGATGGATAGGGTAACATGGGGATACAGGTACATAGCATAAGTAGGAGATACATGGATATACAGGGCTATATCCACTCCATTCACTCTGTCCTTTCCATTCACTCCGTTCGTTCTATCGCTTCGTCCCATCCGTCCCATCGGGACTACGTGTACTTTCTTTTATTCTGTAATTATATTCAGTGCATAGTTTTGTCCTCTTCTACAATTTAGTCACTCAGTAAATACCTTCTCTGCAGCCGTTTTATTATAAAAAACAAAAAGAAATGTAATTGGGTTCTTGTATCATGCTTCATGCCGGGGTCCAGCCTCTAAGCGTTTCGAACCTGTGCTGCTGGGTTTTGTATTGCTTTGCTTTCAAGGCAAGTGCATTGCCCCTAAGCTATCCTCCCAGACCCTTATTGTTGGCTACTTAATAAATGATTAAAAATGTATTACAATTATTATTAAATGAAGCATCCACTTAACGTTTATTTATTTGTATTGTGCCGAGGGGAACCGTATTGTGGAAATGTATTTGTAAAGGAAGGTTTTTAGTTTCTTACGAAAAGTAAGAGGGTTAGCCTCCAGCGTTCAAGCTAAAGAACTCTGTATGCAAGGGCTTTGAGGGGTTTGGTAAAGGATACATCCTTTACAAAAACACTGTTGAAGCTCAATCTACACTTTGCTTACTAAATTGAGTTAAATGTAGTGAGCATCATTCCATGATTAGCTAGAACCTGAGCAACAATATAATAATCAATGATTGAATCTGCTAATGATTTACCAACACAAACGCGATCAATTGTACACTGGGGGCATAATCGGTATATTCATTCTCTGCAGATGAGCAAATGCCGAAGTGTCAATCCAATTCCCCCATCCTCCTCACAAATGCATTGCATTTTCCACTGCTAATAAACCAATATGTTGACACAGTGATACGGTGGTGCAGTGGTGAATTTAAAGAATACGAGCGTTCTGTTTAACGGATAACATCTCGGCATTGCGAGCTGCCAAAGGGCTCCTGTCGCATTCAGCTCGCTTCCTGGAGGAGGCGGAGCCAGCAGAAGCACGTGAACAATCACGTGATCCATCTCACCTTCAAAAGCCAGACTGAACCACCCTTGCGGCGTGAAGCCTGTCAGGAGTAAAGCCTAGGGACTGCTGTGCGGCTGTTTGGCGCTGGGGTGCTGAAAGAAATTGATGTGCAATCTGCATCTCGTGTTCCACGTTTGACCTGAGGAGTGGAGGCATCACGTTTGACTACATCAGCGAGGACACGTTCTATCCACAGGCAATCTGCATTATTAAAATGCCCTGCTAGAGTGGATTGCTCTACCTTCTCCTGTTTTCCTGAGTCTCTTTTCCATTGCTGCGCTGGTGGGTGGACCCACAGCACAAAATAACATTCACGCTGCGGAGCGGCCGCAGAGTGGTCGTAGAGTGACAGTCCTGGCAGGCCGGGCTGCCTGAACCGGGGCCGTCATGGTCTCCCCTACACTCCCTGAAGAAGACGAGGGATGATATCTCCGTAGTACCTGTCTCAAAGTGCACATTGCAGCCTCAACACCAACAAAAAAAACAATAACGTTGCAAGATGTAACCATCATCAAGTTTGATCCGCCACCACGTCTAAAAGCAAAAGGGAAGCTCAAGACCACAAAACCGCTCAACTTACCTCAGTCAAATACTACTTTCACCGAATTGACAAACCGGGAGTCATCAACCGCTGTTCCGGGGCGGACAGTGAAGAGCCGAGTGAAGAGCCTGCAGACGCGGCGTCTGTGGTGCCTGTGCCTGAAAACAGGGTGTTGGTAACCGACGCACCCGCACCTACCCCTGGTTCGCCGCACCACTGCATGCCTGCATCGCCTCCCAGAGGGGGGTCGCAGCTGGCCAAAGTGGAGGAGGCGGTGCAGGGTCAGCCACTCTCGCCGGCAGGAAGTGGCGAGGATGAACCGGGAGAGGCGTTTGCGGTAGGCGGAGCCCCGGCCCCTGCCAACGCTCTAGGTCCCGGCCTTCCGCCCCAGGTTTCGCTGGAGTCTCCACCTGGGGATGACGGGCCGGGATCTGCAGAAGGGGCGGGCGCGGGTCCCGGTCTCCCATGACAGTGATAAACCTGGACCTTGAGCCCCGAGAAAGAAGGGGCGTTGACGAGCTACGCGGGGTGACCTCGAAGGAAGGAGTCCCTGCCCTGCCATTAGCCCCGATGCCAGTTGAAACCCAGCTACCAGAGTCAATCACGGAGGTCGCTGAGGCCCCCCCTTTGAAACATTACAGAACGTACAGGTGCAGATTCATGCGGGGACAAACGCAGGATCTCTGCTACCTTTGGGGTAGACGAGCCAAGAAACAAATGAGGCTCTGATGGTAAATGAAAGAAAACGTCAAAGACCAGCACAGCTCCAAAAAGTGGGGAGTATCTACAATAAGAAAAATGCAAAGAATCTAATAAAGGGGCTATTGACCAAAGGAAAAGGTCTAGCCCGGAAAAACATTACAAACATTGACGGGAAGACCACAAACCTGAGAGACTTCTTTAACCCCAAGACAACAATGTCCAATACTAGAAGGGTCAAACTAACTGACCTCAAGATCCTAGAGGCCCTGAACGACTGCATGCCGGCCTCTAAACAGAGACGGATTGAACACGACACACCCCAGGTTCCTCCGAACCCGGCAAAGGAGGTTTTGGACACAGCTGAGCTGACCAAAGAGCAGTTGTCCTCAAATAACGGAGGCCTAAGTTCCCAAAAATCGACGGCTCATCAAATAGAGCCTCCCATTGAGAAATCTTTGAATCTAGAGCTGGTTGACGGGATTGAGACCCCCCCCAAAGTACTTGGGACGGCGACAAATCCTCCTATCCTGAAGGTAAATGACCAGCCTCCATCTTTACTATTAGAGTGAAAAACTCTAAACACAACAGCAACATCAGAGACACCTACTGTTTCTACCTTACATCCGGAACTTATTACCTCGAACCAGGCGACAAATCCAAAACCAATCAGTGATGATCAAACCATCACTATAGACCTTGACGAAACCTGCTCGCAAACACCCATACCTGCTAATATCATGCAAAGGACGTGCCTGGACCAAGAAAAGCGTGGCGGACAAGTGCAAGTGCCAGAGCCAACGGCGACGCAAGATGACAACAATAAAAACATAACCATAGCGAGTGACAAAAAATCTCGGGAAAGTACTCTAAGCAAGTTGATGCCAAACTTCAGCCTACAGACAACTGGCACACCATCACGTTTAAAAAAAAAAGCAATCACCATTCATGTGGGCCCAATCAAGATCTTTCTGAACATCCGAACGTGCTCAAACTATGCAGTACACAAACAGACTATACCAAATCACGACGTCCCTTCCAAACATGCTCACTGCCTGACTAGCTAAACTCCTTTGTGAAAGGGAGAACGTCTGTGCCCACAGAGCAGACCCTGAGAACTTCTATGACAAACAACTTAGATATGTCGGCAATAATGTCAACAGTGACAATCGCTCTCTGCCCATATATGAAGTTGTACGAAGGGATAAGTGATACATTGAAAGATCATACGTCAATTCAAGCATCTTTACTGACTAAATTGTCTTTTTTGGAAGCCTACATCATAGCACAAGAAAACGCTAAACTAAGTGAAGTCCAAACGAGGACTGGGGAAACAGCGGGGACCAGGCTAGACCAGAGCCCTAAAAAATCAACTACTAAAGAAGCAGGCTCCCAATCAGCCCCTACGATCGATTTAACTGAGAACTCAAACGCACTGCTGAGTGCAGTAAAGGCCAACCCCAAAAGGGGAGCGAAGTCTGAGACGAACAAAACTACTCCAATGCTAGAGCCAGTATTTGTGCCAAACAAAACGAACAAAGGGATGTTTAAAGAAAACGAAAAGCCGAGGCACAAGCCAGGGAAAAAAAATCCATCGGTGGCCCCAGCGGAAATAGCAACGACAATTGAAGTCTTGAGCACAAACAAGTCTCCAAAAACTTCAGAAGAATTTTTGCAGCATGATGACTTGATAAACTTGAGTACTTATTCCGACGACGAACTTCTGTTGAAAACTAGAGCCGAAAAAACAAGGAGCCAGTGGATAAAACTCCAAGAAATCAGGAAAACCAAAGCGAACTAAATAAAAAAGAAGAAAAAGCACAGGAAGTGCCAGAAATTAGAAAAGCTGAGAAACCAAGGAAGGAGTCAAAAAACACAACTCCGCGTCAGCAGGAAAACACAAGCAAACCAAATAAAAAAGACAAAAAAGCTCATAGAGCGCAGACGGGACTTGAAAATAACAGATGTGAAAAGCGAAAAGGGCCTATAGACACTGTAAAACCAATAAATGACTTGAGCCCTCTCCGAAAGCAAAACAAGAGACAAGACAGATCGTCCTCCCCCCAGAAAGCAACTAAAAGACACAAACCCTCGGCAGAGCAAAGAGAAACAGCGGACGGGCCTTTCAAACTCCACTACGTTTCAAAAACGGAAAAATACAACAAAGTACACACTAAAAAAGAGGCCACAAGATGGATTATGAAATTAGAACAGATCGAGGTTAATGACGACGATATCATATTAAATTGTGGGTGAGTACTCGCCTTGTTCAGCTACATTCCGTCATTACACCAAATAAGGTCTGAAGATTTAATAATCGTCGACCCGAGCCATAAGCGTGGAAAGGCAGTGATCCACCTGTACATTGCCTCTAAGAATATTAAAAGCCAACTGGAAAAAGATTCAAACAATCTCCTTAAAATGGGGTACGACATAATCAACGAGAGAGATCACCTCAAGATTTGGAGTAACTCGGCCCTCACAAAAGCGTGCCCTGAGCCAGAAACGTGACTCAGAGGTCACAAACCATTCTCAAGACCGATGGAGAAAACCTAAAGACCAATTCAAGGAAGCCAAAAATCACAGTCGAGCTGAAAACAGCCGATTTGGAAAATCTCCTGAGCAAGTGTCGGAAAGGCATGACCCTAGAACACCGACGAGGATTCGAAAGTGTAGTGAAAGAGAGCACACAGCCTTAAAGAGAATTTCTGTCAAGTCTCACCACGACTTATCGAGGTCAAACATTAGTGGTCGAGACGTGACATCAGCCAAGTCGGTGGCCTTCTCTGCCAAATCTCCGGCAAGAAACCTGTGGGCTTGGCTGCCTAAAATGCTGCAAAAACAACACAGAAGCTAGCAACCCTTGATTCCGGAGTACGCCGACCAAGTGCAACAACATATAACCCAACAACAAGTGGACTGAAGCTCTGCTCCTGGAACACAAGAGGTCATGGTCACCTCACGGCACCTAGTGACGTAAAACTAACTGAATTTGACGTCCTCTGTTTCCAGGAGACCTGGTTAACAGAGTCACCCTCCCTCGATGGGTATGACATTTTTCTGTCCCCCGCTAAAAAGGGCCCGCTGGGGCGCCCCTCTTCAGGAATCTTGACAGCAATACGATACAACTGTGGCTTGTCACACGCCAAAGTGTTAAAAAGCAACCAATTCCTACTCATGATTAGTGCGAACCTGACCGAGCCAACAACAAACAAAGCAAAAAATGCAAAATCGACCATAGTTATAATGAACATTTACTGGAACCCATCTGCTATTGAAGCCAGTAATTTTTTGAGATCGATCGAGCAAGCCATTGATATGGCGACCGCCACGCAGGCAGCTTTACACATATTGCTGTGTGGTGACATTAACGCTTCTTGCTGCCAGGAAACACACAAAGACCACTCAGTTCAAAAAGCCTCATCCACAGTCTCAAGAGGGACGGCATGGTCAAAACTGATGTCTTCTAGAGGACTATTAAACATGAGTGAGGTCCTACCTAAAGAACCTTCGATCCGTACATGGGAAAATGGTGCATCCAGCGCAACGATTGACTACATCTACGTCTCTGACAGCTTGGGCAGATTAACCACGGAATTCGGGGTGAGACGGACAAGCAAAAGTGACCATAATTTGCTTTACATCTCATGGCCCACAAAGCAGAGTCCAACTTCGAAATCAACCACGCTACTGGAAACAAATAACAGAGGAACAAAAATAAAACTGTCAGACAAAGCAATAATAGATCTCAAACAAAAGTACTGTGCACAAAACTACGACACCCTAGCAAACAAGCTTGACTATTTACCACTCTTAGAGATCTACAAAAAGAAGAGGGGGCCTAAAAACAACGTAGAATCCAGGTAGCATGTATACGACAAACTTTTGGTCGAAAAAAGGAAAGCTCTAAGGAAAGTGAAAAGGACTGCACTAGCCTGTGGATCTATAAAAACAAACAAGACAGCTATAGAGGCCACTAGGGTATGCAAATCATGGTTAAAGCACCACCGGACGACACTATACCAGCAAGACGCTGAGGAAATCCAAACCGCAATACAAGGGAACAAACGCCGCAAATTCTGGTCACTCTTAAACTCTACTATACCGCAAGAGAAATCAACTATAATCAACAATGTTGGAGAATCTGACTGGGTGAACTTTTTCAAAACTCTATTTGCACCACCAGAAATAGCCAGGGAAACTGAACAGACCTCAAAACCAACTCAATGGATCATTCTGGATGACCGTGAAGACATAAGCCAACAGATCAGGTCATTCAAGAATTCCAGAGCTCCCGGCCCTGACGGGATCACAAACGTGGACCTAAAGGCACACCCCGAAGAATGGTCAGCGCTCCTGTCTGAAATATTTTGCAGATGTGCCAAACTAAAATCAATCCCGTCTTCATGGAAGTCAGCGACGGTTGTGCCCATCTTTAAAAAAGGGAACAAGAGTGACCCGGCAAACTATCGCCCAATTGCCTTGCTAGATTGTATAGGCAAAGTGTTTGGGTCCCTTCTTCTTAATGAATTCAAAGTATGGGCAAAAACGGCACCTTGCGAGAACCACCTACAATCAGGGTTTAAGAAAAACTGCGGCACTTCCGCAAACATCTTGATGATGAACATTATGAAACACAAAGTGCTTGAAGGCGGCCCCAAGATCTTTGCTGTCTTTGTGGACCTTACACAGGCCTTTGACCGCATAGACAGGACACTCTTATGGGACAAGTTAGAGGCATGGAACTGCCTTTCCTCTATTCTAGAACCTATCAAAGCGCTGTACTCAGACACCAACATGAGGGTGTGCTTGGACCAGCAAGGACTTTTATCCAACCCGATCCCCACGCAAAGGGGGGTCAAACACGGATGCCCTCTGGCTCCGGCGCTGTTTTTGGCATTCCTTGGTGATATCAAAACATCTTCAGAAACTGTACAATGCTTTGCGCCAAAATTAGGAAATTCACACGTGGGAAGGCTCTTGTACGCGGATGATGTGATACTCCTAGACTATACACGAATAGGACTCCAACGGCGGCTGAGCAATCTGCAGTTATACATGGAAAGAAACAACCTGGAGATAATTGAAAACAAGACCAAATTCATGTCTCTCTCCAAAAGCGCCAAAGCCAACGCTAAGACGAAACTAGTGCTGAACAAAAACCAGATCGAAAGCGTGGCAGAATTCAAATACTTGGGCGTCATTTTGGACAATTCCAAAACCGAGATAGGAATGCAAAATCTCCTAAAAAAAAAAAAAAAACAAGAAAACTTACGGCACAAGGCAAAGCTATTGATAGAAAATTTGGTTGGTTTTCCTTGATCCCGGCTATTAATTTTTTCAAAATGAAGGTGGTCCCAACCCTAGTTTATGGAGCGGACGCCATGCCCAACATTCCTTCATCTCTTTGGCCGACCCTAGAGGCAACATTCTGGCGGGCTATCCTAGGGCTTCCAAAGTGTGTGCCAATAGCATGCATAAGACAAGAACTCAGTCTACTCTCCCTCGAGGGATCAGTTAGATGTAATTCCATAATGCTCTTCCGCAAATGCCAACTTGCGGATAACCACTCCGTATACCACCTGATCCGACACGAAACAAAAGCCCAAAATTGCCTGATGTTAAACAACTGGTCAAATCGGATCAAAGAAATTCTCCAAGATGTGTCAGCGGACAAAGAAACTCTCTACAACACTCCAGTAAAAGTACTCAACAAAGTGAAAGAACTAGACTGGATCAAAACAGCTGAGAAAGCAGCCGCAAACAAACTAACGAGACATCTGCCGGTGAACATCCGCAAACTGAACGAACTTCAACCGTTTATTAAGCAATTTCCTTCCAAACAAGCAAGGTGCTTGGTACTAAGAGCAAGGTTGAACTTGTTATGCACAAACGAGATTCTATTTATACGGGGACAGGCGACAACAAATGCCTGCAGATTCTGTGGACAAACGGAAACAGTGGAGACCATCCGACACTTGATGCTTTCGTGTCCAGGAACTTTGAAATCAAGATCGCCATACCTGGGATATATCTTCTCGGACTTTGTGCTGCAGGACGAAGCACTCTGCTGGACAAGGTTAATAGCGGGTGACAAAACCCCATGGCTGCTGGCATCTTACAAAATCTTACGCAGTTTACAAGAAATCTTCCAAGAATCAACAGCCCTAGTGACGCCTTGTACCTCGTCAACTATTTTATCACAATAAACTGCTTCGCGGACAGCTCCATAAAGACTCAAGAAGAAAATTAGACAGAGGCAAAAAAAAAAGACAATTACTTCTTTCCCTTTTGTAAAACAATCTTAACAGATTAAAATACAAATAAAAAAACAAAAAAAAAATTGTTGACTACTTATCCAAGAGTGGGCCCCCCTACTTGATTGAAATCCCCTCAAACAATACGATTTTTTTTAAATGAAGAGACAGGATTGTTTTTGACTTGTCTATGATTGCGGGTCAATGGGGAGCTGTCCAATGTTTCTCCAGCATGACTGTCGTCTCCTAGTGTTTTCTGCATTGTGCTTCCGGTTCCTCAGCCCCACAAGCCCTTCCTCCATTGGGGGACATTCCTGTGCCATTTGAGTCATGCTTACTGGTGGCACTGACGGTGCTATACAAAGGAATCCCTGCTGGTCTTCAGAGTCGTGCTCTCACAGACTATAACCAAATGTGCACCCACAGTCGCTCAGAGCTGATTTTCGGGAGGGGCCATTAATTCAGGCTCAGTGGAGGGAGGTTCCCCAAGTAACCTGTTCCTCCCTTTCTCTCTCCAAAGCGTGGAAATCCATGGCTTGGGGCACTGGGAACTGTTGCAAAGACACGGACTCGTGGATCCCTGAGGGCTGGGGAGCAGATGTCCTGAGTCAGAGGTGCTGGGAGAGGGACCTGATGTGTACTTTACTTGGCAGCTGCGATCTTTTTGACATGCATGTGTGTGCTCAGCTGATGCTATTCTCCAGAGATGGGGAGTGCGCGTGGGAGGGGAGAAAGTATGCTTCCATTCATATTCCTCAGTCGGAGGTCTAGCCTCTGGCACCTCTGAAAGACCCCAGTCCAGACGCAGAGAAACCAGCCCTTCTCTTGAGAGCATCTTTTGCTTGTTCCAGCTGGAGGGCCAACTTGTGGAGCATCTTCTCTAGGATTGGTGACCCATCAGCTAACAAAGTTACAAAAGGGACATAGATCAATGTGCTCTGCCCAAAGTTCCAGGAAACATTTTGTTGAGAAGTGGGTGGATGCTGTTGACACAATTGCTAGCGATTTTCTACACATCCAAATTGATATGGAACCCACGGGTGCTTAAAAGGACATTAAGGTACCCCGGTTTCCTTTGCCAAGATGGATCTAATGTAATGACACAAGCCTCATAACGAGTTGGGCGGTAGCCCTTAAATGCAGAGCTAACGATATTACTGCGCATTTAAGGGTCCGGCCAATATCGATTCTGGCAGCATTTACCCCCAGCCGTAAACTGGGGGTAAATGCGCTGGAAATTTGCTGATTTTTGGTGCAATTACCGCACGGGACTACCGCCAGCATTAATTGCACCAAAAGTACCCAATTGGTTCCAATGGACCCAATGGGGAATACCCATTACCGCCCAAGCACTGGACGGGTTGGTGGTAACACTATTACTGCAGGTGGAATCACGGCGGTAATACCTCCTGTGTACTGCCTAACTCGTGATGAGGCGACTTTGTCGACCCAGGGCTGAAATCTCTCAAAAAGGAGATTGTGGAGGTGCAAGGTGAACTTCAGTCATTGGAAGAACCTGTTCAAGCAAATGTTCAGTGTGTTGTGTTCCTGAGCGTTGCTGCACCCCAGATCACACGTGTCCTTTACACTTTGATGACACTAACTGCAATGCTAAGTACAAAGATTTGGGGAACATATGGGTGCCCCATTCTTATGTACCTAACAGAAGGGCTGAGGGTTCAAGCATCAATGAACTCCGGAGGACCTCATTTTCACCATTCTACCAGATGAATCCATGGGAAATTTCAAGACTGATCAAATGGGCCCAAGCATAGTGTAGAATAAGGGCAGGCCGCAGCATGTCGTTATACAAACTACACAGTCGTACAGAATGAAAGAAAGTGCCTGCGAGTGTCCGGGGCCTGGGAACTTTGGAATTCCAGGGCAGCAGGGTTCAACTGTTCCAGGATTTGTCACAATATCCCCTCGAGATTTGAAGAGCCTCTGAAACCATTACTGTAAATGTGGTCAAGCCTTAAATGTGGTCCAAGCACTGGACGGGTTGGTGGTAACGCTATTACTGCAGGTGGAATCACGGCGGTGATTTTAAGTTCTGTTTAACTTTTACGTGCTGCCTCTTTTCAATTGGATCAACAAATAAAACACCTAACCAACTCCTGAGAGTTGGGACTGGGCAACCAAGATTAGGTCACAAGCTCACCCAGTCAACATTTTCAGAAGACCTTGGTTCGGACTAGAAGTAAACTGTATCAAAATGACAGAAAAGAGAACATTCAATTAAGGGAGTGTCAAGACACTTCCTTGCATCAAAATTCTGCAGGCTTGTTGAGCCTGCCGAATCCCCTTTCTCACAGAGCAGAGGGAATTGTTAATCTCAAGGACTGTTATGTTAAAGGTTCTTATACTGTGCACTGTTGCTACCTGCGTGGTTTCTTGGCACTCTGGTGGATCTGTAAAGCAAGAGGGGTTGGGGGCATGGTAGTAGGACTGAGCGGGAGAAGAGAGCAGTGATCTGCTGTTGGCAGCTTCAGTTCGTTTGACGCTGTTCACTGAGTATAGGTATGTTGTTTGGTTGGTAGCTGCCATGTGCTATTGTGCGAGGCTATGTGTGGTTTGTTTTGTTGTTGTGGTGGTGTAGTGAAGTGTGTGTGTTTTTTTGTGCTGTAGAGGTATGGTTGAGTTTAGTTCAGAGTTTGAGCGGTGTAGGCAGAGGGATGAGGTTTATTTTTAAGAGGGTTGGTTAGAGGTACCCTATCCTACCCACCCTGTTTTGAATGACTGTGGCCCGTATCCCTTCCTCTATCATATATTCTTGTGTGCTACACTTACCACTCCCATGTTGTGCGCAGAAGAATGGGTCCTCCATGGGCTTTTCAGTGGCAGTACGTTTTCTATCCCAAGTGTTCAGACTAATCCCTTCCCCTTTAGTATATTTTAGTGTGCAGCAATTACCACCCCCACAGGTTGCTCCGGGGGGGGGCTTTGTGTTCCCTGTGCTCTGTGGCCCAGCCCATCAGTTCCAAGATCAGAACACCTATCTCTCTCTCCCCTTTTTACATATGAGGCCCTCTATCAATGGCCCAAATTGGTCAGTCCTATCTCTCTCTCCCCTGTTTCCCGTTTGACCCGTCTGACCTAGGTGCATCCTTCCCCATAGAGGCTCTCTTTTTCCCTTCACTCCATTCTGGTCTGGCTTACTCCCCAGTCCTTCTCTGTGGTGTGTGGGTGTTGTTCATTCATTTTCGTCCCGTTCAGAGTTGAAGGGCCAGATTTTTGGAAGTTTTCTTAATTTTAGATGGTCCTTCAAAGTTCGTGTTTCTCTGGGGGGGGAGTGCCAAAGTTTTACGACTAAGCAGGAGAATGCTGATCCACCAAGCTTTTTCCTTGTGTATGGTTTAGGTTCTATGAGGATGTCGTCGCTGGATCTGAATGTTCTAGTCGGCTGATGGTTGGTAATTTTCTTTTGTATGAATTCCACTCCTAGGCTGAGGATTGGTCTGTGTGTTATGTGAGGAACCTGAGGGTGTCCTCACTTCTTTCTCCCCATCATTCTCTACTCAGGTGGCCAGGAAAGGGCCATCGCTCTTGGGTCGCAACTCTGGGGATGGAGATGCGAGGGAGGATCACATGGGTAGAGGAGACTTGGGGAGTGGCAGGGGGATGTCATTGGGTGAGAAACAGTATCTCCCATTTCCATTCCCTGAGGAAACCTTGCTCCCATCTCCTTTTGTGGGATGTTGCTATCCTTTTTCCTCTGCCCAAAAAAACATCAAAAGACATTCTGAATATGGGAATATTAGGAGGAGAAAGAAGAGGATGTCCGCATGTGAGACATGGTATCCCCCCTTTCTCTTATCAGAACCAAAATCCCTCTCCCTTTAAGGATTATTGCAAACTATCTCTCCTTACTTCCCCTCTTTCAACCCACTATAGTACTGAGAGGAGGAAGATGCGACTAGGAGTAGTGAACACTAGTAAGTAATTTCACCACTCTAGTACTGAGACGAGGAAGAGGCCTGCAGAGTGTTGTAAAAGTCAGATATGTCTCAAGTGTTTCACTAATTGCGACCAGGCAATTACCATTTGGGACTCGCACCTGCAACATGTCAAGTGGTTGCAGGTCTATAAAAAAGGAAGAGACTAGCAGCAAGGAGACCAGCAGGGAATTCTGTATACGAGGAGGCAGCTGAGATGGCTCCTGCAGGAGAGTCAGGATGCCTGCAGACAACCCTAAGAAGCTGCGGAGCTAAGGGCCAGGTGGGCTGCGAGAAAGCCACAGGTGTGGGAGCCTCAATGGTTGGAGGTCCACAGCCAGAGCTGCGGACACAGAAGAAAGAAGCAAAGTGACCGACAACGTCTGTGGAGAGAAAGTGGAGCGCCGGTGCGATGCGGAGAGAAACTGAAGTGCGAGCAGGGTTCACGGTCAAAGGAAAACGTGTCGGCAGAGCCGAAACCAAAAGCACAGCTGCTGGGAGGAGGCTCCAGGGACCAGTGAGTGAAGAGGGAAGATCACTCAAATCGGGCTGCTCCTGCAGGCTGTGAGAAAACCAAAATAGATGCTGAATTAATGAAAAAGCATGCACAAGATGAAATGGCCCCAAAGCAACGGGTTGAGAGAAAAATAAGGACAATATACCAATCAAGCGGCATATTAAAAGATCACAGATATTGACTACCAAACTAAATGAAAGCTTTTTGCAAAGTGTGTGTGAAATTCATATACTCCCTATTGAAAGAAAACACAGAAGAAAGCAAGTATGGATGATTGCAAGAGAGCATGAAAGCAAGGGGGTGAAGGAACAAAACCACCACGAAGTAAACTATACATGAAAATACAATGTGGTAAGGCCAAAGACTGGCAAAGGAAAGAACACATTGTGGAAAAGCCAAGAGGCTGACAAGGAGAAGCCAAGTGAGAGTGAACCGTAACACAGATACAGAAGAACCTGTGTGGGAAAGAGAGCCTAGGGTTCCTGGTTGCACAACCTGTAATGGGTAAACCGCGTGATCTGACAACTGCGCATAGACCGGGGAAAACCAAAAGGGAAAGCCAAAGAGGTTGCTGAAGCGAAACGGGAGAAAGCAATCTGATTGAACTGTTAAGAAACCAGAAGGAGTGTAAAATTGGTCTGGAACTGTTTTTTGAACATTGAAAGATTGAGAATAAGTACAAATTGACTGCTTTGAACTTGAAGAAGGAAACCCTGAGGTTTTGTGGAACTGTCTTGAACTTGAGGAAGGGGACCCTGAAGATTTGTGGCACTATCTTGAACTTGCGGAAAGGGAGCTGAAAAGTAAGCCAACAGCTGGTAGAAGCTGAGAACTTTATTTGGAACACTATTTCTTTTATTGCTGACATCCCTACACATTGTTTAACTTGGTTGTGAGGTTAAGTATAGGTTTTTGTCATGAATCAACGCTACTGCCCCCTCTAGACATCCTGGTCGGTTCGACAACAAACCAGGATAACCTCTCATACCTTCAAATATGGCAGAAAGCGGATCCACGGTCTAGTTCCTGGGAAACACAACAATGCTAGATAAGCGTCCTGCCCCTACCGTACGGCGCGTGTCAGCGGTTTCAGTTCCGAACTTCCGGTTGCTGTTCCTAGCGTTCGCTCCCAGAATCCCTGTCTGGCGATTTCTTCTGTGTTCCTCCCTGGATTGTTTTTCAACGCGACCGCTCTGCATTCTACAGCAGATCCTCCTTCCTGGACTTCTTGCTTCGCGGTCCTTGCGGATCGCATCTCCTTTCTTTCCTGGGTATTCTGCTTCTGCAGTTCCTCCGGACTTCTACCATTCCTTCCTGGACTCACTGTTACGCGCTCCTGTGCTGACTAGTACCTTCTCCTCTCCTGCCTGGGAAAAGACTGTCGACACAAAAGACTACGCCGGCGAAGTGGCGTCGGAAGAAGGTCGTCCTTACCTTCACGAGTCCTGCACTTTCAGGAAACGCGGGCAGACGGAGCCGACAAAAAAGAAACTACCCAAGCACTCACAGGTGAGCCCATCAACAGGCCGAGACAGCCTAAACAAGGAAAGTAGTGATAATTGTGACAGTTTGACACGCCACCCAATTAATAGAGGGCCAAGGCCAGAGATGGATCGAACTATGCAGGATCTTTTGCTTGGAATGCAAGAACTCTCTACTGAGGTACAAAACCTGAAGGCTGAAAATGCTGCCCTGAAACAATTAGACTTATCCAGGG
This sequence comes from Ambystoma mexicanum, assembly GCF_040938575.1. Taxonomy (NCBI): domain Eukaryota; kingdom Metazoa; phylum Chordata; class Amphibia; order Caudata; family Ambystomatidae; genus Ambystoma; species Ambystoma mexicanum. The sequence goes on along the minus strand of NC_090925.1, from coordinate 611,213,259 downwards.
ATGCTGCATATCAGGACAGCGCCTCAACTGGTGGTGTAGTGGATAAATATGATGGCTCTCCTAAATTGCTCGTTCCTTTCTGGATTCATGTTTGGTTAATTTCACCTTCAAACCCTATTATTTTTCCACCCCCAGAGCCAAGGTGGGATTTGTTATAGCCCATGTTACTGGCAATGCTCTCGCTTGGGCCACATCACTGGTTTCCTCAGGAGACGCCTTACTGGACAATTATGATGGATTCATTAAGGCATTTAAGGAAATGTTTGACCGTCCAGACCAGGTTTACACTGCTCAAGAAAGATTGCTGGAATTCCAACAAGGTTCACAGGATATGTTGTCTTATGTAACCAGATTCAGACAAATTGCAAAGGAAGCAGATTGGTCAGTGGAAGCATGCTTTACTTTTGTTCTATCGTGGTCTGAATGAGGAAGTAAAGGATAAGCTGGCCCGGATAGCACGTCCCGGATCCTTCCAGGCTCTCATGGACATATCCTTGCAAATCGACTTCCGAATACAGGAGAGAAAGGCTGAAAAGAAAAGAACCCAAGGCTCTCCTCCAAAAACTTCACTTTTTTCTCCTATTTCCAGGGAAACCCCCCCCCCCCACCCGCTGAGCCAGAACCAATGCAATTGGGAGCTATGAGAGGACCTTTGCCTGCCCACGAGGGAAACTGAAGATTTGACAATGGCCTATGTATGTACTGTGCCTCGAACAAACCTTAGTCAGGAATTGTCCCATAGCTCCTCCTAGATGTTCGGGAAATGCCAGCTTGCGATCCTGAATGGAGCCCAGTTTTGGGAGACCAAAGGCCGCTCCGCCCCTCAAATTCTTGATCCAACATCAAGGTGTAATTTGGCAGTCCTTCAAGTAACTCTGACCTCTTCAATTGGAGCAACACATTCAGTTTTAGCCTTGGTGGACTGTGGAGCCATGGGCATGTTCATGGATGATGAATGGGCAGCAAAACACGAATTTCCCAGAGAATCCAAGAAGATTATACAGACAGTTGAAGGGATAGATGGTTCTCCCTTGTCTTCTGGACCCATCACACAACAAACCCTGGACATTGTGCTTTCCATTCACAACCATCAAGAAACCATTCGATTCAACATCATAAAGGCCGCTCACTATCCGGTGGTCCTGGGTATGCCATGGTTAAAAATAAACACAATCCATACATTAACTGGACCGCCGGTTCCTTGTGTCTGGGCTCAGAATTCTGTTTAGAGTATTGCCTTACAAAAGAAACCAGACCCACCATATCCTCGGAAAACCAACAAAGTGCTTGTTCCCTTACTGTCTCCAGTGTCAATCAATTGCCAGGCATCTATCAACAGTTTCGGATGTCTTCATCAGCTATTGTACAGTCTCTACCTCCACATAGACCAGAAGACTGCACCATTGACACCGAGGAGAATGCTATAATACCCTTTGGTAGGATGTTTATCCTATCAGAACCTGAAAAAAGGGCCCTTCGAGAATACTTGGACACCAACCTGGCTAACAGAACCATCCGCCCATCCAGATCCCCTGCAGGGGCTTCCCTGTTTTTGTGCCCAAGAAGGACACCAAGGAATTAACGCCATGCTTGGACTATAGGGGCCTCAATCAATGTACCCAGAAAGACAGATATCCTTTACCTTTCATATCAACATCCTGGAAGCTCTTCGAGGTGCTGTTATATTTACCAAGTTGGACCTAAGAGGAGCATACCATTTAGTCCGAATTAAAGAAGGCAACCTTTCGAACACCCTTTGGGCACTTCGAGTATTTAGTTATGCCCTTTGGTTAATTAATTCCATCATTCTCTGCAATAGTTCAACCGATTGTGTCATTGCTCAAAAAGGATGTTCCATTTGTTTGGACTTCATCTCAAAAAGCCGCCTTTCAGAAACTGAAAGAATTGTTCAAGGACCCATCTTGATCCAACCTGACGTTTCAAGGCCCTTCTTTGTGGAAACAGATGCACCTGAATAGGCTATTGGTGCGGTCTTAAAACAAGAAGCGGAAGATGGACTAGAATATCCGATAGCTTATCTATCCCGAACCCTACTTCCTTGTGAGGGTCACTATTCAGTCCTGGAAAAAGAACTACTAGCAATTTGGCAAGCCTTCAAGGAATGGCGTCATCTCCTCCTGGGTTCCACTCACCCTGTTCAAGTGCGGACAGACCACAGAAACTTCCAAGTTCTCCAGTCCATGGAATGCAGAAATAGTCAACAAGCACAATGGGCCTTCTTTTTTGCCCAATACCAATTTCGCATCTTACACATCCCACAGAATTCAAACATTATCGCAGATGCCGTATCCAGACATCCTGACTATTCAACACAATAATTTCACAAACTGCTCAAGATGTTCCCAAACACCCTGTTCATCGCACAGGCCACTGACATCCTGGAGACTATTAAAAGAGAAACCATAAACTCAGACCTGTGGACAGAATATCGGGAACATAATTCCTGGGCCCTGAACTATAAAGATGGGTTTCCTTTTCGAGTCTCCCAGCTAATGATTTCTACCCAGACCTTGAAGTAATGAATACTTCATCTGTGTGATGATTCCTTCCCCTGTGGCCATTGTGGAGTCAATAGCACCCTGAATTCCATTAAAATAAACTTTTGGTGCCCTAAAATGGCTAAGGACATTCAAGTGCATATTCAGACATGTGCCGTATGCAATCAGAACCAGACGGATAGCAGGGAACCAGCAGGACTACTCCTCCAACCAGATCCACCTTCTCGACCCTGGGAAGCCATAGCTACTGATTTCATAGTAGATTTACCCCCCTCCAGGGGACACATAGTCATAATGGTAACCATATATCTGTTCTCTCACATGGCCTATTTCACACCGTTACAGAAGTTACCCCCTGCGCTGAGATGGCGGGGATTTTGCTGAAACACATTTTTCGTCTGCATGGACTTCCATCCAAGTTCATCTCTGACCGTGGACCTCAATACGTCTCGAGATTTTGGAAACATCTTTGTAAGGCTCTAGGCATCCAACGTGCCTTGTCATCAGGATATCATCCCCAGACCAATGGCATTACTGAAAGAGTCAATCAAATCCTTGAACAGTATCTACAGTGTTTCACCACCAAGGTACAGGATGACTGGTCTATTTTAATTCCAGTTGCTGAATTTGCCTACAACAATTCTGAACATTCAGCTATAGGGACTAGCTCCTTTTTCTGTAACCAAGGTTTTCACCCTTCAGTGCTTCCTTGGGTTTTGCCTTCACCTAGTCCGGTCCCCTCTGTGTCATGATTCCGGCCACTCATGTCCCCAGCCCTCCAAGATATCAGGCTGGAGCCAGGCCACAATCACCTACATTGCCCTCAAGGGCCTCTCCATCCCTCCAAAGACCCACTTGGAGTCAGACTTGGCGCTTGTGGCACCAGACTCACTCACTCCCATAGGATAACATTGGGGATTGGACTTGTAGTGCATTGGTGGGGACAAGATGGATGCCCCCACATATCTCGGTTCCCAGAACTGCATATGCAGTCTAGTCGTTTGGGTGTGGTTCAGCCCAGAGACACCTGGGATACCCAGAGAGTATTTAAGCCACGCCCAGGCTGAGAAACATGCTTTGTGTTTTCTGCACCTGCAGCGTGACACTCACTGTGTTTAGATCGGTCTCCAGTAGGCCTGTATCTTTCTTCTGCGCTCAGCTCCTGCAAGAACAAGAACACCGTTAGGAACAGCCTTACCTTTCCGGCGCTTCTGCCCATCATTCATTGCTACTTCTGTTCTTTGGGCATCTTAGGCAGTGTCATTGCCATCCCGGCACGCCGCTTCCTAAGGAAAAGGGAAAAGAACAGAAAAAAGACATTAGTAAGCATTCAGCAAATCTTCGCTTATTTCTTAAAGACTGTACGAGCTTCAAACGCTTACCTGAATCCCAGCCGCTCTGGGGGAACTCTGTCTCCAGAACTTCTCATCCATCTGCAAGAGGGAAAAGACACTCCAGGTTAGCGTGGAAACATCTAGAGGCGCCCCATACCACGCCTACTCACCGCATTTCTTCTTCATAACCGGCATCCACACTGAAAACGTCGCGGCACCTAAAAGACACAGAAAAAGAACTCAGTTCAATACAAATATGAAAGGGTCGCATCGCGCATCACTCTCTCACTCACCTTCACCGCTACTCATCTCAGCAGCACGTCGCCATCCCCTGACGGCGGCCATCATCCAAGGAAGGAAAGGAACGAAGTTAGAGAACTATTCAAAAGACTCATTATACTTACCTGTCAGACTCTTGCCAGTGAAGTAACTAGGCAGCAACGAGCCCGCATCAAAGCAGGACAGAGAGCGCACTTTCCAACAAAACAAGGTGAGCTGTGGATCAAAGGGAAGGGTTGGACCCCGGGGAAGAAGGGGTTCAAGCACACAGAGACAATAGGGAGTTATCAGGAGGTCTACCAATACTGTGTTTCAGGCCCAGTCTCCAGTCGAGTAGACTCCAGGGAAGAGTTCGTGGTCGTAAGAGGTCAGAACAGGCTGAGTGACGTCCCCGTGGATACCAGGTGAGCGTTACACTCTGTTGATTCCTGGACTGCACAGTTAGTTTCAATCCATCAGGAAACAAAGAACCAATTATTCAAGGCCAGGGACGACATGAAGAGGTATGCAGATGCCAAAAGACGTTCAGCCCCGTTTTACGTCGTGGGTGATAAGGTCTGGTTGTCCTCCTGCTATTTGCCAAGACATTTGAGACCTAACAAATTGGCGCCCCGATATTACGGACCCTTCCAGGTATCCAAGATTATCAACCCAGTGGCCTACCAAGTACGCCTTCCTACAACATGGAAAAGGATACACCCCGTTTTCCATACTTCATTGCTAAAACCCTATCACCCATCCACCAAAGATGCACCTCGCCCTCCTCTTCTGCTGGTCCAAGGACAAGTTGAATATGAAGTCTCCCGGATCCGTGATTCCAGATACAAAAGAGGATGTTTGCAATACTTGGTGGAATGGAAAGGATACCCACCAAGTGATCGTACCTGGTGGGTATCCTTTCTAATCCAAATGCTCCGAGACTGGTTCAGCAATTCCATTGGTTACATCCTGGCAAACCAGGTGGTTCAAGGTTTCGAAGGGAGTATACTGTCATGAATCGACACTACTGCCCCCTCTGGACGTCCTGGTCAGTTCGACAACGAACCAGGATAACCTCTCATACCTCCAAATATGGCAGAAAGCGGATCCGCAGTCTAGTTCATGGGAAACACAACAATGCTAGATAAGCGCCCCGCCCCTGAGGTACGGTGCGTGTCAATGCTTTCAGTTCCGACTTCCTCTTGCTGTTCCTAGCGTTTGCCCTCCCGGAATCCCTGTCTGGCGATTCCTTCTGTGTTCCTCCCTGGATTGTTTTCCAATGCAACCGCTCTGCATTATACAGCGGATCCTCCTTCCTGGACTTTTTGCTTTGCGGTCCTCGCGGATCGCATCTCCTTTCTCTCCTGGGTATTCTGCTTCCGCGGTTCATCGGGATCACTAACATTCCTTCCTGGGCTCACTGTTACTCACTCCTGTGCTGACTACTACCTTCTCCTCTCCTCCCTGGGAAAAGACTGTCAACTCTGTGAACTCAAAAGACTACGCCGGCGAAGTGGCGTCGGAAGAAGGTCCACAGATTCAAAAACCTAACCAAAGCTTGGCTATCTGCTAATGACTCACCCTGCACTACTGGCCTACCTCTCCCCTTGCAATAATTTTCAGCCTCATTTTATGTATATAGCTTCCGGATTAGTCTTCTGTCATGCTTTGTGCCTTATGTATATAACTGTAATTTATATTGTACATTTTCTGTACTGATCACCTTTTACCATGTTGTAACTAAGGTGTGCGCCCGGAAGCCTTCGGGCCTGGTGCGCTTTGCAAATAAAATAAATACAAATACAAGGTCGTCCTTACCTTCACGATTCCCGCACTTCCAGGAAACACGGGCAGATGGAGCTGACAAAAAAGAAACTACCCAAGCACTCACAGGTTAGCCCATCAACAAGTCGAGACAGCCTAAACAAGGAAAGTAGTGATAATTGTGACAGTTTTGTACGCAGACAGACTTTAAGTCTGGCAACTACGTTCTGTATACGTTGCAGTTTCTTCAGTAAATAGCCTGGCATTTCAAGGTCTAAGATGTTGGCATGAAGGAGAGGAATGGTAGAATCTTTTTGATCGTGTGTTGCTGGAAGAATAATTTTTTAATTATCACGTTTGCTTGCGATTCTACGCTTAGCTCGTTGTCCATTAGGATTTCAAGCTTTTTGACTACTTTGGATGGTGCAGGTGCTGTTCCCAGTTCTGTGGGCCCTGGGATGTACTAGTTGATTCCTTGGTTGTTGGATGTAATCATGACTGTTGCTATGTGTGTTGTTGTGGTAGTGTTTGTCGGGGTGTCTGGAGGGAGGCGGAAGCTGCTGCAGGTTGAACTTTGCATACACCGTTCAAACTCTGAACTAAACTCAACATTATTGAGTCACAGTGACATGTTGTATGGCGAGCTGGTGAAAGATTTTTGTAAACCTGCAATGCAAATTCTTTGCGTCTTTTATTTGAAGGTGGTGCAGGGAAAAGTACGCCTGGAGAAATAGAGGGCTCCTTTTTTGCACAAGTAGTCGTGGTTGGAGCCTACGCTGCTTTCTGGAGATGGTAGGGTGCACGACCTTCTCTTCAGGTTTGGGTGGAGGAGTAGGGGATAAGAAGAGAGTCTGGAGTCGGGGAACATTTTAAGTATTTATTCACTCGTTCTATGTTGGATCATGACTGTATGGTTTAAGACTGTGGGCCTCATCACGAGATGGGCGGTAGCCCTTAAATGCGGTGGTAATGCTATTACTGCCGCATTTAAGGGTCTGCCCAATCACGAGTCTGGCAGCATTTACCCCCAGCTGTAAAGCTGGGGGTAAATACACCAATTTAACGCCCATTTTCGGGCGCAATTAGCACTGCACTATTAGCGCGTGCTAATTGCAACAAAAATGCCCCATTGGGTCGCATGGACCCAATGGGGAATACCCATTACTGGCCAACCCTTGATTCAGCGCTAATAGTGTCGGACACGGTGGTGGTAACGCTATTAGACAGGGCGGCATCCCAGCAGTAATAACGCCGGGATACCGCCCAACTCGTGATGAGGCCCTGTGACATGACTTCACATCAGTAAATTTGCATCTGTGCCTTTACACCGGGTTTGCTCATTTTTCAGGGAAGAAGTAAAACTAATGTAATAAAGGTAGGGGGTATAGAAAATAGAAAAATCTAGGGCGTTATAAAAAACAAGTCCCCTGATATGAAGACATGGCACCTCTCAGCATCCAGACACCTGCAAGGGAAACCTATGGCGATGGCTGTAATTTACAGGTTGGGTAGGTATGTTTCTCTTGCTCTCCGCACATTCGGGAAGATCAGCACCTCTATGTCGGAGGCAGAGCAGTTTTCCCAGTAGGAGGTCACTTCAAATTCTCCATGCATTCCTGGACAAACTCTACCTCAGACTGTTGGGTTCTGAAAGTGATAAGAAACGGATAGGTAACCAGGTTCAACTCTTCTCCAGAGACAGGTGTTCCCTCTATTCCATGCCTTGGAAATACAATGAAGAGGACATTCCTGCAAGTGGAGATCCTGCGCCTTACAGGTGGAGAGGGGGGGGGGGGGTTTGGTGGCATGATGGCGGTTCCCCTGTAAGAGGGGGAATGGCAGAGACTCCAATCACATTTCTAGTCCCTATGCCTTCAGGAAGCTTAGGCCTTCTTATGACTCTTCAAGGGTGTGTAGAATTCTCATCTCGTATCAGTTCTTAACATTTTCAGCTCCTGCCTTTGCAGACAACAAATAAAGGTTGCCTGGATACTGGTGTACAACTAAAGCATGTTTTATTACATGCACAAACCTGACATTTCTACAGAGCTCATCATTCCAGCTCAAGAACAGTATTCTGGTTTTCCTGCACACCTGGCTGCTTTGTTTGTGATCCACACTCCAGGTGGTAATGCTTCTTAGACGATTACAAACATGTTTTACATGGCATCAAGCTGTTTTGGCCTTGTATGTACAACATGGAAGGGTGGAGGCCAGACCTAAGAGGCATGAGAATATTTGAGGGACAGAACATTAGTGGGAGGAGTGAGATGGAGTAGACAAGAGGAAATAGAAGGGCTTCTTAGAAGGAACCTTAGTCAAGGAGAGTATTTGTATGGCACCATCCCAACTCCCTGTAGAACATAACGACTGGATAGAGCACACACAGTTAGAAAGACTCTTAGGGAGTTTAGCCAGCCAGCTTTTAGATTACAATCTCTAGCATAAGCCAACTTTTTAGACAGTAGGTGGGTCAATATTTAGGAGGAGGTTCATTAGAAGACGAGAAAGAGTGAGGGACGGCCCTACGACCCATTAAAAGTTCAGTAAAAACCGTTGAACTGCCTCAAAGACTTGGAGTGATCTTGTGACACACAACGAAGACTGGAAGAATTCTGGTGTCACTTGATGTGCCAAAACAGACTAAGGAACCTCCCATCCAGTGAATCATTGCAAAGACCCTGCAAGGGCATGCTGTATGCATAATGTAGTCCATGCTTGACTTCCAGCCCAGTACTCAAAAATATCTCTTTGTTCCTGAAACGAAATTGATCAAATAAGCAGAATATAGAGAACTGTGTATCTCTTCAACTTAAAAAGGAAATCGGGTGAATCATTTAAAGCTAGGTATGCTTTTAAGTGAGAGCTGACTCTAACCTGCTAGTCAGCTAGGACATAGCCAGCAAAGCTGCTGATCCCGTTCCTGTAGAACAAAGCCACTGTTTGGAAACTAAAGGCGAAACTCAACCAATGTTCATGTTATACTTGTAACCCTTCATTATTTTGGTGCCATGGACGAGGCATCCAAGTTCTAGAGTCAATGGCTGATGAGTCGTCTGCACCATGGCACGAATTCCTGCTGTGGTAAAGGAGTAAAACTGTAGGACACCATGCAGATTGTACAGAAAAAACATTGAGTACTGGCCAACTAAGCCATAGCTCGTGATCCCATAACAAGAACATGTTTCTGACACTGGGAACAAAACCAAAACAAGTATCATTCCCTACATTATAAATAGAAATGTATGTACTATGACATTTCTGGTTTGGATAAAGATTTACGATTATGGCCCAGAACATCCTCTGGAATGCTGAAAAGGAGCCTGACACAGCACCATTGCTCAGATCAATAGAAACATATAATGTTGAGAAATGTTTACGAAACCGAATAATAACTCTAGGAATGGAAAAATAGCATTCTTAAATCATGACTGCTTTTTTCTTAAATATGCAATTGGTTTTGTAACTAACCAACTACATGTCTTTCAAAACAAACTGATGTATGATTAGACAAACAATATAAGAGTTGAGGTATGTACAAACGAAAGGGAAAAGGAACCACAATTTGAAGCAATTAACAGCCTTAATGTTTAAACATTAACAAATGGAAATTATGTTCTTAGCTAGGAGGACGCCCCCAATGCTGGGTGACCTTGTTTGTTTGTTTGTTTATTATTTGTAATGCGCCGAAATACCCTAGGGTAACCGGGCGCAGCAGATACAGGAATTTGCGAAACTTAATTACAGACAATAAAATATATACAAGGCATGAACACAATAATAATGAAAGTAAGCAGGAATATATACATATATACATTTAACAGTTGTGTATCTAGTATGTCCAAGTGACAAGTGGGAGACGCGGAAACCTGGCACAGTATATTTAGGCAATGGCTGTCTTCAGCCAAGACATCATCTTGGAACAGAAGTTTTGGTAGGGTAAGTCCATTCTAAGAGTGGGTAGTAGGGAGTTCCACAGTTTAGCCGCTTTCACTGGGAAGCTATTACCTCCTATGGTAGAGCGTTTGTAGTTAGGGATAGAGAGGCAGTCTCTTTATGCTGTCCTTGTCGGTCTCAAGGATGTCAGTCTGTGAAATCTGTTGATCAGGTAAATGGGGGCCGCATTATTGAGGGACTTGTGGGTAAGTGAGGCAGTTTTTAGGGAGATTTTGTCCATAATGGGGGTCCAATTGTTCTGCTGGCTATGTGCTGTAATGTGGTCTCTTCTTGAGATGCCCAAGGCCGCTCTGAGTGCGTTGTTCTAGCGGTAAACCCTGTTTTCGTGAACTCAAATTAAGTGGACATTGGCATCAAGGTTTTAAAGAACTGGGTAGATTGTCAGGGGCAAGTTTGTGAGTCCCTCATCTACCCATCTAAGGAACACAAACTGTAGGTCTGGTTTTCACCGTATAGCTGTGCTGGAAAAAGTAATGCTCCAATCAAGAGAGATGTCCAGTCTGAAAAGGGCCACGCCATCAGTATGAAGAATTTGGCACGCCATCAGCCCATGGCCAGGCAGATTGTCTACAAATGGAGAAAGTTCAAGGCCACTGTCACTTTACGAAAATCCCTCTTAAGGCCAACCATCAATCATAATGTCAGCGTTCCTGGCTCAACTATAAAAAAAACGAAATCAGAATTGTGTCCATAGGAGGATTGGCAGGAGGTAAAAATTGGTCCCTGAATAAAAGAAGATTTCTGAAACCATGGTTTCTGGATTGACGAGAAAATAGCAATATCCGTGGGCTGAACGAGGAATGTCCATAGTGATGAAAATCAAGCATTGTGTTCATCTAGAATACCCTCATACCAACCGCAACCGTCAAAGATGCTGGAAGGAGCGTCGTGGTTTGAGAGTGCGTTGCTGCCGCAGGGTGCCGGTATTGACAGTACCACACATTCTGAAGTGTATCCGAAGATTCCAGAAAGCGGCTCATGATGTTTCATTAGTTAATCTGTTATTGGGACCGAGATACTTCAGGCTTTCTGCCCACAAACCTTTCCTCAACACCATACATGTCATAACAAGGCCCCAGACAACCCAAAAAGCTTTTAATGCTCCTGAAAAAGACAACGAATATGCAGAACCCAGGAAACAAAAAACAATGTCAATATCATGTGCACAAAGAAGTGACACATCTCTGTCAAACAGCATCGTTCATGTCCTCCAAAAAGCTTCCTCTGCCGCCCACTAGAGCTGCCACAGGCTGCCTGACACTTTATAAACAGCAGTGCATTATGGCAAAAATCTGCCACTCTCGTTTATACAGCATTATAAACCCACACACATTGTTGAAGACACTAAGGACGAGTATGCAGGGACGTCATTTTGGGGTTGCCAGGGGTTGCACCTGCGACCCCTGGGGTCTCCCTTGCAACCCCTAAAAAAAAAGAATCTTTTTTTAGTATTTTTTTTTTTTTGTACATTGAACTCCTGGGCTGTTGCCAGTGTCATGTGGCTCTTTGTTTCTGGAGTGGCTGGAATTTTTGTTGAGGTCTCTAAAAACATGGAGTGCCACAAGTGTAACACTTTGTGCAGTGACCCTAAATAAGAAAGAATAGGAATAACAATTAATTTGTCTTTCTGGGTTTCTATACAATGCTAGAATCATTAAAGGGGTCATGATCATGATGTCGTTTCAGGTTGGGGTCAAATGACACCACTTCCTATGATGTCATCAGAGGTCAAGGGTCATGTGATGTCACTTCCGCTACCCCAGGCATTTTGGTGAAATGACGTCCATGCGAGTATGACCTCCTGAATTCCCACAAGGATTCATTGTAGGCCGCGCTCACTTCCGCAGGTAAGTTTAATATTTGTCGCTGTTTATTTGAAATCAATGGGCCGAATTCTCCAATATTGGAGCACCTAAAAAGCGCAGGGAATGTGCATTTTGTAACATGTCAGAGTTTTGGAAATGTGCCGATACCTTTGTCAAGGTGACCTTAGCATTCCCAGGGATTCTGGGTGCCAATGCAAATGATATACTGTACAGTCGCATTGCACAGACTGTTTTTGGAAGCACACACCAAACACTAATGTGTGGCTGCTCAGCACCCATGGGATTCCTAGAAGCATATTTAACAGTGATGCCCACAACGAGGACATCAGTGAGAAAGGTCAACAAAGATTAAAGCGTTTCTATCCCTGCTTGAGGGATAGACATGACAGTGGGAGAGCAGCACTTCCTACTGGTGGTGCAACCTGCAGCACTTTAAAAGTGCAGTGTGCATGTCCCTGCGCCTGCTCCAAAATACAGAGAGGAATGCTTTGAAAGGCCTGCTTGCAGCCCCCCCTCCTCTCCCCCAGGAGGGGTTAAAGCACCTCTATATGTGTGCATCGTATATTCAGATGCGCGCTGTGAATGGAAGGCAAGCGCCAGTCCAGCCCATCTCCTTGCCTGATAAACATGTGTTATTTCTCGCTGCATGATTTTAAGTGATGTACCCAAATATTCATGATAGATGCTGGCGCGTGTGACACATTGTGGATGCCTGCCTCTTTCTCTTTAAATCTTTATGGGAACTTTCACATCTAAGTTTTTTTTATGTTAGTATTGTGAATTCTGGCAGTGTTTTTCCAGTGTTTTCAACAATAAGAAAATCGGCACTTTTGTACAATGTTTCCTTCTGAAAAGGTAAATTGACAAGGGGGGTCCTGGGCGTCTCTCTGCCAGACATTAGTCCTGGTTATGAGAGACTTACCCAGAGTCTTTAGCTCACTATCTTTCACAGAGAAGAAATATCCCAAACATATCAGTCTTTGTCCTGCCCTGGGGCAGTCCAGCACCGAAATGCTAGGCAATTCTCCTCTGAACAAGAGTACCAACCTGGTTACGAGAGACTTACCCAGAGTCTTTAGCTCACTATCTTTCACAGAGAAGAAATATCCCAAACATATCAGTCTTTGTCCTGCCCTGGGGCAGTCCAGCACCGAAATGCTAGGCAATTCTCCTCTGAACAAGAGTACCAACAGCATCCCCAGACACGTGTTGTTTGGTATGGTTGGACCACATCAGTAGGGAGGAGCTGTGCCTCTCTAAGAATAGTGAGCAAGGGGTCCACGTCTGGATTCCCCTATTAACTTAGGGTGAGACCCAAAGTTACTTAAATATGCAAATTGACAAGGGGGTTCCTGGGCGTCTCTCTGTGAGACATTAGTCCTGGTTATGAGACTAATGTCTGGCAGAGAGACCCCCTTGTCAATGTGCATATTTAAGGAACTTTGGGTCTCACCCTAAGTTACTATGGGAATCCAGACGTGGACCCCTTGCTCACTATTCTTAGAGAGGCACAGCTCCTCCCTACTGATGAGGTTCAACCAGACCGAAACACGTGTCTGGGGATGCTGTTGGTACTCTTGTTCAGAGTAGAATTGCCTAGCATTTCGGTGCTGGACTGCCCTAGGGCAGGACAAAGACTGATATGTTTGGGATATTTCTTCTCTGTGAAAGATAGTGAGCTAAAGACTCTGGGTAAGTATCTCGTAACCAGGACTAATGTCTGGCAGAGAGACTCCCAGGACCCCACTTGTCAATTTACTTCTGAAAAGGTAGCCAACAACTGCGTTTTTTCAATATTGATAAAAACATAATGTACTTCTATTGCTGTATGTATAGCATGCATAATTATTTTAAAGCAGAAATGTGATGCTCTATGCAGTTGTATTTGCAGCAGAATCTGTACAGTATACGTTAGAGACGTGGAGAGACAGAAAGAGCAAAGGTAGGAGACGTTGCGCTGAGGGGGTGCCGAGGGGGGGGGGGGGGTCGGGGAGGGGCAGAGAGTGAAAAAGAGTAAGGCCATGCGAAATCACAGGATGGAGAGGCTGGGAGAGAAAATGCTGGGGGAGGGAGAAAGCGAGAGATGTACGGAAAGGGAGAGGGAGGAGAACATCCATGCTGGGCAATGGGAGGGAAAGAGAAGTTGGGTGCTGTAGGGACAGAGCCCCCAGCTGTCTCAGTATCAAAGAGGCAGTGTTCCACTGGCCAATCACTGTTGTTAGTTAAGTTAGTGCCATTGGCTGAATTGAAGTGACATCTGGGATTATACATTTTGGCAGCAACAGGAGAGCATAGAGGATGCTGGGAAAGGTAAGTGCAGTGCTGGTCATTTGGCCGGCTCTCGCCGGATCCGAGATCCGGCACGAGATGTGAAGCCGGATCTCGGGATCCGGCCAGAGTCAGCCGCCCAAACACCAAACCCATGCTCTCCAGCTGGGTTTCGAGGCGAGAAAAAAAAAAAACAATCCCGCAATGGCATGGCTTAGGGGGGCGGAGCAGCTCATTGCCGCCAATAGCGCTCTTCTGGCTTCACCCCCCTATGTATCCACAACAGCAGGACACCGGAACAGACCTTCTTATGGAAGGCTGTCCTGCACTTTCACGACGAGTTCTTCATGCAGGCACCACAGCCGGGCCCGCGAAGGTGGGGGCTGTGCTGCTCGGAGCAGTCTGCTCCAAGCAGCCCAGCCCCCACCCTCGTGGGCCCGGCAGATCTAATCTGCCCTGTGCGAGGACAGTGCACACAGAGTAGATTACTCTTTGTGCTCAGTGCCTGCACAGGGCATTGCTTTGAATGCAAAATTCAGGGTTCCTATGCTTTTATTTTAAAATGAAACCGCTCCAGAACGGTTTCATTTTAAAATAGTATAGGATGAAGTTCAAACTTGCACTTTTAGTGCACTGCACTGAACGTTTCCCTAAACAGCAGGCACTAGGGTGGCCACCTCTTTGATAGTCTTTCTCAGGACACTTGCCCACAGTGATGACATCATGTCATTCACATTTGACCAGCCCCTTTTTTAATGTAAATATTTGTAATGGCTCTTAATTCCTGGCTTAATTGAAATGCAAATGTTTGTCTTTGGGAGGTGATGGTCACGTTTTTAACTGCAAACATGACCATCAGGACCCCAGGAATAAAGCATTAGCATTTGAATGAAGCCAGGTGTCAGAGCGTTAGCAGCTTGACCTGCAGGCTCTACAGGAGCCAGGGCTGCAGAGCTGCCCAGAGAAAGAAAGCAGCAGGCGGCCGCGCCGTGGTGTGCACATGGCCACTTCAGTTTGCAGAGTAGGTGTGCTGGAGGCAGGTTGTCCTGATGTAACTGCGTCCTGCACAGCCACTCTGCAAACTGCAGGACAGAGTCCCTAATTGCGGGACAATCCCGCGAAATCCGGGACAATTGGCCACCCTAGCAGGCACATGTGTTTGGGGTTTGTATTGTGCGTGCAAGGGTGCGGGGGTGGCGGTGGGGTTTGTGGAGAGTGGTAATGATATCATACTTTGGGTGCACCAGCGCCATGGAAGTGGTTTAAAGTGGAATTGATATATAGCTTGAAAAAGAAGTAGCATGAAAGAAATTGTGCTGTTTTAAACTATTATTTTGGACATTTCCTTTGATAGGAGTCACATGCCAGCTCCGCCCCACTAAACCCCGCCTCCTCAGACACTGCCCACCCCCAAAACTCTGCCCCCTTCCCGGGCCTTGTGGGATCCCCCACCAGATTTTTTCCATTTCCAGCACTGGGTAAGTGGGAGCAGGGGAATGAGCACAGTAGCACTGGGATCCATGGCTTCCCCGGCGGTGTCACAATTAAAGAACCTCGTCTGATGGCAAGGAACCCAAACGCCGCCGTGAATGCCAGACCTACTGCCACCCAACTCAACGGGACTCATTTCACTGGCCTCGGAAGGATACACTGCTGCATCGGTGATCTCAGCCCTCAAACGTGTAAGAGGCCAACGCTGCTGAAACTAAAGTCTCCACACAGAATCTGGCCTCGTGGGATGAATGTGCAATGTTTCTCTTCTCGAACACAATAGCAGTCTGCATGCCAAGTAACAGTAGACTAAGTACATTGCGCAGGGCATGACAGGTGGCAATAATGACACGTTTCTACCACTTGTGTCTACTACTACCCCTTTTTAATTCTCTTTTAAAAAATATCCACAATCTGGGTCTCCAAGTCCGATTGTTAAAAAAAAGTAACGCTTTACAATGCCATTATTTTTTTCAACTTGTGCGTTGTTGCATTTCCATTCAGTACTTGCAGTTTAAATTCTTGCCATGAAGGCAGTACTACAAGCACCAGAATGCAAAGTGAGTTGAACCAAAAAGCCAAGATCCACTCACACTTCACAGAGGGGAACCTGTACTCTGTAAAATCTCCTCCGTGTTTAAAGACACACAAACAAAGTCACAGATAGCTCACATTGTTCTAGTTATTGGTTGACGGCTTTTAGTTAACTTGGGAATAGCTGAGTGGGTGTTTTGACTTTCACAAGGACATATGTTGAACCAAGTGCTAATTAACCAAACTACAACATCCAGCATTGCCTATCAGGGTGGCTTTTCAGAGGCGCTAGTCTTTTAACATCTATTTTGCGGCTCACCACCACCTCAGCTGAAGTGCTTTTGTTACAAAGTGCCAGCCGATTAGATTTGCACTTTTATTAAACAAAGAAGTGGCACACAGTTTATCAGGCATTTCTTCCAAATATCGCCATCAGGGATGAGCTGGAGGCCTGGCAAATACTTTATCAACATTCCTCCTGGTTCTGAGCAATGCAGCAGCGAAACATCTTCACTCTTCAGTTATGAACCAACTGAAAGCATGGATAAAGGTTTAGCTTCCCTCCTTGTATTGTTGGATCTGTCCGCAGCATTCGACCTAGTTGATCACTCCATTATGGTATCCAGAATGGTAGAGGTCACCAATTTCTCACCGCCCGCAACATCGTGGATTATTTCCTTCCTGGCGAATAGACAGTCGAGTCTGCCTCGCGGGATGTGAAGTTGCTCCAATTCCGGTGCTCTTCGGGGTGGCTAGTACCTCTCCCTGTCTTTATAATATCTAAACAGCCCCCTTCTTTAAGATGCTTGAGGAGGATGGTATTACCTTATTGAACTATGCTGATGAAACCCGGGTTTTAGTCCAACTCCCTGGAGTGCACTCCCAGGACGAACAAGAGCTAAATAGGATTTTTTCATTAATTGAAAATTGGATGATGGTTAACAACCTGGCTCTGAACAAAAGCAAAACGGAGCTGATGATTGTGGGTATCCCAATCCCTCTCCAAACTGGACCCCACATATAAATCTTTCAGGTTAGGCTCAGTGGAAATTTTCCCTCAATCAAAATAATTAAAAATACTAGGAGTGGTATTGGATCAGTCCCTCAGTATGAGAGCTCACGTGAGCAGCATTGTCGCTGCCTCCTTTTACTACGTGAAACTATTATCCCATCTGAGACCCTTCATCTCGCAAGCGAACGCTGAAACCATCGCCAGAGCCATAGTTGTTGCAAAGATCGATTATTGCAGCAGCCTCCTTGTCGGTCTGGGAAAAATTGGTTCCAACAGACTTCAGGTAGTCCAGAATGGTGCAGTCCGAGTAACTATGGGTTTAGCTCGGCGTGACCACGTCTCAGCTGCCCGACGCGCCTTACATTGGCTGCCTGTCGAGGCACATTCTAAATTTAGACTACTGTCGATAGTCTTTAAATGTAGACTTGGCATAATGCCCAAATATCTGCAAAATCACATCCTAGACGAAGTCAATTTTAGGGCTTTAAGATCAAGCAACCAGAATTTGTTAGCACTCCTGCGCTGTAAACTCAAGAAGGTCGAGAACGGGACTTTCTACATAACGGCAACCAAACTTTGGCACTCTCTTCCATACACACTCTGACAGCATCCCTCTATCACTTCGTTCAAGAAGGTCCTTAAGACCTGGCTATTTCATTGACCAGTGACCTTCACATCTGCCATTTTCTCGCCCCCTCATTCCACTTGCTGACGTCCTGGATCTTTTTCTGTCTACCGTGTTTGTTCATGGCAGCGCATTATAAATTGACTAAAAAAAAAAATAAGTCTATACTTCTACCACATGCCGGCTAGCCATCACTTACTAGCAACCTCTCTTATAATGCGCACAAGTTCCCATCTTTCAAAGAAATCAAGCAAACACCATGCTTTACTATTATTGCCATGGAATGTGTACAGCTTTCACAGGTCAACAGTTTGTTCTTGCCATCAATATAAAAGAAAGTGACTTAGCCAAAGTAAACTGGTGTAATCATTCAGCTCAGCAGAACCTCCTCCTGCATACTGGCAATAACCACCACACTGTGCTCTAGCACCATGAAGCGTCTCGTGTGCTAGATTACAAATAATGAATTACAAATAATGATCTCTGACCGAAATAACCGGACAGACTCAAAGAAGATGGCAAAGTACTAGTTTATTATCGGTATAAAATAAAGTAGGGCAATCTGGCGAACAGCAAGCTGTGCTGCACTCACTCACACTTGACTATATAAAGGTTTTATACCTCAATGTACGTCCGCTATCACGTCATTATACGTGACAAACTGTAAAACCTATTTAAGGGAGGCATTGGTTAAGGGATAATATGACTGGATGCCCCTTATCTGGTGGGAACGCCTTGAACCACACATAAATACATACAATACTGATTAGAGCAGATTAATGGCAGCAGATTGTATGTTGCAACATATACACTCTGATTGGTTGGCATATGTTCCCAATTTTGGACTTTCGGCTTCTTACCAGCACGTTAGCAAAAAGAAACCCAGGTGCTGAGAGTAATGTCTGACTACTCCACACTTTCCTAATTAGTCCATCATCTCTCATCGATCCGGCCCTAAGCCATGGCTTCTCATTGATAGTTGACCTTGCAACCTGTTCTCTTATTCTGGGAATTTTAAGGGAGTGTAGGCACACCATGTTCTTCGTCTGGAGCTTAATGAATAGCCCTTATTTTCGACTTCTGAATCACATGTGAGAAGACCGCAAATGTGTCAATTTTGACCTTCTATTTACTGCTGCTTGATTCAATTGTACTGGGTGTCATTACTCCTCTCAGCCTCTAGAGACTTGCTCAATCCACCTTGCATAGGCTTTTCACATCTTTAATTATCCAATACTTGGCTCTTGCAGATGTTTTCCTCTTTACTTTATCTAAGAGAAATATGTCTTACGTACATGGCTTATCCTTTTGACTCCCTTTGTACCTTGCAATTATTCCTGGAAGTAACATCCTTGATCCCGGGACAATAAAATCCTCTTTATTCCTCACACAAAGATGTTTTCACAGCATCTCCTGACTCTGCAGCCCTGGTCTGTCTCGGAGGTAGCTTGATTGGTTTCAATACGAATCCAGCATCCATCTTTCCATCATGGCCGCCCTAACCATGTTATGGTTTCTTCTGAAGCAAGCTTCTATCTCTCTCGTCTACCTTGCATTTCTGCGTATATACACTTATTAGTCAGCAGGTTACTTTATCCTCTTTGCATGTATGATTTCTTCATATTTGATTACATGTTTCTCTTGTTACTTCAGTTACATCTTCATTCTTTAAGTATTTTCATATTGTTTCAGTACTGCTCAGTATCTTTCCTTCATGACATCACTCTGCCCTTGTCAGGTTTCACCTATAGCTGCATGATGTCCAATGTTGTGTGCTGACATCCTTCCACCATTTCAGTGCGAAGGTACATTCTATACCGTTGTCTGAGTGCATATAGTCTCTCATGCACTCAATGTGGTATTTGGATAACTGGTGTCCCACATAGGGCACTTCTCCTGCTATTCCTGTATGACAGAAATGAGGGGGGTGGGAGCCAGGGATGACGTGTCCACCTGCCACAACATTATGTAAACAAACAATGTGTCCGCGATCGCCAATGTGCGATCGTCTGGACCATTCTCCTTATTGTGGATGAATGAGTTATACATTACTGCACCTTAACGTGTCTTGGTGTGAAAGAATAAATAGTGGAATTAAATTAAATGGATTCTCTCCCTAGACTCACATGGTTTAGAGGATTTGATGAGCAGGCTGTTAACGAAGATGGCTGTCAAGGCTAAGTAATCAATTCTTGACATTAGATAATTTACCAAAGTAAATGTACTGTTCCAGCTGTCACATTCAAGGTCATTGAAGCATTTGAATTTGATGAACTATGTATAAGAGAGCAGATCAAATGTGGCCAAACATAATCAAGTACATGAACGTTGAACTCCAATAGCTAAAGAATTCCGTATCTCAATGTGTGTGTGATGCATTGTTCATGGGTTATACATGGTCAATAACAATTCAAAGAATCTTACAAATAGTTTGGTATAAATGTACATTGACATTTTAGTTATACATGGTAGAAAAAGTACAGATCGGTTGCTATGTTTAGTAGTCATAAGCTCTCTACAGTTTTGTGTTATAGTTGAATCCATAACAATGACTTAGATAAGATATCAGATAGGGTTACTTGTGGAAAGTATGGCTTGATACTCAATGATAAAATGAGGAAAATAATGGATGTGACTTTGTTATTTCCAGTGTGCCTAATCACTAAATTGGGTATAGATGAGCTCTACAGGTGGGTCTGGCTAAGTAAGTATAATACATTGCTACAGGAATGCTGTCAGTGAGAATTCCCCGTTCATTCCCGTTGGCTCCAGTGCGTCTAACTTATGAATCCAGAACTTTTCTCTACGTAGGAGGAGGTCATTGCTTTTGCCTCCTCTGGCTAGTGTTCCAACTGTTTGCAAAATTACAAATTTGAGTTGGTCAATACTGTGCTCGTTACCCTCGAAATGTCTAGCTACTGGCTATTTCAGGTTTTTAGACCTGATGATGGATTTGTGTTCGGTTAGTCTTTTTTTCATTTATCCTACATAGAACTGGCTACAGGGCAAATTAATCCATATATAACAAGTTTAGAGTCGCATGTGCCATAATGTCGCAGCTTGATTTTTTTGACCGGTACGTGGGTGCCTAACACATTCACCTTTTTGTACATTGTTACAATGGCAGCAATGTAAACAGGGAAAAGTGCCGTACTTTGGTTTGTTAAAAAACAGTTGCTTTTGAGTCTCTACTCTCTCAGCATTGACTAAATCGTCCCTAATGTTATGTCCCCTTGTGTATGCAACCATTGGCGGTCATGGAAACATTTTTGTCAATTTTTTTAAACATTTTTTTAATTGATTTTTTTGTGGTTTGGAATCCAAACCTTTCATCTTACATACATTCCAATTCTATTTCAATCGGATTCCAGTCTTTCTAGTGCATCATTTCTCGTTCTCTGTTCATTTTCCATGGTTAGGCCACTTAAATTACCATACAGGTTTATTATTTTCTGTGATCTTCTTCCAGAATAATACTATTGTGTAGATCATTTATTTTCACTCCCCAGCAGGATCTCAGCTCATCTTTCTTCGGGAGACAATTGCATTTGGTTTTCACAGAACCATTCTCTGCATAGATTTCTTTACTCAGCTAATGCAGGACAAGTCATTATAATATGTTGCAGAGTTTCGATTGTTTCTTTATTATTGCAGAATCGGCAGTTTCTTTGATCTTTTTAAATCATTTTCCTTGATGCCATAATTTCGCGCTTTGGTAATATGTTCATCCGGAATCTCAGAAAAGTCTTCCTTATGCTATTCGATGGGAATCTCTTTAAAGAAGATGGCAGCATATTTAGCGCTCTGATGTCGAGCTTACATGGAAGGTCTAATTGGTATGTCGCTTTTAGAGCGGTTGTCTGTATCCAGTCATTCTCAGCATTTTTCTTTTTAGCTCTCTGTGGTCTATTCAATAACATATCCATGGATATGTCTGCTGTTTTTCTCTTATTATCCACATATCTTTTCCAGACTGTTAAAGAATGGTCCTTACTCACATTGTGTTCACACTGGAAAATCTCAAGTGCTGGTACACTTGTTTCACTAGTTTATTTTCCGGAACAGGTCCAGTTGTTTCCATGTTATGACTGAGGCGATAGACTGCAGTGCGAGCTCAAATCGTAATCGTGGTATCGGAAACTAATGTGGCAGTACTAGCACTTTCCTCCAAAATGCACCTTCTATTGGTTGCCAAGTGGAGTTTTCGACATTAATCATACTCTCACCTCCATATGTCAAGATAGGAACAACTTTTTGTCTATAGAAAGTTATCAATGGCAATGTTCTGACTTGAGAGTCGCGTAGACCGATGAGACCTCCGTCCCCAAGTGACGCACAGGGGAACTAATAGAAACCCGCTGTGCGACCTTTGAGGCCACAGGTGAGAGATGTCTTCCCAGATCCACGGAACCTCTGGAACACCGATGCTGCTATCAAAAGGAAACGAGGTTAAGTACCAGGCAATTACAATACAACCAGGTAAACAATAGGATCTAAAGAGTCTTACCTATCTAGTGTTGGGGAAACCCAGGTAACCTAGTAGAGAGGTTCGAGACTCAGATGATGCGGCCGTCCCAGGAATAGTGTAACCGCAAGTGAGCGTGGATGTAGGGTTAACCACCTGTAGGAGAGAGGGCTTAACTTGAATCCCAAGAAGGGAAATGGCGTAGAAGCTCAGCAAGGTATCAAGGGATGATCCAAAGACAAGTCGAGGTGAAGTCCAAAAATCCGGCAACAGGTAAACAGTTCCAAGCAAAGGTACAAAGGGGTGTCCGAAGGAGTCCGAGGTAGAGTTCCGTGATCAAAGTAACAAGGAGCAATCCGTAACGCCAAACAGGGTCTGAAGACAGCTGAGAAGCAATGAGCATTCTGTCTCTCAGACCTTTATGCTGTGTGACTCTGGGTCCTGTGACGTCTCTGGGTCATGTCACGTCCACCAAGGTCACGTGAAGAACGCCACACTGGATCACGTGACCGACGTGAAGACGTAACGCCGCCCCTTCTGCTATACGTTCTCCAGGGCAATTGCCAATGCAGAAAAGGTTGCAATCGAGCCCGTACACCAAAGCTGGTACGATGTTTTCGGTCCTTTGGGTTCACCGAATCACCTGAGCCCCGAACCGTGGGAGGAGATGTTGGGGGAATGTGTGCGGTGTTCTGATGTGGAGTGGACTGGTGTGCAGAGGATCGCCTAACAGGCAATAACAAGAACTTTCCAAATTTTCGATGCAGTATTTTTGCTTGTCAAGCTAATGAAAGTGCTTTTACTTTGAGGTATTGCGACCATTCTTTTTCATTTGCAGATTGTGCTAACCATACTCCAAGATATTTTATGGTCTTTACTTGTTGTAATTTTTGTTCCCCAATGTGCTATTGGAAGGTATCTGTTTTCCATTTCCTATTTACTTATTAGGGGCATCATTTTCGTTTTTTGCGCGGTTATTTCAAGCTCGTTTCTCCGCATGTAATCTTCCAATTTTGTTAATGCTATCTACAGACCTCGTGGTGTTTTGCCAAGTAAAACAATATCATCCGCGTACATAATACATGGCAAACTGACCTTATTTATCTTTGGTGGGTTCATCAATGGAGTCGAAATATGTTCCTCAAAATCTGCTGTAAACAGGTTGAATAATGTTGCTGCCAACGGGTATCCTTGCTTAAGTCCGTTCCATGTTTTTATCATGTCTGCTAAGGCTCCTTGCTTGGACATTCTTATCCTGATGGTGGTGTTATCATACAGGAGTTTGATGGGTTCCAGTATGTTGTTCGGACAGCCCCAGGTGCTCAGCTTTTCCCATAATCTATTTCTATTCACCATATCAAATGCGAGTTAATATTCCAATTTTTCTTAAGCAAGCGATTAATTTGCATACTTTGTTTGGAAAATGTGGTCAAATATATCAGTTGGGGATCATCACTTCTCTTGGTTTTAAGCAGAGTCTATTGGGTATTATTCTGTTACTACTCTATTGGCATGTGGCCACTTACTCTAGAAGGTAGGCACCTTTCTATCTAAGGAGATGATTAGTCCAACCAGTATCAGTATAGACTATCATGTATAACATACCGCCCCACATGTCTCTCAATAGGCGGAGCCACATCCTGAGTAATAGGTGAACATCCACTTCAAGTATCAAACCCATGAGGAACTGACAGGCTGATTGAGCCAGAAGACAGTTTTAAGGTGATGTTACACTTACCTATCAACATTGACAAACATTAAGAGAATACAACTCTGACTCCAGTTAGATAGACCTGTAACCTAAAGTATATCTTTGTTATTTACTTGTTTGGAGGCTTTTGAAGTACACATTTTGAAGAGAAGTTGTCATTATAATCTAGACGCACTCCTCCTGATGAAGGGATTGTCATCTCGAAACGCATAGAGCTCATTACTTTATCACTTGTTGATTTTCTACTTTTGTACAAATAAAAGACTGGCACTTGTCAGCACATTGTTTAAATATTAAAGTGTAATCCACTGTTTGAAAATGTTTGTATAACTTCTGAATTTTGACTCAGATATTTCTCAGTATAATTGGTGTGCATGGGACTGGAGTGTCATCCCGTTTTTGTATACTTTGTTCTTTTCTTTTTTTTTACCCAGCCAAGCTTAATCTCAAACCTGTCTTGAGTGAGACTGTGTTTTTGTGCTCTGCCTTAAGAGACCTTATGACTCCTAGCGCAGGGGAACCCCAAAGTACTCTTGAGTATCCTGTAGATAGTACCCCCTCTCTGCTAGTCACTTGGTTAGGCTGGTGGTATTTGTTTTCCTCCTGTGTAAAATGGTTCCACTGGGTTTACTAAATTTTACCTAGCTCGGCCCTTTTTGACCCCTCTTCCCTCGCCCATTAATCAAAATTGAGGTTGCACGTGTTGCCTCGAAGATCTGAGAGGTTGCATGAATATCCCTTGTCCCTCTTTTGTATTTGAGAGAAGGAGGCCATCCTTGGCAACTGAGTGTGTGTCCTCCTCGGACTGGGAACATGTAGTCATCATGAAACACTTTCCAACGGGCACATGCATGAATGGGCCAGCATCGATGGACCCAGAAGTGGTGCCCCCCTCCCCCCTTCACTGTCAGGACTTTGAAGACTCTCCAAGTCAAACCAACTTGGGAATCTTCTCACACAACCCCAGAAAAACACTCTGGTTCTGCCTTCCATCAGCTGGCAAACTCCAGAGACCATGCTGCCTCCAGTCCTGTGACCATACAACTGAAATTGCCTTCCCGGTCCCTCTTCCGTGATTGGCTACTCTGGTGCGCTTTTCAGTCTTTCTTTAATGTCAACTATTTGTTGAGGTCTCACTAAGCAGTCCTTCTCAGAGACCAGAATCTGTGCCCGTGTAAAATGTAGGAACCCACCATCCCTGGCAAATGCGGACCACAGCTATCTCACCTTCCTGCTCTTTTGTCCCCTGACCTGGTGGTCCCCTCTACATTAATTTGTAATTCCTCGAGCCGTTGGCCGTCACTGTACAACGTGCACAGCCACTGCCTCTGTAAACAACATCCTGCGCAACTGCTTATCCGGTCTCAGGGTATTGCTCTCCTGGCACTTCAGCACTGGCAAAAAAAGAGGTGAGGGTTGGAAGGTTTTGTATTAATCTTAATCTCCGGCATTGCTCTGGGCAATCCTCCAGACCATTGTTCTTCGCCTGCCAAGCCGTTATAAAAGGGGAAAGACCATATGCAAATCCGGCTTGGTCCCAGCAGTTTCTTCACTGTTTTCTTCAACCCTGGGACTGGTCTTCCTCTTCAGAAATTCTTGTGGGCCCGCTCTTATGAATCTCCAGGAACTGCTCATAGGGGCACTTTTGCTCGGAGCTAACTCTCACCCACCAAATAATGTCTATATTCACATGTTACTGGCCCCTCTTGCTCTCTTGTGACTTTGCCTGCCTGAATCAAAAAGCATTAAGATACCTGTTACTGCTGTTTCTTTTTCAGGAAGGACTTTGACTCTAAAAAGAGCTTGCATTCAAAATGTATACTTACACTGTGACCTCTCTGTTTTTACAAAGTTTTACTTGGCTGTTCGTGTATTGTTTTTCTCTTTCCTTTGTTTTAATATAGAGATACTATTTTTATACAAATATGGGATCTGAAACGTCTCTTATTTTGTAACTAATGAACGGTATCTAGTGTGAACCAGCCCACTGCACCCCCTTGAGCTACGCACAGGCTGCTTTGTCACGACACCAATCGGAAATCCTGGTGACGAGCTTGAGGGAATCGCTAGTAGTACCCGAGTCAGCGAGATACAGCGGAGGACCGCGACCACACAGCCTTAAAAAAAGATCCATGACGGTTGTCTCTTCTCTTTACACTAGCAAGTAGGCATGCTGGCCAGTTCAAAAAACTTGCTGTAGGTTTTCTGGCACTCCTGAGACACGTCACCTCAACAACCCCTACTTTGAGAGGGTGACTTATGTCTGCTCTTGTCAGTGTTTGCAACTTTGTTTGCTGACAAAATGTTTGAGACATGCTGCAACCACTTCAGCAGAGAGTTGTACCTCTGCCTCTGCAGCTGGACCACTTTAGTAGGTTTACGGGTGAGGCAGGCATTTAATTGTTCAAAATGTGAACCCTGGTGCAGCCGCTTTAGCCATGCCACACCAGCTGCACACATATCCGGTGCTCACACGCACCTTTCACTCTCTCTACTCTCTCTACTGACTTGAACTCTGGTTCCCAAGGGTGTTCAACCCACCAGCGCCTTCAGACCATACCAATGCTACATAAGGCGCTATATAAATGCAAAGTAACATAACATAACCGGCATCCTACTTCTGTCTCCACCCTCCACCATGGGCCGCTTTAGCAGAAGTACCAAGGGGCATACAGTGTATTTATTTTCCATTTATGTGACCCATTACCCAATATCCATGCCACTAGCAGCTTTAGTAAGTGGCATATATGTCTATGGACAATACACAACTCATTAGGAGTTGGCAGATTTTTTACAGGAATACCACTGAAGGTAATTAGCCCTACCACCAGCGTTATGCCTGAAAATCCACCAAATTCAGAGTTCACTGCACCCTCAGGAGGAACGAAAGTGGCATAGCTGGAATACCTCCAGCAGTATTTTTTTTTTTTTTAAACTTTGTTTTATTAGCATTTTTTATAATACAACAAACGGGCTCAAGGCAAATTCAAAAAGATATACAAATAACTGGCCCAACGACCCTCCGCCCTCCCCTCTCCCTCCCCGAACAGACCCTCCCCCTCCTAAAACTTTGACCCAGATGGGTCTCCTTGTTTGGGGAGACGCTGCGGAAATTTTATTTGTCCGGAACACGAGAAAAAAGTTGTACGTTGACTATGTTTGTGGCTGTACATCGTCCACCATACCCCAGGCCGTGGGCGCCCAATACCTCCTTCTTTACTCCTCGTGAGTCAATGAACGTCCCATCCTCAGGTCTGCTGTACCCCGAACCAGTTCGCCTGGAATGTGCCCAACTTGTTATTCATCATTGCCGTTAGTTTGTCCATCAGAAACATGTTCTTGACCTTTTTCAACCAGACCTCCTTCGATGGGGTCTCCGGGCTCTTCCATTTTTGTGCCAGGGCCACCCTCCCCGCCCTCAACATGGTTTCCCACATCCTTGGGTATCTGGATATGTCTGTGTCCTCTGGGGGGAGGCCCAGCAACATTTTTATGGGGTTCTGGGGGAGCAGTTCCTCAGTGATTTCAGCGATCCAGCCCCGTACCTCTGCCCAATATGTCTGGACTTTCGGGCAGTGCCACCACATGTGACCTCTTGTGCCAACCTGATCACACCCCCTTGGACATGCGGGCGACACTCCCGTGAACATTTTCGCCAACTTCGCAGGATCCCTGTGCCACCCCTGCAAGATCTTGAAATTATGTTCCATGTCCGCTGTGAATAAGTTCCCATGGAAAGCTATCTTAAATATCCTTGCCCAGGCGTCCTCAGAGATCTCCTCCCCTGCCAAATCAGGTGCGGAACCTCCTCCTCTCCCCTAGGTTGACAGTGTTCAATATTCTGTACATCCCTGATACCGCCCCCTTCCTGGAGGTTGCTGTGTCCACGAGTTTTTCGAAGGGGGTCAGTTGTCTTTTCAAATTCTGTCCCCAGGATTGGTCGCACAAGATCCCCTTCAGGCGGAGATATTTGAAAATGGAGAGGGTCCCCTGCCCCAGGGCTTCTCTCATTTCCTCATAGGGGCGGAATTCCCCCTCCTTGAACATTTGCCCCGCCCATTCCATCCCCGAGTCGGACCAGGATTGAGCATTGCGAAACCCCCTGCTTCCCAGTCTGAGGGGGTGACCCCAGAGCGATAACATCGGTGACGGCCATGACGTTAGATGCGCCGTCTGGGGGCTTTCCCGCCAGATCGCCCAGAGGACTCCCAACGTTGGGTGTGATTTTAGTCTATTCGAGATGAATTTGCTTGGGGCCCACAGGAGGTCCCTGACCTTGAGTGGGTGGGCGTCCATGTCCTCCAAGTACGTCCAGTATGTACCCATCCTCTCCTTCATGTGTTCGAGAAGTGCGCGCAACTGGGCAGCGCGAAAGTAGAGTTGGAAGTCCGGCAGCCCTAACCCTCCCTCCTCCCTCGGAAGGGTCAGGATTGCTCTTGCTGTCCTCGGGGTCCTACCCTGCCATATGAACTCACGCACCACATTCTGAAGGACCCTGAAAGTTTGGTCGGGAACACTGGTTGGGAGGGCAGTGAAGAGATATAGTAAGCGCGGGAGTATGTTCATCTTCACAGCCGTCATACGGCCGTACCAGGACAAGATCATTGACCCCCATCTCCTCAGATCCGCAGTGACCCTTGCCATTACGGGGTCATAGTTAGCTGGAGAGAGGCTGGAGAGGTCCTGGGTGAGGAGGACGCCCAGGTATCGGATGGAAGCCCTCCCCAATTTTATCCCTCCCAGGCTGGACAGGGGGGTCCAGGGTCGGGTCCCTTGTTCTTATGGGGAGCAGGACTGATTTAGAGGCGTTGATCTTGAGCCCCAAGAGGCGACCATATGCAGCCATCAGGGACATGAGGGGGGGAGCGAGGATCCCGGGTCCACCAGGTAGGCCAGGATGTCATCGGCGAACAGGGAGAGTTTAAATTCTACTTCGCCTCTCTGGATCCCCCTGATGTCTGGGTGTGCTCTGACCGCTATGGCCAGGGGTTCCATGGTGAGGACATAGATGAGGGGGGAGAGCGGGCAACCCTGCCGCGTTCCCCGGAAGAGGGGGAAAGGCTCTGACAGCCTGCCATTCACCTGAACCCTGGCCTTTGGAGCCCTATATAGCACCGCCACCCAACCCATGATGTGTGACCCGAAGCCCATTTTCTGGAGGGTGAGTTCCATGAATCTCCACTCCACCCTGTCGAATGCCTTTTCTGAGTCGAGTGATAAGACGCACGCGTCAAGGTCCGACACCTGGGCGTAGTGGAACAAGTCTATTGTTTTTCGGATATTGTCAGAGCCCTGTCTCCCCCTAATGAACCCCACCTGGTCTCCGTGGACCAGCTTCGGAAGGATCCCCTCCATATGCCCCCCGATCACCTTAGCCAGGATCTTTACATCGGTGTTCAGCAAGGAAATTGGGCGGTAGGAGGAGCACTCCGAGGGGTCCCTACCGTCCTTGGGGAGCACCACTATTATCGCCTCCATCATGGAGTCGGGGAGGGGTCCCCCTTCCAGCACTGCATTGAATACCCTAACCAAGTAGGGGGATAGGGTTGAGCAGAACCTCTTGTAAAAATAGACCGAGTAGCCGTCCTCGCCGGGAGAAGTACCCCCTTTCATCCCTCTGATCACGCGCTCCACCTCCTCCTCCGTCACCGGGCCCTCCAACCCCTCCGCCGTCTCCCTTGATAGGGCCGGGATCTGTATTGCGCTCAAAAACCCCTCAATCTCCGCCTCCCTCCCGTTAAATTCGGACGAGTATAATTTCTCGTAGTATTGGCGGAAGGCCTCCCCAATGTGGGTTGTGTCGTAACCTATCTCCCCCCCCTCGCTCCTGACTGCTTTCACTAATCGGCTTCTCTGTACCTCCCTCAGCTTCCAAGCTAAAATCCTGTCCGCCTTGTCCCCTTTTTCATAATACTTTTGTTTGACCAATTGGAGGCTTCTCTCTGTCTGGTGGAGGAGGAGGTCCCTCAGCTGGAGTCTACAGTCCTCCAGGGCGGTCACCTGGCCTCGGTCCAAGGGGACCATGGGGAGGCCCCCCGGTTGGAGTTGGGCTATTTTCTCCCTCAGTAGTCTTTCCTGGGCCTCCCTCTCCCTCTTTTTCTGGGCGCCCATTTTGATCAGGACTCCTCGTAGAGTGGCCTTAAAGGCATCCCATAGGGTATGTACCCCTACCTCCCCATTATCGTTAAGGTCAAAGAAATCCGTGATGGCCTCAAGAACATCCTGGGCTAGTACCTCGTCTTTTAACAGGGAGTCGTTGCACTTCCACCTCCCCCTGCGTTCGCTTAAACCTCCCCTTGCTATCGTGATTCGGACCAGATCGTGGTCGGACCAGGGAATGGGGTCAACCCTATGACCTGAGGTGAATGGGTGCAGGATCTCGTCCACCAAGATATAGTCTATCCTGGAGAATGATGCGTGGGTGGCTGAGTAATATGTGAAGGGGGGGGGCGTTCGTTCTGGGGATCGGGATCATGTCCATCAGTCCCTGGTCTTGATTAACCCCTTGGAAGTTACGCGCCATGGTCTCGTCTGATGCCCTGGAAGGCTGCGGGCCTGTGCGTTTTCTGTCCCGGGTAGGGTGCAGGATCATGTTGAAGTCCCCCCCCACCACCACCAAACCATGAACAAAGTGCTTGAGTTTGTCCGCCACCTTTCCCCAAAATAGGGTCTGGCCTTCGTTTGGGGCTTAGATTACAGCTAGGGTGAGTGGGGCCCCCTGAAGGGACCCCCTTAACATCAGGTAGCGGCTCTCTGGGTCTTTCAACGTGGCCTCGTTCTCGAAGCCTGTATTCCTCGATACTAAGATGCCAACCCCTCTCTTTTTGCCTTTATGGGAGGCACTGAAGACCTCCCCTATTCCTCCTCCCCGCATTTTGGGCTCGTTACCCCGCAGCCAATGAGTCTCTTGCACAAAGAGAAAGTCGAGGTTGGCCCTTCTAAATTCCCTGCAGACCAGGGACCTCTTCGTGGGGGTATTTAAGCCCTGTACATTTAGGGAGCCCACACCCAGGGGGGGCAGACAGTCAGCCATAATCTAAGACTTCCTCTCTCTCAGTCAACATACTCGACATGCTCTTCCTGACGTGCTCCCTTGGTTCGACTTTTCGTCCCCCGACTCCCCCCTCCCCTTCCCTCCGGGTGGGCCA
Organism: Ambystoma mexicanum; assembly: GCF_040938575.1. NCBI lineage: Eukaryota > Metazoa > Chordata > Amphibia > Caudata > Ambystomatidae > Ambystoma > Ambystoma mexicanum. The sequence goes on along the minus strand of NC_090925.1, from coordinate 611,182,347 downwards.
AGAACAAAACCCCAACAGCCCCCCTTCCCTGAACCGAAACTGAACAAACCCAACTTCGTGTCCCCCCTCCCCCCTCCCCGGCGTCCGGCCAAATAGTTCTGCCATCCCTGGCTACTGGCCGAACCACCAGCTTACCCGCTGCAGCCGGGCATTCTGTGGAAAGCGTGTTTCTGTGAGCCCCCCCCTCCCTCCTAGCCGTGCCATCCCCCTCATGGCTCCCCCATACCTGCTGTTCGTAGGGACGCTGTTAATGGTGAATCCGCTGGCTTTTCTGAGTATCCCACATGACTCGGTGGGTTTCCCCAGGTCTCAATCCTCGGGATAGTTGCGCTCCCCCTCCTTGACTGGCGATGGGGTATTCATTTTCCTATATTTCCTTGCACCAGATTTACGTCTCCTGTCCTTCGACGAGCCCGGGCTCCGCGGGGTTTCCCTCCCCGGCCCCGACGGGGCCCTCCTGGGATCCGAATCCACGACGTAGTCCTGTATGGCTACTCGTATGTCCTCTTCCGTGGTCAGGGTTGACCGCTGGCCCATGTACTCAAAGGTCAGAGAGAAGGGGTAGCCCCAGCGGTAGCGGACCCCCTTTTCTTTCAGCAGGAGTGTTAGTGGGCGACACATCCTGCATTTGGCCAGGGTGTAGGCGGAGAGATCTTGGTAGATTGAAATCTGGGCGTTGTTGTAGGTGATCTCCTGCGCCTTCCTGGCTTCCTCCAACACCTTTGTTTTTTCGGAGTAGTAGTGGAACCGGACCAGGATAGAACGGGGGCACCCTGCTCTCCCCCCAGCCCTGTGCACCCTATCGAACGTGGGTTCCGTGGTCATCTCTTCGGCAAAGAGGAGGGTGATGATGTCTCTCACCGTGCGGGTAATGTCTCTCTCCGTTTCCCCGTCCTGTTCCGGTACCCCGAAAATTCTGAGATTGTTCCTCCTCTCCCTATTTTCGAAGTCGTCCATCTGCCTGGACCTTTCCTCCTCTCTTTTCTCCAGGGCCGCTATCCTCAGTCCTAGGTCCATCTCTAGGGACGTCGATGATGTCTGGTTGGCCTCAACCTGCAACAGTCTGTCTTCGACCTTGTCCACTCTTTGATCTATTTTTTCGAATTTCTCGGCAATGTCAGATCGCATGTCCCTGATCTCCTGTAATATGGAGGCAAAGCCTCTTTCCATGGTGGACGTGGGGGGACCTGGGGTCTCCGACTGTGCAAATCCCTTGGGGGGGCTTGGGCTTCTCTTGCTGGACGCCATCTCCTGAAAGCGGAATTCCTGTAGGGTTTGCCACCAGTCCATCGGGCTTCCCCCCCTGGGTTAGCCAGTGGTTCACCTCCTGGGGCTCTCAGATCGGGGGTGTGATGGTGGGTGGGGGGGGTCCCCCGGGCGAGGCGCGCCCCTCCCTTACCGTCGTGTGCTGCTGCAAGGGGTCTACGCCGGGCGGGCACACGCCCCACCGTCCCCAGGTGGGGGCCACACACCCGGGTCGAAGGGGCCGCGGTCCGCTTAGGCTGCCGCTGGTCTTTGTGGGTCAGGATACGTGGGCTGCCCCCCTCAAATGACCACACCTCCGTCTCCAAGTGTGGGGGGAAATGCTGTCGTCCCCGGGCGGGCACACGCCCCACCAAGGTCTGGCGGGGGCCTCGCTCCCGGTTACCGTGCGTCGCTGCCAAGACTCTCCTCGTGGGGGCAGCGGGGCCCCGAGTTCAACCCGGGGGGAGCACCACACTCCCGGGGGGAGCACCACTCCGGGCCTTGCTTCTTCACGGCGTGCGGCCGCCCAGTGGAATCTCATCTGGGCTCTTCACGTTGTGGCGTGGGGCCGGCGGTCCTGCTGGGGGCGGCCCCCCCGGTGTTCTGGGGTTCCCGCACCTCTCCAGGGGGGTCACCAGCGTGGGTCTTCCCAGTGCTGATTTCTTTCCATCGACGGGGGTGGAGGAGGCTGGGGGGGAGGGGCGCGGGTCCGTGGTGCGGATCGATCCGACCCCCGCGGTCCGCCCCGGACTAAGTGCTCGATCGGGTCGAGGGATCCGTCGAGGAAGGCGGGAGAGGAGGGCGCCCCCTCCGTGTGCGTGCGGCTTCCCTGGAGCTCTTCCACGCTTCTTCGGCGCTGCGGTTGCCGAGGCTTGGAGCGGCCTCGTCCCCGCCCGGCACTGCGGGTCTCGTTCTCGCTGGTCCCGGGGGCCCCGAGCATCGCTCCTTCGCTTATTGGGTGCCCGGGGGGTTCCTCGCGCCCCTCCGTCCTACTTTGTCCACCTGGGAGGCTTCGGGGGGGCTCAATCCCCTGCTACAGCCCAGCTACGGCGGGAGCGGCACAATCAGGCAGCCATTGCCTGCGCGCCCCCTGGTGGCCTCTCCCTCCAGCAGTATTTTAAAAAAGAATTTCTGTCTATTCCACCCTCAGATGGATGGTGGAACTGGATAGTGCACAGTAGTGGTTCACACCACAGATGTACATTTTCTTGCATAAATGAGTCAGTACTGACCCACTGGGTTCATTACTTGGGAAATGTAGTGAGAGGAAATTTTCATCCAGCAGTGGTGTTTCCCTTCTCCACAGGAAAAATGTAAAACAAAATATAGGAGCACGTTACAATGTGTTCCTCCACCAGTGGAGTGGAGGTCAAAATTTATTATTTAAAAAAAAATCACTGCACCCCTAATCCCTCCCCCCTGTTCGAGCCTGCTCCTTCTCGCATTCTGTTCCTGCATCTTGTGACAGTGTAACCTCTGCCATAAGTTCAGTCGGGTCTCGCATTGGCCCAAATAACTCCACTATTAATGATTTCCAGGCCATCAGGGTCTCAGTCTCATCCCCCCCGCACTACTTGATTCTTGCCATACTATAGTCTCTGCCTGAGCCCATTTCTGCAAATCTTTCCACCATACCTCTAGTCGTGGGCTTTGACATGTCTTCCACCTCATAGCAATTCTCTTTGCTAACACATATGCCAAGTCCTTTAGTTTGCTCACGTGCTTGAGTTTTTTTGGTCTGGTGAACCCCCCCTAACAAGCAGGCCCACGCTGTATCAATTACAATCCTGATACCTCTTTCTGCTAGTCTGTGTGCCACTTCGCTCCAAAACCGCTCAATAAACGGGCATGACCAAAACATATGTACCATACCAGCATTCTCTTCATCACATTTGGGGCATGCTTGCCATCCCACATTTTTAAACCTAGCTATCTTCTGGGGCGTCATATACGCCCTATGCGTAACATACAGTTGTATCTGCTTTAGTCTTGCATTCCTCGATACCTTATAATGGTACCCTTGGACTCGTTCCCACATCCCATCCTCCATTGGGGCCCCTACTTCTGCCTCCCAATCTTGTCTCAATTGTACTACCTCCTTTCTTACTTTGGACATCATCATCTCATATATCCTGGATGTCTCATGTCCCCCTTCTGCTATGTCGTATATTATATCTATGGTGGCGCCTGGTTCCTCTGCTACTACCACTTCGGGCCATGTCCTCTTGATTCTCTGCACCATTCTGTAATACGTGATATACTGGCCTATGTGGAATCCTGTTTCCTCCCTCAACACCTCAAAATTTATTATGGTCCCATCTTGCCAAACATCACCCATTGTTGCTATCCCAACCCGTTCCCAGTGGTTTCTAATTGTCATCCTTAGTTGCTTCTCTCCCCCTGCTAGTGCCACCAATGGTACCTGTGGGGAACACAGGGATGGGGTCTCCATCATCCAACAAACCCTACGCCACATCTTCCACCCAAGTGCCATCATCTTGGGGCACCCTTCCATTACTGTCTTGGGAAGCCACATGATCTCCCTCAAGTAGAATGGGGCACAATCCTGTCCAAACAGCCTAGACTCAGAGGTCGCCTCCTCTGATAGCCATTTGGCCACATATTGTAGTTGGCTTGCTATGTAATAAACTTCGTAGTTAGGCAGTTTTTTACCCCCTTTCTCATAGAAATTCTGTAGCTTCCAAAGGGCCACTCTGTTCCTTGCACCATGCCAAAGGAAATTCCTACACATACTATCCAATCTACCAAAAAACGTTTTGGGTATCAAGTGTAGTATATTCCCAAAGTAGTGCAGAAGCCTGGGTAAAACCACCATCTTCAACATTGCCCCCGTCCCACCATCACCAAAAGCAGCTTCACCCAAAACCTCATGCAATTTTCGATCTTCTTAATGGCCCCCTCTGTATTGCACTTATGCTCCTCTTCCACCGTGTGGCGTATGTCTATCCCTAAATAGCGAAATGTGCTAACCTCCCATGGTATCTGTAACACCGGCAGCCTTTCCAATGGGATCCCCCTGTAGCCACCCAAAGGGAACATACTGGATTTCTGAGGGTTCACCGCTATACCGGACAACCCGGCATATCTTTCCAGCACCTCTAAGATGTATAGAAGGTTCTCCTCCGGGTGCCGCAAGTACACCAGTATGTCGTCCACATATATGGAGATTAGATGTCTTTCCCCACCTACAGTGATACCTATCATGTCATATTGTTGCCTCAAATATATGGCTAGGGGTTCCAAGGCCAGTATGTAGAGCATAGGGGACCATGGCCATCCTTGTCTGGCACCCATATGAAGCTGCCACCTGTCGGATAGCACTGCTCCCATTTTCACTCTGGCTAACGGTTCGCTGTATAACATTTTCGCCCTTTGTAAGTATCCCAGCCCCATTCCATAGCCCGCCAAGGCCTCCAATAACCATGGCCATTTGACCGAGTCAAAGGCCTTTCTTGCTTCTAATGATACAATTGCCATTTACCCGTCATTCTCATTCCCATATTCGATAAGTCGATGAAGTCGTCTGAGGTTATTCGATATGTTCCTGTTCGGGACATAGCCCGTCTGGTCAGGATGTATTAATTTTCCAATGACCCTCCTCAATCTACCTGCCAAGACTGCCGTCAGTATTTTACATCTTGATTTAGCATTGATAGGGGCCTATATGAACCACAGCTATGCCGGGTTTGTTAGGTTTGGGAAGCGGTATTATAATCGCTTCCCAAAGGGACTCTGGCAGTCTGCCCCGCTCATATGCCTCATTCAGCATGTCCAGAAGTGGTGGCAGCACCTCTCCTTTAAAAATGTTATAGAATTCACTTGGGAGCCCATCCACCCCCGGAGTCTTACTTGTGGGCAACTGTCTCACCACCTCTTCTAACTCTTCTAAAGTAATTGGTGCATCTAGCTCCTCCCTTTCCTCCGCACTGATTTGAGGCAATCCTATATCCTCCAATGTTTCCGCTATCATCTCGTGGTTACTCTCCCCGTCATCTCCGTATAATAACCTGTAATAGTCTACAAACTCCTGATTAACTCCTTCTTGGGTATCAACTACACTGCTGTCATGATCTCTGCTTCCAAAAGGTCAGGGTTTTCCCAACTCCCTTGGAAGCAGATCCATAACCCAGGTTCCGAGTGCCAACCAGTCCCAATTGGGACCTTTTGGACCCAGTCCTGGCGCCAGTGGCACCAGGCTCATAAATATGCCCAGTCCCAGCGCTGGAAGCGCCGGGCTCATAATGCTTGGGTGGACTTACCTTCAGCAGACCATGCTGCTTACTTGCCTGCCAGTTGAGCCTCTGATCCTCTTCTGTTTGGAACTACTTTTCCTGTTGGGTGGGGCTGGAGCCACTCCCTAGATTCAGAACACTGGAACTCTTCTGGAAGGCAGGAACTCTTTTCTTACCAGGAACTCTTTTCTTACTTAGGCGTGGCTGTGGAAGGAGACACCTAAGCACTACAGGAGGCTATTTAAACCACACCCGGTGGATGAATCTTGCTTTGCGTTATTCTGCAACCTCTGCAGCAGAACGCTCATCGTGTCTTCTGCATCCGGTCCTGGGCCTAAGGAAAAAGGCTTACCATCCTGAATCCAGTCTTCAGCAACACCTATAAAGACAAGAAAGAACAGGTTAGCATTCCGGCATCTGAAAGGCAAAGGCTTACCATCCTGAATCCAGTCTTCAGCAACACCTATAAAGACAAGAAAGAACAGGTTAGCATTCCGGCATCTGAAAGGCAAAGGCTTACCTACTCTTCGTGCGCTCCGGAGGTCTTCACACTGCATTCCGGCATCTGAAAGACAAAAGTTTACCAACTCTTCGCACGCTCCGGAGGCCTTCGGCGCTGCATCCCGCATCTGAAAGACAAAACAAGGTGCGTTTAAAGACATTGGGGAACTTTAATACTCACGTGCCATTACTCCTTTCCACATCTAATCCAGTGGGTATTCCGGCACCCTGCAGCCGCTCCGAACTCGTACCTGCAAAATAAAAAGACAGTTAGAGCGCATAGTGAAGCAGGCAACAAGCGCTTACTTACGTGCTTCCAGGCGCTTCTATTCATCACACGGGCTCCATCTTCAACTCACTTCAGCCCGTCATCCGCCATCGCCGGAACCCTGCAAAACAAGAGACATCATTACTAAAGACTTTAAAGACATTTGAATGACTCGAAACTTACCGTTCGTGCAGTAAACGACGGACAGCAGTCCTCTGAAGTCAAGAGGCCTGCGCTACCTATCCAGTGAAGAAACTGGTTACAGCACCCTGCCCCGAGGCAGATGGAGAGTTCGGCATTCACTTACCTAAGACATCTTACTCTACACGTCAGGCATACAGTGCACAGAGGTCCAGCCCAAAGAGCCAACCGGGTGCTACACATCACCTTTGAAGATACGGTAGTCGCCCAGTCAAGACCGGCGCCTCTGCGAGAATCAGGTGAGCGTTACAGAACGCAAAGACTACCGCAAAACTCTCGCCCAGGCGCTATGGAAGCCTCGGATACTGACCCCCTACCCCGGTTACTTGGGGAACTAAGGGCAGAAGTGCATGCAGCTCGTCAGGAAACGAATGCTCTAAGAAGGGAACTAATTATTTCCAAGGAGAGAACAGACAATCTTGCTAGACAAGTGCTACAGTCACAAGCCGGACAGACCCCGTTACCCGCATCAGGGGCAAATCTTCCTTCAACATCCTCTATGAATCCAGTGCAGATCAACCTACCTGGGAATGTACCTCTGGCTCCGCCCGAACGATTTTCTGGTGACCCAAAGAGGTTTGCAGTATTTATCAATCAGTGCCGGTTGCACTTCTTATGCCGGCCAGCAGCCTTTCCAACTGATCAAGCAAAAGTAGCTTTTGTACTTTCGTACCTTAGTGGCAATGCGGCAGACTGGTCGATCCCTCTAGTTAATCAAGATGATCCGGTTCTCCATGATTTTCAAGCCTTTCAGCTTAGTATGGAAAAACTGTTCGCAAGACATTCACAGGGGCAGGCCTTGGACAATGAGCTTCTTTCGTTGCGACAGGGTAATCAAGACCTTTTGGCTTATATTGCATCTTTCAATAGACTAATAGTGGAAACTCAATGGCCTGAGGACAAAAGGATTACGCTGTTTTATAGAGGTCTACGTGGAGAGCTGAAAGACGTTTTAGCCCAAGTAGTGAATCCCCCACAAGACTGTTCGGATTATATAGACTTGGTCGTTCAAATAGATCACAGGCTGCAGAACAGGAAGGCCGATCGTTCCAAGTTTGATGCTCGAGTATTTTCCAAACCGCCAACTCCTTCCAAAGGAGTAGACTCCGGGGAACCCATGCAAATAGGGGGTCTGAAAGGTCCTCTAACACAAAGGGAGCGGGAAAGGAGGAAACAGTTGCAATTATGCCTATATTGCGGAAACTCAGGGCACTTTCTTTGAGACTGTCCGGTGAAACCTGCCAAGAAGGCAGTAGGAGCTGCAGTTACCAAAGTTACAAACTCTGAGCAGGGAAACGACCTCGCCCGACAAGAATAGAGGTCCTCTTGCCGAGCGTGAAAACCAGTTCCGTGACCTCGCATTTCGTGATACCTATGGTCCTCATTAGCCCTGATAATCCGGATCAATTACATGCAATTGAAGCTTACGTCGACAGCGGTGCCATCGGCAATTATGTGGATCATGAAATGGTTTTGAGGATGAATCTAACTCTTTCTCCCAAGGCTGTAAAGGACGTCATTACTACGGTGGATGGTACGGAGATAGCCTCCGGGCCAGTAACGCATACCACTCAAGAGGTGACGCTAGTAAGTCAAGATGGGCACCATGAGAAGATTGTGTTCGATGTGATCAAGGCCCCTCAGTTTCAGATTATTCTAGGAATACCTTGGTTAGAGAAACACAATCCTCTGATCGATTGGCGAGCAAGAACGGTCCAGTTTCCAGAATGTGTCTCTACTTGTCACCCTCCACCTGGTGTTGCACTGGCCGCAATTTCTTCAGAGACTCCCCAGTTACCTCCCGAATACCTAGAATACCAAGATGTTTTCCGGAAGGATCAGGCTAACTCTCTACCTCCTCATAGGTCTTATGACTGCCAAATAGACCTGATACCTGGATCTACTCCTCCTTGTAGTAGAATTTATGCCCTCACCGAGCCTGAGAACCTTCACCTTCGACAATACCTGGATCAATACCTGGCAAATGGGTTTATTCGTCCTTCCAAGTCCCCTGCTTCTTCAGCTTTGTTCTTCGTTCCAAAAAAGGAAGGAGACCTTAGAACTTGTATCGATTATCGCTCCCTGAACCAGATCACCGTTAAGAATAGATATCCGTTACCTTTGATCCCTGAACTCCTGGACCAAGTCAGAAAAGCATGCATATATACAAAGCTGGATCTTAGAGGAGCTTACCACTTGGTACGAGTAAAAGAGGGCGATGAATGGAAGACGGCCTTCCGCACCAAGTATGGGCTATTTGAATATCAGGTCATGCCCTTCGGACTTTGCAATGCCCCGGCCGCCTTTCAATATTTTATGAACGATGTCCTCAGAGAGCTCATAGATGTATGTGTTGTTGTTTACATTGACGACATCCTCGTTTATTCTTCATCGGAATCTGAACATCGGAAACACGTGAAAATGGTCCTCGAAAGATTGCGTCAACACAAACTTTTCGCTAAGTTGGAAAAATGTGTTTTCAACGTGACTGAAGTTGAATTCTTGGGATTCATATTATCACCTGGCGGAGTGCGTATGGATTCAAAGAAGGTCGATGCAGTTCTCAAATGGCCATCACCATCCTCCGTAAAAGGTGTGCAAAGCATGTTAGGCTTCGCTAACTTTTACCGCAGGTTTATCCCCGAATTCTCTCGAATAGTCCAGCCCATCACTGCCTTGTTAAAGAAAAACAAACGTTTTGAATGGTCTACCGAGGCGGAACAAGCTTTCCAGGATTTGAAGACTAAATTTATCTCTGCACCAATCTTAAAACACCCTCGCCCCGAACTCCCCTACATCGTGGAAACTGATGCTTCAAGCCTTGCCATGGGGGCAGTTCTATCACAAAAGGACCCGGTAACCAATCAGTTGCATCCCGTGGCATTTTGGTCCCGCAAATTCTCGCCTCCTGAAATCAATTACACGATTACTGACAAGGAACTTCTGGCTATCAAGTCTGCCTTTAAGGCTTGGCGGCATTATCTGCTGGGGGCCCGACACACTGTTACTGTGATTACGGATCACCGAAACCTGCAATATTTGAAGACCGCAAAAGCCCAATCCTCTAGACAACTCCGTTGGGCATTATTCTTTGCCGAGTTTGACTTCATAATTACCTATCGACCTGGTACAAAGAACGGTAAAGCCGATGCCCTTTCTCGGATGGGAGTGGAAGAACACTTGGTCAACACTAAACCTGTACCAATCATTCCCGAACAAAGAATTCTGGGTGTAATCGCCACAGAATCCATAGAGGAAGTTAAGGATAAAGCCAGGCAACTTGTAACTCCAGCAGACATACAGAATTGGCATCTGCAGGGAAAGGACTTTCAAGTAAAGGACAACTTATTGTATTTCCAAGAACGATTATACCTACCCAGCACAGATTTACAGAAAAAAATAATCTCTTGTTATCACGACTCTTTAATGGAAGGTCATCCCGGTATAGCCAAGACCTCAGAAAAGATCAAGCGCTACTTCTGGTGGCCGTCTTGGAAAAAAGATATCAGAGACTTTATAATGTCCTGTGGAGTATGCGCCCAAAACAAGAGTCAAAAGGAAAGACCAGCAGGCCTCTTACGCCCTATTGACATCCCACCTCGCCCTTGGCATACGCTTTCTATGGACTTCATCACCGATCTACCTCCATGCTCCGGATACAATACGATTCTAGTAATCGTGGACTTATTCTCCAAGATGGCGCATTTCATTCCGCTCAAAGGCTTGCCAACAGCAGCAACTCTGGCCCGAGAATTTCTCGAAAACATCGTCCGACTGCACGGTTTTCCTTCGGTTCTAATTTCGGATCGAGGTAGTCAATTTATTTCTCATTTTTGGCGAAGTTGCTGTCGGTCGGCTCAAATTGATGTGAGACTATCGACCAGTCACCACCCTCAGACCGACGGACAAACCGAGAGGACCAATCATACTCTGGAACAGTATTTACGCTGCATGCTGCAACAAACTGAAAAAACTTGGAAAGATATCCTTTGGATAGCCGAGTATGCCTACAATAACTCTGTCCATTCGGGAACTGGGAAAACCCCGTTTTTTCTTTTGTACGGCAGTCACCCTCGAACCTCGGAGTTGGATCCCCTCCAAGATCTTGAAACACCAGCAGTAGACTACCTGCATTCTACAATCACCCAAGCCTTTAAGGAAGCTGTTTCTCACCTTCAAAGGGCTAAAGAACAATACAAGAAAGGAGCAGATCAACATCGGAAGGAAGCCCCTCACTATCAAGTAGGGGATCAAGTCTGGTTATCCACCAAATATCTATCTCTAAAAGGGCCACGCACATTCAACCCAAGATACCTTGGTCCCTATTCCATCACTACCATAGTAAACCCAGTAGCGGTCAAGTTGGACTTGCCCCCGCACATGAAGATACATCCGGTCTTCCATGTCTCTCTATTAAAACCCGTGCAACCTCAAACCCGACTAACCAAATCTCCAAAACCTATCCTAGTGGATGGAGAACTCGAGTTTGAAGTCAAAAGCATTCTGGACTCCAAGATCTCCAAATCTAAACTATTCTACCTAATTGACTGGAAAGGCTACGGCCCCCAAGAGAGATCCTGGGAACCTGCTGAATATGTCCACGCTCCTCGCCTAATCAAAAGATTTCACCGAACATTTCCTGACAAGCCAAAACCCCCGGAGAAGCCCGGTTTGGGAGGGGCCTTGAGGGGGGGTACTGTCATGATCTCTGCTTCCAAAAGGTCAGGGTTTTCCCAACTCCCTTGGAAGCAGATCCATAACCCAGGTTCCGAGTGCCAACCAGTCCCAATTGGGACCTTTTGGACCCAGTCCTGGCGCCAGTGGCACCAGGCTCATAAATATGCCCAGTCCCAGCGCTGGAAGCGCCGGGCTCATAATGCTTGGGTGGACTTACCTTCAGCAGACCATGCTGCTTACTTGCCTGCCAGTTGAGCCTCTGATCCTCTTCTGTTTGGAACTACTTTTCCTGTTGGGTGGGGCTGGCGCCACTCCCTAGATTCAGAACACTGGAACTCTTCTGGAAGGCAGGAACTCTTTTCTTACCAGGAACTCTTTTCTTACTTAGGCGTGGCTGTGGAAGGAGACACCTAAGCACTACAGGAGGCTATTTAAACCACACCCGGTGGATGAATCTTGCTTTGCGTTATTCTGCAACCTCTGCAGCAGAACGCTCATCGTGTCTTCTGCATCCGGTCCTGGGCCTAAGGAAAAAGGCTTACCATCCTGAATCCAGTCTTCAGCAACACCTATAAAGACAAGAAAGAACAGGTTAGCATTCCGGCATCTGAAAGGCAAAGGCTTACCATCCTGAATCCAGTCTTCAGCAACACCTATAAAGACAAGAAAGAACAGGTTAGCATTCCGGCATCTGAAAGGCAAAGGCTTACCTACTCTTCGTGCGCTCCGGAGGTCTTCACACTGCATTCCGGCATCTGAAAGACAAAAGTTTACCAACTCTTCGCACGCTCCTGGGGCCTTCGGCGCTGCATCCCGCATCTGAAAGACAAAACAAGGTGCGTTTAAAGACATTGGGGAACTTTAATACTCACGTGCCATTACTCCTTTCCACATCTAATCCAGTGGGTATTCCGGCACCCTGCAGCCGCTCCGAACTTGTACCTGCAAAATAAAAAGACAGTTAGAGCGCATAGTGAAGCAGGCAACAAGCGCTTACTTACGTGCTTCCTGGCGCTTCTATTCATCACACGGGCTCCATCTTCAACTCACTTCAGCCCGTCATCCGCCATCGCCGGAACCCTGCAAAACAAATCATTACTAAAGACTTTAAAGACATTTGAGTGACTCAAAACTTACTGTTCGTGCAGTAAACGACGGACAGCAGTCCTCTGAAGTCAAGAGGCCTGCGCTACCTATCCAGTGAAGAAACTGGTTACAGCACCCTGCCCCGAGGCAGATGGAGAGCTCGGCATTCACTTACCTAAGACATCTTACTGTACACGTCAGGCATACAGTGCACAGAGGTCCAGCCCAAAGAGCCAACCGGGTGCTACACATCACCTTTGAAGATACGGTAGTCGCCCAGTCAAGACCGGCGCCTCTGCGAGAATCAGGTGAGCGTTACAACTGCCATCATCCCTCAGTATTGTTCTGATTGTGGATCTGGGGGTTTCTCTCTTATATAGCTATGCCAAGATCCTTCCTGGTTTATCCCCTCCCGCATGTTGCCTCTCTATGTATTTTTATAGTTAAGGTTGCACAGCCTTTCCCAGTGTCCAGCGCATATCTGCTGAAGCCTGAGGATCAATTCGGTGTCGTCCTTATTTACCCCCTTCAGTGCCCTACCCAATTCACCCCCTGTTTCTTGCAGGTCAGCCAGGATACCTCCCTGCAATTCTTTGGATTTTGCTATGGCCACCCCCCTCATCACAACTTTAAAGGCTTCCCACAACGTGCCTGCCGAGTCTATGCTACCTGTGTTTGTCTCAAAGTAGTTCACAATCTCTTCTCTCATATCCTCCCTAAAGCAGGGATCCTTTAGCGCCTCAGGGGTCGATATTGCCATCCGATGATCAGGGGCGAGTGGTCTGAAAGGACCCTTGCTCTATATTCCGCATGCGTAATTTCAATCATTATCTCTTGTGTGGCGAAGACATAGTCCAGTCTCGTATGTTATTGCTGCGGGGCAGAATAATGTGAATGTTGACTCTCTTGGGGGTGTTGCAACCTCCACACATCTCCAAACCCAAAGTCTTCCAACAATGTCTGCAGCGCTCTAGCGGCTGGGGCGGGTCTATCCATTTTCCCATCTGATCTATCAACCTCAGGGTTTAGCACACAATTGAAGTCTCCCCCCCAGATCATCGCGCTACCCACACACATACTGAGGTTGTTGCATAGGGTTCTAAAATATGCCGCTGTGTTATGGTTCGGGGCATGTGTATTTATAATGCTTATCTCCCTATTTTCCACCAATCCTCTCATCATGACCATCCTCCCATCCGACTCAGCTGTCGTTTGTAGCAGCTGAAATGGGACATGCGGTGCCACCCAAATGATCACTCCCCTGGCATAAGCCGAATAAGCCGAGCCCACCACCGTCCCCTTCCATTTCTTCCCAATCGTCTCCATCTTATCTTTGTCTGGTGCGTCTCCTGCAATAGGGCTATGTGTACCTTCTGCCTATGCAGATTTAGCATAACCTTATTCCTCTTCAAGTAGCTATTAAGCCCCCTGACATTCCAAGTAACTATTTTAAGGTCTCCCATGACTTGTCAGAGTCCCACTCCACCCCCCTCTCATGCAGTCCAGATTCAATTGTATTCCCCTTATGTATAGGCTCATTTCCCAACTCAAACTCCCCCTAACTAAAAACACAACAAACCCCCCAACCGGCCACCCTCCCGCCTGCCTATCCAATCCCAACAACACCCTCCCCAACTGTTGCCCAGCTCCATCCCTGGACCTCAGGCACCCCCGCATCTAGCCCTTTCTGGCAATAGCCTGTACTCGCGGCTCAGTAGGGTCAAGCCACCCTAGTGGCTGTCTTACTACTAACTCCTGAGGGGTAGGTTGCCTCCATTCTACTGCTCCTGTTTACTACACCTAATGCTTTCCAGTCAACTTATGCTTTTCATTCTCTATATTCCAGTCCAACAGGATCAATAAGTCCGAAAGTGACATAATACAGTTCAAATGTTCCACCGTCTCTCAATGGGGCTCCCCCCCACTTATCACCCCAGTATTCATGATGCATCCCCTCACTTATCGTGCTTCCCGTGATCCCGCTCCTCAACTCGCTCCGGGAAGCCCTGCAGGTCCAGCCATGCCGCCGCTTTCTCTCGGGTCTAGAAAAAGAACGCTTTACTTTTATGCAAAACTTTTAGCCTCGCAGGGTACAAAAGCATATACTTGATCCCAGCCGTGCGCAGTCTCCTCTTGACCGCCACGTAGGTCTACTGCTGTCTCTGCACCAACATTGTGTAATCCGGATACGCCGTGATGTTGGTAGATGCCCTTTCTATCGTTCCACATTTACGAAAATACTCCAAGATCTTTTCTCTGTCTTTATAGTTTAAAATGTTCGCAATTATCGCCTGAGGAGGGGCCCCGGGCCGTGGTTTCCTCATCAGGGCCCGATGTGCTTGTTCAACAGTAAACCCTTGTGAGAGCTTGTCTGCGCCTATCTCTTGCAGGATCATATTCTCCACATAGTCTGTGGGGTCCTGGCTTTCCTCCCCATCCGGCAAGCCAACCGCATCGATGTTGGCCCGTTTGCCCTCCCTTCCGCTTCTTCTGCTCAGTTCTCAAGATTAGCCACCTGCTGCTTTAATATATGGACCTCCTTCGCATTACTTGTACTGGTTTTCGTGTTGGTTTTTACCGCACTCTCCAGACCACTCGTTCTTTCAGCCAGCGCTCTGACATCTTGCCGCAGCAGGCTAACTTCTATTCCTACTGCATCTATTTTATTCTCCAGCGCCGTTCGTAGGACCGCCATTGCTGTCCCCCATGTGTTTCTCAGCTCCGTTATAGCTGCTAGGACCTGGGGATTTTCTCCCCCTGGAGCGCCGTCCCCAGAGGCTGTCGCCGAGCTTAGTACCGGGGCAGAGGGAGTCCGTGGCGTCTTGGCAAAGGCCTCCATTGTGGGTTGTTTACTCTTGGCCCTAAGTCCTTTCACCGACATGATGCAACCCTGTCTGCGTATCCAGTTCCGGTCACTTCGTGCCGCACAAGTTCTATCTCCCGGTAGTCCTGTAGCGTCACCCAAACAGTCCGGGCCCGGGTGCGTCCCCTTCAGAGAGCTACAATATATGGCAGCACACGCTGTGACCCGATTTCGGATGGGTTCTATCCTCCCACGTACCTTCGGTGACTGTTGCAGACAATGCCCTCTTAGGTCTCCTGCTATATTGTCGCCTACACCTCAGCTTGCCCGGGCATCCAGTTCATCTAAGTGCATGTTTTATTACACCTCATGCGCTTTACTGCAGAGATGTCATATTCCGCCACTTCGCTGTGTGCCACTTTCCAGGGGGGCTATTTGTGATTCTGTCCCCCCTCCCAGGAGAGCTTGCTTCTGCCCAATCCCAGAGGGGGAGGGGGCCCGTGGCCCTCCAATCACTCCTCTTAGTGTCAGTGTTCAGATTCTTCTCCAACCAGCTTATTTCAAGCCTCTGCAGAGGTGCAGGCTGCCTTCTGCAGCAATGGCTATGCAATCACTTCAAGCACGGTACTGGGGTCTGGTTGTCACCGCTTGCTGGCCTTGTGATGTACAGGGTCCCCCCATCTTACATCACTAATGTTACACAACCAGCCCGCCGTGAAACAAAAAACAGAGAAACAGGAAAAGAAAATGCAACGCGGCTCATCGCATTTGCCATACTGCTTTTAGGAGCATGCCCACCTGATCACCTTTCCTCTATTCGTTGTTTACCCCGCTTGCCACACGCTACAGTAGACAGCGTGTTCATCGGAGCCCTGCACTGAACTTGCGGCCGCAAGCCGCACACCTCCACCGCACCGCTAGTCTTGCAGGCGTCTTTGCCGGCAGCAGCGCCTGCCGCGTGCGTGTGCTCGCTGCGATTTCCACTGCTGGGGGGCACCCAGTGTCTTCTAGTAGTCAAAGGGGGCCGGGTCCGCTGTTATCTTTTCACCAACGACGGCTTGCCATCCTGTGCCCCACCTGCAGCGCCGCATCATCTCCCTCGGTCTACCCTCACTCCTAGGTGCCGCTCTCTCTGTCATTCTAAGCTCGCGGGCTAGGATGGGTGTAATGTAATCACCGCAGGTATTCTTGTTTTGATGGCCGTATCGTGCCTCCTTTTGCAACCCGTTCTGCATACGCTCCGGCTGCCTTCACAGATCCCTTTGTTCTTCCGAAGCTGCCATTTTGTTATTATGTAGCCGCACTCAGTCCGTGCCACAAAGTGTCAAAGCTCACGTTCTCCTGGGCCAATTCATTTGCGGGTGAATGATTTCTTTTCCTGCCACTTTCATACATCCATGATGCTGTTTTTGTGTAACAGCCTGTTGTCTGGTAGCATACAGCCTACTCCATGGCTACCAAGCCACGCCCAGTTCGGAGGTCAAAATTGTTAGTGTTTTATTCTGGAGATTTTATTTATTTAGTATTTATAATGCCCCTATAGACAAGTGTTTCAAGGCGCAACAAGACAAGAGGGCCTGGCAACATTCCGAAGTGCAAGTGCAATAGAGAGAAGCTCAGGGGAGAGTGGAAGGGAGTGGAGGAAGTGCTGGTCAGGGCAGAAGGCCCGGAGAGAAAGCGTGTGCCAGGGGAGGCCAGGTGTACAGAACAGGGGAAGGAAGGTCCACCAGCTAAGTGCTAGGTAGGGGGTTGGACTAGCTAAAGGGATGCAGGCCATCTAGACTAGTCCGTGGGAAGGTGCCCAGAAGGGCAAGTGCAGGTGGAGGACGGGGGGCCAGGGGTATTCCAAGCAAATACTGATGGAGAAAATGCCTCCTAACTTGAAATTGGGAAGATGGTACAACTGGAGATAATTGCAAGTACTGCTGGTTTTATTGATCCCGCCTTACTCGTAATGAGGCCCTAAATCAAGCCAGACCCAGCAGGGAGGGAGGAACCAAGGATGGATGGATGGATGGATAATGTGGACGATTTTGGCACACTTTCAGGCTCATTTTGTAAAACGTCTTAATTGCATGGAGGAGACAACCAGTGTTAGCAGTTATGTGCTGTTGGTTCCCCCACGTAGTACAGAAGTAAGAGTAAAAACAGGTGAAATCACCTTGACTATTGTCTTTACTCTCCGTCTTCTAAGCAAATCTACATGCAATTTCCAAAGCATGCTATGTATATGGCATTCACTGCTGTTAGCAGCTCCCGAATTAGGCGGATTCCAGCAGAACCCATTCCTTTTACACCTGCAAATCCCACTGAGCCGAGCAGAACCTGTTTGGAAACACGTGGATTACTCCTCTCACTGTTATGTTTATTGTGCACTTACCAGGAACGTCATTTCACCAAAATGCCAGGGGTAGCGGAAGTGACATCACATGACCCTTGACCCCTGATGACATCGCAGGACGTGATGTCATTTGATCCCGCCCCGAAGTGATATCGTGGGTAGCGATGGAACACGACATTTCACCCGTTGACAAAACAGGAAGTGGCATCGCATAGCATTGTACACTACGAAAAATATAGTTACGATATCACTATGTGATGTACATTTCATACAAGAATGGATCACCATATGTATCATTAAGATCAGTGTGTGTAGGCCCATATTACCAAATTACTGTGTATGCAAGCAGACGTCCATGACCAAATGATAATGATGTGTTATTATTATATAACACTTATGCTTAAGCGCTTTATATAGACAAAATATACACCCAATATCACCCAACCTGTGTTGGTACTCATTTATCGACCTCAGAAGGATGAAAGGCTGAGTGAGGCGTTTAAGAACAGACTAAATCAGTGACTCACCCCCTGAAGTGTGGCTGAAATAAACATTTAATGAGCCTAGCAATTATTGTATAGAATTCCAGAAAGACACATTATTTGGTATTCCTTTTTTTTCATAATTAGGATTAGTGCTGAAAGTGTTAGACTTGTGGCACTCCTGTTCTTATTTTTCTTATTTTTTTCAAGGGGCCTGAACAAGAAAGCCAGCCACCCCAGAAGTAAAGAGCCACAGGCCAGGAGCTTGCATTAAAAAAATTTTTTTTTTTTTAGAGGTCGCAAGGGAGACCACAGAGGTCCCAGTTGCGCCATCTGGCAACCCCTAAATGACGTCCCTGGCACTTACATAGCACGTTATATATCATTGGTATGATCTCAAAGTGCTGTGGGTTCAACACTGTTGGGGATATTAATCCAGGTCAGTGGAGAGAGTAGGGTAGTATATAGTGCTTGTGTGCACTCAGTATACACAGCGTGGTTAGTAGCTGCATTCTAATGCTAGGCGCGGTGCAGTGGTTGCGAGAGATCCGTGGAATGTGTGCAGCAAGGTAGTTGTCCTCAGAGTCTGCATTCTGGCAGTGGTGGAGCTTGTGTATGAGATGTGTTCACCTAGGCCTATTTTTGTGTGGGATATGACTGTGTTCTAAAGACTGTTGAGGTGCTCATGGAGTAGTGCAGGTATGTGTGCAGCTAGGCCGAATTGATTGAGGGGTATAGCTGTGTTCTATTGGTTGCTGGTGTAAAGGAGAGAATGAAAATATTGGTATGAGAGTGTATGTGCTTAATGGTGAGAGACCCCTATTCCTGGTTACTTTCCAGAACCCACTGTGCTGACCGTGTCTGTCCTGGTGGTTCGGGGGTAATGGATCTCTGAGAGAAATTCTCGGACTAGTGGAGAGTATGTTGTGATTACCAGGTTATAGAGTCCTTCTTTATGAAGCTCGGTTGTAAGTGCGAGTGGGCCCATTTTCTGAGTCCCTGGTCATTGTTTATAGCTGGTGGATGGGTACTCCTGACAAGTTTATGGTTTGAGTTGTGGA
Source organism: Ambystoma mexicanum (assembly GCF_040938575.1). Taxonomy (NCBI): domain Eukaryota; kingdom Metazoa; phylum Chordata; class Amphibia; order Caudata; family Ambystomatidae; genus Ambystoma; species Ambystoma mexicanum. The sequence continues at coordinate 611,163,429 of NC_090925.1, read as the reverse complement.
ATTATAATGCGTCAACGTTGTCCCTTCCAGGAGAAGGAGTGCTAGAGAGCTGGCTGGTTGGAGGTCGTAGTGCATCTTCTCAGGAGATGAGAGCAAGTCCAGTCAAGCACAGTTGCTACAGCACCTCGGGTGAGGGAGTTCATGGCATTATTCCTAGGTAGGCCAGGGTGACCTGACTTGATCAGATACTACCTTGTGTACACGACAGGTGACATGTTTCAAACATTACAATTAGGCCAGATTATAAATTCTCTTAGGCTCTGCGATAGTGGCTCTGCCTGTTAATTCCCAGATGGATGAAGCTTGATATAGGTTAGCAAGAAGCAGCCCAATTGCATTTGACTGAGATAATCTATTGTGCTCTGGGATTGTAGTTATGCACAGTTCTTCGTGGATAGTCAGAAAGACGAAAGGGAACATCTTTAAGCTCTTACTGTGCCACTGATCAGGATATATGCAGACATCTTAGTTCTAAAAGCCTCTGTAGTGGAGAAATGTGCATCATTCGGGCATTTCAGTTCAAAATGTCCCCGGACTTATTATATGCAACATACGTCTCCGAAATAAAGTATCTCTTCATACTGAAAATACTGAACTTCTTTATCTGCCCAGCAGGTGGCAATATAAGCCCGAATATACAACCGGTGCCCGTAATACTCCCAACGAGGTGTTTAGAACTATTTGGAAATGTTTTCCATTTAATGTGGTTTTCAAGTATTAAGTGATAATGGGTGTAGTACGATGGGGTGGTAGGAAGAGGGTGTTCGGTGGAGGGTGGGGGGAACACATAGGGAGTGGAAATAATAACAATGTTCTAATATAGTGACTACTCCAGCCTCTAATTGCAGGGCTATTATATTAGGTGTTACCATTGCCCCGTTTTGAAAGGTATTTGACGATGTCGGTTATGTTCACGAATGGGAAAGAAGCAAGTTGGAAAAAAGAAATACATTTTAAAAAAAATATTTAAACCATTATTTGTTACCTGGAATTTGAGAGACGCGTGGGTAAGCACGCTCTTGCCGGGATTCTCTGTGTGGTATATTGCGAGGCTTGCATTTCTAGTAAGCGGCAGGGGATAATACTGGAGGCAAATATGCAAGTACATATGTGGAGATGTTATTGCCAAGAAAGAACGCCAAGAGAGGTGGAAGGACCCGCGTGCTGGCTGAGTGATGTCAGGGTAATCCGCGAGAGAGCAGGGCCCAGGGATGTAACGAAACATTTACTCATCCTCCTCGGCGGAGGGGGTAGAGTAAAAGGCTCAAATGATGGGCAGGAGCTAACTTCAAAGACTTTGACGGGTGGCGCAAACTTACTTGCGTGCATCCCCTTTCCACTTCCCTTTTGCGCTCAAGGAATGTTTGGGGCAACCAGTGTCACATTATCATCAAATGGTGAAATGTAAGAAAGAACTTTAGGCCAGTGACGATTACCACATCGTGCCAGTGACATTGCGCGAGTCACGGTAAAATGGAAAGACAAAATGCACATTTTTGTTGGTACCTGCCGGCGTAGTAATGTGTGAACTCGTGTGTGGTTGGCATTGCCCGTTGCTAGTGCATGGTGCGTGCCCAGCTGCACTGCCTATAACCCCATCTGCGCCTTAGTGGCGTTACTGCTGCAGCGTCTTTGAGGTTTTAATGGGGAGTCCAGGCCACTGACTACTGCACATTGTAGGCCCTATATCAGTGTCCTGGCATAGAGTAACCCGCCATAGCATGACTTAGCCTAACATTACATGATATAGCATACATGATGGAGAAACAATGTGCATGTATGAACTCATTAATGCAAGCACTTTGATGCTTGTGAAGTCAAAGCCTATCCACCCTTACTGTGCAAGGCTTGGCAGCCTGCTCTAAATCATCGTGTCTCCCGCTCTAACAAACAAAACATGTCAACGCACAACTGCAGCACCAAAAACACCACGTTTACAATGAAATGTGCAGCACCCTAAGGCCCGTGTCCACACTACATTTCTCCAAACCCCAGACTAGCCCACCACAGCGACAACTACTTTTATCACTCTCCTTAACACCACTCTGCTAGACACCACAGACAACCAGGGGTGTTGCTAGGTCTGGAAAAGATCCGGGGCTATGCTAATGTCAGGACCGCCGGGACTCGGGACTAGCTAGCCTTTTGGTTGTAGCCCCAGAGCTTCTATTCAGGGCTACAACCAAAATACCCCGGGCTATATCCCCCTCAACCCTCACCTTGCAGCGTCTCAACCTCACAATTAACATTACCAACCTGGAGCTCACATAAACCACTGCACCAGACAACTGGCAACATATGTAAAGTTTATACAGCATGAAGAGCATTGCCTTTTCATGCTGTATAAACTTTACATATGTTGCCAGTTGTCTTTTCAGATATGTACACAACGTTGCTCTTCTCCTGCGTTAGTCTCACACCACACCACTTGCTGATCCTGAAGCACTAAGTGGCCATGAAAAGGCCAGGCGTTGTACTGTACAATACCAAATAACATAGCATAACAAGTCATAGTAAAGAGCTCCACTCGCTTCGGGGAAGAGCTCTGCCTGGCCAACACAACTCTGGTGAATGGCAACAGGTCACAGAATGAATGTTGTTTCAGATGAAGTCAAGCCGCTATACTAGAATCTCTGCAGCCCTGGCTGGTTAGTGAGAATACATATATCCTCCTTGTAAATCATGTGACATGTGAGTGAGGTACGGCCAGTACTACAATACAATTCTAGGTGACAGACTTGGGGGGGGGGGGTGCACCAGCAAAGGAGCTCAAAGGGACAATGGCCCTCATTACGACCCTGGCGGAAATCGAAAAACGATGGCGGAAATGCAATACCGCCATCGAATAGCGCTCGGTGCGACTATGACCCGTCACCGCAAAGTACGATGCCATTAGCGACACCGTAGTGAACGCCAACGCTAACTGCACCAAGCACGCGCGCGCGCGCCATGCCAAACCGTAAACACCACCATGGCGCAAGGGTACGCCAATTCCGACCCTAGCGGACATGTACCTAACGCCATCAAGCATGGCGGAATGCACCATTCCGCCATGGTGAGAAGTACGGCATCGCGAATCAACCGTAAACGGCCCCACTGAGTGCCCGTACACCGCTCCCTGCCCACAAAGTACAACTCCCCGTAGGTGCAATGAAGTCACAATGCAACCATTGAAATGTACAAGTCACCCATGCATGCCAACGAACAAAAGAAACACAACAGGGGCCAATGGGAGCTGCAGGGCACAGATGGCACGAATACAGAAGCCATCCCAATGGACATGACCACAGTCCCCCACCAAGAAACGCACGCAAACACAGGCACCTGTGACCAGCAATATTCCGAAAATCACATCATTCCACCAGTCCACCTGGCTGACCGGCATCTGGCACACAAAACCCAATCCCCCGCCCCTGAGCATGACAACATTCAAACTGTTATATTGGCAGCCCCCATCCCTGACCTCACGGGCTTCGTAGGCAAACGCGCCCAGTACAGTACCACGCAACTAAACTCCGAAGCTGGAACCCAGTGCAGATCTCCTCACAATACATCGCCCCCCAAATAGGCATATGCCACATCACTTGCAAAGAAGAACGCTACACGGGCCAAATCAGAATAGAAATTTAATGCACATCAAAATCACCAAGCCCATACAGCCATCAGGCCATGAACTCCAAAACACATTTCACCATTGTGGGCTGCATCGGCAAGAAATGACCAGCCACTACTTGTGTGACGCCCTGTTCCCTCATGGTACACAGAGCCACATTCACGTACGAAAAGGCAACATGGAAGCGCACAGAACCGCAGGGCCGTCCCAATGGGGAGGCACTAGTCCAGCTGAAAGGCCGAAATGTTGCTCCGAGCCACCAGTACTGCGTAAGGGCATGTGGCCCATTGGCAATCGTCCCATAAGATCGTAATGCTGCTCCACTGATTAACACGAAGCAGCAGGTGTCGGGAGTAAAACCCATCTGCAGGAGTGGCATACAGATGGCAGTGGCAAAAGGGGAGGAGATACCTGTCAACCAAAAGAAAAGAAAAAGAACAGAATGGCCATCAGTACTACATTCCAACAACTCACTGCAATGATCACACTAAATCCACAGCCACATGCATGCTAGCCCACTCCAAAGGTCCATCACCACCCAAAAACCACTTGCGACTCATAACTATCTATATCGAGGTGTAAACACCATCACAAACGAGTGTACCTGTGCATGCGCCTGTGAAAACAGAATCCATCTGATGGGATTGGTAACGTGCATGGACACAAGTGTCTGAGGGCGCGTCGAGACAGGGAGGGCTCAACAAGGCCAGATAGACGATGGTCCCACTATGGCAGCCCTGCATCACATAGCGTAGGGGAGGCGGATAGATCCCAAGAAGCCCTGTACATGGCAAACTCTGTATCAAATCACCTGCCCATGCATCCATTCATCATTCCCTCATCCCGGGATTAAAACGCCTGAATATTTACTCACATAACATTAGAAATATCCATTGAGTCTGTGCGTTATGCAGCCTGCAAAATCCACAGTGCCCCAGCCCGTAATTCCAGTGTAGTGAAGTAACATGTATATGGGAACGTCCGGCCTCATCGCCCACGTCGCTATTGCGCATCCCAAACCATTCATATCAATCATTGCATTCTCGCCATGGCCCCTGTCCCAAGGACATTGAACAATAGAACGTTATATTTGCAGTCAGACCTGTGGGCATCTCCTCGCCGCTAGCTGAAAACCGAAAGCGCCGCCCTACGAATTCCTCATTTGCAACATCACGTCGAAGAGGCATCTGTGGCCGTTTGAATACACTAATTAATCCATCGAGTGCGGCTGTGTGTGAAAATGGCAACTGCCTTCACCCACGAATGGGACGCCCCGCCCGTCGTTGCAACTCGGTACAGTGATGAATGAGGGCCCACCGTTACTCGAGTACTACGTTCCACTGACCCTTCACAACTCTGTTCGCGACTGCACAGATAGTATGTGAACCAATGGGACCACAGCAGAATGAACATATCAACCAATGTTACACGGCCATTGGGTACAAATACATGATTGCAATAGCAAGATGCCATTCCACGAATTGCAGCGTTGTGCGCGGGACGTGCTCGGCCAAAGGGGAGAGCAGTTTGCAAAGGTGGAATGAATCACCACAGGTGGAGGCCATTCAGCCTGAAAACACATAAATTGCACAGCCAGTCTCCTCCCACAACCACACCGAAATGCTACCGGCAGGACTCGCGATGTTGGCCCTGGGGGACCTGATAGCACTGCAAGTACTCCAACTCCAAGAAGAAGACGAACACCAACTACAACCGGCCGCACGGAGGAGACGCAGGAGGAGGAGGAGGCCAAGGCAGGGCCAGCAAGGGCCGCCAGCACAGCCACTACCACCACGCAGGCAGCCCGCAATCCCACGCCTCCGAGCACATCCGTTCAACCTCACTGATGAGCAGATCCACACCCTCTACCGTCTGGACCGGGACACCATAGCCGCCATTGTGGACATGACACAGGCTGACCTTGTCAGCATGATAGATAGCCCAACCGCCATCCCACCCCTACTGAAGGTGGTGTCTGTACTCCACTTCCTGGCCACAGGCACCTACCAGCACACAGTCGGACAGTTGCATGGCATTTCTCAGCCACTGTTCTCACGGACACTATTGCAAGTGCTCGATGCCCTCCTGCAGCACGCAGACGACTACATCTCCCTACCACGCTCGGAGCAGGAAATTACCAACACAAAAGTGGGATTCCATGCACTTGGCGGCATACCGGGTTGCATTGGTGCCATCGACTGCACCCATGTGGAATTGGTCGTCCCACATGCCATGGAGGCCCAGTACCGCAACCGAAAACAATTTCATTCTCTGAATGTACAAATGGTGTGTGACTCCAACAGGATCATTACACATTGTTGTGCCCGATTCCCTGGATCAACCCATGATTCTATGGTCTTGAGGAACTCTACAATACCACGCTACATGGAGCGACACGCAGGGAACAGATCCTGGCTACTCGGTGAGTCTCATTTCATGCATGATAATGTGGGGTATGTGATTCGGCAATGACCTGGCAGGAAGGGGGGGGTGTGCGTACGTAGCAATGGCATTCCACATCATACGTTTCTCGTCCACATACAGGTGATGCTGGATATCCACTGAAGAGATGGCTCCTCACACCAGTCCGGAACCCACGGGACCAGCATGAGGAGGACTACAACCATGCCCACTCACGTACCCGTGTAGTCATTGAACAGGCATTCGGCCTACTGAAGGGTCGTTTCCGCTGCCTCAGCAGGTCTGGCGGGGCACTCCTGTACCGCCATGAGAAGGTTGCAAAGATGGTGATGGCATGTGTCATGCTCCACAACATGTGCGTACGTAGAAATGTGCCCATGCCCCCTGACGCAGAACTGCAAGCACCTGATGATGGTCATGATGAGGGTGGGGATGTGGCAGCACCTCAAGGAGTCTGCGAGGCACCGGAGGGCCGTGACATTCGTCAGCATCTCATTGATGTATGCTTCTAGCACTCACGCCTGGTGGCTGATACATGGACACGGGACTCGTGGCACTGTGTGTGTCTGGGACATGCACAATATGGACTGTACGCCTATGATGGCCTAGTACACAAAGATCAATGTCCACACATCTCATTGGTTGATCGTGCACTTTTTATGGCATATGTGATATCATGTTGTACACCCTATCGACCCGCCACCCAAGTGAGCCCAACACACCCCCTCCACCCTCCTACCTCCCCCCCGAACACCAGTGTCCAAAGATGCTCATTGTCAGTGGGCAGTCGCTATTGCAAGCCCCCTCTGCGGGTATCAGGGGCACCCCTGCCTGTGGAGCGCAGGTTCCTCCCAGATCTACGTTGGGGGCTGCCCTGGACGGAACTTGCAACGGATGATGTCTCTGCCTGCTCACGTCCATGCATGTCCCTAAGGGTTTGCGAGAGCTCAGTGAGCACACGGCGCACTGCGGCAAGTTCGGCACATACGTCCTTGGACGTCGCATGCAGTTCCCCCCTCAGGCTCTCGGTGCTTCTCTCCATTTGTGCCCTTAGTGTCTCTGTACCTCTCTCCATTTCTGCCCTAAGTGTCTCAGTTGATGTTTCTATGTCTGCCTTAGTGCCCCCACATTCATCGGCATGGTCCTTGAGGAGCGTGGCCAGTTGCTGCTGTTGCACGATTAACTGGTCGAGGGACTGTTGCCTCTGCTGGGCCATGGCCATTTGCGGGGGTGTCACAGAGGGGCTGTTGTCCTCATGTTGCCTTGCCACAGGGCTTGTGGGGGATGGCCAGTCGTCGTCTTGTGGGTGCCCCTGCGTGGTATCCTCATGTTGTACGGGATGGGACAGACAGGGGGATTGGGACAGGTCATGGATGGATCTGACTTCGACATCCCCGTCTTCTGTGTCGGAGCATGCTGCCATCAATGGGGTGTCACCTATGGTGCTGCTGCCACCAGAGGCAGTGCCTTCTGTGGCATCCGTTGGGGGGACCTGTGGTGGTGGTGTTGTGGGCATGCTGGCTGCTGGGGTGCCTGTTGATGTTCCCTCCTCTGTGCTGCCACCTGATTTGTGCTGCTGCCGTGTCTTGATGCGTGCAGCTGAGGTGGAGGGTCTTTGGCCGTTGGTCTTGGCCCTCTTTGCAGGTGTGCTGGTAGGGGTGTCCTGAAGCTCGTCGTTTGGATCGGACCCTGTGGTGGAGTAAAGGAGGGCGAGGGTTATTGATGGGTCTGTGGGAATTGGAATGGCATTGTATCACATGCATTGGGGTGGTACCTGAGGGTGATTTGGGTCGGGGCCTTGGAGGTGCTTTCATTTGTGTGTGGAGTGAGGGTGCAGTTGTTTGGCAGCCTGCAGTTAGGGTGTGCCTGCTGCACGTGTAGTGCGTGTTTTAGGGGTTTTTAATTATTTATGTATTTATTGTGGGTTTTAACGTGCGCTATCAGGCCGATGTGTGTGGACGTACTCCTGGACATGTGTTTCTGTTGCACTATGTGGACGCATGGTACTTCACATGGATGGACTTTGTGGATTTGGCATTGTTTTATTTGGGCCACCTACCTGAATCTTCGGATGTCTGCACTCCTTTCTCCATCCCTCCGACTCCCTCTATGCTCTCCATTCCGATGGTGGAGGCACAGATTTCTTCCCAGGGGGTCAACTTGATGGGTGATTCAGGACCTCCCCCGGTGGCTGTGGCAATGTTGCGGTTGGCAGAGAGTATGCTGCGGACGCGTATCCGCAGGTCGTCCCATCGCTTACGGCATTGCTGTGGGGTGCGGGGTGCGGTCCCCACCGCACTTACCCGCTGTGCCACCAGAGCCCATATGGCCTTCTTGTTTGCAAGTGCCGTCCTGGTCATTTGCGTGCAGAAGACGACGGCAGCATTCTCCTGGAGGGTCTCTGTTAGCACGGTGAGTTCCTCACGGGAGAAGTGGACCTGCCGCTTGCGGTCGCACGCTTTCTTCGCTACTTTTCCCATTTTTCTTGGTTTCGCTAGGGTGGATGACGGGTTGGGGTGTGTCTCAGGGTAGTGATTTTAGTGGTTGTGTGGTTTTAGTGGTTTTATAGGTGTACGGCGGGATGTTTCCCGTTCCGGGCCCATGTTTTAACTTCCGTTTCCGTATATTTCCGGTCACCGTACTTTCCGGTAGGCGCACACTGCGGTGTCCGCTGTGATGGGTGGCGGTATTGCACCTAGGGCGCCGTACGGCGGCGGTGTGGGCCGTTTTGGGGTCATTTCCGCCATCGCGGACTTTGCACTTCCGCCATGCCGTGGTGCTCGTGCCCGATGGGTCGGAATGGGCCGCACTTTGCTCCTTCGTGCAATGGCGGAAACGCTATTTACGCTGTGGCGGTCCGGTCAGTCACTTTCCGCCAGGGTCGTAATGAGGGCCAATATGTTTTTCTTAAACACATACAATCTGACCAATTATAAGCGATACTTGTTCTCAATTAGCACGAATGCCATCACTTCTAGGGTCTCCCAAGTGTCACTACGGCACAGAGATGAATTCATTTCCCCAGAATCTTACATTTTGGTTAAGCTGTGACACCAGGATTTCAACCCACTCTGCAGTCAAGGCCCTTAAACACACACATTCTGAGCTCCAGTTACAACATATTTAAGTTAGACTTTTCAAGAAGTACAATACTGTCTTCTAGTATTTACCCAAATCACAAAATAAAGTAGCCAAACAATATGACTCCTCATAGAAACATATTAAGCCAAAAGAGTATCATTGTAGCTTTAGGCTCCATGTCCTGAATGCAAGGCTACACATCCCAGAATTTAAATTAATGTGAACCTGAAAATCTCCTGTCTTTGACCACTATACCTTCTGCACTTGAAGAAACATGCTTGCTGCTCTGCATAATGCTCCCCGGTCCTGCCCTTCAGAAGAACATTTTATTTTAGCAGGAAGACCCAAACAGATCTGCGTGCACATCCACAGTTATCCTGCTCTGCAGCAAGCAGACCATTGCCCTCCACACACGTCGCTGCTTGTGCGCCCCAGTCATTCTCTTCTGCAGACCATTCTTTTTCAGCAGGAAGACCTACACACATTGCTGATTGTGCACTCACCCTCTTCCTGCTATGTTTGCTACAGACCAATATATTCCATCAGAGACCAACACTTGTCTCCATCAATGGACAAATACTGCTCTGCAGCAGACCATTCTATGCCATCAGCAAGATCCACATAGATGTCTACGAATGCATCCAAGTCTTGTCCTGTTGCAGACCATTGCACTAAAGAGCACAGAAACCCACAGACATCAACTTGTGCACCCTAATCCTGCTCTGCTGCAGAGTATTCGATTCCAACCGAAATGCCCACACATGTCAGCCAGTAAGTACTTCCCAATCATATATATATATATATATGTATATATATATATATAGTGAAAATAATGCAACAACCCCCTGAAAATCATCAATCTCATTTCAAGCAAGTCCACCTTAACTATGCGCCCTCTGTTGCGCAGCGTATGACCACAATGATGACCTCACAGATGACACCATAAACGAAATTACTGATCGCCACTGATTGTCACTGGTGTCACTGGTTTGATTAATTATATTTTGAACTACTACAGTTTTTTAACATAATGTAGCATATTTCAAATGTACACAGTTCGATGCATTCTGCCTTTGTTTCTTTAAATGTAACACGTGAAAAACAATAATGTAGCATAGGCAACAGATTGTTCATACTAACCAAACTTCAAATTCTTAGATCATATATTATCGCAATACACCTAATTTCTTTTTGGATGTGATTGTTTTTTAAATAAAACTTATTTAGGAAAGAATGTGTTCACATAATGTTATTACAGTGAGGAAAATTGTAAATGTAACTGTGAACATCGACTATTTTCATAACACCTACTATTAAACATGTTTCTACTTCTATCTATTCCTTTTTTCACTACTAAATATTATATTCAAAATACCTGAACTAGATTTACCAGAAACTGGTACTTTTCTGCAATGAAGCACTGTAATTGTTAACCAATACCTGCATTTCAAACCATTTGTATATTGTTACATATTTTTATTTGAAAGTTTATAAGTTGATCGGTATTACAAATGAATGCGCCACATTTAATCATATCATACTTTTGCATCAATGTATTGTTCCATGTCATGTTGTTATTATTGTTAACTTCCATGAAATCACTGAATGACGGTAGGAATCTTCTAACAATCGCCAGTAGAACACAGGAGAGAGTCCATGCCACACATATGAAACCAAGAAGCCAGCCAGAAAACACGGGTACATATCACATTCCATTCTTATGGAAGATGGCCAAAGGCAAGGCCACCGGCCCACACACATCTGCAACCATACACCACTCCCAATGACACCTCACACAACACCTCTGCCATTAGAATGCAGATATCCCCCCACAACAAATTTGGTCTACTTGGACACATAATAAGTACTACTATTCTTGCATACTATCTTGTCAACTTCAATGCACCCATCCACTTGCCAGCTCAATATGGGAAGCTAGGAGGGACCTGGCTAACCCTACCCAGCTTCGCTTTTGCAAAAATGCACACACACATTCTAAACTCCTCTGATCAAATTTGCCAAATTGTGGACTACGGGCCCCAGAGCGCATTCACCCACAGTGCTTTGAGGCCAAACCAATGGTATAAAGATGCTATACAACTACATATTACATTTGTGATAAAATAAAATATGTATCAAAAGGGGTGAACACAAATATTCTAATATATTTAATTAGTAATGTCACATTTGATGTAATTGATATCGCTGATGTCATGTATATTGTAATTAGTGATGTTACCAGTGATGTCATCTGTGATGTCATCATTGTGATCATACGCTGCGCAATGTGGTGTATAGTTAAGGCAGACTTGCTTGAAAGGTAGTTGCAGAATATCAGGGGTTTTGTTGTGTTAAATCTGATCACCAGAACTCTATTAGCCAAGGTTTATTTCATTGAATGTACATAAATATTCACTGAGAAAACCTTAATTAAGGTGCAGTGAAGTTGAGCAGATTTAACGCAAAAAAAACCTTGAAATTCAGTGGATGTGGAAAGTCATGACCAGCTTAACTCGGTGTTAGAATGGATTTCTTAATTCTGACCTGATGGACAGAAGTTTAGGAGGCCACCCTAGTTTAGTGAAACAGGGAACCTTCTGGACAAGCCAGACCAATCAGGGTATACCTTGGTAGGCGGTAAAGACTAATCCCAGGAGGGGTGAGAGTGATCAGAAGCCCACAATGAGCACACCCAGTAGAGATACCACAGAATAATCTTAGACAGGTGTATATCAAAAATACATATACATTTATGTTAGCCCCAATAAGACAACACGAATAACCAAACTAATAATGCAACAGTTACAACACAAGCATTTCACAATGTAACATTTATGCAACTACTGTAATGTAATGCAATATAGCAGGTAAAACATCCACAAGCTGTAACCGCAGGGGGGGTAACACAAATTAAGCATTAGGCAGTCTTCAAGATGGAAACCCTAATGTATTCAGTCCAGCCCTACGAATTGGGGAGCCTTGTGCTCAAATTACAGCAGTGCGTAAAAACACACAGTCATGGGTAAAGCAAAGACAGTACCTTTTGAAGATGCTGGGACAGTTAGGTTCTTCTTGAAGGGGGTAGAAAGAGTTCCAATTACCAGGGAAGGGTCAGCCCTTGCGGTCAGAGCAGTGTCTGATTTTCAGAAACAGGCCAAGGAGCACAGGCTATCCCAGCCAAAGAGAGGATCCCAAGGAACCCTTGTTTGTAAAGACAAATGGATGAGGCAGGAGCCACAGTTAAGTTATCTAAGTACTCAACGCCCCTTGCTTCAATCCAGACCAAACTATGCCAGTTTAGTCGAGGTCATCTGAGGTTGTGAATACCACCTTTGCTCGCGGATCCAACACTCAGGTGCTGTGGGATAGGACAGTAGTCTGTGATGGGAGGAAGAAGTACATTCTGGTGCAGCAGGAGTCGGGCACAGTGGAGAAGGGAGTAACATCACCCACAATGACCGTCACTACAATGCAGTGACGCAGGGGCAGCAAAGGCTTGCAGCATGACTCACTCTCCTAATTCGCGACCCAGAGGAAATAGGCCAATTAAATTTGGCAGAGAGTGTTGAGTAATGATTCCAAAAGCTTCAAGCCCCAACTCGAAACAGCAGTGCTCCTGTGCGATGTCCTGGGACAGAGCTGGTCAGTTCACTGGACAGTCCAGGAACACTTCAGGGAAGGCTCTTTTGGCAGGAAAACAGATGCTGAGAGTAGTTGTTCTCACTACTCAAAAGGGTCAAATCACCCTTGCAGGCCTTCTAAGGTCGAGGAGTCCAAAGGGACAGCAGCGGGCTCAGGGTGCCATACCTTCTAGCTCATCTCTGGTGGGTCCACGTATCTGATTCAGCTTACAGGATACTTGGCTCCTTCGGTAGTTTGCTATGAACCACTGTAGATTGACCTGGAATGGATGCAGGGCCCCTTCCCTTATCCCAAAGTTCAATGCGTGATCAAATCTGGACAACCAGTTCAAGATCTGATCCCTTGCATGCATACCAGCCATGGTCCAATCATGGTCCATGGTGGCCCTCGGGTATTCCTGCATATCAGACATCCTGGACATCCTGGCACCAGTAGCGTGGATTGGTACCAGACAGTCCAAATCCTCCTCCTGGGCGCTAGCACACGTGACATGCAGGGGCCCACTAACGATGCGGTTTTCGCGGGAGGCTGCATGCCCAGATAAGAAAATCCCAGGTCAGCTCGACTTGGGGGAAGGCACATGGACAAGATGGCTAAAGGACATACCAAAATATTTCGTGACAGACACAGCCATTTTCGGCAATGGCCACTGCCATGAGCCATCTGTGGTAAAAGCGTTATGGTTCGAGCAAATTCTTAGCAGTGCATGGTGGTGGCACGAGTTATGGTTGCTTAGCTTACCATAACTGGCGAATTTCAGGGGTTTTTCGGTTTTACTGGTAACCATAACGTCCCTTTAACAAAGTTTTTTCACGGAATTTGATAGGTTTTTAGTAGCGCAACTTAATCGGGATGTCCCTTTAACAAAGTTTTTTCATTGAATTTCATAGGTTTTTATTAGTGCAACTACAAAGTTTTTTAACTGAATTTCATAGGTTTTTATTAGTGCAACTTAACCATAACGTCTACGAACATCTGACTTAATTGTGGACCTTCCCGACAGTGCCACATGACCATATGCTGGCGCGCGGCATGATGACGTGTCCGAGAACCCGTCCGCACTTCACGATAAGATCAATGCTTCGCTTACAGTTCGGCACTGCATTTTCTGCTGATCTAGGAACTTTCAACTTCAAAACTTCCCTTGCACAGCTCAAACACCTATTCGTACTCATCCATTAACAATCTAGTACACAGTACATACTTTTAGCAAAACTGCTATTTATCTTAAAATGGACTGAGCTAATGCCATCCCTCCTCCCCGAGAGACACCACCACTGCTGGAATCAAGGAGCATGAGAAACACTGGCCCCTACATTAGAAATAACACACACGCAACATTTTCCCCTGTCCAACTGACCCTCCATATTGGTGTTTGGTGCCCCTTCCGTCATTTCCCTCCCCACGTTTCATTGTAAGCTCTCCTGCCAAAAATAAAATGCATCCAAAAACAATAAAAGAAATGTTCCTTTATGAACCACCTTTCACAGTTAAAAAATAGAACAAAAAAAAAACTTATAGACTCCATCTACTTTATATTTCTCAGTGAAGTACATAGACTCAATAAGATTTTCCAACATTTCCATTTGCATTTTGTGTTACGCTTATACCGATATTGTGCCGTTTATCCAGTGTTCCAGGGATGGAACGGTGGACACCGGCGTGGCAGCCCAAGTTATCAGCCCAAGCGAAGCGAGGGTGGATAACAAGGTCTCTGGACCCTTATGCCCCCATTCCAGCCCCTGTAATGGGGTATGAAGGCTATTCGCACCCTAGGTTCCCAAAGCGGGAACCCAGGGTGCTAAAAAAAAGGATTTTTCTTCTTTCACCGGGACGCCTCCTGCGTCTCGGTGTAGGAAGGAAAATCCGTTTCCAAGATGGACACCATGGAAAGGGAAGGCGGGGTTCCATACAGGGCCGCTCTTCGCTTTCCATGGCAGCCTGCAGAAGGCAAAAAGAGAACTCTATGGCCATATTACCACAAGCACATTTTTCTTCCTTTTCAAATCTATCCCAATTTTGAATAACTTTACCACAAAGCCAGTCCCAAGTGGACATGGCCACTTTAACCCCATGTTTTGTCCCTCGTGGTCATGGCCAGTAGCCAGATTGTCCGGATCATGACCTTATTCCATGACCCGGACAATCTGGCCACTGGCCATGGCCACAGGCTACACCTCAGTCACCAAAGGTATACCACTATTTTTTTTATCTACATTATGACAGTTGTCAAAAAATACAACACGGGCACATTCGCAAAACCATGCTTTCACGTCCTTCTCAATGCTCCTTACACAAGGTTGCTGGAAATCCACCCATGTTTTATTTTTTAAAAAGTGTCACATGATGCACATACAATCGTCATATAACCTAGCCCCCACTTGACAAAATCCATTCAGACTTTACGAAACATTTATATCTAGATCTATAATCTTTTTGCAAACTTTTGTGTAGATTTGTCAAATGGCACAACATTTATATGCCTTTACAATATTTTTTGGACACCCCTCTCATCCCCCTCTAATTCTGCCCCTTCTTGACAAAATCTCACCGAACTTTGCAAAAACATTTTTATCTACTACTATTAATAGTTTGCCCAATTAACTGTAGATTCGTCATTTATAAGCCTTTACATTATTTTGGGACCCCAACTCTAATTTTGCCCCATCATGACAAAATCCCACCCAACTTCGAAAAAACATTTATATCTATTTGTATTATCAGTTTGCCAAATTAAGTGTATATTCGTCAAATGGCACCTCATTTATAAGCCTTTACATTATTTTGGGACCCCTCCTCTAATTTTGCCCCCTCTTGACAGCATCACACCAAACTTTGCAAACTCATCCGGGATGAGGTCAGGAATCTAATTGCAAAATTACATGCAGTTCCATTAAGTGGCGCCAAAGTTATAAGTCATCCAAGAACTGCTTTTCACCAAACCACTAATGCAGAGGTATCCGTGAACTTTCACAGGACTGTTCCCGAACATCAGAACTGTTCAAGGACCTTTGTGGCAAAAACCACCCGTTTTTTTGCTTCTTACAATCATATTCCATCCCATCCACATCACCCCTCACCTCCCCAGAGATTATTTGATAAGTTTGACAAGTGCAATGTTGTGTTTTTTAATATGTTTTTACGGCAATGTCCACGGACACCGGCCGATGTCCGTGAATTCAAGATGGCGGGAGTTTCCAAAAATCTGATGCACCTCACGCTTCACGCCAACCAATCAGCTAACACATTGTGTGTCCGCGGACATGACGCAAGTCTATGTCATGATGCCCGCTCCCGGGGAGCCGGTTCAAGCCCGGCATCCCCGAAAGCGGACATCCAGTCCCCAAAGAAGGACCCAGCAACCCCATATAGGGGCCCTTTGGACAGTGTCCTGGCGCCTATGGCGCCAGGCTCATAAAAGACATCAGTCCTGGCGCCAAAGGCGCCAGGCTCATTATGGGAATGCTTGGGTGCACTTACATGATGCAGACCATGCTGCAGGATCCCGGCCTCCTTGAGGCCTGAAAGGAACTACTTTACCTGTGGGACTAATTTACCATCCCGGCGTGGTCGGGGAAGGATACATACCTGATTGGAGGAAGGATACATACCTGGAACTTCTTCCAAGGCTATTTAAACCCCACCCAAACAGCCACACGTACTTCGCGTTGTTCTGCATCTAGCAGCTAGACGCTCACCGTGTCTGCTCCTGCATCCTGACTTCTGCCACGCCTGCCAGCATCCTGGATCACCTGCAAAGGAAGAGAAGAAGAGAACAGAAGAAGGAAAAGTCCTTACCTGCTAAATCCGCATCCCAGAGACATCTCGCCGACAATCCTGAAAAGGAAGACTTTAATTTAAAAGCTCATCGCGTCGATCGCTGCAGCGCCGCATTCCACTCACCTTTACAGGGCGCCTCCATGTTCAGCAGCGATCATCCGGATTCGCAGTCACGCCCCAGCGCCTAGGGAGAAAAACACCAGAACAAAAGGTGAGAGAGAGAGAATGGAATGAGGAAAGCTAAATCTCCATGTTAAGACTTACCTGTTGATTCATTCCCTCTTCACTTCGGGTCCGCGCCGCATCCTAGCATTTCCGGACCCCGGCCCCTAAGGGGAAAAAGAGACATCAGCGTTAATGAGCGAATGAAAAGACATTACCAAAAAACGCTCATTAAAGACTTACCTGATTTCTACAAGGATTTCACCGCTCATCTCGGGTTGGTGCCTGTTCCCCGGCATTCCGTACCCCGGCCCCTATGGCGAAAAATACACTAGCATTAGTACATTAATGCATGGACACAAGGGGAACCTCTTATCAAAAAACTTACCTGGAAGCCAAGCAAGTTTGGTTCTCACCAATCCGAAAATCCAGTGAAGTAATAGATGCGCCCCCGCATCAGAAGCAGGATGGAGAGCTCGTCCTTCCAGACCCTAAGGTAAGACGCTACGAGAAATCACAGAAGGGTTTCAAGGAGGGTGAGAGGGGAAAGTGGGAGGCCGATTGCATTACCCCGCAGACAGTTAATCCCCTATTTTCGCCTACAGAAGGATACTTCTGCGAGCCAGACAAGCCAAATTTGGGGGCCCGCTCCAGTCCGTCTTCCAAACCCTGCGCATCACCTTAGAAGAGGTCACAGCAGCGCGAACAAGGCCAGCGCCTCCGTGGGAGTCAGGTGAGTGTAACAGAACGCAAAGCCTTCCTACAAATTCCCACCCAGGCGCTATGGAAAGTTCTGAGACTGATCAGTTGGCCCAATTACTGGGGGAATTACGGGCCGAAGTACATGCCGCTCGTCAAGAGACTAATGCCCTCAGGAGGGAATTAATAATATCAAAGGAAAGAACTGATGACCTGGCCAGACAGCTTTTGCAAGGTCAAGCTGGGCAAACTCCTCTACCCGGTTCCGGAGGGAACCCCGCTCCTGTGGTTTCCAGTAACCCTGTGCAGATTAATCTACCTGAAAACATGCCGCTGGCCCCACCCGAACGCTTTGCTGGGGACCCCAAACGATTCGCCGTATTCATGAATCAGTGTTGTTTGCACTTCCTATGCAGACCTGGGGCCTACCCTAATGATCAGACCAAGGTAGCCTTTGTATTGTCATATCTCAGCGGCTGCGCTGTCGATTGGTCAGTTCCACTGGTTACTCAAGATGACCCGATTCTCCGTGATTTTCAAAGGTTTCAAGCAAGCATGGAAAGGTTATTTGCTCGACACTCTCAGGGGCAGGCTCTGGATGACGAACTTCTATCCCTGCGACAGGGCAATCAGGACCTCCTGTCCTATATTGCAACCTTTAATGGACTAATTGTGGAAACGGGATGGCCAGAGGATAAAAGAGTCACGTTGTTTTATCGAGGCCTTCGCGGAGAACTTAAAGATGTCTTGGCCCAAGTTGTAAATCCGCCCCAAGAATGCACAGACTATATAGACTTAGTGGTCCAATTGGATCACAGACTTCAAAACAGAAAAGCAGATCGGTCCAGGTTTGAGACCCGGGTGTTGGTCAAGACCCATGCTAATCCCAAGGGAGTTGATGTCTCTGAGCCTATGCAAATTGGAGGGGTTAAAGGACCCTTAACTCAAAAGGAACGTGAAAGGAGGCGGCAGTTAAAATGATGTCTTTATTGTGGGAATTCTGGACACTTTCTACGAGATTGCCCGGCAAAACCGCCCGAAAGGCAGTAGGAGCCGCTGATAAAAACCATGAAGACTCTGTTTCGGGAAACGACTCCGCCCGACAAGTGTAGGGGTCCGCTTGCCGAGCTTGAAAACGAACTCTCAGACCTCGCATTTCATTGTGCCAATGGTTCTCGTAGATCCAGATCAGCCTAAGCGGTTGCATGCAATAAAGGCATACATCGATAGTGGGGCTATTGGAAACTATGTGGATCGTGAATTGGTCTCTAGGATTAACCTCCCTCTCAGTCCTAAAACCAGCAAAGATGTCATCACCACAGTCGATGGAACTGAAATTGCCTCTGGACCGGTAACACATTCCACTGCTGAGGTGACTCTTATTGGTCCCGATGGCCATCGGGAGGGTGTTGTGTTTGATGTAATCAAGGCTCCACAATTTCAGGTTATTCTTGGAATCCCTTGGTTAGAGACACATAATCCTCGAATTGATTGGCGAGCTAAGAGAATAACCTTCCCGGATTGTACACAAACCTGCTACCCAGAAAACCTGAAGATTAATCTAGCATCTGTAACCTCTGCCTCCATGCAACTACCTCCGGAATACCAAGACTTTCAGGACGTCTTCCAAAAGGAACAGGCCAACACGTTACCTCCTCACAGATCGTACGATTACCAAATCGATCTGGTGCCCGGTGCACAGCCCCCTTGTAGCAGGATTTATGCCCTTACCGAACCTGAGAATCTGCATTTGAGACAATATTTGCATCAATACCTATCTAATGGTTTTATTCGCCCGTCAAAGTCCCCGGCATGCTTGGCTTTGTTCTTCGTGCCCAAAAAAGAAGGCGACCTTAGAACTTGTATCGATTACCGCGCATTGAACCAGATAACGGTTAAAAACCGTTATCCTCTGCCTCTGATCCCTGAACTCCTTGACCAGGTGAAGGACGCTTGCATATACACCAAGTTAGATCTCCGGGGGGCTTATCATCTGGTACGAGTTAAAGAAGGTGACGAATGGAAAACTGCCTTCCTTACTAAATACGGATTATTCGAGTACCAGGTGATGCCTTTCGGATTGTGTAACGCGCCGGCTGCCTTCCAATACTTCATGAATGATGTCCTTCGGGAACTCATCAATGTTTGTGTTGTCGTATATATCGATGACATTCTGGTGTACTCCTCTTCGGAATCTGATCACAGAAAACACGTCAGGGCAGTACTTAAAAAACTGCGCCAACACAAACTATTTGCTAAATTGGAGAAATGTGTTTTCCATACCACAGAAGTCGAGTTTCTAGGTTTCATCCTGACACCCAAAGAAGTCCGAATGGACTCAAGAAAAGTGGATGCCATCCTCAAATGGCCACCACCTAGCTCTGTAAAAGGGGTTCAAAGCATGCTCGGCTTTGCCAATTTCTATCACAGGTTTATCCCGGAATTTTCACACGTGGTACAACCCATTACTGCACTCTTGAGGAAAAGTAAATGTTTTGAATGGTCTGAAGAAGCCGAGCAGGCCTTTCAGGATTTAAAAGCTAAGTTTACCTCTGCACCTATATTGAAACACCCGCGTCCAGATCTCCCTTATGTCGTCGAGACTGACGCATCCAGCCTAGCCATGGGAGCTGTCCTGTCCCAAAGAGATCCCGAAACCAACCAACTGCATCACGTAGCATTTTGGTCCAGAAAATTCTCGGCACCCGAGATTAATTATGCAATCACGGACAAAGAACTGTTAGCCATTAAGTTTGCTTTTAAAGCCTGGCAGCATTATCTGCTTGGCGCTTGACATACCATCACAGTGATCACTGATCACCAGAATTTACAGTATTTGAAAACCGCCAAGGCTCAGTCATCACGGCAGCTCCGATGGGCTTTGTTTTTCGCTGAATTTGATTTTGTGATTACCTATCGACCTGGCTGCAAGAATGGCAATGCAGACGCCTTATCCCGAATTGGAATGGGAGCATCTGATACAAACTCAGAACCAGCACCAATAATTCCCGAACAGTGGATTCTAGGCATGACTTCGTTACAGACCCTTGAAGACATTCAAGCCAGAGTGAAACAACTCCTGGACCTTACAACCTTACAGGAATGGATACAAAAGGGATCAGACTTTACCATAGATAATGGTTTACCTTATTTCCAAGGACGCTTATTCCTGCCACATAAGGAATTACACAAACTAGTTATTTCCGGTTATCATGATACATTAATAGAGGGACACCCCGGTATTGCCAAGACAGAGGAAAAGGTGAAACGACAATTTTGGTGGCCCTCTTGGCGAAAAGATGTTAAATCTTTTGTGATGTCCTGTGGTGTTTGCGCCCAAAATAAAAGTCAAAAGAAAAGACCAGCCGGTCTCCTTCAACCTCTAGACATACCACCAGCACCCTGGCACAGCCTATCAATGGATTTTATTACGGACCTGCCTCCTTGTTCGGGGTACAATACTATTCTGGTAATTGTGGATTTGTTTTCCAAAATGGCCCACTTTATTCCTTTGAAAGGTTTACCTTCAGCTTCTGTCCTAGCCAAAGAATTCCTCGAAAATATTGTTCGGCTACATGGATTCCCATCTATACTAATCTCTGACCGGGCAAGCCAATTCATTTCCCACTTCTGGCACAAATGTTGTCAAATAGCGCAGATCGACGTAAGATTATCGACCAGTCACCACCCTCAGACCGATGGTCAGACCGAGAGGACAAATCAGACCCTTGAACAGTACTTACGGTGTATGTTACAGCAATCTGAAAGCAACTAGAAAGACATTCTTTGGATAGCCGAATACGCATATAATAATTCGGTACACTCTGGAACTGGCCACAGTCCTTTTTATACTTTGTTTGGGCATCACCCTCGAACCTCAAACCTTGACTCACCTCAGAACCTCGGAATGCCTGCAGTAGAACATCTGCATTCTACAATTACCCAAGCCTTCAAAGAGGCAACTACGCATTTACAACAAGCCAAGAGAAAATACAAGGAGAAAGCTGATCTACATCGGAGTGAAGCTCCTCCGTATCAGATTGGGGATCAAGTGTGGTTAGCTACCAGACATTTACCACTCAAAGGGCCTCGAACTTTTAACCCAAAATATCTGGGACCTTATTCTATTACGGCAATAATTAACCCAGTGGCTGTTAAACTTGATTTACCAGCTAGTATGCGAATTCACCCTGTTTTTCATGTGTCACTTCTGAAAACAGTGGTACCCGGAACCCGACTACTCAAACCTCCAGAACCTATTCTAATAGATGGGGAGCCCGAATTCGAAGTGAAGAACATTTTAGACTCAAAAATGTTTAGGTCAAAACTGTTCTACCTAATTGATTGGAAGGGGTACGGACCTCAGGAGAGGTCGTGGGAACCCAGCGACCATGTGCATGCACCTCGATTAGTCAAGAAATTCCACCGACTCTTCCCAGACAAACCAAAACCCCCGGAGGGAACAACCTTGAGAGGGGCCTTGGGGGGGAGTGCTGTCATGATGCCCGCTCCCGGGGAGCCGGTTCAAGCCCGGCGTCCCCGAAAGCGGACATCCAGTCCCCAAAGAAGGACCCAGCAACCCCATATAGGGGCCCTTTGGACAGTGTCCTGGCGCCTATGGCGCCAGGCTCATAAAAGACATCAGTCCTGGCGCCATAGGCGCCAGGCTCATTATGGGAATGCTTGGGTGCACTTACCTGATGCAGACCATGCTGCAGGATCCCGGCCTCCTTGAGGCCTGAAAGGAACTACTTTACCTTTGGGACTAATTTACCATCCGGGCGTGGTCAAGGAAGGATACATACCTGATTGGAGGAAGGATACATACCTGGAACTTCTTCCAAGGCTATTTAAACCCCACCCGAACAGCCACACGTGCTTCGCGTTGTTCTGCATCTAGCAGCTGGACGCTCACCGTGTCTGCTCCTGCATCCTGACTCCTGCCACGCCTGCCAGCATCCTGGATCACCTGCAAAGGAAGAGAAGAAGAGAACAGAAGAAGGAAAAGTCCTTACCTGCTAAATCCGCCTCCCGGAGACATCTCGCCGACAATCCTGAAAAGGAAGACTTTAATTTAAAAGCTCATCGCGTCGATCGCTGCAGCGCTGCACTCCACTCACCTTTACAGGGCGCCTCCATGTTCAGCAGCGATCATCCGGATTCGCAGTCACGCCCCAGCGCCTAGGGAGAAAAACACCAGAACAAAAGGTGAGAGAGAGAAGGGAATAAGGAAAGCTAAATCTCCATGTTAAGACTTACCTGTTGATTCATTCCCTCTTCATTTCGGGTCCGCGCCGCATCCTAGCATTTCCGGACCCCTGCCCCTAAGGGGAAAAAGAGACATCAGCGTTAATGAGCGAATGAAAAGACATTACCAAAAAACGCTCATTAAAGACTTACCTGATTTCTACAAGGATTTCACCGCTCATCTCGGGTCGCGGGTCGGTGCCTGTTCCCCGGCATTCCGTACCTCGGCCCCTATGGGGAAAAGGACACTAGCATTAGTACATTAATGCATGGACACAAGGGGAACCTCTTATCAAAAAACTTACCTGGAAGCCAAACAAGTTTGGTTCTCACCAATCCGAAAATCCAGTGAAGTAATTGGATACCAACGCGCCCCTGCATCAGAAGCAGGATGGAGAGCTCGTCCTTCCAGACCCTAAGGTGAGACGCTACGAGAAATCACAGAAGGGTTTCAAGGAGGGTGAGAGGGGAAAGTGGGAGGCCCATTGCATTACCCCGCAGACAGTTAATCCCCTATTTTCGCCTACAGAAGGATACTTCTGCGAGCCAGACAAGCCAGATTTGGGGGTCCGGTCCAGTCCGTCTTCCAAACCCTGCGCATCACCTTAGAAGAGGTCACAGCAGCGCGAACCAGGCCAGCGCCTCCGTGGGAGTCAGGTGAGTGTAACAGTCTATTAGCCAATTAGTGACCTGTCTGCGGAGCGAACAGGGAAGTGCACCCGCGGAGAGGACATAGATATCACTAATTATTTTGCCTTACATTTTGGTCGTTTAAAAAAAACTACTGGACGGATTTACACCAAATTAACAAAAGCACGCTTTCGGGAACAAGCCGCAGCTCCTGACGCAAATTTGGTGAAAATCCGTCCAGCGGTTTGGGCTGTAGGCATGAGCAAAGGTTTTTCCCATTGACCCCGACAATCTGGCTACTGGCCATGACCACGAGGGACAACAAATGGAGTTAAAGTGGCCATGTCCACTTGGGACCGGCTATGTGGTAAAGTTATTCGAAAGTGGGATAGATTTGAGTTAATTTGGTCATAGGGTTCTCTCTTCGCCTTCTGCAGGCTGCCACGGCAAGGGAACAGGGGCTCTGTACTAATTTGGAGGGGCAGGTGGACAGGGGACGATGTGTTACTTCTAAGGTAGGGGGAAGTGTTTCTCATGCTCCTTGATTACAGCTTCAAAAGCACTTAGAAATTGCTTCCCCCTGCAGAGTGGTGTGTTGCAGTTTATACAGAGGACTGTTGTCTTCGAAAGATACGGATCAACAGCCTCTTTTATTGTTGGCACGGTAGCTGGTGGGATTTTGTGTCCCACAGAAGTAGGCTGTGTGGTTACAGTATTGGTTGAGGATGATGAGGTGGAGGAAGACAGCCTAGTACTTGCTAAAAAAGGAACAACCTTTCCGAGAGCATTGCAGTGGTTGGATTTGGTGCGGCGGCGCATGGAGGTGGTCCCGTAGGATTTCTGTCCAGGTAGTCCGTGACTGAGTACAAAGTTGCACTCCATGCATTTGACTTTGGTAGCTTTAGCCTTTGGTCCATTCCCAACAGTGGTAAAGAACTGCCCGACCCATGATTCTCTCTGGGTGCTAGAGGTAGGCACTTCTTCTACCTCATCTTCTTGGTCCTCTTCATTGCCTTTAGAAGTACTTTACTTTTGTCGTGTAGGTCCTCCAGCTGGTGGTGGTGGTTGAAAGTGTTGTTGTTCAAAGCACATACATACTCCTTCAATGACTCCTGTGTACATTTCCAAATATCAAGAGATCATCAATGAAGCGATACCAACAAATAATATGTTCCAAAATGTTTTAATATTTCTCTGACAATGCCTCTGTAAGCTCCCACCAACCTACACATAAATTAGCATATGTGGGAGCCATACAGGAACCTATGGCAGTGCCACATTTCTGGCTGTAAAGTTGGCTTCCAAATAGAAAGCTGTTATGTTCTAGACACAATTTCAAAAGTTCCAAAATCATTTCATTGTGTTTGTAACTAATCGATTTGCTGCCCAGAAAATACTTAACAGGCTTTCAACCCTATATGATCGTGCATGTAAGTGTATAATGAGTTGACATCTAAGGAACTAAGATGTAATGAGGCTCCCAAATTAACTATTATTTGTTATATAGCGCCACATGCCCATGGGCCTCACGGTGCACAGGTAACAATTAGGACACAGACAAGACAGAGACGAGCAAAAACAGGGGGTCATGGCATCGGGGAGGTAGACTGAGATTGGGCTCTCCTCAACCTGGTTTAAGGTTAAACAAATGGTTTTTAACAGATCTCTTGAATTCTATCAGAGATTGAGATGTACTCAACACAAAGGAAGAGCGTTCCACTATTTTGGTGCCTGCACGTTAAAGCAAACTCCCCCAAATGTACTCATCTTAAAACGTGGTTGCATTGGTTTGTGGCTGTCGTTGAAGCACAGTTTCCGACTTGACTGATTTACAGTCAGGAGGTCTGTAAGATATTGGGGCAGTGGATGTCCAGCATGTGTAGCAAAGTGATAGAAGCTTGTGTGTAATCTTGTGCTTGACAGGCAGCCAGTGTAGATCCCTTCTATAGGTTATGTGATCTCATTTAGATAGACCATAAATGGGCCATAGAGTGTGATTTTTAGTAGTTTGAAGGGAGTGGAGGTTGGCTTGAGAGGTTTGAATGAGGAGGATTTTGCAGTAGTCAAGCCTGGTGTTCACTGGAGCGGTGGCCAGATGCGCTCTATTGATGATAGAAAGGTAAGGCCTAATTTGGTTCATAAGCTTGATGACATAACCACATGAAGATTGTATGTGAACCACCTAAGCCTTTATAGACAGTGCAGCGTCCAGATGGATGCCCACAGTCTTTACACATCTGGCCACAATTTTCTTACTGCCTGTGATGCAGGATCCAATTTCTTAAGCCGAGGATCAGAGGTGACAATGAGCAGCTCTGTTTTTTCATTGTGGTGCGCCATGGAGTTTGAGGCCATCCAGGACTGGATGGCATTATACACCCCATTCAGGGTCTCGGAATCTTGAATGTAATCAGCGGACAATTCGAGGAACACCTGGGTTTCATCAGCATAGTTGATATAATGGACACGCAGGCAGTCCAAGAGGTCAAGCACATGCCTGATATAAATGTTAGATAGGGTTGGCGCTATCTACGATTCCTGTGGCACTCCACAGGTGATGATGGTCAGTGTAGATTGAGCATTCTCTAGTGCCAATCAAGGTGTTCGAGGGCCCAGGAAAGAGGTTATCCATTCTGTGGCCCTGTCAGAGCAAAAGGCTAGGACGTTTAGTCTGTCAACCAGTATGGTATGGTCGACCAGCTCGAAGGCTGCTGAGAGATCTAATAACAGGAGGGCCGCTTCGATCCCATGCCTAGCTCTAAAGCCTGATTGTTGGGTACCGAAGATGTAATTCTCTATAAAATCCTTTAGTTGTAGATATGCCACTCTATCTAGGATTTTGAGCAGGAATGTGACGTTTGTTATAGGCCGATAGTTTTTAGCCAGAGTTGGGTCCAGGGTGCTCTTTTTCAATAGTGGCACAATCCAAGCCTGCTTAAGCAGTGGCAGGACTATGCCATACCTTAATTAGGAGTTTACCAAACTAATGATCCATGGGATCAACACGTCTAGGGACCCTTTGAAGATGTTAGGGGGCATATGTTTCCCTGGAAAGACGTGGGTTTCAAGTTAGAGACTATCTTAAGAATTTCAGATTATGTGCATTGTTTGAAATTGAACTTGGGTTTCAAGGGGATGGTGGTTGAGCAGGCAGGTGTAAGCAGAGTGTGCAAATCATTGTTCATTGTCGCAAGGCTGCCTTGCTGTGCGTGTATAGCTTTTTGTGACCGGTGATGTTGTCTGTATTTCTGTATTGTCTGTATTTCTTGGCATGCAGTTGTCCTGACAGCCTTGCAAAATGTCATCAGCAATAGACAAGGGGAAGTGGGCGACAAGGTTTTTCTTTGGGATAGAGAACTATATCTGAATGAAGCTCATCTGCAATTAAATTACACTTCTTGCTCTGAAATTTGTAGTCCAGATATATTGATCAATACCAAACTGAAATTTGAGGACTTATTGGCAGGTTGGAATTATCTCAACCTCATTGATTGGCAGGATTTGATGTACTTAATGTGTAATTTTCCTGCAACACCAATTTTATCCTTTGCCACAAAAGTGCACAAAAGCACTATTTCACCACCAGGCAGACCAATAGTCTTCTCGTGTGGATATTTGCTCGAAATTGCATCTAAATGGATAAATCTATCTTCTCCAACTATTTGTGAAAGACCTTACATTCGAGACACAGGAGACTTGTTGGACAAAGTTAGTCAACTAGTGGGCGCATTTAAGAGGCCAGTTTTCACTGGAGTACTTAAGCAGTGCCACACCCCTTGTGAATCATTTGTGTGACTGTTGCTTTCGTTATATGCCATCTGAGTGCCTGATCTTTATTTGGAGTATTGTGTTGTATGTGAATTCTGATATCATGTTTATGACCAAATAGTGAAATTTGACAAAGGGCCTCATCACGAGTTGGGCGGTAGCCCTTAAATGTAGTGGTAATGCTACTACTGCTATATTTAAGGGTCTGCCCAATCACGAGTTTGGTACCATCTACCCCCAGCTATAAGTTCTTTCCTTAATTCAACCCTGTTACTTTCACTTCTGCCACTTCTTAGCTGGATACCACACAGAGACCTTCGATTGAGCACCCACGAGGTACCGGACCACTCTGTTAAAGGTATCCTATTTTGCTTTTCAAACTTCAAACACTCATCTGCAGTTCAACTATACTTGTGCCTTTTATGACATGCGTTTTAACAATGTTCATTCCAGCACTTGCCATACAATATTGCTGCTTGCAACCTTGGCTTCAACACAGACTGGGCTTGTATCAGTCTACCAACTAACCGGCTGTGTTGATTTTACTGCTGCTGCTTTGTTCTTGGAGGCAAGGATGGTACCACAGTGGCTACTGCTTCTCCCATCCTTTATTACTGATGGGGGAGGGGCCGGGTATGTCGGACACAAAAATACAGGATTCTTCAGCCCAGTTTCCTGGTCTTCTGCTTTCTGATCTCAAGGGCTCTTGAAAGTAATGGAACCTTGTCAGAAAGGTCAAGGGAACTTCCCTCCTTGCCATTCCCCTCCTGTTTTGCCGTATTTCTTCTATCCTTCAGCTCACATCTTGAAACTACTGTTTCCTTGTGTGTTTGCCTCGCTCAGTGTGCTTTTGTGCTCCACCTTTTATCCATGTGGGGAAGATTAATGGAAGTCAGGTGTGAGTGATAGTCCCTGCAGCTTTGTATGGAAAATCTGAAAATATTCTCTGGTTAAACCTTGGTCCAGCTTCAGTACTAAAATCATACCTAGAAATTAAATACCTAGCCACAGAAAATCACAACAGCCAAGACATCTTACAAATAGCCTCACTGACACATACAATCCAAACAGAAGTCCTTCTTTAGAAAATATGTGTTTATATGAAATGGCACAACACTACTCATAAAAAATAATGGCATATCAAACGAAGCAGCTGACAAATATTCAGTATTAAATTGTGAAGGAAGTCTAGTGAGACTTTAAAAACCCAGTCTAATTAACCATATACAATTATCCTTTAAATCTGCAGACCACAAAGAATGATATTATATGGCCGTAATACAGTATTCAAATCTTGGAGAAAAGAGGAAGAATTATTAGGTGACCATGGTACCTTTGAAGCTGCATTCGAAGCAACTGAAAGCAGCATAGCAAATGACAACTTTAAAAAATAAACATAAATGTTAGAAGATGAATGTCTTCAAGAGGAAGCGATAGAAAGAAAAAATGGTAAAGAAACTCCGGAGGGGACTCAATCCCTTGCAGGTAACTAAGAACCACTCAGAGTACCACATTCAAAATAAAGCAGAAATAGCAATGCCCGAAGCAAAAAAACTCCATGTTTCAATGCAAGCAATCTGAACAAGATTTCAGTGCTCATATCACAGTTTACTGATAAAGAACTCATCATTTGCTTGGAAGTCACTGAAGAAAGTGAACATGGCTTACACCATGTAAACAAAACACACTTTTTGCTCCTTTTCTATTTTATATTAGTGGTGAAGCTAGCTCTGGCAAAACTTTTACAAATAAAATAATTCATACATTTTTACAAGAAAAAACAGATGACAACCTTTCAGCTGTTGTAACAACCCCCACAGTTCTAGCACCTTATAACATAGGAGGTGGGAACTTTACACCAACCAGTACTTCTCCCTAAGAATTTCTTATGTACTTACTAGAATGTCTAGATAGAGAAAACGGCCATATAAATGAAATCATACAGATAACATTCACATGGAAACATACACACAGTCTCCAAAACCATTTCTCACAAGACCATGTCCCCAATGAATGATTTGTGTATGTATCTGTACCAAATGGTTATCGTATACAATTTCAACAACTTCTAAATAATGCAATTCGTGACATGATGTGCTCATTTTGCAAAGCAGACATTATTTTATGAATAGATATACATACACATGTTCAATGTATTATACTAAAGCTTTTATGACACAGAGCAGATGGAACACAAAATAACTGTAAACTCACCAACTTCACGCATGCACAAGTCTCTCTTGTGGAAAAACATTCACCAGAATAGGCCTACTATACTTCATGGGTGCCACAACCACTTCACGACACCATAATAGATATGTCAAACAAAGAAGTAGCTGGTTTGAATGTAGCAACACTTCTGTTACACAAAAGAAAATATCAGCAAACCTACAGAATGCTTACTTAATATTCCTTACACCAGAATGCAATGATTACATTATATTTCAAATGTATATTTGCTGTACTGATCCAGTTAGTATATGCCAATGAATAGCTAACTTTTTTAAACCCAAAGTAATAAACAAAATGAGGCATTTAACAAAATGTTTTAACTTATACTTACAGAATATATTTCTTAAACAAATACTATCAGATATCAAATTAATTTAAATATAGTATAAAAGATATAGCTATCATTATCAATACGTGTACTAACACTCACAGCAAAATATAGATTATTTCATTTCACCGTGATTTTTTCCCATGATTCATTCATTAGAAATATGTCAATACAACAGCAATGTACTACACTCAAATGTAAAAATATGAGTGCTAATACTTTGCAAATTTCCAACTTAATGTGTAAACCTTCCATACCGTCAAATACGTTCTAAAACAAGCACTGGGATTTGCCCCATTTCCCTATTATTCCCACCTTCAGGCCCTCCAAGTGATGGTTCTGGACTTGGTGGAGTCCTATTTGAGACAGGAACAACCATCACTGCTGCCATAATTTGAGTTGCTCCTCAAACATGTGTGTCCTCTTTAGACGCAGAATCTGTTTCAAAATGAATGGCAGAAAAGGATGGTACCTCTGGATAAACTGCCAATGGCCTTTTCCCATTCCATGAACGTTGGAGTTTGGAAAAAAGCATCAAAAGTTGAAAGTGGAAAGAATAACTAGAACAGGTATGAGCACTTGTGCAAGGATACAGATTGAATAGTTAAGTTCATAGTAAGCTGCTACCATTATAGTTACCATTATCAAAACATGTACTAAGACTAAAAGTAAAACATAGGCTTATTGAGTCCATCTCAGATTTTATTTCTCATGACCCAATGATTAGAAATATGTTAATACAACAACAGTGTACCACACCCAAATGTTGTAAAAAACATATCACTTACAATGTACTTACTACTTATAAGGGTAAGCAAAAGTGAATGTATGTATATTTTCCATATCATGTTGCATATCATGTCCTACTACTAATGATATTTTCCTTACTTTGCGTACGGACACAACATTCCATAACCTGTCTACATTTGTCAGCCCAAAACAACTTACAGGCGTGCCCACTGTCCACAATTCCTGGGGCATGGTCTTCCACCATTTTGAAAACCCCACTAAGCATCTCAAAGCAGACATTGCCCTTTCAGCAGGCCAGTCCCAGTGCCAACTTTAACCCCAAAGGCAGATTATAAAGCTCACCTCTTTAATGATCTAAAAGTAAACAGTGTCCATTGCAAGAGGCTGCCAACTTCCATCCAACACATCACCCCTCATGGCCATGGCCAGTGGGCGGATTGTTCTGAGCATGGCTTCTAATCAGTACCCACACCCACAGACCAACGTTGCACCCCTGCCCATACCCCAAACAATCTGCCCACTGGCCATGTTGACAAAGCAGCTTGGTGGTTCTGAGTTTTGTTAAGAGACTGCACTCACTTTTCCCTTTCAGTAACATTATAAATGTGCGGCATCAGACTCCCACCATAATTAATGTGGTGATGCCGGCGGACAGCAAAACAGTCCTCTGATGTATGCCAATGTCCACAACCATACTCCTGATACCATGATCGTTGCACAAACATAATACTTTTATTTTGAGCAATGAAACATACTCTATGCCATCCTCCCCATGGACCCATCCATTAGCAACACCAATGGAAATGTGCTTTTTTTTACATGTTTTTCTACTACAGTGTTCGCAGGCAAATGGCATTGCTCACTAACCGAACATAGAACCCATTTCAAAATATTTTGACACATCACATTTCTTGGTTGACCAATCAGTGACCTCATTCGCTGTCCGCGGATGTCAGGTGGCTCTGATTGATCCAGAGGCATCCATGGACAGTGAATCAAGAAGTGAGTCCACTAACAGGGCCAAGATATCACCATGTTTTATTTTTTTTACCTATTCTTTCCACATTTTTACCAAAAATCTACAAATTCACTTTTGGGACCAGGCCAACCTCTCTGCAAGCAAGTTTGGGAAAAGTAGCAGTTCAGGCAACATTTTTTCCCCATTCAAATCAATCTCAATTTTGCACATTTTGTGATTTCTCCCTGTAACTTTGCCCTTCCTTGATGAAAGTTCACCAAACTTTACAAAATCATTTGGAGTCGGTCTATATTTGTTTGGGTAAAATTCTGTGTGGATTCGAATGCCGCCAAAGTTTTAAGACACCCAAAAACTGCTCTATGGAAAATCCAACTTAACCATTACTACCGGTTCACCATTGCTGACCTTAAAATGCATGACGGCCAAATGATTGGGGCCAGACAGTTATTGAAAAAAGATGGATTATCAGGGGGGCGGTGCAAAATGAGGAGCTAGGTGCAGATATTGGAAGAAGAGGAGTCTGAGTCTGGGGGTGGGAAAAAAGGAATAGATAGATGTATGATATGATAGCTTATTTATAACAGGCTTAATACCCAGGGGTTTCTAAGCGCGGACCTGGGGATCGAACCTGTGTTGCTTTGTGCTGTCTTGCTTCCAAGGCGAGCACGTTGCCCTGTGCTATCCTCCCTAGATTATTTGGTAGACCGTACTTATAAAGGGGTAGAAAGTAGTCCAGCAGAGTGACAGAGGTTTCAAACAGGAGTAGACAAGGAAGATGGGTAAAAGCCTTTCTATGGGGGGTAGTGATTTCAGGTGAGGGAGAAGTTACATACTGCAACAAATAGGCTGACTATACATGGAAGTGCACTAAAGTGCCGGCCTTTTGTGTGCATTCAGCATGGTTGTGAGTACTCGGTGTGCACAGCTGTCATGCAGACAGGACGTCTGATGTAACATACGAAGACACTGTACCATGTTGATTGCGGGGCAATAGATGGAACACAGACAAAACAGTGTATGCTACTTCACAAGTAAGGCGACAATCTACAGTTTAGGACGAATATAAAACAAGTAAAATGTTGGGGCAGGAGCCTAGGTATGCTCCATTAGCCTGTGCCGCTACCAAAAACACAAGGCAAAATATAGCCTGGCAACCAGAGCACCAAAAAGGAAAGCAAATAAATATAAAATTACAATGTGAGTTAAAATATAAATGAAGAGCAACAGAGTCAAGCGCTCAGGAAACTAGGATTCCATCCCATTGTTTGTAAGTTTCCATCTCTCAGTTTCTCCCGAGGCCCTTAGCTAAATCTTTTTTTATCATTGCCCTTTCTACCTTTCTCGTCAGACCCACCACCTGGCTGTTTTTCACCAAAGCCCAATCTCACAGATTTATCCGGTCTGCCTCACACTCCTTCCTACTGACTTTCCAAAGAATGATGTACCACACGGTTCATAGACTTTCTACTCAAGTTTTTCCAAGATTAAAGCCCCCCATTTTCGCAAAGTTCTTGCCAGACCCACACCACCATTGGGCTACTTTGTCTTATCTTCCCCTTTGCCCCCCACAGCCCATTCCCAGGGCACGAGTCCTAAAAAGGGCAGGGCGTATTCATTAATGCATGTATGGATAAGTGACATCATAGGAAGTGAACATATGTTAAAGTGAAACATTCACATTTTACTGAATTAGTCTTTTGCAGTCAAAGAAAGTGCACATGACAAATACACGTTTGTTTCTCACAAGAATAATCGGGAACACCTGAAATTAAAGGGAAGTGCGTTCAAAAATGTTATTGTCCCGATCGTCAGGGCACGTATTCTTAAGCATGCTCTAATCGATCTTAACAAATGTTCCTATGCATCTTACCTTAGTTTTCCTCTCTTTCACACATGCGAAAACAAACGGTTGGGCGCGGCCATCTTGTGCTATTCTTATCCGTTGAGCCATTGCATTAACTTCAAGGGATTTTGCCGCAAGAATACAGATCGCCCGCCCCTGAAGCCGACATCACTAAACGCTTTTGGCCCTTTTCACAATGCCAATGCATGTCTTGTGTCAACGTTCTCTGTGCGCAAGCTGTTGAAGTGTCTCCATGGAAAGGGCCAGATGCCTCTTTCCTCAATAAGTATAAACAGACCACTTCTCATCAGACAACATCAAAGTTGCTTTTTCAATCGTTTCACTGTATTTTTTTTTGGATTGCATGTGGCTCGTTTCAGCTCTGTTCAGCTATCTTCGTAGTATTAAGCCCTTGCAAACAGATACTTACACTAGCATAACTACTGATTTCAATCGTTACTTGTGTTAAAAAAAAAAAAAAAATCGTATAATGGCAACAATACAGCCTACCAGTACGAGCCTGAGTATATTCTGAGGAGGAAGTAATTGAAAGAGAAGATGCGGAAACGATGGGGAAATCAAACGATAGTCTGGAAAATGAATCACTGGATCAAAAGCCTGAGCCTAGTCGCATGGAAGATGTTTTTCCACCTGGTGTACCTGCAATCGTTGCCAAGTCATTCCAACCAAGGTGGAGAACTGCTGCTGCTGCCAAGAAAACTCTGGATGCTTGGCCTACAAATCAGAAGAAGACGCACCACTGATATGCGTTACCGTGCTGCATGACTTCAAGGCAGCCTGCCTCACAAGGTCCGTGTTGAGGAATATGATGGTGCTTATGCACGAACTTCGCGCAACAGTTCGCCCTCGCAATCCAAGTAACGAGTAAGTGCACTCTAGATGTAATGTCATTTTGATGACTATGACGACTAACATTTCATGTTTGTCTCCTACATTTTCATAACTTTGATCGATCACTGACAAATGAATGTAGTCTGCAAATTGAATATATTTCTCTCCCTTTTTGGAAATCAGAGTGTTCATCGCATACGCATCTTTCACTTTCAACTAAGAAACAAATATTTCTCTGTGCCCCAAACCATTATGGATTGAATGGGTGTTCACTTTTGAAATGTGTCGAGACTTCAAAGCCCAAGTTCATTTAACCATGAAGTAACTTTTGTAAGGGCAACTATGTCATAGAATACAGGATGCATTTTCAAGTAAGGGTGGTACACTTATCAGGTTCATTCAATTACGGTATGTATTTTTCTCTTCCACAGGTGGTACATGCTGGTGGCCTACTGTTCGTTTACATGATGGTTTTATGGGAGGCTTGGATTCCGCATTCGATGAGTAATACCCGCCTGTGTCGTTGGAGCCATTCACACCAAATTCCCCAGTGACAGAGGACAATGCAGGGAATTTCCACACAATGTGCTGCAACCTCAAGCATACAATTTGTAGTTTGTTTGTGCAATCAACATCACCAAACTAAATAAAATACAAATGATCAGATACGAATAGGTGTTTAATTTTTTCTGTGAATCAAGAACAGGCTCACTCATCTATGAGGGACATGAAAGAATGGTTGGTGCCCTTTTGCGTTCACCTCGTACGCAACAATCCATTCCACCTCCATTATACCAGACTCTGGTACTGGGTGGGTGGGAATGGCCAAGGTGCTAAACACCATGTACAATGCAAAGGTATCCTCCAGACTTCACTCTTCAAGACCCCGCCCCGGCAATCCACTTACGTTTGTGTCCCATCAGCAGTGTTCTGGGACTTGCGTGCTTGCCTCATGCCCATCCATCCCCCCTCCAGTATCAATGGCAGTTTGCACCTGTGGCCATGTGCTTGCAAGGGGGCTGGGAGGATGGGAATGCTCAAGGTGCCAAACACCATGTACACTTCAAAAGGGATCTTCTGCACGGTGACTGTTGTTCTCATGGCCTCTCCAGACCCGGTGTCTCCAGACTCCCCTCTTCAAGACCCCACAACAATCACGTCGCACATTCACATACACACCCACTTATCTAATCCTTTATAAACACCTTGAAATTTAACTGGAGAACATCTCATCATCGTGCTACTTGTTCCCCAGCTACGTGCTCCCCTGCTTGCTGAATCAGCTCATTTGTTCCTCCAGGTAAGGGTAGGTCAGCTATTTAATTCTCGATATTCATTGATCGCTGATCTCGAAGTGTCTATCTTTTTCAACCTAATGTACCCAGTATTGTACTGTTCATTTATCTCAAAGACTTCACCATTGTGTAATGTTTCAAGTATTTTGAACTCAGTAAATAGCACATTGCATCACTGTGCATTGTAATAGAATGGAATCTTTCGTGGTCCATGTTTGCAAGCATGTTTCCTTTTGATGCTGAAAGTTCATTCAATGGACGAGTAACATGTTACAATTTGCGGTATACCGAGAAGAAGTGGTTGGTGCCATGTTCCCCTCCACACAAAGCACTTGAGAAGATCGTGTACGATAAAACACTTTCAAGAGACCTGAAGGGACTCACAGAATTCTATCATACTGGAGATTTGGAGGTGTTCTATAATATGTGCCAAAGTACAGGCTCACAAGGTTGCATTTCGGCATAGATGGTATGGAGGCCAGAACAAGACTAGCTGTACTTGCACACAATGAGAAAGTTGGGAGGGAACAAGCAAAAACTGCAGGAACCTTCAGGATGCTTCGTTACCTCATGTCCTTTACAAAACGAGGCAAACAATGGGTGGCCAAGCCAATATACAAGGAAATAGAATTCAAATTTGTGAAAGATTTGACATTGAATGTGTTGGCCACGCATACTCATGGAATCGATCCTGATTTTGTTCCTAGGACACATACAATGCCAGACAACATTGCAAACGAGCCCTGTCCACCTAAAGTGGAGCTAGTTGAAAGGTTAACTTCCAGATTTAAATGATTTGTAGCTGTCTTCATAATCTGCTCACAACAACATTTTTGATATGTTCCTCAATGTTTGAAGATTGTACATAAACAATTGAATGCTTTTGCACTCAATTTGAATGCTATAAAATGTAATAAAACTATTTAAATATGTAGATTTAATCTTGTGTATGATTCATTAATGTATATCTTTTACCTTCCCTTCATTTATATTACTGGTCTTCTATCAATTAGACACATCTCTGTGGTTGCTATTGGTACTATATTTCAGAAGAGAATTGCCCTAGCACATCTGTGCTGCACTGCCCATTTGGATGGCAGAAATACTGATATGCAAATGGATATTTGCCGTCAGTGAAACGTACACTGAGGCTTGGTGTCTGTCAATCCCTCTGCTAGACCCAAACCACATCCACAAATGCAGCACATGAGACTGGTGTTGATAGCCTATGGTTGGTAATATTTTCATAGCAATGATAAATCGCCTGACCTGTGTCAACCCCATAACTTCCAGGATATTTTGCTTTACTGGTGTATTATTTTTTCGTACAGCTCAGTGAATGGGCACCTTTTTACACACAGAGTATTTTATTCTTTACATGGGTGTGATTTCTTTTGGGGTCTCCATAGTTCTACATGGACCTCCATAGCGTCCATATTGTCTTTTCAAATGTATCCTCTTTGGCAACTTTTTGGCAATAAGTGCCTGTTGTTGCAAGGTTGCCCTAGGTGCACCACTAACTTTTGATGGCCAACCTTGACAGAATTACAGTTCGCGAAGGTTAGTAAGTATCCTTTGATCCCTTTCGGTGATACTATCCCCTTTCTCATTTTAAATAAACATAACATTTAAGTTACACAGACCAGATTACCATTGATGGCAGGTGGGAGTAATTTGTTCAACAATTGAAATGATGAGAAAGGCCCACCAAGACTTCACTAGAGGATTCAAGCTGTCCTCACATCACAAGAAATCATGCTCCCACCTTTCTGCTAATCATATACAAGTTTAGTTTAGTTACCTTTGAAATGTTATGCTATGCTTGAAAGTATATATAAGGTTATTTTGATTGCCTGTGAATTGGATGTGCCTCTTCCACAAAAGTAATGTTTGGTTTGAGTTTATTATTCCTGTAAGAATAATTGTATAAATGGGTTTTGCTTCCCATGACATACTGGTAGCATGTATAGATAAAGCCTGCCTTAGGTTTTGCTGACATAACTTTCGGTCATTCATACAGTGTAACACTGGATTTTGCTTTGCATGGTCCGTTTTAGACTGACACAAAAAGAGTCTTTGGTTACACCTGCCTTTCAGTAGCTTGTGGTATCGGTTTTACTTACCTTGAGTGTAATTGTTATCCAAAACTAAGTTGAAGTAATTGCTTTCCCTACTCTGTGAACTGAAAAACAACTGTTATTGAATATTACACCCCAAGGTCCAACTCCCCTAGAATGACAGTTATGCAGATTACAAGTTACAGGTTTATACTGTGCTTATTATATGAGTATCAAAAGATCTGAAAAATGTATTGATCAGTTCATTACACTGTGATTTCTTGCTGAGCGTCACGGTACAACGGATAGGGTGTACTATACATGATATTACTGAAATGATATGATAGCGGCAGGGAGGCTGTTCCAGAGGGAGGCCCAGCCAAAGAACGATCAACCACCAACTCGTTACTTGTAGAAGGGACTGACCCTGAGGGATTTGTGGGTGGAGGAGCGAATAGCTTGAGTAAGATGATAAAAAAACTGTCCTAACAGCCTTCCTGTAGCAGATGCAATAAGTTGTTACGATAAGGTATCAGTTTTAAATATGTACGAGGTGCGGTGCGTCATAACAACACTATTTGTGATGAAAAGGTAATTGAAAGGAGTAAAAAGCATGTCCTCACAGACATAAAATCTATCCGATGCCTCCATTTGGCTACATGGATCAAGACCTTGCATCACTTGACGGCTTTGGACAGGCACAACTGGTACCTTTGACGAACAGATATCCCATAAAGGAATTCGATGTTGGCTGGGTTAGCCTGTGCACCCCAGCTATTCTCACCTTTTGAAAACTGATCTTCCACCAAGGGCACATCCTACCCGAATAGTGGGAACCAATTCTTCTTCGCTTCAGGCCCCTTCATGACTTGCTCTGGCCTTCCCAAGAAGAACTGCTTTTTGCTTCACCAACGTGATTGTGCACTTTCACGCACTACTGCAATGTTGAGCACAAGGCTACCCACTCCTCAGGGCCGCACTAGTAAGTTAGGGAATGATTCCCAAAAATGGTCTAATGCTCATCCTTTTTAGCCTATGCACTCGCCCGGCCGATTGGCACAAGGCATAGTCAGAGCATGAATGCAATTTACTTGGTATGGGCACGCAGTGTCACCTGCCTCGCATGAACTTAGACGGGGCTGCCTCAGGTGCAATAGATAGTCTGAACGGACATGCATGAATTATAGTCGGCGGCATGCAATTGAATGCTGTCCCTGTTACGCCCACAACAGAATGAATACAACCCTCTTGGGAAAGAAGCAAAGAGATAGTTTGCAGGGTTTAACAAGGTTTAATTGTTCCAAATTCAGAAAATATCAGCAAAGGTGTCTGCTATTTGAGAAGGTTGAGACTCCAGAATGAATGATTTTGCCTTTTGAGAGGCCACAACATCAGTAATGACATCACACATAGGGACATAACCCGCACTAGTGATCGGTAAAATAGTATTCATGATCGTGCTTCATTGGTGGATGACAGCCTACAATTAGTTTATTTTTCAGGTGTATTTCGAATTCCACGTCGGTCAGTTGGGACAATCTATCCATGGAGTGAGGGTCAGGTTGTAGGCTGATGCTTGTGGGAATGGAAGAAATTAATCAAGTCACACTGACGCGTCTTGTCCGGTCTGTTTATCATTGTGGCATTCTTTCACAAAATCAAAACCTACCCGTCTCCGGCTTCAATCGTTGTAAACAAGCTTCCATTGTTATTCGGCCTTGAGCGAAAGTCAGCAACCGCTAGGCGAGAAGGAAACAAATTGTTGAATACCAGCAAAAATAACATTTACTATATTAAAAGTGGACATTGGAACATTTAGTTTCAATTTCTGCAATCTGTTGTTCGGAGCGGACGCTCTGTGTTACACAGAGAGAATGGAACTACCTAACATTATGTACGTTCGACTATACATACTATTTTTGTGATAAAAACGGCATTTGTGCTGTATGCATATTGAATAATTCAGCGACGTGTGAATGTGCAGTTTGATGGCAAAAATGGACCCAATACGTTGTTATGTTGAATTATATTTATAACGCACCATATTTAAAAAACCAAGTGCATAACTGGCGGGTTGTTTATAAGTCAACCAATAATTTTTATTTGTGTATAGTTTAACGAGGAGTGAATAGAGGTTTGATTTTTTGGCCAGTATTGCTTACTGACACTGTTATTGTGATGAATATTCATCAATGAACCACAACCTGTATGAAGGCTAGTGATATCTAAACCACTTTGTCCCATGTAATATCTGGGTATGCTATCAATGTTGCATTATTGTGCACCATAAAGTAGGTGTGGGGTGGATATGCCGGGGGCTGAACATTTTCTGAGAACTTGGTTCGGTTTTCGAGCAATAATATTCCTAGTTCCGTTATGCCATCGGTCTGTGGTTCCCAATATCCGTCAGGTTCTCCATCACATTGGGAGCTATACCTACTTCACAGTGCTAATCTTTAAACAAACATACTGGTCTCATTTGTGTGTTTATTATGTGTGGTTTGTGGTCATGATTAGGTTTCATCCGGTGCAGATTTACAGGGTAAATGTATAAATTCGAATAAAGAAAGGCTACTAAAATATTTTTTTATTCTGTTACCTACACAAATATATTGTACCGTTCTGCAAATGCCATAGTTTCCAGCTACCGTCAGATGGATTCTTCAATCAACAATGGCAGATACGCCTAAACTGAACTTTTTGCATTACTGTCATGTGGGACGACAGAGAGGGACCGATCTTCCCTTTGGTGGTACCAGCGACAAGGAGCAACCTGTCATCGTTTCCGGTGTAGCAACATGCTGAAGCGAAAGCATTGCAAATGAAAGTGCAAAGAATACATATCTTCTCATGAAAGTAACACCATGTGCGTCATTAGTTTTGCTGGTGTAACATAAGGACACACAACAATTGGTTGTTGATTGCAATTAGCGGATCATGAGAACATGAACAAAATTTGAAGCATGCGATGTTCGCTAGTTATAACTTTTATTGCAAAAACATATAGTTCATTTCGTGGCCTTGATGTAGTTTTGGGAGCGCTCCTTGATAAATAAAAGCACTTGCTACAATGCAGACTAATGATGTTTCATTTAAAAATATTGTTTTCCTATCTGATTGGGATGCGCTGTGACAGGATGTGTGTGTTCATCTTCTGGTTCTGCGTTAACTGACGTTATGGCATGGGTGATGACTGGGCGCATTTGGCTACGCTGGCCACTAACGTCATGAAAATAGGTGGAGCATATCATTTGGAATATTGATGTCAGCTTCATGGGCGGTCGATCTGTATTCTTGCCGCGAGCGCCCTTGAAGTTAATGCGATGGCTCAACAGATAAGATTAGCACAAGATGGTCGCGTTCAACCCGCTTTTTTCACATCTGTGAAAGTGGGGAAAACTAAGGTAAGATGCATAGGAAAAACTTTTAAGATCGATTACAGTATGCTTAAAAAATACATGCCTGAACGATCGGGACAATAACATTTTTGAACGCACTTCCCCTTTAACCCAAGAGAGAAGTTTCCTATAATGAGGCTGCCAAAGAATGTAAGTTGTTTATCATTTAGACCAAGAAAGATGATAAAATCCTAATGAGATATGTCACAGGATTTGTAAACAGATCTCCATGTAGTCTTGTGGATAAGTGTCTTGACCCTAGTATTGAGGCTCTGGGTTTGAATCCTTGCTTTGGCTAAATTTGAAGCAGGCCGAACACACAAAATGTATTCCGGTGAAAAAGCCTTTTCTTATTATCTCAGGCTTCCAGGAGAGCAGGGCATGCTCTCTGAAAAAATGTTGGTGTGTACCCCTCGACTTCAGCCCAGCCCTTCCCTCCAAAATGCTGAAACGTCTGTCGCGGGTCTATTCAGAGGACCAGCATGCCCATTG
The DNA here is from genome assembly GCF_040938575.1 of Ambystoma mexicanum. NCBI lineage: Eukaryota > Metazoa > Chordata > Amphibia > Caudata > Ambystomatidae > Ambystoma > Ambystoma mexicanum. The sequence continues at coordinate 611,122,160 of NC_090925.1, read as the reverse complement.
TAAACAGTGTCCTGTGCAGCCAGCGCCTTAACACAGGCATGGCAATTACTTCTGTAACACTCTTTTTTCAGCTTGCTGATTACAGATGTGTTAACCAAGTAATGTAGAGTGCAAAGAAAGGTGTTAAACAAATAATTGCTACAGCCTTCTCAAGATAATGGCCCTGCAGGGCAGAGTTTGGTTTTTCTTGTGAATGTGCTCAAAGATTGCAATTGTCAAGGGGTTTTTTCCATCTGAAAGCCCACACACACACGTCCTGTTACTTACCAAACCTTTGCTTTCTTACAAGAGGGACACAATTAAAGTAAGTTGCAAATGTAACCTCTTTTTTTAGTCTTACTTGAATATCAATGACATCTGCTTGTTTGACAGGCAAATGGTTTGCTTTTATAGCCACATTTGTATATATTATATAGACTATATTTGGAAAGATTTGTTAGAAAATGAAAAAGTAATTAAGCAAGCAAAAAAACGCTGTTTTCTGCCTACTCCATTCATTTTCCCATATAAAAAAAATCTTTCTGGCAGCGTACTGCAAAAACCTGTAGACGGAATTGGACCAGGTACGAAACAACTTGGGCATGAAACGTTGACTCGATTTCCAGGATGGGTCTGAGGTTATTCCATCCAGTTGGTAAAAATATTTGACAGACCCAGAATGCATCAGAGAGGCTGACAGGCTTTTCCAAATGAGAAAGCAACCATTTTACCCCAAAATTCTATTGCTAATAACTTTTGCATTACTTGTTCGATTTGGATGACATTTTCAAAAGAAAACATATGCAAGTGCTCATTTTGGGAACCAAATGTTATAAAATTAAACCGTTAAGAAAATAAAACACCACAGTTGCAGTTTTCCGCCCATTCATTTTCCCATGTAGAAAAAGGGCAGTGTTGAACAGCTGTAGTGTTAAAACCGATGAGCAAATTTGGCCCAAATAAGAAACAACTTGGGCACAAAGCATAGGCTTAAATTACTTTACTAGTTTGGGGTAAATCCATCCAGTAGTTTTTAAATATTCGACAGAGATGGGGTGACCCTTGCTCATTAAAACCTTTATATCAGCATTTCTGCTTTTTACAGCAGAGAGGCTCAGCAAGGCTAATAGCTTTTGACTTGCTGGATGGATTGGGATGAAATTTTCCAAACAAAGTTTGTCAAGAGCCCCACTAACTGGAACTTTTGGGAGAACAATTTGTTAGAAAATGTAAACGTTATTAAGAAAATTAAAAACAATGTTTTCAGTCTACTCACATTAATTGTCCCATAGAGAAAAAGTGCAGTTTCGGAAAAGCTGTAGCGTGTACACCGCTTGGCAGGTTTAGACCAAATAAACAATTTGGGCACAGAGCGTTGACTTAATTTCCTTGAGTAGTTTGGGGTAAATCCATCCAATCATTTTTGAAGATATTTGGCACACAGAACGATGTGACCCCAACTCCTTAAAACATGTATGTCGGTCTTGGTGCTTTGCAGCAGAGAGGCTGAGCGAAGCTAATACTTTTTGACTTGCTGGATGGATTTGGATGAAATGTTTTAAACCAAAGGTTTGTCAAAGGCCCACCAAACTGTATATCTTAAGAACAAATCGTTAAACTATGTAAAGGTTATTTTCAGCCTACTCGCATTAATTTCCCCAGAGAAAAAGTGCAGTTTTTCAACAGCTGTAGTGCAAAAACTGCTGGGCAATTTTGGACCAAACTAGAAACAATTTGTGCACAAATCATTGACTTTGAACTCAAAACGCTATTTGGAGGATGAACAAGGATGCCATCAAACTTTGGAATGAACTCCCCCACGACCTTACAGAGTCAAATAACATTCTCTACTTCATAAAGAGACTCAAAACTCTTCTGTTTATGTAGTCACTCCTATGCTTGTTCTGAACCACAGCGCTTAGATGGCCTGGCTGTAGACGCTAAATAAATATCAATAGCAATCACATGAGGCTAGATGCTGGTAGTGGGAAAGAAAACAGCATGTGAAGTTGGGGATTTGGGGGTGGGTTGGGAAGGCAGTAATGGGTAGAACATTTTTGTTTTTTTGGTTTATCAGGGGAAGACTGCAGGAATCTCAAGAAAGACGCACTCAGAAACTAATGTGTGTCACACAAAGCCATAATGATAGGGCATAATGGGCAAGGGTTTATGGAGGGAGAAAGCAATTGAGTGGAGAGAGAGGGGTTGGAAAAAAGGGGGACACATGTTGAGTGCCTGTCAGTGCGTGGAAGACTTTAATTCTGAGCGATTCCTTGTTATTGAGGGAATTGGCGAACTGCTACTCTACCGCAGGAATTTCTGTTATTGGAAATTATTACTGTGAAATGATCGCAAGAATAAGGAGTTCAGAAAAAAAAGGTTTAACATCTACAGTGCCTACAGCCGCTGGGCACGGGCAATGTGTGTTTGGTAACAAATGAATAGTTTGACATGGTCAGTGGCCATGAAGTAGTGGGCCCAAAAGAAAGATATTGGTGCAACATACACAGAGGCCATGGCTGAAGGGCATGGCTAGTGGGCCCAAAGGACAAAACTATTTGCAGAGGATGTGGAGTGGCCACAGCCCAGGTCTATGGCTAGTATTCCCTAAGGAAACTAAGATATAGCAAACCCCAGAAATTCAGTGAAAAACTCTTTGTTAAGAGAGTTAAAGTGATCAGATTTAATGTAACAAAACCTGTGAAATTCAGCACTCGCATTTCAATCAAGAGTACCTCTGAGAATGTAAATGCAGCACACAAACAAAACAGTGATAGGGGGTTAATGGCCAGGAGTGGGCCCGGGAGGAAAAAAGCAATTGAGGGGATGAGGGACCATGGAAAGAGGAGGGGGAACTTGGAGGGCCTGTGAGGACAGGGATGAATTTGGGATTTTCTAGCATTATCATCAGAATACCGGGGAAATCTGGCGGGCACAAGTAGTTCAATGCCACTGTATTTATGGTTCGTTGCCATTATCGGGGGAATGCTGCGGGAATGGGGAGAGAGTGAAAAAGAAAAGTCATTTTGCACCTGCAGTCACTTCTCCTAGGCAGGAGGTAATGGATCTCTGTGCCCAGGGCCATGGCTAACAATTATACTGTACTTTCTGAATAACAGGCGACTATGCACAATTTGGTGCAGATTGGTGAAATGGTGTGGAATTGTGTAAGGAACAACACTTTGCCATAAGTCCCACCCCAAACAAACAATTCAGACTTTCATATATAGAGATATTTAAAGTAGTTTGATATCTGATGGCATACTCTAACTGTTATTGGTTTAAGAAATATATTCTGTAAGTATGAGTTAAAACATGTTGTTCAATGCATCATTGTGTTTGTTTAGGTTATTCCTTTTAGTTTTAAAATACTTGGAAGCCATTGGCAAATGCTAACTAACTGTATCAGTATAGCAGATATACATTTGAAGGCTAATTTAATCATTGAATTTTGGTTTGAGGAATATTAAGTAGCCATTCTATAGGTTTGCTGGAAATATTTGTTTTTGTGTAACCAAAGTGTTGCTACATTCAAACCAGCTACTTCTTTGTTTGACATGTGCATTATGGTGTACTGGAGTGGTTGTGGCACCTGTGAGATATAGTCGGCCTACTGTGGTGGATGTTTTTCTACCAAGAGAGACTTCTGCATGTGTGAAGTTGGTGAGTTTAAAGTTATTTATTGTTCCATCCATTGTATAGTATAACAATTTGGTATAGATACATACACAAATCATTCCTTGGGAACATGGTCTTGTGAAACATGGTTTTGGAAACTGCGTGTTTGTTTCCATGTGTATCCTATCTGTAGAATTTAATTTATACAGATGTTCTCTCTAGACCTTTCTGTTAAGTACATAAGGAATTCATGGAAAGGCTTACTGGTTGGTGTAAAGTTTCACCTCCTTTGTTGTAAGCAGGTAGAACTTTGGGGGCTGTTACAACAGCTGAACGGTTGTCTGTTTTTTTTGGTAAAAATCTATTATTTGTTTTATTTGGAAAAGCTTCACCACTAATATACAAGAAGAAAGGAGCAAAGAGTGTGTTTTGTTGACGTGGTGTAAGCCATGTTCACTTTATTCAGTGACTTCCAAGTAAATGAGTGATTCATCAGTTAACTGTGATATGAGCACTGATAAAACTTGTTCAGATTGCTTGCATTGAAACAAAGAATTTTCAACTTCGGCTTTGTATGATCTGCATTCTCTATGTGAGAGCATTTAAATAGCCAAGCTTTACAATTTTTCAGAAAAGTTTTTTTTCTAATGAAATGTCATCCCAGAGGTCTTTTAACTCCGTTTTCTCACCTTTGTTGAGCTAGGTTTTGGCATATTTTGAAACTTCAGTTGAATTGTCTGCAATGTTTTGAACACATATATTATCTATATTATCATTCCGCATGGATGCAATGATAGGATTGTAATCATTTTATGTACATGGAATCTTCAGCTATTTTAATGTTGTATGTGTTTTTTGGAGACTTGCCTTTCACACTTTATTGAACTTCAGACATGAACCTATTTACTTGACCTTTTGTACAAAAAATAGTCTCAGGAATCCAAAACAACATATTTCCCTTAGTTTCTATATCCATGTCATCAATATTTGCCACAGTTATGTCATTGGGAAAGTATGGTTTGTGTTTGTAGCTCATTATTTATTTCGTTTGTAGGGATGTTACCGGTAATGTATTTTTCAATAAATGTAAATGCCTAATTTGAGAGCATTTTCCATCCTCAAAAGCATGTGGATATGTCGTGCTGCTCATGCTTGGCATTCTTATTTACGAACGTGGTGTTCTACTTCTCCAAGTGGATGGCAGTTTTTGTTGCAGATGAAGTGTTACATGACAATAAAATGTCAGTGGACGCACTGTGAAAAATTTACAGGATCTAGAGAACTTAGTTCTGTGCCTTTTATGTTTAGTCCTTCTTTTATTTTGATTTGCAGTGCATAGGAAGTCATGAATTCCCTGAATATTCTGCACAACCGAGTGTAACAATCCATGTGTGGGGAGCTACGTTTCTTAACATGCAGGTAGCGGTATCCAGTGATGTTACTGAATATAAAATAGAGAATAAAATGTGAATGAATAAAAAATATCTAAAAATACAAAATCTTTGTCTAACAAATATTTGGGGTTGTGGTAAAGGGTTAAATCTGGTCGGGAGAGTTTGGTGGTTAAAACAGGGGGCTTGCCCCCCCAATAAAAAACAAAAAATAAACAATATTTCTTTTGTTTTTTATGATTTGTTAAAATATCATTATCTTACTCACTAATCCACAAATAGCATCAGTATGATGTGAGAAACAGTACTTTTATGCCACACATATTTGCCAATAGACTTGTAATTGATTCAACCACTTCATCTTTTTCTTTTAACTTTTGAATTAGTTTACTAGCGGACATATTCGTAAAGTGGGTTCTATTTTTTAGTGTATGTGCAACTTGTAGCATAGAGTTGCTAGTTCAATTTCAAATGGTTCTTCCGAATTTTTGTTTTTTAGATGATACTTTGATGCACTGATTTGTATAGGTCTTTAATAATGTCTTCCTCCTTTTCCTGTTCAAATGGATAGTTGAAAAGAGGATACTTCTAAACTCTTTTCCCATACACCCAATGGAGACCTTTTGGTTTGACCCATTTGGATGTTTCTTATGTATCTACAATGGGATCTCTTTAACGTAGTGGGTGGATTGTGTAATGGTCAAACATGTTGTCTGTATTCAAAATGGCCAGTTTGCTTTGGCTCTTCATATATTTTGGTTTCTTTTATATTATTCTATATGTTTATATCTTTGTAGCATTTATTGTGTTCTTTTAAATATTTTAGGGCTTCTTTTACTGTGCTTAAGCCAACTTTGTTGTTGCCAATTATTTTCTCTTTTGTTGGTATATCATTCACCAGTACAATTAAATATTGATTTACTGATCATCCTACTCCTAGAATTTCACTGTTTTCTCTGCGCTATAATGGTAAATATAGGAACTTGCCACAAATGCCCTTAAGTAAGTCTGATGAAGGCAATTCGGTAGTCTTGGGTAACAATCATATTATAGCTTGGAATCAGTGTGCTGTTTGAAATATAATACTCTCATATAGATTGAGTTGTTGGAGAGCCTTTTAAAGCAGGACTACTTCTAAGTTATTATTTATAGATTGAGATAGCATTTGGTTGTCATCAAGCTTGTTATTGTAATATTGTAATACGTAAATAAGAAAGGGCCTCTTATGTTGTATTTATTTTCTGATGTTAGATACAAGACCAATTGGAACCATTGTGATTCCTCATGGTTTCAGTTTTGTGGCATAAATCTACTGTTTTGTACTTTGCTTGTAGAAGGTTCTATGGCAACAGACGCACTTTGTCTGAAATTTGAGCTGTGGCAGTTGGAAACTTTACTATTTCCTTTATGTAGGTGTTCGAAAGAACGGTAGGTATTCGAAAGAAGAGTACTGGTTAAGAATTTTAGTTCGCCACTTTGTGAGTTAGTTATGTTTTGTAGTTTGACTTCAGTGCCAAGACATGTATTTTGTATGTTGTTTATTTGTCACAGAACTTCTTGTGCTATTTCAGGTAGTAGACTGTCATTGAGGTTTTGTAATCCTATAGCTGGATGTTTAGCCATGTAGAAGAGCGTGCATGGTAGAAAGGTGTGGTGCTAACATTTTTATCTGATGGAAGGTGCTTTTCCAAAATCCTACTGAAATACAGCTTGAAGAATGTCCTTGGTGGATGTGCACTGCACAGTAGTCCATGCTTTGTAGAGTTATGCTTTCACTTTAACATACTGCTTTAGAAATTGTTGTTAACATTTCAAAGACTGTTGGTGCACATTGCATAGTGAGCTGGTTTAAGAAGATTTTTGAATTAAAGTTTCTTTTTTTATAATAGTTTTTCCTACTATTTCTTTGCCTCTACCATATGCATTTATGGCAATTGGATTGGATTGTTCTTTGCTATATGCTTCTTCATTGAATTATGGTTCTGTGCTAGTAGTGTGACACCATTCACCGGCACAAAGGTTGCAGAAGTTATCTACATTGACATTGCACATATTTTTAAGTTTTGTCATTTTTTTAATTGATTTTTTTAATGGTTTCATTTTGTTTAATACTACTATAAATAGTTTTTATTTTAGTCTGAATGTGTTGTCAATTATTGCTTCTAAGGCCAGCTTTATTTAGTCATTCAAAGGTGAGGAATGTAATTTTTTTTAATGATTGTTGTGGACTATGACAGAACCGTTTTTGCAAATTTTATATTTTGGAATTTTCTATTGGGCTACAATGACATTGGGAGATATGGTTTCCATGTTTGTTCCGTTTTGTTAGAGGGCTCATCCTCTGTTGAAATTGCATTTGAAGGTTGTTTGCCTTTGTTTAACGCAGGTGAAATATGATTTTGTTGGTGGCTGTACTTTGCAATAGGATGACTATTTCTTCTCTTGCTTGTATGTTTTCTATAAGCTGTTTAAGTGGAGTTTGAGTGTATGAATCTTGCTTGTTTTAACCTGCCTGTGTTTTTTGTTTTCTTCGCAGTTGAGTTTTAGTTGGTATTTTTTCTACCTGTTGCAGGAAATAAAGAATGTTTAGATTGAGTTCCAATAACGTGTGCGTGTATTGTAATGTTCTTATTTTTGTTAGTAATTGGGAAGAGATGGTTTTTCATAAGTTCATTTTTACTGATGTTTAGGAGGACTGTAGTTTTTGGTATTGGTTACTTTGTCAGCACATTTTAGAGTAATGAATAGTGGGGGTTTACCTATCTGAGTGTTATTACTTTAGGACTTATTAGAAGTTATGGAAGCTGGATTACTAATGAGGTACTGAAATAATAGAGAGAGTTCGAGTTTTGCTGTACAGTGATGAGGAAGAGGGAGGTAATGATAACGTACAAAGATTACTAATAGGGTACTGAAATGAGGAAGAGGGAGGTGTAGTAATGTAACATATTTGTTGTTGGTAGTAGCATGTAAAAGAGAGGGTTGTGGGAATGATAGGCTACTCATAGGGTACTGAGAAGAGGAAGATGCAGGTGGGGGTTGTGTAATGTATTACTAATAGGGTGTTGGGATGAGGAAGAGAGAGTTTGAGTCTTGGAGTACTGTGATGAGGAAGAGGGAGGTAATGATAAGGTAGCAGATCACTAATAAGGTACTAGGATGAGGAAGAAAGAGTTGGGACTAATGTAACATATTAGTAGTTAGGTAGTGGCATCAGGAATTGGAAAGTTGTAGGAATGCCAGAGATGACTAATTGGGTACTGGGACAAGGAAGAGGGTGGCAGAGGTAATGCAACCGATTACTAATGGACCACTGGGATCAGGAAGAGGGAGGTGGGGCTAATGTAAGTTATTAGTAGTGGGGTAGTTGCATGAGGAAGAGGGAAGTTATAGGAATACCAGAGATGACTAATGGGGTACTGAGATTGGGATGACGAGGAGGGAGGCAAGGGTAATGCAAGAGATTACTATTGAACTACTGTGATGAGAAAGAGAGGTGGGAACAAGGAACAGCTTATGAATGGGGCAGTGGGACAAGGAAGACTGAGATGTGAAATGCAAAGTAGAATTATGCTAGGAAAACTATAATGGAATATACATTACATTAATATAGCCACTTTTGAGAAATTAAGGAAGTTGCTGTGTTGGATATATATGTTCTGCATTCATTCTGTTGTTCTGGAAATGTAAAATATATAATACTGTTTTTATTTTGCATACCTGCATGCACAGAAATAAAGTTGTAAACAATCCTGCATTATCTCTTTTGGGGAAATGTAGGTGAGCAACCTTTTCTTTCAGTGAATTTCAGTTGGTCATCAATTACACCTGGTGGGAGAACTATAGCTTCTTATGAACTGGAGTAACAGTGGAATTAAACATAAGATGGAAATGGTGGCATAACAGGAATTTCGCGTCATTGGCAATCCCAAATTTGCTGTGAAACATTGTCTCCCTATTTAGCTTTTCACTCATTTGCTGAACAGATGAAAGAAACATCTTTTCAAAGCTTTTTCCAGCGATTCTGAACTGCAAACAAGTGCGTCATCTGCTACCCGAAATGCTTTTTGCCTCAAGTGAGGATTTGAACCCTCACCCAGATGTTGATGGGCTGCTCTTGAGAACAGTTCCAGAGGACTTTCGTTTATCTGTAGCGGACAAGGATGTGGGAGGGGCGAGTACATAGTTGTGCCAAGGAAAATGCCCCAAAGAAAATCTTTGACACCCTGAAAAATGCACTCTGTACCACTTCCTTTTTCCACGCATGACATCCTGATGACAGCAATCTGGGAATGATAGCAAAGGAAGAGAACACTTTTTAAAATGACTGGTTGACTCCCGACCGGCTTTGTAAAGTTGTAAGTACTGTGACGAATCCCGAGATGTTGTCACTTCTCCCCCAGTGGGAGCCCAATTCCATGAGGCCAGGGAGGTAGGCTGCTCCCTGATAGCCCCACTGGGGGTGGTAATCATCGGGAAGATTTCATGGGAAGAGACTTACCCTCTGGGGACAGGGGAGAACATCTTGGGAAAATGCAGTATTCTAACCCCCCACCCAGACAGCTCCAAAACCCACAAACCTCAGTATCATGTCCCAGACTTCCAAATGCGTTTGTAGGACTAAAAATCAAACTGTTACTGAGGCGAAGAGTAGGGACTACTACCTTTAGCAGAACTATGGTCCATCCAACGGGACTGACAGGAAGCGCTCTTATCCCGTCGCATCCCTCACACTCTACCTCAGTGTTCTCTGTGTTTGCAGCATAATTTTGCCTCTTATCCTTCCACTAATCTTATTCTTGCTCATCTTCTTTTCCTCAGCAGGCAAAGGTCTGAATACCCCTGGCGGTGGCATTGGTACAGCTGAGCACTCTGATTCTCCAACAGTGGTGATCTGGCGTATTATAAAAGCATATTAACAGAGAATATTAACATAAAAGCACAAAACAAATTCATTGATAAAGTGAAACTGAAGAGAGGGTCCCTGTAATGACCCCCGTACAAGACATGCTGAAGAAGTACTGGGATGAAGGGGAGGTGCATAACGATGAAGAGCACCTGTGAGAACTTGACTGAGAATTCCAGTTATTTTTGCCCAATCACCATAAACAGGACAGCAGGACGTACTATGTTGTCAAGCCATTCCTCAAGGAGCATTGAGCAGGGAAGTGGTGCAGCGCGAGAAGAGGCTGCAGGCCGGCATGTCTGTGGGAGGACGGAGACGTTCCCGAATCGTCTGATGTTAAACGACGTACCTGAGAGCTTGCGAAGCAGTATTCTAGTACAGCGAAGGAAGCAGACCACGTGGAGAGGTGAAGACCCGAGTTCTGTGACGGGAAAGAGACTGCGGAGCTGCCGCCAAACAGAGGAACACCACAGAAGCCACAGGGAGCCCAAAGCGGGAAGTGGAACCCAAGACAGTCCTGAGCCCGCCAGAACAAGTACAGAAGGTGCAAGGTTTACCAGGCAGGCTGTTGGAAAACCTGCAGGGTCATGGCAAACCAGAGAGGACCTCAGAGGCAATCGTTAGAACAGGGGCAAGAAGAGAAGCCCACACATAATGAGAGATACTAGGGGTAATACAGGGACCCACCAACCCAAAAAGGAGATCCCAAGATAAATATCAAAGTCATCTTCCTCATCCTAGTTGTCAAGAAGAGACAATTGATTATTCAAGAAGGGTCTGGGATTAACAAGGCTGTAGAAGTCTTTTTGTCCATGACCATACTTGGCAGGTTAGTGAACGACGTTTGTCCAATAAAGGGAGAAAGAGTCAGAAGGACTTGGCAACTCACCTTCTTTGTGACAATACCTGGCAGGACAGTGAACCAGGTCTGTCCATTGCATTAGAGAAAGACACGGATCTGGGACTTACAACAGAAGGAGTCAAGCGAGAGCGACCCTCTTCCGTGTCGCAGTATTTGGAAAGCCAGAAAACCAAATGAGCCATATACCTAGGTCGAGAACCATACTGGTGTATGAATGGTTGGGAAAGCAAGAAAGTGAGAAACTAAGATCAGCAGGGGAAGGGAGTCATTTCCCCGGGGTAATGTGGAGAGTGAATTTACTGTGAAACCAAGATACCAGGAGAAGGGAGCCCATCTTTTGGTAGTGCTAAATCTCTTGAAAAGAGCTGAGAAGCCTGGGTAAGGGAGTAATTCCCCAAGGTTTACGAAAAAAGGCCACTGTCAAGAAAAGTGAGTCATTTTATTGACTTCTTAGGAAGTTTAGTTTAGTTGAACATGGAAACCTTAGGCCCACTTCCTCCTTTGTGGGAAGCAACCTGCAGGCAACTTTGGCATTCTTCCCTGACTTGAGAAGAACACAGGAGGGACCCAGTCCTTCAAAGGAACCTGCATGGAACCCACATCATTCAGGCACGTCCAATTTGGCTGTGTTTTTCATGCATTTAAGTTAGTTCAAATTTGGCTGTGTTTTCATGCATTTAGATTAGTTCAAATTTGGCTGTGTTTTCATGCATTTAGCCTATTACAAATTTGGCTGTGTTTTCATGCATTTAGCCTAGTTCACATTTGGCCGTGTTTCCAGGCATTTAGCTTAGTTCATATATGGCTGTGTTTTCATGCATTTAGCTTAGTTCAAATTTGGCCGTGTTTCCAGGCATTCAGCTTGTTTCAAATTTGGCTGTGTTTTCATGCAAACTTGTTGTGCAATTAGCGCTGCCCCCCCCTGCTTTATGCTTGTGATGTCTGTTTTGCCTGCCCTCCCCCTACCCCTCCTGCTTCTTCTCCTTCTCCTTCACTACACTCACCGTTTTCACAGTCTCTCTTCCTCTCCCTATCTTTCCCTCTCCTCCTCCCTCTTCGTCCCCTCCCTACAACTCATGTCAACTCTACGGCTACAGAAATGTTGTCAGGCCTAGTACGGTAGTTGCTTGTCTGTCTCATCTCCTACACCCCCCATCGGCCTATCCCTGTCATAGCTCTTTCTTTATCCAAAATTGTCATCTGAGCTAGTACAATAGTAGCTGTTTGTCTTCCTCCCCCTCCCTCCTTGTTTGCTTTCTCCCCTTCCAGCACTACCTGAACTGTCATCAGGCCTAGTACGGTAGTCGCTTGTTCTGTTCCACTCCTCCTCCCTCTTCCCCGCCCTCCCCACACCTCGTGTCAACTCTTCGGCTCTACCAGAAATGTCGTCAGGTCTAGTATGGTAGTTGCTTGTCTGTTTCATCTCCTACCCCACAAATCCCTGCACCTCTCTCTCCTCCTTGTCTTGTCATAGCTCTTGCACTATCTGGCAGGTTTAGAGCAAATAAACAATTTGGGCACAGAGCGTTGACTTCATTTGCTTGAGTAGTATGGGGTAAATCCATCCAATCGTTTTTGAAGATATTTGGCACACAGAACGATGTGACCCCAACTTCTTAAAACATGTTTGTCTGTCTTGGTGCTTTGCAGCAGAGAGGCTGAGCGAAGCTAATACTTTTTGACTTGCTGGATGGATTTGGATGAAATGTTTTAAACCAAAGGTTTGTCAAAGGCCCACCAAACTGTATATCTTGAGAACAAATCGTTAAAATATGTAAAGGTTATTTTCAGCCTACTCGCATTAATTTCCCCAGAGAAAAAGTGCAGTTTTTCAACAGCTGTAGTGCAAAAACTGCTGGGCAATTTTGGACCAAACTAGAAACAATTTGTGCACAAAGCATTGACTTTGAACTCAAAACGCTATTTGGAGGATGAACAAGGATGCCATCAAACTTTGGAATGAACTCCCCCACGACCTTACAGAGTCAAATAACATTCTCCACTTCATAAAGAGACTGAAAACTCTTCTGTTTATGTAGTCACTCCTATGCTTGTTCTGAACCACAGCGCTTAGATGGCCTGGCTGTAGACGCTAAATAAATATCAATAGCAATCACATGAGGCTAGATGCTGGTAGTGGGAAAGAAAACAGCATGTGAAGTTGGGGATTTGGGGGTGGGTTGGGAAGGCAGTAATGGGTAGAACATTTTTGTTTTTTTGGTTTATCAGGGGAAGACTGCAGGAATCTCAAGAAAGACGCACTCAGAAACTAATGTGTGTCACACAAAGCCATAATGATAGGGCATAATGGGCAAGGGTTTATGGAGGGAGAAAGCAATTGAGTGGAGAGAGAGGGGTGGAAAAAAGGGGGACACATGTTGAGTGCCTGTCAGTGCGTGGAAGACTTAAATTCTGAGCGATTCCTTGTTATTGAGGGAATTGGCGAACCACTACTCTACCGCAGGAATTTCTGTTATTGGAAATTATTACTGTGAAATGATCGCAAGAATAAGGAGTTCAGAAAAAAAAGGTTTAACATCTACAGTGCCTACAGCCGCTGGGCACGGGCAATGTGTGTTTGGTAACAAATTAATAGTTTGACATGGTCAGTGGCCATGAAGTAGTGGGCCCAAAAGAAAGATATTGGTGCAACATACACAGAGGCCATGGCTGAAGGGCATGGCTAGTGGGCCCAAAGGACAAACCTATTTGCAGAGGATGTGGAGTGGCCATAGCCAAAGTCTATGGCTAGTATTCCCTAAGGAAACTAAGATATAGCAAACCCCAGAAATTCAGTGAAAAACTCTTTGTTAAGAGAGTTAAAGTGATCAGATTTAATGTAACAAAACCTGTGAAATTCAGCACTCGCATTTCAATCAAGTCCACCTCGGAGAATGTAAATGCAGCACACAAACAAAACAGTGATAGGGGGTTAATGGCCAGGAGTGGGCCCGGGAGGAAAAAAGCAATTGAGGGGATGAGGGACAACGGAAAGAGGAGGGGGAACTTGGAGGGCCTGTGAGGACAGGGATGAATTTGGGATTTTCTAGCATTATCATCAGAATACCGGGGAAATCTGGCGGGCACAAGTAGTTCAATGCCATTGTATTTATGGTTCGTTGCCATTATCGGGGGAATGCTGCGGGAATGGGGAGAGAGTGAAAAAGAAAAGTCATTTTGCACCTGCAGTCACTTCTCCTAGGCAGGAGGTAATGGATCTCTGTGCCAGGGCCATGGCTAACAATTATACTGTACTTTCTGAATAACAGGCGACTATGCACAATTTGCTGCAGATTGGTGAAATGGTGTGGAATTGTGTAAGGAACAACACTTTGCCATAAATCCCACCCCAAACAAACAATTCAGACTTTCATATATAGAGATATTTAAAGTAGTTTGATATCTGATGGCATACTCTAACTGTTATTGGTTTAAGAAATATATTCTGTAAGTATGAGTTAAAACATGTTGTTCAATGCATCATTGTGTTTGTTTAGGTTATTCCTTTTAGTTTTAAAATACTTGGAAGCCATTGGCAAATGCTAACTAACTGTATCAGTATAGCAGATATACATTTGAAGGCTAATTTAATCATTGAATTTTGGTTTGAGGAATATTAAGTAGCCATTCTATAGGTTTGCTGGAAATATTTGTTTTTGTGTAACCAAAGTGTTGCTACATTCAAACCAGCTACTTCTTTGTTTGACATGTGCATTATGGTGTACTGGAGTGGTTGTGGCACCTGTGAGATATAGTCGGCCTACTGTGGTGGATGTTTTTCTACCAAGAGAGACTTCTGCATGTGTGAAGTTGGTGAGTTTAAAGTTATTTATTGTTCCATCGATTGTATAGTATAACAATTTGGTATAGATACATACACAAATCATTCCTTGGGAACATGGTCTTGTGAAACATGGTTTTGGAAACTGCGTGTTTGTTTCCATGTGTATGCAATCTGTAGAATTTAATTTATACAGATGTTCTCTCTAGACCTTTCTGTTAAGTACATAAGGAATTCATGGAAAGGCTTACTGGTTGGTGTAAAGTTTCACCTCCTTTGTTGTAAGCAGGTAGAACTTTGGGGGCTGTTACAACAGCTGAACGGTTGTCTGTTTTTTTTGGTAAAAATCTATTATTTGTTTTATTTGGAAAAGCTTCACCACTAATATACAAGAGGAAAGGAGCAAAGAGTGTGTTTTGTTGACGTGGTGTAAGCCATGTTCACTTTATTCAGTGACTTCCAAGTAAATGAGTGATTCATCAGTTAACTGTGATATGAGCACTGATAAAACTTGTTCAGATTGCTTGCATTGAAACAAAGAATTTTCAACTTCGGCTTTGTATGATCTGCATTCTCTATGTGAGAGCATTTAAATAGCCAAGCTTTACAATTTTTCAGAAAAGTTTTTTTTCTAATGAAATGTCATCCCAGAGGTCTTTTAACTCCGTTTTCTCACCTTTGTTGAGCTAGGTTTTGGCATATTTTGAAACTTCAGTTGAATTGTCTGCAATGTTTTGAACACATATATTATCTATATTATCATTCCGCATGGATGCAATGATAGGATTGTAATCATTTTATGTACATGGAATCTTCAGCTATTTTAATGTTGTATGTGTTTTTTGGAGACTTGCCTTTCACACTTTATTGAACTTCAGACATGAACCTATTTACTTGACCTTTTGTACAAAAAATAGTCTCAGGAATCCAAAACAACATATTTCCCTTAGTTTCTATATCCATGTCATCAATATTTGCCACAGTTATGTCATTGGGAAAGTATGGTTTGTGTTTGTAGCTCATTATTTATTTCGTCTGTAGGGATGTTACCGGTAATGTATTTTTCAATAAATGTAAATGCCTAATTTGAGCACATTTTCCATCCTCAAAAGCATGTGGATATGTCGTGCTGCTCAAGCTTGGCATTCTTATTTACGAACGTGGTGTTCTACTTCTCCAAGTGGATGGCAGTTTTTGTTGCAGATGAAGTGTTACATGACAATAAAATGTCAGTGGACGCACTGTGAAAAATTTACAGGATCTAGAGAACTTAGTTCTGTGCCTTTTAAGTTTAGTCCTTCTTTTATTTTGATTTGCAGTGCATGAATTCCCTGAATATTCTGCACAACCGAGTGTAACAATCCATGTGTGGGGAGCTACGTTTCTTAACATGCAGGTAGCGGTATCCAGTGATGTTACTGAATATAAAATAGAGAATAAAATGTGAATGAATAAAAAATATCGAAAAATACAAAATCTTTGTCTAACAAATATTTGGGGTTGTGGTAAAGGGTTAAATCTGGTCGGGAGAGTTTGGTGGTTAAAACAGGGGGCTTGCCCCCCCCAATAAAAAACAAAAAATAAACAATATTTCTTTTGTTTTTTATGATTTGTTAAAATATCATTATCTTACTCACTAATCCACAAATAGCATCAGTATGATGTGAGAAACAGTACTTTTATGCCACACATATTTGCCAATAGACTTGTAATTGATTCAACCACTTCATCTTTTTCTTTTAACTTTTGAATTAGTTTACTAGCGGACATATTCGTAAAGTGGGTTCTACTTTTTAGTGTATGTGCAACTTGTAGCATAGAGTTGCTAGTTCAATTTCAAATGGTTCTTCCGAATTTTTGTTTTTTAGATGATACTTTGATGCACTGATTTGTATAGGTCTTTAATAATGTCTTCCTCCTTTTCCTGTTCAAATGGATAGTTGAAAAGAGGATACTTCTAAACTCTTTTCCCATACACCCAATGGAGACCTTTTGGATTGACCCATTTGGATGTTTCTTATGTATCTACAATGGGATCTCTTTAACGTAGTGGGTGGATTGTGTAATGGTCAAACATGTTGTCTGTATTCAAAATGGCCAGTTTGCTTTGGCTCTTCATATATTTTGGTTTCTTTTATATTATTCTATATGTTTATATCTTTGTAGCATTTATTGTGTTCTTTTAAATATTTTAGGGCTTCTTTTACTGTGCTTAAGCCAACTTTGTTGTTGCCAATTATTTTCTCTTTTGTTGGTATATCATTCACCAGTACAATTAAATATTGATTTACTGATCATCCTACTCCTAGAATTTCACTGTTTTCTCTGCGCTATAATGGTAAATATAGGAACTTGCCACAAATGCCCTTAAGTAAGTCTGATGAAGGCAATTCGGTAGTCTTGGGTAACAATCATATTATAGCTTGGAATCAGTGTGCTGTTTGAAATATAATACTCTCATATAGATTGAGTTGTTGGAGAGCCTTTTAAAGCAGGACTACTTCTAAGTTATTATTTATAGATTGAGATAGCATTTGGTTGTCATCAAGCTTGTTATTGTAATATTGTAATACGTAAATAAGAAAGGGCCTCTTATGTTGTATTTATTTTCTGATGTTAGATACAAGACCAATTGGAACCATTGTGATTCCTCATGGTTTCAGTTTTGTGGCATAAATCTACTGTTTTGTACTTTGCTTGTAGAAGGTTCTATGGCAACAGACGCACTTTGTCTGAAATTTGAGCTGTGGCAGTTGGAAACTTTACTATTTCCTTTATGTAGGTGTTCGAAAGAACGGTAGGTATTCGAAAGAAGAGTACTGGTTAAGAATTTTAGTTCGCCACTTTGTGAGTTAGTTATGTTTTGTAGTTTGACTTCAGTGCCAAGACATGTATTTTGTATGTTGTTTATTTGTCACAGAACTTCTTGTGCTATTTCAGGTAGTAGACTGTCATTGAGGTTTTGTAATCCTATAGCTGGATGTTTAGCCATGTAGAAGAGCGTGCATGGTAGAAAGGTGTGGTGCTAACATTTTTATCTGATGGAAGGTGCTTTTCCAAAATCCTACTGAAATACAGCTTGAAGAATGTCCTTGGTGGATGTGCACTGCACAGTAGTCCATGCTTTGTAGAGTTATGCTTTCACTTTAACATACTGCTTTAGAAATTGTTGTTAACATTTCAAAGACTGTTGGTGCACATTGCATAGTGAGCTGGTTTAAGAAGATTTTTGAATTAAAGTTTCTTTTTTTATAATAGTTTTTCCTACTATTTCTTTGCCTCTACCATATGCATTTATGGCAATTGGATTGGATTGTTCTTTGCTATATGCTTCTTCATTGAATTATGGTTCTGTGCTAGTAGTGTGACACCATTCACCGGCACAAAGGTTGCAGAAGTTATCTACATTGACATTGCACATATTTTTAAGTTTTGTCATTTTTTTAATTGATTTTTTTAATGGTTTCATTTTGTTTAATACTACTATAAATAGTTTTTATTTTAGTCTGAATGTGTTGTCAATTATTGCTTCTAAGGCCAGCTTTATTTAGTCATTCAAAGGTGAGGAATGTAATTTTTTTTAATGATTGTTGTGGACTATGACAGAACCGTTTTTGCAAATTTTATATTTTGGAATTTTCTATTGGGCTACAATGACATTGGGAGATATGGTTTCCATGTTTGTTCCGTTTTGTTAGAGGGCTCATCCTCTGTTGAAATTGCATTAGAAGGTTGTTTGCCTTTGTTTAACGCAGGTGAAATATGATTTTGTTGGTGGCTGTACTTTGCAATAGGATGACTATTTCTTCTCTTGCTTGTATGTTTTCTATAAGCTGTTTAAGTGGAGTTTGAGTGTATGAATCTTGCTTGTTTTAACCTGCCTGTGTTTTTTGTTTTCTTCGCAGTTGAGTTTTAGTTGGTATTTTTTCTACCTGTTGCAGGAAATAAAGAATGTTTAGATTGAGTTCCAATAACGTGTGCGTGTATTGTAATGTTCTTATTTTTGTTAGTAATTGGGAAGAGATGGTTTTTCATAAGTTCATTTTTACTGATGTTTAGGAGGACTGTAGTTTTTGGTATTGGTTACTTTGTCAGCACATTTTAGAGTAATGAATAGTGGGGGTTTACCTATCTGAGTGTTATTACTTTAGGACTTATTAGAAGTTATGGAAGCTGGATTACTAATGAGGTACTGAAATAATAGAGAGAGTTCGAGTTTTGCTGTACAGTGATGAGGAAGAGGGAGGTAATGATAACGTACAAAGATTACTAATAGGGTACTGAAATGAGGAAGAGGGAGGTGTAGTAATGTAACATATTTGTTGTTGGTAGTAGCATGTAAAAGAGAGGGTTGTGGGAATGATAGGCTACTCATAGGGTACTGAGAAGAGGAAGATGCAGGTGGGGGTTGTGTAATGTATTACTAATAGGGTGTTGGGATGAGGAAGAGAGAGTTTGAGTCTTGGAGTACTGTGATGAGGAAGAGGGAGGTAATGATAAGGTAGCAGATCACTAATAAGGTACTAGGATGAGGAAGAAAGAGTTGGGACTAATGTAACATATTAGTAGTTAGGTAGTGGCATCAGGAATTGGAAAGTTGTAGGAATGCCAGAGATGACTAATTGGGTACTGGGACAAGGAAGAGGGTGGCAGAGGTAATGCAACCGATTACTAATGGACCACTGGGATCAGGAAGAGGGAGGTGGGGCTAATGTAAGTTATTAGTAGTGGGGTAGTTGCATGAGGAAGAGGGAAGTTATAGGAATACCAGAGATGACTAATGGGGTACTGAGATTGGGATGACGAGGAGGGAGGCAAGGGTAATGCAAGAGATTACTATTGAACTACTGTGATGAGAAAGAGAGGTGGGAACAAGGAACAGCTTATGAATGGGGCAGTGGGACAAGGAAGACTGAGATGTGAAATGCAAAGTAGAATTATGCTAGGAAAACTATAATGGAATATACATTACATTAATATAGCCACTTTTGAGAAATTAAGGAAGTTGCTGTGTTGGATATATATGTTCTGCATTCATTCTGTTGTTCTGGAAATGTAAAATATATAATACTGTTTTTATTTTGCATACCTGCATGCACAGAAATAAAGTTGTAAACAATCCTGCATTATCTCTTTTGGGGAAATGTAGGTGAGCAACCTTTTCTTTCAGTGAATTTCAGTTGGTCATCAATTACACCTGGTGGGAGAACTATAGCTTCTTATGAACTGGAGTAACAGTGGAATTAAACATAAGCTGGAAATGGTGGCATAACAGGAATTTGGAGTCATTAGCAATCCCAAATTTGCTGTGAAACATTGTCTCCCAATTTAGCTTTTCACTCATTTGCTGAACAGATGAAAGAAACATCTTTTCAAAGCTTTTTCCAGCGATTCTGAACTGCAAACAAGTGCGTCATCTGCTACCCGAAATGCTTTTTGCCTCAAGTGAGAATTTGAACCCTCACCCAGATGTTGATGGGCTGCTCTTGAGAACAGTTCCAGAGGACTTTCGTTTATCTGTAGCGGACAAGGATGTGGGAGGGGCGAGTACATAGTTGTGCCAAGGAAAATGCCCCAAAGAAAATCTTTGACACCCTGAAAAATGCACTCTGTACCACTTCCTTTTTCCACGCATGACATCCTGATGACAGCAATCTGGGAATGATAGCAAAGGAAGAGAACACTTTTTAAAATGACTGGTTGACTCCCGACCGGCTTTGTAAAGTTGTAAGTACTGTGACGAATCCCGAGATGTTGTCACTTCTCCCCCAGTGGGAGCCCAATTCCATGAGGCCAGGGAGGTAGGCTGCTCCCTGATAGCCCCACTGGGGGTGGTAATCATCGGGAAGATTTCATGGGAAGAGACTTACCCTCTGGGGACAGGGGAGAACATCTTGGGAAAATGCAGTATTCTAACCCCCCACCCAGACAGCTCCAAAACCCACAAACCTCAGTATCATGTCCCAGACTTCCAAATGCGTTTGTGGGACTAAAAATCAAACTGTTACTGAGGCGAAGAGTAGGGACTACTACCTTTAGCAGAACTATGGTCCATCCAACGGGACTGACAGGAAGCGCTCTTATCCCGTCGCATCCCTCACACTCTACCTCAGTGTTCTCTGTGTTTGCAGCATAATTTTGCCTCTTATCCTTCCACTAATCTTATTCTTGCTCATCTTCTTTTCCTCAGCAGGCAAAGGTCTGAATACCCCTGGCGGTGGCATTGGTACAGCTGAGCACTCTGATTCTCCAACAGTGGTGATCTGGCGTATTATAAAAGCATATTAACAGAGAATATTAACATAAAAGCACAAAACAAATTCATTGATAAAGTGAAACTGAAGAGAGGGTCCCTGTAATGACCCCCGTACAAGACATGCTGAAGAAGTACTGGGATGAAGGGGAGGTGCATAACGATGAAGAGCACCTGTGAGAACTTGACTGAGAATTCCAGTTATTTTTGCCCAATCACCATAAACAGGACAGCAGGACGTACTATGTTGTCAAGCCATTCCTCAAGGAGCATTGAGCAGGGAAGTGGTGCAGCGCGAGAAGAGGCTGCAGGCCGGCATGTCTGTGGGAGGACGGAGACGTTCCCGAATCGTCTGATGTTAAACGACGTACCTGAGAGCTGGCGAAGCAGTATTCTAGTACAGCGAAGGAAGCAGACCACGTGGAGAGGTGAAGACCCGAGTTCTGTGACGGGAAAGAGACTGCGGAGCTGCCGCCAAACAGAGGAACACCACAGAAGCCACAGGGAGCCCAAAGCGGGAAGTGGAACCCAAGACAGTCCTGAGCCCGCCAGAACAAGTACAGAAGGTGCAAGGTTTACCAGGCAGGCTGTTGGAAAACCTGCAGGGTCATGGCAAACCAGAGAGGACCTCAGAGGCAATTGTTAGAACAGGGGCAAGAAGAGAAGCCCCCACATAATGAGAGATACTAGGGGTAATACAGGGACCCACCAACCCAAAAAGGAGATCCCAAGATAAATATCAAAGTCATCTTCCTCATCCTAGTTGTCAAGAAGAGACAATTGATTATTCAAGAAGGGTCTGGGATTAACAAGGCTGTAGAAGTCTTTTTGTCCATGACCATACTTGGCAGGTTAGTGAACGACGTTTGTCCAATAAAGGGAGAAAGAGTCAGAAGGACTTGGCAACTCACCTTCTTTGTGACAATACCTGGCAGGACAGTGAACCAGGTCTGTCCATTGCATTAGAGAAAGACACGGATCTGGGACTTACAACAGAAGGAGTCAAGCGAGAGCGACCCTCTTCCGTGTCGCAGTATTTGGAAAGCAAGAAAACCAAATGAGCCATATACCTAGGTCGAGAACCATACTGGTGTATGAATGGTTGGGAAAGCAAGAAAGTGAGAAACTAAGATCAGCAGGGGAAGGGAGTCATTTCCCTGGGGTAATGTGGAGAGTGAATTTACTGTGAAACCAAGATACCAGGAGAAGGGAGCCCATCTTTTGGTAGTGCTAAATCTCTTGAAAAGAGCTGAGAAGCCTGGGTAAGGGAGTAATTCCCCAAGGTTTACGAAAAAAGGCCACTGTCAAGAAAAGTGAGTCATTTTATTGACTTCTTAGGAAGTTTAGTTTAGTTGAACACGGAAACCTTAGGCCCACTTCCTCCTTTGTGGGAAGCAACCTGCAGGCAACTTTGGCATTCTTCCCTGACTTGAGAAGAACACAGGAGGGACCCAGTCCTTCAAAGGAACCTGCATGGAACCCACATCATTCAGGCACGTCCAATTTGGCTGTGTTTTTCATGCATTTAAGTTAGTTCAAATTTGGCTGTGTTTTCATGCATTTAGATTAGTTCAAATTTGGCTGTGTTTTCATGCATTTAGCCTATTACAAATTTGGCTGTGTTTTCATGCATTTAGCCTAGTTCACATTTGGCCGTGTTTCCAGGCATTTAGCTTAGTTCATATATGGCTGTGTTTTCATGCATTTAGCTTAGTTCAAATTTGGCCGTGTTTCCAGGCATTCAGCTTGTTTCAAATTTGGCTGTGTTTTCATGCAAACTTGTTGTGCAATTAGCGCTGCCCCCCCCTGCTTTATGCTTGTGATGTCTGTTTTGCCTGCCCTCCCCCTACCCCTCCTGCTTCTTCTCCTTCTCCTTCACTACACTCACCGTTTTCACAGTCTCTCTTCCTCTCCCTATCTTTCCCTCTCCTCCTCCCTCTTCGTCCCCTCCCTACAACTCATGTCAACTCTACGGCTACA
This sequence comes from Ambystoma mexicanum, assembly GCF_040938575.1. NCBI lineage: Eukaryota > Metazoa > Chordata > Amphibia > Caudata > Ambystomatidae > Ambystoma > Ambystoma mexicanum. Next base: position 611,099,390 of record NC_090925.1, on the reverse strand, counting down.
GAAATGTTGTCAGGCCTAGTACGGTAGTTGCTTGTCTGTCTCATCTCCTACACCCCCCATCGGCCTATCCCTGTCATAGCTCTTTCTTTATCCAAAATTGTCATCTGAGCTAGTACAATAGTAGCTGTTTGTCTTCCTCCCCCTCCCTCCTTGTTTGCTTTCTCCCCTTCCAGCACTACCTGAACTGTCATCAGGCCTAGTACGGTAGTCGCTTGTTCTGTTCCACTCCTCCTCCCTCTTCCCCGCCCTCCCCACACCTCGTGTCAACTCTTCGGCTCTACCAGAAATGTCGTCAGGTCTAGTATGGTAGTTGCTTGTCTGTTTCATCTCCTACCCCACAAATCCCTGCACCTCTCTCTCCTCCTTGTCTTGTCATAGCTCTTGCACTATCTGGCAGGTTTAGACCAAATAAACAATTTGGGCACAGAGCGTTGACTTCATTTGCTTGAGTAGTTTGGGGTAAATCCATCCAATCGTTTTTGAAGATATTTGGCACACAGAACGATGTGACCCCAACTCCTTAAAACATGTATGTCGGTCTTGGTGCTTTGCAGCAGAGAGGCTGAGCGAAGCTAATACTTTTTGACTTGCTGGATGGATTTGGATGAAATGTTTTAAACCAAAGGTTTGTCAAAGGCCCACCAAACTGTATATCTTGAGAACAAATCGTTAAAATATGTAAAGGTTATTTTCAGCCTACTCGCATTAATTTCCCCAGAGAAAAAGTGCAGTTTTTCAACAGCTGTAGTGCAAAAACTGCTGGGCAATTTTGGACCAAACTAGAAACAATTTGAGCACAAAGCATTGACTTTGAACTCAAAACGCTATTTGGAGGATGAACAAGGATGCCATCAAACTTTGGAATGAACTCCCCCACGACCTTACAGAGTCAAATAACATTCTCTACTTCATAAAGAGACTCAAAACTCTTCTGTTTATGTAGTCACTCCTATGCTTGTTCTGAACCACAGCGCTTAGATGGCCTGGCTGTAGACGCTAAATAAATATCAATAGCAATCACATGAGGCTAGATGCTGGTAGTGGGAAAGAAAACAGCATGTGAAGTTGGGGATTTGGGGGTGGGTTGGGAAGGCAGTAATGGGTAGAACATTTTTGTTTTTTTGGTTTATCAGGGGAAGACTGCAGGAATCTCAAGAAAGACGCACTCAGAAACTAATGTGTGTCACACAAAGCCATAATGATAGGGCATAATGGGCAAGGGTTTATGGAGGGAGAAAGCAATTGAGTGGAGAGAGAGGGGTGGAAAAAAGGGGGACACATGTTGAGTGCCTGTCAGTGCGTGGAAGACTTAAATTCTGAGCGATTCCTTGTTATTGAGGGAATTGGCGAACCACTACTCTACCGCAGGAATTTCTGTTATTGGAAATTATTACTGTGAAATGATCGCAAGAATAAGGAGTTCAGAAAACAAAGGTTTAACATCTACAGTGCCTACAGCCGCTGGGCACGGGCAATGTGTGTTTGGTAACAAATTAATAGTTTGACATGGTCAGTGGCCATGAAGTAGTGGGCTCAAAAGAAAGATATTGGTGCAACATACACAGAGGCCATGGCTGAAGGAAATGGCTAGTGGGCCCAAAGGACAAAACTATTTGCAGAGGATGTGGAGTGGCCACAGCCAAAGTCTATGGCTAGTATTCCCTAAGGAAACTAAGATATAGCAAACCCCAGAAATTCAGTGAAAAACTCTTTGTTAAGAGAGTTAAAGTGATCAGATTTAATGTAACAAAACCTGTGAAATTCAGCACTCGCATTTCAATCAAGTCCACCTCGGAGAATGTAAATGCAGCACACAAACAAAACAGTGATAGGGGGTTAATGGCCAGGAGTGGGCCCGGGAGGAAAAAAGCAATTGAGGGGATGAGGGACCATGGAAAGAGGAGGGGGAACTTGGAGGGCCTGTGAGGACAGGGATGAATTTGGGATTTTCTAGCATTATCATCAGAATACCGGGGAAATCTGGCGGGCACAAGTAGTTCAATGCCACTGTATTTATGGTTCGTTGCCATTATCGGGGGAATGCTGCCGGTATGGGGAGAGAGTGAAAAAGAAAAGTCATTTTGCACCTGCAGTCACTTCTCCTAGGCAGGAGGTAATGGATCTCTGTGCCAGGGCCATGGCTAACAATTATACTGTACTTTCTGAATAACAGGCGACTATGCACAATTTGGTGCAGATTGGTGAAATGGTGTGGAATTGTGTAAGGAACAACACTTTGCCATAAATCCCACCCCAAACAAACAATTCAGACTTTCATATATAGAGATATTTAAAGTAGTTTGATATCTGATGGCATACTCTAACTGTTATTGGTTTAAGAAATATATTCTGTAAGTATGAGTTAAAACATGTTGTTCAATGCATCATTGTGTTTGTTTAGGTTATTCCTTTTAGTTTTAAAATACTTGGAAGCCATTGGCAAATGCTAACTAACTGTATCAGTATAGCAGATATACATTTGAAGGCTAATTTAATCATTGAATTTTGGTTTGAGGAATATTAAGTAGCCATTCTATAGGTTTGCTGGAAATATTTGTTTTTGTGTAACCAAAGTGTTGCTACATTCAAACCAGCTACTTCTTTGTTTGACATGTGCATTATGGTGTACTGGAGTGGTTGTGGCACCTGTGAGATATAGTCGGCCTACTGTGGTGGATGTTTTTCTACCAAGAGAGACTTCTGCATGTGTGAAGTTGGTGAGTTTAAAGTTATTTATTGTTCCATCCATTGTATAGTATAACAATTTGGTATAGATACATACACAAATCATTCCTTGGGAACATGGTCTTGTGAAACATGGTTTTGGAAACTGCGTGTTTGTTTCCATGTGTATGCAATCTGTAGAATTTCATTTATACAGATGTTCTCTCTAGACCTTTCTGTTAAGTACATAAGGAATTCATGGAGAGGCTTACTGGTTGGTGTAAAGTTTCACCTCCTTTGTTGTAAGCAGGTAGAACTTTGGGGGCTGTTACAACAGCTGAACGGTTGTCTGTTTTTTTTGGTAAAAATCTATTATTTGTTTTATTTGGAAAAGCTTCACCACTAATATACAAGAGGAAAGGAGAAAAGAGCGTGTTTTGTTGACGTGGTGTAAGCCATGTTCACTTTATTCAGTGACTTCCAAGTAAATGAGTGATTCATCAGTTAACTGTGATATGAGCACTGATAAAACTTGTTCAGATTGCTTGCATTGAAACAAAGAATTTTCAACTTCGGCTTTGTATGATCTGCATACTCTATGTGAGAGCATTTAAATAGCCAAGCTTTACAATTTTTCAGAAAAGTTTTTTTTCTAATGAAATGTCATCCCAGAGGTCTTTTAACTCCGGTTTCTCACCTTTGTTGAGCTAGGTTTTGGCATATTTTGAAACTTCAGTTGAATTGTCTGCAATGTTTTGAACATATATATTATCTATATTATCATTCCGCATGGATGCAATGATAGGATTGTAATCATTTTATGTACATGGAATCTTCAGCTATTTTAATGTTGTATGTGTTTTTTGGAGACTTGCCTTTCACACTTTATTGAACTTCAGACATGAACCTATTTACTTGACCTTTTGTACAAAAACAAAAAAAAAAGTCTCAGGAATCCAAAACAACATATTTCCCTTAGTTTCTATATCCATGTCATCAATATTTGCCACAGTTATGTCATTGGAAAAGTATGGTTTGTGTTTGTAGCTCATTATTTATTTCGTCTGTAGGGATGTTACCTGTAATGTATTTTTCAATAAATGTAAATGCCTAATTTGAGCGCATTTTCCATCCTCAAAAGCATGTGGATATGTCGTGCTGCTCAAGCTTGGCATTCTTATTTACGAACGTGGTGTTCTACTTCAAGTGGATGGCAGTTTTTGTTGCAGATGAAGTGTTACATGACAATAAAATGTCAGTGGACGCACTGTGAAAAATTTACAGGATCTAGAGAACTTAGTTCTGTGCCTTTTATGTTTAGTCCTTCTTTTATTTTGATTTGCAGTGCATAGGAAGTCATGAATTCCCTGAATATTCTGCACAACCGAGTGTAACAATCCATGTGTGGGGAGCTATGTTTCTTAACATGCAGGTAGCGGTATCCAGTGATGTTACTGAATATAAAATAGAGAATAAAATGTGAATGAATAAAAAATATCGAAAAATACAAAATCTTTGTCTAACAAATATTTGGGGTTGTGGTAAGGGGTTAAATCTGGTCAGGAGAGTTTGGTGGTTAAAACAGGGGGCTTGCCCCCCCCCCAATAAAAAACAAAAAATAAACAATATTTCTTTTGTTTTTTATGATTTGTTAAAATATCATTATCTTACTCACTAATCCACAAATAGCATCAGTATGATGTGAGAAACAGTACTTTTATGCCACACATATTTGCCAATAGACTTGTAATTTGCTCAACCACTTCATCTTTTTCTTTTAACTTTTGAATAAGTTTACTAGCGGACATATTCGTAAAGTGGGTTCTACTTTTTAGTGTATGTGCAACTTGTAGCATAGAGTTGCTAGTTCAATTTCAAATGGTTCTTCCGAATTTTTGTTTTTTAGATGATACTTTGATGCACTGATTTGTATAGGTCTTTAATAATGTCTTCCTCCTTTTCCTGTTCAAATGGATAGTTGAAAAGAGAATACTTCTAAACTCTTTTCCCATACACCCAATGGAGACCTTTTGGTTTGACCCATTTGGATGTTTCTTATGTATCTACAATGGGATCTCTTTAACGTAGTGGGTGGATTGTGTAATGGTCAAACATGTTGTCTGTATTCAAAATGGCCAGTTTGCTTTGGCTCTTCATATATTTTGGTTTCTTTTATATTATTCTATATGTTTATATCTTTGTAGCATGTATTGTGTTCTTTTAAATATTTTAGGGCTTCTTTTACTGTGCTTAAGCCAACTTTGTTGTTGCCAATTATTTTCTCTTTTGTTGGTATATCATTCACCAGTACAATTAAATATTGATTTACTGATCATCCCACTCCTAGACTTTCACTGTTTTCTCTGCGCTATAATGGTAAATATAGGAACTTGCCACAAATGCCTTTAAGTAAGTCTGATGAAGGCAATTCGGTAGTCTTGGGTAACAATCATATTATAGCTTGGAATCTGTGTGCTGTTTGAAATATAATACTCTCATATAGATTGAGTTGTTGGAGAGCCTTTTAAAGCAGGACTACTTCTAAGTTATTATTTATAGATTGAGATAGCATTTGGTTGTCATCAAGCTTATTATTGTAATATTGTAATACGTAAATAAGAAAGGGCCTCTTATGTTGTATTTATTTTCTGATGTTAGATACAAGACCAATTGGAACCATTGTGCTTCCTCATGGTTTCAGTTTTGTGGCATAAATCTACTGTTTTGTACTTTGCTTGTAGAAGGTTCTATGGCAACAGACACACTTTGTCTGAAATTTGATCTGTGGCAGTTGGAAACTTTACTATTTCCTTTATGTAGGTGTTCGAAAGAACGGTAGGTATTCGAAAGAAGAGTACTGGTTAAGAATTTTAGTTCGCCACTTTGTGAGTTAGTTATGTTTTGTAGTTTGACTTCAGTGCCAAAACATGTATTTTGTATGTTGTTTATTTGTCACAGAACTTCTTGTGCTATTTCAGGTAGTAGACTGTCATTGAGGTTTTGTAATCCTATAGCTGGATGTTTAGCCATGTACGAGAGCGTGCATGGTAGAAAGGTGTGGTGCTAACATTTTTATCTGATGGAAGGTGCTTTTCCAAAATCCTACTGAAATACAGCTTGAAGAATGTCCTTAGTGGATGTGCACTGCACAGTAGTCCATGCTTTGTAGAGTAATGCTTTCACTTTAACATACTGCTTTAGAAATTGTTGTTAACATTTCAAAGACTGTTGGTGCACATTGCATAGTGAGCTTGTTTAAGAAGGTTTTTGAATTAAAGTTTCTTTTTTTATAATAGTTTTTCCTACTATTTCTTTGCCTCTACCATATGCATTTATGGCAATTGGATTGGATTAATCTTTGCTATATGCTTCTTCATTGAATTATGGTTCTGTGCTAGTAGTGTGACACCATTCACCGGCACAAAGGTTGCAGAAGTTATCTACATTGACATTGCACATATTTTTAAGTTTTGTCATTTTTTTAATTGATTTTTTTAATGGTTTCATTTTGTTTAATACTACTATAAATAGTTTTTATTTTAGTCTGAATGTGTTGTCAAATATTTAATGATTGTTGTGGACTACGACAGAACCGTTTTTGCAAATTTTATATTTTGGAATTTTCTATTGGGCTACAATGACATTGGAGGATATGGTTTCCATGTTTGTTCCGTTTTGTTAGAGGGCTCATCTTCTGTTGAAATTGCATTAGAAGGTTGTTTGCCTTTGTTTAACGCAGGTGAAATATGATTTTGTTGGTGGCTGTACTTTGCAATAGGATGACTATTTCTTCTCTTGCTTGTATGTTTTCTATAAGCTGTTTAAGTGGAGTTTGAGTGTATGAATCTTGCTTGTTTTAACCTGCCTGTGTTTTTTGTTTTCTTCGCAGTTGAGTTTTAGTTGGTATTTTTTCTACCTGTTGCAGGAAATAAAGAATGTTTAGATTGAGTTCCAATAACGTGTGTGTGTATTGTAATGTTCTTATTTTTGTTAGTAATTGAGAAGAGATGGTTTTTCATAAGTTCATTTTTACTGATGGAGTTTAGGAGGACTGTAGTTTTTGGTATTGGTTACTTTGTCAGCACATTTTAGAGTAATGAATAGTGGGGGTTTACCTATCTGAGTGTGATTACTTTAGGACTTATTAGAAGTTATGGAAGCTGGATTACTAATGAGGTACTGATAGTTCGAGGTTTGCTGTACAGTGATGAGGAAGAGGGAGGTAATGATAACGTACAAAGATTACTAATAGGGTACTGAAATGAGGAAGAGGGAGGTGTAGTAACGTAACATATTTGTTGTTGGTAGTAGCATGTAAAAGAGAGGGTTGTGGGAATGATAGGCTACTCATAGGGTACTGAGAAGAGGAAGATGCAGGTGGGGGTTGTGTAATGTATTACTAATAGGGTGTTGGGATGAGGAAGAGAGAGTTTGAGTCTTGGAGTACTGTGATGAGGAAGAGGGAGGTAATGATAAGGTAGCAGATTACTAATAAGGTACTAGGATGAGGAAGAAAGAGTTGGGACTAATGTAACACATTAGTAGTTAGGTAGTGGCATCAGGAATTGGAAAGTTGTAGGAATGCCAGAGATGACTAATTGGGTACTGGGACAAGGAAGAGGGTGGCAGAGGTAATGCAACCGATTACTAATGGACTACTGGGATCAGGAAGAGGGGGGTGGGGCTAATGTAACTTATTAGTTGTGGGGTAGTTGCATGAGGAAGAGGGAAGTTATAGGAATACCAGAGATGACTAATGGGGTACTGAGATTGGGATGAAGAGGAGGGAGGCAAGGGTAATGCAAGAGATTACTATTGAACTACTGTGATGAGAAAGAGAGGTGGGAACAAGGAACAGCTTATGAATGGGGCAGTGGGACAAGGAAGACTGAGATGTGAAATGCAAAGTAGAATTATGCTAGGAAAACTATAATGGAATATACATTACATTAATATAGCCACTTTTGAGAAATTAAGGAAGTTGCTGTGTTGGATATATATGTTATTCTGCATTCATTCTGTTGTTCTGGAAATGTAAAATATAGAATACTGTTTTTATTTTGCATACCTGCATGCACAGAAATAAAGTTGTAAACAATCCTGCATTATCTCTTTTGGGGAAATGTAGGTGAGCAATCTTTTCTTTCAGTGAATTTCAGTTGGTCATCAATTACACCTGGTGGGAGAACTATAGCTTCTTATGAACTGGAGTAACAGTGGAATTAAACATAAGCTGGAAATGGTGGCATAACAGGAATTTGGAGTCATTGGCAATCCCAAATTTGCTGTGAAACATTGTCTCCCAATTTAGCTTTTCACTCATTTGCTGAACAGATGAAAGAAACATCTTTTCAAAGCTTTTTCCAGCGATTCTGAACTGCAAACAAGTGCGTCATCTGCTACCCGAAATGCTTTTTGCCTCAAGTGAGAATTTGAACCCTCACCCAGATGTTGATGGGCTGCTCTTGAGAACAGTTCCAAAGGACTTTCGTTTATCTGTAGCGGACAAGGGTGTGAGAGGGGCGAGTACATAGTTGTGCCAAGGAAAATGCCCCAAAGAAAATCTTTGACACCCTGAAAAATGCACTCTGTACCACTTCCTTTTTCCACGCATGACATCCTGATGACAGCAATCTGGGAATGATAGCAAAGGAAGAGAACACTTTTTAAAATGACTGGTTGACTCCCGACCGGCTTTGTAAAGTTGTAAGTACTGTGACGAATCCCGAGATGTTGTCACTTCCCCCCCAGTGGGAGCCCAATTCCATGAGGCCAGGGAGGTAGGCTGCTCCCTGATAGCCCCACTGGGGGTGGTAATCATCGGGAAGATTTCATGGGAAGAGACTTACCCTCTGGGGACAGGGGAGAACATCTTGGGAAAATGCAGTATTCTAACCCCCCACCCAGACAGCTCCAAAACCCACAAACCTCAGTATCATGTCCCAGACTTCCAAATGCGTTTGTAGGGCTAAAAATCAAACTGTTACTGAAGAGTAGGGACTACTACCTTTAGCAGAACTATGGTCCATCCAACGGGACTGACAGGAAGCCCCTCTTATCCCGTCGCATCCCTCACACTCTACCTCAGTGTTCTCTGTGTTTGCAGCATAATTTTGCCTCTTATCCTTCCACTAATCTTATTCTTGCTCATCTTCTTTTCCTCAGCAGGCAAAGGTCTGAATACCCCTGGCGGTGGCATTGGTACAGCTGAGCACTCTGATTCTCCAACAGTGGTGATCCGGCGTATTATAAAAGCATATTAACAGAGAATATTAACATAAAAGCACAAAACAAATTCATTGATAAAGTGAAACTGAAGAGAGGGTCCCTGTAATGACCCCCGTACAAGACATGCTGAAGAAGTACTGGGATGAAGGGGGAGGTGCATAACGATGAAGAGCTCCTGTGAGAACTTGACTGAGAATTCCAGTTATTTTTGCCCAATCACCATAAACAGGAAAGCAGGACGTACTATGTTGTCAAGCCATTCCTCAAGGAGCATTGAGCAGGGAAGTGGTGCAGCGCGAGAAGAGGCTGCAGGCCGGCATGTCTGTGGGAGGACGGAGACGTTCCCGAATCGTCTGATGTTAAACGACGTGCCTGAGAGCTGGCGAAGCAGTATTCTAGTACAGCGAAGGAAGCAGACCACGTGGAGAGGTGAAGACCCGAGTTCTGTGACGGGAAAGAGACTGAGGAGCTGCCGCCAAACAGAGGAACACCACAGAAGCCACAGGGAGCCCAAAGCGGGAAGTGGAACCCAAGACAGTCCTGAGCCCGCCAGAACAAGTACAGAAGGTGCAAGGTTTACCAGGCAGGCTGTTGGAAAACCTGCAGGGTCATGGCAAACCAGAGAGGACCTCAGAGACAATCGTTAGAACAGGGGCAAGAAGAGAAGCCCACACATAATGAGAGATACTAGGGGTAATACAGGGACCCACCAACCCAAAAAGGAGATCCCAAGATAAATATCAAAGTCATCTTCCTCATCCTAGTTGTCAAGAAGAGACAATTGATTATTCAAGAAGGGTCTAGGATTAACAAGGCTGTAGAAGTCTTTTTGTCCATGACCATACTTGGCAGGTTAGTGAACGACGTTTGTCCAATAAAGGGAGAAAGAGTGAAAGAGTCAGAAGGACTTGGTAACTCACCTTCTTTGTGACAATACCTGGAAGGACAGTGAACCAGGTCTGTCCATTGCATTAGAGAAAGACACGGATCTGGGACTTACAACAGAAGGAGTCAAGCGAGAGCGACCCTCTTCCGTGTGGCAGTATTTGGAAAGCCAGAAAACCAAATTAGCCATATTGGGGAAACCTAGGTCGAGAACCATACTGGTGTATGAATGGTTGGGAAAGCAAGAAAGTGAGAAACTAAGATCAGCAGGGGAAGGGAGTCATTTCCCCGGGGTAATGTGGAGAGTGAATTTACTGTGAAACCAAGATACCAGGAGAAGGGAGCCCTTCTCTTGGTAGTGCTAAATCTCTTGAAAAGAGCTGAGAAGCCTGGGTAAGGGAGTAATTCCCCAAGTTTTACGAAAAAAGGCCACTGTCAAGAAAAGTGAGTCATTTTATTGACTTCTAAGGAAGTTTAGTTTAGTTGAACACGGAAACCTTAGGCCCACTTCCTCCTTTGTGGGAAGCAACCTGCAGGCAACTTTGGCATTCTTCCCTGACTTGAGAAGAACACAGGAGGGACCCAGTCCTTCAAAGGAACCTGCATGGAACCCACATCATTCAGGCACGTCCAATTTGGCTGTGTTTTTCATGCATTTAAGTTAGTTCAAATTTGGCTGTGTTTTCATGCATTTAGATTAGTTCAAATTTGGCTGTGTTTTCATGCATTTAGCCTATTACAAATGTGGCTGTGTTTTCATGCATTTAGCTTAGTTCACATTTGGCCGTGTTTCCAGGCATTTAGCTTAGTTCAAATATGGCTGTGTTTTAATGCATTTAGCTTAGTTCAAATTTGGCCGTGTTTCCGGGCATTCAGCTTGTTTCAAATTTGGCTGTGTTTTCATGCAAACTTGTTGTGCAATTAGCGCTGCCCCCCCCTGCTTTATGCTTGTGATGTCTGTTTTGCCTGCTCTCCCCCTACCCCTCCTGCTTCTTCTCCTTCTCCTTCACTACACTCACCGTTTTCACAGTCTCTCTTCCTCTCCCTATCTTTCCCTCTCCTCCTCCCTCTTCGTCCCCTCCCTACAACTCATGTCAACTCTACGGCTACAGAAATGTTGTCAGGCCTAGTACGGTAGTTGCTTGTCTGTCTCATCTCCTACACCCCCCATCGGCCTATCCCTGTCATAGCTCTTACTTTATCCAAAATTGTCATCTGAGCTAGTACAATAGTAGCTGTTTGTCTTCCTCCCCCTCCCTCCTTGTTTGCGTTCTCCCCTTCCAGCACTACCTGAACTGTCATCAGGCCTAGTACGGTAGTCGCTTGTTCTGTTCCACTCCTCCTCCCTCTTCCCCGCCCTCCCCACACCTCGTGTCAACTCTTCGGCTCTACCAGAAATGTCGTCAGGTCTAGTATGGTAGTTGCTTGTCTGTTTCATCTCCTACCCCACAAATCCCTGCACCCCTCTCTCCTCCTTGTCTTGTCATAGCTCTTGCACTATCTGAAATGTCGCCAGGCCTAGTACGATAGTAATTTCACATTCTTAATGTCTCAAGGCCTTGTAGGAATGCCATTGTACTTTCCCTTGCTCCCTCCCTTGCCTTGAAGTGCTTCGAAACACATTGTGTATGGGCGCTACACAAATAAACTATCAATCAATCAAGAGAATTATTTATTTAAGTATTTAGAGAGCACCAGCAAACCCATAGACATCAAGGCGCATAATCAACACACACTTAAACATCACAAACAACGAAACAGACTAAAACAGGATGAACAAAAACCATAAAAATCAGACAGTAATCAGTAAACACATTTGAGTAGTATCGAGCCATAAAGGTCATAAAGCACCCTCCTACATCAATGCCACACTCATCCAGAAACCACCGGGCAGAGCCCTTAGTTCCAATTCCAGTATCTCCCTGATTAGCCCATGCTTGAGGATAAACAGAGCTGGAGGCTGGAGCTTCAGGGTCACCGCACCTACCATGTACAACACCCTCCCGATGAACATCAGAAATGAACAAGCATTCAGTGTATTTAAAAAAGTGTCAGAACATGGCTCTTCAACAAGTATGAGTGATATCTAATGTACCGTGCTTTTTAACCTCTTGACATTGTGTGCAACAAATGCTGTGATACCCCAGGGTTTGGGCGTTATATAAATGGTATGAATAAATAAATCACTTGAAAATATGAATCTTCAAGGCGCGTTTGAATAGTGAAATGGATTTAATTCCTCTTAAGTGAGGCAGAAGAGAGTTCCACAACATCGGTCCCATATGGTCAAAGACAAGTTTACCAGCTCACCCTAAATCGAAATCTTGGTTGGGCAGGTATTGTTCCAGCGCAGCGCTCTACAGACAGGGAGCCAAGCAACTCTGTCCTTATGATATGCTGAAGCTACCTTAAACAAGCACTTGTGGGTAATAGTAAGAATTCTAAATGGCACCCGCAATTCCACTGATAGCCAGCGAAGCTCACGACGTGCACTTGTCACATGATCCCTTCGAGCAAAGACCATAGATAACAAAAGCTGCCCCGTTCTGAATTGTCAGCAGCTTCACAAAGTTATCAGAGCTTGAGCCAGCCAAATGACTGCCACAATAATCAATCTTAGAGCAGATGATAGCTCTGGCAATGGTGGAGCAGCTGGCTTTATACAAAAAGGGCTGAATTTGACATAGCAATGTAAGATAGTAGGCACGGCTGGACACTGTACTATTGACATAAGGCCTTATGGAGAGATTTGAATCTAAATAGATTCCAATGTTTGTTTCTTTAGTTGCCACCTTGAAATGAATGTCTGCAACTTCAAAGCTTTGGTACTCATTTCCCAGTTCCTTCAGATGATTAGGCTTTTGAACTATGAACAGCTCAGTCCTATCATCATTGAGCTCAAGATAGTTATGAGCTATCAAGCTCTGAATTTTGGCAAAAATGTCATTGATGCGAACCGTATCTTCCCCATGATCATTCGACAGTTGAAACAAGACCTGGGCCCAGCAAGACATAAACATGCCTGGAGTTGCTTGTGTTTCTGTGCGGGGGAGACCTGGCCTAGCAGTTTGGGCAGGGCTTCTCCCATTGGTGGCAGTACCTGACTGATATGGCTGGACCCCTTTTTCAATGGCGCAGGCAGGCTAAAAACGGTGGTGTGGAAGGTGCCCAGAGTAATGCCAGTAGTTCAGATTAATTTGAAACCTTCCACCCATCACTTTTTTGGATTACGTTTGTCTTCCTATGTGATAGAGGTATACCCAGACGTGGGTCCCTTGCTCTCTGCGCCATAGGGAACTAAGCTGCACCTCACTGAAGAGGCCTAACAAGGCTGAAACATGTCTGAGGTTGCTTGTGTTTTCGTGCAGAGGGACCTGGCCTAGCAGTTCGGGCTGGGCTGCTCCCATTAGTGGCAGTACCAGACTGATTTGATTTTGGCTGGACCCCTTTTGCAATGGCACAGATGGGCTAAAAAACGGTGCTGTGGAAGGTTGCCAAGAGCAATGCCAGTGTTTCAGATTAATTTGAAACCTCTCACCAATCACTTTTTTGGTTTTGGAAACAGAACCTGGGTGTTATCGGCATAGTTTGTATAAAAAATGCCTCTGTCATCCAGCATGCCATGCAAAGGTCTGTAAAGATATTATATAACGTTGGAGAGTGGCAGGATCCGTGCAGCACCCCTCATTCCAGCACAACAGGTTTGGCAAAACTATCTTCAGAATAAACCTGGGAAATGCAACCAGTCAAACAAGAATTGACCCAGGCCGCTGCCTCTGGGGAAAAATTGACAGTAATCATGAGTCTGTCTGAAAACCGCTCATGGTCAACCGGATCGAAAGCAGCAGATAGATCAAGCACCATCAAAAGGGCAACCTCTCCAGCGTCCATCATCTTAAGCTTGCTGGACTTGAGATCTAAGAGTGCTACCTCTGTGCCATGTGCCCTCCTGAAACCTGATTGTCTTTGATCAAGAAGGCCCACCGGCTCAAGGTAGTGCTGCACTTGAATGTACGCTTCCCGATCCAAGATTTTCATCAGAAAGGGCACATTGGTGATTGGTCTGTAGGTTGTGGGCACAGCTGGATCAAGATAAGGATTTTTTTTAATCATTGTAATCTAGGCCTTTTGTATTGTAGAGGGAACAATTGCGACAGCAAGTGAGTTGTTAATAAATATAGTTAGACATCGAATCAGAGCAGAAGAGCATCCTTAACCACAACAGTGGGACAGATATCACCTTTACAAGTGGTAAGCTGCAAAGATATCAGAAACCTCCGTCTCAGATAGAAGCATGGATGCAAAAAGGAGGGTAACCCTTAGGAGATGGCAGGTGTGTCAGGGTAATACAAGGAAACTGTGCCTTTCTAGTAAGAATATTAGCCTTCAATTTTTGGACCTTATTTAGCAAGGCATTTTGAATCCCTGAGCAACATGCCTAATCTTGCGTCACTGTGGTTGCAGGCCACGCATTAGGTGATTCTAGGTCTTTCAGAACCTTAGAGAGTTCTGCAGTGTCAGATTTGCCCTTGAAATCTTTGTTGCAAAATGATCTTTTTGCGATGAAACAATTGTTTTCTTGTAAAAGCTTGCAGCAGCAATGTATGACTCTTTGCTCTTCCGAAAAGTCGATCAAACCAATGTCTATGGCAATTCCTTTTGCGTGTTCAAAGAGCAATACGTTCTAACGAAACCCACGAGTTGTATATCGGGGCAAACAATTAGCATTTTAGATTTCTCTGGAGCCAGTGTATTGACAGCACCTGAGAGTAAAGTGCCATAGTGACCAGCCATCTAATCTGCTGATGCCAGACTATTGAGGAGGGATGTATCTGTCTGTACCAAAGGAAGCATGGGCTCCTTTGCTAACCTACAGTGATTAAGCATGTGTACCATCTTCCTCTTATCCGGTGAATTACGGTGCATTTTATCAAAGGAGACTAAAAAGTAGTCTGACCAAAGGTATTGCTGTACATGCACATCACTAATATGTATTTTCAAATGGCCAACCGGACGGCCCTCTCTATGGACAGATTTTCTAACTGTGAGAACAAACCCTAAGCCAGAGAATGCCTGTCCAAGGGCGTCAGCATTGTGATCTGCAGGGTCCCCCAAGCCATAATTGATGTCTCCCACTAGTAGCATTTCAGTGTTCAGCTTCAATAGACACATTAAGGTGGATCTTAGTTGAGATTCGAAGCAAGGCAGCCACTGTGGTGGACGATAGAGAATATGTATATTATATGTGGTGACGGGATTGAGCAAAACCTTTAAATGTATAAAGTCACAACCTTCAGGATTGTCAATTTCTACTTCATGATTGTTATATCAACCTCTGAAGGTCAGGGCAACTCCTCCACCCTTACCACTGCTCCGGTCTTCAGAGAGAACAGAATAGCCTAGGGGAACAGCAATGGACAATGCTGGGCCAGCTGCAGCGTGTAACCAGGTCTCAGTAACTGCCATAGGATTGATATCATGCTAGAATATATGATCAGCTATTTCTGTAGCGACTGAGTGTTAGTTAAAACATATTTCCACCGACTTGTGGTGCTATCAGAGGATAACTCCTTGAGCGCCAAAGGCAGAGTTTCTACAGGAGGAAAAACATCACATCATTATTAGATCACAAAGGAGCGCAAAACGTGTGCAGTCGCATATGCTCAATAGGGTTTAAAACAGTATCTTATAAAGGAGTATCAACAGACACATAATCAGGATTCAAAGTGACATTCCTGATTAGACAAGAATCCGGACTTGATTTGGGAATACGTACAACTTTACGGGGATCAACTAAAGTATTCAGGTCGACTGAATTACCGTCAACAATGTCATATGCGACTCTGGGGAAGCCTAAGGACAAAGGAGGGTCTATTGACCCATCCTGCACAGGCGGATCATTTTTGATCAGATGGAAGAGAGCCTGGCTGGTGGTCCAGAATAGCATCTCATAAACTTAGTTCAGAGTCTTGTTGGCTTGTAGTGCCGACATGGCAAGAGTCCATCACGACGGACACCACAGACACCACATGCTCAGCCGGCAAATTATCAGGTACAGTAGTGCAGTAACTACCTCAGAGGCATTCGAAATATCACAAGCCTTAGATGCGTTATACACCTGCAGGCTATTCTGACAGAGATTGGTAAGAGTCCCGTTGCGCTCTATGAAGCGCTGCCAACAAAACGAACTCAGATTCAAGACCCATCCTTGTACAGAGAAGAGCCGCAGCAAGAAGGTAGCGCAAACAGGTGCGCACCTACCAAGCACTAGTGTAGCAGTAGAGGTGTCGAATAAAGCAGCCGGACGCAACACATCCAACACCCCCGTACACGAACCATCAAAAACCAGTGCTCACGCGCCTGCCAAAATAAGAAATAAGAGAGACGTTTCAAAGCCCAAGGCGCTCTGGGAAATGTAGTTCAATCAGATACTAAGTGGCCAAATGCTAAGTAAGAGGATCAGCAGGATGAGACAGATCAATGGCTACCCTATTCAGAACTACAAAATTACACAAATCAGTATAACAGTAGAGCAGGTGAAACAAATACCAACAGAATCAAATAGAAACAAATGCAAACAACTAGAATTCTGTCAAGAATCACAGCGCCACTACACAGCACAATTGACAAATAGCCTTCATAAAAGCAGTTTAAAACAGGGTCACTAGCAAATAGTTAGCCTTCATACAGAAGTTTAAACAGTGTCACAATAACTCGGAGAACAGCATCAACTCGGGAGGACAGCTCAGGGGCAACGTGCTCGCCTTGGAGGCAATACGACACGGAGCAACACAGGTTCGATCCCCGGATCCGTGCTGAGAAACCTCTGGGTATTAAGCGCGTTATAATTAACCTATCATATCCTATCGTAAACAATACAAAATGGTAATTGTTGTAATTTTAATACAAAATAGACAAGGAAGGCAATCAGAAACGGAAAAGTCCAGCCACCAAAATACATTTCACCTCGAATATCAAAAGGCAGACCTCCAATTCTTAGAACGCCGCCACTCCAAACAGCAATAATTGGGTTTCCAGCAGCGCACACGCAGCAAAGACGCATAAACATGCTAGCGCGGCACCTGTGCAAGCCTTTTATGCTCACAGTGAGGAGGACGAAGAAACATTGCAAAGCCATGAAGTCCAAGTGGACCCCAGATACGCGATGCCTGTTGCACAACATATTAACTTTTAATCCAAGAAGAAGTTGAGCCTGCCTGAGACGGCAAGACAGATACAGACCTCTGTTTGAACCATCTGACGCTTCATTCTACCGGCTGCGTTGCCCTATGGGAAGCCGTTCAGGTGAAAATTACATCTTTCAGAAAGTGACATATTGAAATGAATACAACATGCAATGAAATGAGTAATGCATACATTGAGATCACTATAATATGTATCCTGTTGGGTGTCTTGACCCACGTGCAAGTAACCATGCTACAACATTTGGTGCTGTGGGCTTAGAAAAGTCAAGATGGCGGAAAACCCACATGTGCGCCGAAATCCAGGAAAGCTGCGCAGTTTGTGCGCACACCAAAATGGTTGCCTCACTTGCCACCCACCAGTGCGAGAATGAAAGGCCGGGTTGCCATGAGGGAAATGGGTTGCCAAAGGAAAAACAGTAGCGCCGGTTAGCTTCAAAGCGCTTTAAAACCACCATTGGACTACCCGCACAGTAGTCTGAAACCATTGGGAATGGCAATGCTGATTGCCAAATGCAACTAGAATTGTGGGGAATTCATTCTTAAATCCCAAAAATGGGTGCAGTACCAGTACTCACCACTATCCAAAAGCCGGCAATTTAAAACAACACCAGATTTTACTTTTTTGTGTAAAAATGAATGAACCCAAAGCAGGCCAAAGAAAGACTTACTGAGAGGTGGATACAATGTAAAGTGATATTCTGAAGTGACTTGAAGGTTTATAACAAGACTGGCTGAGCTGTGGATTGCAGCAGTTTAAGTTGCACTGGATTTAAAGACACTAAAATCGAAAATGTTTAGATTAAATGAGTGACCTATGTTTGGTGTCACATGCCTTTGTAACTGTTGAAATGTCATAGTTTTGCACTTAGAATCAGCATTCTAGCTGCATGTGTAAAATTGCAAGTTAAGTTAAAAAGCAACAAAAAAACATGACAGTTAGCTGAAAGTCTGGCTTAAGGAACTGAATTCTGCCTGGCAACTACCCCCATCAGGAGTGAAACTTGAGTCACAGCTGTGTTCCCAGGCCTAGCTGCCCTTTTGCTGCTCACACTAAGGATATGCCATCTATCTGATAATTGAATTACCTGTGCTCTACAGGAGCTCTGAACAAAGCCCTGTCCTGGCTCAGGCAAAGGTTTTATTGGCAGGAGTCGTAAATGGTCGTAAAAAGTGGCTTCCTCCTGAGGAAAGGGGAGGAGCACTGCCTGTGAGAGCAAGCTGGCTTGGCAGAACTGGAAAAACCAGAAATTCAACCTTGTGCTGAGGGTAAACCACACCCCTTTGGAGCCAGAACATAACTTTAAAAAGATGAATAACTCATAGAGCGGACATGTGAAAATTTTATAAATGATACCATAATTCTTGTGATTTTTCTGCCCACAGTTTAAGAGGTTTTTAGAACCGGTGGTATGTTCAGGGGGGTGTCAGCGGAAAAGTGGATATAACTCTAAATGTATGCATGTTAAAAATCTGAAACTTCATCAGTTAATGTCCATACTCCCTGCGCACATGTATGTAAAGTTGGGTCAATGTCAGAAATTGAAAAAATCAATTAAAAAGTGAAATATGTGCCATTTCTGAATGCAAGCTCCCAGGAAGAGCAGAGTTTGAACAGGGGATACCTCCTGTAATGCATGATGGGTGCATATGATTTTAAAACAATATGTACCTCTGCAAATATGTATTTGTTTCAAATCTAGATTTGTGTGTAAGTTGACAGGAGGAGTGGACTTTCTGCAGGCTGTAAAATGACATCACTCTGACCCAACCTAGCTCCCCCAATCAAATGATAAATGGAAGTTTGACCAATTAGAAGCTGAGAGAGAGGTAGGGTCAGTGATGCTAGAACACACCCACATTCTAAACACATAAAAGCAGACAGACAGGACAGATAGGGACCTTCAATTCCATCTGCAGCGGGACGCTCTGCCGGAAAAATCCATACTTACCTCCATCAATCTTCAAAGAGCCAACACTTAGACTCCAAGATAAACAGAGACTTCAGAACCTTAACCAAAAAGGCCACTGCCAGCAAGAGTATTTGTCAGCAGGCCTCAAAATATTTTTGCAACTGAACTCTTCAGACAGCCGGGCGAGCCGTCTGAATTTTGCCAAGAACTTTTGCAAGAACCCGGTGACAGAAATATCCAAAGAGAAGGCAGGACCCGACCCAGAGAACCGGTGCCTAGCAGAGACCAGGCCATTGTATCCAGAGTGCTGACCCCGATGCTGTGAGCAGTTCCAGAGGCCAGGCGCTGTGAGCAGAACCCGGGAAGACCTGACCAGACTGAAGTCCGTGACCAAGTCGCTTTCCGGTTCAAAATCTCTTGTGAGCACTCAGCAAAACTCAGAACACCTCTCTCTCTTAGTTAAAATCATATAATTCAATCTATTTAACCTAAGTAGAACTGCCTCCTAGCTGTCACCTGTCATTCTAGCTGCAAAATTTGTCACTTGTCAATTTGAGCTTTTAAAATTTGCAAAACCAAAAACGACCTCTATTAAATCGGTCATAACTCTGTAACCGTTTGGGTTAGAGACTTGCAGTAACTTTCCTTAGAAAGCTTAGAATCGTGGCTTTCCTACGAACCTAGAACCGCATTCCTACCCCCTATAGTTGTACCGAAATCGCGGAACACGCATTCGCGAATTTTACCGCGATTTGCAAATTTCTTCACATGTAAAAACTGCTGCTGCTTGCCTTCCATTTGCCAGAAATTTGTTTAACCTGCTAATCATTCCTGAATCATTGCTAGTGTGAGCCTGGACTAATATTAACTAGATACCAATCACCCTGAACCTCTGAAAGGCAATTAAAAGTATTTTAGCATACTTTTCAATTCATTGCCAGCACATATCAAAGCAATTTGGGCCTGTGTTTTCAAACTTATGTAGTCTAAGTTTGCTGGATTGAACTGAATTACAGTTGATTGCATTTCTGAGAACTGTGTGCTTCCTTCCATTTCCTTGCCTTGCATCAAGGGGGGAAGGGGATTGCCAGAGAAAAGTGATTACATTGTTTTGCTGAAATCATATCAAGTTGTTTTCTATACTGCATTTCATTCATTCAACCTTGCATTTCCTTGAACCTTATAAAGCATTCTCTACCACATTATACTTCTGTACCTATTTACCAGTGTGCTACCTTATCCATTTCATGTCAACTCCTTATTGACTATAGAGAAGCGTGTTAGTGCCAGATTCTCCGTTGTTAATCTTTATCATATCAGATTAAGTGTGCTAGTCAATTATTAATTTATTATAAAGTGTGATATATATATATATTTTAATTTATCAAATAAACCTTTTAAACTTGCAAAACAGAACTACTTCTTGGCTCAGTGGCTCAGTGGGGTCAGGGGGATTCCAAGAGAGGGGTGTTATATAGGGGTAGTCATCCAGAACGCATGAACTGGACCTAAAGATATATCAATAAGGGTTTTCATTCAGTATTATAGACTAGGCGCTGTAGTGTTGAATTGAATCCTCTTACAAATTGGGGGCTCGAGCCGAGACGTTGGGTTAGATTTACCATTTGTGCAGCTTAATACAGTGTGCAAACTGACGGGATACATACATCCGGTCGGATCACCACGCTGCATTACGCTGTGAAGCATTCCTCAAAAGGGACGCTCCAAGAAAAGTTCTGTTCTGCAAAAATAAAATACAAACTTCTGTAAGTCAGGACAGAGACCAATCTCTAGAATGACGACCTTAGTAGACATGAAAATAGCCAGAGAGCACCTCTTGCATAAGCTATTTGTGAGAGGTGAATGGACCGAACAGGGCCAGGATGTGTGGTTGCAGGCCATCACACAACAGGTCACGGAAACAGGGTCAGATATATATAGAGATCAGGGTCCCTTACATGTGGCCCTGAGTGAACTATATATGGCTCCTAAAGCAAAAGAGGAACACAATAAGATTGCCAGGATAGCAGCATACCTGTACCTATATATGGGAGACATGCAGGATAGATGTGCTGAAAGCCAAAATCTGGCAAATAGGCAACAGATGGCATTACAGAAGGCCCAATCTGATCTGGACTCTTCTGAGCAGAGGCTGCAGAGGAGCCAGGAGGCAGAAAATGATAGTAGGCAATATATCATTAAAATAAAAGAGGATATGGGCATCCTACAACAGGAAAAGACAGACCAGGATACCCGATTTCTGGCCCTGCAGAAGGAGCACCAAGACAGTTTGGACTCCTTACTGCAGAACCAGAAAAAGCTGGAGCAACAGATCAATTTCAACAGGGCATGCACAGAGCAGGTAGCCACCCTGCAAATCCAACTAGACAGAGAGAAAGAGGAGAGCAATAAACTGATTCTGAAAGACCTGGATACCCAGGCAGAGTTTGATGAGGAGCGCCAAAAAGCTGGTGCCCTTCAACGGCAAAGGGACGACCTGGTGGCACAAATGCAGGCTCTTAGTCAGGAAAGAGACGCCATAGGCCAGGAAGTCTGCCACTTAAAAAAGGAAATTGAAGAAAATCACCTGGCCCTCCAGGGGCTGGCTGATCTCCAAAAAGAAAACCAGAACTTGGTAGAGCACACCAGAAGGGTGGAAGATGCTCTAGCAAGAAAGGAGCAGGCCAATAGGGACATTGCCCAGGAGGTAAACCTCCTGCAGCAAAGACTGGCCCAGTTCTCCAGGACCAACCAGGAAGCACAGAGGGAGAATGAGGCCCTCTGTCAACACAATGATAGGCTCCAGCAACAGGTAGCGATGCAGGAGAAACTGATAGAGTCGAGTAAGGCCTTAACAGAGGAACTGAAGGCACAAATGCAGGCTCTTGCATTGCAACAGGGAGCAGGGGCGGATAGAGATGAGGTTCGCTGGGAAATGGAAACTCCGGAGCATAACCTCAGGAGCCCTAGTACCAGAGGCCCTCATACCTCTCAGTCCCTGGACTCTGCCACCCCCATGTCCCCTGGTGCACATGAGCACAGGGCCACAGGGATGGCAGATTACTATCCAGCTAAAAGTATGGGGCTCATAGGCCAGTACCACTCAGGAATGGAGGGGTGGGCATCCGGGTATGGGCACCCAAGTACAGTACAGTTCAGTGGGGAACCCCAGGAGAGTAGGCCCATTAAGGGCATCCTGAAAACCTCTGCCCAGTTAGGTCAGTGGAGGGGGTACCCATCAAATCCTGGCAGCAAGGAGGAATCTGAAGACTCCTCTGAACTGCGCAGGACACAGGAGACCAGGTCCCCACATTCTGCCAGCCATTCCCAGGCTCGCAGAATCCGGGAAAACCTGGAAGATCAGACGGGAACCTCTGGGAGAAGTGCCTCTGAGTCCGAGGATGAATGGACAAGGGTTACCCGAACCAAAAAGGCCAATAAGGCAAAAAGGGCCTTGCTTAAGGACCCCTTAAAGCAGATTAAGGCGATCAGGAGCGTCATCACGCCTTACCATAAGAACGCTAAGTATTCTGTTTGGGAGCACTTAGAGTTGTTTGAACAAATGATGGAGACTTTCCATTTGAAGGACAGCCAAAGCTGTATTCAATATGTAAAGTGGACATTCTCCCCGGAATACTCCAGTTTCTTTGCGGGGCTGGAGGACCAAAATCATTTAAGATGGTCCACATATAAGGTGGCCATCCTGAAACATTTTTCTGTTCACAGAAATCCTCAAGAGGCTCGCAAGGCAGCCTACAATTTGCAATGTGGGGAGGATCAGGCCCCACAAGGATTTGTGCAGGAGTTAAAGCGTGCTTTTGCACAGACCACAAGAAGGGTGCGCACAGATAGTAGAGAGTTCATAAATACGTTTTTCCATGCCTTGCCCAAATACATCCTGACCCAGCTCGTGAGGGATTTTCACGAGAAAAGATCCTTAGATTGGGTCATTGAACAGGCTACCCGGATCTATGAGGTGCAGAAACCGGTAGATAGCAAAAGTAATGCCCAGAAAAACCCCAAAGCCAACAGCACCCCTGCTGCTGCCAAGGTGGCAGAGGTAAAGGTTACCCCGTTTTGGATTTGGAGATGGGGGGGGGGCCTAAAAACCTACCTGCACCTAATAATGCTAGGCCCAGGAGGTCCTCGGGTCAGTCGCAGACAGGGAGCCAAGGAGGCAGCCCCACAAATGGGGTCCCTCGCTCTCCTGATTATATAAGTCCCCGTTACAAGGGAAATCGACCCATCCTGGGTTATGTGTGGACTCCTCCAGCCCAAGGGGGGGATCCAGCCAAGCACCTAACCCAGGGAACTTCCCTCCAAACTTCCCACAGGAGGGCAGAAATTTACCAAACCCTGGGCAGAACTTTTTCCCCAGATATCCACCCGACTTTCAGCCCCAAAACCATCCATCCTTCTTTCCCCAATTCCCTGAGCCCAGACCACTGAATCCGGGAGAGGGGAGGCCAAGGGTGGAGGGGTATCCAAATCTTCCCAACCCGGGGTATTACCAGAGGAGGGACAGCTACCCTTCCCGGGATCAGCCCAGGGGAGAAAACAGGGCCCCGTATCAGCCTGAGCGGGTTTCCCAGTTAGAGCGCCAGGTTCAAAACATGGCGCGGGATCTGGGTCACATACTGAGGGCTCAGCAGAACCCTCAGATGGGCGTGCTGGCGCAGAACGCACCCAACTCTGGACCTGGTGCTCCAGAACAATGACGGGGGCAGCACCCCGATAACTCAACGGTTCCCAGGGAGGAGGCACAAAGGGAAGGGGGGTGTAAAGCCTTGGAGGAAGCTTCCTTCCTCACTTGTAAACAGCCCCTGGAAACCCAGGAACCGGAAACAAAATCTCTTGCCCCTGAAAGTCTGCCTCCTAAGGAGCAGAGGGGGGGTAGGAGAAAGAAAAGACCCAAACAGACTCAGTTTGAGGAGGAGGTACAGATCTTCCAATTTGAGGGAGAGGGATCCTCAGAGGATCCTGGGGAAAGGATCTTCTCCTTCAGAGAGGGGGGAACTCCTCCCAAAGAAAAATGGGTCCCTAGGGATGCAAATCCAGACTGGGGAGATGTGGAGACTGAGCTACCGCCGCCCACCATCTCATCCCAGAACCAACCGCAAGAAAATCCCCTGGTTCAAACCCATCCTGGTGACTGCCTCCAAAAAGGGGGGGGCGGCCCAGAACCAGAGCCAGGGGAACCCACAATGGCTCTGATCTCCAGTTGCCAAATTTTTCTTTCAGATTCCCAAGGCTCTCCACAAGATTCTGCCCAAATCTCTTCGCTAGCGATGTCCAAAACCAGAAAATTAGCCCACCAGTTGTCCAAAAATGTACATTATCTGTGCCCCCTTGAGGAGAAGGAGGGAAGATATTATGCCCCGGTACAAGTACAGGGGCAGGGTACAATCTTGGCACTGGTGGACACTGGATCTCAAGCTACCCTTCTGTCCAGAAGGGCCTTTGATGAACTGAATGCAGGAAGGGGAGGGAATTACCAAATTCCCCTCACCTCACTTCCTGGACAACTCCAGAACTTTGACGGGAAGGAAATTCCCGTTGAGGGGACGGCAGACTTGGACATTAAAATTGGGCGACATAAGTTGAAACACCCGGTCATAGTTGTGACCCCAGAGGGCACCCCTTGTTTACTAGGGAATGACCTCCTGAGAAGGTTGTCACCCCTAATAGATTGCGTAAACAAGGTCCTCTGGACCCAGACTAGCCGAGCAATAAAATTAAAACAGAGTGTTAACCATGTTAGTTTAAACGGCACCTGCCACATGGTTGAACAAAAATCTGACCAAGTAGAATTTCACTTCCAGAACAACCAGATTCCAGACGTGACAGTAATAGAAGTAGGACAACAGACTGGTGATGGGGGGTCCTCTCTATTTCTGAAAATCAACCTTCCTTCCAGTTTAAGGTGGTATTCCATACTGGAAGGAAACACTCTGAAATTCTTTACAAATCCACAATCAGAAACTCCCACTCCTATAGTCCAGAAAGATGTGAAATCAGCTCAGAGCCTGGCTGATATTCAGCAAATTGGAGAGCAGTTGTTCATCCCGGTTCAGTTAAATGATGGGAAGGACTCTGTTCTCGCTCGAGTGTGTGTGAACAACGGTAAGAGCTTCATCAGCGAAGCCATGTTTCGCCAACTCCCAAAAGATCCAGCCATTCCCACCTTCAAACTGATAGACAAGTGGGAAATGGACCTGGAAGCACCTAATTCCAAACATCTCCTGCCAAGCAGGTGTATGCTCAAAATCTCCATTGGCAACAAGAGCATAGTCCACAATTGTTGGGTCGTGCGAGACGTCCCTGCCGCCTTTTACTTAGGCAGTGACATTCTC
The DNA here is from genome assembly GCF_040938575.1 of Ambystoma mexicanum. Classification (NCBI taxonomy): domain Eukaryota; kingdom Metazoa; phylum Chordata; class Amphibia; order Caudata; family Ambystomatidae; genus Ambystoma; species Ambystoma mexicanum. The sequence goes on along the minus strand of NC_090925.1, from coordinate 611,074,145 downwards.
AATCGCTTTGCCATTAGTTTGGACCTAATAAACTTCAAAGCTTGGTCCCGATTAGCGGATAATCCCATGGGCTTTGTTGATCCAGAAAAAGCATTTAGGTCAGCTCAATTGCTACCTTATGCAGTTGAAATTCAGGTTAAAGAGGAAGTCACCATCCCAGAAAGGACCCGACAATTCTCCCTGGAAGTGAAAGTTAAAAGGGGACAAGAGTTGAAAAACCCTGATGCTTACATACATCTAAATGCTTCTCTCCAACAGCAAGGGTTGGGGGTAAACCCAACTCCATTAGTCAACATAGAACATGACACCATTCCAATAGAGGTGGATAACAGCGACTTAAAGAGTATTACTCTAGCCGCAGGCACCATTATTGGAATGGCGGTTGATGACCGACATTTCTCCATTGATCTTAGAAATGAACTGTTAGGACCAATCCCCAAGGACTGTTTTGACAGTGACAGTGAGGACAATACAACACCAGACAGGATTTTTACCCGGCATGGGGGGAACTTCCTGGTGTACACTTCCTGCCCTTATGGTAAGGAAGATGTGACTTGTGAATTCAGGAGGGATGAGGTGATTTTCCAGGTTCATGAAGGCTGCCTTGCCCACCTGAAGCCTCCGGTCCAAATCAGCACTCTGACCAGGGACTTCTCCACCCAGCTGGAGGAGGCCGCGGAGATAGCCAAACCAGAAGTCTTTCCAGGCTTCAGGCAGATGGTGGAAGAGAGAGTCAACCTAGCTGATGCCTGTGTGACTCTGGAACAAAAGCAAAAGTTGAAACAAGTTTTCTTGGATTTCCAAGATCTCTTTGCGGTAGACTCATATGACTGTGGTCGCACTGACATCCACACAACAACAATCCCCACGGACCCTGGCATGACTCCAGTGTTTGTGAAGCAATATCGTTTGCCTCTCGCATCCATGGAGTCCCTTACTGAAATAATTAAGAACCTTGAGTCCAGGGGAATAATCCGTCCAGTCCACAGCACCTTCAATAATCCGGTGCTGGGAATATTGAAGCCAAACGGCCAGTGGAGACTCTGCGCCGACCTCAGGGAGCTCAACAAACGGGTCCATACTTCCCGATGGCCTCTGCCCTACATTGACCAAGGGCTGGCCCAGATCCAGGGGTCACAGGTATTCACAGCAATAGACCTGACCAATGGATACTGGACTGTGCCTGTCAGTAGGGAGGACCAATACAAGCTGGCTTTTACCTTTGGGGGCCAGCAGTACACATGGACCCGGACTCCCTTCGGATACCTCAACTCCGGTAATGAGTTCAATATTTTCCTACATAAGGCCATGCCCGACCTGGGTGCGAGGGGTAACCTGGCTTATGTAGATGATGTCCTCATCAAAAGCTCAACTGTTGAGGAACACATAGCGGAGATCCGTTATGTTCTGACACAGTTGAGGGCTGCCGGAGCAAAACTTTCCTTTCAGAAAGCACAGTGGTGTAGAACCCGTGTTAATTTCTTGGGGCATGAGATTACTCCTCAGGGTCTCTGTCCCCAGGAAAAGAAAGTGGAAGCACTCCAGAAACTGAAAGACCCCACAACTCTGCGGGAACTAAGGAGCCTCCTTGGACTGACTAATTACAGCAGAAAGTTCATTGAGGGCTACGCAGAGATCACCAGACCCCTGATTCATCTCCTGAAGGGGGGGTCAAGTGGGAATGGGGTCCAGAACAAGCCGAGGCAGTAAAACAACTCAAAAGAAGCCTCTCACAAGCGCCTTGCCTAGCTTACCCGGTCAGAAACAAGGAGTTCTTCCTGGAGACAGGGTTCTCTAATACGTGCTTGACGGCAGTATTATATCAAAAGCATGACAAGGTCAATAAAGTAATCTCCTATGCGAGCAAAACTTTATCCTCTGTGGAGGAAACATTCAACGATTGTGAGAAGGCACTCCTGGCAACGGTGTGGGCATTGAAGAATTACCGCCCGTTTATCCAGGGGGAACACATCATAGTGGAGACTCCACACCAGCCTCTGCAATATCTCCAAAGTGACAGAATCCGGGCCGGAAATGTGAGTAATTCCCGAATTACTTCCTGGATTCTGTCAATGCAAGGCTTTCCTGTGGAGGTCAGATATGGCCAAAACAAGAAGAGTCCCCTCGCGCAAGGTCTGGCTGACTTGCATGATTGTGCCAGAGAAAACTGTCTCGAGGACGAAAGTCTAAAAATAAAGGACAACATGGAGGCATACCTTAATTCCCCCCACAAAGTTTTGAAGAAGACAAGTGTGAGGGAATGCCCACTGTGTATGTGGATGGATGCTCTTACCATGTTGACAACGACGGGGAGAAAGAACTAGTGGCCGGCGTAGGGAATGCATGGGTGAATGAGTCCCCAGAACCCTCCGCTGGATACAAAATTGGTCCCCGAAGTAGTCAGGTGGCAGAATTGATGGCTGTGCATCAGGCCATCCTCACTGCTGTCCAGCATCAACTCCGCGAACTGGTCATAATCACAGATTCGGATTATGTACGGAACGGGTTCGTGGAGCACCTGGTTAATTGGAAAACCAGAGGCATGTTATGTGCTAACAACAAACCCTTGAAACATGGGAAGTTGATCCAAAACATTGATGATCTGGTCACATCGAATGAGATGACCATCTATTGGAAAAAGATCAAGGGTCATTCCAAAGTAGAGGGACCAGACAAACTGGAAATGACTTAGCTGATCAGCTGGCCAAAACCGGGGCCATCCAAGGGGATCTAATTGAGATTGAGTCCCTGTTGGGGGAAATCCAGGTCACTGCTATCACTAGGTCCCAGACAAATGCTCACAACGACCTTTCAATTGCACAATGGAGTAAGGAGACCCCTGATGCTGATTTGATTACAGCTCAGAAGGGGGATCCAATTATTGGTAAATTTTACCAGCACCTTGAGGACCCTGAGAACTTTCCCCTGACGGATACCGATTACATTGGGAAAGAGGACCTAAGAGTGTTGATGAAATGTCCAAAAATGTTCCGAATCCAAGACGGTTTGCTGGTAAGGAAATCCAAAGCTGGCCACGATCAGTGGGTGGTTCCTACCTCATTCCGAAGCCTGATGTTAAGTCACGCCCATGATGCGGCCACTGCCGGTCATAGGGGGTTTCACACAACACTGGAAATCTTAAGAGAGGTTGCATACTGGCCACACATGGGGCAGGACCTCGACCAATACTTGAAGGGGTGTCTTGTGTGTGCACAATTTCAGCCATCATCCCTCACGCACCGTGCGCCTCTCCAAAAGAGGGGGATGACACTGCCATGGTCAGATTTACAAATCGACTTTGTAGGCCCTGTGATTCGCTCGGCTAGGGGGAATAAGTACATGTTGACTGTGACATGCTTGTTCACCAAGTGGGTGGAATGTCTCCCAGCCCCAAACTGCAAGGCAGAAACGGCAGCTGCCTTGATGATTAACCACATCTTTTCCCGTTTTGGTCTACCTCAAAGGATTGAGTCAGACAGAGGTAGCCACTTCACCAGTGAAGTAATGACAAAGATGTGGGAGATACTGGGGGTCAAGAGAAAGCTGCATATTGCTTATAGACCAGCTTCTTCTGGGGCAGTAGAGAGATATAACCGGACAATTGTGAGCATATTAAAGAAGTTTGTGGCAGATTCTGGGCCAAGTTGGGATATCCGATTACCTCTGGTCCTAATGGCTATCAGATCTACCCCTTCATCTGCAACCAAAATGTCACCATTTGAGTTGATGACTGGGCGCAAGATGGTGCTTCCTCAGCATTTGCTCTACAGGACCCAAGAGCAGACACTGATAAATGCCTCCACTACTCATGAGTATGTAGAGAATTTAAGGAAACACCTCCAACATGCTTTTGCTTATGCTCAGCGGAATCTAGAAAGATCAGCTGATAGCATGAAGACCCATTATGACCTGAAAACTTCCAGGAAGGAATATCAGGTGGGAGACCGGGTCTATCTATACAACTTCCAAAGGAACCAGGCCAAGCAGCGCAAATGTTTGCCTACATGGAAGGGACCATTTGAGATCGTCGACAAGATCTCCCCTGTGGCCTACAAGATCCGCATCCCCAAAGGCGGTTCGGCAGAGGGGGAAGACAAGTGGGTCCACATAAACCAGCTGAAATGTTGCCATCCCAGGCACGCTCTGCAACAACTGGAGGAATCCTCTGGAATCCTAGCGGGTACTGTCTCAGACTAATTCAGTTCCAATCATAAAACATACCACATCTACTCTCTAAAATATTGTGATTTGCATGAAACTATCTCTTAGTTATACTGTTTTTTTTTCAAAATAAGAATGTAATGTTTCGTTATGATGAAATGCATATGCTGCCCCACTATCTCAACAGTGGTGGAAAAACGTCTATGAGTAGGTATTGCCGCTCTTCCTTTGTCGTCCTAGGAGAAAGAAAACCTGGAGACGGGCCAAGGAGGGCGATCCGGAGACCGGGAACGAAGACCCAATGGGCCCAGCGTACCGCCCAATATTCCCATCAGGACCGACGAGGCGAACCCATCGATCAGTACCGGATGGAGGAAAAGATGCTGAACTATGCCATCTACCGGAAGAAGATTATGCGGACAGACCGGTGCGTGGGTCAAAACCCTTGTGCACCCGACTCCCCATCGACTCAAATTCAAAGTGCAGTCGCGTGGGGGGGCTTGTTGGGTGTCTTGACCCACATGCAAGTAACCATGCTACAACATTTGGTGCTGTGGGCTTAGAAAAGTCAAGATGGCGGAAAACCCACATGTGCGCCGAAATCCAGGAAAGCTGCGCAGTTTGTGCGCACACCAAAATGGTTGCCTCACTTGCCACCCACCAGTGCGAGAATGAAAGGCCGGGTTGCCATGAGGGAAATGGGTTGCCAAAGGAAAAACAGTAGCGCCGGTTAGCTTCAAAGCGCTTTAAAACCACCATTGGACTACCCGCACAGTAGTCTGAAACCATTGGGAATGGCAATGCTGATTGCCAAATGCAACTAGAATTGTGGGGAATTCATTCTTAAATCCCAAAAATGGGTGCAGTACCAGTACTCACCACTATCCAAAAGCCGGCAATTTAAAACAACACCAGATTTTACTTTTTTGTGTAAAAATGAATGAACCCAAAGCAGGCCAAAGAAAGACTTACTGAGAGGTGGATACAATGTAAAGTGATATTCTGAAGTGACTTGAAGGTTTATAACAAGACTGGCTGAGCTGTGGATTGCAGCAGTTTAAGTTGCACTGGATTTAAAGACACTAAAATCGAAAATGTTTAGATTAAATGAGTGACCTATGTTTGGTGTCACATGCCTTTGTAACTGTTGAAATGTCATAGTTTTGCACTTAGAATCAGCATTCTAGCTGCATGTGTAAAATTGCAAGTTAAGTTAAAAAGCAACAAAAAAACATGACAGTTAGCTGAAAGTCTGGCTTAAGGAACTGAATTCTGCCTGGCAACTACCCCCATCAGGAGTGAAACTTGAGTCACAGCTGTGTTCCCAGGCCTAGCTGCCCTTTTGCTGCTCACACTAAGGATATGCCATCTATCTGATAATTGAATTACCTGTGCTCTACAGGAGCTCTGAACAAAGCCCTGTCCTGGCTCAGGCAAAGGTTTTATTGGCAGGAGTCGTAAATGGTCGTAAAAAGTGGCTTCCTCCTGAGGAAAGGGGAGGAGCACTGCCTGTGAGAGCAAGCTGGCTTGGCAGAACTGGAAAAACCAGAAATTCAACCTTGTGCTGAGGGTAAACCACACCCCTTTGGAGCCAGAACATAACTTTAAAAAGATGAATAACTCATAGAGCGGACATGTGAAAATTTTATAAATGATACCATAATTCTTGTGATTTTTCTGCCCACAGTTTAAGAGGTTTTTAGAACCGGTGGTATGTTCAGGGGGGTGTCAGCGGAAAAGTGGATATAACTCTAAATGTATGCATGTTAAAAATCTGAAACTTCATCAGTTAATGTCCATACTCCCTGCGCACATGTATGTAAAGTTGGGTCAATGCCAGAAATTGAAAAATCAATTAAAAAGTGAAATATGTGCCATTTCTGAATGCAAGCTCCCAGGAAGAGCAGAGTTTGAACAGGGGATACCTCCTGTAATGCATGATGGGTGCATATGATTTTAAAACAATATGTACCTCTGCAAATATGTATTTGTTTCAAATCTAGATTTGTGTGTAAGTTGACAGGAGGAGTGGACTTTCTGCAGGCTGTAAAATGACATCACTCTGACCCAACCTAGCTCCCCCAATCAAATGATAAATGGAAGTTTGACCAATTAGAAGCTGAGAGAGAGGTAGGGTCAGTGATGCTAGAACACACCCACATTCTAAACACATAAAAGCAGACAGACAGGACAGATAGGGACCTTCAATTCCATCTGCAGCGGGACGCTCTGCCGGAAAAATCCATACTTACCTCCATCAATCTTCAAAGAGCCAACACTTAGACTCCAAGATAAACAGAGACTTAAGAACCTTAACCAAAAAGGCCACTGCCAGCAAGAGTATTTGTCAGCAGGCCTCAAAATATTTTTGCAACTGAACTCTTCAGACAGCCGGGCGAGCCGTCTGAATTTTGCCAAGAACTTTTGCAAGAACCCGGTGACAGAAATATCCAAAGAGAAGGCAGGACCCGACCCAGAGAACCGGTGCCTAGCAGAGACCAGGCCATTGTATCCAGAGTGCTGACCCCGATGCTGTGAGCAGTTCCAGAGGCCAGGCGCTGTGAGCAGAACCCGGGAAGACCTGACCAGACTGAAGTCCGTGACCAAGTCGCTTTCCGGTTCAAAATCTCTTGTGAGTACTCAGCAAAACTCAGAACACCTCTCTTAGTTAAAATCATATAATTCAATCTATTTAACCTAAGTAGAACTGCCTCGTAGCTGTCACCTGTCATTCTAGCTGCAAAATTTGTCACTTGTCAATTTGAGCTTTTAAAATTTGCAAAACCAAAAACGACCTCTATTAAATCGGTCATAACTCTGTAACCGTTTGGGTTAGAGACTTGCAGTAACTTTCCTTAGAAAGCTTAGAATCGTGGCTTTCCTACGAACCTAGAACCGCATTCCTATCCCCTATAGTTTTACCGAAATCGCGGAACATGCATTCGCGAATTTTACCGCGATTTGCACATTTCTTCACATGTAAAAACTGCTGCTGCTTGCCTTCCATTTGCCAGAAATTCGTTTAACCTGCTAATCATTCCTGAATCATTGCTAGTGTGAGCCTGGACTAATATTAACTAGATACCAATCACCCTGAACCTCTGAAAGGGAATTAAAAGTATTTTAGCATACTTTTCAATTCATTGCCAGCACATATCAAAGCAATTTGGGCCTGTGTTTTCAAACTTATGTAGTCTAAGTTTGCTGGATTGAACTGAATTACAGTTGATTGCATTTCTGAGAACTGTGTGCTTCCTTCCATTTCCTTGCCTTGCATCAAGGGGGGAAGGGGATTGCCAGAGAAAAGTGATTACATTGTTTTGCTGAAATCATATCAAGTTGTTTTCTATACTGCATTTCATTCATTCAACCTTGCATTTCCTTGAACCTTATAAAGCATTCTCTACCACATTATACTTCTGTACCTATTTACCAGTGTGCTACCTTATCCATTTCATGTCAACTCCTTATTGACTATAGAGAAGCGTGTTAGTGCCAGATTCTCCGTTGTTAATCTTTATCATATCAGATTAAGTGTGCTAGTCAATTATTAATTTATTATAAAGTGTGATATATATATATATTTTAATTTATCAAATAAACCTTTTAAACTTGCAAAACAGAACTACTTCTTGGCTCAGTGGGGTCAGGGGGATTCCAAGAGAGGGGTGTTATATAGGGGTAGTCATCCAGAACGCATGAACTGGACCTAAAGATATATCAATAAGGGTTTTCATTCAGTATTATAGACTAGGCGTTGACTTAGCTGTAGTGTTGAATTGAATCCTCTTACAATCCAAATGAGCATAACGTATTGAAATGAGTATGACATGTATTGAAATGAGTATGACATGCACTGAAATTCAGTGAATAAGACATGCATTGAAATTAATATGACACATGTTGAAGTGGATACGATATGCAATGGAATGAATATGACACCGATTGAAATTAATGAAACACGTTGAAATAAATATTACACCCATTGAAATTAATATGACATGAATATGACACATGTTGAAGTAAATATGACACCCATTGAAATGAATATGACACATGTTGAAATAAATATTACACCCATTGAAATGAATATGACACACGTTGAAGTGAATATGACATGCAATGGAATGAATATGACACCCATTGAAATGAATATGACACATGTTGAAATAAATATGACACACGTTGAAGTGAATATGACATGCAATGGAATGAATATGACACCCATTGAAATGAGAAGGACATGCATTGAAATAAATATGACACCCATTGACATGAATATGACACACGTTTAGTGAATATGACATGCAATAGAATGAATATGACACCCATTGAAATGAATATGACACATGTTGAAATAAATATGACACACGTTGAAGTGAATATGACATGCAATGGAATGAATATGACACCCATTGAAATGAGAAGGACATGCATTGAAATAAATATGACACCCATTGAAATGAATATGACACACGTTGAAGTGAATATGACACACTTTGAAGTGAATAGGACATGCAAATGAATGAATATGACACTGATTGAAATGAATATGACACACGTTGAAGTGAATATAACATGTATTGGAATACATAAGACATGCAGTGGGATAAATAGGGCATGCATTGAAATAAATATGACCCTGATTGAAATGAATATGACACACGTTGAAGTGTATTGGGCATGCAATGGAATTAATATGACACTGATTGAAATGAATATGACACACGTTGAAGTGAATAGAACATGTATTGGAATACATAAGACATGCAGTGGGATAAATAGGGCATGCATTGAAATAAATATGGCATCCATTGAAATGAATATGACAAACGTTGAAGTGAATAGGACATGCAATGGAATGAATATGACACCCACTGAAATTAATATGACACACATTGAAGTGAATATGACACACGTTGAAGTGAATAGGACATGCAACGGAATGAATATACCATGCATTGAAATGAATATGCCATGCATTGGAATGAATAAGACATGCATTGAAATAAATATGACACCCATTGAAATGAAAATGACACATGTTGAAGTGAATAGGACATGCAATGGAATGAATATGAAACCCATTGAAATGAATATGACACATATTGAAGTTAATGTAATATATATTAAAATTAATATAACATCCACTAAATTAATAAGAGATTACCTCCATGTCCCTCTTCCTCTTCCCAGTACTTACCTTTGAGTATGTTCCGTGCTCACTGGAACTCTTTTCTTTTCAGGCTGGCCTCCTCCAATTGGAAGGAGTTGCCGGGTGTTATAAGGACTTTGGTGGTCTTCAGGTCTTCGATCCAGGGGAAGGATGTTCTGGAACGGACAGTCAATCCCTCAGCTTTGGCTTACATCAAACATTAGGGGTTGCGGGGTTCCGCTCTCTGGAGGATCTGCATTTGTCCATTTGGACCTGGGCAACGGCACAACTGGTCTCCTTGTGAGTGGTCCATATCCAGGGGGTGGACAATGTGACTGCGGACCAGCTCAGCAGGGTGTTTCCGGTCTCAAGGGAGATGTCTCTCCGTTCCAAGGTTTTTCAGGAGGTGTGTCGGTTATTCAGGCATCCCTGGATGGACCTATTTGCATCCGCCTGCAACTCTCAGCTTACCTGGTTTTGCTTGAGAACTCCGCCCCCCAGAGCTTGGCGGGGGGGACACTATTCCTTTGACTGTTTCTAGTGGTCCAGGGTCCAGGAGGAGGCTTTGGTGCTGGGCTGTGACCCCTCGTTTGTGCCCAAGGTCACCTCTTGGTTCCATCGGTCTCAGGAAGTGGTTATCGCGGCTTTCTTTCTTGCTCCGTCCTCTCCTTAGGAGGAGGCTTTGCATTGTCTGGATGCCAAGCAGACGGTCTTACATTATCTGTCCCAGAGAGAGTCCTTTTGTCTCACTGATCAGGGGGCCGTGGTCGCCAGGCTTCCATTCCAACGATTAGCCGGTGGATTAAATCTTTGATTCTATGAGTCTGTGGGCCTCTGTACTGCAGGGTCGGTCCAGGGTCGGTCCACAAAAGGGGTGACCGTCTCCTGGGCACGCTTGTGGGTGCTACCTATGTTGGATATTTGCCAAGCTGCCACATGGGCTACACCTAATACATTAATTCTGCATTACCAACTCAACGTGAAGGGGCTCCAGTCTACTTCCTTTGGTGTGGGTGTTCAAGAGGCTGTGTCTGGTTGAGGTGGTGATAGGAGTCATGGTCAGCATGCCTTTGGATTTTTGCTGTATCTTGAAAAAATTGGTGTTGGGTGGGTTTTGCATTACCCTTGGTGTCTGTGTCTTTTGTGGTGGGCATGGGCGTCCTTCCTGTTTCTGCTTTGGTACAACTCAAAGGTAAGTACCTGGACAAGAAAGAGGGATGTGGAGGTAATACTCAGATTACTTACTGGTAATCAATATTCCCCCTCCTCCTCTGTCACACCCGCCCAGGTCCTTTGCTCAGCCCTGGCTGCACACTTCACTGTAAATACCCAAGACATCCTTTTCTCTCTCACTTCCACACCACATCATACACCAACACTTCTCTAGCCGCTCTTTGCCACTCTACCTCTTCTCCTCTCTTCTCTCAATCCCATTACACCGGATGAGGTATCCAGACAAGTCAGATCTGTGAAGGCCTCATCCAGACAGGTGGACCCCTGCCCCTCTAAAAACATTAGGTAAGACATTGACTCTCTTGCTCCAGCCTTGGCTGATCTCTGAAATCTCTCTTTTGCCACTGGAGTTTTCCCATCTTCTCTTAAGCATTCCATTGTGCACTCTATGCTTAAGAAACCCTCTGCCGACCCCTCCATTCCAGCAAACTACCGCCCTATCTCTATCACCCCCTTCCTGGACAAACTCTTAGGGAAGCTGGCTATATCTCAGCTCACTCTCAACACTGAATCTGCTGGTTGCCTCCACAACCATCAGTCTGGCTTTAGAGCATCCACAGGCACGGAAAACGCTCTTCTGAACACCTGTGAGGACTTGCTCTTAAATCTCGACACTAACACCCCTCCGTCCGCATTCTTCTTGACCTCTTCTCTGCCTTTGACATGGTAAACCACAACATCCTTATTGCACGTCTCTGTGACACCCTGGGAATCACAGGTAAGGCTCTGGTGTGGGTAACCTCATTCCTTTCCGATCGTCCATCCCAGGTGGAACTTTGGTCCTTTCTTTCTACTATCACTCTTTCAACCTGTGGTGTTTCCCAGGGTTCTAACTTAGCCCCACATGGCTGCACTGGCATGTGTGATTGTCACTTTCATCTCTAACTTCCAGTGTTACGATGATGACACGCAACTCTCCTTCAGGCTAACCTGAGCAACCTATTATACCTTGCTCATATCTGACTGTCTGTCTGCAATTCAGCCATGGTGTGCTGCAAACTACCTCGAAAGAAAGCCGAGAGAAACACTTCCTGAGACCGATGGAAACAAGAGGCGACCTTGGGCACAAACGAGCAGTCACAGCCCAGCACCAAAGCCTTCTCCTGGACCACCAGAAACAGTGGCCTATGGAAGAGGGCCCTGATTTCCCGCAAATGCTGAACCAAAGTAATGGCAATCAGGAAAGTTAGTCTTTAGCGTCAACTATTTCATCTCCACCTCCTCCTGGGGCTAAAATGTAGGATTCTGCAATATGAACAGGACCAAAGGAAGGTCCCACAGGTAACCCCAACTGGGCCAAAAGTACCTGCTACCCCTTTCGAGAGCATTGAGACCAGAGCCTCGCCCCTTCCGGAGAGGACCGGGAAACCTGGAAAGTCCGAATAGCAGACCACTGAGAACAGAAAGTAGAGACCACCAACCCCTTCCCCGCCCCTTCATGAAGAAATTGTAAAATGTCTGGGAGGCCACACTCCAGTGCCAGGACACACTTCAGGTAACACCAAGCCAGAAAATTAGCCCAATGACGGTCAGAGGACTTAAGTGTAGAGGACTGACGCGCCCTCTGAACCATCCCATCCATTGCAGTTGAAAGGCTTAATGCCAGGAGATCCCTCCTCTCCGTTTCCAGAACCCACAATGGATGAGAGAGGAGAAGGGGGAAATTGACCACCCGCAATGGAGACGTCCACCTGAGAAACACCCAAGGAGAAGCTAACTGCATCTCCAGAAGGCCCGGGAACCACCCCCTCTGAGGGACCACCAGGATGAACACGCACATAGATTATCTGATTTTGCTGATGACCTGCAGAATCAGGGGATTTGGAGAAAGGCATAAAGAAGCTCTGGGGGCCAAGTCAAAGGAAGAGCATTCCCCTCCCCCCCCAAGCCCCAGGGGGCAGAGTCCTCAAGCAAAACCAGGAAAGTTGAGAGTTGCAGCAGGATGCAAATAGGTCCATCCAGGGATGCCGGAACAACCGACACACCTCCTGAAAAACCTTGGGACGAAGACACCGGAAACACCCTGCTGAGCTGGTCCGCGGTCACATTGTCCACCCCTGATATGGACTGCTCTCAAGGAGATGAGTTGTACCACGGCTCAGGTCCAAGTGGACAAAGCCAGATCCTCCAGAGAGCGTAACCCCGTACCCTCTGATGGTTGATGTAAGCCAAAGCTGAGTGGTTGTCTGAACGTTCTAGAACATCCTTCCCCTGGATCAAAGACCTGAAGACCACCAAAGTCCTTATAACACCTGGCAACTCCTTCCAATTGGAGGAGGCCAGCTTGAAAAGAAAAGTGTTCCAGTGAGCACGGAAGAGTGGGAAGAGGAAGAGAGACATGGAGGTAATCTCTTATTCATTCAAATGGATGTTATATTAATTTTAATATATATTACATTCACTTCAATATGTGTCATATTCATTTCAATGGGTTTCATATTCATTCCATTGCATGTCCTATTCACTTCAATGTGTCATAATCATTTCAATGTGTGTCATATTAATTTCAATGGGTTTCATATTCATTCCATTGCATGTCCTATTCACTTCAACATGTGTCATTTTCATTTCAATGGGTGTCATATTTATTTCAATGCATGTCTTATTCAATCCAATGCATGGTATATTCATTCCAATACATGTCATATTCATTCAATTGCATGTCATATTCACTTCAACATGTGTCATATTCACTTCAACGTGTCATTTTCATTTCAATGGGTGTCATATTTATTCCATTGCATGTCGTATTCACTTCAACATGCGTCATATTTATTTCAATGCACGTCTTATTCATTCCAATGCATGGTATATTCATTCCAATGCGTGTCTTATTCATTTCATTGCATGTCCTATTCACTTCAACGTGTGTCATATTCACTTCAACGTGTGTCATATTAATTTCAGTGGGTGTCATATTTATTTCAATGCATGTCTTATTCATTCCAATGCATGTTATATTCACTTCCATGTGTGTCATATTCATTTCAATGCGTGTCATTCATTTCATTGCATGTCCTATTCACTTCAACGTGTGTCATATTCACTTCAACGTGTGTCATATTCATTTCAGCGGGTGTCATATTTATTTCAATGCATGTCTTATTCATTCCAATGCATGTTATATTCACTTCCATGTGTATCCTATTCACTTCAACGTGTGTCATATTCACTTCAACGTGTGTCATATTCATTTCAGCGGGTGTCATATTTATTTGAATGCATGTCTTATTCATTCCAATGCATGTTATATTCACTTCCATGTGTGTCATATTCATTTCAATGGGTGTCATATTCATTCCAATGCGTGTTATAGTCACTTCCACGTGTGTCATATTCATTTCAATGGGTGTCATATTCATTCCAATGCATGTTATATTCACTTCAACGTGTGTCATATTCATTTCAATGTTTGTTTTGTTTGTTTGTTTATTTGTTTATTGAATTTCTAATGCGCACCAGACCCGGAAGTAACAGGGCGCAGCAATAAGAAGGTGCAAAGCTTACAAGGTTACATAATGAGTATCAATATGACATACAGGGTACTTACAAACCAAGTGTAGATATGAGCATACAGATCAAGTACAGTTTCAATGTAGTACATTGAATTCCAAGAATAATTCCAAGAATAATATGCAATAGTTACAGTATGCAGTAATGGGTATACAATTATGCAGTTGTCTCAGTTTAAACTAGTCTTCAGTTTGGTTGAGAAGGGTGATGTACCTCTTTCTGAAATGTAATAAGGTTGGTCAGCTCTCAACCCGTGGGCTAGGGAGTTCCAAAGTTTAGCGGCCTTCACAGGGAAGCTATTGCCGTCAATCTTTATTTTTATATCTTTATAGTGTCATATTTATTTCAATGCATGCCTTATTCATTCCAATGCATTGTATATTAATTTCAATGCATGTCATATTCACTTCAATGTGAATCATATTCATTTCAATGGGTGTCATATTCATTCCATTGCATGTCCTATTCACTAAACGTGTGTCATATTCATGTCAATGGGTGTCATATTTATTTAAATGCATGTCCTTCTCATTTCAATGCATGTCTTATTCATTCCATTGCATGTCCTATTCACTTCAAAGTGTGTCATATTCATTTCAATGGGTGTCATATTCATTCCATTGCATGTCCTATTCACTAAACGCGTGTCATATTCATGTCAATGGGTGTCATATTTATTTCAATGCATGTCCTTCTCATTTCAGTGCATGTCTTATTCATTCCAATGCATGTTATATTCACTTTAAGGTGTGTCATATTCATTTCAATTGGCATCATATTCATTCCATTGCATGTCCTATTCACTTCAACGTGTGTCATATTTATTTCAACGTGTGTCATATTCATTTCAACGTGTGTCCTATTCATTTCAATGGGTGTCAGATTCATTCCATTGCATATCGTATTCACTTCAACATGTGTCATATTCATTTCAATGCATGTCTTATTCACTGAATTTCAGTGTATGTCATACTCATTTCAATACATGTCATACTCATTTCAATACGTTATACTCATTTCAATACGTATTATAGCCACCTCAATGTATGCCTTACTCATTTCATTGCATGTTGTATTCATTTCAATATGTCACATTCTCACGGGTGTAATTTTGACCTGAACGGCTTCCCATAGTTGCCCACCACATCAAGAAGACTGACTGAGGGCCTCATTACACGGATGGCGGTAAGGGTTTACCGGTACCGGTATTTTACCAGTACCGGTAAATCCTTACCGCCTTACTACGAGGTCCCTTTGCGGGTTGGGGAATTTAACGCCTGCTTTTTGCAGGCGTTAAAAACCAACCCGCAAAGGGACCCAGGGAGCTAATTACGGTACCGCAATTTGCAGTACCGTAATTAGCGCCTTCCCCATTCCCATAGAGCCCTATGGGGCAAAAATGGGAACGGGGAAGGGCAATGGTGGAAGGGGGAATTACCGCCCCGCCAACCTTGGAATGGGGCGGTAATTCCCCTTTCCGCCAAGGCGGTGCCGGTATTTTACCGGCATGAACCATGGCGCTAATAGCGCCATGGTTCTCCGCCATCCTTGTAATGAGGCTGTGAGTCTCTTGCTCCTGCTTGAGAGATTATGCAGGAAGTCAACCTGTGCACTGGTGCTCCATTCAAAGGCATTCGGTTCTACCTTGACTCCATGGCGTTTAATTTGGATCCTAGAGATTGGTTAGGGCACATTTTTAAAGGAACCGATTTTGATTTGTTTTTACTGATTTATTCATTCTTTCCTTCACATTTCTCCCTTGTGAATTATAATACCTACAGGATACAGTCTCTATATCTCTAACCTGGATTATTTGTGTACTTGCCTTACATGAGTGGAGTTTCAGTATTTAAATGAGTTGCCTGTGTTAAAATAAAGTGCATGAATTTCTAGAACCTTGCTTGGACATTTTCTTTATTTGGGACCCACCATGCTATTGTTGTTTGGCGGTTTCAACTCGGGGCCCGAGAAAAGATTTTTAAGTGGGAGTATTTTGCTAAAATTTCATAAAATTTTGATTAGAAACCCCATACCTAATAGGAGTATTTTAAACGATTGTAAAAATGTTTTTGTTTTGTAAAACAGAAATGTTTTTTGTGATAAATATGTCTTTGCACTTAGTTATTCATGCACTTTAAAAAGATGCCGGTAGTAATAATAGCTGTTTCTTCCTCTGGCACTGCGTGTGCTACTGGTCCAAACATACCCATGGCACTGTGAGGCTGAAAGCAGGGGGTCAAGCGCCTGGGTGTCTGTTTCCTTTTTTTTACTGCCTATTTTTCTGATTGTGAGTATTTGACTATTTGTAAGGGTTGCTACACCTCCTATCCTTTGCGCTGCTTCCAGTGCTGACTGCCACATTTGCAGAGCATTGACTGACATAAGCAGTGCGGCCCTTAGTGGCAGCATCGCATCAGGCAGAAAAAGAACAATTTGGCGCCCCCACCCCACGCTGCGCCCCTGCCATTTAACAATAGGGTGCTGTGGCACCCTATTAAGATGATTATCTCTCCACTCTCGCCCTGGAGCAGGGAGGTCATTATCTCAATAGGGTGCCAGCACCCTATTGTTATTAAATGCTCCCGCGAGCGTATTTAATTTCGAAAGGACACTTCTCCAACCACGCCAGCTCGGGTGGAGCCCTTACCTGTTTAACCTCATAGACTGAAAAACCACTGAGACGATATGGGGATCAAGTTCAGGCATAGTGTATAGATGCCTTTGCACTAACTTGTCATTCCTCTGGTAAGGACTGGATTTCGTCACACTCGGCCTCATTGCGACCCGGGCGGTAAGGGATTACCGGTACAGGTAAGGGTACCAGTACCGGTAATCCCTTACCGCCCTAATACGAGTTCCCTTTGGGGGTCCTCCCTTAACGGCCGGTAAAACCAGCTGTTAAGGACGGGACCCGCAAAGGGACTTTAGAGGTAATAACGGTACCGCAATTTGCAGTACCATTATTACCGCATTCCCCATTCCCATTGAGCCCTATAGGGGCTAAAATGGGAATGGGGAAGGGCCATGGTGAATGGGGAATTACCGCTCCCGCCAACTTTGGAATGGGGCGGTAATTGCTCCATTCACCATGGCGGAATCGGTAAGGTTTTGGAGGCAACCATGGCGCTAATAGCGCCATGGTTACCTCCAGGGTCGTGGGTCTTGTTTTTTTTTCTTTCTTGATAATGTTGCCCGTGCGTTTCAGTGCCTGCTGATCTCCTTACGGTTATTCTCTTTCTCCTCTTCTGTTTAATTTCAATTCAGTTAAACTTTATTCGGCTTACGCCATAACGTAAAAAAAAAAACATCACTACATTACAATCACAACCCGCAATTTTGTATATATGTATATATATATTCATTCATAAAAATTGAGAATGAAGAGCAACTTAATAGGCAGCTATGCAATTAAAATCTAATAAAAAATCACGTAGAGCACTGTGATCCTTACAAGATCATGTACTGTTACAATTTCATTACTTTCACTTTAAATGTTATTACTGGTCGTACGGGGGAGCAGACCATGGGCCTGATTTATAGAAAACGTGCAAAAAACCTGTAAAATCCCCCATTCCAAAATCGACTTTGCGTGTCCCTGTGCACAGAGCTTTTCTCGTGCGGTCCGCGTATTAATGGAATTCGAGGGGCAAAACAACCCAATGCTCAAAGAAATTCTGTTTGCCCGTGGAAGGCCCACAACACACCCCCACGCAAAGCAAATCCTGTCACATACTTCTACCTTTGCGCAGTCTTCATTCGCAACACCATGCACCCTGGCAATACTGGGGCCCATCCCCTCGCAACCAAGGCAGCACCCCAGCAACATTGCATGGGGTCCCCCATAACTCCAAACTGCACCCTGGCAATATGCGTACCATTTCCAGCAAGTGAAGCCAGACCCTGATAAATCTGAGTGCGAACCTCCGTAAATCAAGACTGCACCACGGTAACCTGCCTACGAACGCCCCTAACTGCAACTGGCACCACAACTCCATGCATGCATCCTTAAATTCCCGATACCACCTTACCTTTGCACGTTGCTTCAAATGAGATTGGTACTTTGCAGGTCCTTTCATGTGGCAGTAAGAGCGCAAACTTTGCGCGCTTCTTCAACCGACATGACGTTGCATGGTCAGATACATGAATACGCTTGTGTTTGTGCATTGCTGGGCATGCAACTTCTGTGCGTAGCCTGTCTCTTGACACGCCCACCCAGGTCCTTGTTCTTCCTCATTCTGTGTATAGAATGGGGAATATGCATATTCTGCTCCCTATTTATTTCCTTGCGCAGGCCCGTCCCACACTTTGCAGGGAGTGTCGCAGAGAGTGCCCGACTGCACGCAAAGACATGACAGACCTGCGCAAAGTCACTGCACGATCCCGCAACAGCATGCAAAGACGACTCCATGAATCAATGTGAGGGTTTTTGCGTGCTGATACGTGCCCAAAGTCACTTTTCAGCGCTCAAAAAAATCTATGAATCAGGCCCTATATACGTCTTGATCCATGATACAGAAGAGGTAAGCATGTGAAATTAACCCAATATCAGCTGTCCTAGCCTAATAGCAATTTTGATCTTGCAAGCTATGCCCGATTGAAAAATAATCTGATTGTAAGAACCTTTACAAAGTGCCAGAATATTTGTTATATTGCACGCACCCGCTGCTCTCAGGAAGGGCTTTATATATTGAGATCTCAAGGTGCTTAGGCCAGGACACAAAAAGATGAAATTGTCTTTAGTGCTATCCATGTAAATGTTGCAACCATCAAAGTTCCCAGTCTGAAGCCCAAGTTTAAGTCTCCTGCTTATGAGGGACTGACTTTGTCATGGAAACTTTCATACCAAAGTTGCCTTTAATAAACAAATAGTCAGGGCCCAATTTTAACTTGCGGCTCCCCTCCTCCACCTTCATCCTAGTATGACAGACCATATCCCCCTTTCCTCTACTGCTTGCAGCTCTATCAACCTTCTCTGCGTTTGTCCAAAATGCCGATTCGTTCACAGCAAAAAGATTGTCTTTTACATGCTTCACCCAAGGGTGGCTCATTGCCCCCACCAGGCCGTGTACATGGAAGAATGCTTCCCTATATTTCACAAGAGCTTTGTTCTTGCAGAGTCTTAACCAGTACAGTAAAGGACCAAATGCAATCAGGATGTCAGTCAACAGCTGTAATAATATGTTGGGGATACCATGAGGTTACATAAGAAGGTTTTAAAAAAATGTTTTTCAACCTTAGAAATTGTTTTGGCACAAGAGAATCCTCAAATCTCAGCCCCAAACAGCGTAGAAGGGTATGTTTGTTTTTTGTCCAACTCGAAGTCGAGTGCAATAGCATAACTTAAGCCCACACAGCTCCAACTGTACTTTAACAATGTAACACAAGCTTTATTGAGTTGAGCGGTCCAGTGACCATTCTCATGAAATGTAATGCCTAAGTAGTAATTCGAGGAAACCTGCTAAAGCCTGCTATCCACCACCCTAACCTCTAAAATGTGCTGTTTGGCAAACTTAGTCTTGAACACCATAGATTTGGTTTTTCCAACATTCAATATTAATCTTAGGCTTCGCATTTTCTCAGAAACACAGCTAAGCATGGTCCTCAGGTCCTGGGGAGTGGTTGACAAAAGGACGGCATAGTCCGCAAAAAAATAAAGGTGGATCTTTGCCCTTAACCCTTTTAGGCAGGCCCAAACATGCAGTCATCAGGGCAGGTATCACTTACTCGAGATACATAACAGACAAAAAAAGAGGGCAGACGCAGCTCTGCCTCCCTCTTTGGAAACTCTAAATGGCTCGGTGGTCCTAGCCCAGAACCGATCACTGCCTTGCTTACTGAATAAAGAGATCGTACAGTGGATATCAACTGGTGAGGCATTTTCCTTTTATTTAGGACCCGCCAAAGCAGGTCCTGTGGGACTGCGTCAAATGATGTTTTACGGTCCACAAATGCAACATAAAGTTTGACAATGAGGTGCTGGCAAAAACTCTGATCATTTGTGGATTTGCCACACTGAAAACCAGCCTTAAGAGTATGCATGATCTCTTAATCCTCGCTGCAGGACTGTACATGGTTTAAAATAACTTTGGCCAAAGATTTCCCTGTGCTATCTAGCAAGAAAATCGGACGATAGTTAGCTGGCTGGTCTCTGCCTCCCTTTTTATATAATGGTACAATCTCGGCTGAACACCAGGACTCGGGGACCATATTGGTACTGATGCAGGCATTTAAAAACTTCAAGAGGACTGGGGCCCACACTAGTATTTCATCTTTTTTATTTTTTTTTTTTTTTTATTTTGATTTAGCTGATATCAATCAACTTTTCAAAAAAGATTAAAAAGAGGAAAACACAGAAATTCATAATGATGATAATACATTAAAATGATACATTAAAATTTGTAATGAACTTTGTCAGCATAACATGACATGAGGCAACATTAGGATAATAACAAGACAAAATGATAAAAGACGCAAGAGTTTCAAACTGGTGAACACACTATTTCAGATGGTAACATTTTTTCTAAATATTGTACTACAGCTTTGATGACGGCAAATCTGGGACTATTTATTAGAATACTCCAGATTTCTATTTCATTTTTTTCTGTGTACAAATTCAGTAGATTTGAAAAAAAGATATATCTAGCATCTTTCAAGTTAGGACATGTTACTACTACATGCTGCAAAGTTTCTCTGCACATAAAATTTTCACAATAACGACATTTATTTGTTTTACAAAAAGGATTTTTTCGCCTATATAGTTGGTCTCTAGAGGGCCATAGGTTTAATCTTATACGTAAAAATTGTTGCCTAATTCTTGATGATGGACATTTTACTAGGTAATTTGCAGCTTGACCCAATTTCTTAAAACAGTGAATTCTAGTATCAAAATCATTATATTTTGTACATGCTTCATAATTTTGAATCCAGGCCCATTGATAAAATTTCCTTTTAGCGCTCATTGGGGTATCCAATAACATCTGTAGGGGAATACTAGCCTCTGCAAGAAGTGTGTAAACAAAGCTGCGCCAGGAGTTCGGGAAAGTCTGCTTAGCCATGATTAAATAGTGGGCTACTGTGTTCAAAATATTATTATTTGTAAGGCCTAAGATACATTTGCGGAAAAAGGCACACATTTTCCACTTCACTCTGCTTGCCAGAGAATTAAAGCCTAGCTCATAGCGTAGTATTGGCATTGGTACACAGTTTGGTAAATGTAAAACTCCTTTCCAGAAAACAGCTTCTAACTTGTCCCATGCTAGATCATTCGAATAGAGCTTTGATTCAATACCATATGATAGACTCGGTATCACTTTCTGTTCATAGAACATAAAGATGTGTTTCAAGGTGAATTTACCATATCTATAGACTAAAATTTTTGCTTGTGATAAAAGAGACATTAGTTTAGTCTGTAATATTATCATATGTTTGGAATCTCTAATGGTGTTCTGAATGAACACACCCAAGTACTTGTATTCCGAAACTATATTCAGCGATTCGTGATACAATTTCCAAGTAAGATTACGACTCGAAGCTTTCCCCTTCGGAGTGCATATCATGACTTGTGATTTTTCCAAATTTATCGCTAAGATGTTTTTTGCGGCATAGTGTGCAAGGGCTGATAACATGTTTTGAAGGCCTATCGGAGATTGTGATATTAGAACTAGGTCATCAGCATACAACAACCATGGTACACGCTGATGGCCTAATTCCGGGGCATCAGATAATGTTTGAAGAAACACGCTACCCAAGTCAAAAATAAACAGATTAAACAAGTAGGAGGCCAAAATGCAGCCCTGTTTCAAACCCAAGGTTGTAGCAAAAGATGCAGACAAAGCACCTTCAATCGAAAGTCTGACTCGCATAGTGGTTCCGGAATGTAAAAGAATGATTAAGGAGAGTAAAGTTGAAGGACAACCAAGTGCATATAACTTGTTAAATAATAAGTTACGATTAATTGAGTCAAAAGCATGACGAAAATCAATAAATGCAAAATATAAGCATTGGTTACGAGCTGCATATTGTGCTTTCAACATATTCAGCGAGATGATGTTTGGCAAAGTGCCCAGACCTGGAACAAAACCTGATTGCAGGGGGTCCATTTTAGCGCAGGTTGAAGACCAAATTTTTAAATCTCGTAATATTAAACGTGAGAAAATTTTTCCTGGAACATCCAAAAGTGAGATGGGCCGATAGCTAGAGGGATTTGCTCGATTTCCCTTTTTGTAAATGGGAATAATGATTGCTTGCTTCCAAGAAGAGGGAATAGTCTGGGAGACATTGATATGCTCAAACAAGAGAAAAAGAATGTCTGTCCAGATTTCCGGATACTGTTTGAGATGCGTGTTTGCAAGACCATCCGGGCCAGGGGCTCTGGAATTACTTGCTTGTTTGATATAATATAATATATCTTCTCTGTCAAAGACCAGATGAAAATTAGGCAAAAATTTTAAATGATCTGATCTTAAGACAGAGGAGGTATCCGTAAAGAGCGTTGAAAAGTGTTTAATCCAGGTGGTTTCTGTTACATCATTTGCTTGCACAGCCACCTGTTGCCCCGCTGTCACATGATTAATGATGTTCCAGGATTGAGCTACATTTTTATCAGCTAGAGCTTTTAACATTGAGTAGCCATCAAATTGATATAGTTTCGCCCTTGCACCCCTAATCCAATTTCTATACCTGGTTCTAATTTGTTTGAGGATAGTGGTGCGTTCAACCAATGGTAGTTTGTTGGCCGCTTTCCTTTCTGCTCGCATGGCGGCCTTTTTAGCTCTAATTTCAAGATTTGGCAAGTGGAGATGGGGTTTTTGTTTCTGAGTATGAGAAACTGAATTGTGTTGAAACACTTGCATTAAGTCATGATAAGCTAAGTCATCCAGCATGGGTCTTCCTTTTTGTTTTTCCAAATTTGCCTGCAAATGATCTTTGAAGGCTGAGAGGGATTTTTGTGACCATATCATTCTGTTTCTGGCTGAATTTACATTTAGAACACCTATAGGATTTGCAGATTGTGGGTATTTCCTAAGAGTGTGTAAAATCCAAAACATGCTTAAAATGTTATGATCGCTGGCTTTAGTGTTAATTACTTCAAAGGCTGTTATCTTAGTTAGAAAGCATGCATTTACATAGATGAAATCAATTATTCCATTGCTTTGACCACGGTGCCAAGTTGCTTGAGGAGGTATGTCTTGTGAAAAAGAACCATTTAGCATGAATAAATTACGAGACTGAATCAAGCTGTTCCATTTTTGCAAACGACAGCTTTCAGAGTTGCGTTGAGGTCCCAAGCAATGCAAATTTAAGTCACCGGCCAATAGAACATAATTGGTCATACCTTCAAGCGAAACTATGTCTAAAGCCTTAGTAACAGAGCAGAGGAAATCATTTTCGGAGATTCCTAAGGGATTCCAATATACATTAATCAAGGCACAGGAGAAATTAGAGGTTGAAACTTTTGACATTTGTAGAAATGTGTTTGGTATAAACCATGGTTCTAGTTGCAGCATTGAAGATTGCTTTACTGCGGTAAGGAGTCCAGATGTGGGGCGCCCTGAACAGTTCTTTTTTGCCGGATTTAATAGGACATCATAATTATTCCAGGAGGGGACTTTTATAAGCCACGTTTCTTGGAGCATTATGACATCCCGACCCAATAATTGAGCATTATTATTATTCAGCAGATGTACATGACCTCTTGTATTCCAACTAATAAGAGATAGTGAGGCAGTTGTGACCTTACAAATCTAGCATTGAGTTTTCTGACAGTTACATGTGCATTTTTGAGAAATAGCAGGCTGGATTTTGTTTGCTAATTGTAGACCAGTGGATACTTCAGTCATGTTCGATGACTCAGGCAAGGAGTGTAGTACAAAGCCCAAGTCTGACAATTGATGTTTAACAGCCATTATTAAGTTCACCACAATACGTGAATTTATCCACAGATTTACAGATGAAACATTTTTCTGATCGATGAACTCAACAAGCTCAATATCTGTGGAGGCAATGTCATCTAATTCAGGGATTTCGCTAAAAATCGCCAAAATAGATGCTCGATTTAAAATATACTGTTTGGCTGGAGAAGGCTTGCAGGTGAGCATTAGAGCATGTAACGCCGGACGTTTGACTCGATTTTGTGCTATCTTGGGTTCATCTTTGTGAATATGTAAGCCAGGTTTATCGATTTGCGTTGTAGCACTAGCAGAGTTATTTCTTACAAAATCACCATTTTGATACATTTTATTCAAGGAGCTGTGAACTATTTCTTCAATATGCTTAGTAAGTTCACGCTTGCTCTCATCAATATTTACTACAAGCTGAGTAGACGATGAAGAGCTGCTTTGAATTTGTGAGGCAAGGTTATCTCTTTGGCAGGCCTCTTGTTGGGAATGTATTGGGCCTAACTGAGGTATGATCTGCAAGACAGAGGACTTTTCAGTTGTTTGTGAGGCTAACTGGGGGTATTGTAACAAAGGAATGGAAGATTCAGGATGAGAGAAAGGCTGCAAAGGAGGAAAAACTAGTTTTTTGGAAGACGACTTTGCTGACATATAATTATCAATAGCCTGTCTTAAGTCCTTTAAGCGCGTGTCTTTCTCACATTGATGTTGCGAGCTGTCTATTTGAATAAGAGAGGCATCTGCCGTTTGAGATGTAGTGGGATTTTTAGATATACTTGTTGCCATATTGATTAGATTATTTAAAGGACTGTGTTCTATCGGCTCAGGCCGAGGTTTTTCTTTGCGGTTTAAAGACTGCTTAGAGTATTTTTTTGTAACTTGTTTCGCAGCTGCAATCGTAGTGGCAGCAGGAATAGATAGTCTTTTCACAAAAGCTTTGGCTTGATTGTCATGTTTGGTGACAGTTTTGATGTTTTTAGATTTTTTTGTCATTGGAGCTTTTTTTGGGGCTTTTTTACCTATGTCGCTGAGATGTAATTTAGTATCAAATAAAGGATAAGTTGGTATTGATGTCTGTTTTGGTTGATCCATGAATGACACTTGTGCACCATTCATGGAATCTGTGATTGGATTTAAGAAGCATGGAAGCTGCTGATATTCTTTTATGTTAATGGGCGCCAAGGTAGAAGTCTGCGAACCCGTCGTTTTCTTATTGCTGACTGGATGACACAAAGAATCAAGCTTTTTTAAGCTGGTTGTAAAGATGAGGTGTTCTGCCAAAACTTGATTTAATTGGGTAGTATTTCATCTTTGAATACATCAATCGCCAGTCTGTCTGGGCCAGGAGCTTCATCAGTTGTCTGTGTGGTAATGGCCTCTATCACTTCTTGTAGACCCAAATGGAATCCCCCCCACATTACTATCAGCCAGAGATAAAACATTCGAGGTCAGATCATCCTGCCCACCCCCGTAGAGCTCAGACAAAGGGCTGTGCCTGTGCCATACATCTGGTGTCATTGCTACATGCAGCCCCATTGCCTCTTTTATTTCCACCGTGTCTTTTACTTATGCTGATGACACCCAGCTCCTTATCCGTATGGCTGGTGATTGGCAATACACACACGACACCCATCAAACTTGTGTGTCTCCTATTTCTTTTTGATGAGTACTTTCTCACTTTGTCTGAGCTCAAAATATGGCTCACAGTATCCAGTGGTGCTAATTCCCTTTGCTGCCTCAGTTTCTGCCCCCTTCCCTTGGGTTTCTGCCCCTCTCCTGTTCCTTCTGCAAATAATCTTGTCCTCAGGCTTGGCAATATTCGAACTCTCATCCCCACATCAAATGATTCAGGCATTCTACCCTTGTTACTTGTATCTTAGTTATTTTAGCAAATCTTTCGTTTCCCCTGCTAGTCAGCCCAAATTCCATGGCATATGCACTTATCCAATCCCAGCTGAATTATTTTACTTCTCTGTCCGGAGGGTCCCACTCATTGCCTAAAACCCTTCTAGGTCTAACTGAATTTGGCTGCTCTGGTTAGTCTTCATTGGATTCCCTTCAGACTCATTTTTAGGACCAATTGAAACATTTATTGCTACCTTGCAAACAGTGGCCCAACTTCCTCTCTTTGAGACTCCAATGCTTCATTCCTCCTGCAGCAACTGGTCTGCTGGACTTGGCTTTGTTACTGTTGCAAGGTTTCATTCAGGCCGGCCAACTCTTCTCTGTTCTTGCTCATTACCTCTGGAACTCTCTTCAACTCTCTCATAGGTCCATATCTACCTTTGCTGCTTTTCACTGTCATTTTCTATCCTGGTGGATCTCATCAGCATTGCACAGTTAACTCCTACTCCCCCCACTCTTGGGTCTCTTCCATTGTGTCATTAGTGCTACATTATCAGTATTTTTCCTATTTCAGGGCCAACACCAAGAAACCACACATGGCGCGCCCACCTCTTCCAAATAGTCTTCAACTGAACAAAACTGGTGAGATAAAGGTCTGGGGAGAAATAGAGAGTCTGAGGCCTTGTGAAAAATAAATTGGGAAAGGCCTGGTGGGAAACAGTGGCGTGATGGCCTGGGAAAAACAGTGATAGTGAGATAGATGCCTGGGAAGAAACAGAGAGATGGAGCCCTGGTAGTAAACATAGTGTGTGATCATTTGAAAATTTGGCGAGTGGTATGACAGTGTGGAAGGATGATTGTGGGATAGGTGAATCCTTGACCCTGAGGTGTTGGTTAATAGTGTGAGGGCAGCTTGCAGAAAACAGCCTCAGGAGGATAGCTCAGGGGCAACGTGCTCGCCTTGGAAGCAAGATGATGCGGAGCAACACAGGTTCGATCCCTGGGTCCGCGCCTAGAAACCTCTGGGTATTAAGCGTGTTATAAATATCATAACATATCATATCAGAGGATTAACTGGAGGTAAACAGTGGCTTCGGTAGAATCAATGAGGAAAATCAAATGGAGGCTTTGGCTGAGAGAGGGAGAGAGAGAGAGATAGAGCTCCTGTGAAGCATGTTAGAGGAAATGAAGAGAAAGATAGAAAGCGGGCATTCTTTCATAAAGTTGCCATGTCATGCCATTTTCTACATTGCTCCTATGAAATTACCACACCTGTTGCACATTGATTTAAAAAAAAAAGTCGTATTAATTTCAGTAGTTCCATGTCATTTTCTCTTTATCCAAACAACATGCCCATGCCACATCTTTGACTGAAGAATATTATCATGCCACTATTACAACACCCCCCAAAATCGGCTTGCCAGTTTTAACAGCCCCTTGCCAATTTTACCATGACAGTTTCACATTGCCTCAGGAAAATTGCCATGCCAGTATCAACAATACCAGAGCAGTTTTGCAATTCTCCACTTTCGAACATTATTGATGCCGTTGCCCCAGGAAACTATTGGATCAGTTTCACATCGCCCACAGGATATTGTAATGCCACTTTTAATAGCACAGTGCCACATTCACTTTGCCCCAGTTAAGCACATTTCTATGCCAGCTTCTACATTGTCCTCAGAAAAATATGACTAAATGCCATGGAGGTTCAGAAGTTATGAAGTTGTGCCAGAGGCTAGGTGATGTTTGGGCTGAATGAACAGGCCTTTGAGGAATGGGATGTGCTGACTTATTTTCCTTTAAGTTTCTCCAGTGGGAACCATTGCAATGGGACAATGGTTCACTACTGCAGCATCATGCGACAGCTTTTGGGGAATGCCGCAGGGCACCCAGACAAGACGGGGTAACGGCTGTACCATGACAGCAGGCCCAGGGTGGGGGGTGCAGGCCCGCTCGGGCCAACGCCCCCCACGCGGTGCAAAACTTTCCCAGAGACACGCTGTCTCAGGGACAGTAAGAACGGACGGGCAAGGTGTGATTTCACACCTTGCTCGTCCGCAACACAAAGGGGTAGGAGAAGCCACCCAAGACAAACGGCAGGAAGCTCTGCCAGAGCAAACGGGGCCCCCATCTCCTAAGGGGGTGGGAGACTCAGACAGTCGGCGCCGTGCCGGCCTGGAGGCTGGGTTACCGCTCCCAAGAAAGCACCTACGTGCATATAAAGACAGCGCTGGTGGACAAGACACCAGCAGTTTTGAGGACCCTACACGGGGATCCAAAACACAAAGGGAAGTGCACTGTGACCTCAGTGCCTTCCAAAACTCACTTTTCCTGAACTACCTCCCACCCCAGAAATAAGGAGAAGAAAAGAAGGGAAGAGAAATCAGGTCACTGCACGGTGACCAGAAACACAAGTCGTGGGACAATGAAGGCGGTACGGGTCAGAGGGGAGAACCTCAGGACCCGGCACCCAAAAGGGTATATGATATGATATGCAAGTATTGTTACTGTTACCAATAACCATATCTGTACCAATAAAAACCACAGTCTTTTTATTGCCAACAACAGCACAATGTGTGGTGTAACTAATTCCTGGGGAGGGGGCCTGGGGGACACTGGCCAGCTGCACACACAGGGGGTGGCAAACAGGTACAACAAGGCTAAGCTGCCTGCATATGGGTACAGCAGTTACAGACTCTATTGCTGGGATTCTGTGCACAATTCATGTCAGTAGGTGCACAGCATGAGCCTATCCCTAACCTAATCACCTACTGTATATGCAAGACACTTCAGGAGGGAGAGGATTTGGGTTTCATGCAGATGTCACTCAGTCAAAGTCCAGACTTAATGGAAGAGGGGATTTTTCCATAGGAGGCCCTGGATTTACACTGTGAAATGTGGCGCAATGAACATTCTCTCAATGTGGATAGGAGCACAGTAGAAAAGTGTTGAAGGGCTCGGAATACACTCTCTGGGCACAGATGAGCAGAGGAATAAAGGTGTGATTATTGTGACGTGCACGTGCACCTCTCACCTCCAGCACACAAGCAGGATAGATGCCAAAATGAGCTCACCATCAGCACTATAATGTCCATTAAATATTGAAGAGTCTTTCACATGCTAACCTATAAGTCTGTCAACAATAAGGTTATTTCGGCTGATTAACCCTTAAATGTACATTCCTATCCCCCCAGGCATATAACCACACACATTATGTTCTCCCGGTTATTCGGACACAGCACTTATCTCTTCCCCAAAGTCAGGGATGTCTCTTACCTGGTTTGTGTCCTCAGAGCCAGACTCCCCCTGCTCTTTTTGGAGGCACACAGCATCCCAGATTAAGTTGGAGCTCTTGTGGGATCACCGCTGCAGCTAAACAGAGACGCCGGTGGTGCAGGGGCTGGATGCTGCGCAGCTATCCAGAGTGAACTGTCTGTGGCTCCTTGACCTTCCTTTCGTGGACTCCGTCGAGGGGCCCACCTGAAATTCGGGGACTGTGTGAAATTAGAAAACGAACCCGACAACGTTACAGCTTTGTGGCCCCATTTCCTCCACCTCGGTGGTAATCCACTAACTTCTGTCTTCTCGTAAATATAGTGGTCTTCTTCTAAATATTTATCATGTGCAATAAACGTTATCATTGTTTCAAAATGCATTTCCTCGCACAGTATTGAGCCCTTCTGAAAAAAACACTCCTACTTTCTACTTGCTTGCTGCTGGTGTCACATTCATAAACCTTCTCACTGTGAAACTCCCTGAAAGGAAAATATGGTGGGGAGATTGCACTGTGTCAAATAGTATTGTATTGTATTCGTCAACTATATAGCGCCCTTTCCCCATTTGTGTGGCCTCAATGTGCTTTCTGGTTGGAACACCCTCAGGGACCCCAGTCCGTGTGTAGGAGGTTCTAAGAGTTTAAATTTGAAGGATGCATGTGTACATTTTTTGCCAGGTTAGGACTTAGGTGGGCTAGCTAGGCTCCAGTTAGCAGCCCGGAGGTCAGGCACATGCGTGGGTGCTTTTGGTGGTTTAGGTAGATTGCAAGTGCTGAAGATTTGATGTGCGCTCAGCTAGACCAAATTTATTTTCGTTGTTTGTCGCTGCATACTAACGGCAGAGGTCTTAAGGTACGCCCAGGGTTTCAGTGTGGCCAGTTATGTCTGCTGCTAGACCAGTATAGCATAGCCATAGCAGCATTCTGGGGTGCATGGATGGGTGGCCGTGGCTGTGGCCTCTGTCCGCAAATGTGGTGTAATGTATTTGTACTGTATGCTTGGATGGAGTTCGACTGCAGTGTTCTTTTTCTTGATCCAATATGGTTGGCTAGTCTCACTTTGTGGCTCCCTGGAACGAATGTCTGAGCAGTGGGAAAGTTGTAATGTGGGACAACTAGGAGAGATGCTGTTCGTGATCTGAGAGTCTTTGAAGGATGGTAGTGAGAGACTTTGTCTTGAAGGAATTCTGGGCCAGTATTGTGGATGGCCCGGTGGGTGATGCACATAGCTTTAAAGGTAGTGTGTCGACCAATAGGGAGCCAATGGAGGACTCTTAGTGTAGGGCTGATGTGTTCTGTGGGAGGTAGTTTAATGAGCAAGCGGGCTGCAGCATTTTGGATTCTTTGTAGTTTCCTTAGCTGAAACGCTGGTGCACCTAGGTAGAGGCAGTTTGCGTAGTGTAAGCGGAAGAGGGTGATGGAGATCATGGTGGAGAAACAGTGAGGATAGTTGAGGTAAGGGAAGATATGCCTGAGGATGCGCAGATAGACCAAACAGGTTCTGGATACAGAGTTCATGTGTTGGGAGAGGGATACATCTGTGTTCAGTGTGCATCTGAGGCTTTTCTCTGAGATGGAGATTGCCAGTGGGGGGCATAGGGATTCTGGCCAGGGAACAGGTTGGGAGAGGAGCGCTGTTTTCCCGCAGACTAGGATATCAGGTTTCCCAGGATTGAGGATGAGGTGGTTGGTCGTCATTCAGTAGTCAATATCCGAAAAGCATGATGACAGATCTGGGCATTGGAGCCTGGACATTTTGGGATATTAGGGATGATCTGGGTGTCGTCTGGATGTGGTGGTGAAATTCTGCAATAGGGCACACACTGGGTTCCTTTGGCATTAAGCAGAGGTTCCCTATAACAGCCCTGGTAGTGGGCGAATTTACTGCCAGGGGTCGGAATTAAGATTGGTTAAGCAGTAGCTAAAAGCAGCTCTTGGTTTCCCAGCATTAAGCAGTGACCAGGAGCTATCACTGGGGAACGAGGAGCTAGTACATAGCGTTCTCCAAAAGTAACTTCCACATAAAATGCAAACATATCATTTTGTCCATTATTTAGGACCTCTTATCATTTAAATGGTCTATGGATGCCTCCTATGGTTTCCTTTTGATTGTCCCAAATGCACACACAGTTAAATTCACATAGGTGTGTTCGGGATCCGTCCGACTGGGGAGCCAAAAGTAGCTCCTGGTAGCTGTTGCTGTCAATTTCACCATACTCTTCTAGGCTACAAGCAGGAGTCAAATAACTCACAGATCCCCTCGATTTCGAACCCTGTACCACCTTAACTATTGAACCACCAGTGGTGCATCACCTACACGGAGGCCCCAGATGATCTAACCTCCTGTATTTCTGATGATACCCAAATCCTGAAAAGATGATACCCAAAATGCTTGGGCTTTATTTTGTCCATTTAGTTGCACCTATTTTGTCCCTATTTCCTTAAGGCAACAACAATGTCTGTTTATCAAATATAAAGAGGAATCCAGGCCTATAACCGGGCTGTCAGGATCTCAGTGAATTAACCCCAAAGACACATGCCTTTAAAAGTTATAATACAGTGTTGAATAATGTGTGATTTAGGGGCAGCAACAACTACCCCTATGTTTCTGCTTTCTACCCCTGTGGTCTACTTTGCATCCCCTGTGATGTAATCAATGTTACTGCTAATCTCTTAAAAGTAAGAATACTTTCAGTTCATGCTAGCGTTGTGTCCTTTCTATTAATCTAGGTTTAGTCTCATGCTACAACTTTGTTCCTTCAATAAATATTGTTTACAAGTTCAATGGTGCAAGATCTGGGCCATGGATCATGTGTTGTCACTTCCTGAAATGATCTAAGGTTAAGTGATGAACCATCTGCTCCACTGCGATATTGGTTGCCTTACATTACTGAATAATGCCTTATACATGACCCACTTCGCTAGAGACAGTCCGTGGAGAGATTGCAGAGACGGTGAGATATGATGCCTGTCTGTACATTTCCCTAAGTGTCTGGTTATGGCTCTCGATGCACACTACAGTTTAACTAAGGCCTGTGGCCCTAGAGATGTAGCATTGCAATCGGTGAGGTGTGAATAGATAAAATTGTTCATGGTGGTTATCTGAGCTAGAAAAGAAATCAAAATGCAGCTCTAAGTGAAGGAGTCACAAGTGATACAAACACAATGGTAACAGGGCCATCTTAATCAATTTTCGGGTCCAGGTGACAGAGAACATTTGGATCCTCCTCCATCAAAGCAAACAACTTATCGAATGCAGAATATTTGGTCAAGCCCCCCTCGTTGCAATTGCAACCCAGAGCTGTGTATGTTGCACTGCATAGGCTCTCCCTTCCAGTTCCCCTTCCTTGTTGGAATCAAAATAAAAAAGAAGCGGAATTTCAAGGGGATCATTAGCAATCCTTGACAAGAGTGCTTATGTTCTAGCATGGGGACATCACACTTTTTAACAATATCTTGTGGGATATATTGACGCACTCAACAGCATTTCCCCACATCACCAAGTTGCGCAGAAACCACAAAATGGTTGCGCTGGCTCCTGTGAGCGCCATGGCACGAAACTGCGTTTGGCAACAACAACAAAAATGGCCGCACCATTCTGACAAGCACACATCGGGCAGGATGGAACCAGGGGGTACATTGAAGGAGATTGCCAGTATGTTCTGACATAAACAAACGGAAGAAAGTGTTTAAAGCAGCGTTACTTTGCTGCAAATGCCAAAATCTCCATTGAAAAGAAACCTTTTTTCACCTTTAAAAAATGTGACTTTGACGCTAATTCCCTCTGTTCATTAAAGCCACTGTTATTAATAGGCCCTATCAAACCCTGTGTGTTTTACTGTGCCTCAGCAAAACCAGGCATGATTCTGAATTGAGAAGCCCTGTTGAACCAACTCTAAAAAAATTCAACCAGGAACTTTAAGCGCGTTCATTTTCTTTGCAAAAGAATCCAAAACTCACCTGTTCAGAGAGAGATGTAGCTGAGCCATGTCTGTTTCAATGTATCTGTGCTGCAAACCCACTCCAGCATTCAGGAGAATAACTATAGCTGCAACACAGAGAATCTGCTGGAGAGTTGAAATTAAGAAGGAAGGCCAGCTGCACCACATGTAAAAAAAATGGGCCTTTGCAAATTAAATAAAAAACAAATGCCTGTGTTTTGGAACAGTACACTGGTAAATGAAAGCCTGCCAGTCCTTAGCAATATGAAGGGGTTTGTTGCTGGTGAGACTATATAACATGGGTTATTTTATGCAACAGGCTTGTTTTAATTCTGGATCTAAGATCAGAAAATAAAGGTTAAAACTATGGTGGCTGGAGTTACAAGTTGTAAAACTGGTTTTCTGGTTGGAGGGGTGACACCAAAAGGAGGACTCTCTCAGCAGATACCGACAACCTCCTGATAATTTCAGGGTGAACAGACTTTCGTATCTGCTGGGACCTTGACAATGAAGCTCCCAGGGAAGGAAGTCTGAAGTGTGAAGGCACAATAAAATTTCAATCAAGGGAGAAAACCCCACCATGCTCTGAAGGAAATGACAGTTGGCAGCAGTTGAAGAAAAGAAAAAAAATGACCCGGGGACAAAGGAAAAAAATGACCCAGGGACAAAGGGATTGCCATTTCTTCCCAAAGACTTTTTTAGGATTAAACTTTATAGACGTCTATCTCTTCAGCAAGTCTTTGAAAAATTGTAAAGATTTCGCAGTTTAAAAGTGATTTTTTTTGTGCTTTCCCTTGAGACATGGTAGAACTCACTGACACCTCGGGGACAGAAAGGACAAAGTATTGAGGATAAATAGAAAAGTATCAATGTTGCAAATATACATTTGTGTACATACATCCCTTGGGCTAATTCGCATCTGTGTACAAAGTTATGGAATTTTAGGCCGAATCTTGCATGCTCAAAATTACCAAAATGTATCAGAAGGGCGAAACAAGGTCCCACAGACTGGAAGATTGGATGGATATGTGCTGCACAAAATATGTAACCTGTGTATATAATTTGCTAAGAGATTGCAATTGTATAAATGTATGTTGTTGGCAAAATGAGATTTTAAGTAAAGTAGTTGTGGGAGTTTTTGGACATTGTAAAACTCCCATCATAAATCTGACATCATTCCCTGGAAAATCCAACCAGCTGAGAGCAAGGTAGAGACTAGCACCCCTGTCCAATCCAAGTAGTTTAGAGGCGTGCTTAGTTAACCCTACCCAGCTTATCCTTTGATGATGTCACTAGGCATTATACATAAGGGTCCATGACAAAACTCTAGACACAGACACTCTTCCTGATTTCCTGCGGTACGTTCCGGTTCCCGTCATCTTCCAGATCCAGACTCCAACTACAAAGCCAAGCATTGCTGATCCTACTACAGGGCCCACTGCAAAACCCAAACAGTGCTGATCCCATTCCCAGCAAGGCCTCAAATCTAAAAAAAACACTAAATCTCCCATTAACAAGGGGAAATCTGTGGTACCTTTTGCATCCTGATCCAGCCTGGCTTGCTGCCACTAATTGCATGCTTCTACATCCTGCTATCCTGATCATCTGTAGTATCCAGTCACCAGAACTGCCCGTCCAGTCCTTGCCAACCGGTGACCAGAACCGCACAGCTGTTTGTCAGGTGCCCTGCTGTGTGGTGACCAGACCCGGTTGACTGTCAAAAAAGCCCAAAACTAAAAAGTGGATTGTGAGTATTTCATCACCCATAAAAATTCCTAGTATACCTTGTCTTGCATTGTCCTCATCCCACTCTATAAGTCATCCTATCCTTATCCTGATAACTTGTCCACTGTCAGAATTCTCTATGCTTTTTGTCATTAATCTCCAAACATCAGCGCTACTTTTCTCTTCATTTCTGTCTTGCATAGAACATATGTCATTAGCAAAATTTTGATTAAATAAAGTAATTTTCCTTAAAGAAAAGTGGTTCACTGCGTGAAGGGTTACATCTGCAGCGTAACCTAGAGAATTCACGGGTGGTGTTCCTCTTTTCTTAGTCCTGAAATCTAGTTTTAAGTAAAACTGTTCTTTTCACAAGCTGATTTCCTTTCCAATTTCACCCTTCATTTTACTCAAAGCGCTCCTCCTTCTATATTGCATAACTCTTTCAATTTACCAGCTAGATACTTACTTTCAATTCCATTTTGTACCTGTGATATATATCTATCCCCAAACAGTATTTCAAGTATTTCACCTGTTTTAATTAAAAACTGTTTGGGTAATTTTAGGCAGGAATTTCAAAAGTGTAAATTTTAAACATGTTATTTGACTGCAATCTGTTTTAAACTTTCCACTCATTTCTGAACTGTATGCTTTTGGTAATCCATTCTTTGTGATTGTTAGTATCTTTGCATTGTTGCTTTAGTAAGGAATTGTATTTGCTTCAAGGTACACACATTCATTATTGATTTATCCATTTCCGAGTGTCATTTCACCACATTGCAAGGGGTTTAAAATTCGTTTTCTCTCTTATTTGTGGAGGGAAGATCAGATTTAGATTCTGTTTTCAGTTTCATATTCCTGAGTACCTGCTGCTTCTTTGTATCCAATCAAAAATGGTTATTGGTGGGTTGAGGGAACATTGCAGGGGGAAATTCTAACTTTGGTGCTATCTGTCCTAAAACAAAAGTTCTCCTATTCTGCTGTGCTGTGTATATGCTCCACTAAAAAGTCAAACCCAGTGCATTGCTCACATTCTCATTGTAACTATCACCCCATTGGTGATTGCTGCCGCATATTAAAAAGCGTGCGATTTCTTTTGAATTTTAAATAAATAAATAGTGCATTTGACCAACCAGCCTGGTTCATGCTCCATTGTGACCCGGGGTATTTGAAAAGGGGGTGTGATATGAGTGGTGTATCATCCCAAAATATAATCCACATAAATAAGGAGAAAAGCACCTCAGTTAGGCGCTACATACAGGGCCAAGACTAAGGTATGCATGTCGCCTTATTGAAATCCTTAACAAACTGCCACAAGCAAGTTATCCGGGCAGTAGTATAAATGCAGGACACACATCAGTAGCCATATGAAAAAGGTGCACACATCCCAAATTAGACAAAGCACACAGATTAGCAACCTCACAGAATGTAAAAGTGTTCAAGCATGGACACAGGAGACCACTTGGAAGCAACAAGAAAGGTACACAAAACATAGCATAGATAGTGGCTGCAGATGGGAAACGACCGGGAAGGTGCACCTTTTTGGGCATAGACTGAGATAGGAAGAGAGATATGGTTTTCAAGTGGTGTTGCATGAAAGAGAAAATAAGTAAATGGCTGTGGTATACAATATATTACTATTTTTTTATTATGTGCCAAAGCCCGCAGGCATCAGGGCGCACATTAACGCCAAGGACATATCACAACAAGACAAGGTATCGGAAGGCCATTTAATCAAACAAGGTGGTCTTTAGCCATTTTCCGAAATCTAAACAAATTCCTTTCTTTGTGCAAGTCAGCTGGCAGATTGTTCCAGGCAATAGCTGCTTGGACAGGGAAAGAGCTGCTGCTCCCCTGTACTTGTTTTGCTCTGGGGGATATTAAACGCAAGGTGTTGCAAGACCGTGTGGACCTACAGGGAGTATGTTGTGTGAGACTCTCTTTGTGGTAAGAAGGGGCCGACCTATAGAGGCATTTATGGGTAATAGTGTTTATCTTAAACATTGATTCTGGATGCCAACGCCAGCCAGTGAAGCGCTTTCCTAAAAGTAGAAATGTGCTACAAACTGCATCGCTCTGCAACAACTGAAGTTTGCAGATGCTATTTTTGCTAGCACTAGTATGGAGCGCATTACAATAATTAAGTTTGCGCATGATTGTTAACCTCAACAAGGTTTCACAATTTTTGCAGATACATAAGGTTTGACCAACCTCAGTAGTCTCAAATGATACTGTGACATTTTGATTGTGCTATCGACCTGTGCATTTGCACTCTATCTAGCACTTCAATACAATTGTCCTTGATAATAAAACTCGAGAATTTGGGGTGCAGTTTAGCCCTCGCCTGGGTTGATTCGAAAATCAGGAGCTCTGATTTTGCACTGTTTAGACACATCCAATTTGCTGGCATCCAACATTTTGCAGCCTTATCAATGCTTGGGATCCTATTAGCTTCATTGGTGTAATCACCGCTCATTTCGATCAGCAGCTGGGTATCTTCAGCATAGTTTGTCAACTGTGCTCCCAGTTCCTCAAGCAAGTCAAAATAGGTTGAATATAAATGTTGAAGAGGGCTGGCAAAAGGCATGCACCCTTTTGCACTCCACGAGTGATATGTGCTGGGTCAGAAATATCATGACCCAGCAGATTTTAGATTTTCTATTGTTGAGAAAGGAGCTAATCCAGAACGGCCTCTCTACACCAGCCTCCCATACTGGATCAGGTTTTCAAGAGCCTCTCGTGTTCGAGACGGCCAAAGGGTGCTGATAGATCGAGTAACATCAGCAGCACAGTCTTATTCCTATCAATAATACCTAAAATCTGAGTTTGAAGGTGCAACAAGGCACTCTGTCATAGTTGGATCGGAACCCCAAGTGCATGGAATGCAGAATGTCAGAATGATCTAGGTGCTCCTCGAATTGTATAGTAGCAATTTTGTCCACAATGTTTAGTAAAAAAGGGACATTAGTGATGGGTCTGAAATTGCTAGTTATTTTGGAGTTTTGTCCAGGTTTCTATGAGAAAGGGGTTACCACTAAATATTTTTCAGTTAGGAACAATTTTGTGAAATAAGGTAGCATTGGTGAATCGCGAGAAAAAAGGAGCAAATTAATTGATGTTACCCAGGATGAGCTTGGATGGAACTACATCTTCAGGGCAGGTCGTAGGATGCATTTTCTTAAACACACTCCATTGCAGAAACATAGATGGGATTAAACGTCAAGACTGGTTGTGATTTGTTTCTCGGGGATCAACCAGATTGAGCGGTCTATCTAAGACAGTATTACTAACAATCTTGTTGTGAGACAGTTTGATTTGATCAGAGATGGCCTGCTGAACGCTGACAGACTTCGTTAGTGGGGACGAAGGGCCGGGGTTGTACGTGGGGTTTCTCCAGATTTTTAAACATTTCAAAACATTTCTTAGTATTACTATCCATGTTCTCGATTTGTTTATTAACAACGTTTTTCTTAGTTTCATATATTTCCAATCTATAAGCCCTTTCCACTGATTTCCAAACACTCCTGTTTTCCTCTGTTCTGCTTTTTTGCCCAGTAGTGCTCATAAGCCTATTCATACAGTTACATAAATCATCTTAGTGGACCTTGTTCACGTTCCTGCTGATGACTTTGTGGGTATATTAATTTCCTTCCCTTTTTGTCTGGTAATATAAACTGAAAATGTATGAAATAATAATCCGACCAAATTCAAGGCTTTGTGCACAAAGGGCTAGAATATTTCCCTTAGTGTGGGTGGACTCGTTGTTATGTATAGTGACCTCAATATAATTAAATTGCATCTCTAAGAGCATGGCCTCATTGCTTCCCAGCCATCGATTAAATTCAGTAGTCACTAGTTAATTTTATCAGATATGAAGCAACAATAAAGAAAACTGATTGATGCTTTCCTTGAAGAGTATACCTTGAGGACGAATTCCCTGTCAATTACTGAAATGTTTAGTGACGGTCAATTTTGAGAGGGTAGGCTATATGTGATTCAACAAGTTGCCCAAGATCACACTCTGTGTTTAAGAGTCGAAGTCAGCAATTGAGCCCAACCAGCAATTTGTGTACTTTACCACTTTGTTTTCCAGTTCTTACATAAGCAAGGTGCAATTATCTGTGAATGTTTGACTTTCATGAACTAAACTAATCCAGTTTTGTAGAACTAAACTTGAAAGTACACAAATCCCATAACATAGCATGACAATTTTGAAAAACAAAATGTTATAGGAGCATGCCATGCAAGATGGGAACGATTCTAGCTTCATTGTCTCCATCATCAAGGGACGTATTACCATGATACTTATTGATATGAGCTCAAAAGATTTCATGTGGATTTTTCTTTTGTATTTTCAAGCTTTAAATACTACCAATACATAGACTTGTGGATTGTTATTTATGACGTGGAGAAGAACCTTTGAAATTATAGTACAAAGCAAACAGTTTTTTATGTCAAATAAGGAGACCTGAAAATGCAGCCTCCAGAGGACTGTGACATTTGATCTGCTGTCTTCTGTCTAGGAACCCTTCTACTCAAATGGCATAAATAAAAGAACTATCATGCAATGGCAAACAATGCCACCAACATGTGAGAAATAAAATCCATCAGCAGGTACCCAGTACAGCCCAGAATGCTAGGCTCATTGCAGTGTTTGAAAACTCCCAGTGCTCAAAAGCTCTCCTCACACCTCACTCCACATTGAACATTGGTTAAAGCATTTCACACCTTTTCATCCATTCCAGCCCCTTGGCTGAACCCTCTAAAATGGGCCTGTGCTAAGGTCCACATCACTCCTAGCAGTCGCCTAGAAATGAGGTACACAAAATATATCCCTTTAGTGGCAATCCTCAGCTGCCTTCGTGAAGACTCCTGCAGTAATAAGACTACATTTTGTTAAGCGTCATTTGTCATGAATGCTTCCACCTTTTCTGCACGTTAACTAAATTCCATGAAGATTACCACCCCTTTGTATTTTCTAATACAGGATTGTTCGCAAACTTTCTGGCATTTGCATAACAGGGACTTTCATGTTTGTGCAAACATTCAACCCAACATCACCCGCAAATGAATGATCGAATGCAAAGGCCTGGTGCTACGGCTGGCTCTTTCCTCTGGAATTGGATAATTTTGAAGGCCTTGTGCTACAGACTGTCTCCATCGTCTGGCAATGGCTCATTCTGAAGGTCTGATGGCACAGACTGTCTCTATCTTCTGGCATTGTATCCTTCCAACTATTTCCAGTTTAATAAGTTTAATAAGACTACATTTTGTTAAGCGTCATTTGTCATGAATGCTTCCACCTTTTCTGCACGTAAACTAAATTCCATGAAGATTACCACTCCTTTGTATTTTCTAATACAGGATTGTTCGCAAACTTTCTGGCATTTGCATAACAGGGACTTTCATGTTTGTGCAAACATTCAACCCAACATCACCCGCAAATGAATGATCGAATGCAAAGGCCTGGTGCTACGGCTGGCTCTTTCCTCTGGAATTGGATAATTTTGAAGGCCTTGTGCTACAGACTGTCTCCATCGTCTGGCAATGGCTCATTCTGAAGGTCTGGTGGCACAGACTGTCTCTATCCTCTGGCATTGTATCCTTCCAACTATTTCCAGTTTAAAGATGGACCCTTCCCTTCATGCTTTCTAAATTGCCCATCATGGCATCTCCAACTGTCCCCTTTGTGTTGCTCATGCAATTTCTGCAACTCTTGCGGCTTAGAGAACGACATTTCTGACAGGTGTGGCGTTCATGACCTTAAAATTGCATAGTCTTTGGGACAACGGTAGAAAATAGTAAACAGTGGTGGTTCTGAAGCTCATTTCAGATTTTTCCCTCCCAAAATGACTTTGGTTCTCAGTTTTCGAGATTCAGCTTGTGATGAATCAACATCCAGGGCACCAGTGGTCCAGGAATGAATATCGGTTTCTAAACCATCAATCAGCCCCATACCTCTAGTACACCAGAAGGGATCCGAACAGATTGGAAACAAGCAATTTATAAACCTACATGTCCAATTATGGTAATGTGGATGGGACGGCAGGCTTATCTCTGCAAGGTCGTGGATCGTTAGTTAGTTGCAACACAGTAAAAATGCTATCATTACCCAATGATAAAAGGGACTGTCCAGTCAAGGTTGTATACACAGATCTACGTTATTATTATCACAAAAGACAGTTCTAGCAACACTACAAAATATAACCCACCCTGTAAAGGAATGAAGAGGCCAGACAGTTTCAAAGAAGGAAAAGGGATGCACTCTGGATACTGACAAGGAGGGGAGTCGGTATAATAATTAATTGCAATAGTACAAGGATATTTGGTATCAACACAACGGGGGCAATGGGTCTAAAAATTTCACTAGGGTCCTTCAGAGAAAGACCATGGGGACAGGACCACACTGTACCATGTGCTGTAGATGTTCTTGGTGCTCGGCTGGGTTAAGTCAGTTTCAGGGCGTTTTGCAGCTTCTGCAACAGAGTTCAAGATTGGAAATAACTGTGGGCATCAGGTAGTTCAGTGAGCGAGGCTGAACGGATGGCTGCAGGATGGCCTAGATGGCATCTCAGGGTCAGAAATCATTGTATCGGTGCTGGTCGGCGGTTTTTAAGAATTGGTCGAGGCGTCTCAGATGGCGTTAGCGACTGCGGCGTAACAACATTCAGCGGTGCAGTTGGTTGAAGCTCGTGGTGTTCGGCTGGCTCGAAAATGTCCTTTAAGGCGCACATCGGTAGAGGCTTGTAGATGCATTCCTCCTAGTTTCTTCACTGGGCTTGTGCCGTCCTTTACGGTGGAAGGCCCAAAGCTGAGGAGAGTGTTGCAGGCAGCTGCCTTGTCCTTGGTTTGGTTCAGAGACTCTCTGGCACTTCCCACCTAGGATGCTTGCTGCAGAGCCTAGCAGGGCAAGCTGTGTGCTGCCTGCGTACTGGTTCTGGAGCTGCTGGAGGGTATTTTGGATTCAGTATCTCGTTCTGTTCCCTTTGAAATCTTTATGGGAGGGATATTGCTTTCCTCTTGGAGGTCCTGGTCTTCCTTCCTTGGCGTAAGATGCAAGGCAGACTGTACCTTCAGCCAGGGTCCAATGCTAAGTTCATCTTGCTGCTACTTGCGAAGTATTCAGATGATCTGCTCAATAGAGGGCCTCTACCCTCTTTTAAAACCAAATGGACGTCAGGGATTGGTGTATGCTAATCCTACCTTAATTAACCAATCATGTGTCCCCACCAACAATCTCTTGTATGCATGAGGTCATAACCAGAGTGCTTTGCAACAGGAAAGGTAATAGGATGAAAACATGTACTACCAAGTCCCACCCATCTTCCTGTCTGTTGTGTATCAAATGGTCTCTCTAGTCAATGGAGCTCTCTGTTGTTCCCGATTAAAGTGGCAGGTCTCCCTTGAAGCTGTGGCCGGACCAGACTTTCTGGCACCGTCAATCCATATACTCATACCTTCTGAATGGGGTCCCCCTGCGGGGATGACACCCGTACTACATGCAGTCCCAGATATGACATTTCAGTGTCCACTGATACTAAGGACGGGAGCTGATTTCAGGTTGACATAGTGCATATCAAAGGTTGTTGGGGTTTCCGGTTTCCTTTGTTAACCTCTGCAGTCAGGCCTCATGTGGGCCTGTTTGAACTACACTCGATTTGAATGTTAATTCTGTTCATGTCTGCCACCATCTGCAGGGCTCACAAAAGGACAGGGTGGATCCATTGAGCCTTTGTTAGTTAATTAGGCAGGAAGAAGGTTTGGCCCTTCCCCTTCTGAGATGCATCCTGTACTCCACCTGTCAGATGCCAACTAAATATGACAGAGGGGACTGCACCTGTAGGCTCTGTCCACCCAGAGTACACAGGTCTATGTTTATATCGTGTGGTGAGCATAGGAAAATGTGTGCGGATTAGCCCCACACATTTTACGGAGGTTGATCTACCATCATTCAATTTCAGATAAAATTTTAAAAAGCCCAGGTGAGCGCAAACCCACTCTGCGGCTGGTCGAATTCCTCACACTTCCACCTTTTTATCTGTTGCCTTTGCTTTCCATCCACCCTTTGCCCGTTTACTTGCCTCTTCCAGCACTTCAGCAGCCTCCAGAATAAATGTACTCCTAGTCCACACGTTTCACCTTTTCTTTCTTTTCCGCTTCTGAGTCTGTATCTTCTGCCTTCAGACGACTACATAGCCTTGCTCCTACACTTGCTGGTCTCTCTGTTGCAATTTGCGCTTCTCTCTCTAATGTACTAAGTTGACTTGTATTGGCAGATTCTTAGCTGCCCAATGGCCCCCTTACCGCTCCCCTACCTGATGAAGCCTTCTCTACAATCCTCCCTTGTGCACCAGCTTTAGTCAATCTGCACCTTCCAACACTGCAGCAGTCCCACTAGGGATCCCCCTTCTCCCCGTCAAGGGTAATGGGTGATTTGAGGTACCTCTGAGTACCCCCTTCTACTACCCCACACTCCATGTCCATTGTCCCTCTTCCCTGCCCGCCTCACCCTTCATCCCCAGTGTGAATGGGAGGTGGGTGGGTTAAACCTGAAACCCACCTTCCAATGCACCCTCTCCAATAAGCCCCACCGACTCACCTGCTTGCCCCAGTCCTGCCGCACCTGTCCACACTAGGCCCATTCTGTTGGATGATCCTGCCCCTTCTTCGAGCTGCTCCATAGGTTGAAGATGGGTTGTCTCCTCTATGACTCCATGGTATCAGACAGAGCATTGTTCGGAAGAGCCATAATTTGAAGGCCCTAATTTGTTAAGCATCAACCCAGTGGGTGGGTGGGGCTTCGAAGCAAAAGGGTAAAACCATGTTAGTCACAGTTCTCCCCTTTCCTCCCTATCTTTCCGGAACCATCCCTTCTATATTCTTCGTTCTATTTGTGCCTTTCCCATTGTGAGCAGCAAATTGAGAGTCATGTGGGAGAGGGCCAGAGACTCACC
This sequence comes from Ambystoma mexicanum, assembly GCF_040938575.1. Classification (NCBI taxonomy): domain Eukaryota; kingdom Metazoa; phylum Chordata; class Amphibia; order Caudata; family Ambystomatidae; genus Ambystoma; species Ambystoma mexicanum. The sequence goes on along the minus strand of NC_090925.1, from coordinate 611,030,451 downwards.
GTGCCATAGGTGACCTGACACATCACCATATTGAGAAGCTCTCAAGCAGTGGCAAATAGCTTCTCTCGAAGGCCTTTCTTGCCCCCTTTTCCTCAGCTTGACTGGGCTCGAGAATAACCTCGGACGAGGATTCAATCAGAGCAAATAATTTAGGAGTTAGCTGCTACAAAGCACGAACCAAAAGAATTTCTAAAAATAGTGAAAATGCATTTTGAGCAACCAGTAAAAACCTGAGGGGTGAAACTGGGCTACATCAGAATAAAAATAAAGTAAACAGTTTTTGCCAAATGTGAATGAAAATTAAGACTCCCAAAACCCATTTGAGATTGAAGATCTGACCCCATGCCCAAGAGATTCCCTACAACACCCTATGTTTTGTTTTGTTATGTTATGTTACTTGGCATTTATATAGCGCTCTATATATCATTGGTATGACCTCAAAGCGCTGGTAGGTAGAGAGAGATAGTGTTGTAGGGTGCGTGGGTGCACCAAATATGTGTGCAGTTGTTGTAATTGTCTGGTGGTAACTGCATCCTAGCGTTAGGTGTCATTCTGGAGATATCAGTTGGATGTGTGCAGTCTGGTGGGTGGACACCTAGACTGGGCTCTGGCTGCGTTAGACCTGACGGACACCTATGTGAGCGACTAGGCCAGAATGTGCCCGGGCTAGCTGAGTTTTATTAGGGTGATGGGGTGTTCATGGGGTAGTATTTGTATGTGAACATCTAGGCCGAATTAATCAGGGTTTTAGCTGTGTTCTAGTTGAATGATAGTGTCTAGTAGAGAGTGGGCCTCATTACGACCCTGGCGGAAATTGAAAAACGATGGCGGAAATGCAATACCGCCATCGAATAGCGCTCGGTGCGATCATGACCCGTCACCGCAAAGTACGATGCCATTAGCGACACCGTAGTGAACGCCAACGCTAACTGCACCAAGCACGCGCGCGCCATGCCAAACCGTAATTAGCACCATGGCGCAACGGTACGTGAATTCCGACCCTAGCGGACATGCACCTAACGCCATCAAGCACGGCGGAAAGTACAATTCCGCCATGGTGAGAAGTACGGCATCGCGAATCAACCGTAAACGGCCCTACTGAGTGCTTGTACACCGCTCCCTGGCCACATTGTACAACCCCCCGTAGGTGCAATGAAGTCACACAATGCAACCAGTGAAATGTACAAGTCACCCATGCCTGCCAACGAACAAATGAATCTCAAGAGTGCCCAATGGGAGCTGCAGGGCACAGATGGCACGAATACAGAAGCTATACAAATGGACATGACCTCAGTCTCCCACCAAGAAACGCACGCAAACACAGGCACCTGTGACCAGCAATATTCCGATAATCACATCATTCCACCAATCCAACTGGCTGACCGGCATCTGTTACACAAAAGCTAATTCCCCCGCCCCTGAGCATGACATCATCAAAACAGTCATAATGGCAGCCCTTATCCCTGACCTCACTGGGCTACGTAGGCAAACGCGCCCAGCACAGTACCACGCAACTATACTCCGAAGCTGGAACCCAATGCAGATCTCCTCACAATACATCGCTCCCCAAATAGGAATATGCCACATCACTTGCAAAGAAGAACGCTACACGGTTCATATCAGAATAGAAATTTAATGCACAACAAATCCACCAAGCCCATACAGCCATTAGGCCATGAACTCCAAAATATATTTCATTATCGTGGGCTGCATCCGCAATAAATGACCAGCTACTTCTTGTGTGACGCCCTGTTCCTTCATGGTACACAGGGGCTACATTCCCGTACGAAAAGGCAACATGGAAGCGCCTAGAACCGCAGGGCCGTCCCAATAGGGAGGCACTAGTCCAGCTGAAAGGCCGAAATGTTGCTCCTAGCCACTAGTACTGCGTAAGGGCATGTGGCCCATTGGCGATCGTCCCATAAGATCGTAATGCTGCTCCACTGATTAACACGAAGCAGCAGGTGTCGGGAGTAAAATCCATCTGCAGGAGTGGCATACAGATGGCAGTGGCAAAAGGGGAGGAGATACCTGTCAACCAAATGAAATGAAAAAGAATAGTATGGCCATCAGAACTATATTTGAATTACTCACTTCAATGATCACACCAAATCCACAGCCATATGCATGCTAGCCCACTCCAAAGGATCATCACCACCCAAAAACCACTTGCGAATCATAACTATCTATATCGAGGTGAAAACACCATCACAAAAGAGTGTACCTGTGCATGCGTCTGTTAAAACAGAATCCATCAGATGGGATTGGTAACGTGCATAGACACAAGTGTCTGAAGGCGCGTCGAGACAGGGAGGGCTCAACAAGGCCAGATAGACGATGGCCCCACTATGGCAGCCCTGCATCACATAGCGCAGGGGAGGCGGATAGATTCCAAGAAGCCCTGTACATGGCAAACTCTGTATCAAATCATCTGTCCATGCATCCATACATCATTCCCTCATCCCGTAATGAAAACGCCTGTTTCCATACTCACATAACATGTGAAATTTCCATTGAGTCTGTGCGTTATGCAGCCTGCAAAATCCACCGTGCCCCAGCCCGTTATTCCAGTGTTGTGAAGTAACATGTATTTGGGAACGTCCGGCCTCATCGCCCACGTCGCTATTGCGCATCCCATACTATTCATATCAATCATTGCATCCTCGCCATGGCCCCTGTCCCAAGGACATTGAACAATAGAACGTTATATTTGCAGTCAGACCTGTGGGCATCTCCTCGCCGCTAGCTGAAAACCGAAAGCGCCGCCCTTCGAATTCCTCATTTGCAACATCACGTCGAAAAGGCATCTGTGGCCGCTTGAAACCACAAATTAATCCATCTAGTGCGGCTGTGTGTGAAAATGGCAACTGCCTTCACTCACAAATGGAACGCCCCGCCCGTCGGTGAAGCTCGGTACAGTGTTGCATGAGGGTCCACCGTTACTCGAGTACTACGTTCCACTGACCCTTCACAAGTCTGTTCGCGACTGCAAAGATTGTATGTGAAACAATGGGACCATAGCCGAATGAACATATCAACCAATGTTACACTGCCATCGGGTACAAATACATGATTGCAATAGCAAGATGCCATTCGTCGAATTGCAGCGTCGTGTGCGGGACGTGCTCGCCCAAAGGGGAGTGCAGCTTGCACAGGTGGAATGAATCACCACAGGTGGAGGCCATACAGCCTGAAAACACATAAATTGCACACCCAGTCTCCTCCCACAACCACACCCACTCCGAAATGCTACCGGCAGGACTAGCCATGTTGGCCCTGGGGGACCTGATAGCACTGCAAGTACTCCAACTTCAAGAAGAAGACGAACACCAACTACTACCGGCCGCACGGCGGAGACGCAGGAGGAGGAGGAGGGCAAGGCAGGGCTAGCAAGGGCCGCCAGCACAGCCACTACCACCACGCAGGCAGCCCGGAATCCCACGCCTCCGAGCACATCCGTTCAACCTCACTGATGAGCAGATCCACACCCTCTACCGTTTGGACCGGGACACCATAACCGCCATTGTGGACATGACACAGGCTGACCTTGTCAGCATGATAGATAGCCCAACCGCCATCCCACCCCTACTGAAGGTGGTGTCTGTACTACACTTCCTGGCCACAGGCACCTACCAGCACACAGTCGGACAGTTGCATGGCATATCACAGCCACTGTTCTCACGGACACTATTGCAAGTGCTCGATGCCCTCCTGAAGCACGCAGACGACTACATCTCTCTACCACGCTCGGAGCAGGAAATTACGAACACAAAAGTGGGATTCCATGCACTTGCCGGCATACCGGGTTGCATTGGTGCCATCGACTGCACCCATGTGGAATTGGTCGTCCCACATGCCATGGAGGCCCAGTACCGCAACCGAAAACAATTTCATTCCCTGAATGTACAAATGGTGTGTGACTCCAACAGGATCATTACACATTGTTGTGCCAGATTCCCTGGATCAACCCATGATTCTATGGTCTTGAGGAACTCTACTATACCACGCTACATGGAGCGACACGCAGGGAACAGATCCTGGCTACTCGGTGAGTCTCATTTCATGCATGATGATGTGGGGTATGTGATGCGGCAATGACCTGGCAGGAAGGGGGGGGGTGCGTACGTAGCAATGGCATTCCTCAATATTCCTTTCCTGTCCACATACAGGTGATGCCGGGTATCCACTGAAGAGATGGCTCCTCACACCAGTCCGGAACCCACGGGACCAGCATGAGGAGGACTACAACCATGCCCACTCACGTACCCGTGTAGTCATAGAACAGGCATTCGGCCTACTGAAGACTCGTTTCCGCTGCCTCAGCAGGTCTGGCGGGGCACTCCTGTACCGCCATGTGAAGGTTGCAAAGATGGTCATGGCATGTGTCATGCTCCACAACATGTGCGTACGTAGAAATGTGACCATGCCCCCTGACGCAGAACTGCAAGCACCTGATGATGGTCATGATGAGGGTGGGGATGTGGCAGCACCTCAAGGAGTCTGCGAGGCACAGGAGGGCCGTGACATTCGTCAGCATCTCATAGATGCATGCTTCTAGCACTCACGCCTGGTGGCTGATACATGGACACGGGACTCGTGGCACTGTGTGTGTCTGGGACATGCACAATATGGACTGTACGCCTATAATGGCCTCGTACACAAAGATCAATGTCCACACATCTCATTGCATGATCGTGCATTGTTTATGGCATATGTGATATCATGTTAAACACCCTATCGACCCGCCACCCAAGTGAGCCCAACACACCCCCTCCACCCTCCTACCTCCCCCCCGAACACCAGTGTCCAAAGATGCTCATTGTCAGTGGGCTGTCGCTATTGCAAGCCCCCTCTGCGGGTATCAGGGGCACCCCTGCCTGTGGAGCGCAGGTTCCTCCCAGATCTACGTTGGGGGCTGCCCTGGACGGAACTTGCAACGGATGATGTCTCTGCCTGCTCACGTCCATGCATGTCCCTAAGGGTTTGTGAGAGCTCAGTGAGCACACGGCGCACTGCGGCAAGTTCGGCACATACGTCTTTGGACGTCGCATGCAGTTCCCCCCTCAGGCTCTCGGTGCTTCTCTCCATTTGTACTCTCAGGCTCTCGGTGCTACTCTCCATTTGTACTCTCAGGCTCTCGGTGCTACTCTCCATTTGTGCCCTTAGTGTCTTTGTACTTCTCTCCATTTCTGCCCTCAGTGTCTCAGTTGATGTTTCTATGTCTGCCTTAGTGCCCCCACATTCATCGGCATGGTCCTTGAGGAGCGTGGCCAGTTGCTGCTGTTGCACGATTAACTGGTTGAGGGACTGTTGCCTCTGCTGGGCCATGGCCATTTGCGGTGGTGTCACAGAGGGGCTGATCACCTCATGTTGCCTTGCCACAGGGCTTGTGGGGGATGGCCAGTCGTCGTCTTGTGGGTGCCCCTGCGTGGTATCCTCATGGTGTACGGGATGGTACAGACAGGGGGATTGAGACAGGTCATGGATGGATCTAACTTCGACATCCCCGTTTTCTGTGTCGGAGCATGCTGCCATTAATGCAGTATCACCTATGGTGCTGCTGCCACCAGAAGCAGTGCCTACTGTGGCATTCATTGGGGGGACCTGTGGTGGTGGTGTTGTGGGCATGCTGGCTGCTGGGGTGCCTGTTGGAGTTCCCTCCTGTGTGCTGTCACTTGATTTGTGCTGCTGCCGTGTCTTGATCCGTGCAGCTGAGGTGGAGGGTCTTTGGCCGTTGGTCTTGGCCCTCTTTGCAGGTGTGCTGGTAGGGGTGTCCTGGAGCTCGTCGTTTGGATCGGACCCTGTGGTGGAGTAAAGGAGGGCGAGCGTTATTAATGGGTCTGTGGGAATTGGAATGGCAATGTATCACATGCATTGGGGTGGTACCTGAGGGTGATTTGGGTCGGGGCCTTGGAGGTGGTTTCATTTGTGTGTGGAGTGAGGGTGCAGTTGTTTGGCAGCCTGCAGTTAGGGTGTGCCTGCTGCACGTGTAGAGGGTGTTTTTAGGATTTTTAATTATTTATGTATTTGATGTGAGTTTTTAAGTGTGCTATCAGGCCTATGTATGTGTACGTTCTCCTGGACATGTGTTCCTGTTGCACTATGTGGGCACGTGGTACTTCACATGATTGGACATTGTGGTTTTGTCATTGTTTTATTTGGGACACCTACCTGATTCTTCGGATGTCTGCACTCCTTTCTCCATCCCTCCGACTCCCTCTATGCTCTCCATTCCAATGGTGGAGGCACAGATTTCTTCCCAGGGGGTCAACTTGATGGGTGATTCCGATCCTCCCCCGGTATCTGTGGCAATGTTGCGGTTGGCAGACAGTATGCTACGGACGCGTATCCGCAGGTCGTCCCATCGCTTTCTGCATTGCTGTGGGTTGCGGGGTGCGGTCCCCACCGCACTTACACGCTGTGCCACCAGGGCCCATATGGCCTTCTTGTTCGCAAGTGCCGTCCTGGTCATTTGCGTGGAGAAGACGACGGCAGCATTCTCCTGGAGGGTCTCCGTGAGCACCGTGAGTTCCTCACGGGAGAAGTGGACCTGCCGCTTGCGGTCGCACGCTTTCTTCGCTACTTTTCCCATTTTTCTTGGTTTCACTAGGGTGGATGACGGGTTGGGATGTGTCTCAGGGTAGTATTTTTTATGGTTGTGTGAATTTTGTGGTTTTATAGGTGTACGGCGTGATGTTTCCCGTTCCAGGACCATGCTTTTACTTCTGTTTCCGTATATTTACGGTCACCGTACTTTCCGGTTGGCGCTCACTGCGGTGTCCGCTAAGATGGGTGGCGGTATTGCACCTAGGGCGCCGTACGGCGGCGGTGTGGGCCGTTTTGGGGTCATTTCCGCCATCGCGGACTTTGCACTTCCGCCATGGCGTGGTGCTCGTGCCCGATGGGTCGGAATGAGCCGCACTTTGCTCCATCGTGCAATGGCGGAAACGCGATTTACGCTATGGCGGTCCGGTCGGTTGATTTCCGCAAGGGTCGTAATGAGGGCCAGTGAGCGTAGTGATGGGATATGATTATCTTTAAAGCGCGCGAGACCGGGCACGTCAACAGGATGGCAGGGAACATAGCAACACAAGCACACACAGAGACAGGGGGCTGGGTTTACAGCAACAGGGGGGATACAGATATATAGCAATAGCACAGGAACAGGAAGGCAGGGTACGCAGTGATATGCAAGTTAACATTTACATTCATATTTTTATCCCGATGCGACTCAGTCTAATGTTTACAGCTCCACCCAGGTGTGGGACATGTCAACGTTCGCATCTCCATCCAGAAACGACTCAGGCCACTGCTCACAATCATGTCAGGGTATGGCACGGGGTAATGTTCACAGTTCCAACTGAGTACTCCATTAATTCCATCCTTTTCTATTCATTTCATCCATTCGTTCTTTTCTTCCATTTCAGCCGTTCCACCCATTCCACCCATTCCACCCATTTCATACATTCCATCTATTTGGTCCATTCGATCCCTCCACACAATCAATTGGTTCCACCCACTCCATTGATTCCTATCTGTTTCATCCTTTCCGATCTGTTTTATCCATTCTATCAGTTTCATCCATTTTATCTGTTTCATCCATTTTATCTGTTTCATCCATTCTATCAGTTTCATCTACCCCATCCACCCCGTCCACCCCATCCATCTATTCCTTCAACTCTATCCATTCTATCCTATTTATCCATTACAACAATTCCATCCAATCCATCACTTAATCTATTCCATCCATTCTATCTGTCCATCCATTCCATTGGTTTCATCTATTCTATCTGTTTCATCCATTCTATTTGTTTCATCCATTCTATCCACTTCATCCACCCCATTCACCCAATCCATCTGTTCCATCCACTTTATCCATTTTATCTGTTCCATCCGTTTATCCATTACATCAATTCTGTTCAATCCATCCATCTCATCTATTCCATCCATCCATCTACTTCGTACCCTCTATCCATTTCATCAATTCCATCTATTCCATCCATTCCATTTATTCCATTCATTACACCAATTTGATCCATTTCATCAATTCCATCTATTCCATCCATTTCATCCATTCCATTTATTCCATACATTACACCAATTTGATCCATTTCATCAATTCCATCTATTCCATCCATTTCATCCATTCCATTTATTCCATTCATTACACCAATTTCATCCATTTCATCCATTACAGCAATTCCATCCATTTCGTCCATTATAACAATTCCATCCATTTCATCCATTACACCAATTTCATCCATTCCACCGACTTCATCCACTCAATCTACTCCATCCACTCAATGTACTCCATCCACTCGATCCACTCCATCCATTCGATTTACTCCCTCCATCTGCTCCACTCGCTTCACCCACTCCTTCCACTCCGTCCACTTTGTCCACTCCATCCATTCCGTCTACTTCAACCACTCCATCCAATCCACCCACTCTATACGTATTATCAACTATATCCACTCTATCCATATTATCCACTCCATCGACTCCATCCATTTGATACACTCTATCTCTTTCATCCACAGAATCCACTCCGTTCACTCCATCCAATCCACCCACTCTATATCCATATTATCCAATCCATCCACTCTATCAACTCGGTCCATTCCACCCGCTCTATTCATGTTATCCATTCCATCCACTCCATCCATTCTATGAACCCTCCCCACTCCATTCATTGCATCTACTCTATCCATCTCATCTGATCCATCCACTCCACCAGTTCATCCACTCCATCCATTCCATCCAATTCATCCATCCCATCCATACCATCCATTCCGTTCACTCTACTCCAGCCATTCCATCCACTCCGCCCACTCCAACCACCTCATCCACTACACCTATTCCATCCATTCCAATAATTTCATTCATTCCATCTTTTATCCGTTCCATCCATCTGCCCCATCCATCTGCCCCATCCATCCACTCAATCTACTCTGTCTACTCCTTTTGTTCCATCCATCGAGCAATCCCATATCCACATACTCTATCCATTCCATGCTCCCTGTCTGTTTCATTCATCTGTTCAATCCATTCCGTCTACTTATCTGTTTCGTCCATCCATTCTATCCACTCTGTCTACTCCATCCGTTTCATCCATTGATCGATTCCGCTCCATTCGTTCCGTCTGCTCAATCCACTCAGTCTATTCCATCTGTTTCATCCGTTCCATCCATTCATCCATTCATTCCATCCATCCATCCGTTTTATCCAACCGTAACCATCCGTATCCATCCATCCAATCAAAGTTTGACGCACATCATCCAATTCCATCCATTCCATCTATAAATTCTATATACACATATTCCGACTATTCCATCCTTTGCATTCGTCAATTCTCTGTACATATCTTTTAATCATTTCACATGCATCTCCGCCATTCATTCCATTCATTCGCACCACATGCGTCCATCCCCTCCATATATGCCATCCATCCCTACCATCCATCTGTCTTTTTATCTGTTGCATCCATCCATTCTATCCAGTATCCATTCCATCGAACCTCTCCGTCCATCTGTACACTCTATCCATTAATTTCCTCCATCCATTCCTTCTATCTATTCTTCCACCATTCCACTTGTCCGATCTACCCATCCACTCCTTCCACCCATCTACTCTATCCATCAGTTCTATTAGTTTCATCTATTCTCTCTGGTTCATCCATACTATCCACTCTATATACATACCTTCCATTAATTCCACATGCATCTGTGCCATAAATTCAATTCCTTCATTTCACATGCGTCTATCTGTTCCATTCATTCCATCCTCTCCACCCACTCCATCCGTTCGCTCTATCCATCACTCCATACATGCATCCACATCATCCATTTCATCCACCCATTTCAACAATTCATTCCCTTCATCCCCTTCATTCATCCATCCTATCCTGTGGGCAGGATCAGAGGTCATTGAACACCCGGTAGAGAGTCTCACTGTGTATTTAGTCATTGCCTTGTTGGAGTTCAGACATATCTTTGGGTTGTTGTTGGTGTTTATGGAAAGAGCTATGTTTTATAGACAGAATGTCATATAGTCTTGGGTGTGTCGAATGTGAGATGGAAGCGAGTTCCGCAGAGTCAGGTCCAATGCTGAGAAAGAGGATCCTCCAATCCTGACGGAGTTGGTGGTTGGGTCACTAAAAGGAGTGCAGAGCTTGAACTAAGGGTGCGGGTGGGAGGTAAGGTTTTAGTTTATCTTGCAGATTTAATGGGCCGGTCTTGTGCACTACACGATGAGTGATGTACAGGGTTTTGAAAGTGGTCCTTCGTCTAACTGGGAGCCAGTGGAGGGTTCTGAGAGCTGGAGAGGTGTGGTCTCTTGGACCCAGGGCTAGTATCATTTTAGCAGCAGCGCTTTGCACTCTTTGGACTCTTTGGAGTTTATTAAGGTGGTATGCTTGGACTCCTAGGTAAAGGGAGTTTGCATAATCCAGTCTCGACATTACAATAGACAATGGTCTTCGGAGGATAGCTCAGCGGCAACATGCTTGCCTTGGAAGCAAGACAAAACGGAGCAACATGGGTTCGATCCCCGGGTGCCTGCTTAGAAACCTCTGGGTATTAAGTGCGTTATAAATAACCTATCATATCATATCACAACAATCAGCAAGTCTGTTCGGGAAGGAGAGGTAGGGGAAAATGCGCTTGAGAATTTTGAGATGGTAGTGACAATATTTAGATACGTTGATCTGTCGGAGGAGGGTTAGGCCAGAGTCCATAGTGCATCCAAGGATTTTTACTGTGACTGAGAGGGTGGGTTGTTGGCCCATGGAAGGGGGCCAGGGGAGTGGACGAGGCAGAAGCTTAGTGTTGCTGCATACCATGATTTCAGTTTTAGTGGGGTTTAGGAGGAGATGGTTTGTAGTCATCCAACAGTCGATATCTAGGAGGCAGGCTGCGAGGTCGGGCTGAGAATTGGAGTCTGAGTTGAGGAGTTTAAGGATGATTTGGGTATTGTCAGCGTAGTTGTAGCACAGGATATTGTACAGGTGGATGATTCCAGGGAGGGTGGACATATAGAGGTTGAAAAGGAGAGCTGATAGACATGCGCCTTGCGGTACTCCAGTATTAACTGGGCGAGCAGCCGAGACAAAAGGGGAGAAGAGGGTTATTTGTTTCCTGCTGTTGAGGAAGGAGGCTATCCATTTGAGATCTGTTCCACGCAGTCCTAGGGAGTGGAGGTGGTCAAGGAGGATTGAGTGGGTAATTGTGCCGAAGTCTGCAGACAAGTCAAGGATAATTAGTGCAGTGCATCCTGCAGAGTCTGCAGTGATCTTAAGATTGTCCCAGATTGAGGCCAGAGTGGATTCGGTTCCATGTCGGGGTCTGAAGCCTGATTGGGCGGGGTCAAGGAGTTTGTTGGATTCGCCAAAGGCGTTTAGTTGGGAGTATGCAGTTCAGTCGATGAGTTTTGCAAGGAATGTGGTGTTCGAGATGGGACGGTAACTTTTGGAGCCAAGGGGGTCAAGGGATGGTTTTTTAAGAAGAGGCTTGACATGTGCAATTTTGAAGGCATCAGGAAAGATTCCAGAGCTGAGGGAGTCATTTATGGTTCTCGCATGCTCTCCTGCACAGGTGAATGAGAATATTTCTTTGAGGACTGTGGCGGGGCAGGGGTCTAGGGGGGAACCAGAGGGTTTGCGAGCAGATAGAAGGTCAAGAAATTCTTCTCTGGAGATTGGTTTGAAGAAGTCAAAGGTGGGTACGTTGGGGGTTGTGGTGGTGGGAGGGGGGTGGTTGTTGAATTGGATGGTGTTTGGGGCAGGGAGAGGAGGGACAGTTTGTTGTTAAGGGAAGTTGTTCGGTCGAGAGCGGTGGTGTAGAAGTGGAGGGAGAGAGAGTCGCAGAGCGATTGTGATGAGGTCGATTGGGCCGAGGTGCAAGTGGGTTTGACAAATTCAGATAAGATTCTGTGCAGTTCTTTGCTGCGGTTTCCACAGTTGAGAATCCGATTGTTGTTGTGAGTTTTTTTGGCTTTTTGGATTTCTGCTTTGTAGGTGCGATGGTGCAAGGTGGATCTACTGAGACTGTTTTTTTCTGCACGTCATTTGCGTTCCAAGGATTTATTTAGTTTTTTGGCATTCCTCAGTTCGGGAGTGAACCATTTGGGAAATGGTCCGATGCATGAGGAAGAGGGTTGCGAGGGGGTGAGCGGAATTAGTGAGTCATTGAGCCATGAGTGAAACAAGTCAATGGTTAAAGATCTGTCAGCGGGGTGTGTTGTGGGGGGTCTGAGAAGCAGGTCATCGGCTAGGTCAGGGATGATCTTTAGTTTGTTCCAGCATTTGTGGAGAAGGGTGGAGGCAGGTTGCGGGGGTTGGGGCAGGGGGAGGATGGAGAAAGGGACGACAAAGTTGTAGGACCAGATGAGTGGTGAGGGGGGGCTAGGTGTATCAGGTCATGGGAGCTGAATATAGCATCTAGGGTGTGCCCTTTAGAATGGGCTGGACTGTTCGTGAAAAGGTAGAGGTTAAGTGCGTCAGGATGTCAACCAGTGACTGGGTCATAGGGTTGGTGGGGATGTCCAACCACATATTTAAGTCTCCTAGGAGAGTCAGGGAGGGGTGATTTATTTGAATGGTGGCTACGGAGTCACAGAGGTTCGTTGTGAAATGTCTGTCGTAACCAGGAGGTCTGTAAATGATTAGGAAGCTGTGGGAGAAAGTCAGAGGTAGTGAGAGTTTAACAAGGAGGGATTTGCATGATGGAATGCAGGACTGAGAATCAACGAGTGGGATGGAGAAGTGAGATTTGAAGAGGACTGCCATGCCGCCTCCTCTTGCGGGTCTGTTGAGTGTGATGAGGGAGTAGTCTGGGGGAAATGCCTCATGTGCAACAGGGGCAAAGTCGTCGGAGAACCAGGTTTCAGTGATAAAGACTAGGTCAGATTTATCAGAGGAGTGGAGGTCGAAGATGCTGTGTGTGTTTTTTGCTACAGAGCAGGCGTTAAAAAGGATGCACTTGACTTCTGAGTGGGGTGTGGTCATGGAGGTTGATGGGGTGTGAGTGAGAGGTGTGCGGGGGGTGGTTGGAGGGAAAGGGAGCGGTAGGGTGTACACGGTCAGTTAGATAGGGAGATGAGGGGTGGTATGGAGGAATGGTGTCAGTGTGCCCCGGGTGACCAAGGGTGGAGGCAGGTCCGCAGCGGCTGGGAAGAGTAGGAGGGCGGAGGAGATGAGAGGGGAGTGGATAGAGATTAGGGGGCAAAAGCGAGTGGGCGGATGGACGTCAGTCGAGCAGACATTTGGACGGAGAGTCTCGGGTTAGTCTCGAAGGGTTGGGGGGTCCGGTGTGCAGGTTGAAAAGTCAAGAGAGAGGGGGTGGAAGCAGGGCAAGGGGAAGGGTGAGTGTGGCGGGAATGGGGAGGGAGAGATTCGGACGCTGGGTAGAAATGGTGAGGAGTAAGCCGTCATGGAGGTGGATCAGGATCGTTTTCTACTTTTCAAGGGTTTCTGTGCAGTGGGGGTGTGAGAGAGGTTGGAGGGGTCGTAGGGCAAAGGAGATGCAGCTACTGTTCTTGCGAGGGTGAGACGTCCTGCTTTTAGAGAGGGGAAGGGATATAGTGGGGTGGTTGTTGGCAGGTGTCGAGGGGAGGATAACAGGGGCGGGGAAGGGCGGGGGGATCGTGGGCAGCGGGCTGCGCATTTTTGTGATTGGATAGGGGATAGGGATTCTGAGGTATGGGAGGCGAAAGGATGGGGAGGATGATTGCTGTTGGGTGGGAGGTAGGGGCTGGGGAAGGTGAGGGTTTGTGTGGTTTGCAGCGCCAGCGGGCTCCTCTGGTTTGGGAGTTCAATAGGGGGCGGGGTGTCATGGCAAGGGGTAGTAGGGAGTTCTCAATATCGGTCAGGGGGAGTGTGTGGGGTGGTGAGTTTGGGTAGGAGTGAGGGGGCTGAATGGGGTTCAGGGGAGGGAGGTGGTTGGCGCGCTAGAGTGAGGCTCTGATTTTAGAGTTTGATATGGGGCGGGGTGTAATGTTGTGGTGTTTTGGGGAGTTCTCAGAGGCGGTTAGAGGCAGGGTTGGGAGCGATGGGTTTGGGTGGGAAGGGGAGGATGGGCTTCCGAGGAGGGAGGTGGATGGCGTGCCAGAGCGCAGCTTTGATTTTGGTGTTGGATGGGGGGATTGAGTGAGTGGTGCTATGCTGAAGTGAGGTGGATGAGGGGATTTCTACAGGTGTGCTCAGGGAAGGATTAGTTGTGGGGCTCGAGAAGGTGGGGGCAAGTGTGCGGGTGGTGAGTCGTGGGAACTGAGTGAGAACGGGGGGGGCCGCAGGGTTCTAGGAATCTGGATGGTGCGAGCGGAGGATATTTGTAGGACGGGGTCGCCATCTAGATGTGACACAGTCTTACTAGGTAGAATTCAACACAGTAAACTCTCAGTGCACTAACTGGATTTGATTCGAATTTGTGGTTTAGAGGGTGGAGATGCAACACAATATCTCTTTGGTACAATATCTAGATGTGACCCAACAACCAAAGAGGGAGGAAACACCATCCAAAGTAATATGTAACCCATTGAAGCGCACATTGGAGGACCTCTGTGAGCTGCAGAAGGGCTGCAGAGAAGTCACTTATCTGCAGGCTGAATGCTAGACAACGTTCCTCGTTTCTAGGGGGGAAAAGCAATATGCACTTCAGTTTTAAACATAATGAAAATGAATGCTCGCTCCTTCTGTAGAATTCCATGCCTGCAAATGAGGCTCATGCAAATTTGAATTCTGCAGGTTCTGGACAAACAACTCTTCACAATGTTCACCCTCGAAGTGCACCGCAAGTAAGACCACCGGCCTGGCGATAGGCAGGGTCGAACCGTCGAACTGGGCATACAATTGTCTCGAGCACCAATGAAAAGTGGCCCACGGCTGCAAAAGGCAATTCATTCCTTTTGTGACAGACTGTTTGAATAGTACCCATGGGGGAATTGTTTGGTAAAATATAATGCAAATTGTGCAGTTTGAAGAATATTTATGACAATATAACAATGGTCAAAACTACTGGCTGTATAGTGACTTAACTCATCAAACCGGCCCATATTGCCCCAAAAAGTGCCCCACTTTGACCCAAAAAAACTGGCCCACCCTATAGGCCAGTCCGAGCCTGGGGATGGGTGGACTAGGAGATCTTAGGACATCACCCCTCTTGGAGTAGCATTTCATCTTGTATAATACAGGGATTCTAGTTTCAGTGGAGTGAGCACGGGCAATTCAAGGACAGGTTTCCTTCAGGCCCTTATAATCTCAAATTCCACTTACTATCTATCGAAAGCGGTGGTTTGAACACTTCCTGGAGAAAGTAAATCCACTCTCCTTGGGCAGTGCTTCACTTCCAATAGGCTAAATCACACAGAATTACCATAGCCATCGTTGGATGCAGGGTTGGACAAAAGGGGTTGTTGTCTGTCTGAGGACCCATTAATACCTTCAACTCACATAATGACTTACCACATTGTCCAATTGTTTTACGGTCTAAATCTCCTCGGTGGTGCACAGCAGAAGAAGGCATGGCTCTGAAGAGCACAGGCCTGCGTGAGTGGGAAATCCACCTTTCAAACTTGGGAGCAAAATCACGTATTTTATTTGTACGTGAATCATAGCTTACCTTTTTGATAAAGTTGACAGAAAATCCAATTGAAATATTCCTCGCTGGTCTTCTTGACAGTTTACACTATGTAGTATGTGAAATGGGCACACGTGAATGGAGGGAGTCCTGTTGCCTTTTCCCTCTGTAATAATGCTGTGGTCCACACGACCAGACCTGCTGATGGCTTCAAGATGTTCTGCAGCTCTCGACATGCTTTGTGTCATACC
Source organism: Ambystoma mexicanum (assembly GCF_040938575.1). NCBI lineage: Eukaryota > Metazoa > Chordata > Amphibia > Caudata > Ambystomatidae > Ambystoma > Ambystoma mexicanum. Next base: position 611,014,628 of record NC_090925.1, on the reverse strand, counting down.
TTGGTAGAGCTATATGGGTACATTGGTCCTCATCACGAATTTGGTGGTAGCCCTTAAATAGGGCGGTAACATTATTACTGGCGCATTTAAGGGTCCGCCCAATCACGTGTCTGTTAGCATTTACTCCCAGCTCCAAACTGGGTGTAAATGCGGCGACTTAATGCCCATTTTCGGGTGCAATTAGCACGCTGCCATTGGCTGATTGGACCCAATGGGGAATGGGGAATTACGTTTAATGCCCAACCCGTGATCTGGTGGTAATACTGCTGGAGGGGTGGATGGTAACGCAAATACAGGTGGCCCATATCCCAGATGGGATACCGCTCAACTCGTGATGAGGCCCATTGTGCGGTCTGTCATGTCGCACATGGCTGGCCTTTGTTAGACAGGAGAAGTGCCAAAGTTTGAGAAAGCCCTGGCACTTCTGAAATAAAGGCAACTACATTTAACTTCTAAAATGAGTCAGCCCTATACGAACCAGCCCTGCACATTTAAAAGCCTATAGAAGGTGATTTGCAAACTGCAGGAGGCTAGTTCTCACACCTTTGGGTGCAATTTTCCAGAGGACAAGTCCTCAGCGTTTGTACTTTTTCACAGGAGTCAATTCGGACGCCCATGGGCTACGGCAGATGGTGTGGTCAGCCCTTGCTTGGCATGAAGAGTTCCGCCTCCAGGCTCTGTGTGTGTGTGTATGTGTGTGTGTGACATCTATGTGAAAATGCAGAATCCTTTAATGCGAATGCCGAAAATTCTGACTTTTTCTCTCTCTTTTTTTGGCACTTTTTTTTGCACAAATAAATGCAGAGGGAGACCAACCCGCAGCCCTCCCCACATCCCCCATTCCCGATTAATACATCTACCTCACCATCTAAATTTGCGTGAGAAAGTGCAAACATTACACACAAAAAAATATAAATTTTCGGGTTCGCAGTAAAGGGGTTTGATATTTTCGTCCTATCCCTTCTGTTTGGGGGAGGAAGATAGATGGTTGGAGGCGGGTGCTGTCAGGTCTATTAGTACTAATGCATCACAGCACCAGTCAGTGGAATGGGCTGTGTGATGTGAGCACAGAGTAGGCAATTAAAATACGGAAGGGTTCGTTTACATGCATGTATGGGATGGATACGGCTTCTGACATCGCGCCCCTCCTCCGCCTTCCTTCCAGAAGGATCTGTTCTCAGACATTTTTCTGCAGCACATAATTTCTCTAGTATAACTCAGATTTAGTCTTACTCTCATAAACCTTTTAAAATAACGATTGTCAGGGCATTTGTTCATATACGGCAGGATAGACCCACACTTCTTGTTTTCCTGGGCTAAGTCTCCAAACAATCTACAACAACCCCTATTATCAGAAGTACGGATCCAATCTAGCTCATCACTAGATTTGGAATAGTTAACAGATTGTGGTGACTGAAAGCTGTCTCACATTTATTCTTATATCTGGTTAGACATCCTGTATTTCGTCTCGTCAGATGCTCACTTAACATGTGCTAAATGCTATCCTCTGCTTCACACATGATCACCACACTCATGGAGACCAGGCCCAGCTCATACCGTAATAACACCATCGGGACACAATTTGACAGAGTAAGGGCCTTTCTCCAAATCTTGCCCTGCAATTTGTTGACAATACAGTCCATGACAAAAAATATCTCTAGCCCTTAAAGAAGAGCCGGGATTACTTTGAGTTTATAGTTTTTCACTAAAGGCAAAATTGTGAATCTACAGTACTTTCGAAAGATCAATTGCAGTTCCAAAGTGGGAAGAATGTTTTTTTCCAATTCACGCGTATGAGCATATCTTGTATAGAGGGTCGCAGGTGGTATTCCCTTTTGACTGCTGTATTAAGCATTTACATGTCTACACGGAGGGCTTCATTGTGCTTTTGGTGGTAATTCGGCTGTAAATCAGCCGGATTACTACCAAACCTGTTAACTGTTACCGTCTCTCGGTCCCATGGACTTCGCACAGGATTACGCGTGATGTAAGGGCAGTTTTAATCCTCATTTGTATTTGTATTTGTATTTTGTTTATTTGTATAGCGCGCCTGGCCCAAAGGCATCTGGGCGCATATCTCAAAGTCACAGTTAGACATTACAGACAAAGTACATGGTGAAATAGCAATAAGGCGAGTACGGGGCGTGTGATACAAAGCATGAAGTACAGCACAAGAATGGGTCTTCTATATGCAGTCAAAGTTAAAAAAATTACATACAAGTAATATCCAAAAATTACATAAATGTAATATACAGTAGCAATCAGTAGCAATCACAAAGGCCAGGCTGGGCCAGGCCGGGCCACGGTAAAATTGCGATGCTGAGTCTTATATAGCACGATTGTCTTGAGCTAAGAGCCACAGTTTGGCTTTGCGCTTGAAAGGAAGGTTGTACTCTAAGAAAGTCAGGCAAGGTATTGCATAATTTGGTGGCTATGACTGGGAAGCTTATCCCGCCAGCTTTCTGAAATTTGAACCTGGGGAGGGAGAGGCAGTGGGCTTGGGCGGCTCTCTGCATTCTGGTAGAAGTGTGGCGTGTGAGTAGGTTGGCCAGGTACATGGGAGCCTGGTTGGCCAGTCACTTATGTGTAAAGGCAAGTGTTTTCAGGGAGATTGCGCTACTGAGAGCCAGTGTAGGTTACGTCTATGGTCCGAGATGTGCTGATTCGAGGAATGTTTAGGGTCGCCCTGATGACATTGTTCTGTGTGACTTGAAGTTTATTTAGATTGCGTTGGCTAGTCCCTAGATAGAGGGCATTGCAATAAGCGATCTTAGACATAATAAGTGTTCTAGCGAGAGTGGTGCAGTTGGAAGTAGACAGGAATGGTCTACAGGCTGTGATGAGCTTGCACGTATAAGCAGAGGCTGAGCTAACGGCATTAGTTTGTCTAGACAGTGTTAGTGCAGAGTGAAGGTAGATGCCTAAGGTTTTAGTGTCATTGGAAACCTTGATGGTATTGCCGTCAATGGTGAACGACTTGAATGAAGGATCAAGTTTGTTAAGACGTTGATGGGATCCCAGAATAAGGAGTTCCGTCTTATCGTCATTGAGACAAAGTTCATGTTGTGCCATCCACGCCTGGACAACCAGATAGACGTCGTTCAAGGATTTAGTGTCTGCCACGTGTTCACCCGTGATGGGGATAAGTATCTGGGTGTCATCGGTGTAATTAGTGTAGGTGACACCCAGATAATCAAGAATATCAAAAAAGTGGTTTGGTTAACACTTTATAGAGTGTTGGTGACACACAAAAGCCCCCGGGGGACACCACAGTGAATGGGTGAGGGCTCAGCTGCTGATGCTTACGGGGAGAATGCTTGCATAGATCTGTTGTCGAAGAAGGATCTAATCCACGATGTGGTGGAGACAGAGAAGTGGGCAGCTGATTTGAGATGCCGGCAGAGGAGTTGGTGGTTGACCAAATCAGAAGCTGCAGAAAGATCAAGTAGAAGTAGCAGGGCCAGTTTCCCATTATCTTTCAACCCCTCAATCTGAGTTTTTAGGTCAATGAGGGAAGTTTTGGTGCTGTGCCTAGGCCGGAAGCCCGATTGTCTAAGGCCAAGGAGTTTGTTGGATTCCAAGTAGTCCTGGATCTGTCCATAAGACTCCTTGGGATTCTGGCAGAATTAACACAAGTAATTCTGCAGATTATTTTATTTTAAAGTGGAGGATTTACCTCCAGTATGATGGAGGTAATGGAATTCCCTCCAATGTATTACTACACCACCGAACTTGTAACAAAGCCCTCAATCTTACATCTCCTTTCAACTTTGCAGGGATCGAAATAAGGATTTGATTAGCAGTAGCTAAAGGCAGCTCCTGTGTATCAGGCGTCGCCCAGTAAGCTGGAGCTACGCCTGGGAACCAGAAGCTATTATATACCATGCTGCAAGCTTAACTCCCATGTGAGAGGCAAACTATGAGTTGTTTTCAATTATATATGACCCATTATGCTTTAAATGGCAACTGGTTGTGTTCTAATGCTCATTTATACACATTCCTAAATGCACTGGGTTAATTTCGAATGGATATATTTGTATGGCACCAGTTGGCCTGTGGAGTCAAATGTGGCTCCTGGTAGCTGTTGGTGTCAAGCCAAGTAGGCTCTCCTGGGCTTCACCCAGCAGCTATATAACACCCTGTACACAGACCTTTTCAAAACGCTGAACTTTGGGACTACCACTAACTGTGAAACTGTGGTGTTGATCCTGTGAAACTTTTGAATGTTTCACCTTTACAGAGGGCTCTGAGTTCATCTCTATCTGCTTTTGGTACATGGATTGCCACTTTTCTATGGTGTTGTAGGACTGGTTGCACCATGCCATTTGCTTGTAGAATTATTTTAGTTTTCTTTAAGCTTCCCTAAACCAATAAATAGTTTTGGATACGTTGCAGGTATGTCAGGCGCTAGTTGAGTTAAGGCTGATAACATGTAGTTTATTTGAACAAGTCATAACGTAATAGCTATTTAGGAAACTCACTATGCAAGTGTATTTGTCGCTGGCGATGACTGAGGCTGCTGCAGAACGAACAGACGCCTACGCTGTATCTAGACAGAGAATGAAAGAGGCTTGTGGCTTCTATGGAGGCCGAGAGGAAGCATTGTAGTCTGTAGCACTCCTAGTCTGGGAGCAGTGGTCGAAGTGGGCGGGAGCGTTTGGAGCTGTGCTCCTCTACATTTTTTAATTAAGTTTGACTGTTCCTAGACTTTAATTTCGAAATAGAAATAGTTCCAGAATGGTTTAGTTTTAAAATAAAAGTGTAGGAAGAAGTTGAAACTTGCGCTGCACTGAACGTTTCCTTAAAAAGTGGGTGCATTTGTTTAGGGGTTTGTATGGCGCGTGGGAGGGGCTACAAGGGAACATAGTTCCACTACTTCTTTTTCATATACTTTGTCCACTGACTGGGAGGATGCACAGGTTGGTAGAAGGATGGGTGGCAGCACTTGCATTGACAGGTTTATTTGTTCGAGCCTGCAGGGGGTCGTTTAGGACGAGTGGATCTAACGAAGAGTGTAATCAACGCCGGGGGAAGAGGCTCTGTGCTGATTGTTGCACATTGTCTCTGGTCTGGTTCAGATCACAGGTCAGCAAAGGTCAGCGGAGCAGGCATAGAATATGGAAGCATAGCAGGAAATACAAGATCGCTGTTGATTTAAAATGTTACCACTTTGTGCTCTAGCACCTGCAGCGTCTCTTGTGCTAGATGAATTTACCAATAAAGATCAGACCAAATAACCGGACAAACTAAATGAATATGGCAAAGTACTACTTTATTCTCAATTTAGTAAAGCAGAATCATCTGGCAGACATCACACTGATGCTTGCACACTCACACGAAACCTTGATTACACAGGGGTCTTATACAACAATATGCGTCATCTATGAAACCATAAAACCTATTAGCAGGAGGGACTGGATTGGGGGAACATATCTACTTATAGAAGGTATATGGGTTAGTACTTCATTGACTGTCTCTTATCTGTAAGACAACCCTCAAACTACCTCTTAATATGTATAATAATCAGTATAGCAAAGAAAATGGCAGTGGATTGGTCTATGCAACATTGTATAGCAGGTTGCCCCATAAACCCCCTGATTGTTTGGCATTGCCACCCAATCTTGTACTTTCAACTTGGCTAGCAGCACGTAAGGAAACCGAAACGCAGGTGCTTGAATCACGTCAGATTACTCCCCACTTTACCAATTAGTCCATCATTTCTCATCAGTCTGGCCATGAGCCAAAGTTTCCCATCTGTAGTTGAACTTGTAGCCTGTTCTCTGTTCTAGGACATTCAAAGGAGTGAAAGCACATCACTATCTTCATTCAAGGCTTAATTCTGCCTCCCTATGTGCTTTTCAGCTATTCCTTAAAAACAGCCTCCGTGATCCCAAGCCAACATTGACTCATCTTTGTTTAGCACACAAAGCTGTTCTTCTAGCATCTTCTGACTCTTCAACCCTGGTCTGTTTCTGAGGTAGTTAAGTTGAATCTTTGCACAAGCTGGCGTCCATTTTCCAATAAGGGCTGTCCTTGTCATGTTATATATTCGTCTATAGCAAGCTTCAATGTATCTTTCCTACATTGCGTTACTGCGTATTTAGACTTATTGGTCAGCAACTTACTTTAACTTCTTTTGGTTTCATGATTACTTTATGGTTTTGTACTTGTTTCTCTTGTCACTTCAGTTACATCGGCACTCTTCTGTATTTTCATATCATTTCAGTATGGCTTTGTATATCTTATTTATTTTATTTTATTTTTTGCATTTTTATAGTGCACATAGAGCCCAGGGTCATCGTGGCACTGTTACTTGTGGCAGGCTTAGTTACATAAAATACAGGGTGTACAATTCAATTGGCATAGCATACTCGAACAGATCATAATGCAGGAAACATACTTTCTGACATCCTCCCTATATGTAGGGATTTAGTGCAATTTTCTTTCAAAGCATTGCGTTTGGGCAGGCATAAAGTGAAGAGCACAGTTTTCATGGCTTTGCGGAATGCTCTGTGGGAGATTTCTCCTCTTAAGGGTGGTGGTAGTGCGTTCCATTGCAGAGCTGAAAGGTAAGGGAAGCAAACACCCCCATGTTTGCGTATTGTGCTCTGGTTGGTCTTGTGGAGACTGATAAGTGGATTCTTTCAGAGAGGTATGGTGGGGCCATGTGGTGGATACATTTGTGAGTGAGGGCAAGCGCTTTGAAGAGGATTCTTTCTCTAACTGGGAGCCAATGTGCCTGTATCCTGGTGGCTGTGATGTGTTCCTTGTTGGAGATTTCCTTTAGCTGCACGTAGAGCGTTGTTTTGTATTATCTGCAGCTTGTTCATGTTTTTAGTGGATGTACCTAAGAACAGTGCATTGCCGTAGTCTAATCTGTGATAGCTCTGGCGATGGTGATGCAGTTGTCCTTGGATAGGAAGGGTCTGGCTGCTGTCATGAGCTTGTCATTGTTAGGTTAGAGTCGAGATAGACAACCAGTATTTCTACTGAGCTGGCTACGTGTATTTTAATGCTATCGATCATAAAGTTGCAGACTTTTGGATCAAGGTTTTTAAGGGTTTCCTTTGAAACAACCATTAGTAGTTCTGTCTTGTCCGAGTTAAGGCAAAGCCCATTGGCTGCCATCCAGGCTTGGATCGTGTTGTAAATGTTGTTAAGTGTCTTGGAGTCGGTGTCATAGTCCCCCGTTAGTGTGAGGAGGATCTGGGTATCACAGTGGTCGAAGTGGGTGGGAGCGGTGCATCTATACTTATTTTAATTAAGTTGTACCGTTCCTATACTATTATTGTAAAGAGAAACCGTTCGGGAATGGTTTTGTTTTAAAATAAAAGTGTAGGAAGAAGTTGAAACTTGCACTTTCAGTGCACTGCACAGGATGTTTCCTTAAAGAGCAGGCACATGTTTTTTGGGTTTTTTATTGTGCATGGGAGAGGGAGCGGTGATGGCGTCTGTGGAGAGCGACGCATGCCAGTAGGGAACATAGTTCCACTACTTCTTTTTGTACACTTCGACCACTGGGGTATCATCGGCATAGTTGGTGTATGAGATACCCAGGGAGTCAAGAATGAGGAAGAGGGGTCGTGTAAAGATGTTATAGAGGGTGGGTGAGATGCATGATCCTTGTGGGATGCCACATAGGATGGTAGTAGGTGAGGCAGATGCCATGTCAGAGAATACTTGCATGGTCCTGCCTTGCAGGAAGGAGGTGATCCATGCGATAGCTTTAGGAGGGAATTTGGCTTTGTTGGAGAGGTGGTGGCATAAGACCTTGTGGTCAACAAGATCGAATGCCGCTGATAAGTCTAGGAGGAGGAGAGTGGGTTTCCCTAGGTCTCTTGCGTCATCCATTTGGTTTTTTAAGTCATGTAAGGCTGTCTCAGTCCCGTGCCCTAGGCAGAAACGTGACTGACGCAACCCAAGGAGTTGGTTCTCCTCGATAAATTGTTGTACCTGCAAGTAGGCCGCTTTGTCCAGTATCGTGAGGAGAAAGGGGACTGTCGTGATGGGCCGGTAGTTGGTGGGTGTGGAGGGGTCAAGGGTGGGTTTTTTGATGAGGGGGCAGACCTAGGCTTCATATGGCAAAATGGGACTCTGCCGGTGGCAAAGGAGGCGTTCACAGAGGCTGTGAGGAACGGGGTAAATTGGCTTGCTCAGTCCTTGATGAGTGTGGCTGGGCAGATGTCCCCTTTGCAATTAGAAGGTTTGATAGACTTCATGATATTAGTCATGTCACTTTCTTTGATTTCCTTGAAGGAGAAGGAGTTGGTAGTATCTGGCTGTTGTGGTGTTATAGAGGAGGGGGAAGTGATGTTGAGAGTTTGCCTAGTTGCCTGAATTTTGGTTTGGAGGGTGGTAAGCTTCTTGTTCATGGCTGATTGGATCTTGTTGCACCAGGATTTGTCTTTAATAAAATTCTGTGGCGTAGGTCTAGGGGTCTCTAGATCTCTGAAGATAGAGAATATCTCTTTTGCTTTGGATTGGGCTTCATGGATTCTAGTTTGAAAGGATGTGGCTTTGGCGTGAGTTATTTCTTTTTTATACTCTTTGGCTTTTAATTTGAAGTCACGTTTGGCTTCCTCTGAGTGGGATGTTTGCCGTAGAGTTAGGGCTGCACGTTTCTTGCATCGGAGTGTGAGGAGGTATTAGTATGGCTGGTAGGTTTGGCTTTTCTAAGCTTGAATGGTGCAATAGCTTCCACTGCTGCTTTGATAGCTATGTCATATGTGCGTGCTAGGGTCTCCGGGTCAGTCGAGAATGGCGGCCTGAAAGCTGGTCCTGATAAAAATGGGAGTAGGTTGTCTTTAGTGAGCTGTTTGGAGCTTCTTGCGAAGGCTCGGGGCAGGGGTGGCTCTGATGTTTTTGTGCTTCTGGCGGTAGGGATGCTGAAGTGGATGACACGATGGTCTGACCAGGGAGTAGTTGTGTTAGCTGTGATGGAGATGGGACAGTTGTGCTGGGCTATCCAGTCTAGGGTGCGTCCTTGTGTGTGCGTCAGTCCACTAACGGTGTTGGAGAACCCAAGGGTTTCAAGGGCAGCATTGAGTGCCTTGGCTGCTGGGTCACAAGGGTCATTGGGCCTCATTACACGGACGGCGGTAAGGGTTAACGGTCACCGTTAATGGCAACGGTGACCGTTAACCCTTACCGCCGTACTACGAGGTCCCTTTGCGGGTTGGAGGAATTAACGCCTGCTTCTTGCAGGCGTTAAGTACCAACCCGCTAAGGGACCTCGGAGCTAATTACGGCACCGCAAAATTGCGGTGCCGTAATTAGCGCCTTCCCCATTCCCATAGAGCCCTATGGGGCAGAAATGGGAATGGGGAAGGGCAATGGCGGAAAGGGGATTTACCGCCCCTCCAACCTTGGAATGGGGCGGTAAATCCCCTTTCCGCCAAGGCGGTGCCGGTAATTTACCGGCATGGTCCAGGGTGCTAATAGCACCCTGGATTACCGCCTTCCGTGTAATGAGGCCCATTGAGTCCTAGGTTAAGGTCGCTAGTAAGATGGATCTTCTTTATGACATCACTCTGCCCACATCAGGTTTCACTCAGTGCTCCATGATGTCCAATTGTGCGTGCTGACATCCTTCCATATGGCAATCTTCCACACTTTCAGTGCAAGGGTACATTTGCTATGACTGTCTGAGTGCATATCTCCTCTCATGCACTCGATGAGGTATAGGAGAAACACATGGGTTCCCCTACAGAGCCCTTCTCCTACTTTTCCAGTATGATAGCAGTGAGGGGGCAGGAGTTATGGATAATGCGTCCAACTGCTCCTCTACAAATTCGCCACCAGTTGGTGGTTTGCAAAGTAGTACGTAGAGACAACCATGATTTACACTGCATCCAAAAAATTCCCTTTACCATACACCACAGAACAAAAGCTGTCCTCTTTCCCCATCTCAATGTCAGGGGGAAGTGAAATTGTTATTTCTCATATCTCTCTCTCTCTCTCTCTCTATATATATATATATATATATATATATATTACATGGACGCGCTTGCGTCCATGTAGTTATGGTTAAGTTGATGTTTCCATAGGAAGAGCATTTTTTGGGTGGCTTATAACTTCGCTCCCTCTGGACGAATCCTCACCAAACTTTGCAAAAAAAGTATATGGTCCACTCTAAATTGTTTTACAAAGTTTGGTGAGGATTCGTCCAGGGGGGGAAAAGTTATAGGGGGGTCCCAAAACTTGTGTTTTTTCCTAAAGGCATAATGGGAAAAAACTTTGCGCACGGCCACAGGCCAAACCGCTGGACGGATTTACACCAAATTTACGGCAGGAGTGGGGGCTTGGTCCCGAAAGCGTGCTTTTGCAAATTTGGTGTAAATCCGCCCAGTAGTTTTTTATAAAATGACCAAAACGTAAGGCAAAACAATTAGTGATATCTGTGTTCGCTTCGCGGACGGACTTCCCTGTTTGCTCCGCGGACAGCACCCCGATTGGCCCATGGCCTTGCATCATGTCCGCGGACATGCGACGTGTTCGCTGATTGGACGGCGAGGGGCGTGGGGCGCGTCAGATTTTCTGTGGCGCCCGCCATCTTGTATTCCGATACAAGATCAGTGATGTCATCAATGACATTTGTGATGTCATCTTTGATGTCCTGGGTGTTAGTGTTAGCAGTGCACGGTGGCGCGAGTTCTGGTTGCTTATGTTTCCATAACTGCCAAATTTCAGGGGTTTTTCGGTTTTACTTTGAACCATAACGTCCCTTTAGCAAAGTTTTTTCACTGAATATATATATATATATATCTATCTTCCTCCCACTTGTTCCTACGGGTCACCTGCTTGGAAGGGTTTCTAGTTTCTGCATGGGACACAACACCCATAACCCCCAAATGTGGCCTTCAAGAACCTTGTTAAATGTACTTTGCCCCAGTAAACCCTCTCCCAATCTCCCCTCCTTTATTATTATCACATTTTATATGGCGCTTTCAGGTTGGATTCCATCTGCTTCTACATGCTGTAATTAGTGGCGGCTGAGGAATGTTTTCATTGGAGGGGGAACATGAACATTTCCCATGAATATGCGGGAGCGACTGAGCGTAGAAAGGGAGTCCAAACCAACCAAGTGGGCTTTGGGAGTGCCCTCCCTTGAGAATTGTATTTACAATAATTGGTTAAAATTATGTATTTTACAGCACACGTTCCATGAAAAAAAACCCACAAAGTTTATAGACAGTTTTGTATGGAAAGACATGAAAAAATACATAAGTTACCAAATCACGAGCAGTGCACCAGAGTATTATCATGATGACTTTGGGCCTCATTACACGGATGGCGGTAATGGTTAACGGTCACCGTTAATGGTAACGGTGACCGTTAACCATTACCGCCTTACTACGAGGTCCCTTAGCGGGTTGGTGCTTTAACGCCTGCTTTTTGCAGGCGTTAAAAACCAACCCGCTAAGGGACCTTGGTGCTAATTATGGCACCGCAAAATTGCGGTGCCGTAATTAGCACCTTCCCCATTCCCATTATGCCCTATGGGGCAAAAATGGAAATGGGGAAGGGCAGTGGTGGAAGGGGGAATTACCGCCCCACCAACCTTGGAATGGGGCGGTAATTCCTCCTTCCACCAAGGCGGTGCCGGTATTTTACCGGCATGGACCAAGGTGCTAATAGCACCTTGGTCCATGTGCTAATACCGCCATCCGTGTAATGAGGCCCTTTGACCACAATATGCAAGCATTCTACCAGTGGACAAAAAAAACATGTTCATGCTGACTGTGCCCATACATGTCCATGCTGGCAGCACCAATGTATGCCAGTATTCCACATAAGAACATACTCAGGTTTGCGTTGCCCATTATGGCGTAATGATACTATAATAAAAAATGCCCATGCTGCTCTTCAAATATATGCCGGTATCCGTACATAAGAAAGTACTCCTGTTAACCTTTCCCTTAACTCCAGTAAAAAATGCTAAGTCACAGTAAGAAAACATGGCCTTGCTTGCACCTCAAATATACCCTCACCCCATGTATGTGCACTTATCACTTTGGCTTTGCCCTTAACTCTAGTAACAATGCCGTGCCGCTGTGATAATATATGTCTTTGTTGGCTGCAAAATTGCCTCCCCCATGTAATAACTTTACCAATCATTCACTTGATCATCCCGAACATTCACACTGCACTCTCATACAAATGCACACTCACACTTATGCACATCATTCTCACTGCTCTCTCAATCATATGCTCACTTACACAGTCACCTCTTGTATGCACGCACAAATACATTCACAAGCTTCCACACGCGTATAGACAAATACAAACATGATTATTTTTCTTAACTCTTCTGTTCCAAAACCAACCTCAAAACAGCCTCCTCAGCTGGTTAACAGGCCTCCAGATCACAGGCCCCAAACAGACAACAAACGCGCAGTGGAGCGGGAGAGCCTCCATCCCTCCGCCCGAGAAGACTTTAATGCGCAGGGAACACAGTAGTGACCCCTAAGCACATTTGGGCCTGTTCTTCCGCAGCCTGCTTGCCCAAAGGACATGCAAGACTGAGGAAGCAAAACACCCTGGCCTTGCATGGCCCAATCGACATGCATACTTGGGAATGAAAAATGTAGAGGGAAGTCATGTTGCCCTGGTGTTGGTTGCACCCCCTTATAATGGGTGGCAGGACTGTGCTCCAACCCCCATTATGGACGTGCCGTTGCTGGTCGTGATAATAAGTGCTATTCATTCTTTCTCATTTCTTAGATACACCAGCAATTCTAAAAATAAGTATAGCAATTCACTTTTGATTGTTCTTCGGCCCGTTTTAGTGCACCTACAAAAGAGCTATTTATAATCGGCATTGGGCCTCATTACGACTCAGGCGGTAACCATGGTGCTATTTGCGCCATGGTTGCCTCCAAAACCTTACCGATTCTGCCATGGTGAATGGAGCAATTACCGCCCCATTCCAAGGTTGGCGGGGGCGGTAATTCCCTATTCACCATGGCCCTTCCCCATTCCCATTGAGCCCTCATAGGGCTCAATGGGAATGGGGAAGGCGCTAATAACGGTACCGCTAATTGCGGTACCGTTATTAGCTCCAAAGTCCCTTTGTGGGTCCTGTCCTTAACGCCTGGTAAAACCAGGCGTTAAGGGAGGACCCGCAAAGGGACCTCGGAATAGGGCGGTAAGGGATTACCGGCACCAGTGCCCTTACCGGTACCGGTATTCCCTTACCGCCCGGGTCGTAATGAGGCCCATTGTGTGTTATTTCTAGTGATGTATATTTTTATCTGGAGAAAAAAATGGAAACATTAACTGAGCTCTGCTATATACCTGATAAGGTTTCATAAGCACAAAGGCAACATTGGGCCGCAAATTAGCTGCTGTGGAATGCAAGTGTTATCTACTGATAAAAGCCCACGTTCCATGCTGTTGGTTGCTGAATAACCTAGCTTTTACACTGTGCAGCCTTCCTCCAGCTCCACCCCCGCTTCCCCTCCCTTCTCCCTCCCGCCGCGCATACCACCCAGATCCTTCAAGAGCGGATGCTCTCCCACTGCAAGCGTCCTCTGCTTTCACAACAAAGGCTATGGAAAAGGAGCACCACTCAGGGCCCCATAATCCATTTCCGTGAGGGCTGGGGGGCACTATTTTTGTATGGAACAATAAGTCTACAGACCGCGGATTTGCATCAGTTTATGTTTTTTTCTTTTTTTTTACTTGACCTTAGCATCTCAGGGGTTGTCACCTGACCACTAACTTCAACAATGCCAACCTCCTATACCCATTTCCAGGAGATAACTTTCCTTGTCTAATACTTTGAGCCAATGGCCATAATGGCCCTTGGAATACAGCATTTTTGCTTTAAAAGCAACCAGGAGGTGGGAGCCGGCCCAGATCATCTAAGGCCCACACCAAAGGCCCTGTCTGCTCCCTGTCCAATTCCAGGACGCGCCAGGGCGATTACCCCACTTATATACTGCTCATGCTCATTGATTTTTTCCCTGCATCTGTGTGTCATTGACGCCCTGCAGCATGGGGTAGGCACCATGTATTTTGCCTTTTACTGGACTCTTGACACACTTGTTTTGTACTCTATGGGCCTCATTATAACTATTGCGGAATGGGTTAACAGGCGCCGCTAATGGTGGCAGCGCCGTTAAACCCATTCCGCAATATTACGAGTCCCCCTCCCGCGAGGGGACTAAGGAGCTAACAACGGGCCGGTCGTAATCGGCCCGTTGTTAGCTCCCGCACCCATTACCATTGAGCCCTATGGGGGCTCAAATGGGAATGGGGAAGGTCCGGGCCCAGGTTCCCTGTAGGAGGAATTACCGGGCCCTCCGAACTTGGAATGGCCTGGTAATTCCCCATTCAGGGAACCCAGACCCGATTTTAAAGGCAGCCATGGCGCCAATAGCGCCATGGCTACCTCCAAAGTCGTAATGAGGCCCTATTCCTACCTTGATGCAGTTCCCCCTAATGAGAGGTGAACGCCCACAAGTATGTATTTTATGCACTTCCCCAGGCACCTGCCTGGTCTGTAACCATGTAATTATATGTTGATAGACCTGTATGTAACCATATCCTTAAGTCAAAGCGCCTTGATACCTCAGAGTTTTATGCGCTATACAGAAACAAAAATAATAATAATTAGTACCCGGCGAGAGCACAATCAGAATGAAACAAGCATTCTGATTGGCCCTCGCCGGGGCTTTACCCGGCCGAGAATCCCTCGATTCTCGGCCGGGATTCCAGCCGCCTTTTCCATGGCGGGGGCGTGGCAGTCCCTCAGCCAATGACGAGGCTCGAAGTGGGACCATCCACACTCTGAGCCTCCCCACGGCTGAGAAGCTGCCTTCGCCCCCCGCCGGGGGACTCAGGTATGTTTTTTCAAATTTTATTCCCTTCCCTCCCACCTCCCCACCCTCCCTGCTTCGCTCAGGCCTATAACTATGGGCCCGAGGGGCATTGCCTGAGTCGGTAATGTCCCCGCCACTCGGGTCAAAAAGCTTAAATATACACTCACAGTTCGGACGTCCTTTACTAACTGATCCTTCTTAAGATATAAACCAGAAATTAGATTCTTACAGAGATTTACATTAACTTACATCAGAATTATTATTTATATTATTATGGCTGCAGGCTGTGAGATTCAAACCTATACAAAGGACCAGTGTCTTTTAGTGTTAATGGGAGGGGCCTTTGCAACAGCAATGAAAATCCCTTCTCGCTGCCCTGGGCCTGTCTCAAACATTGATTCTGAATCACAGGAGCTAATTTATTCAGGACTGTACAAGCATAGCTCTCAACCATTTGTGTCACAAAGGCGGGTGAAATCACCCGATTTTGTTTTTGGCGGGTGAGACGCCCATTGGAATGAATGGGCGTGCAGGAGGCTTGGCGGGTGAGTCCGCCCTTTACAAGGCGGGTGACACCCGCCAAAAGCGTGTGAGTTGAGAGCTATGGTACAAGGCACATCTGAAGACCATTGTTATGCACTGTGGTGCTGGCCCTTTAAGGTTAAGAGTAAGCGGCGGAGTGATGTTTTACTCCGCTGCTTGCAGTACAAATAAATGGGGCATTCCTGGCCTCATCAGTGCGATCGGAGAGCCCGAACTCAACAGACATCTGCTGCCTGAGTCTGTACAGGGACGTGGGAGGGGGGCTCCCGGGCATCGCAAGGGGGTGCAGGCAAACCCCCAACAGTGGCAACGTGTCCAGTACTTTGCCTGGGCCCGGCGGTGATGATTGATTAAATTTTTTAATTGGAACGGGGGAAGGAATCCGCTCGTTCCATGCCGCGGGCTGGGTGGCTACCACGCAGCAGGTGGCCATTTTGTTGCTGAGACACGGCATGATCACTGCGCTCCGCAGGGGCATGTGAATGCCATCCAGACCTAATTTTTGGACAATCAAATAGCGGGCAGCTATCTCTGCCCACACATGCCTGAAATTTGCGATTTTCTCCAGTCTGGAGCCCAGATGGAAGCGTTGGGTTGATCACCTCAACATGTATTTAAGGCTACTATGGAAACCAAGGAGGACAGTAAGTTGGCGACATTGCTATATGCCGCAGGGCCTGCTGTACAAGAAATGTTTGAGTCTCTCCAGCCTGCTGACACCTCCTATGATGCTGCAAAGACAGCTCTCCACAATCACTTCCTTCCCTTAGCCAATGCAGACTATGAATGCTTTGTGATGCTATCTGCCCTCCAGAAGGAGGATGAGATGCTGGACACTTTCTTTTTTAACATTTTATTTTTTTTAAACTTTATTTATTAATTATTGGTGGTACATGACGCCGCTTCAACACTACACTCCAAAACACTCAACAGTTCAATTACAATTTTAAACACAGTTACATCCTGGTCTGTCTACACAGTCTGCTTATTTTCGGGTC
This sequence comes from Ambystoma mexicanum, assembly GCF_040938575.1. Taxonomy (NCBI): domain Eukaryota; kingdom Metazoa; phylum Chordata; class Amphibia; order Caudata; family Ambystomatidae; genus Ambystoma; species Ambystoma mexicanum. The sequence continues at coordinate 610,998,262 of NC_090925.1, read as the reverse complement.
TAGTCGGGTTACTCCCAGTCGACCCTGATTCACACAAGTATACTCTGAACGGAGCCCAGATGTCTTTAGGTTTACATGGTCTCGGTAACGACAATACATACTGTTCTTCACATTCATTGACCTGAGCCAGTTCCTTAAGAAAGTGATTTGCGCGCGGTGCATATACACTCTTCCACTCCTGCAGTATGTATTTTTTGGCCACTATACATGCTACATTAAATAATCGCCTGGTCGTCTTGGAGGACTTCCCAATATCTCTGAATAAGTATTTCTGGGGCGTTAGGTCTGCCGGAATCTGTGTGATGTCCGCAAGGATGGATGCTACCTCTCCCCAGAACCCGTATATGGGTGGGCAAATCCAATACATATGGAATGAATCGGCATGCTCGCTTCTACATTTCAAACAACTGGGCGGGCCTGCACAAGTGAATTTAGCTACCTTCTCAGGTGTGTAATGTAATTTATTTAATACCTTAAATTGGATCTGGCGTAGGCCTGCATTCATGGACACCCTTCTGGTTAAATCACAGTATTTTCCCCATGCCTTGTCTGAGATGGTGATTCCTAGATCAGTTTCCAATGAGACCTTTATCCCATTTATTGTAGGCGTGCTCGCCTGTACAACTGCATATAGTCCCGAGACACTAACCCTCGCCTGTATAGACAGTGCGGAGAGGCATGGATGAACGGGGGGTTCATCTGGGAATAGAGTCCATCTTGCCTTGAAAGCCATACACATTCAGTGATATTGAAGTATTTTCAGTTGGTCCCTCCCCATTCCCATTTTGAATTCCTCTAGTGTTATAAATTTACCATTGGGATATATATCTTTTAATTTGAATTCCTCCTCTGGATCCCAGTTCTTTTGGACATCAGGGTCGTACGATGGTGCTATTCTGGGGAAGTTCCAGAAGGGAGCTTCTGGGTAGTAGTGAGTCTCCAAACCCAACCTACGGAAGAGTCTAGCCCATGCATGCACTGTTATGCTAACTGGGTGGAATAGCAAATCATCTTTATGTTTCTTATTAAAGATTATTGAGCGTAAATCGTTTGGCCGTACGGCGTGTTTTGTAATATCAACATGGGGGGAGGTGTTCTGCTCATCATACCAGTATCTGATAAATTGGGCCTGTGCCACTAGATAGTATAATTCAAAATCTGGGGCTGCTATACCCCCTTTGTTGTAAGGTTCCACCATTTTTTCCCACTTCATTCTGGCCGCGTCCCCTCCCCACACAAACTCTACCGCCAGGGATCGGAGGGTCACGAAAAACTGTGCTCCCGGCCACAGCGGGATATTAGTAAATAAATATAGTAATTTTGGTAGTATTACCATCTTCAATATGGCCACACGACCAATGAGCGAAATTGGGAGTTTTGTCCATAACCGAAGCTTGGTGGATATACCACACAGGAGGTGTTCATGATTGTCAGCATAGAGGGAGGCGCTATTCCCTGACACCATAATTCCCAGATATCTTATTTTGCTTGGGGACCATTGTAGACCGTATGTGTTGGCCGGGCATCTCGTGGCGGGGTGTCAGGGGGAATATCTCAGATTTGGACCTGTTAGTTTTATAACCAGAGCATTCGGCAAACTCTTGAATAGTCTTGATCGCCGGGCCTAAATGTATATCCGGTTCACGGATATATAACAATGTGTCGTCTGCATATAAGGATATTGAGTGGGTCAGACCGGCCATTGTGATACCTCTCTGTCCCTGATGTCCTCTGATAGCCGCCGCAACTGGTTCAATTGTGAGGGCGAATAGTATTGGGGAAAAAGGACATCCCTGTCGTGTACCCCTGCCCAACCCAAACCAGTTGGACATCATGCGATTGGTCAGAACCCTGGCTCTAGGGTCAGAGTACAATAGACCAATGCATCTCAAAAAATATGCGCCTATTCCGAATTTCTCCAGAACCGTAAATAAATACAACCATGACACTGAATCGAACGCTTTTTCAGCGTCGAGGGATACCGCCATCGCCTGAGCTTCAGGTTTTATCTGGGCCATGATACCAAACAGTCTCCTAAGGTTAAGAGCTGTCGACCTAGTGGGGATAAAGCTGCAATGATCTGGATGTACCAATGTGGGCATGTGTGTTAGGAGTCGATGCTGGACACTTTCTACGGCCGTCTCAGGTGTCTGTCACTGGCGTGTGCATGGGGTGACTCCGATGTTATGATCAGGACCCTGCTCATTCAGGCGTGCTCATCAGGGAAACTGCGAAGACAGGTTCTGAGGGAACCTGGGACCACCCTGGCTCACATCTTGGAGATGGGTCACTGCCAGTTGGTCTCAGAGACACGTGCGTCCAGGATGGAGGTGGGCACACATCCAGTGAAGGCGGAGGAGGTATGTGCGGTGGGGCGTGGCAGTAGAGGTGCAAGGAGGCCCAGTGGCAACTTCTGCGAGAGGGGCAGAAGGCCCGGAGAGGTATGTCAGAGGTCTTGCCCCACCCTGCAGAGTGTGTATCGTTAGGAAAGACCTGTGGTCGATGCGGCCTCGCTGATGACTATGCCCGGGTGTGCAAAGCATCTCTGCCAGTGATGGTGCCCAGAGACCCTGTGCGGTCTGGTTTCCTTCAGCAGTCTCGCCCGCCAAATGTTGCACAGGTTGATCAGGGTGAAGAAGGTGCAAAGCTGGACGAGGAGGAAGAGGAAAATATTTTCTTTGTGTCGAGCGTTGAGGCCCTCAAGTCCAGAAGCAGACGACAATCACAATGCATTGTTGCGGTTAATGAATCTCCGGTCCCGGTGTTGGTGGAAGCGGGGGCATCTGTCAATGTGATGGCCAGAGGACACTATGATTCCATGGACAGGCCCCCAAAGCTTGCCTCCCCCAGGGCTTGCATATTTACATTTGGAGGGTCCCAGCCGATTCCCCTGGATGGGGCGTTCGTAGCAAAGGTGGAACATGCAGGGTCGAAAATAACAGCACGGTTCTATGTGACACCTGACAGCTCCAACACGCTGCTGAGCTGCGCTGAGGCTATGGGGATCTTAAGTTTTTCCTATTCTGTGTACCTGGAGGACATTAAATACTTGCTGGACAAGTACTCTTGTTTGTTCCAAGGGATTGGACAGGCGGCTGCTGACCCGGTGAACCTGCACATCGACGAATCAGTGCAGACCATTGCTCTTAAGCACTGCAGAGTGCCCATCCACCTGAGAGACTTAGTGGACAAGGAACTGGACAATCTAGTCAATCTCAATATCATCGAGAAGGTAGAAGGCCCTACACCATGGGTGTCCCCCATTGTGATTGCAACAAACCCCAACCAACCCAATTTGGTGAGGATTTGCGTCGATATGAGACTTCCCAACAAGGCAATCCAGAGGTAACAACACCTAACACGGACTATAGACGATATCATCACTGAGTTGCAGGGAGCTCGCTTCTTCTCAAAGCTCGATCTCAGGGCCGGATACCACCAGGTTGTGTTGCACCCTGAGTCGCGGGACATTACAACTTTCACGACTCACAGGGGCCTGTACAGGTATAAGAAACTCTGTTTCGGTGTGTCATCAGCGGTTGAGGTGTTTAAAAACATAATCAGTGGCGCCTTGGCAGATCTTGATGGCATGTTGAATATTAGCAATGATATCCTTGTGTTTGTGAAGACTGAGGTGGATCATCTACACAAGTTAGCCAAGACTTTCGAGCGGCTGCAGTCACTGGGCCTGACGCTCCATCGGGAGAAATGTGAATTTCGGAGACCAACCATCGAGTTCCTCGGATTCATGTTCAAAGAGGGAGGCGTGTCCTCTAACCCCTGGAAAGTTCAGGACATCAAAGACGCAAGCCCACCGGAAAATGTGTCATAGTTGACGAGTTTCTTAGGGATGGTGACCTATTGTGGCCGTTTCATTAAGAACTTGGTGTCCAGGTTTGAGCCCCTGAGGGCCCTCACCAAGAAGGAGACAGTGTGGCAGTGGGGTCCGCTAGAGCAGGCAGCTTTTGAAGACATCAAGGACGCCCTTGCGGCGGAGGACACAATGGCGTTCTTCGACCGCGCCCTCCAATCGGAGATAATTGTGGATGCCAGCCCATTCGGCCATGGGGCCATGTTGACGCAGATTGGCCCAGATGATAGCATCTGCCCGGTAGCGTATGCCAGCAAGGCGTTGTCGGAGAATGAGCAGCGTTACTCCCCACATCAACAGGAGGCCCTCGCTGTTTTGTGGGGGTGCAGACATTTCCGGTTGTATGTGCTGGGCAGACCAGTAATTGTTATGACAGACCATAAGCCTCTGATCCCGATTTAGGCGGTGTCGTCCTCGAAGCCACCGGTGAGAATTGAAAGATGGATGCTCGCCGTTCTTGAATATCAGGTTTCGTTGGTGTACAGACCTGGTTCCAACAATGCAGCCGACTATCTGTCTCGCCATCTAGGGGGTGGCGGTGGTGGCGCAATGGAGGGCTGTGTGAAGGAAGCTGACGACCATGTGCAGATGGTGGAGGAAGCGGCGACCCCAAATGCCTGGAGGACCTCGAGGCAGCAGCAGCTCAAGAGGAGTGTTTTCGCATCCTGAAGACGGCCATGCAACTGGGTTCATGGAAGAGGGTGCCGAATCCCTGGCCGGGCGCACGCAGGAGGCTAAGGTGGTGCTTGAACAGCTGTGGAAGGTACGCAAAGAACTGTCATTTTCTCCAACCAGTCTCCTGCTGAGGGGTGACCGAATCATGGTCCCCCAGGCCAAGATCCAGGAAGTCATCAGTCTGGCCCATCAGGGCCATCAAGCTGCCACTAAAACCAAGCCCCGCCTGTTCCCGGAATTGGAGCGGCGGGTGGATGAGCATGTGGCCGCGTGTGTATGGTGCCAAGTGGCATCCCCCGCACAATGGGAGCCCACCATCGAATCAATGCCCAGAGGCACGTGTCCGTGGGAGGTTGTGCATGCTAACTTTGGATCCACCACGCAGGGCTCACACGTCTTGGTGGGGGTAGACGAGTACTCCAGGTACCCCGAAGTCGAATTTATTGAGTCAGTGGCCTTCGAGCATGTGGTGGTGGCCCTGCAGAAAGTATTTGCAACGCACAGACTCCCAAATTCCCTGTGCTCGGACAATAGGGCACCTTTCCAGGGTGAGCGATTTGCAGAGCTGATGGACAGTTATGGGTTTCAACACAGGAAGATCACTCCGCTCTGGCCAAGGGCTAATGGGGAGGCGGAAAGACTGATGCGTACCTTGAACAAGACATTCCGCATAGCGCAAGGACAGGGCCGATGCCTGAGAAGGGCACTCTACCAATTCCTGCAGGTCTATCTGTCCACTCCATATACATCCACAAGTGTGGCCCCGGCGGAAGTGCTCTTCGAGCGGTGCCCCAGGGGGTTGCTGCCAGAGATTGGAGAAAAGGAACCAGGAGTCATTGACAACAAGCAAGTGGAGCAAGATCGCCGGCTGAGGACTGATCAAGAGAATGTGAGGAGGGGGCTCCGGCCCCAACACCTGGTGCCTGGGGACGAGGTGCTGATCTGCAACAGGCACCCCCATGGGAAGCTGTCCCTGACCTATGAACCAGAACCGCTGGACGTTGTTGCAGTAAAAGGGTCCATGGTGACAGCATCGGATGGCAGGGCATCAGCCACAAGGAACGTGAGCTTTTTTAAAAGACTGGGGGAAACCCGGACAGATGTGCCCCCCAAGAACAGGACATTGTGGACGTACCCGACGAGGGCGGGGGTGCTGGACCCTCCCCTCCATCTCCATCTGAGGGAACGACTGCGGATGGATCTCCCACGCCGGAGGCCAACAGGAGGTATCCCCTGAGGACAGGGCGAGGGAAACTTGTTTGCCTCAGTGACTATATGTTAGGACAAGTATCCTGAGTGACCCGGCGGGGCGCGGTAGTCATATGGGGACCCAGGGCAGCTGCTATTAAAGGGGTACAGTTGTGTGATGTGTTATGGTTATGTTGATTAACATGTTGGTTTGTTGTGTGACGTTTATTTGTTGTCCTCATGAAAAAGGAGGAGTGTGGTGCTGGCCCTTTAGGGGCGTGAGCACGCGGCGGAGTGACCTCTCACTCCGCTGCATGCAGTACAAATAAACAGGGCATTCCCAGCCACGTCAGTGTGACCGGGGAGCCCAAACCCAACAGGCATCTGCTGCCTGAGTCTGTAAAGGGATGTGGGGGGCTCACGGGCATTGCGAGGGGGCGCAGACAAACCCCCAACATGCACCAGGTCCGTGAGGACAGGCTTCCCTGCTGGCTGTCCTGGTTCATCCTGTCTTCCTCTGCTTAAGACCACCACTATCTGCTGTCAAGCCGTTGATGAAAAGTCTTATTCATATCAGCAAAGGGATGCCTGCAGGGTATAGATCCTGCCACCCAGAAATGCAATACTCCATACAAAGCCTTGAGGATAAAGGGTGTAGCTGAATTTCTTCAGATCCGCATTCTACAAATGCTGCTTGAAACCTAAAAACTGTGTCTAGACGTAACGCATCTTTCACTATTTATTTTTGGTAAGCCACAAGAAAGTACTTGTTTTCAATATAAAGGCCTGCCATTCATGTGGCATCATGGTTTGGCGTTTGTGGCTGACAGGGTGTTTAATTCGGTGGCCATTAGGCATCGCCATGAGGTACAGCTGCAAGGCAATATCCACAAAACTAGCCAGTACCTCCATTTAGGTAACCTCCATGCACCCAGCTAGAGGCGCAACAAGACAAGGTAGGGAGATATAGGGAGGATGAAACAAACGATCTTACTAGGCCTTGTGTCACTCAGATCATGCAAGTGCAGGGGGGGAGAGGAGAAGTGCCAGGGGGAGGGAGAAGGGAGGTGAGGTCAGGGCAGTGGTTGCTCTGAGTATGTGCAGCCGGGGGGAGCCAGCTATGGGAAGCGCAAAGGGGGGGGGAACTGTAGGGTTACACATACAGTCCCTATGTGTGCAGAGGCCCGGAGGCAGTGCAGGTGCTTGCAGGTCATGAAGGAAGCATGGTACCCATTGAGTTCAGAGGGTAACCAGGTGACCAGCTAGTGCAGCAGACAGGTGGTCAGTAAGGGAGACAAAGAGAGAAAGCAGAAGCCAAAAGGAAGGTCTTGAGCTGCTTCCGGAACCTGAGGTGGTCCTGCTCGAGTTTGAGAGGGGCAGGAGGGGCATTCCAGAGTGAGGCCCCTGCAGAGGAGAGAGATCTACCTCAAACTCTCTGCCTGGAGAAGTGTCTGACTGTCGGAGAGTTAGAGGTAACTAAGCGAAGGGCTCGAGAAGGAAGATGTTTAGGAAGAGAGAGTTGGATGTAATGTGGGCCCCGCCCCAGATAGCCTTGTAGACAATGCAGAGGGTCTTGAACTTGATCCTTGCAACCATCGGGAGCCAGTGGAGAGGTTTCAGTGCTGGAGAGATATAATCCCTAGGTGTGAGGCCAAGGACAAGTCTTGCAGTCCTGTTCTGGATTAGTTGCAGCGGGTGGAGGGTAGAGGAAGGCAGGTTGAGATAGAGGCTGTTGCAGTAGTCCATCCTAGAGAGAACCAGGGCTGTGGAGACATTGAGCTTCTGGGGGAAAGTGAGAAAAGGAAGAATACCTGTGAGGAGGTACAGCTGATAGTGGGACTCTTTCGAGAGGGCCGTGATGTGAGGGGAGAAGGAGAGAGTGGATTTGAAGATTACCCCAAAGTTTCTTGCCTCACAGGAAGGTGCAGTGAGAGGGCCCAAGGAGGGGGGCCAGAGTGAAAGAGGGAAAGTGGAAGAAGGGGTCCCAATGACCAGGATCTCTGTCTTGCTGGCATTGAGGAAGAGATCGTTGCACGCACACCATTCCTGAATCGTGGATAGACAGTCAGGAATGAGCGAGAGAGGAGAGGAAGCAGAGGGGAGCCTAAAGGAAAGCTGAATGCCATCTGCATAACACTGATAGTTAGAGAAGAAGGTAGAGCTGAGATGGGACAAAGGGGCCACATAGAGGTTAAAAAACTAGAGAGAGCGGTTGTTGAGAGGAAGGGCCCCAGTTGGAACTGAGAGGGATGGTTCAGGATGAAGGAAGTCAACCAGGCGAGGGCCTGATCCATGATTCCAAGGTTTTCACAGAGACGATTGATCAGAATGGCATGGTTGACCGTGTTGAAAGCGGAGGATAGATCAAGGAGGATGAGGACAGAAGGAATGCTAGAATCAACTTTAGTGAGCAGGTCTTCACGGGTGTTCAGGAGAGCAGTCTCCATGCCACTGGCTGCTCTGAAGCCAGACTGATGGTCATGGAGACAACAAACAGATTCAGTGTAGAGAGTGAGGTGGGAGATGCTCTTTCCTGCTCTGAGGTCTGCCTTTCTGATTACTCTCTTCTGCTCTTATGCTTGTCTTTGTGACTACTGTCTCATGTTCCTAAGTTTGTCTCTCTCTGACTTTTTCCTCCTGCTCTCAGACCTGTCTCTCTGACTGCTCTCTTCTGTTCTTAAGCTTGTCTTTTTGAGTACCTCCTCCTGTTCTTAAGCTTGTCTTCTCCAACTATTTCCTCCTCCTCTGAGGCCTGTCTCTCTGACTACTCTCTCCAGCTCTTAGGCCTGTCTCTCTCAGAATTTTGTCTCCTGTACTCAGTTTCTGTCTGAATATTTCCTGCTGCTCTGAGGCCTGCTCTGTGACACCATTCTCCTGCTCCCAAAACCTTCCTTTATGACAACTCGCATTCACTCTCAGGCCTGTATCCCTCCGACTAGTTTGCCCTGCTCGGAGGTCGTCCCTCTGTCTGCTCTCTCCTGATCTCGGGCTTTCATCCCTGAGTACTCTTGCCTGCCCGAAGTCCTGTTTCCCCTGGCTACTTTTTTCTGCACACAGGCCTGTCTCTACAAATAGCTTCTCCTGCATTTGGGCCTGTTTCTCTGACAATTCTTTCCTGCTCACATGCTGATCTCTATGATTACTATCTCCTGCTCTCAGGCCTGTCTCTCCGATTACTCTCTCCTGCTCACAGTCATGTCTCTATTATGACTACTCTCTCCTGCTCACAGTCATGTCTCTATTATGACTACTCTCTCCTGCTCACAGTCATGTCTCTATTATGGCTACTCTCTCCTGCTAAAAGTCGTGTCTCTATTACGACTTTTCTCTCCTGCTAACAGGCATGTCTCTATTATGACTACTCCCTCCTGCTGGCAGGTCTGGCTCTGTCTGACCATTTCTTCCTGCTCTCAGGCCTGTCTCTCTGACTACTATCTCCTGCTCAAAGGGCTGTTTCCTGGATTACTCTCTCCTCCTCACATGCCTACCTCCCCAAGAATATATTTTTCTTGTTTCAGGCCAGCCTCTACGACTATTCTCTCTTACTCTCATGACTGCCTCTACAACTACTCTTTCCTGCTCTGAGGTCTATATCTCTCTGACTACTTTCTCTCACTCTCAGGCAGTCTCTCTGACTACCCTTTTCTGCTGTCGTACCTTTGTCTATAACAACTCTCTCCTGCTTACAGACCTATCTCTCAGACTGCTGTCTCCTGCTCTTAGGCCTTTCTCTCTGACTTCTCTCTTCTGCTCTTAGGCTTGTCTCTGCAACTACTCTCTCCTGCTCGTAGAGATGTCTCCCTCAGACTGCTGTCTCCTGCTTTCAGTCCTAGCTCTCTGACAACTCCTGTTTTGAAGCCTTTCTCTACAGCAACTGTCTCCTGTTCTCAAACCTGTCTCTACAGCTTCTCTCGCCTGCACTCAGGTCAGACTCTATCGCTACTCTCTTCTTCCCTTAAGCCTATCTCCTGCTCACAGACCTATCTCTAACAAATCTCTCCTGCTCTTAGGCCTGTCTAATTGACTAGTCTCTCCTGCTCTCTGTCTTGTTTCTCTCTGATTACCTTTTCCTGCTCTCAGGCCTCGCTCTATGACTATTCTCTCCTGCTCTCATGATTGTCTCTCTGACTACTCGACTGCTCTCAGACCTGTCTCTTTGCCTTCCTGACTACTCTTTCCTGCTCTCAGACCTGTCTGACTAGTATCTCCTCTTGTTAGGCCTGTCTGCCTGATAGCTCTCTCCTACCTTCAGGCATATGTTTAGGTATCATGAATAGCAGCTGGACTTAACACAGTCTTGTGTCTTCTGAATACAAAGAGATAAGACCTGTTCCTGGAAGAGGCCATCCTGTCCCTGTGGTTGTTACAAGGTGGCCATGGGGGCTTCCCCAAACATAGTTCCCAAAATGGGGAAACCCTTGAGGGCAAGTAAACCCCCACTAATTGTTGCTGAGAGATGGTTTCTGAGAGAAGATGGCCAATCCCAAGTAGGGTAGGTGGTGATACATTCCAGAAGAACCTTCCAATATGCCTGTTCAGGAGAGGTGACTACTGAGCATTTAAGGAGAGGGAGAACACAAGAACAGTATGCAGGGGAAACAGCAAATACCAGATGAGGTTGGGGAAAAACGAAAAGAGTACAGAACTGCTCATAGTTGGAGCAGAGAAACAGAAAAACACATGTCAAACCTCCGGGAACCTGAAGCATTGTGGTGTGGTAGGCTTCGGGATCCTACGCTCTGAAAAGGTGTAGCACCAACCATCTTGGAGCAAGGCATCGCAATATTGGACAAAAACATGACACTGCTAATACCACTTTCCAGCAAAGACTTAGTGGGCCCATACAGAGTGGCGGGATCAGTGCCATGAAAGCATGACTCCCTCCCTAGCTGCTAGCCCAGGCTTAGAGTGATGACACCGGTGGAAACTGTGTATCAGCAAGGAGGCACGTAGGTAGTGAGCCGGTTTCCACGTCCAATCACAAGGCTGGTATCTCCTCCAATCCACAAGATTTTGCAAAACAGCCCTGCAGTATTCTGATTCACGTCAAGTGGAGGAGAAAAGCAATCCAGAACATAGGGAAGAATGTTATCTGCTGAACTACAGGATGGATCCACAGCCACAAAGTAGGTAACTGTAGTCATTGGGCAACAGGGTTTATATGCTGTGAAAGGGTCCAAAATACCTAGTGGATAGCACGGATGTGACAAGATACTTTGAAGAATCCTATGGATCCCTCACTGAAACCCTGCCTTAAGTCTCCTCTCACGTGGCCAGTGGAAGGCAGACGCTTCCTGGTCCCAACCCTGAGGGTAGTGTACTGCGGGAGTATCACATGGGAGGAGACAGGGCCCAGGATGATGAGGAGATTCTGTGGGATGAGACACAGTATTTTTACTCTGACGGGTAGACTCATTCCATTGTACCAAAAGAGGTAATGGGCTATTGTCATTTTAATGTATCTAAACCACACATTAAACCTTAGGTTATAAAATCTGAAAAAAATTACTAAAAGAAAGATCTTTTGGGGTATCACAAATTAAACACCTTCCTCAATCCAAAAGATAAAATGTAAAGGAGTATGGAAATGTTGTATTCAATAAACCATCTTCCTCTGTAACATCTAATTCTCAAAGCCCATCTCTTAAAAACATTAAAAAATCTACCCTTGCAAGTAATGCAAATAGTGGAAAAACAAACTTTGTTGTAAGAAGCTACAAGTCCCAGAATCCTAGAAGGACTGAGATGAGGAAGAGGTCTGAAGAGGCATGCAGATGTAGTGTTCAGGCAATTAAGTCTATTAGCAATTGCAGTAGTCCGGCAATTTAAGCTAATAGCTGTGAGAAACCAAAGGGTGTCTGACTTTCTAGTCCCAGGGGATCCCTCTCTCAGGTGGCCAGGACAAGGCCATTACCTTTGGATCAGACCCTTGGGGCGGACCAGTGTGGGAGGATCACCTGGGTGGGGATCTTCGGGGAGTGGGTGTGAGGTACCCAATGGTGAGATGCAGTATCCCCCCATTTCCCGTGCCCATAATCCATACTATTTTTTAGGAGTCTCCAAAGTCTCAACCCCCCCCCCATTTCTACATAAGCACTGGGCCGAGGAAGAGGGCGACTGAGAGTAAAGAGGCTAACCCTTACATATCTCATTGGACATGTCCCGTTAATCAGGTCAGGAAAAGTCAGACATTTGACTTTAATCACATTCATCTGATACCCATTAGCTCCCCCACACAGATAAAAGGCTGAATATAGAGACACACTCTGAACAAGGTGAGACAAGAGAAGGAGCAGATCTTCCGGGACAAAGGCGCAGCCACTGGAGCAGGACGACCGATTGAGGGAACGGAGCGAAGGTTAGAAAAACCTTGAAGTTCCCTGCAGGAGGCCATTGCCTCCGGGAAACCATGAAGGAGACGCAGAGAAAGCCAAATCCCAGACAAGAAGAAGCCTGCATTGTGTTTCAAGGATGCCAGCGACCCTTGGGTGAACGACAAAGTTGGGGAGCCAAGGCCAAGCCTATGGTATCAGCCTGGATTCGTGAATCAAAGCGGCGAATACAAGAAAGGAATGCACACAACCGTTGAGTTAGCGAAAGAAATGAAAGGCTGGTTTGTGTCAAGAAAAGATTAAAGTTGCAACAGTGTAACGCACGATTGAAGCTTGGGGAAGGGAACCCCTGTAAGTGCTGTGATTGCGAGCTCTGAGCCCGGCTGAGGGAGATCTATGTTGAATCAGGAACTTTTTGGTTGAAAGGTTCGAGCCCAACTGAAGGAGACCTATGTGAACTCTTGAAGCCTTGATAGATCAGAGCCTGACTGAGGGAGATCTACATGAACTGTGAAAGAACTTTTGGAAAGCTGGTATAAGTGACTTTAACCTGGAAGGCCAAGCGGGCCTCGACCCACGTTTTAAACTGCTTCTTTTGATGACCTGAGCCAGAGTGTGTCATCCTGATTACGGGGGCTGCCTTACTCCATGCTGTCCAAAGTGGGAAGAGAGCTGACTCAGCCACATTGATCCTTTATATTATAACATTGACTTTTCTTTGCATACACATTCCCTTTACACACTTTTTGTATAAGAGATAGGGCAGGCGTTATGTTTTGTTAGTATAGGCCATTTTGATTTGACATAGACTGACTAGGACTGTGTTTTCTTTATTTGTTGATGTTAGTGACTACTCCCATCATAGCTATAGGGCAATATAGGAGTTTTTCCAAACCCCCAGAATCTAAAAAAGGTTTTGAAATGTGTCACTTTTGTGTCAGTGTCATACTTGTGATACCATGCCTCCCTTACATTATTGCTGAACCTGAGAGGCATAAAAGGACCCCTCAAGTGCAGACAGAAGGAAGGAGTGGAAGGAGCAGGAACGTTGGCTGGAGTGCAGGCTGTAACAGTAGAAGAAGAGAAAAAGCACAAGGCTGGCAAACCACGCAGACGTGGGAGAACAAGAGAGATGCCGAAACTTGGAGACAGCAGATTTCACCTGTAAATTCTGAGAGAGTCCTGTTCCCCCAAAGTCTGAAGTGCAGAGGCTGCGCAGCGGAAGACGAGCATGCAAAACAGTTTTCTCCATGTGAGCCTGATTGCCGTGAATGCTGAGCTGTGGACATGCAGGAGACTTAGGCAAGAATCAAGTGGCAAGCCGAGGTTCATTGGAGACAAAGAAACTACAAAATTGAGTGGCCGAAATGGAGACACCTGTTCAGGAGAAGAGTGTGTGTCCCAAGCGAGCCCGAAGAAGTAGACGTTGTGGTGGAAGTCGGGAAAGCAGGGCAACCCACAAAGCAAGTGTCTCACAAATCAGTGAATGAATAATGGCATACTAACACATTGCGCAAGACTTCCCGGCAAGTGTATCCAACTCCTTAGTGGCTCACATATGACTTAATGTCAGCAGAAGTTGTTCATTGCATTCAAAATATTGTTAACAATGGAAATGTAGCACTTGCGTGTAACCATGAAAGACCTGATACTTTTGTGAGAAGCTAAAGTACTGAAATCTATTGTTATCATACTAAATGACTGTTGCTGTCTAACGGAGTGGTCGTGTGTCCCTAATTAAGGAGTGTGAATGCTTATAGAACCATTACTGAATACATAATCTTAACAATACACAAGTTATAAGTTCTAAAGTTTGAAAACTACTTCAAAGAGAGGTCACGTGAACCTAATTGTGTTTCCCAAAGGAGGCCTGAACTCTATCCTTTGCCTTTATACGGGAATACAAATGTATATAAATCTTTAAACCTTGACATCTACTTTGAAGGGAGTTTGTGTGTGCCTAATTATGTTTCCAACTGAAAGACAATATTATGCTGTAGCTAGAAGTGATATACCTTTTATTTGTACGTAGTGAAGAGCATGCACTGTTAAAGAGAAGAACAAGCATTACCCAAGCCAAGAGGCAACCCCTCTTACTATTGAAACTAGCCTTTCTCAGTGTTAAAGAGCTATCCAACTGCATTGCGAAGTTGTTAACAATCAAGTGGCTTAAGTTACAGGTGTGTAAACATTACCTGAAGCTAAGAGCGTGTCACCCCATTTTCTGGGTTATTGCTTGGGCTGATAGCTGACAGAAAGGGGTATGAGTAAAGCTTGGAAAGCGGTCTTGGTTGCTTGTAATAAATATTTTGAATTAAGCACAACCTGTGGTTCTAGAGATTGTGGAAGCATGAGAAAAGTGAGTCTAAGGGCCAATCCAGGTTGTTATTGTGGCAAAAAAACAAGAAAGCTGCCCCTTTTTGGAAAAGATTATCCAAAAGGAAGAGTGCCTTGTCTACCTGAAGAGGTTGAAGTTCATAAGAGTGTATCTTGACGAAGCCTATCTAACAATTCAGAGTATTGAAACTGTGGTAGTAGTTTGAAATACTGAAGACATGGGAGTACATCCAGTTGTTAGTGGATGCCATATTGCAGCAGTCTGAATCAAGCAAAATGCTCTGGTACAAAAGTGGCCGTTCTAATAGTAAAAGCCTGTAAAATTGGGGTCGCTGAAGTAGAAAGAGCAACACTAAGAAGTCATCCTGACAAACATACCAATGTACATATTAAGACTGTAACTGAAGAAGTTTTGGAACTGTTGATTAAGAACTGTGTATCATTACACGGAAGGCGGTGAGCCATGGCGCTATTAGCGCCATGGCTCATGCCGGTAAAATACCGGCACCGCCTTGGCGGAAAGGGGATTTACCGCCCCATTCCAAGGTTGGAGGGGCGGTAAATCCCCTTTCCGCCATTGCCCTTCCCCATTCCCATTTCTGCCCCATAGGGCTCTATGGAAATAGGGAAGGCGCTAATTACGCCACCGCAATTTTGCGGTGCCGTAATTAGCTCCGAGGTCCCTTAGCGGGTTGGATTTTAATGCCTGCAAGAAGCAGGCGTTAAATCCTCCAACCCGCAAAGGGACCTCGTAGTACGGCGGTAAGGGTTAATGGTCACCGTTGCCATTAACGGTGACCGTTAACCCTTACCGCCGTCCGTGTAATGAGGCCCATTGTCATTACCAGGATCACCAATGGTGCAGTTTTCTTTTCTGGAAGCTGAAAGTGAATCTTTCATCAAAGAACTTGAACACTGGTAAAGGGTTAAAAGTTAAATTCAAGGTAATTCAAACATTGTACCAATACTGTTGGTTATATTGCATTATGCAAAAAAAGGAGGTTATGGCTGGAAGGTTTGGAATTAATCCTAACCTCTGGCATTACTTTAAGCAACCTCCAGAAATCTTTCTTTGCCTGCCAAGCCATTACAAAAGGGGAAAGACCATATGCAAATCAGGCTTGGTGATGCCCCAAAAGGGACACTCCAGCCCAAGGAGATCTCACATCTCCGACACAAGACGCAATCTCCACTGGCTGCCTGTTGCACATCGGATATCGCTAAAAACTCTCTCCTTAACTCACAAGGTACAGAACAATCTGGCACCTGCATAACTGTCCAATCGCTTCACGCAGCACACAGCAATCAGACCTTTGAGGTCAGCCCAGCTACATACTTTGTCCACACCCAACTTCAAACTTCTGACTGCCGGGGGCTCTAGCTTCCCAGTCCTCGTGGCCAACTGTGGAACTCTATTCCCTTAACACCGGGAACAGAACAGTCCATCCACTCCTTTAATAACAAAACTAAACTCTGGCTTCATGAGTGTGATGCATCTGCTTCTTCCACCTAACTTCACCTTACTGTATTTAGATTGCTATTCCTCCCATGTATTTTTGAGTGTCCTTCCTGAATTGCACTGTCATTGTATGATTTGCCCGTCCTCTTGTGGAAAGTGGCTTGTATGTATGTAACCATGTAACCACTTTCTTAAATTATGTGCCCAGATGCCTCTGGGCAAGGTGCGCAATACAAATAAAATAAATAAAAATACAAATACAAACTGCTTGATCACACCCCTTCTGCACAAGTCCACAAGCATCCCCCAACATGTTTTGGCCTTGTTGGTCCTCATCACTGAGGAGTAGCTTGGGTCTATTGGCCCAGCAATCATAGGACTCACGTCTGGGCATACCCGTCCCACTTGGGGTGGCTTATGAAAAACAAAGGAGGTGATGGCTGGAAAGTGTGGAATTAATCCTAACCTCTGGCATTGCTCACCATCTTTCTTCACCTGCCAAGCCATTACAAAAGGGGGAAGACCACATGCAAATCAGGCTTGGTCCCACCCCAAAAGAGTCAGTTCAGGACAAACTGATTGGTCACATCCCTTCTGCACGAGACCACAAGCATCCCCAAACATGTTTCGGCATTGTTGGTCCTCATCAGTGAGGAGTAGCTTGGGTCTCTAGGCCCAGCAGTCATGGGACCCACGTCTGAGCATACCCGTCTCACTCGGAGTGACTTATGCAAAACAAAGGAGGTGATGGCTGGAAGGTTTGAAATCAATCCTAACCTCTGGCATTGCTCTGGGCAACCCTCCAGACCATCATTCTCTCCTGCCAAGCCATTAGAAAAGGGGAAAGACCATATGCAAATCAGAATTGGTCCCACCCCAAAAGGGGCACTCTTTCCCCTTTTGTAATGGCTTTGTAGGTGAAGAACGATGGTTTGGAGTGTTGCCCAGAGCAATGCGAGAGGTTAAGATTTATTCTAAGCCTTCCAGCCATCACACCCTTTTATTTTGCTATAGTCACCCAAAGTGGGACGGGGGATGCCCAGACATGGGTCCCGTGCCTGCTGAGTCTAGAGACCAAGCTACTCATCATTGATGAGGCCCAAAGAGGTGGAAACATGTTTGGGGATGCTTGTGGTCTCGTGCAGAAAGAATGTCACCAAGCAGTGCGGGCTGGACTGCCCTTTTTGCGGTGGGACCAAGCCTGATTTGCATATGATCTTTCCCCTTTTGTAATGGCTTGGCAGGCGAAGAATGATGGTTTGGAGGGTTACCCAGAGCAATGCCAGAGGTTAACATTAATTCTAAACCTTCAAGCCATCAGCCCCTTTTGTTTTGGTTATTTTGTATTGCCATATATTTTGTGTGCTTTGTTTAGTGCGAGGGACAGTTATCTTGTTAGAAGATGTTCCTTTAGCTTTAGTTAGGTGGAAAACCCACCAACAGGTTAGGGATAGTGAACCATTTTTACATATATTTTCTTTAATAAAATTGCATATTTTGATAAATCAACAAGCAGTTGTCTGCCTCGCATTACTGGCCCCTCACAATACCTAGGGAGCATCCAAGAAGCAAACCAAACCTGGTCACCAACATAAATGGCTGTGGCTTCTTTTTGTGTCAGTCCACACATGTTTTCATACATTCCTGTGCAGAAACTAGATGCTTCTTTATGGTTCTATGCCTGGTATGCAGTTAGGTGATCCACTTATCTGCAGTCAGTACCTGGATTTTTGGGAATCAGACTATCCAGAAAACATCTTGGATGATACCCACATGAGGCAGAGAAAGTGGTGGCTCTGATGCATATCTGCTATCAATTACTATTAGTGAATGCTAGCATGGGATGCAGAAATGACCAGTTATCAATGAAGACCATGCAAAGCAGAAACATTATTGTTGAAGGACCTTTTGGTCATGGAACCCCGATAAGAGGCACAAACTTCGAAGTCTTGCACAAATGTTCCCAAAATCTAGATGCCCATTATGGTCTGTGTTCAGACAC
This sequence comes from Ambystoma mexicanum, assembly GCF_040938575.1. NCBI lineage: Eukaryota > Metazoa > Chordata > Amphibia > Caudata > Ambystomatidae > Ambystoma > Ambystoma mexicanum. The sequence continues at coordinate 610,980,398 of NC_090925.1, read as the reverse complement.
TATTGAAGTAGTAATCCATGGAGACAAAATATTTCCTGAAGAAAGATGCTTTCCATTTCAAGAGCTGAGGCTAACTTACCCAATTCCATGAAGTTTGCCATCTTGGTGAATCTGTCCACTGTGATCATTATGGCGGTAATATTTCTGTATGAGGGAGGATCGACTCTAAAATTCATAGAGATCGATTTGCATGGCCTCGATACAATAGGGAGAGGCATCAACTTCCCAATGGGTCCCTGAGGGAAGTTCTTGTTTTGCACAGAAATAAAGTATCCATGTGTTAAAATCGCGGCAAAAAGGCTGCGGTTTTGCCACTGCAATCCATGTAATGGATATGGGGCACCCCCGTAAACCCTGTACCCATTATACCATTTAAGCTGAGCAGGGGACACCCCCGCAACCCCCGCTCCCCTTAAATGGTATAATGGGGTACACCTTTACTGGGTCAAACCACAGCATTTTTCCTGCGATTTTTTGTACAGATGACTTTTTTGCCGTGATTTTATTACTGCATACCAAATTATGGGACACCACTGACTTAGCAATCAGAATTCCGCAGTGAATAGCAATGAGGTGATCAATACCCATTTCTGTAAATAAACAGTTGGGGGGAACAGTTTCTGGCCTCCAACATTGAATGATCTGACCCCATATAGGCTTGCTTAATGGCCAATAACTCAATTTCCAACATAGAGTAGTTAGTTTCACTGCTAGTGAGGACGTGGGACAAATAGAGGATCAGGTGTTCTGTTCCATCCTGTTGTTGATGCTACAAGACAGTGCCTGTAGCTGGATCATATGTCTGCTTTGATGATAAAGGGCCTTTCTGTGTTGTGTTGACATAATATGGTAAGGTGAGTGAAGGCTTCTTTTAGACTCTGTTTTCACTCGATGTGAGAAGTGGGCAATGAATTTGCAATACCAATTTACCACACACATTTTCCAATCCCAAGAATCTTGGACTTGTCTGAAGGTGGTAGGAGACCACCATCCCAAAATGTCATACATTTTTTGAGGATCTGTTTTTATGCCTCCTGATGACAGGATGTAACCCAAATAAAAGACTGAAGGTGCATTGAAGTTATACCTTTCCAGTTTAGCCTTTAAATAGTGGCTACGTAAGCATTGTACGGCAATGGTTACATACACAATGTGTTTCATATATGATTTAGCAAACAACAAGATATCAACTGTGTAAACGGTTCATTTATAAACAAGTGTAGAGTAGCAGTCACATGCCTCGGCAGGAAGTCTCTCCTCCCCCCCACTACCTATATGCTTGAAGCCTGAAATTGTGCCATGTTTGACACCAGCAGTCGTGACCATTCCGCAGTGAATATTCAAGAAAAGGTAACCATTGAGGAAGCCATATCAAATGTATTCCCGGAGAGAAGACACTCTAATTGAGGAAATCCCTGAAGGAATATGAAAAGAGCAAGAAAAGGAGTTGGTGACATCCCAAGAGATGAGCGTGACGCACTGAGAAGATAGGCTGAAGATGTATGGATACTAATTATAGAAACATATGACAAAATACAGAATCAAGTGAACGTTCATATGCGAAAAGAAGATTGCACGTGTAAAGAGCACTGTAGAAAATGTAAGCCGTTTAATAACTGTTCAGATGAAGCAATGCAAGTAGACTAAGTGATAATAGAAGCTGGCTATACGTAGTGAATAGGCGGAGCCGCCATTGTATGGAAACTGGACATTGGTGTCACAATTATAGTAAGTTCACACCCATGGAGAGAAAAATTGAAAGCTGTGTCGCAGCAAAGAATTAGCGAGGATTGTGGAAGAGGCTGGAACGGCTGTATGGATGGAAATAAAGTTGGGCATGCAGTTCTTGAACTATGATAGCGTGTGCTCACACTCCCTTATATTCCCAGAGACGAAAATACACTGCAAGGCCAAGTTCAAAAACAATCTTCATGGCAGAAGGCATGGGTGATTAGAGACGTTGGGCTTATTTGGTGCGGAGGTAAAGTCCTGTCCACCTCCTTGCACCTCGGTATGAGTGGAATGAGAGTCTCTTTCTGGTCTTACCCGATTATGTCCAAGAAATCTCTGTACTCATGGTAGTCGCCAATGTGATTTCTTCAATGTGATCTGTGCTAGTTATCCCTTGTTCTCTAAAGGAATGGTGCATATATAACTCTGATCCCCTGGATACAGTACCGGCTCTCTAATTAATATAATAATATAATAATATAAGGTTTGTGTTACCTTAACCAAGGGATTCCGAGGGTAACCAGGGAGTGCACAGTTGTGTCAGATTAAAGTCAAGCATTCTGTATGTTGTACAATTCAGAGGGTCAGCTTCTTTGATTGCTTAATGGTGCAGATCTCAGTGGCTGCCCATCCACCCCTTCCATGGGTAGAGCACACACTTTGGGGTCCACAGGTATTTGGTGTTGCTGGGCCGAGTGCAGGTCTAAGAACATCCCTGCTGCACCTCAATCTAGTAAGGCAGGAACAGTGAAAATATGCCTCTTTTCCAAGCATATTTGGACTTGTAGCCCCCGTAAGGTAGTGTCTGACTTTAAGGTTCCTATCCCAGAAAACAGAGTGTGATTTTCGATCTTCTACTGAGGCAATGTCCAAGTTAAAAACATCAGAGCCCATGTTATTGTCTCCTTCCAGGAGCCACAGGCCATTCAAGAAGCAAGTGACCCTTGCCTCTGCAATGCATACACAAGTCCAGTGACAGTCTTCTTCGAATTTCTTCTTCTGACAATGGAGCGCAGGTCACTCGTTTCTGTGTAGATTTAGGCTCAGCATGACAAGGAGGTGAATTCGGCAAAGGTTCAAATGTTGACAGTGCCATAAAATGCCTCTTCTGTACTGCCTTTCGTTCTTGCAATCCACAGTCAGGTCCGTACACCAGGGTTAAAAGATAAGCAAAGGACACTGGGTGAGCCACTTGCACCAACTCAGCTTTCAGCTCTTCCGAGAGGCCACATCTGATTAGAGTTAACATCGATTCCCCTTGCCAACCCATTTCATCAGTAAATTGTTTGAATTTGGTGATATAACGCAATGTGTCTAAAGTGCCTTGAGCGAAATCCAAAAGACTTTCCTGAGCGCTGTAGGCTGTCTCGGGCTGTTCAAACATGTCTATTAAGGCATTCAAGAAGGCATCACAATTATCTAAGCTAGGCGTTTTTGTGGTCACCAGAGGGGTTACCAAATCAAAAGCACTACCCACCATGTTTGTTACAATGTTACCTACTTGGCTCAGTCCGAGACGAACTGGTGAGGAGCAGAAGGGAAACTGGATATTGCAGGGGGCTATACATTCTTTTAACTTCTTGGGTAGTCCGTCAAACTTTGCTAAACCACTATTGCCTGTGGGTGCATCCACTGGGAGCCCTTCTCTGGTTTAGACTGCTTGTCGAAGAGTCTAGGTCTCCAGATTAATGCTTTAACTTTTGTGGTCAATGTTCGTACCACATCCCTAAGACCTTGGATCTAATCAGTGTTGGGTGGAAAAGTGTGACGTTGCAAACAGTCATGAATAGCAGTTGGACGTACCACCATCATCTGTCTTCTCATGGATTTCGGATAGATAATTCAACAGGGCTTTTTAGAATTCTTTAAAAAAAATTGAATGATGGTAGATTAAATTACGGAAAATGGTGGAGCTTATCCACACACATTTTCCTACTCTCACTGCACGACACACGCATAGACCTGTGAACTCTGGGAGGTCACAGCCTACAGGCGCAGTCCCCCTCGTCATATTTAGTTGGGATATGCCAGGAGGAGTACACAATGCATCTCCAGAAGGGGGAGGACCAAACCTTCCCCCTGCCATGGCCAGCCTGATTAAATGACAAAGGCTCCATGGATCCACCCTGTCCTTTTGTTGGGCCCTGCAGGGGGTGGCAGCGATTCACATACACTTCATAGCATAATTCAAAATGGCCCACATGGGGTCTGGCTGCAGAGGTTAACAAAGGAGACAGGAAACCCCAACATATGCACTGTATCAACCTGAAGCCAGCTCCTGCCCTCAATATCGATGACAGTGAGCTGTCATGTCTGGGACTGCTTGTTTACAGTAGTTTACCCCACAGGGGGACCCCATTCATACAATACAAGAATATTTGCAGAAGCCAGAGAGTCTGGTCTTGCCGCAGCTTCAAAGGAGACCTGTCGCTTTAGAACCACAGAAAGATCCATTAACCAGAGAGACCCTTTTTTCCACAACAGACAGGAAGATGGGTGGGGCTTGGTATTACATGTTTTCACCCCTTTATCTTTTCTGTTGCAAATAATTTTAGTTAGGACCTCATGCATACAGGAGATTGCTGGTGGGGACCCAGGCTTTTTCAGGCTTAGCCTACAACAATCCCTGTGGTCCATTTGGCTTTAAAAGAGGGATGAGATGTTCTTTTGGCAGATTATCTCACCAGAAGCAGAAGAAGGAACTCATCATTGGACCCTAGCTGAAGGTACAGTCTGCCTTACAGCTTCCTCCAGTGAAGGAAGGCCAGGCCCTCAAAGAGGGAAGCAAGATCCCTCCCCTAAACATCTACTAGGGAACAAAGGGAGATACCAAATCCAGAGGACCCTCCGGCAGCTCCAGAACCAGTGCCCTGCTAGCCTCTGCAGCAAGCTTCCTAGGTAGGATGTGCCAGAGAGTCTCTGAACCAGAAACCAAGGACAAGGCAGCTGCCTGCAAAATTCAAATTTGCCCAAGTCACCATACCTGAGGTCGTAAAAATTACAGCTTCCCTTAAACCTTCTTGTTGCCAAGGAGACCTCTGCCCATCTCAAATTATAAAAGATATGGCTAGGGATCTTGCCCCCTTCATCACGAGGATCATAAACGCTTCCTTCAAAGCATGTCAGATTCCTACCAACCTGAAAAATGCGTGGGTTCTGACCTTACTCAAAAAAGCCTCACTAGACCCTACCATCCCGACCAACTACAGACCTATAACGACGGTCCCCTTTCTCCTGAAAATCATTGACAAGGCAGCTTATTTCCAAACTCAGACCTACCTTGAAACAAACAACCTCCTAGGACTTAGACAGTAGGGCTTCAGACCCCTCCACGGAAAAGAAACAGCCTTAATTGACTTGAAAACTCAAATCGACCTCCTGAATGACAACAGACAATGTGCCCTACTCCTCCTGCTTGACCTCTCCGCCGCCTTTGACCTGGTAGACCACAACATTCTTTGTGAACACCTCACTTCAGCTGCCACCTTCTCACAAGAAGCATCTAGCTGTATTAAATCTTTCCTCAACAACAGAACTATGAGGGTTTTCTTCCCCATGAACTCGGCTGACCCTATCCCCATCACCTGTGGAGTACCACAAGGCTCTTGCATCTCCCTTACTCTTTACAACGTCTTCACCAAACCCTTATTCGACTTCCTGGACCATCTGTGCGTCATCTACACTAATTATGCAGACGACACCCAGATATTGGTTCCTCTCAATGGTGACTTTGACTCTGACAACGCCCGACTTAACCAAATCTACCTTGTCATTCAAGCATGGATGGCCACCCATAGCCTCTGTTTAAATGATGAGAAGACTGAAATTCTCATCCTAGGTGCCCCCCTATACCTTAACAAACTGAATAACAAATACGCGTCCTTCAACATAGACGGCAACCCAATCAAAACATCCAAGGAAACTAAGACACTAGGCTTCTTTATTGACTCTACCCTGAGCCTGAGGAAACAAGTCAATGCCACTGCCTCAGCCACAGCCTACACATGTAAGCTGATTAATGCCTGCAAAGCGCACCTGTCAGTAAACAGCCACATCATACTAGCTTGCGCTCTAATCTTGTCCAAACTTGATTATTGTAACGCACTATATGCAGGAGCTAATAAACAAGTTTTAAATAAACTACAAACCCTACAATACAATGCGCTGAGAACAGCTCTAAGTATTCCCAGGAATGCACACATTTCTGAATTACCACAAATGGCTCACAATTTGAGACAGAATATTTTTTTGTCTCCACCACCCATAAATGCCTTAATAATGCTGCTCCCCAATATCTTAAAGATAAAATCATCAGTAGAACCTCTTCTAGACATACCAGATCTGTCAACTCCTGTTGCATTATCATTCCTCGCTACAACCTAAAAAGAGCAGGTGGCTCTAGCTTCCCGGTTCAAGCGGCCTTAGCATGGGATGCCCTCACACTTAACTTACGAACTGACCAAGCCTTCCACAGCTTCAGACTGAACACCAAAAAGTGGCTCCTTACCAATGACACCTCTGCTGCCCTCAACAATTGATCTTCCTTAGACCTTTACTGCCCCCTGCTACCTCCAACCTTCAATGCATGACTGTCTGATTGTAAACTATTGTTTTACTGCTGCATTATTCCTTGCTGATTTTGTATCATATGTATGCCTTAAATATTTGTTGTAAATGTATCCTAAGCTGTCTTGTAATGCATACAATTACCTCAGGGCCCAGAGTGCTCTATAAATAAACAAACAAACAAACACTACCTAGCTTTGGCCACTCCATCTTGAAGGACAACACAAGCCCAGTGAAGAAGCTAGAGGAAGTGCATCAATGACCATCTACCGACGTCGGCCAAAAAGGATATTTTCAAGCCAGTCGAGTTCCTCGAGCTGCAATCGACTGCACCACTGACTGTTGTTTTGCCGCAGTCCCTTAAAGCTTCAGAACCCCCGACCAGCACTGAGACAACGATTCCTGAGCCGCCGTGTGGGGCAGCCTCCAGCCATCCATCCATCCAGCTTTGCTCGCCTAATTGTTTGCCACCTGATACCTGCAGCTGTCTCCCATCTTGAACTCTGTCGCAGAAGCTGCAAGAGCCCTGAAGCCGACTTGACCCTGTTAAGCACAAAGTACACCTACAAGCACAAAGTACATTGTGGTTCTGTCCCTGTGGTCCTTCTCCAAAGGACCCTAGAGACATTTTAAGACCCATTGCTCCCTTTGTGATGAAACCAAGAATGTTTGAACTGTTAGGATGATTTACTGTACTCATTACCCTCCTGTCAGTATCAAGAGTACATCCCTTTTCCTTCTTTGAAACTGTCTTCTCCTCTGCATTCCTTTATAGGGTGGGTGGTATTTCGTAGTGTTGATAGAACGGTCTGTTGTGATAATAATAAAGTAGATATTACTATACAACCTTTACTGGACAGTCCTTTTCATCATTGGGTAATAATTGTATTTTCGCTGTGTTGAAACTAACCAACGATTCACAACCTTTCGGAGATAAGCCTGCAATTCCATCCACATTACCAAAATTGGACAAGGAGGTTTATAATTTGCTTGTGTTTCTAATCTGTTCGGATCCCTTCTGGTGTATTAGAGGTGTGGGGCTGATGGATGGTTTAGAAACCGATATTCACCCCTGGACTGCTTGTAAGTTGATTTGCCAGATAAGGCCTATTCCTTGAAGGAGCGTGCATGTCACTATGGTTGTTACAAGGTGACCAAGGGGGATTCCTCAAGCACAGGTCACTAAATGGGGGAAACCTTCAAGGGGAATTAACCCCCCCACCAGTTGTTGCAGAGAGATGACCCCTGAGAGAATATGGTGAATCCCAAGTAGGTCAGGTGGGGCTCATTACGAGTTTGGTGGTATTTTGGCGGTAATACCACCAAGATACCACCAAACAGTATTACCACCACTTGATCGGGCATTTTTACCCCTGGAGGCATTAGCTCCGGTGGTAATACCGTTGGATTACTAGTGGAAGTTTGGCAGTGTAAATCCCCATTTGAAGGGAGTCCAGTTGAAGAGCTTTTTGAAGGTATTACATCTGAGAAAATTGCCAGATGGTAATGCTGCCGATTTCCGATGGTAAAGTGGAGGTGTTACTTCCAGCTTAAAGCTGGAGGTAACTCTGCCACTTTACCTGCAAAAACCAACAGTGTTACTATCTGGTAATTCCGGAGATAATACCACCAAACGTATAGTTTGGTGGTGCAGGAATAACGGAGGTCAACTTAATTACCACCACTTTATTCCCAGACCGCCAAGCTCATAATGAGCCCCAATGTGCCCGTTCAGGAGAGGTGGATACTTTGCACTTAAAAAGGAGAGGGAGAAAACCAGGACCGAATGAAGAGGGGAAACATCAAAACCCAGGAGAGATAGGAAAAAAAGAGTACAGCACTACTCACAGTTCGAGCAGAGAAACATAAAACACACACTTCAATACTCAGGGAACTTGAAGTGTTGCGGTATGCGTCAGGATCCTCCTTTCTAAAAAGGTATATCTTTGAGGAAGGCATGGCTGCCACCATATGAAAAAAACGCTAGACCCTTAACACCGCTTTCCAGCATGGACGTAATGGGCCCACAGGAAGTGACAGAATTGGTGTGCCATTTTACTAGGATTACTGCCTTTTTCTCTTAATCTTGTCTCATAGATTACTCTCTGGTGCTCTCAAGCCTCTCTCCCTCTGACTACCCTCTCCTGCTCTCATGCCTGTCTCTATGACTATTCACTCTCGATCTCAGGGCTATCTCTTTGACTTCTATCTCTGCTATCAGGGCTGTTTCTATGAGTTCTTTTGCCTGCTCTCAGGACTGTCTCTATGACTAGTCGCTACAGCTCTCAGGCATGCCTCCATGACTAGGCTCTTCTTTTCGTAGGCCCTCTCTGACAACAATTTCCTGCTTTCAAGCCTGTCTCTATGACTACCCTTGCTTGCTCTCAGATGTGTTTCTCTCCGACTCATCTCTCCTGCTCTGAGGCTTGTCTATCTGAAAACTCTCTTCTCCGTTGAGTCCTGTTTCTATGACTACTCTTTCCTGTTCTTAGGCGTGTCTCTATCCCTTTCTCTTCTCTTGTTAGGCCTTTCTCTCTGATAAACCCCTCCAGTTCAAATGCCTGTCTTTCTGCCTAATCTCACCTGCTCTTAGGACTGTCTCTCCCCGATTACTCTCCCCTCCCCAGCTGTCACTCCTGTCTCTCCGACTACTCCCTCCCACTCCTATTCATCATCAATGGGAATCTAAGTTCTCTTTCTAAAACTGTGAAGAAAAAGTTTGCGATGGGAGAAACCACCCATTGATCCACTTTTTCCAATCTTCTACTCTGCTAATGGCATGACCCCTGGGTCTGTCATCTTGCCACCCATGCAGGGCACGCGATTGGGCTACATGGATGTATTCCATAATCAATGGAGTAGCTGTTGAGGATAACAGCAGGGGCAGGGTCTCTGGGCTCTGGTTGATTAATGCTGTAGTTGCATCTGCCACCCCCCTTCCACCCCCAACATATCTGCATTATATTGGTAGCATGACTTTAATAGCGCAACATTGGTCTCCACCCAATCTGGATCCTTTATTTGTGGGTCCTCTTAGTAATCGTGCGTGGCTTTTCTGTCAACATGGTGGGAACTTAACTTGTCGCTTTTTCGTGAGTCCTTTCTGTGGGCAGAGCACAGTGGTCTAAGTAGGATCAATTCAAATTGAGTTTAGTTTGTACTTTTTGAGATTAATAATCAAAGATCAAAATGGACGGAGTGGAGTGCTATCACATTTTTATGAGTGAGTAGCCACAGGCCACAGGACACAAGACAATCAGTGAATATGCTACTGCACCATGCAGAGTAGGTATATGTTGATCCACAATTGAGTATGATTGGGCTACAAGGGTGTAATGTCAGGCAGGGGAATTCTCAAGTGTCTGCCCAAAATATCTCCCCAGATCTGTTATCGCTGCCTACCTTCTCCTTGTGGATGCTTCTCTTTTCATGCTATATTGCACTTCACCAGAGCTCCTCCTGATTCCTCCTTCTCATCAGTCTCACCTCATTGGCTCATTTTTCTAGGAACTCTCGCTGGGGCTGATATTTCCAATGAAGTAGCTCCAAGTCCCCCCACCCCTAGGTGAGCCTGATTCAGCCCAGGCACTCAGGCTCACCCAACAGGCTGGTGGCAGATAACATGTGGTAAACAGGAGAGAGTTGTGGGGTGGACCCAAGTAGTAGCATGATAAGCTACTATGCTCAATGGTGGTTGCCTCAACCTACCACTGCACCAGAGACTTACACATTCCGAGTGCGTGTGAACTCCCATCACTTATGGACTCCTGGCGGCCCATGAGAGAAGCTTCACCATGCTGATTACTATTGAGTGACAGAAGAGAAACTGTTACTACAGTTAGTTGGGTAGTTCTATGCGATGGGACCCAGAACACTATGGGGGAAATTCATAGAATTTAGCGCACAAGTGGCGCACGCGGCTGGCGCACAGTGTGCGCGTGCGAATCTCTGCGCCAGCCGCGTGCGCTAAAATCCATTTCCGCACACAGCGTATTCATGGATTTTAGCTACCAAAACCAGCCGTGGCACACAGTGGCGCAGCGACCCTGCAGCAGCACCAGTTACACCCCAAGAACGCCCCTCGCGCAGGGAAAAGCCATCAAAATCCCCAATCCAGTGCAAAGGGCTGCGCTAACCCTGTACCAGTATATATGGCCGCCACACAGCACACGGCAAGCGGGGAACGTGTATTACTGGGGTGCGCGGGAAGTTTCACACGCAATTGGCCCTGTGCGAGTGCGGTACGTGTATTACTGGGGTTCGCAGGAAGTTTCACACGCGATTGGCCCTGTGCGAGTGGGGTACGTGTATTACTGGGGTTCGCGGGAAGTTTCACACGCGATTGGCCCTGTGCGAGTGGGGTACGTGTATTACTGGGGTTCGTGGGAAGTTTCACACACGATTGGCCCTGTGCGAGTGGGGTACATGTATTACTGGGGTTCGCGGGAAGTTTCACACGCGATTGGCCCTGTGCGAGTGGGGTATGTGTATTACTGGGGTTCGTGGGAAGTTTCACACGCGATTGGCCCTGTGCGAGTGGGGTACGTGTATTACTGGGGTTCGCGGGAAGTTTCACACGCGATTGGCCCTGTGCGAGTGGGGTACGTGTATTACTGGGGTTCGCGGGAAGTTTCACACGCGATTGGCCCTGTGCTAGTGGGGTACGTGTATTACTGGAGTTCGTGGGAAGTTTCACACGCGATTGGCCCTGTGCGAGTGGGGTACGTGTATTACTGGGGTTCGTGGGAAGTTTCACACGCGATAGTCCCTGTGCGAGTGGGGTACGTGTATTACTGGGGTTCGCGGGAAGTTTCACACGCGATTGGCCCTGTGCGAGTGGGGTACGTGTGTTACTGGGGTTCGTGGGAAGTTTCACACGCGATTGGCCCTGTGCGAGTGGGGTACGTGTATTACTGGGGTTCGCGGGAAGTTTCACACGCGATAGGCCCTGTGCGAGTGGGGTACGTGTATTACTGGGGTTCGTGGGAAGTTTCACACGCGAAAGGGCCTGCGCGAGTGGGGTACGTGTATTACTGGGGTTCGTGGGAAGTTTCACACGCGATTGGCCCGTTGCGAGTGGGGTACGTGTATTACTGGGGTCCGTGGGAAGTTTCACACGCGATTGGCCCTGTGCGAGTGGGGTACGTGTATTACTGGGGTTCACGGGAAGTTTCACACGCGATTGGCCCTGTGCGAGTGGGGTACGTGTATTACTGGGGTTCGCGGAAAGTTTCACACGCGAAAGGGCCTGTGCGAGTGGGGTACGTGTATTACTGGGGTACGCGGGAAGTTTCACACGCGAAAGGGCCTGTGCGAGTGGGGTACGTGTATTACTGGGGTTCGCGGGAAGTTTCACACGCGATAGGCCCTGTGCGAGTGGGGTACGTGTATTACTGGGGTTCGCGGGAAGTTTCACACGCGATTGGCCCTGTGCGAGTGGGGTACGTGTGTTACTGGGGTTCGTGGGAAGTTTCACACGCGATTGGCCCTGTGCGAGTGGGGTACGTGTATTACTGGGGTTTGCGGGAAGTTTCACATGCGATAGGCCCTGTGCGAGTGGGGTACGTGTATTACTGGGGTTCGCGGGAAGTTTCACACGCGAAAGGGCCTGTGCGAGTGGGGTACGTGTATTACTGGGGTTCGCGGGAAGTTTCACACGCGATTGGCCCTGTGCGAGCGGGGTACGTGTATTACTGGGGTTGACGGGAAGTTTCACACGCGATTGGCCCTGTGCGAGCGGGGTACGTGTATCACTGGGGTTCACGGGAAGTTTCACATGCAATTTTGCTGTCAGAGCAGGTTACGTGTATCCAGTGTGGTACGTGGGGAGTCCTACACGTGAATTTGCAATGTGGGTCCTCCCAGGTGTCCCCTCTACCCCCTCCACGGCCCCTGCAGGCAGCCCACACCACAGGGGACTACCCTGCACCCCTGGTTATGTCCCGCAGGCAGCCCATCCACCATGGGCATGCCCCCCAGCCAAGCCACATGTCACCTTGCAATATGATCACCAACTCATGTCCCCCTGAACCCCCACCCCCTAGCAGTGAGGGGCACCTGCCAGCAGGCCCCCACTCATGTCCCCCAGCACCCCCACCCCCAGCAGTGAGGGGCACCTGCCAGCAGGCCCCCACTCATGTCCCCCCACCCACTCACCCACCCACCCAGCAGTGACATGCCCATCTCATGACACAAACCAAAAGTCAACTATGCACATCAACACATGTCCGTCACACACACACACAGACACACACACAGGTTGCAATTGATTGAGTAAACCCACATGTCAACATGCATGAACCCAATGAGTGAATCCCACACATTGAAGTAAAAGATCAAAATGTATTAACATGAAAACCAATTGAAAGTACTTAAAGCATAAAATAATGGCAAACATGAAATGAAATGCATGTCCAAATAAAAAAAATAAAATTCCTCAAAAAAACCCAAGTAATCCAAAAGAAAAATGGCCAAAACTCTCTGTCCACCAAACCAAATCCAAATGAAACGCAAAAAGGTAAATCCATTGATCCATGGTGAAATGAAATTAAAATGTCCAAATAAATCCAACGTCCAACTATGTACAATACAATTTTCAAGGGTCCATGAGCCCAACGAAACAAATGAAACCTATCTAATAACCTACCTAACAAAAAAACTATTTACAAAAGTGTGGGGCATAGTCCAAAAGCCCCAAAATAAAAAAAAGGAAACCTAACACTATAAACTATTTACAATGGCGACAGGCAAGTCCTGCGGCTCACTCATTGATGTTTTCGGCCAGGGCATCATCGATCTCCATGTCCATTTGCTGGAGGCGGGCCTCTGTCCTGGCCCCGAGGTCTCGCAGGGAGGCACTCATGGCCTGTTCCAACTCCCCGCGAGTCGCCTCGAGGCACTCTGCCCGCCTCGACGCCCGACGCATGGGGAACTCCGCCCTGACCATGGTGAGCCACGCCTCTTCCGCCCGCCGCCGCTCCGCATCTATACGCTGGCCCAACCACAGCCACAAGGAAGACACATCCATTCCAGGGTCCTCCTGCCCTCTGGCCGATGCCTGCCCCCCTGATGTCGATGGCCCTGAGCCATCATTGCTCCCACCTAGAGCCTGCTCCTGCTGCTGCTGCTGCTGCTGTCCATGTGCCCTGTCCGATGATGCCTGCACATCCTCCATCAGCTGGTCTCCAGTTGTGGTGTCCACCCCTGCTGGACCGCCGAATCCCGACTATGGCAGGGATGGGATCTCCACCAAGCTGGCTGTGTTGGTCAGGCCAGGTCCACAGGGTACCCTGGTGGAATCTGGGCCAGAAGACGGCAGGGAGAATGACTGACGCATAGTCTCCACAGAGGAGGAGAGGTCCGCCAGAGTGCGCGTCACATGTAGGAACCCACCAACAGGGCCCCTCCCAACACTGCTATGTCGTGACGCTGCTGTTCGTGATGGTGTGCGTTCTCTGCCCAGGAAGAACGCACGTCATCACGAATGTCACGCGTGCGCAATGCGACACCAATCAGGACGGAGCCCATACGTTCATGGGACCCCTCGTCCGCAGGTAGTGGAGAGGCAGATGACATGGCACTCTCCCCTACCTGCGGACGGGCCTGGGACGGGGCATCCCTGCTGGTGCATGGTGGTGCAGTCACAGGGTCAAGGACGGGGACATGCACCGGCCACTCTGCGGTGACCTGTGCTGCCTCCTGACCCTGGCCCTGGACTGCACCACTTGCACCAGTGGTACTACCCCCACCAGGCCCGTTGTGCGGCTCAGTAGCGGGCTCCTCCTCTGTGGAGACCACCAACCTGGATGTCTCTGTACCGTCTTCCGCCATTGCAAGCCCCTGTGGGGGCTCACCCGGCCCTTCCGCCACAGCCGTAGTGGCAGACATGGCACCAGCCCCCTCGCTCCCGGATGATGGCAAGTCCTGGGAGGGTGGCTGGGCCTTGCGTCACCGCCCAGTGGAGGCATCCCAGCCGCATGGCTCCACAGCGCCGTCTCCGCCCTCTTCTTCACTTGACGCTGCGTAGAGGGAGACATAGAACACAAGCATAAGGGTACAGTACAATATTCCCCTAGACAGGAAGCAATAACACATGAGTGGCAGTGTCTAACGTCACTTCCATCCTGTCCCTCCACAACACATGGGTGAATGCACACAACACACATGCATAAACAGGCATGGCGCCTGCAATCAACATCAGCATCCATTTACAAGAGCCTCTATTAATCAAAATGTTGCCTTCAAACTCACATGCATCATGGCTCACACTGATCCCATGCACACACATCACCGGAGGGTCATGCATCATGCCTTGTACACCACAGACACAGTGGATAGACACAATGCATACAACGGTGACCGCACTGCATGAGTGAATCTACACATCATCACGGACATGTGTCATGAATCCATGGCGTATTGAAGTCACAGACACACTTCTCAGACACACACACACATGTGCACCATACATGTACATGACAGCAGCACCCATCCCTCACACGCCCACCATGTGCAAGAACAGACACTGGCATGCTTTCATGTGTGCATTTGCCATACAGCTCCCCATGTAGCATTGGAACTCATGCACCAACCATGTGGTTCGCACATTACTCGTCTCACATGCATGACCATGATGTCCTCGCACACACACATCCATACATGGCCCATGTCACACATACAGGCAAGTATCAGACTACCAGCACACTGCAACATGCCCTGTCTCACAGACCAATGCTTGGCCACTTACCGCTCAACTCCAGACGGGTCTTCCTCCGAAGGACCTGGGCGTGGAGAGCTGGGCATACATGTTCCAGGACCCTCATCTGGATGTCACTCATGCTGACCCGGCCCCCCTCCGTGAGGCGCCAGGCCTTGTGGAGGGTCCTGGACCTGAAGTCCTCCCAGCGCTTCTTGACGTGCTTGATGTCGCGGGTTGCCACCCCCTCCGCGATGATGGCAACCACTACGTCGTCCCAGATCCTGTCCCGTCCTTCCTTGTTGGCGCGTGATGTTCTGAAGAGGGCATCATAATGCCCCAGGACATGCTCCACCAGGACACCAACCTCCTCCACACTGAAGCTGGTGGCCCTCTGCCTCTCTGGCTGGGGGTCGCCAGTGGTCTCAGATGGTGTTTGCCCCGACATGGTGACCCCCGAGGCAGGCGTGGGTGGGCAACTGGGTCCTGGGGCTGGGCTGTGGAGCGATGGTATCCCAGTCTGGAGTCTTCTGTTCCAGCAGGGGTGGACACAGCAACTGGAACCCTGGCTAACGTGCAGGCACCAAATAGCAGGGCACGTGGGCAGCAGGCAGTCAGGCAGCAGCAGATTGCAGGTACGAGCGTGCTCGGGGCTCTGGGGGGCAGTAATTCGGCCTTCTGGGCAGGAGCGTGGTCTTCCGTGTGTTTTCGCATGGCCAGCTTGATACGGAGTGATTTGGCACGTGAAAAAATTGCACGTCAGCGTGTAATTGGAGGAAAGGCCCTTAGCACGTAAGCGCGTCAGCACACGTATGCGTTTTCATTGGACCAAAGGTCCTTAGCGCGTAAGCGCTTCTCTGACGTTTCCCTCGTGACGTGGGCATAGTGGTTCAGCGCGCATGAAAAAACTCCACGTCCGCGTGTGAATGCATGTAATCCGAGGAAAGAGCCTACGTGTGTTGTGACGCGCGCGGGCGTTTTCTTCAGCACAGGTTAAAGGTGAGCGGGGCCAGCAGTTCGCTGTACGTGCCTTTCGTGGAGACCGAAGTGTGTAGCTGCTTCGTGTTGTTTCGCGCGCCATCACATCTTCACAGCGATCGAGGACGTATCTCTTCTTTTGGCGGGGGTATTGGCTATGTGTGTTTTTCATTATCATGCTAGTCAGACGGTGAGTCGCACATGCTATTTTTCCTACTGCGGGTGCCCCTGTGTATCGCACCCGTTTTTGAGGTCATAGTAGCCTGCGTGTCCCACGCATACGCGTTTTTTGTGTTACTGGGTGCCACCGCGTACTGCGGGAGGTTGATTCCACGCACGTAGGCTGCAGGGTTGCGTGCACGGTTTTACTGGAGTTTTGGGGTGCCTGAGCATAGCGTGACCCGTCACTACATCAGCGGGGTCACATAAAGCCTTGCAGGTGCAGGGGGGCTGTTAACATCTTGCATCCCACCCCCTTCACCCAAATTGCCCAGGTCAATTGTGGTGTACACCTCCCATTGGCACTACTCCATCTGTGCCGGCACTACTCCATCTGTGCCATGGTTGGGAGGCCACCAAAGGTGAGGGACGCCTCAGCTGGGCGTACTCCTCGTGGCAGGCATGGTCAGGGACGTGGCCGGGGTGTCCAGGGAGTCGGGGGACTCCAGGGTGGCCGCAGAGGGGGAAGAGGCAGGGGTGCACCACTTGAGCACGATGTTGTGCCATGTGTCAGTGCAGTCATGCCACCACCCCCTGTGTTTCCGGGAGATGCAGTTTATGCATCTGGCACTGGCGCCCGTGTGACCCGGCAGTCCGTTTCATCGACTGCCACGGGCCGAAGGGTAGTGGTAGCTGCAGGTGCAGCTGTGGACACCACCACCCAGGCTCAGAGTCTGCCAGCGCAGGCTGCGTTGGCGATTGAAGAGCCCTCGGAAGATTTCCAACAGGACCGGAGAGAAACCATAGGGGCACGCAGGGCTGCCCTGACCAAGACACGTGTCCCTGGGGCAGTAATGTCATCTGCTGCCCCGAACAGCCGATGTTGGCAAGTTCAGGGGCAGATGCAGCCAACAACACCCCGATTGTGAGTCTGCCAACCAGGACAGTTGCGGACAATGCCCTGCCACAGCGGATGTTGATGCGCAGGGTCCATTAGAGGGCACCCAGCTGCCACTGACACATGTCAGCCCTTTGGTCGGCCCTCCACCTGCCACTCCCTTGGCTCAATCCACCAGTCCCACTGGCCATACTGATCAGGGCAGCATCAGCCAGCCAGGGTCTGCGCCATAATCCAAGAGGAGGAAGGTTGCACCTGCAGCACAGGCTGGGACCCCACACACAGCCACGACCTCCTGCACGTCTAGGAAGAAGCCTTTCTGCAACCAGGAACTGGACTTCCTCGTGGGCTACGTGCGGAAACACAGCCGTGACATGCTAGTGGGTGCTAATTGTCAGACTACTGCTGCCCACGGTGATGCCCACTGGAATCAAGTTGCGGAACATGTGAGTGCATTCGGCCATGAGGTGCGCACGGCGCAAGAGTGCAAAAAGCGTTGGAATGACCTCAAACGCAGCGCTAAGGCTAAGTGTGCCTCAAATTACAACTTGACTCTGGTGACTGGCGGTGGGCCTGCACCGGAGGAGCAAGACCTCACTCCACATGAGTCACTCGTTGCAGAGTTCATACCATCTGAATTGGTCGAAGGAGTGGGAGAGATGCCGGACTTTGATGCCCAGTCAGGTGAGTGTTGATGTGTGTTTGTCGAGGACGTGTGTGTTTTACTTGTGTGATGTGTTGTGCATGACTGCCACTACATGTCACGTGTATATGGTTATGATGTGTGAGTAATGCAATGCTTCCCTGATGCATGTCTACTCTGCTGGATGGTGGACATGTGGAGCAGTCAGGGACTGTCCACATCACCACTTTTGCACCGTAGTCACATGCTGGTTACCAGTATGCCCCTCCGGTCCATGTTCCAGCTCACTGGCACTTCTGCATGTAGCGTGGGGTGAGCTTCCTCTCAGCCCAGGAACTATGCATAGCATGACTGACGTGCATGTGTCCTCTGCCTGCAAGGGGGTAGCCAATGTAGGCATGCTCCCTTGCCCCTCAGCCCCCTGCTCTGCACCCCAATTCCATTTTAGCACTGGTCTGCTACAATATTGCCGTTGGTTACTTCCCTGGTCTTGCCTCCTGTGTACATTCTAACATCCAGCGGCCAATCTGCCAGACATATCCATTGTGGTACTTCCTTAGTACTTGATGCAGGGTGTCTCACTTGGACTGTGCAGAGGTCAGATGCCCCGCAGGGACATGAGTGCCCATTCATGCTCCATGTGCATTCCACGCATGCTCATATGTGTCCATGACTGGATGATCACTGTTACACAAGTCCATGATGACCCAAATTGCATGGCATTTCATCTGACTTCCCGTGTCAACTGTGGCTCAGTACTGCGTTGCACACATGTTTAGGGTCTGACAATCTGTGATGGTCACAGGCCTCAGCCTGTTTAATGGCCAATGACTCTGTCCAACTGGTGTAGTGTCTTCTTCACACATGGGTGGACTCTGTAACGCTCACCTGATTCTCGCAGAGGCGCCGGTCTTGACTGGGCGACTACCGTATCTTCAAAGGTGATGTGTAGCACCCGGTTGGCTCTTTGGGCTGGACCTCTGTGCACTGTATGCCTGACGTGTAGAGTAAGATGTCTGCAGATAGAAAATATGGGGTTAATGAACTGGGGTTATTGGGGTGTCCCTATCTCTTTCCTCTTCTCCTCTCCTGAAGACCCCCAAAGGTTAACGCTCTCACCTTAGGTAAGTGAATGCCGAGCTCTCCATCTGCCTCGGGGCAGGGTGCTGTAACCAGTTTCTTCACTGGATAGGTAGCGCAGGCCTCTTGACTTCAGAGGACTGCTGTCCGTCGTTTACTGCACGAACGGTAAGTTTCGAGTCATTCAAATGTCTTTAAAGTCTTTAGTAATGATGTCTCTTGTTTTGCAGGGTTCCGGCGATGGCGGATGACGGGCTGAAGTGAGTTGAAGATGGAGCCCGTGTGATGAATAGAAGCGCCTGGAAGCACGTAAGTAAGCGCTTGTTGCCTGCTTCACTATGCGCTCTAACTGTCTTTTTATTTTGCAGGTACGAGTTCGGAGCGGCTGCAGGGTGCCGGAATACCCACTGGATTAGATGTGGAAAGGAGTAATGGCACGTGAGTATTAAAGTTCCCCAATGTCTTTAAACGCACCTTGTTTTGTCTTTCAGATGCCGGAATGCAGTGTGAAGACCTCCGGAGAGCACGAAGAGTAGGTAAGCCTTTGCCTTTCAGATGCCGGAATGCTAGCCTGTTCTTTCTTGTCTTTATAGGTGTTGCTGAAGACTGGATTCAGGATGGTAAGCCTTTGCCTTTCAGATGCCGGAATGCTAACCTGTTCTTTCTTGTCTTTATAGGTGTTGCTGAAGACTGGATTCAGGATGGTAAGTCTTTTTCCTTAGGCCCAGGACCGGATGCAGAAGACACGATGAGCGTTCTGCTGCAGAGGTTGCAGAATAACGCAAAGCAAGATTCATCCACCGGGTGTGGTTTAAATAGCCTCCTGTAGTGCTTAGGTGTCTCCTTCCACAGCCACGCCTAAGTAAGAAAAGAGTTCCTGGTAAGAAAAGAGTTCCTGCCTTCCAGAAGAGTTCCAGTGTTCTGAATCTAGGGAGTGACTCCAGCCCCACCCAACAGGAAAAGTAGTTCCAAACAGAAGAGGATCAGAGGCTCAACTGGCAGGCAAGTAAGCAGCATGGTCTGCTGAAGGTAAGTCCACCCAAGCATTATGAGCCCGGCGCTTCCAGCGCTGGGACTGGGCATATTTATGAGCCTGGTGCCACTGGCGCCAGGACTGGGTCCAAAAGGTCCCAATTGGGACTGGTTGGCATTTGGAACCTGGGTTATGGATCTACTTCCAAGGGAGTTGGGAAAACCCTGACCTTTTGGAAGCAGAGATCATGACAGTACCCCCCCTCAAGGCCCCTCCCAAACCGGGCTTCTCCGGGGGTTTTGGCTTGTCAGGAAATGTTCGGTGAAATCTTTTGATTAGGTGAGGAGCATGGACATATTCAGCAGGTTCCCAGGATCTCTCTTGGGGGCCGTAGCCTTTCCAGTCAATTAGGTAGAATAGTTTAGATTTGGAGATCTTGGAGTCCAGAATGCTTTTGACTTCAAACTCGAGTTCTCCATCCACTAGGATAGGTTTTGGAGATTTGGTTAGTCGGGTTTGAGGTTGCACGGGTTTTAATAGAGAGACGTGGAAGACCGGATGTATCTTCATGTGCGGGGGCAAGTCCAACTTGACCGCTACTGGGTTTACTATGGTAGTGATGGAATAGGGACCAAGGTATCTTGGGTTGAATGTGCGTGGCCCTTTTAGAGATAGATATTTGGTGGATAACCAGACTTGATCCCCTACTTGATAGTGAGGGGCTTCCTTCCGATGTTGATCTGCTCCTTTCTTGTATTGTTCTTTAGCCCTTTGAAGGTGAGAAACAGCTTCCTTAAAGGCTTGGGTGATTGTAGAATGCAGGTAGTCTACTGCTGGTGTTTCAAGATCTTGGAGGGGATCCAACTCCGAGGTTCGAGGGTGACTGCCGTACAAAAGAAAAAACGGGGTTTTCCCAGTTCCCGAATGGACAGAGTTATTGTAGGCATACTCGGCTATCCAAAGGATATCTTTCCAAGTTTTTTCAGTTTGTTGCAGCATGCAGCGTAAATACTGTTCCAGAGTTTGATTGGTCCTCTCGGTTTGTCCGTCGGTCTGAGGGTGGTGACTGGTCGATAGTCTCACATCAATTTGAGCCGACCGACAGCAACTTCGCCAAAAATGAGAAATAAATTGACTACCTCGATCCGAAATTAGAACCGAAGGAAAACCGTGCAGTCGGACGATGTTTTCGAGAAATTCTCGGGCCAGAGTTGCTGCTGTTGGCAAGCCTTTGAGCGGAATGAAATGCGCCATCTTGGAGAATAAGTCCACGATTACTAGAATCGTATTGTATCCGGAGCATGGAGGTAGATCGGTGATGAAGTCCATAGAAAGCGTATGCCAAGGGCGAGGTGGGATGTCAATAGGGCGTAAGAGGCCTGCTGGTCTTTCCTTTTGACTCTTGTTTTGGGCGCATACTCCACAGGACATTATAAAGTCTCTGATAT
Source organism: Ambystoma mexicanum (assembly GCF_040938575.1). NCBI lineage: Eukaryota > Metazoa > Chordata > Amphibia > Caudata > Ambystomatidae > Ambystoma > Ambystoma mexicanum. The sequence goes on along the minus strand of NC_090925.1, from coordinate 610,959,227 downwards.
CTTTTTTCCAAGACGGCCACCAGAAGTAGCGCTTGATCTTTTCTGAGGTCTTGGCTATACTGGGATGACCTTCCATTAAAGAGTCGTGATAACAAGAGATTACTTTTTTCTGTAAATCTGTGCTGGGTAGGTATAATCGTTCTTGGAAATACAATAAGTTGTCCTTTACTGCAAAGTCCTTTCCCTGCAGATGCCAATTCTGTATGTCTGCTGGAGTTACAAGTTGCCTGGCTTTATCCTTAACTTCCTCTATGGATTCTGTGGCGATTATACCCAGAATTCTTTGTTCGGGAATGATTGGTACAGGTTTAGGGTTGACCAAGTGTTCTTCCACTCCCATCCGAGAAAGGGCATCGGCTTTACCGTTCTTTGTACCAGGTCGATAGGTAATTATGAAGTCAAACTCGGCAAAGAATAATGCCCAACGGAGTTGTCTAGAGGATTGGGCTTTTGCGGTCTTCAAATATTGCAGGTTTCGGTGATCCGTAATCACAGTAACGGTGTGTCGGGCCCCCAGCAGATAATGCCGCCAAGCCTTAAAGGCAGACTTGATAGCCAGAAGTTCCTTGTCAGTAATCGTGTAATTGATTTCAGGAGGCGAGAATTTGCGGGACCAAAATGCCACAGGATGCAACTGATTGGTTACCGGGTCCTTTTGTGATAGAACTGCCCCCATGGCAAGGCTTGAAGCATCAGTTTCCACGATGTAGGGGAGTTCGGGGCGAGGGTGTTTTAAGATTTTTGCAGAGATAAATTTAGTCTTCAAATCCTGGAAAGCTTGTTCCGCCTCGGTAGACCATTCAAAACGTTTGTTTTTCTTTAACAAGGCAGTGATGGGCTGGACTATTCGAGAGAATTCGGGGATAAACCTGCGGTAAAAGTTAGCGAAGCCTAACATGCTTTGCACACCTTTTACGGAGGATGGTGATGGCCATTTGAGAACTGCATCGACCTTCTTTGAATCCATACGCACTCCGCCAGGTGATAATATGAATCCCAAGAATTCAACTTCAGTCACGTTGAAAACACATTTTTCCAACTTAGCGAAAAGTTTGTGTTGACGCAATCTTTCGAGGACCATTTTCACGTGTTTCCGATGTTCAGATTCCGATGAAGAATAAACGAGGATGTCGTCAATGTAAACAACAACACATACATCTATGAGCTCTCTGAGGACATCGTTCATAAAATATTGAAAGGCGGCCGGGGCATTGCAAAGTCCGAAGGGCATGACCTGATATTCAAATAGCCCATACTTGGTGCGGAAGGCCGTCTTCCATTCATCGCCCTCTTTTACTCGTACCAAGTGGTAAGCTCCTCTAAGATCCAGCTTTGTATATATGCATGCTTTTCTGACTTGGTCCAGGAGTTCAGGGATCAAAGGTAACGGATATCTATTCTTAACGGTGATCTGGTTCAGGGAGCGATAATCGATACAAGTTCTAAGGTCTCCTTCCTTTTTTGGAACGAAAAACAAAGCTGAAGAAGCAGGGGACTTGGAAGGACGAATAAACCCATTTGCCAGGTATTGATCCAGGTATTGTCGAAGGTGAAGGTTCTCAGGCTCGGTGAGGGCATAAATTCTACTACAAGGAGGAGTAGATCCAGGTATCAGGTCTATCTGGCAGTCATAAGACCTATGAGGAGGTAGAGAGTTAGCCTGATCCTTCCGGAAAACATCTTGGTATTCTAGGTATTCGGGAGGTAACTGGGGAGTCTCTGAAGAAATTGCGGCCAGTGCAACACCAGGTGGAGGGTGACAAGTAGAGACACATTCTGGAAACTGGACCGTTCTTGCTCGCCAATCGATCAGAGGATTGTGTTTCTCTAACCAAGGTATTCCTAGAATAATCTGAAACTGAGGGGCCTTGATCACATCGAACACGATCTTCTCATGGTGTCCATCTTGACTTACTAGCGTCACCTCTTGAGTGGTATGCGTTACTGGCCCGGAGGCTATCTCCGTACCATCCACCGTAGTAATGACGTCCTTTACAGCCTTGGGACAAAGAGTTAGATTCATCCTCAAAACCATTTCATGATCCACATAATTGCCGATGGCACCGCTGTCGACGTAAGCTTCAATTGCATGTAATCGATCCGGATTATCAGGGCTAATGAGGACCATAGGTATCACGAAATGCGAGGTCACGGAACTGGTTTTCACGCTCGGCAAGAGGACCTCTATTCTTGTCGGGCGAGGTCGTTTCCCTGCTCAGAGTTTGTAACTTTGGTAACTGCAGCTCCTACTGCCTTCTTGGCAGGTTTCACCGGACAGTCTCGAAGAAAGTGCCCTGAGTTTCCGCAATATAGGCATAATTGCAACTGTTTCCTCCTTTCCCGCTCCCTTTGTGTTAGAGGACCTTTCAGACCCCCTATTTGCATGGGTTCCCCGGAGTCTACTCCTTTGGAAGGAGTTGGCGGTTTGGAAAATACTCGAGCATCAAACTTGGAACGATCGGCCTTCCTGTTCTGCAGCCTGTGATCTATTTGAACGACCAAGTCTATATAATCCGAACAGTCTTGTGGGGGATTCACTACTTGGGCTAAAACGTCTTTGAGCTCTCCACGTAGACCTCTATAAAACAGCATAATCCTTTTGTCCTCAGGCCATTGAGTTTCCACTATTAGTCTATTGAAAGATGCAATATAAGCCAAAAGGTCTTGATTACCCTGTCGCAACGAAAGAAGCTCATTGTCCAAGGCCTGCCCCTGTGAATGTCTTGCGAACAGTTTTTCCATACTGAGCTGAAAAGCTTGAAAATCATGGAGGACCGGATCATCTTGATTAACTAGAGGGATCGACCAGTCTGCCGCATTGCCACTAAGGTACGAAAGCACGAAAGCTACTTTAGCCTGATCAGTTGGAAAGGCTGCTGGCCGGCATAAGAAGTGCAATCGGCACTGATTGATAAATACTGCAAACCTCTTTGGGTCACCAGAAAATCGTTCGGGCGGAGCCAGAGGTACATTCCCAGGTAGGTTGATCTGCACTGGATTCATAGAGGATGTTGAAGGAAGATTTGCCCCTGATGCGGGTAACGGGGTCTGTCCGGCTTGTGACTGTAGCACTTGTCTAGCAAGATTGTCTGTTCTCTCCTTGGAAATAATTAGTTCCCTTCTTAGAGCATTCGTTTCCTGACGAGCTGCATGCACTTCTGCCCTTAGTTCCCCAAGTAACCGGGCTAGGGGGTCAGTATCCGAGGTTTCCATAGCGCCTGGGCGAGAGTTTTGCGGTAGGCTTTGCGTTCTGTAACGCTCACCTGATTCTCGCAGAGGCGCCGGTCTTGACTGGGCGACTACCGTATCTTCAAAGGTGATGTGTAGCACCCGGTTGGCTCTTTGGGCTGGACCTCTGTGCACTGTATGCCTGACGTGTAGAGTAAGATGTCTGCAGATAGAAAATATGGGGTTAATGAACTGGGGTTATTGGGGTGTCCCTATCTCTTTCCTCTTCTCCTCTCCTGAAGACCCCCAAAGGTTAACGCTCTCACCTTAGGTAAGTGAATGCCGAGCTCTCCATCTGCCTCGGGGCAGGGTGCTGTAACCAGTTTCTTCACTGGATAGGTAGCGCAGGCCTCTTGACTTCAGAGGACTGCTGTCCGTCGTTTACTGCACGAACGGTAAGTTTCGAGTCATTCAAATGTCTTTAAAGTCTTTAGTAATGATGTCTCTTGTTTTGCAGGGTTCCGGCGATGGCGGATGACGGGCTGAAGTGAGTTGAAGATGGAGCCCGTGTGATGAATAGAAGCGCCTGGAAGCACGTAAGTAAGCGCTTGTTGCCTGCTTCACTATGCGCTCTAACTGTCTTTTTATTTTGCAGGTACGAGTTCGGAGCGGCTGCAGGGTGCCGGAATACCCACTGGATTAGATGTGGAAAGGAGTAATGGCACGTGAGTATTAAAGTTCCCCAATGTCTTTAAACGCACCTTGTTTTGTCTTTCAGATGCCGGAATGCAGTGTGAAGACCTCCGGAGCGCACGAAGAGTAGGTAAGCCTTTGCCTTTCAGATGCCGGAATGCTAGCCTGTTCTTTCTTGTCTTTATAGGTGTTGCTGAAGACTGGATTCAGGATGGTAAGCCTTTGCCTTTCAGATGCCGGAATGCTAACCTGTTCTTTCTTGTCTTTATAGGTGTTGCTGAAGACTGGATTCAGGATGGTAAGTCTTTTTCCTTAGGCCCAGGACCGGATGCAGAAGACACGATGAGCGTTCTGCTGCAGAGGTTGCAGAATAACGCAAAGCAAGATTCATCCACCGGGTGTGGTTTAAATAGCCTCCTGTAGTGCTTAGGTGTCTCCTTCCACAGCCACGCCTAAGTAAGAAAAGAGTTCCTGGTAAGAAAAGAGTTCCTGCCTTCCAGAAGAGTTCCAGTGTTCTGAATCTAGGGAGTGACTCCAGCCCCACCCAACAGGAAAAGTAGTTCCAAACAGAAGAGGATCAGAGGCTCAACTGGCAGGCAAGTAAGCAGCATGGTCTGCTGAAGGTAAGTCCACCCAAGCATTATGAGCCCGGCGCTTCCAGCGCTGGGACTGGGCATATTTATGAGCCTGGTGCCACTGGCGCCAGGACTGGGTCCAAAAGGTCCCAATTGGGACTGGTTGGCACTCGGAACCTGGGTTATGGATCTGCTTCCAAGGGAGTTGGGAAAACCCTGACCTTTTGGAAGCAGAGATCATGACAGACTCCAAAGGTTTCATCATGTGTCCTGCTTACTGTCCCATCATCATTTGCAGTGTTGTCACTTGACTTACATGAAGCTGTTGATGCTAGTCAACACTGTCAATACATAGGTCTATGGTCAGCCTTTTGATACCATGCTAGGCATCCCTGCTTTTGCACTTGGGTGGAGGGGTGCTTTGCTTGTAGATATGCTACCCATTGAATGCACATTGCACGTGATGCCTGAAGTTGACCTTGCACTGCCTTCACATTTTCTGACACACACCATGGAGTCCTTGTATATGTAGGTAGTGAGTAACATACATATTTTCTGCACTGCATAGACCCACTTCAATGCAGACTGCCACCTTTCAACAGGTCTGATCACAGAAGCAATTCCAAGTTGACCCAGCATGCATGCCAGGTTCTATTTTGTGTGTCACATGTCTGCCTGATGTGTTTGTTGTCGGTGTGTGTGTGTGTTGTGTGCTTCGAACATGTGTAGTGACCTTTTTCTCTCTATTTTTCAGATAATGACGCAATGGAGCCGGAGGATGGTGTTGTCATGCCAGGCACAGGGTTGTTATCACTACATCAACCCAGCAGAAATGGGGTAGTGGGGTGGTAGGCCACAAAACCCCCCAAGTGCTACAGTCCATCTTGTCTCTGGCTGCCTATGAGTCCAGCCCTGAAGAACACTCTGACCACCATGTCAAGTTGGATGAGCATCAGATCCATATGTCAGGGGTGAGTGATTCTGATGTGGACACTCCTCTGTCCGTGACACCTGCACTGAGGGGTCAGACAGTCTTGGAACCTCCGCCTGTGGTGGATCGGGACGCAGGGTCACCCTCCACACCAGTCACTGATGTGCCTGGGACATCACGTCGACGGGGGCATGTGTTCGTGCAGCCGCGGGCAGTGCCAACGCAATGAGGACACACGGTCCTTGGGTCCCGCAGGGGTCAAGCCCAGCAACGTGGTCACCGCGCGCAACCACAGTATACTGAGTAGGAGCAAGACAGAACTGCCAATTCTGAACGGCAGTGGGCAGCAATGGAGAACATCGCTGAGAGCATGGAGCGTGTGGCCCAATCTGTGCTCCCCCTTGCTAGGCAGGTGCTTCTCCGGCAGCAGGAGGCACGGTCCACGGCCCGCTCGCTCAGGCTGGGCATGGCGGCCTCAGACAGGGCACGCCAGGCTGAAATGTTGTCTCTGCATCAAGCAATTGCTGCTCACGCAGAGGCACACATGAAGGCTCTGAGGGAGGAGCATGCTTCCCTCATATCCACTCTGGGTGTCCTTCTGATGTCCCAGAGGGAGTGGGCAGAGGAGAGGTTTGCACAGCTTGAGCGTACCATCTCGGCTGAGCTACATGCTTGCCGGGACGTGCAGCGGTTGTCAAGCCAGGCTTTGCAGGAGGAACTCCGTGTTACACATGCTACCTTGCAAGAGGATGCACGTGTATCACGGGAGGTTCTGCATGCAGACTTACGTGTCATCACCACACAGAACCAGGCTCACCCGCCCGGCAGACCTGCTGCCGACGAGGGGAAAGCTGCGGCTAGGCATGGTCATGCTCCTGTACCACCTCCTCCTTTCCATGAAGAGCCAGACTCAGACGACAATCTATCTCCCACATAGGTCGGGCTGTGCAGGCGTTGAGCCCATGGAGGTTTTTATTTCCTCAGCATCATCGCATGTGGGTGTTGAGCAGCACCCTGTACCTCCCCCCTCCTGGGTGCCTCCCCCCGGGGTCGTATGTGGCCATTTTTGATTTTTCTTTTAGTTTAGTTAGTTAAGTTTATGTTTGATAGTTAGTTTAAATAGGTAAAGTAGGTTTTTCATAGTGTAATTAGTTAATATAGTTTAAAATTGCTAGTCTATTGTGCTTTCATGTGACGGTGTGGTGCTTTGTGGATTTTGAAAGCATCCACTGTCTGTTCCAGCTGGGCCCTTCAAGCTTGTCTTGTGTATGTGTTTGCTGCTTGGGGTCCTTGACTCGCATATGCCACTCCTGCTTCCTTTATCCATGGGCTCGGAAGGATGGTTTGGTGTAACAGCTTATTACACAAGGGCAATGGACTGTCATATCTGTGGCATGTCTGCTGCTGTGGAACTTGTGTTAACACCCCTAGTGGGGATGATTGGGGTGTAATTGACCACTGTTCTTCTTTTGCTAGATGGGGTGTTTAATGATTCATGTGTACATTAATTGCTATGCATTGTGTAGTATGTTTCTTATCTTTAATGAACATGTGCTTGTTGAAAATCATGCCGTAGATAGTGTGTTCCACACTGTTGCTGTGAAAGACGGACTGATGGTGTGATTTCTGATGTACGTCTCTGACATGGTCCACTCATGTAATGCCTGAAGAGACACACACAGATGAATATTAAGCATTAATCATGTGTTTCATGGACTTTCTACAGGGGGATGAGCCTCAAGACCACCTTTGCCAGCAGACATGGGCCATTGGAAGTCTGGAATCTGGACACGTTTGGTGGTGCAGACATGCGCATGTGTGCGCAAGCAGAGGCACAGGGATTGCGATCATACATCCAATAAATGATGACGTGTTTCATGGGACTCCAGGCAAGGCGAGCAGCACAGGGGGGTCACAACACAGCAAACCTTCCACCTGGCCAGTTGAACATACATGCTTAGTAGCAGCACTGACGGTGAGCTTGGACAAATATTGGTGTTGAAGCGCACAATACAGCTCAGATGTGTTGGTGGACTGATGGCTAGTTGATGGGAAAGTTGTCTGGGGCACCTGCATGGGCAGTGGCACATACCCTCCGTTCCACCATGGTCCATTGAGGCACTTGTATTAGCCATGTAGCGTTGCAAGACATGGAATGAAGCAGCTCACAGGGACAGAGAGCAAGGGACAGACTCGGGTGCAGTGCATTTAATTTCCAAGTAGAATTTGATACATGCACTGGCTATTTTATTTTGGTCATGGTGGTACAGGACTTGTTCTGAAGTCAGACCTTGTTATATGCGTCTGTCTGCTTACTCAGGGAACATTGCATGTTGTGTGAATCGTGACCCATTGGTGTTCCATTTGCCATGCACCCACCGGTGCCTGACTTAATGCATTGACTGTGTATGAACCATCACAGGGGTAATGTTACATATGGGTATGAAGCATCCACACAAGATTGTCTGTTTGTAGAGTATTTTGTTACTTTGGGGCATATTTGGTGGTGTGTTTGTGTGTTTTGGGCATGCACAGATTATTAACTGTGGCTCTCTTTGCAGCATTGAACTGCTCCTGTTACCGGACCGGAGAATGCGCAGGCAGGAGGCCAGCACTCACCCCAGAGATAAGTTTCTCTTTGACTTCCATTTGAGTAATTTGCTGCTATGTGCATGTGAGCAAGTTTGGTCTATTTGTGTATGTGTTAATGTGTGTACTACATTTTGGTGCATTCCCTACTTTCCCGTGTCAATCCTACTCCCCTCTCCTGCCCCTCATTCTGGTTATCCAGTATGCCAATGCCTGTGCCGACTGCATATCCCTGACCCTCCTTCCCCATCAGGGTCTCAGAGGCCTGTGTGAGTTAGACCTTGCAGGCACCCAGACCATGGTGGGGGTGGTTGTTTTGTGCCACTCCTGCACCTGTACACGGGAGCTGTGACAGTAGACATCTGTTCGTGTTGCATCATTCTATGTTATTTACCACACATGGTTCAGATCCTGTTGTGACAATGTTTTACTGTGCTACCTTGGTTGTTAACATCATTGTGGTAGTACTTGGCCTTTGTGGCGTACTGCTACTTGAAGTCATCTACTGGAGGCTGTTCTGGTTTGTTTTACTGCCTGCAGGGTATTTGCTTGGCTTCTGTGTTGTCCTGCTTTGAGTTCTCTTGGATTTTGTGCTTTTGCAAATCTAGGTGGACTCTGAGGGTGCTGCCAACTTTTTACACACAAGGTGGGAGATGGTGACAAAGTGGAAGGGTGATCCTTTGGCCAGGTGGAATTCAAGGATGTCGGATGAATAACCCAGATGCAGTTGTTCAGTGGGTCGTGGTGATTTGTGAGGGAGGGGGGGTGTTTTGTTGTTGATAGTTGCCTTGCCCTGCAGTGTGATGGGCACCCTGAAATTGTAATTGTGCTTTACTATGTACATGATGTATTCTGCTCATCAATGCCTGTTCATGTGTTGTGTTTACCTTTCAGGTGTGAGGGAATAGTTGTGGTTTGACATGCTGGGGTATACACATGGTGAATGTTCACATGTGATGTGCAGAGGACAATGATGGTCACTTGATTTCACATGCATATGTTGAGTGCATGTCCCTACTGACCCACACACTCGCACTATGATCCACTACATGTACAACCACCCTTACGTGTACACTCTGTTTGCCTTCTGGTGCCCACTGTGTCCCTGCAGCGAATGTTCTATGACCATTTGTGGATCCTGTACATGCCTAATTGTGTTATTTTATGTAGTTTGTCGCTTAGATGTGATGCTCAGGGTGTGCATCACACACAATGGCTGTTCACTGTGCTGTGCGCTGAGCAGTGTGTTGCAGGAGGTGGACATGGCAAACAGTAGCTGCAGTGTTGATTATGCAATGCACATTGTGCATGTTGACAGGCATTCATTGTTATGTTTCAAATACGACTTTTGGAATGCATTTGGGTATGACTTATTTTGGGTGGGAGGTTGTTGGTCAGTCATTTCATCTGATTCCATGTCAGGCATCATTGTCTGATGCCAATTTACATTTTTCACATGGCAATGTGTACCTTATTGGTACTGTGTTGGTGTATGGCTATTGCTTGCCATGTCATGTTGTGGTTTGGGAGGGTTTGAGTGACATACCAGTGATAGTCATGGCCTGTTTTGCAGGTCTGTGTGATTCACACCTTGCATATGTGCCTTTTGGTCACACAGGATTGCTTGTGTTTAAGTAGCTAGGGATGCACACAATGTGGCAATTCCATTGCAACAATCTCAGGGTGGTAAGGTTGTGACAGTTGACTGTCTTTTTGTCATCATCAATTGTCACTTGGTATGTGCCAGGCCTGTGTGCACTCCGCAGGGTTGGGAGTGTAGGTGAAAAATCTGGCCACAAGCTGGGACCGGGCTTCCTCGCCACGTACCCTATCCCCTCCCATGGGCAGCGCCTGTGCCTGTGGTTGGGGATGTAGGGGCACCACCATGTCCACCGGTATGCTCTGCCATGTTGTAACATTGTGCAGGACACATGCTGCCACAATGATCCTGCACAATACTGGGGGTGCATAGAGTAGCTGCCCACTAGAGCGGTCAAGGGAGCTGAAGCGTGACTTGAGCACTCCGAATGTGCGCTCCACTATGGCCCTGGTTGCAATATGGGCCGTGTTGTATCTTACCTGGGGTGGTGTGGTGGGGTTCTGGATTGGCGTCATCATGTGGTTGCTCAGAGGGTAGGCATTGTCCCCTGGAGAGGTGATAATGTTTGTGATTATTGGGGTTTGTGTATTTGTGTGTGTGTGACATGCATGCATGTGCACGGGCATTTGTACTCACCTAGGAGCCATGTGTCGCCATGCTGCCCAACTTCCAGGACCCGGCTCAGGGCGGACATTCTGTATATGAAATTGTCATGGGTCGAGCCAGGGTAGTTTGCATAGACAGAGGTGATGATTCCCTTTGCTTCGCATACCACCTGTACGTTGATGGAATGCCAGTGCTTGCGGTTTCGGTAGATGTGCTCAGTGGCCCTAGGTGGACGTAGGGCCACATGGGTGCAATCTATGGCACCGAGCACTTTGGTGAAGTGTGCCACCCTGTAAAAGTCCTGGAGAACGGCCTGCCTTTCTGCAGGTGTTCTGTGCATGTATATGTGCCTGAGAACTGAGGGGCGCGCTGTCATGATTGCCAATACCTGGTGTTGGCAGCGTGACTGCATGGCCTGTGAGACCCCCCCCCCACTATGGCAGTAGTCCGCTGAAAAGACCCAGTGGCCAAAAAATGCAGGACATTGAGCCCCTTCTCCAAGGGGCTCAATGCTTGGGAGCAGAGGGTGGGGGATGTTAGGTCATCTTCCCACTCCCTGACCAGGTCTAGGATGTTATGGGGTGGAAACCTATACCTGCCATAGACCTGGTGGTCAGGCATCCCAAAAAGGCTTGTCCGTGGTGAAAAAATGCATGCCCTGGCTATTCTCCTCCTCCTGCGGTGTCCCACGATCACTGCTGCGACAAATGGGGCATTTATCGTAGCTGTATATACGTGTTTGTTGTTTGCACGCACTGTTATGCTGTGCGCGGGGATGCTTCTGCCTGACTTCGTGTGGCGGACGCGTTGACGCCTGTGTGCGTCTTTTGCCATGCGCGGGTTTCCCGTATTCAAATCCATGAATACGGGTTGTTCGCGTGCGTGTGGGCGTTCCATGTAGTTCCCTGCAGTACTTCCCCAGTTACGCCTTCTTTTTCACGCGTTGTTCCCCATTCCGCGTGTTACGCCCACTGTTCCGTCCACTTTTGTTGTGTGCGCTGCGCTTTGTGCGCTTTTGCTGTGCGCGAAGCGCACGCCGTTTGATGACGTGTGTGCCCGTGTGCGCCATGCACGGATTTGGCGCACAACCAGTGGGAAAGTAGCACAGCGCCTTCCTTGAATCGCACGCGTGTGCGTGCGCTTGCTTTCTCACGCTTGCGCCTCCTTGCGCCTGCTTGCGCTGGGATTTTCAGCGCACGTTTCTTCCATGAATCGGCCCCTAAATGTGGATCTACAGAGACCCGAGGATGATGCACTGAAACGTCTGCCAGGTCTGATTCCACTTCTGATTCCGCTTCTCATCCTTCCAAGGTTGATAGCATGTGTACCATGGAGTGTGCAGATAACAGCAGAAGCATGAAATGGCAAATCTGCAGTAGCAAGAATAAGATAAAATAACGTTCTACTATTCATGAAGATCATAGAAGGAGCAGATGGGGAAAAAGTGCCGAGCGAGGTGGTGGAAGACAGTGATAGCAATATGGCTCAACCATTGGCGATGGAGCCAAGGGCCCAACTCCACCAAACCTTTCCAAACCGTGCCCACAAAAACATCCCAGATCTGCATTGCCAAGAAGATTCTGTGGGACTGGATGTATGTCTTTAATTCTTCTGCATTCACATTGACCTTTGTATTCCTTTGCTTCATTGGCTTTAACTGTGTGGAATTTGCTGTGCATGACGGTTCACAGTGGAGGAGGGGTTTGGGAAACAATAACATGCGTTTGCAGTGCTCGTACCAGCAGTCTCAAGGTCCAGGAAGTACGCAGTGAGGATGGACACTTGTATTGTTAATATTTTGTTGCCGGAACTAACAGTCATTGCTCAATTTTTCACCCCACAGCAGTAACACGTGAGGAAGAACACGGGGGGATATGGTGGAGGGGGGGGGGATAAATAGGGAACACTTATTGACACATTCTGCAACCCGAACCTGAAAACCAAAGTAGAGAACTTGTTAGCGTGCCACTGCATCTGCTCAATCTCTAACATCCACTTTATCAGTACAGGGGGAGATCCTCTGTGCACCCCTTCTTTTCTCCCCCATATTCACCCCCTACCCACTGCTTGGCCCAACCCTAACCTTACAGCTAACCGTACCATATCCATTAATACCTTGACAATGTGAAGGTAAGACCAAGGAAAGGTAAGTAGTGACTGCATAAAGAAGTATGTCTGATGAAATGAATGTAGAAGTAGTAAGTGAAGAAGTAAAGAGGGGGTACCGGTGGGATAATGCACACAGATGCAGAGTTCAGTAGTAATTCGAGATTCCATCTACTACACCATCAATGTCTGTCTCCAAATATCACAACCTTCCATCACAACATACCAGCTCACTGTTCCTCTCCTAATCTCTAAAGGGGGTGAGCTCCTGACAACCAGAGTACACGGGATAAGCTAAATATTGCCTTTGATATTTGGCAGCACCTGACAGCTCGAAGGACCCACTGGGAGCCCATAATCAAACCTGAACACCCTCAAGAGATCCGGCATGCAGGACATGCACTTGCAGGTCCAAGCTGAACTACTTCCAACAGAGTTTTGGCAACCAATTGGAGCCCCGGATGATCTCATAAAAGGCCCACCTCATTTTCTGGTTCTCTGTGGGTTGTGTTTGGCTGTTAGAGGGAGGAACAGAGGGAGGAACAGAGCTGATTAACACAGTGAGAGCAGGAGAACATGTGATGTAGTGAGAACGTTTTTGTGCATCTTAATAACAATTTCCTGTTTGTGACATGTTATTAAGTACTTTGCTTGTTTTGTGAAGGTCCTTAAAACCTTCCTGCCCTTTGAGAAATCCTTTGTGAAACCCTTTCAGATGAAGCGATTATGATATGGCGTTAATCCCCTGTTCCAAGTGCTGGAACGGGTGGCGTGGGGGGGGGCGTAGGGAGATAACAGCCCAGCATCCCATATTATCAACAGCAGCGGGGGAGGCAGCCTGTGGGTTCTGTGGAACGCTTGCTGAGATTGCAGGATTCAATCTGTGATCCGCAAAACCTGCTTGGCTGTGCCTCCCCCCCGCCCTACCGGGGTGCTAATTTATTTTAAATCCCTTTCCCTTACACCACCAAATACACAAAAAGAGCAACCCACTGTGAAACCCTTAGCACTATGGAGCCATTCCGAAAATGATTTCCTTAGTGCTGCCACACAACTGTTCTGCAACAAGGGGACATGCTATATTTCAGTGAAGAAGGTGGTCAGCAGCAGGAGGTGGAACCCAAGGAGGTAGAGATGGAAGTATCAGCAGGAGGCACAACAGCAAGAGGCAAAATGGAGGGCAGCAGTAGGTAGAACATGAGGAGGTGGATCCGGAACAGCAGGCAGTAGATGAGGCGAGGTACATGAGGAGACAATGCAAGGCAGGAGGAGGAGAGTGAAGGACAAGAGGAGGAGTGGCAGCTAGAAGTGGAATAGGAGCCTGGATGAGATTGCAGATATGGGTCAGGAGGAAGAGGTACAGGAGGGGGAGGAGTGGCAGCCAGCGGTGGAGGAGGAGATGGGAGGAGACGGACCTGTGGATGAGCAAGGCAGGCCAGGGAAAGGGACAAGTGAAAGCCTACTGCCCATCAGTTTCATCTCCTTCAGGGGTTGACAATTGCTGATGAAACATGTCACTACTAGGTGAAGGGCAAGCGCATAGCAAAGAACATGCTTTCTTTTGCCAATTCATAGTGCAGAAAGGATATGCATTGTCAACATCAACAACGCCCAGCAGTAGGTGGCGTGATCTTAGCAAATGTGACGCCATCTCTGCCATCTTCTCTCATATATAAACTCACCCCTAGACACTGCCTTCAAATTCTTGCATTTTCAAAGTTGCCTATTGCCAGACTGCATGCACTTGCTGTCCTCTAGGATTACTTGGGGATTAAGACTCCTCTCAGCTTTCCAGGGGTTTTGTTGAGGGGGATGTCATCCAATGGGCAGGCACATCCATGCAGTCATCATACTTTCCACTGGTCCACATGTCCATGGTAAAGTGGACTTTGTAGTCCTCTGGCTGATATAGTGTCTGGCCCACTACATTGTGATGTTTTGTGAAATAAATTCATTTTTTGTACTAAAATCAACGGTTAATTGTATCAGTCCAACCTCATTACCAAGGTCTATTTTTTTAATACCACTACATAAAGTGCCTCATTGTACAACGCAGGTAGACTCGGGTGAAAAGTATTCCCAATTTGGCATTTACCAGCAGTAATCGGCTTTACTCATGAACCAATGAAACTGGGGTTTTCAATAAAAGAATATGGCAAGAGGTTCATAGGCATTAACCTCAAGTTAGCAGTGAGCATGGCCTGTAATATACTTGTTCATGATCAAACACATCTGTAGAAAAGCAGATTGCTAGGACCCTTCTATATGGTTCCTCAGGTAAGCTTTATTCTAGTTACATATTAAGATGTTACAGTGAACCACCGTGTCCCATCACCCAGGCTGGGCCTCTCCAACTGCTAACGCCTGGAACCTTCACACAGCATTCACACCCAAACATTCCCTCAGGCACACCAACATTCCCTCAGCATCTTCATGCACCTGCATTCAGTCCAAGCACTATACAACATCACATCCATCATACTGACTTGGTGCTTAGTGCTAGTAGTATTACTGCCAGAGAAGCTCTGGAACTCAATTTATGGACCAATATTGGCACGTAAGCAATGTTTTCTAGGGTGAGAGTAATGACAAGAGATTGCATGGGGACTAGCTGCTATGGGAACCGTGCAATTCAGTTCACGTGTGCTCATTCTTCTCCTGCATATGCTGCCAAATCATGTGGGACCACAAAGATACAGCACCCACATTGGTTGCAGGCTTTCCGCAGCAAACTGCTTTTTTCTTTCCAGAGTGCATGAGGCTAGATATTGTAGATCTTTGTTCTGGTTGAAAATAATCCCACACTTTGGACTTTTGTGGTTGGCTAATACGTGGCTTTCTATGCTCATCTGACAGTATAGGTGTTGGTGGGAGTGGTGGTTGCCATGATAACACTGGCGCTTTGGCTAGCAAACACTGATATTTTGTACTTCTAGATCTAACAGGTTGTGTTTGAAAGGCACTACTCACAGGTAGAAGAGAAGATTTGTCTTTCACTGTTATTGCTGTAACTGCAACATTGTCTTCCTCCTCCGTAACAGTGGTTTGCAGAATGAAGTGTTGCTGCTGGCTGTACCCGGATAGGCCATAATATGCATCCCGAAACTCATCATTATTATTCTCAAACTCTCTGGATATGTTTGGCAACAAGACCATGAAATTCCCATATTCCGCTCCTCTACACAAAGTCCTGTATTTTCTGGCATATCATGATCCTTTGGACTGTGTATTGTTTGTCCTGGGTCAATATTCTCCTCGGCTCTGTGTGCTGTTTGACCTGGCTCATCATGTTTAGTAGTCTTCGTGGTGTTTGTTGAAGCTTATCATGTTATTCTACACTTTGCGTTGTTTGTCCCGAATCATTAGTAGTTAACCTCTTCCCTTTCTGCTCCAGATAGTAGACTGACTCTGCCCTTCCTCTTACTTTAATGCCTGAGAAAAGTGTACTGCTATCTCTCGTGTAGTAGGTGCTGCTGACCACATCAATGATGTCTTCAATTTACCACACACAATTCTAGCCTCCGCGATGCACACTACAGCTGCTGTGGCTGCTGTTAAGCATGCCTTACTCACATCCCCTCTGTCCCCTTTAAATGTTTATGCACTGCAGATATTTTGGAGCTCAAGCTGGTTATCTATTCTGTTGCACTGCGTTAAAGACTCAATATAATGCCCTTCTGCCTCCAAAGAATTACATGACTTTTCTATGCAAGTAACAATAATGTAGTCTGGCCACAAAAAATATGATACACTCACAGCCACTGAATGCACTCTCTTGCCTAAAAAAGAATTCAAAGTACCTTATTAAGAGCTTGGAGGTACTGCCTCTGGTAACACTACCAAACTCTTTTACCCATGCTGCATGCAGTAAGAATGCTCTAGTGGGAAGTTTCTGCATGATTGAGAGTCAGGTGGACCCTTCATTTATTCACAATTTCGCAGTCCCTTAGGACTCAATGGGGGTCACTAATGGGGGTCAGTAATTACTGTATGTGGCAAATGCTACATGTGGTAATTACCACATGCTGTGATGGTTTTGTATGGCGGAAATGTCTTCCCCACAAAACCAGTCAGTTTCAGAGAGTTTTAAATTGAAACTCCAAATTTTGCGGTGTGGTAAAAGTGGAAGTAATGTCATTACAGTTACTCAACTGCCAAATTCTTAATGATGCCCTAAGACCTTTTAATTGCATCTTCCCACTCTTATTGCATTTGTTACGGCCACAAATAGATGGCACACGGTGTTACAGCTACTAAATATGATCTCCTGGCTTCAAATGATACCACTTTCCTACGCAAAACACAATGAGCTGGTCTGTCTACAAAAATCAGAGACACTAATTTAGATCAACTGAATTCACTCTAGCTTAAAAAGGAGTCAAAGACCTTTAATTCCAAAACTATTTCTAAGACATTTAATGTACAACATTGAAAGCAAGAAATATTTGTTCTGGCCATAGTCTCTTCAGGCCTCCAAAGAATTGTACAACATGTATATGCAAGCAACTTCTATTTGGCCTGTCCACCATACAATGACACACTCAGTTTCAGCGACTAGATGCACTCTCCTGCTTAAACAGAGTTCCAAGACTTCATTTTCCAAATTAATTATAGGACTATTTATTGGCAAATTCAAAAGCAAAAAGTATTTGGGTGTGGCACAACAAGACGGATGTAACGCGAACACGCTGTAAACATCCTTGATTCCACTAACCTCTTATGGGAGGATTTAGGAAGCGATTTTGCCAAAAAATACAAGTCCTTCTCAAGGTCGTCCAGACCGACAAGCAGGACAGACCCGAGAAACTCATGTTCAGTGCTTATATGTGTCTCATCACTGGCTAAAATAAAACAAAAAGCGCACCCATGCGAAGAAAGGAAACAATTGTGTACCTTTTTTTTTACTCCTTTTGGAAAATGCTCACAAATTTGGAGCTGCATTAGCACTATGAGATCCTAAATCATCCATCTCCTCCTGATGAGCCAGTACTCTATCTACTGGTGAAACACATGTAGAGGACCAGGAAACAAAGGATATTTTTCTAAAAACCTAAATATGTACAAAGATGAACAGCATCTGAAATATATTTAAAATAAACTTCAAAATGACTGTTTACAAAAAAACAAGTGACCTTTTTCTTGAATATCAACTCAGTTTGGCGCAATCTCAGCTGTCCATATCTCACAATTTCTATGTGACAAGTCTAGTGAGGTCGTCACTGCTTCACCAGGGGAAATCTTCTCTCATGTGTCCAGGGAAAGGCAGAGGGCACCTGACTCTGACCCTTGGGGTGGCTATCTGTGGGAGGAAAATATGAGGAAAGACAACCCTCGGGGAGGCAGAATAGACTTGTTGGGTCAAAACAGATACCCTTTTTCCTTTTCCTCTGGCAACACCCACTTGCTCCCCCATTCCTGTATGGCATATTGTGATGTAAGCATAGAACCTTCATTCTTGACTAATCATCAACCATAATTACATTTCCCTTTACTTAATAACACAGAGAAGAGGACTGAAGTAATGAAGATCACTAAAAGCAGAAAGCAAACACTGTGTTCTAGTTGTTGGAAAATGTTAACAGGTTCCGGGACATTTAAATGCAGAACACCGTAAGAAGAAAAGAGACTCACTTCTTCCAACGTCCATCGGGACCCCACAGAAGAGCAGGCTACAGTGTGGTGTGGAGAAGCTGCTGGAAGTGTCGTACAAGGAAGTCGAGCAGTGGAAGGTTCGCTGTGCTTGTGCCACGGACGGCAGTAGCTGTCAAGTGAGGAAGGAGGCAAAGCGATAACCGGAGAGCCGACGGGACGCTCTCCCAGCCAACAATGCAAGCAGCAGTGAGAACAGTAAGATGCAAGGGGTGCTAAAGCTGCCGACGGAGAGTGAGAGAGAGAGGTTGGGATGCCAGGGTGTTTCATGGCAGATTCCACATACCGTTAATAAACCTAATAAGTCCAAACAAGTGAGTTGGGATGATGGTAAAATTGAGCAAAGAAACTAAGACTACTGAAAAGAGGTCGCTGACACAGTATATGAAAAGAATAGTTAAAGAATCGTGTAACTGGATATAAGAGGAGGTGATTGCTGATGAGAAGTGTGAGT
Organism: Ambystoma mexicanum; assembly: GCF_040938575.1. Lineage (NCBI taxonomy): Eukaryota > Metazoa > Chordata > Amphibia > Caudata > Ambystomatidae > Ambystoma > Ambystoma mexicanum. The sequence goes on along the minus strand of NC_090925.1, from coordinate 610,940,856 downwards.
CTGGGGCGTGCACCCACATATTGAGCCAAATAAGAAAATCCTGGCAGGAGAGTAAACCAGACCTACAGTGAGCCTGGGACCGGCACCCAATCAAGATTGGTGAACTTGAGAAAAGGGGAAACAGTGCCCCAAATGTATTGCATTTAGGAGAAGGGAGTCTTCCCCCACCCCCTGTCATTGTGGAAATGTGAAATGTGTGGCCTGTGGACAAGCTAAGAGAGCCCATGGGTAGAGACAGGCCCCTTGACCCTGTGAATTGTGTAATTGTGCTGGAGTAAACTGTGTACACTGAAGGAAACTCAGGGGAAGGGTTGTCCACCTTGATATTGTGGAGTATATTAAGGTGACATTGAAAAGCCAGAAAAATCCTGGGGAAGGGAAGGCCCCCTTTTCTGGTGGAACTTTATTGATTTCTTTTACACTTTAGAACTTTGTGTTTGGAACTTTGGAAAGAAGTTGCAGGTGTTCAGCTTAAAGATATCCCCACTTCACGTTACATTAACTTTAGTGTGTTATGGTCAGTTTTGTATTTTGGACACAGGACAGAGACCTCTTTGTTTTGGACATTCTAACACAGATATTTTCCTTAGTTTTGTTGAGGCAGGGAAACCCTTCCTAGAGTGAGGGATAGGTAGGATTTCCCCAAACCCCACTTTTCTTTTATTAGTAAAAGTCTTTAACCAACACCAAAAATGCCAGTGTGTCCGAGTCTCACGCTTGATCCCTTTCACTGACCACTGAGTTACAGACACTGCATTTAATATCCTAATGCCTACAAATAATTGTAATACATGTTTATGCAAGCAACATGTATTAGCTGTGGCTACAAAAAGACAAACACAGTTTGTTTCATCCACTAAATTCACCATCTTGCCTTGAAGGAATTCTAAGGGCCTCATATTGAGTGCAATGATGCGGGAAAACATTGTGCTAATGCAATGATAACTCTGTTGCAACTGCATTACCGCACTGCCATACTACAACTTTGGTCGTAAATTGGAGGATTTTCTTCCAGCAGAATGCTGGAGGTAAATCCTCCACCTCAGCACCAAAATAGAGCAAAATCGGTGCAATTAACGCAGATGGAAATAGCGCAGACGGTAATTCCAATGAAATCCCCATGAAGTTCCATGGACTCCAACAAATGGGGATTTACACTGCCAACCACCACTTGTAATCCTGCAGTAAATCAGTGGGATTAAGTGGCAGTAATGGTAATTCTGTTTGGTGGTATTTTGGCAGATTTACTAAGAAAATACCACCAAACTTGGAATGAAGCCCCTCAGACTTTTGACTTGCAAAAATATTTTTTAGACTTTGAATTTGCACTTTTGAAGCAACACATATTTGGCCTGGCCGCAAAAAATGGCACACTGAGTTGCAGTTACTAAACATAATCTCCTGCCTCCACTGCCTCCAAACAATTCTGTAAGGTGGTTCTCCTCATTCAGACAAGCAATGGCGCATGCCTTTATGTCATGCTATGTGGTCACTGGAGTAAATCTCCTCCCTGGTACTGAAATTGCTCACTCCTAATTCCATGACTATATTCTCCTCCTTCCGCCAAAGAATTATAGGACCTTTCTTTGTGAGCAGCAAGTATTTGATCTGCCCAGAAATGTTGGAGCCATGGAATGTGCTTTCTTGCCTAGAAATAATATTTCTTTCATTTAAAACTTTGCAAGCAACACATATTTGCTAGGCTACAAAATGTTAGTGCATGAAGTTACAGACACTGAATGGAATCTCTTGAATGCCACTGTCTCCAAACAAATATCTGAGGTGGTTTTCCTCAACCTAACAAACAATGGCACATTCATGTATTTGATGCAAGCTGCTTGCTGTGATTATCTCCACCATGGAACTAATATGACACACTCCGTTTTCATCATCAAATACAATCTCCTATTGTCTATAAAGAAGTATAGGGCTTTTCCTATGCAAGCATCAACTATTTGGCCTGGCAAAAAAAGATACACACTGGTACATTTAATTAATGCACTTTTTAGCTTAATAAATATGTGTCTTTTTATTCAATGCTTGGCAAGCAACAACATCCACAAAAAGCTGATTAAATAAGATACAGCTGCTGAATAAAACCAGTTCCTAAATGATAAGACTTTTCCATGCACGCAACAATCATTTGGTCTCAAAGCAAATAGATGACAAAGTTAGAGCCACTGAATGTACCTAGTTTCCTAATAAATTCAAATACTTTTATAAGCACTTTTCAAAGCAACAAGCATTTGCCCTGGTCACAAAAATAGGAATGCTTTGTTACAGCAACAAAATGTAATCTCCTACCTGCTGCTGCCTCAAATATTTTAGGATGCTATGATCTTTAATCTGAAAAGCAGGGGCACATGCATTTTTGTTATATAGAAGGTAGTATGAGGAGTCAGAAATGAGAGGCGGAGTTGTAATGTTTTTAACCTCAGAAATCTTTATTGAAATAAAAAGGTGTTGGATGAAGGCCTTTCTGTCCCTATCCAAAAGAGAGTTTCCCTATCTGGGAAACTAAAACTAAACATCAGTCTGTGTCTTGTCATCAACATTATATTAAACGTCCTTGTGTCCAAAAGGTATCTGACCCTCACACTAGAAATGAATAATTAAAGGTGTGTGGTGAGTGTTTCTGTTTTGATTGAAGAAAAGGCGTACACAAATCAAAATGTAAAAATCCAACAAATAGTCTCTGCATCCAGGGTCTGGTTCATTTCCCCTTGATTATATCAGATAGGATAGCAAGAGTGTCTGCCTCGGTCAATGAGCCTTTAAGAATAAATGAAATGTCTCTTCCTTAATGAATCTTTCTTTAGGATGGCAAAAAGTGTCTTTTCTTCTTTAAAAAGGTTTTGAAACTCCTGGTACACTCCCCTGCCAGGAATTCAACTTCTGGGTTTTGCAGATATCCTAGAGTACTCTCCTGCCAGATGTCTTGTCCTAAAAGGATTGTCTGCCTGATGGTTCCTTTCACCAGGACTTTCTACAATGTTCACTTTTATTCTTGGTGCAACACAGTTATTCATCTTCACTGTTTACACCTCGGTAGCTTGTGGCAATGCTTGTTTCAACCTTCTCCCAACTGACCTTTCATGTCAGGAGACTTGTAGAAATTCTGCCCTCCAACTTCCTCTTTAATGTTTACATTAATATGTTTTAGCTTGTGACAATGTTTGTTCACAATTTTCCCCAAATGTTACCTTTGCCATAAGGGGACTTGTTTAAACTTTGCCTTTCAACTTCCTACTTTATGTTCATCTGCTGCGGATAACATTTATTCCAGCTTTCCCCATATGGCTCTCTTTCACATGAGGATTTGTAAAAACGCTGTCTCTTCAATTTATTAGCTCAGTATTCAAAATATTCATTTATTTTGTCCATATGCCTGTCCACATGCCCTGGGGTTTCCAAGTACTTTTGGGCACACTCACCGGCGTTGATTGGCGTCTTGGCACCGTGGCATGCTGCTGCAGAAAACCGGCAACTCCGGGAGAGCATCCCCGGCTTCCCTGACCCTCATTCGGTTACAGCGTCTGCTCCGCATTCATATGTCGGTGGAAATGAAGGGTTTTCATCAGTCTGCACTTACACCAGCCTTGCTGTTGCTGTGGCACTCACAGTGGTGCCTCTGCAGCATCTGTGACATCTCTCTGGCTAGGTGGGCTTCTACTCAGAGGCTGGTAGGTGTCTTCTCCGTCCTGCACAATTCACCTCTTCACGTCTGCTTCTGCTGCCTGCGCTGCTTCCCGCAGCATTCGCAATGCAGCTAGCTTCTCCTCTCTTCACCTGCAGACAATCAGCAGGTTTAAATGTCCTGCGCAGCTGGGTTCTCTCATGACATCTAGACCGCGTGTTTGGATCAATGTTTCTTTCATTCCCCATTAACTCCTTTTTGATCTTCCTCTTCCCATTAAATGAGACTTTATGGCAGATGAAGCCCATAGGCGGTTTAGGCTTTTTAAGGTTGTGTTGTTTCAAAAAATGAACACCAGTGAAAATAGGAGATGTTAAATGTGGGTTATGTGTGATGGTATTTTGTTTAGATTAGAAGTATGCCATTAGTATGTTAGAGGTTATAGCCTCAGAAGGAGAACAAAAATATTGTTTCTTTTGCAGTGAAGTCATCACTTTCTCCCAATAGCTGTCCACTTCCACATGATCCTTCCTCATAAAACCACCAGCAGAGTTAGGATCAGGTAGCGGCTGCCGTCCCCAGGTCATGTGAGAGGAGACCATCCTTGGGGAATTAGTAATAACTCTGTCGGATTCATCACAGTAGTCATTGGTATGCTATCCCCCTAGTAATAAGGTGGCCCACTCACTTACAGCCAGTGAATAGCATCTCTACCTGACTCCAAAGTATAAGACATTTTCTATTAAAGCAACAAGAATGTGACCTGGCCAAAATGGAATGGCTCACTGAGTCACAGCCAGAGAATTCACTCTCTTGCATAAAAAGGATGAAAAGACCTTGGGCCTCATTATGAGTCCGGCAGTAACCGAGCCGGAAAAACCGGCAGGTTACCGCCGGACCCGTATTACCATTCCGCCTCTGTGATTCCTGGAATCACCGGGGAATTACGACCCCGGTGACCCGGGAATTCCAGAAGTGGAATTGTGTAAGTCCCCATTCCCATGGAGCCCCATAGGACTCCATGGTGATGGGGACAATGGAAACACCTGTTCCGTCTATGACAGAGCCGGTGTTTCCATGTCCGCCTGCAGAGTGACACCTCCCGCCTGCAGGGCTCTTAATCAGCTGGTCTGGAAAGAACGGTGGTGGCGGTTTTACCACCACCCTTCTTTCCAGACCAGCAGGGTCGTAATGAGGCCCCTTGTATTCAAAACTTCACAGGCAGTGCATATTTGTTATGGCCAGAGAAAGATTGTACACTTAGTTACAGCCACTGAATATGGTTTCATCCTTCCGCCATAGACTTATAACACTTTTCTATGCAAGTAACACATATTTGGTCTGGCCTCAAAAAGACAACTAACACAATAGCACCCACTAAATGCCATCTCTTCCCTTTTGCAACATTTTATTTTCAAAACGAATTCTAAGACTTTTTAGTTGCAACTACACTAGCAAAAAGTATTTGATTATGCCACAAATAAATGGTTCACAGAGTCACAGGCCCTGAATATAATCTTCTGATGCTTCCAAAGATAGGTAACACTCGTTCACACAACCAACATGTATTTTGTTTGACCACATAAAGACAGCACACCCAGTTTCAGCCAATGAATGGACTTTCTTGGCTATAAAGAACTTAAGATCTTTTATTCACAGAAGGAATGTTAAGGCTTTATTTGAAACTTTGCAACCTAGAAGTATTTAGTCTGATTACAAAAAGGCTATGCACACAGTTACAGCCACTGAAAGTAGTCTCTTACCTTAGAACAATAATTTATTTTTGTTTGCAACTTCTCAAGCAACACATATTATTTAACGTGTTATTAATTTGGTGTTTTGAACATGCCACATACATGCAAAGTTGTTCAGATGCCTTGAGCAAGGAGTGGAAAGAAGCATTGGTATTACTTGAAGGGGCTTGGCAATGAGGAAAAACAAACCAAATCAATTGTCATGTCTCAAGGCCAAACTTAAAGGCTTCCTTGCCCTGGTAGACACGACTTTTGGCCACAATCAACAGAATGTGCTGTAATCAAAAGTGTAACCTACTAACAACAGTGAGCGTGGAGTAGGTATTGAGTAAGTAGAAAGAGGTTTCCTTCTGCTGGCTGGTTTAGAAAGGATGAGATTCAAGTAGAGCGAAGGCTAAATGAGCTCATTGGTGGGTGATTGATGAAAGAAAGTCGTTTTCGGCTTTTCCAACATTTGAGGTGATGAGGTGCGAGTTTGAAGTTAATTGGGGCGGTCTCCAAAGTTCTTCCACCTAATTGGCATCTATCTACAGCCTTTTGAAGTCTGAATTTTATGAGAGAACTGTTCTTGGGTTGAGGATCAAGAAGTCTTCTTGGGGTGCATTTGTCAGAGCTCTTGAAGAGCTACTTGGGACCGTGGGTAATGATAGCTGTGCTTGTGAATGAAATTGATTTTCTGTACAATGGAAAGCCAATGTAGAGTTTGCAAGTGTCTTGTCTTGTTATTTTTATTTAGACCTAGAATGAGGCAGACTGAACGGGTCTGGATCCCATGAAATATAGCAATATATCTTTAGAGTGTGCAAATGCAGCAGTCCTGGCCACTAGGTGTACTGAATTACATCCACTAAACATAATTGCCTGCCTGCCACTGCCTCCAAACAATTCTGTGAGGCTTTTCTCCTCCATTTCACATGCAATGGCACTTGCATTTGTTATGCAAGCTGGCCACTGAGATGATCTCCTCCCTGTTACTGAGATGGTACAATATTTTACGGCCACTGAATATAATCGCTGCCCACCTCGAAAGATACATACGACTTTTTCTGTGCAAGCACAAAGTATTTAGTCTAGCCACAAAAAGACAACACTCTCAGTTACATCTCCCGAATGCACTTTTTTTTTAATCAAAAAGGGATCTCCTCCCACCTAGTCAGTCATGCATATATTTCCAGATTTCGGTTTCTGCACTTTGAGTGCTAGATCTTTGATCCTTGTGGTTTCTTTTGTTGCCATAGAACTTTCAGTTGGCCCTGGTTGACAGTACATGCTGGATATTGCACATCAGATTTGTACCTCTTTAGTCCGATTCTTCTGTGGTTTCTTCCAGTGGGTAAACCTAGGTATCCCCAATCCCAGATCTGTATCCTCTGCTTTTGATCTCATGACACATGGTTCTTCTTGGAGAGTGTAAGGAAAGATTTTCTTTTTTGCTGCTTTCCTCTCATACACTTCAAAGGCACCTCCTATCTTTTGGCTATTACCAGGACCCTCATCTGACTTTTTGGAGGTACGTAAAGCCCTCAGTTTTGGTTACCTTGCTTTTGCTCACTTTTTTGGGGGAGTGTGATGAATCCCAGGTTATTTTCAGTGCATCCCAGAGTCCAGGGAGGTGAGGCCACTATGCGAGATTTCCCCTGTGGGTGGTGCTCAGCGGTAGGATCACATGGGGAGGAGGGACCCGATCAAGTGCAGCTGTAAATCTGAAAGTACGCCCTATACCCTTAACCCATCCAACGTCCCTCAAAGCCCCTTGCAGTCCCCAATTCTTAATGTCCCCCTGCGATTGTCCATCTGTCATTTAAAGACAGCTAAGGAATAGAACAATGGGATCTACCGTCTATGCTCGGTGCATACTGATAGTGTGTTAGGAGCCGGCAGAGCCGGACTGGAAATCAAAAGTGGCCCTGGAATATTTTTCAAAGTGGCCCCATAGTTTACTGAACGAGCGTGCACATGACGGGAGCTCAACCCTCCTTCTATGAGGGGATTTGAGTTTCCCCCAAGAAAATGTTGACTAGAATTAGTCGAAATGAGGTGCATTTGAAGCATGTTTTAAACATATATGGATTGAAAAGTCATGTCTTAAATAAATTCATGATCTTTCAAAGTAGATGATAGAGGGACCAGGGACATTCCACATTTTGCAGATGAGAAACATTAATTCATCTAGTTTAAAGGTACCCAGACAACATGCATCCCTAATCCATTTCATCCTATTCTCATGCTAGGAAGGGGATACAGATAAAAGGCACTATTAAATGAGCACTGGCAACGCCAACAGTGTTGGCTTTTGTGTAGGCATGGTGGGAGAGGAATTTGTCAGGCACTGCTGTAGTCGTACTAACTGGATTGTAGCAGGTGGAAAGTGGTGAGTGTACCTGGGCATATAACAGCAGTGCCTGGTGAATGCCTAATATTGATGAACAAGCTTAAACAGTTGGCTTTGTCAATGCTTGTTTTGAACAGGACTTCAGTGAAGGACATGTATAGTGCTTATAAATCGAGTGGCTGAAGGCAGACCTGGTTGACATTTTTATTACACCGGTAGTGCTTTTGCAGTTCCAATTAAGTCATTAACTCTCAGAAGACTGCTTTGAGAAAACACTGGCAGGCACTTTGAGCACACAGTTTGATGGTAAGGCTTGATAAAACTAGCTCAAAGAGATCACAGGAGGATGTGTTTTGGTTGGAGAGGGGCTGAAAGCAGGTGGAAATGGCCGTAGGGCTTATCATAGCCATGTACAGTCAATAGCTAAATAAATAACTAAACACCTACAAGCTTTGTGTCCCACCTCGTGCTATTTCTTCCTAGCTATACTCTAATGCAATAGTTTCAGCTTCTATGTGGCACTTTAGCCAATTCCAGTGGTCAAAGTGAGCGGGAGCCGTTGGGAGCAGTGCTCCTCTACATTTTTAAATTAAGTTTTCCTGTTCTTATACTTTTATTTTAGAAAGAAACCGTTCTGGAAGTTTCATTTTAAAATAAAAGTGTAGGAAACAGTTGAAATGTGCACTTCAGTGCATTGTACTGAACATTCCTTAAACAGCGGGCACATTTGTTTGGGGAAATTTCTTCAACGTATGGGACGGTTAGGCTTTTTACCGTCCTTATACAGTTGACCTGCGACTTCATTGACCGGATTTTGAAACTTTTAATCTTGCACGTATAACTATCGGGATTGTAAGGAGTCGCCCTGGTGGAGCAAGGTTTTTCAAAGCCACAGTTTTTCAAAACATTTGTTTGGGGGTTTGTATTGTGAGTAGGAGGGGCCATGGAGATGGGGTTCGTGGCGAGTGGTGCAGGCCAGTAGGGAACATAGTTCCACTACTTCTTTTCATGCACTTCGACCACTGGCCACTGACCACTGGCCAAAACCAATTTCCGGGCCGCCAAATTTCAAACCTTGTGAAGCTTTCTGCATATTTCTGTGGTTATGCCCAATACGTAGATAACAAGTCACTGCACAAGGACCTTCAACCGCACACTAAGAATCCGAAAGAAAGCCCATGTGAGCCAGTGTAGAGGTGACAGTTGACAACAGCTAATCTTGATTTATTCTTCCTCCTCTCCCGTGCAATCGCGCCTACCGATGGCTAATGCATCATCGTGCCATAAATGTGCTTAAAGCATACCATGTACGCATTGCAGTGGCAAATTATTTCACAGAGATGTGTTTTTTCTGGAAACTTTTAAAAAGCAAAGTTGGGAGGGGAACAACAAGAGAGATCCATATTACGAACCATGTTTCCGTGTTTAAATCAAATCCCATATCAATGCATCGGAAGTCGTCCTCCGCATGCACGTGCAGTGTGCACGTTATGTTTCCTGCAGTGCCCACAGTGTTCATACAAATCTCAGTGCCAAGCACGTTGCTACCCCCTTATTAGAGTTTGCCCCTCTGTATCGCTCTTCTGTTTTCTAGCTAGGTTTGCGCTACACTAACGTATGCTACATACGCACATACTTATAGCGCTTCCCAGTGCAGCGGCGCCTAACTCCTCACTTGACCTTATGATTATGAACCATTTCAGACCCCAATGCCAGTCACATTTATATACTGTCGGGATGGAAAGGAACAAGGACGAATTTCTCATTCCCTGCCTGCAGTCGCTCTCATAAACAGCATTTTGCAGCGCTGTGATAGACTTAAGTTGGTATTCATGCCGCCTTACCTTTCTGTGAAAGGAACGAGACCTGCTGCCCTGAGCCAGTGCCAAACAGTCAATGCAGATGGTGCAGGCCCACAGCCTGCCTCATCGTCGAGTCACCAAAACTGTAACTGGCATGCGTTGGGCCGCACATGCGAGCAGCACACTAGGAACGTGCAGTTTCAGTGATGTGCCTGGCCGATGACTCCCATAATTTGCAGACGCACAAGCCACGGGCAGAAAGGTCATCCAGGCAGCATGCCGCGCAAACTCCACCCAGCCCAGCCTGGCTGGATGCATGGGATTATGTCATGATTTCCCTTTGATTATGTATCCCTCCACCAAGAAAAGAGGCCCTACACCTCGAGGCCTACCGGGGAAACTCCTGGTGTCCCGGTGGGCCAGTCCAGGCCTGGGAGCCGGGCAGACACACGGGGACGGGAAGCCAGCGCCGTCCCGGAGAGAAGCAGACCCACAGAAGGCACACATAGCGGGAAGCGAACCGGAGAGGAGGAAACCTACCCGCTAGGAACCGGAGCTGCTGCGCTGTCTACAAAGCACTGTTACACTGCAGGGGAAGCCAGTGAGCCACCAGGAGAGGTCCTACTGCTGCCGAAAGACCGGCAAAGCTCTTGAGTTGCGCAAACCATTGGAGACAGAGAGCCAAGGCCCAACAGGTATCAGGGTTGCCAGTCTGGGGCTTGGGGAAACCCAGAAGCATTTGGGATTGGAAACAAGAGTAAAGGAGAAATACTCACCGGGAAAAGGTGACAACGAGAAAGGCGTCTCGGACCCACATCAGAAGGACATATCCTGACTGGCAGACAGAAGGGATACACACAGACCTTGGCAGAAGAGTAAACCTGGGCTGTGGGCAGAAGTGAAGTGAAAGCAAGATAACATTCGGAATAACTTAGAGAAAGGGGTCTGGGATCCACATCAGAAGGACATATCTCGACTGGCAGACAGAAGGGATACACACAGACCTTGGCAGCAGAGTAACCTAGGGCTGTGGGCAGAAGTGAAGTGAAAGCAAGATAACATTGGGAATAACCTAGAGACAGGAGTCTGGGACCCGCACCAGAACAGCCTTCCCTGATTAACACTAAGGGAGAAACACTAACTTTGGAAAAATACACAACGTTGAACGACCTTAGCAGGAGAGTAAACCAGTGCTGTGAAAAAGAGAGAGATCGGATGATATAGACATTGTGAGCAGGCGAGAGAAAGACGTCTGGAACCCTTATTGGGGAAATGCTTCCCAAGTGCTATCAAAGGGGAATACAAAGTGTGTTTTGTGACTGACACTCAGAGACCTTGGCAGGAGCGTAAACTAAGGCTCTGGGTGCAAGTGAAACCAGAGAAACCAGATTGGGACATCAAGAGCGTGGTGTACCCCACCTAGCAGGGGAGTGGGCCAAGAGGAGGGGTACTGAGAACAAGGCCTGAGGCCCGCAGTAACTGAGAAAGAGAAAAACACAGCAGAGCTTGGGAGAACACCAGGCTATTTTACATTGTGACAGTACCTAGGAGGCTGGCTCTATTCTAGAAAACAAGCTTGAATAATCTTGGGAGGACTATGGGGAAAGGGTGTCAATCCCTTGAGTCCAGTGGAACTTTTGTTTATTTTCTATACCTTTTTGGAAGTATTGTGTTTTGTCTCCAGTGAAGAGAATTTTTTTTCTTTTGACCTTTTCTTAAGTTTACCTGTGAGGGAGAGGTTAGAATTTGGACACCTGACGGTGTACTTTAATTTTGGACATTCTAACACTGACAGTTTAATTAGTTTTGTCGAGGCAGCCATACCCCTCTTATGAGTAGGGAGAGTTAGGTTTTCCTCCAACCTCTCCTCTTTTATTTTGAGAATATAGGTCTTTGATAATCAACATGACAACTTTGTGTCTGTCTCTTACTCCTACCAGTGTATGGTGTCAGGGTGGGATGTGAACAACCCGATAAAGAGTTGACCTACAGCAACATTTCTACCGACCTAACATCCACTGTTCAGACAAATAGGGACTCTATTAAGTTTTCAGCAAAGGTAGGACCTCAACCTGCTGAATTGCTTGAGACCTGGGAGAATTTCAACCGTAAAGAGGTTAATTTGGGACTCACCTTCTTTGCCTTAACTTCCAAGACGGTACTCCCTGTTAGGAAAAATATACAAGAAAATAACAACCAACTTTTTAGTCCTAGTGACAATTGGTTCCCCAGTAGAGACAAGATCATAATCTCCCCCAGACCTCCAGATAGCTGTTCCTACCAGTTTGATCAACTATATAATTCCCCCTCACAATCCTGGCTAAAGAAGAGTCTAAGGGTGTTACCCATTTTTCCTTGTAGGGGAGAGTTAAAGTAAGTTCTCCCAAACTGCTCTACAGATTATATCATAGTTAAAAGGGGAGACTTAGTGGGTTATCTGATGATGAATGAACTCCTCTGGGAGAATCCATAACACTGGGAGAGAGGGGAGATAGGCAGACAAGACCCAGAGAAACCACCTATGGGAAGTAGGATTCCAGAAAATGTTTTTCTATCCCTCAGAAGGGAAAGCTGATTATGATCAGGCCGAGGGTGAACCCTCATGGAAAAATAACAACCTTCCGCATACGCTAACCTCTTTAGAAAACATCTGCCCTCTGGACATAGAAAACTTTAAAACCCGGAAGCCTAAGCCCTCCATGTCCTCCCACAAGAGTGACAATATCATGGGACCTGAAGGGGAGGAGATCATCATTCCATGACACAAGAAGGTTATAGAGAACACCTGAACCACTCTCCCGACCAGCGTGGTCCTAGGCAGGACAACTTGCAGGAAATATATTAGCCCCATTATATCCCCAGTAATGCCATTATATTCCATTGGGAAACCTGTCAATAACACAGGTGAAGCTTACCCTTTGTTCATCCCATGCATAAACGTACAGTTCCCTTTACTGGAGGAAAAAAGCCCAGATATCAATATCCTTGTAGAAGATGGAAATGAGACACCATCCTCTGGATCCCCATCACCTACTAGAGATGAACGGGACCCCTTGTGGGAAGAATGTGGGTTCCCTCCAGGGTATTGCCCTTTAGAACAGGAGGAGCAAGAACCATCTGCTCTACTAACAACCCCTCGTGGTTCTGAGGAATTAGAGACACCCACAAAATCCAGGGATCGTGAACCAAGTATCAGAGATGGAAAAGGAGAGGTGTCATCTTCTGCAACCCAATCTCCCACTCTAGGTAAGAAATGTTTCTCTTGCAAGGACCTGGGTCAAAGCAAGGGATTGCCCCTTGAATAAAATAAATGCCTGCCTTATCTCCTCCTGTAAAGAGCACAGTCAGGACAAGGAAGGTAAGATGTTAATTACCAAACAACCCGTTATTAATATCCTCTATTCCCGGCCCCATCAGATAGTGACAATATGGGAGGGAAATCCATACAACTCTTAATCTAAGAGGAGGAAAAATAAAAGTAGGGAAGACTCCAACACCTTTTTGTTTACTGGAAACAAAACCCAGCACATGGTACCCATCATCCTACAAGGAAAGAAAATCTGGGCCAAACTAGACAGTGGGAGTAGGGTGTCTGCCAGAAAATCATAATTACTTCCCTAATGGTAGAGACAGATGAGGAAAGACAGAGTCAAGTGTGCCCATGGTCATGTGGTGCGATATCCCCAGACCCGAATCCCATCAACATCCTGGGAAAAGAAACATGGATAACTGTGGCCATAATTCCCAACTTGCTGGACCAATTAGTCCTGGAAAGCGACATGCCCCAGTTTGACCAATGGGTCTCTTTTGTGGCCCAAATAGGAATAAAAACACCAATGTATAGCATGACATACAGAAGGACAAGAGATCCTGTCACCTATTTTTAAAGAGGAAGGCAGTATGATGAATAAACTTCCGGGGCACCAATGGTCCAGGGATGAATATCGGTTTCTAAACCATCTATCAACCCCATACCTCTAGTACACCAGAAGGGATACCAACAGATTGGAATACAAGTAAATTATAAGACCTCCTTGTCCAATTTTGGTTACGTGGACAGAATGGCAGGCTTATCTCCGCAAGGTCGTGGATCGTTGGTTAGTTGCAACACAGTAAAAATACAATTATTACCCAATGTTAAAAGGGACTGTCCAGTCAAGGTTGCATACAAATATCTACTTTATTATTACTACAACAGACAGTTCCAGCCCACTACAATTACAACCCCCAATGTAAAGGAACACAGAGAAGAGACAGTTTCACAAAGGAAAGGGATGCACGCTTGATACTGACAGGAGGGTAGTTAGTACAGTAATCAGTCTTATAGTTCAAGATTATTTGGTTTCAGCACCAAACGGGAAAGGGTTGTAACTATCTCTAGGGGCCTTTGGAGAAGGACCAGGGCTACAGAACCACAATGTACCTGGTGCAAAAGAAGTTCTTGGTGCTGGACAGCATCGAGGCAGTTCTAGGGTGCTTTGCAGCCCGTGAGACAGAGTTAGTGGCAGGATACACCTGCGGGTACTAGGTGGCAAAGAATTGTTGTCTCTGTGCTGGTTGGCAGATCTGCAATGCTGGTTGAGGCATCTCGGACGGCTCTGGTGACTACGGCGTCACAACAGTCAGTGGTGCAGCCGGATGCGGTTCGAGGACTCGGCTGTCCCGGATTGTCCTTAAAAATATGGACGCTGGATGATGCTGGAGTGGCACTCCTCTTAGCTTCTTCACAGGGCTCGTGTCCTTTCAAGGTGGACGGCCCAAAGCTCAGGAGGGTGTTAGCAGGTGTAGGGAAGGGTAGGTCAATAGGACCCCCCTCCCACTACATGTCCCACCCTGGTTAAGACCCATGACTCGTCGGCAGCCCCCGGCCTCCCGGGCCCAGGCGGCGGTGCGGCTGCAGGCAAACACGTGGGGCTGCACCACCACGTTATGTGGCAGAGCGTAGACGCCATCTTGTATTAAGCCATCCCCATCTTGCTAGAAACATGCATATCTAACCCAAGGCAGAGACACTGAATGCTGTAGAGTGACCTCCACCTGACCGCGCTCACAGAGGCCCCCCACTTCCCCCACCTCCCACTGCATGGCAGATCCGCTGAGGACTCGTTCTCACGAGTCACCAGACGTGAGCAAACAACAAAATAAAACATTGTAGCTGTTAACCTTCCGCAGTACATCATTGCCCCAGCCATGAACAGGAACATTAGGATGTAACTGAGACCAGCCCGGCAGGCCCTGACCCCTGTACCAAGCCCCCCAACTATAGATGGCATGGCGCCTCGCACCCATACCCACCCCGAAAGCCCTTGCCACGTGTAGAAGCCATTTATGTAATATGTGCCTTGTTGACTAACGTTCGCTGCTAATGTAAAGGAAAATGGGTAAAGAGAAAATTGTGCAACCGATATTACATGTAATGAAGAGATATATAAAGACTGGACAGCTGATAACTGTGAACAATAACTTGTGTTGCTCTCTTTATACACTCTTTACCCACACCTGCCTAACACTACCTCATGTTCGTATGTCAACTGTAGATGTGAAATGCTATGTAAAAAAGTATGATCCTCAGCTAGTATCCCATGTAAATACAAATACATATGAGTGCTTTTAGAAACCCAATGTGTTGTTAGTCGCCCCTCACCCATACAACAGTAAAACTGCCTCGTGCAAGATGCCACGCACAGAGCTGCAAGGCCATTTCCCCCTCCTCCTGCCCCGGCCCTCTCGAGATAGACGGTGTTGAAACGGCACAGCCCTGCCTTCCCTCCCGACCCTGCTGGACCCGTTTCAAGCATCCGCCACCCTCCCCCGTGTCAAAAGCCGCCACAGCCTGACTCCATGACTTACGAGCTACCTGGTCCTAAATCCCACCGCCTTTCAGGCACCAGTCACATGCCCTCCACAGGCCAGTAGTACCTCCATCGACACTGAGTTAAAAACCCTAGAAAGGGGGGCGCCAACACGTGTACCAACAGATCGTAATACCATCCCTCACCGAAATTACCAAAGATGGTTTGTCAAGCACCCCCGCCCATGCCCCAGACCATGCCCATGAGACCTGATTGTTTGAACCTGAGCTATCCCCCAAACAGATATATTGAGACACTCCAGATCGCATATCAATGTTCCTGGCCATGCATTGATCTAAGGTCAGCGCTTACAAGAGTTGCAAATCAACAGGACACATGAAGTGTGATGAATGGATGGGAATGTGTGGCCAAAAGGGCAAATGTTAGTTTAGTTATCAATCGTTGTTACAAGGCATGTCCGGCCCGGTGCTACACCCGGATGAGCCCAGCTGACCTCCCACCCCACGTGGCGCAGCACCAACGTTCGCCAATCCTGGAGAAGCAACTCTATACATTGTATACCACCTAGCCATCACCACCCAATCCCTAAGACTCTGTGGTCCCTATAGCTTACCTC
The DNA here is from genome assembly GCF_040938575.1 of Ambystoma mexicanum. Lineage (NCBI taxonomy): Eukaryota > Metazoa > Chordata > Amphibia > Caudata > Ambystomatidae > Ambystoma > Ambystoma mexicanum. The sequence continues at coordinate 610,924,902 of NC_090925.1, read as the reverse complement.
ATGCATGAGGTGTATTTGTAATATAACTGACTGTCTTTGCTATTGTCAGACAGAGCGCTCTTGGAGTTTGCAGAGTCCTTTGCATGCCCTATATTGAGTTATATAAAGCTCTTTTTGATCTCACCTGCACTTGGTCCTGGCCTCATTCCCCTTCTGGGGTGTGTCCATTATTGCCTCTCACTAAGGGGGGTGCGTTTCTAGGGACACTTACATTCAGTGGTGACCCCATAGACGTGATTTGTTTTGTTAACTTTAAAACTGTCCCCTTGGCACGAGACGACCCCGGCTGCAGTGGAGACGCACGGCGCGCCCTCTCAACAGAGCCGCCCACCTTCGGCAACTGGTACGCAGAGACGTGCGCACGCAGTTACGGCGAGAGGGTACGGGTCCCGTTTCAAAAAACCCTTAGTACCGCTCGCCGGAGCCGGGTGGGGCCATTGAGTGCGAGGCCGCGCTGCTTGGACGGACCGAATCCGGAGAGTCTCGGATCAAGACGGGCACGTGAGTATTAAGTGCGATTGATATTAAAAGGGAACATTTTTAGTTTTTTGAAGGACAAGGGGAAACGCGAAAAAGGGAGTGGGGAATATAAGGGGAACTTTCTTACTTCTAATACTTTCTCTTTCTTTGCATGTGGCCATTAGGACACTAAAGTGAAAAGGGAAAAGAGGACGGGAACCTAACTCTGTAAGGGAGTAGAAGGCGGCGCCGCGTAGTGCTATCTCGACTAGTGCTGGGAATAAGTAAAACTGTGAAAAGATAAACTAAGGGTGTCTAAGTGAAGAGACACGGAAAATACGTTAGAACTAGCTCTTCTTCTTATTCTTCTCTAAATTCCTCTCATATCGGGGTAGAAATAAGGTCTAAAAAAAAATAAAAGAGTTGAGTAAGGGGTAGAGGGGGTCGCCGTAAAAGGCGAAGAGCAAGACAGGGAGGGTAAATGCTACATGTGGATGCTGAGGTATGATGAATGTCTGGGGTGTGTTGTGCACATTGTATGGTTGTGATTTTCTGTAATTACGTGACACGGTATAAATTGCACTGTTTTCAAGCACTTTTCTAGGGGGGTACGGTCATTGTAAGTATGGCCTGGTAAGATTTGACGAACCAGCACCTTTTTCATTGAGCAAAGTGTGAATTGTTTATTATAACGTGAAAGGGGTTGAAGTTGCATGTACACAGTAACCCACACATAGTGAAAGAACAGACTAATACAGGAGAACAGAATAACAACGATCTAGGCATGGGAGCGGAGACACCCCTAGCGCACATCTGTAAAAGTTTACCAGGCCATGCAGAAAGAATAACTAAGTACCATGACCAGTGGTTAACGGAACTGAAGGGGGAGGGTCTCCCCCAGTTCTGGCCACAAGGAGGATCCTTTGATAAAAGTGTTCTGGACATGGTAGCCACCTGCATATTCCTAAAATACAAGGGAAAACAATTTCATAATAGGAGGGAGATACTAGATCTATGGCGATTATTCGAGGAAATACCTCCACCAAAGAAAATAGACACCACACTTGATCAACCCGCCCTCACGGCTACCCCATCAGCGCGAGCAGAGGTAGCAAGGAGGACGAGGGAAAAGAGGGAGTCATAGAGGTGACTCGATTGTACCCACTTCTAAATAAACCCCCACCCGCTGAAGGATACAGTGATCCCACATACGTGCCCACTAGCACTCCCACACCCACAGCAAGACCAACTGCACCACCTCCAGACGAGTGCTCCCGATCAAATAGGCAGGTGAGTACCCCCTCGGTAAACATATGTAAATTGACTGAAGATTTAGACGCCAGACTCTCAATAGCAAGGGAAGAGTTGTCAAGGATACAAAGCCTATGCAAACAAGGTGAGCCAAGTACAACAAGGTCAGAACGATTGTCCCGGTCCCACCCCATAGATAAGTCAAATGAGGAAGGGTGGAAGAAAGGGGAGATACTATTCAGAATACAAGAGGAGCCCACCCAGATAGTAGAACTAGGAGCAAACAATATGGGAAGAAGTGTAAAGGGAGAAGGAGTGGAAGGTGATGGGAGAGAAGAGTTGTGGTGTGACCTAGACGAAGACGAGCAGGAAGCTGGGAGATTGGGAATGGCGGCAGGTGGAAGTTTAGTGGAATTAGGGGAAACACCACTGGGGAGGACACTAGAACAGGAGTGGACAGGGAGGTTAAGAAACAGGACGGGAAGGATAGCCATGGTGGGAAAAAAGGGAACAAAGGTGAGTATTGGGAAAGGATGTAAGGGACGACTACAACTCCCACTAATACACCGGGGGGCGGGGAGACCTAATTATATACCTTGGGCACAGATGGATAAGGAAAACTTATTAAAATCTTTGCCCCCGCTATCAGGTGGAGCTAGCAAATGGATATACGCCTTTGAGAAACACACTGCAGGGGTGCCCCTGGCCATTGCAGATGTAAAGAGTTTACTCGTGTCAGCAGTAGGGGACCAATCAGACAAGGTGTGGACAAAAGCAGGTTTCCCGGGAATAACGCTGGATAGTGACAGACAGGATGGCACTGCCTTCAATACAGTGCGCGCACGCGTTTGGGACGCTTTGAGGGAAACATTCCCAGACACTCCAGATTTACAGTCAGTAATGCAATGCACTATGAATGATGGGGAATAAGTTACGGATTACATTTTTCGGATACAGGAGATGTGAAATGGGTACACCATATGACCAATCAACATCGTTGTTTTACTTCATAATAAAGAGAGGGCTCCCGAAAGAAGTGCAAAAAGCGCTTGACAAAATAGTAGGGATCTAAGCGAAGGGATTGCCGGAGATACAGAGCATAATAGTGCACCATTGCAAAAGAATTAAGGAACGAGAAAAGGAGGTGGCGCAAAAGAGGTTGGCAGACGAAGCCAAGTTAGTACAATCGAAACTGGTGAAGGTCGCAGCAGCTGTAGCAGCACTCCCACACGACAGAGACCCAGAGGAGGGGGGATTAGTAGCAATACAGGGGAGGATGGCTGCAAACTGGGCAGACAACAGGCAAAGGCAGTGGAATGGACAGGAGGAGTACGGAGGACTGCAGTGGCAAGCGTGGCACCCCAACAACAGAAGAGGTGGGTACAGGGGGCGAAGAGGGGGTGGACAGGGATATAGAGGTAATGGCGGAAATAGGGGACCAGGACCCAGAGGGGGGCAAGGAAATTGTTGGAATTGTGAGAGGTGGGGACATTTCTCGCGCGAATGCAGGAGCAGGCCTAACCCGAGTTACCAAGATGATCAGTATTACGGGCACCCCCATCCGGGGAGCCCATACGGGTTGCCCCGGGATGGAGGACGAGAACAGCAAGACCAAAGAGAGCAAGAACAATACAAGAAAAGAGCACACCACACTCAACAACATCCACAAAGCAGTGAACACATACCATACACACAAAACAACCCATTCACTACAACATCTAACAGCGCGCCTGCCCCATATGGAGGAGTAGCGGTAGTTTCAGGTAACATTTTCAGCCAAGGGGGAACAACTAGGCATCCAGCATAGGACAGCCCACAGAGAGCACTTGCATGTCCAATCCTATCGACAACCTTCAATGCAAGCGAGGAACCATTGATAGGAGCAGAGATAGGAAACAGACAATTCATCTTTATGGTAGATTTGGGAGCCGAAAAATGGTGAATACGCGAGGGCCGGTTTCCGCTATCTAATCGTAAATTGGAGACGCATGGGTTCTCTGGGGTGGTGGTCGAAGTTCCTTACACTGAAGATTTGGACATAACAGTGGGGGAAAAACAGTGAGGGCACCCCTATTGTATTATGAACAATCACCCGTGAACCTGCTGGGAAGGGATCTGCTCAGTAAGTTGAACATGACTATCTCGTTCACAAAAAGGGGAGGGATTGTGTGCTCAACCCCAGGGTTGTGTTCTATGCGTGCAATGCTAGTGATATATTCAAGAGCGATATGCCCAGAGGTGCGCGGAATACCTGTGGACCCAGATATGTTCATTCATGTGCTAAAAACATTAGCTAGGGTGGTCCCGGAGATGAAAAAGCTAGAATGGAGAGTACCAGCAGAATTTGTCTTTCGCCTAATAGCCAGCCCCGAGATAGTGCCAGGAACAGTGATGTCATTGGACATAAATGCCATACAAATCACAGCCAAAAGAATAGTTGTAATTGCAATGGATATGCACGGCTGCGAGTGGCGCACGGTATTGTGCATAAACGCTGACATTGGACTCCAAGATCTGTCAGACGAGGAGCTTTTCACAGATTCAGAGAGTGACGGAGAAATAATCATGGAAATAGCCATCCCTTGTGAAATAATGATACAGCAAAGACAGGTGCCAGTACAGCTGATGGCAGTGGTCAGTGCCCCACCGTCATTCTTTAATGATGACATGCAGTCAGTGTCATGGCAATTGTGGACGACAGGTCCCCATGACGTAGGGCTACTACACGGGGTCACACCAGTAAAGATCAATCTCAAGCCTGGAGCGATTTTGCCCCGGGTCAAACAATACCCATTGTCCCGGGAAGCAGAGGAAGGGATAAAAGAAACAATAAATGCTCTACTCGCACAGGGGATAATAGTACCCTCGAACTCCCTGTGCAATACATGTATTTACCCAATCAAAAAAGCGAAAGGATGGGCCTGGAGGATGATCCAGGACTTACGCCCACTAAATGACGTCATCCAAAAAGAGTTCCCTTTGGTCCCAAATCCGGCATCCATCCTATGTAGCATACCAAAAGATGCATCTCACTTCACTGTAGTGGATTTAAAAAACACATTTTTCTCAATACCACTTGCAGAAGAGTGCAGATACCTGACAGCATTCACCCTAGGGGGGAGGAGGTACGAACACTGCAGATTGCCCCAGGGATATTGTGAAAGGCCCAGCATATTCAATAGAATATTGCATGAAGATCTTGGAAACATGGCTGCCGACAGCACAATAATACAGTATCTGGACGATTTATTGATTTGCAGCAAAAACGAGGGAGAGTGTAGAAAAGACTCCATAGCACTTTTAACATTGCTATCGCAAAAGGGGTACAAAGTGGACAAAGAAAAGTTACAATACTGTCAACGTGAAGTGCTATACCTAGGGCAGTTGATATCGAAAGATGGCAAGAGAATAATCCCAGATAGAGTAGCGACTATTTCAGCCGTGGGAAGACCAAAGACATTGAAAGACATGCAAAAATTCCTAGGGATGTTCAACTATTGTCGGGACTGGATATTAGACTATGCTGCATACACACGCCCGTTACTCCAGGCACTCAAAGAGGCACAAAAAGAAAAAACAGAAATACAGTGGGACTCAGAGACATGTGATGCATTCACATCACTCAAAGAACTAATTTCAAGCGCACCAGTACTTGTGACCCCAGATTATGAACGCGAGTTCTACCTATTCTCGCACTGTAAGGGGGCACTCATGACAGCAGTCCTAACACAGAAAACGTCACTTGGTCACAAGCCACTGGCATACTACAGTGGGACACTGGACGCTATAATGCATGGACATTTCGCATGCGAACAGGCTCTCGCAGCCTCCGCGCTCGCTATTGAAAAAAGCGCCACCATAGTAATGGGGTGCTCATTGACACTGTATGTAGAACACTCATTGTTCGCCATACTCGACCGATCAAAAAGCACATTAACCACACAGAGAGCCACCGCGTATGAGGTAATACTGTCAAGCGCCAATATACATGTGGTAAGATGCAAGGTGGTTAACCCCGCAAGATTCATCTCAGAACCATGCACTGTAGAGGATATCCAGGCACATGATTGCACAACATATCAGGGTGAGGACAATGGCACAACTGTGGTAAGCGAGAACGCACTGGCTGAAGGAGAGGTATTTTTCATAGACGGGTCAGCTTCCATAAATTCAGAAACTGGAGAAAAACATGTGGGGGTGCCAGTCGTGCGAATGGAAGAAGGTGAGTACGAGGTCCTAATACAGTGGCGACTACCGGCTCATTTTTCAGCACAAGCAGCAGAATTGGTAGCATTAATTGAAGCATTACGAGCAGCAAAAGGATTCGCAGTAACGATTTACAGGGATTCAGCATATCTGGCCACTATAGTACACGGAGGGCTTGCCAGGTGGGGAAGAAGGGGTTTCAACAGGGCAGATGGTTCACCCGTACAACATACGGAAGTGTTAAGGGAACTCATAGAGGCATTGAAAGAACCCACCATAGTAGCAATAGTAAAATGCCAGGCCCATACCAATAACACTGACTTTGTCTCTTTGGGAAACGTGGCAGCAGACGCGGCTGCCAAGGAGGTGTCATATTTGAGAAAAGAAAACACAGGTGAGTACTTAATGCGAAGAGAAACGGAGGAAAGCGTCCCAGACGGGTACAATGCCATGCCAGTGTCTCAAATACTGGAGCTACAGGAAGAGGCACCTGAGGACGAAAAAGAGTTGTAGACAAAAAGAGGATGCAGCCAGTCGGCAACTGATTTATTATGGCGGCAAAACAACACAGGTAAAGTAGTGATGCCAGCTAAGTTATTAGAAGTAGCATTCCAGCAGCTATACTTCCCAGCATACAACGCAAAGCAGCACATTGCAGCGGAGATGCAGGAAAACTGGTTTATTCCAGGATTACAGGAACAACTCTCCAAGCTAACAATGGAATGCACAACGTGTCAAATATACAACACCGGCATGACTTTGAGAACACTAAGAGGAACGATACCCAAGCCAATAGGACCTTTCAGAGAGCTGCAGATCGACTATGCAGATATGGGTGAGAGATGCAACGGAGCGAGATACATGATAGTGGTAGTTTGCCCCTTTTCACGATGGGTAGAAGCAGGTCCCTGTGCCCGCCCAAATGCGAAATGCGCTGCAAAGTTTCTCGTGCGGGAAGTATTCCCCCGCTGGGGAATTTGCGACGTAATTCGCTCTGACAACGGCACACATTTTGTGAACGATCTCTTTAAAGAAGTGTCATCATTGCTAGGAATAAGGCATAAATTGTGCTCGATTTATCACCCGCAAAGTAACGGAGTGGTAGAAAAGATCAACGGATTACTAAAAGGCAGACTCCCAAATCTGTGTTTCACGCTTAAGAAAAATTGTGTGCACTGTCTCCCCTTGGCCTTTTTTGAGCTGAGGAATCAGCCAAGCAAGGACCACCATTTGTCGCCCCATGAGATTGTGAAAGGGAGACAAATGCACACAGCACACTCACCCCTCTGCAGACATTCAGATGCACACAGAAGTGCAACTGTACTAGGAGAAGAATTTAATGACTACCTGACTAAACTTACTAAGGCAGCACGAATGATAGCGAGTCAACTTGCGCCACCATTCATAAGTGATGGGGAGAATGAAACGCACACTCCAAAGAAAGAAAGCCCAACAGGTCAGCTGGAACCAGGGGAAATGATATACGTTAGGAGCTTCGTGCATAGGTGGAATGCTCCAAGATTTCATGGCCCATGCGAGGTGGTGTTTTGCACACCCACACCGGTGAAAGTGAAGGGCCTGAAATATTGGATACATTTGACAGACGTCCGAAAAGCCTATGACAGCGTGGGATCAGTAGAAGGTGCAGAGGGCCCTGACGGGGTAAATGTGCATGAATAAAAGAAATGAAAAAAAAAAAAGAGCATGCAAAATGTATTGAACTGACAACTATATTATAATAATATTTATGACAGCGTGTGAATCAGCATAAAATGATCTCTCTATCTCCCACTCTCACTTCCTCTCTCTCTCTCTCTCACTCTAAAAGATTACTGAAAAGTGGAAAATGCAAAAAATAATTGCACTGTATGCTTAATGCACCCTTTTCTATGTTTCAACATATAGGAGTAACCATGGCAACGAACAGGCAGCCTGCAACGATTAGCAATAGGGACACTAGGAGTAGAAATGTTTTTGATTTACGAACATACTCATACGAATGTGGGTTGAATGTCTGTGCTATTATATTTTTTACACTCATGTTTGGCTTGGCAACATATTACATAATAGCATTTATCTGCATTGAGATAAATGAGGGGGGAGGTAATGGAACTAATATGAAAAATGTAAGCAAACCATTTAAGGAGGGTAACTATTTAATATGGGATGGCTTTCAGCTGGTATGGGGGTATGGCCCGCATCCAGACGAGGCGAAACGTCAGAAGGATACTAACAACAAGCAGACCATCCATTTGAAGCCCAAAAGCCAAACCACAAATTTTAGTGTACATGAACTAAATGATCGACACCCATCTGTTATATCATGGTTATATGGCACCACTGCTACCCCAGCCACAACGACAATTAGTCCTCCCAGAGAAAATGACTGCACCACAGGGAGAATGAAAGAAAATATTAAAATGGCAAACAAGTTCATTACTCTGTATGAGGAATGGGAGAAGGAGGGGGGTGGGGAGAGGGAGTCCCTGTTGCACGCAGCCAGGCATGCTAAAACATTCCTTAAAAACAGGAGGAAAAGGGAAACAGGGAGGAAGAGATATGATGAATACTATGGCCTGGGACTTGACACGATAGAGGATCCTCGCCACCCACACCAGTCGAATAAATGGTATGCAGACATGAGCTCCACAACCAAACGAACACCTAATGAAAGTTGCTACGTGTGCTCCCTGATCCCCCATGCCTCAGGCACACCTAAAGTTTTAATGCCACAAGAATTTCCTCTTGCAGATGCCCAGTGTCTCCTCCATCTCACTCTGTGCAGAATTAAGAACGCCTTCCAGGCATACACAGTATCTTTTGAAATCCTGCAGAACGAAAAAACGTGCTACTCAAGACCAAAGGGAGTAGTATGCTTAAAAGAACCATTTTTAGTAATAAAAGGAACACTATTTTCAGAAAACAAATGGAAAGATGATGTGGTAACGTGCAAAGCTGAAGCACTGCGAGGGCTGCCAACCGAAAAACTACAATGGATTGCATAGACGTGTGCCGCGGTGTGGTCAGAACATGTGGCAAAATTGACCTGGGTGAGCGCTATAGAAAAAGCATTGAAACTACAGAAAGAAATCTCAAATGAACTTGAGCCTAATTATCCCAGACATGAAGAAAGGAACAGCAGCCCTGATGGACACTTACTGGGTCTGTGGCAAGCAGGCGTACATGCACCTCCCACCATCATGGAGGGGCACGTGTTCCCTGGCGACACTGCACTCAGCCTTAATGGTAATACCGGAGAGCCACCTCGGCCAAGGGGGCCGGAAAGCAACTGAAGCTACAACCAACGCCTCACCCACTGAAGAGCCACCACTGTACGCCCTATCAGAAGGAAACACCGACGAAATCATGCCCAGAAAACGGAGGTCATCAAACTATATCTCAAAGGCCTCCTCAGAACTCTTGGCACAGATCCTAGACAGGTACAGGTTATTCAGCTCAGCGGAAAGCTTCTTCGTCTCCCTCATTCCAAGCATTCAGGCCCGAGCAAATGCAAAATGGCTGCAGATCACGCGGTGGGAGCTGATTCAATTGGCCAAGGACACTGAAGAAGGGTTCAACGTGATCAAAGGGGAACTAAGGGCACTGAGACTGATGACAATGCAAAACAGGTATGTCCTAGACCTGTTGACAGCAATGGACGGAGGTGTTTGCCGAAAAATCGGAAGTGCCTGTTGCACTTTTGTACCTTCTGAAGATGCTGATAATGGAACACTATCACACGTCATCGATGCAGTCCACAACCTAGAGGAACAAATGAAGGCGGAAGGCGGCACGGACCCAAGCACGTGGTTCAACAACCTTTTCTCCTGGGTACCTTCCTGGATGGGCTCGCTGTGAAACTACTAATGCCCCTCATCGTGTTTTTACTTGTGATTTTCTGTGTGTGCCAGTTGGGTCTTCGATGCTGCGCAAATGCAGTCCCCAATGGAGCAATGATGATGGTGACAATGGGCAACGCCGGAGGAAGGGCACGGGCGCAACAGGAAACACACGTACAAACTGGAGAGGTTTCAGAATACAAGTATAGAATGGTGCCCAAATATTATGACAGGTTATATCATACCACAATAAAGGAACCCCGGGAGCTAGAGTGGTACACAGAGGTATGGGTGGACCTGGAGGGAGATATGGGATGTATATATATGACTTGCACCCCTGATGAGTATGCTAGAAGGGGGAAAGCCTCCGAGGGGTTTGCAGAGCCTGGATGCCAATAAAAGGAACGCCAGCCTGGGAAGAGGCAGTGTTGGCTGAGAAAGAGAGCGAACGACTGGGGGAGCTAAGGTATTCGTTACTTAAGTAACGAATGGGGGAAATGTAGGGAAGGGTAGGTCAATAGAACCCCCTCCCATTACATGTCCCACCCTGGTTAAGACCCATGACTCGTCGGAAGCCGCCGGCCACCCGGGCCGAGGCGGCGGGGCGGCTGCAGGCCGACACGTGGGGCTGCACCACCACGTTATGTGGCAGAGCATAGACGCCATCTTGTATTAAGCCATCCCCATCTTGCTAGAAACATGCATATCTAACCCAAGGCAGAGACACTGAACGCTGCAGAGTGACCCCCACCTGACCGCGCTCACAGAGGCCCACACTTCCCCCACCTCCCACTGCATGGCAGATCCACTGAGGACTCGTTCTCACGAGTCACCAGACGCAAGCAAACAACAAAATAAAACACTGTAGCTGTTAACCTTCCGCAGTACATCATTGCCCCAGCCATGAACAGGCACATTAGGATGTAACTGAGACCAGCCCGGCAGGCCCTGACCCCTGCACCAAGCCCCACCCAACTATAGACGGCATGGCGCCTCGCACCCATACCCACCCCGAAAGCCCTTGCAACGTGTAGAAACCATTTATGTAATATGTGCCTTGTTGACTAACGTTCGCTGCTAATGTAAAGGAGAATGGGTAAAGAGAAAATTGTGCAACCGATATTACATGTAATGAAGAGATATACAAAGACTGGACAGCTGATAACTGTGAACAATAACTTGTGTTGCTCTCTTTATACACTCTTTACACACACCTGCCTGACACTACCTCATGTTCCTATGTCAACTGTAGATGTGAAATGCTATGTAAAAAAGTATGATCCTCAGCTAGTATCCCATGTAAATACAAATATATATGAGTGCTTTTAGAAACCCCATGTGTTGTTAGTTGCCCCTCACCCATATGACAGTAAAACCGCCTCATGCAAGATGCCACGCACGGAGCTGCAAGGCCATTTCCCCCTCCTCCTGCCCCGGCCCTGTCGAGATAGACAGTTTTCAAACAGCACAGCCCTGCCTTCCCTCCCGACCCTGCTGGACCCGTTTCAAGCATTCGCCACCCTCCCCCGTGTCAAAGGCCGCCACAGCCTGACTCCATGACTTACGAGCTACCTTGTCCTAAATCCCACCGTCTTTCAGGCACCAGTCACATGCCCCCATTGGGCCAGTAGTACCTCCATCGACCCCGAGTTAAAAACCCTAGAAAGGGGGGCGCCCACACGTGTACCAACAGATTGTAATACCATCCCTCACCGAAATTACCAAGGATGGTTTTTCAAGCACCCCCGCCCATGCCCCAGCCCATGCCCATGTTTGAACCTGAGCTATCCCCCAAACTGATATATTGAGACACTCCAGATCGCATATCAATGTTCCTGGCCATGCATTGATCTAAGGTCAGCGCTTACAAGACTTGCAAATCAACAGGACACATGAAGTGTGATGAATGGGTGGGAATGTGTGGCCAAAAGGGCAAATGTTAGTTTAGTTATCAATCGTTGTTACAAGGCATGTCCGGCCCGGCGCTACACCCGGATGAGCCCAGCTGACCTCCCACCCCACGTGGCGCAGCACCAACGTTTGCCAATCCTGGAGAAGCAACTCTATACATTGTATACCACCTAGCCATCACCACCCAATCCCTAAGACTCCGTGGTCCCTATAGCTTACCTCATGCATGAGGTGTATTTGTAATATAACTGACTGTCTTTACTATTGTCAGACAGAGCGCTCTTGGAGTTTGCAGAGTCCTTTGCATGCCCTATATTGAGTTATATAAAGCTCTTTTTGATCTCCCCTGCACTTGGTCCTGGCCTCATCCCCCTTCTGGGGTGTGTCCATTATTGCCTCTCACTAAGGGGGGTGCGTTTCTAGGCACACTTACATTCACAGGTAACGGCCTTGTCCTTTGTCCAGATACTCTCTGGCACTTCCCACCTAGGAAGCTTGCTGTCAGAACCTAGAAGGCACGCTGTCTGCTGGCTGGGTACCGTTGTGGAGCTGCTGGATGGGTCCTCTGAGTTGGTATCTCCCTCTGTTCCCTGGGAGATGATTAGGGGGGGATATTGCTTCCCTCTTGGAACTCGTGGCCTTCCTTCACTGGCGGAAGATGTAAGGTAGACTGTACCTTCATCTCAGGTCCAAATGAGTCCTTCTTGTTACTCCTTGCAAAATCTTCAGCTGATCTCTTCTGTGAGGGGGTCAGCCCTCTTTTAAAGCCAAACAGACCCCAGTGATTGGTGTAGGCTAAGGCCACCTCCATGAACAAATCCTGGGTCCCCACCAACAATCTTCAGTGATGCTTCAGGTCAGAATCAGAGCGCTTGGCAACAGACAGGGGAAGTATACCAATGTATACTTCTAAAACCCACCCATCTTCCTGGCTGCTGTACATCAAAGTGTCTCCATAATTAACTGAGCCCTATGCGGCGCTTGGTCACAACATGGGCCTCCTTTGAAGCAGGGGGTTGCAGGCAGACTTTCGTCTCCTACAATTCACATACTTCCCTGCTCTGACGGCCCTTTCATACCAAGGCGGGGTGTTAGTACCAGCTTGACACATTGCATTACAAAGAGGTGTTTGTCTCTGGTCTCCATTGTTACTTCCTGCACCCAGGCCTTCCCTGAGGCCTGATAATTAACATTCTTCAGTATTCGCCGCTACCAGTAAGGTTAACAATGGAGATGCAAATCCATGGGGCCTTGAAATGCTAATCAGAGGCTTCACATGACAGAGGAGGGCGGCGCTGGTAAACTGTGTCCTCCCAGAGAACGTGACTATTATTCTGCTGTGCGGTTAGCATGGAAAATATGTGCGGGAATGGCCCCACATATTTTCCAGAGATTGTTCTCCCATCATTCATTCTTTTTAAATAAACAAAAATCAAAAAGCCCAGGCGAGCGCACTCTCCCTGTGCGGATGGTCGAATTCCTCACAGGCAGCACGTTAACGGAAAGCAGATGTGAGGAATCCTGGGTTCTCGCCACTGCTTCCTATGGGGAGCCCCCTCTTATGAGACTAGGAAGGTGAGGCCACTACCGAAGATTTCCCCTGGTGATGGTGCTCAGCGGGAGGATCTAATGGGGAGGACAGACTCCATCGATAGCAGTGATGAACCTGAAAGAACGCAGTTTCCCCTTAACCCACCCACCTTCCCTCAAAGCCCCTTCCATTCCATGGGGAGGAGAAGCCAACGGTGTTCCGGAGCAAAGCAGACCTACAGAAGGCACAGGAAGTGGGAAGCAAACCGGAAAGGAGAAAACCTACCTGTTGGGAACCGGAGCCGCTGCGCTGTCCACAAACAATGGCAGACTGCAGGGGAAGCCTGAGAATGACCAGGAGAGATCCCTCTGCTACCGAAAGACCGGCAAAGCCCTTGGGAAACCCGCAGACCATTACAGACAGACAGCCAAGGCCCAACAGGTATCAGGGTGACTAGCCTGGCGGTCGGGGACACCCAGAGAGCGTGTGGGACAGGAAACAAAGTAAAGGAGAAATACTCACTGGGAAAGGGTGACAAAGAGAAAGGATATCAGGTTGACATATTTTGACTGCAAGACAGAAAGGATACACACAGGCCCTGGAAGGAGAGGAAACCCTGGCTGTGGACAGAAGTGAAGTGAAAGCAAGAGAACATTGGGAATAACCTAGAGAAAGGGGTCCGGGTGACAGCACATCCCGACTAACAGTAAGGGTGAACACAAACTTTGGAGAAATACACAACATTCACCGACCTTGGCAGCAGGGTGAACCAGGACTGTGGAACAGACACATATTGGATGATAAAGACATTAGGCCTCATTACAAGTTTGCCGGCGCGGTAGTAACGTTGCCGGTAAACTATCAGCACCATTACTACCGGACAGGCAACCTACTAATAATAATAATAATTAATAATTTGGCATTTATATAGCGCTTCGAAGCCTCAGGTATCTGAGCGCTGCTTATTACCCATGGTGTGTGGTGCTCATTTATCGACCTCAGAAGGATGAAAAGCTGAGTTTGGCCCCGCCGGGATTCAAACCTGCGTTAGCAGGCTCTGCACGGATGTCAAAGCAAGCGCTCTACTCGCTGTGCCACTTGACCACTACAACCTACGAGCTGTACTCGCAGGTGCCTTTATGCCTGTCAGGTCTCACCTGGTGGGCATAAAAGCACCCGCATGTACAACTTGACGGATACACCGGCACCATTCTGTTTAGTGCCAGTGCATCCAGGCTCCCGTTTCCCATTGAGCCCTATGGGGCTCGAATGGGAAGCATTTATTACCGGCACCCGCGAATGGGTAATTACCGGTGCTGGTTGGGCCGTAATGACCCAGTAATTGGCCATTCGCGGGTGCCAGTAAAAAAACGATACCGGCGGCAGCCGTGCCTGTGGTCGTAATGACCCTCATTGTGAGCAGGCGAGAGAAGGGAGTCTGGAACCCTTATTGGGGAAGTGCTCCCCAAGTGCTTTTGAAGGGGAATATGAAGTTTGCATATGTGACTGACATTCAGAGACCTTGGCAGGAGAGTAAACCAAGGCTGGCTGTGGGTGCAAGTGAAACCAGAGAAACCGGTTTGTATAGTGGGCCAAGAGTAGGGGTACTGAGAATGGGGCCTGAGGCCCGCAGGAACTGACAAAGAGAAAAATGCAGAGCAGCTTAGGAAAACACCAGGCTATTTTACATTATGGCACTACCTAGGAGGCTGGCTCTGTCCTACAAAACAAGCTTGAATAATCTTGGGAAGACTCTGGGGAAAGGGAGTTAACCCCTTGAGTACAGTGGAACTTTTATTTACTTTCTACCCATTTGTGTTTTGTCTACAAGGTCGGGCTGCAGGTCTGCATTCAAGAGACATTTTCCCTTTTCACCTTTTCTTAAGTTTAGCTGTGAGTGATATGTTAGGATTTGGACACAGGACGGTGATCTTTAATTTTGGACATTCTGACACCAACAGTTTCATTTGTTAGTTTTGTTGAGGCAGAGAATCCCCTCTTAGAAGTAGGGAAAGTTAGGATTTGCACCAACCTCCCCAATTTTATTTTGAGAATAAAAGTCTTTGATAATAAACATGCCACCTGTGTGTCCGATTTTACTATCAGTATCAGGGGATTCTGTCTCCCTTACTGGAATTCTTGTTATTTTTAACCTGCCCACATCGTCTTACCGTGAAGTGCGGTTGGGACAGTATGTGTCCCTATATCTGTTTCTTTTGTAACTTTTGTAACTTTGGTGTTAGACACAATAGGCCTCATTACAAGTTTGATGGTATCCCGCCCGTATTACCGGCAGGATACCACCAAGCGGAGCTACCGCTACCGGCACCTGATTTGCCGGTATTACCAGCCGATTACAGGTGCCGGCAACGGTAAGTAATTCCTCATTTCATGGAGTCCATAGGACTCCATCTGGGATTGCCTGTATTACTGGCACCAGTAATACCGGTGCAGTAATACCAGCAGTTTTTTGCAGGCGAGGTGCCTGATTTACCTTCCGCTTTTAGCTCGAGGTAAATCAGACCATCCCACCGGCAAACTTGTAGTTTGCCAGTCTGGAAAAGTGCTGGTATATGTATACCGGACTTGCCGTTATTATACTTATTTTCCAGACCAGCAAACTTATAATGAGACTGAATGGGCCTCATTACGCGGTAGGTGGTAAGGGATTACCGGCACTGGTAAGGTCACCGGTGCCGGTAATCCCTTACCACCCTATTCCGAGGTCCCTTAGCGGGTCCCTTCCTCAACACCTGGTTTTACCAAGCGTTATGGATGGGACCCGTTAAGGGACTTCAGAGCTAATAACGGTACCGCAAATTAACAGTTATTAGCTGCATCCCCATTCGAATGGGAATGGGGCATGGTTCCCAGAATGGGGACTTACCGGGTCCTCCAAGGTTGGAATGACCCGGTAAGTCCCTATTTCAGGAACCCGGACCCAGAATGCGGTAAGGGGGTAGCCATGGTGCTAATAGCACCATGGCTACCTCCTACCGCGTAATGAGGCCCAATGTGTCCATGATGGGCTGGTGACAGGGAATATTATTCCACCATATTTTTTACTTTTCTCTTGTGCACTTTTCCATTTGACTGCATAATGCCATTTAGCGTACCATATACTCTAAAATGGCTGTGCCACAAGATTGTTGCCTTTCCTTTGCCCATTTTGTGCCTTGGGATTTTTCCTGCTGTCTCGGGTTGTGAATTGCCATATGTGCAAAGCCCTTTCACAGGCAAAGCCTCTGCTTTCCTGTGCAAAGTGCTGGTCTGTGTGTGTGTGTGTGTGACAGGAAGTGGGGGCTGGGTCTGTCTGGATCCAGTCCACATCCAAGCCAAAGTGGGTTTGTTGCTAAGCAGGCATGTTGGCCAGAAGCGCACCATGATTGGACAGCCAATGTAGTTTGAATGGTGCAGATCCTTACCGTTGGTGGGCTGGGGGGCGACTTCAGTCCAAATCATGAATCAAAAGGAAGAGTCCTGCAGCCATCTGACATATCTTTGTTTTAGCCAATACCCCTACAAAGAAGTGCAGCCCCTAATAACCATAAGACATCCATTGCAGCCAACAGCATTGCCTCCAGCCAAGTCCTGGTGAAGCCCTGCTCCTCTCTACAGATCTCCAGAAGGCCATCGTCAATGCTTCAACCTCTCGACTGGTGTGTACAACCTGATTTGACCCGTGCTTGAGGATCTGTGCCTGCTGAGCCTTTGGAAGTGTGCCTGGTCCACCCTCTGAGCTGTCCAGCTCTCTCTTCGGCTACCTTGCTTCTCCAGTCGCCGTTCCGAGCTCAGCCTTGAAACTGCAGATCTTCAACTTGCGGGACAAGATGCCTTTTTGTGCAGATGACATATTCAATTAAAGTTACTAAATGCTTTCTTCCTTAAAAAGAATTGTGGGATTTTGTATTCCTAACTTCCCAACCAACAAGTATTTGTCCTGTCCCCAAAAAGAGGGTGCACTACGTTAGAGAAATATAATCTCCCTCTACAACCAACAAATAAACAACTATTTGTTGTGCCTATAAAAGATTGATTCACTCAGATACAACCACCAAAGGTATTCTCTTTCTTTCTTTATAAACGTTATTCCGGCAAACATATGCCATGCAAGTGATCGACAAAATACATTCATATTAAAATGTTGACAATTAAAAACAATACCAGGAACGATTACATACAATATCAGTAAGAACACTAGCCATATATAGATGGCTAAAACTAGAAAGTAAAATAGTGAAAATTATGCAAACAATACAGTGTTCAAGTAAATAATCTGCTGGTCCGCCAAAAAAAGTGCAAAATACAACAAATATCTTCACATAATGGCTTTGGGCTTCAAGCGGATCCTCATGACAGGGGCAAGAACATCGAGAGTATCAGATGTAGATGTAGCAGAGTGGAGCATGGAAAGGGCTGTGTCAGGGTGTGAGTCAGCCAAGGGGTTGGGGGGTTGAGAAAGTGGTGGCGAAAGCCTCAACTGACACAAGCTTCATGGGTCGGATAACCAAGAAGGTAGGTGGCAGTGCTAAAGTTGGCCTGGCATGCTTCCACATACTCTCCCATTTTACTTCTCACCTTTGAACAAGTTTGTTTCTCCCCTCTTCTTTGCCCCAGTTTGTCTCCCCCACCTCCATCCCTTAGTTTATCTCTCTCCATCCATTTATACCCCAGCCAGTCTCTTGCTTTTTACCTTCTGAGCTTCTCTCTCTCTCTCCCTCTCTCTCTCTCTCTCTCTCTCTCTCTCTCTCTCTCTCTCTCTTCCTCTCTCGCTCTCTTCCTCTCTCTCTCTCTCTCTCTCTTCCTCTCTTACCACCAAGTTGTACTTCTTCTTCCCCTCCCTCCTTTTTAGCTTTCTTTGGACATTGACAGCAGTTTGTTCATTCAATCAGCGAATGTGCCGCTGGCGCAATATTTAATCATTCTCAGTCTCTAACTTACTCCACTGGCTGTCCTTTCATTTTTTATCAATATCATGGCTTGTTTAATTTTGCAGCCCCCTTTTATTAAAAGTTGCTCTGCCTACTGCTGCCTCACCATCTCCCCAAACTTTTTATTACAGAGAAAATTAAACATGTTTCACTTGTGTGATGAAATTTTAATTTAAAGACACAAATAGATGGAGTCTATAAAACGTGTAGCACCCGCGTGGCAGATCACTGCGTGTGGGCTGGGTGCATATTCAGTCCGGTCATGCTGCTTAGAGTTTCTGGGAATAGCACCTTTAGGAGGCATATTTTTGTAATGTCTTTGTATCACAGTGCACAGTTTTGAAGTTAAGTTCTGTTAGTAAGTGAACACCCATCAGTACAGAAAATGGCGTCACCCAAAGTGCCATTTTTGTTGTGATCATAAAGTAGAAGGTTCCCCATCATAGTGAGGCACTATATCTCAACAATGTCACAAGCGGTTAACCATGCACATGCAACACATTGAGACATAACATTACTGGCCCACCAAAACAAGCTGGAATGTTACAGGTTTCTGATTGCTTCAGCAATGGTGGGCCTTTTTCACTCTGAAAAAATGCTTGTTTGCTGGCGTCACCGACGTTTCTTGTTGTTTTGACGTTTCTGCCGCTCGTAACTTTCTGCTCCTGCGTCTTCGCAATGCACGCATGCGTTACGAGTGGCAGCAACGTCAAAACAACAAGAAACGTCGATGACGCCAGAAAACCAGCCGTTTTTCAGAGTGAACAAGGCCCACCATTGATGAAGCGATCAGAAACCTGTAACATTCCAGCCAGTGTTGTACTAATGACACCTCCTGAAAGAGAATAGCCCAACACACCAACAGTGCTGTTGCCGAAATAGACCCAGAGTGGTCTGAATATCTATGCTACGCCTAAACTTGTGTCTACCAGTCCTGAGGAAAGCATGAGAGAAGCAACTGACATGAAAGTTCTGTAATTGTTGTGCAGATATCGCTCATGTTGGAAACACCAATAGCGTCGACTTTAAAAGTGTATTGGAACAAAAACAACACACTTAGTCACTGCATACTAACCTCACCATACTGATTGTTTGGCCCAACCCACATAAGTTCTATATGAGTTCTAATATGGAATTTGTAGGTGCTCCAACCTTTTGTAATTGTTTGTGAATTTGGCCTGTTTTAAAGGTATTTGTAAACTTTGTATTCTGATGATAAATACGTTGTTATATTGTTTACTGATATGAGTGAATGATCTGTTACTAAAAGTCAGACCAATTTTGTAGGCTGTCACATTGTGGTGCATTACACATGCCTCAATGTGTGAAAGGGAGGGGTAACCTATTTCTCTTCTATATATGTGCTAAGTTTGGTCCCTCACAAAATAGGCCACTGAAAACAAAAAATAGGGATCCTAACCCCATACTTTATCTTAAGCCACCAAAACAATGCCACCTCACTGTTGACTGGACAAAATCCTTTTTGTTCTGGCTCATATGTTCAACCTTAGTGGCACCTAGTAGGAGCCAAAACTAATGCCATGAGCGAAGAGAAGGACGGATGACACTCATGGTCAGATATGAAGTGTGTTGGTCTTGTTCCTGCCCACTCTGCACTCATACCTTTAAAGCATGGCCATCTTTGAAGTAGCTGTTAAGATGGATTTCCAGAATCAGTCGTAGTGGGGCGGGAGGAGAAGGGGTTGGGAAGCAACCCGATTATGGAGAAGAGTGAAGACACTGAGTGGTTAGCCAGACCAAATCAAGGTGAGGTAGCAGAGCAGCCAGGGCTTAGTCTCGGGAGTGTGATCTAGGGCTACAATAAGCCCACACAGAGCAACAGCAGTACTTCGAGTTAGACAGTAAGTATATGAAAATACAATTATTTATTAGCCCTTTAATTTACACACCACAGTTAATCATCATAGGTAAATCTTGTCTCACAAAACCTTATAAAACATATATACTCATCCACCCTTAGGAGAAATAGAATTGCATATGAGTCAATTACCGGTGCAATAGAGGTGAGTAGTCGGATGCAGAGAAATAGACAGAACTCTTTAAAATTAACACAAAATAGCTCCCTTCAAACTTTTAAAGTCCAACTCTAAGATAGTTGCTGCCTTGTGCCACTTACAAAGCATATCCTTCTTCAGGTAACTTGATATAGAGTTTTGAAATGCCAGTGGTTGTGATTAATAACAAGCGTTCCAAACTCAGATAAAAGTTCAAGTAAAGTTCTTTTATTCAAGAATCAGGCTGGGAGCTAGCCCAAGCCCCCCAATTGTAAGGATCTGCACCATTCACACAGACAGTGCCTGATTCTGGAATGTCAGTCGACCAGGAGCAGCTTAAGCCTGCAGCTCCTGCTCCCACTCCTGCCTAAGGATTTCTGAAGATTCCTGACATTGTTGATAATGAATAATATTAGTAAGAAGAAGATTGATGTTCCTGAGAATCGTACCCTGAAAAAATCAAAACGGGCCGTTAATCCTGAGAAGACCCCTGGACCCAAAAACATTTATGTCCTCCTACTGAAGGTTGCTCAGGCTGTTGATGAGATGACATTGTCCATCACTGAATTATCTTCCAAGGTCAGCCATCTGGAGACCCGGATTTTGAAGGTGGAGGCAGACAGCACTGAATTGGCTTCAGAGGTAGCTGGTAGCTCAGGGCTTATAATGATCTGCAGAGCGAAATATTCCTTTTGAAAGTGACGAACATGAGTCTGTAAATGGTGAGCAGAAGTTTCAATCCGTGCTTGGTAGACCTGAGAGAAAATGCGGAGCTTGCATCTAAATTTGATGGTCGGGTCCTAAAGGTACATTCAGAAGTGTATGGCATGAATGTTATTGAACCTATGGATTTGGACTATGTCTACAGGGTTGGTAGATTAGATGTGGGCAAACCTTGCCAGATCATCTTAGTTTTGACAAAACTAAGTGCTAAAGAAAGGATCCTAAAAGCTGCAAGAGATAAGAGGAAGATTCTGTTTGATGAGAAACCGGTCTCAGTTTATCCGGATGACCCTAAAGAAGTCATGAAGAAAGGTGTGCTTTTACTGAGATTAAAATATTCGTTATGGGAAAAGAAAATCAAGGTTATCTTGGTTAAACCACATATAATGAAGTTGTTCTTTCAAGAGGCAGTGAACATTACTGAGGACCCTGTGGAGGCGGTGCAGTGGTTAAATGCTACACCTTCAATGATTGATTTGGCTTAACTTTTTGTTACTGATAAAATTGCCTATGTCTTTGATTTCTATGTCGTCAACGCTTCTTTATGTTTTACCAGCAAAAAGTACATCTACTCTGCACGGGTTCTGTAGACAGACATGATAACCCTCTCATCAATTGTTGAAAATCAATGATCTTGTAGATCAATGTTCCGTGTAGCTTATTGCTTGATGTTCTTTGCACTCTGAAGTAAATTGCACTGAGAATGGGTGCGTGTGGCTGGCTGACATACCCCAGAGCAGACGTGGAGGAGAAGTGAGAGTAGGCGTGCTGCAGCATACTTGGACCTACTCTGTGCTCTCCCCACTGTTCGCCTCACCCTGGCACGGTGAAGTGCGTTGCTGTGAAAATATATCAGAAACGGTGCATCCTAAGGCCTTGAAAAGTGGTTTTCTTGAGTTTTGTTCCTCACATCGAGACACTTAAAATGAGCTTTGTCCGTTCCTTCTACAACTTGATGTTTTGGTCATTTCAGGAAACCGTCTTCTGTGTGAAGGGACTGAAATCTGGTGAAATGGGTGGGGTGTCCAAATATCATGTAGCCAATAATGTCTGGAGGGTCCTAACAGTTAACTATGCAACATTTAGTGCAGATTGGTGGAATTGTGTGGATTTGTATAAGGAACAAACTAACAGATGTTCTGCTTTATATATAGATTACTGTGTCAGTATTTTCTTATTACCAAGAATGGATTGATTATTGGTATTGTTAGTTTTTCAAGGTACTCTTATAACATATCTTATTTACTGTAAAGTACATGTTTACATTTGTATTGTGGGATTACTGTTACTTCTAACTACTGACCATGGTCTTATTTTAAATTCTGTGCTGGAGGGAAGTTGATTCCATCGTCATCATCACAATCATTGTGTTTATGTTTGGACACAGGGCAAATGCATGTGTGAATGCTAATTTGTGGGTCCTTTCCTCTAGTGGAATTAGGAAGTGCTTTTGTGTTAATTTACAAGGCCTGGTATAAAAAAATAACACAAAAACGTTATTTTCCCTTTTCCAGTATTCAATGCGGGAGTTCACCCTGGATCCCCTCAGCCGGCCTCAGATCCCTTTCAAAACAAAAGTTCAACGTTGGATTCCCCTCTTCCAGGCTCAGATCCCTTTGAAACTAAGTTCAGATAATTCTTTCTCAGGTTACTCACTGTTCACCCTGGATCCCTCAACCTGGCTCAGATCCCTTTCATTCAATCAATTAGTCTCCCTTAGCCGGGCTCGGCCCAATCTGTCACAACGCTACCCTGGAAGCTGTGGGAAAGATGGAGGTTCGGCAATATGCCTCCTTCAACCCCTCGTTAACGGACTAGATATCCGTTGTCCAGCCTTACATATTCTAGCCACACCCCCTGCTCGTAGCGTTGCAACTTTTCAGTTACAGGCGCTCGAGCTGCTATCCATTGTTCCGTGGATTCCGTTCCTGTTTGCGCCTAGCTTACTGCAGACCTTTCCTCCTAGTTCCTTCCTCACCCTCTGTGATTTCCTTCTGACTCTTGTCCCCCTTGCGCTCTGGAACCATTGCCGACTCCGTTTCCTGGCTACTTTCGATTTCGGAGTTGGCTAACTGTTTCCTCTTTTGCTGGTGTGTCCTTCCTGGGCGGATACATTGTATCCTTTGCCTCACGCTGTGCCGGCTCCTTTCGGCAGGCATTTCTGAACGTGCATTTCCAGCCATTGTGTGCACGTCTTTATATTTTTCTGCTTCTACTTTGCTATTGTTTTTTCCCATTCTATTTTACGTTAGTTTGCTCACTCCTTTCTTTCCCTCTCTCTCTCTATCTCGCTCTCTCCCTCCCCCTTTCTCTCTCTCTCCCACTCTCTTCCTCTCTCTCTCTCTCCCTCTCTCTCTATCTCGTTTTCTCTCTCTTTCTCTCTCTCTCTCTCTCTCTCTCTCTCTCTCTCTCTCTCTCTGTTTCTCTTGAATTCCTCTCATCCTTGATTCTGACCTATTCCCAAGTGTTCTTAGAGCATCAGCTTGGTACTTCTGGCTCCTTTGAGTAGTCAACTGGTTCTCTATCTCTTCTTTCTTTCCTATCCTTGAGACTTGCGTTTTTTTCCCTTTTCTTTTTAGTCTCAGTTCTTTGTACCACTTTACTAGGCTTTTCTCCACTGTTCCTTATTTCTTATTCTTATTCGGTCAGGAGCTCCACATACATACTACCATTTCTACTTACCTCCATACAAACATCTTGAGTTACGGTGTTCTGCAAACAGCGGCACAGGGTTTTTTCTGCCTATTTCGGCTTTTTCCCTTTTAGGGGGCTGGCTCCTCTGGATACCCCTTTGGCTGTGTTCCTTTGCAGTCAAGGTGGCTTCTGGAGGGGCTCGTCCCTACCTTCACAAAAAGAAAAAAGAGAGGAGAACTAAGAAGAAAGAAGAAGAGGAGGAGGAAGACAAGAAGAAGAAAGAAGACTGACCCTCCAGGCAAACCTTCAGAGGCTTCAGGCGAGGGGAGCCAGTGGGAGGAGTTTTCTGAAATTGACACAATCGTGATGTACTTTAAACTAGCAAAGACTTTTGAATGTGCACAGGGTTCAGCTTGACCCATTGCATGACCACTTCGACCTCAATGTTCCTTTTTCTCACACTCAGCATCAGTTGGATACTTAAGATGGGCTTTAAAATGAGCACCCACGTACTGCGGGACCACTCTGTGGGCCTCATCAGGAGTTGGGCGGCAACGCCGGCGGTATTACCGCCAGTGCTATTAGCCCTATCGCCAAACCCCCGGCGCTGTTAGCGCCGGATCATGGGTTTGGCGGAGCGGTTAGTGCCCATTCCCCATGGGGCCCATTCGGGAATTCCTCATTCCCCATTGGTCCCAATGGGGAAAATTCACGCTATTAACAGCGGCGGATTTCCTGCCGGCGGTAATAGCGCCGAAAATTGGCAATTTTGCCACAGATTTCCCCCCAGCTTTTAGCTGGGGGGAAATCCGCCAAGGCCATGATCTGGCAAACCCTTAAATGTGGCGGTAATAGAGTTACCGCCACATTTAAGGGTTACCGCCAAACTCGTGATGAGGCCCTGTGTATGGTATCTTTTCTTGGCCTCCCAAAGTTCAATTTTAAAGTTCAACTACGCCTTTTGGTTTCCAATTATATCTGCGTCGCCTTTTCTAAACACCTCACAGACTGTTCTCTTTCTTCAATGTTGCTGCTTGCAACCTTGATTCAAAACACAAGCTGGTTTGGTATCAGTCTCTCCGACTCACCTGCTGTAATGTCTTTTCCGATGCTGCTTTGTTGTAGGAGCCAAGGACAGTACCACAGCGGCAATCACTCCTCCCCGCCTTGGTTATCGATACAGGAGAACCTTGGGTATCTCCGACACACTGTGCAGGTTTGATCAGCCTTAGTTCCTGGTCATCATTTTCTTACTTTCCAAGACTCACGAAAGTAATGGTCTTTAGAAGACACGGGGTCTTTCCCCCTTATGACTCTCACTGGTCTTGCCATCTTTCTCCTTGAACTAAACTGTCATCTTGCAACAGCTGTTTCCTCATGCGGTTTGCCTCGCTCAGAGGGTTCTTTCGTGCTCCTCCTTTTATCCGTGTGGGGAAGTGTGATGGAAGTCAGGTATGTGTAATAATCCGTAATTGATTGACCTTGCATGTCCATGGTATTGGGACATGTCAGGTATACGGCTCTGATGTTAGTCCGTTGTCACTCACAGTGAACTGTTAGTGAGAAAGTGTTTGTGTCGGAAGGGGGATGGGGTGAGGTTGAATTCCTAGGTATCCTACCTGGTAGGATGGGGAAAATGTGTTATTAGGAAGCGAATACCGCGTCTCACCCTCCGGTGTCCCACTTCCACTCTCAGAGGACCCCTCATCCAGGTGATCCTCCCGCACTGGTCCACCCCCAGGAACTGCATCCAAAAGCGATGGCCATGTCCTGGTCACCTGGAGGACAGATCCCTGGGGACTAGTGGGTGAGACACCTTCTGGTTTCTCACAGTGGGCCTCAAATATAGTCACAGTGCCTCTGAGCAGTCTCTCCTGGGGCAATATAACAACCAGACCAAATTAGCATGATTAGCCTCTTGGGCCCGAAGATGCTGGTGTGTTTGGATAGGAGTAATGTCCTTACCATTTTCTCAGAAATTCCAACCATGGGCTTATTAACATCAGCGGACATTGATCGGGTGACCTTTCCCGATCAGAGTCACATTGATTGCTCTATGATCTACTTTAGATTGAACCTAGTTAAGGAGTTGATATTTTCAGAGAGACAAAAACGTATTGAGACAGGGTTTGATCTTGGGCATGTGTCTGACCATGAAGAAGAATGTAACGGGTTGCCTACGGGGGCCGGCTCAAAATAGGCATTAACTCTGGACCATCAGGAACCAGGTCAGTTTTTAATGGTAATGAGCTCTTGGGACCCAGAAAAATGTACTGGGACTCAGTTACATCTACCATAGAGAAAAAATCATACCCGTAGCACTTCCGTGGACCAGAGGGACAGGAAGTGTGATTTACATATGAGTATCTTATCATGGAATGCAAGAGGGAGCCAACACTTGTTAAATAATCTTGAGGCAATGAGGCAATTAAAGTCAGCCAACTTTATTCTACTACAAGAAACCTGGTTGGTGGATCCACTGATGTAAAATGGATATCAGGTGTTTACTCAATCGGCTAAACCGAGAAAGGGGGGCAGGGCTTCGGGGGGGCTGCTAATTGCAATCAATTCTCTCTTCAATATGAGGGCGGTTCCATTGTATAACCTTCCTTTTGGGGCTATGGCAGTCTCAGCTATTTTTTTTTACGATTTACGAATGAGTATCCTAGTGCTAAATATTTATTGGCATAAGGGTACAGCAGACTTAAATAACTTCCTGAACTCTACTTCTGAGCTTGTGCAGGCGTGGTTAAATACTACTCCAAATGGAAGGGTTATTATCACTGGCAACTTGAATTCAAATTGCCTTCTACCTGATTTAAAAGGGGATAAGTGGGACTTGACCTTTGATATGATATCAAACAATGTTAAGTCTCAAGCTGGTAGGACTTGGCCACTTCTGATGGAAGCCTTGGGCCTGTTTCCCATTAATGTAGCCACACAAGGACAGACACTGGTGCAACCTACCTGTTATCGAGGGTCTAGTTCTTCGATTTTAGATTATGTTTTTACAGACCCTTTCTTGATAAGCGCCTGTTGTGCCTTCCCGGCTGTTAAGAATAACTGGAGCAACCACTGTATGTTAGAAGTAAAATTTAACCTAACTATAATTACTAAAGGGCGGGGCCGAGTATAGAATGTGAATACCAATAGTGCAGAAAATGTTATCCGTTGGTCAGATCCAAATATTGAGATTTTGAACTCTGATTGGACCTGATTATTAGACACACCAGCCTTGACTGGAAATTGGAGGCTTTCAATGCTCAGTGCTTTGAGAATTTTATGGAAGTAATGGTGAATGAGTAAAAAGGGACCCTAAGTTTAGAAGGAATACCTTTGTAAAAACCAATCACGTGTTCAATAAGGAATTGACCTCTGTTAAGAGGTCTATGCGCAAAGAAATGAAGGCAATGAAATTGATGTGCAGTGCCTCCGAAACCTGTAATAAGGGTTTGAAAAAGATAAAACAAAATACAGAAATTACTGCAAATCTAGGAGGGCCAGTTTACTTCAGGGAGATGAAGAATGTATGCGGTGAATCTTGGCAAAAAATAACGTGCCTGCATTCTGAGTCCTGATCAACAATCTGGAGCCCTCATTTCAAATATCAGAATGGAATGGCGTTACGGAAGCCCAATGGGTCAATTTCTTTGGTCAGCTGCATGGGCCCAATAAACTGCAAACTGGGGCTAACATTGCAGGTAAAAGTATTCACTCGAGATTGACTTGGGGGTTATCTGGGATTTGTTAAAGAATTGTAAACATTGTAGAGCCCCAGGGCCTAACAGACTCACTAATTAGGCTTTGAAAGTGGACCCGGATAACTGGTCAAAGGTGCTGCTTATGCTCTTTAGGAGCATCTATGATTTAGGGATCTTCCCAGGTTTTTGGAGTACCATCAATGTTGTACCTATCTTTAAGAAAAGCTCGCGATCAGACCCTAAAAACTCAGCCTATTTATTTAATAGATGATGATTGCAAGATCTTTGCCTCACTCCTTTTGAGTCATTTGGAATCCTGGGCTAAGTCTGCACATAGGTTAAGTAAATTACAGACTGGGTTTCGTAGAGGTCACAGAACAAATCTTAATGGCTTAGTTATTAAGGCTTTTCAGGAAGCAGCTTGGGCGGTTCCAAATGGATGTACCTATCTGGCCTCAATCGATCTCTCGACTGCCTTTGATATGGTCGACCGTAATAGATTATGGACTAAACTGGCTAATTGGGGGTTGTGGGGACTCTTGAGGCTACCGATAGGTTTATATGAGAATTCTGGTTTCCGGCGATCTATGGGAGCGTATAACAACACATGTTGGTTTGAGGCAGGGATGCACTTTAGAAACCCTACCTTTTTAACATTTACGTCTCCGATGTCAGTGAATATTTGGTGGATGCCGGGTTGATTGCCCCTAAGATTGGGCCGAATAAAGTGTAATGGTTGGCTTATGCTGACGACTTCCTATTATTTGATAACACAAAAGTCGGATTGCAACGACTTCTCGCAACCTTTTCCAAGTATGCAAAAGAGAACGACTTACTAATTAATCCCAACAAAACCAGGATTCTGGCTATATCTAGGGGAGGAACATGAAATAGTAAGCTATGATCCATTGAAAATACTCCTATAAGGACCTCTTTGAGCTTTGTCTATTTGGGTTTTCACTTTGGTGCGCAGCCTGGTCTGAAGAATCTACATGAAATACTGGTGAATAAGTCAACGATGCCTATGATTCAAGAACTTACAGTGGATAGAAAATATGGCAGATTTTCTATGAAACCGGTTTTAAACTTCTAGGAAGGGAAAATGGTCCCCAAGCTTTTCTATGGCTTAGAATTATTCGACGATAGTATCTTTAAACTGCTGGACAAAATTCAGGCTACTCAAGGTTTCAAATGATGTTCCATTAGCCGCTTTAAGTTTTGAGTTAGTGATCACTTTACTTGGGGCAGGCGTTCAGTGGCATTTGCTTTTTAAAACTAATTTCCCCAATGACCGACTCCTTGTACAAGGACCTTAGTGCACTTGTTTCTCAAAATAATGTTGCCTCAAGTAAAACACGATCCCTAAAAGCATTGGGAGCCAAGTGCAACACTATATTGACTAGCATTGCAATGGATAAAACAACCTTGATCAGCACTGCAGATAGAGTAAAGAAGGCACTCTATGATCAGGATTGGGTGATTACTACAGATCTCTTCCATTCTTATTCCTCCATGAATTCCTCCTCTAGCACACTCGCTGCTTACTGAGAGGACTACTATCCCCTGTACCCCCCTCGTAAGTCTTTAAAAAACAACAATGTGCTCCACATTGCCATGCTTAACTCACGCTCTGCTGTCAAGCACTCCTCTGATATCTGCCACCTCCTTGAACACTTGGATCTCGATGTCCCAGCCCTCACTGAGACATGGTTCAAGGAAAGCTCTGTCACAAGTTTTGATACACTTCTCCCTGAAGGCTACAAGATCCTCTCTGTACCCAGGCCTAACAGATCTGGAGGTGGAGTAGCCCTGATCTTTCCCGAGTGGATCCCTGCCTCTATCATTCCCACTCAGGCCTACTCTACCTTTGAGTGTCTGGTCTGCAGGCTCTCTCTCTCTCTCCTACCTCCTCTCTTACTCTGGCCACCTTCTATCGGCTGTCAAGCCAGTCCACCTGCCTTCTCTCTGCATGGGTTAATCTGGCCTCCTATCTCCTTTTCTCCTCCTCCCAAGTCCTCCTGTTGGGGAATCTTAACATCCACCTTGATTCTCCTGACTCTTCAGGTCCTTTCAGCAATCTTTGCGACTCTTTTTCTCTCTCTCCATTCTTCCTTCTAGCCCGATGCACACCGCTGGCCACACCTTAGATGCTCTTATCTTCACAGACATCCATCTCTCCATGCCTCTCACTACCTCACTGATCCCTCTCATTACCACAGTATCTCTTCCCACATGAAGCTCTCTTCTCCTCTAGCACTGGCACACCCTTCACTGCCTCCTGCCTTCAAGGTCATCCGGCCCATGAAAAGAGTGACAGTGGCTGCCTTTGCCTCCACCTACTCTCCTCCTTCTACTCCTGCGGCTGACTCCCACCCTGACACAGCCCTCTCTAACTTTAACCATTCGATTTCCAACACTCTGGACATTCTTGCCCCTGACATGGGGGTCCGTCTGAAGCCATCTAACTCTTGCTACGACTCTGAGCTGGCTGCCCTTAAATGAAAGTGCAGAACAGTGGAACGCAAATGGGGATCTTCAGGTGCATCATCTGACAAACTGGCCTGCCGCCTCCTTCAAAATCAATACAAACTCTCCAGTCGCTCCAAGAAACAGGTCTATATTCAAGCATGCATATCAGCGGCATCAAACAACATGGCTGAACTCTTCAAAGCCTGCAAGGAAATAGCCAATCCTACTGCAGCCTCATCCTCTACAGCACACACCGTTTGCTCGGCCCTGGCTGCACATTTCACTGCTAAAACACAGGACAACCTGTCCTCTCTTTCCCCCTGCACCTATGCCTGCACCCACATCCTGCGGGCTCCCCTCAGCAGACCCCCCTCGGATGCCCCGCTCTTCTCTCCACCCTCTCCCCTGTCACACCTGAGGAAGTCTCTAGACAAGTCCGGTCCATGGAAGCATCCTGCAAACAGGTTGACCCGTGTCCTCATAAAGCCATCAAGGATAACATCGATTCTCATGCTCCAGCCTTGGTCGACCTCTGCAGCCTCTACTTTGCCACTGGAGTTTTCCCCACTTCTCTCAAGCACTCTCTTGTGCATCCTCTGCTGACCCCTCTATCCCTGCAAACTATCGCCCAATCTCTATCACTCCTTTTCTGGGCAAACTCATGGACAAATTAGCTATCTCACAACCTACCCTCCAAACTGAATCTGTTGGTTGTCTCTATAACCATCAGTCTGACTTTAGAGCATCCAGAGGCGCGGAAACTGCTCTTCTGAACACCCACGAAGACCTGCTCTCAAATTGTGACTCTAACTCTCCTTCTCTCCTCATTCTTCTCAACCTGTCTTCTGCCTTCGACACTGTAAACCACAACATCCTGATCTCCCATCTCTGTGATACCCTGGGCATCACAGATCAGGCCCTGGCATTGCTTGCCTCCTTTCTCTCTGACCATATTTCCCAGGTAGAACTTGGGCCCTTTCTCTCCTCTATCACTCTCTCTACTTGTGGTGTCCCGCAGGGATCTAACCTATCCCCATGGTTCTTCAATGTCTACATGACCCCTCTGGCCCACAGGATCTCTACCTTCACCTCTAACTTTCAGTGTTATGTGGATAACACGCAGCTCTCTTTCAGGCTACCCTCAACCCCTTCCTCCTCCTCGCTCATTCTTGACTGTCTTTCCATAATTCAGTCTTGGTGTGCTACTAATGATCTCTGCCTCAATGCCATTAAGACAGAGATCGTCCTCATTGGGATCCCTGCTCCCGCTTTTCCAATTTCTCACTCGCCGGCCTCCCTTAGCCCTGTGCTTCCACCTACTAGTGAGGCAAAAAATCAGGGGGTCATCTTCGACCCCACTCTCTCCTTCTATTCTCACATCTCGGACATCTCCAAAAAGTCCCATTACCAGCTGCACGTCCTCAGAGTTATTCTACCTTTTCTCACTTTCCCCCAAAGGCTTACTGTCTCCAGAACCATGGTTCTCTCTAGGCTTGATCACTGCAACAGCTTCTTTCTCAATCTTCCTACTTCTACGCTCTGTCCGCTACAACTCATCCAGAACAGAACCGCTACCATTATCCTTGGCCTCAAGCCGAGGCACCGCATCTTTCCAGCACTGAAATCCCTTCACTGGCTCCCTGTGGTTGCTAGGATCAAGTTCAAGACATTCTGCATAGTCCACAAGGCCGGGGCCCGCTCTATCTACAACGCTCTCTTCCTAAATACTCTCCTTCTACAGCCCTTCGCTCGTCTTCCTCCTACTGTTTGTGGGTGAGCCATTTTTCTAAGCAGAGATCTGGGGGTAGATCTTTATCCTCTGCGGGTGTCTCCCTCTGGAAAAGCCTCTGTGCCTCTCTCCACCTTGAGCCAACGCTCCTTAAGTTCTGGAAACTCCTCAAGACCTTCCTCTTCGCTTCCTCCTTCTCTCTCCTTCTCCCCTGCTAACCTCATCTTTTTTTTCTCTCATGCCTCACTCCTCCTTCCCTTCCTAACTCTGTTCAGTTTTTACTGACTGGTCGCTTGGTTCACCTTTAGAGCCTCACAGGTCCCAGGCTCCCCGCCAGTCTTTGAACTTGCCTCCGGGTCTCAGCACTATGTTCAGACTATTGCACTTTCAGCATATGCTCCATGAGAGGTGTAACCTCTCTGCACTTAACCCAGGGCCCTGCTGGGCTGGGTGCACTTACCCCCCCCTCGCACGTCTGTCTGTACACTTGCATGACCTGAAATTACTAGGACTAGTAAGTTCTGTCTTGTCCCCCCTTCTCTCCCCTCCCTAGTTTGGTTGCGCCTGTAACACTTTATGCACTTGCACTAGGAGAAATGCTGTCAGGCCTAGTATGCAAGTTACTTTTTGTTTGATCATTTGAAAACTTTAAGGCCTACAAATGACTGCTGTATTCCCTTGCTCCCTTCCCACCTTGAAGTGCTTTGAAGCACTTCACTTGTGTATAAGCGCTGTACAAATAAACAGTAAATAAATAAATAAATAAATAAATAAATAAATGAAGCATCTGGCACAAGAACATAAAAGATGAGGGACTTTATTGTTTATTCTATTACAATTCCCCAACCATTCTATAGATCTATCCTCCTAAGGTTACGGTGGAATTTACTCTTAACTAAAGAGATCTTGTTTAGGAGGCACCTTATTACTGAAAAGGAGATTGGTTGCTGATTTTATAATGAGGGATCTACCGAAACAGTAAAGCATTTGGTGTTAGAATGTATTACCTTGAGAGAACGTACAGCGATATTTATGGCAAAATAATTACTGACTGGGTGTATTACTTTTGATGATTTGTATTTGGAAGAGATGTGTAAACATTATCAATGTTCCTGAGAGGTTGGCATTGGCTGGTTTTATATAAACAATGAATTTGTAATAATTTTGGCTTTTATTGGACATGTTTAATTATATATTGCTATATGTCTGTTTTATCCCAATTTAAGTGAAGTATTGTTTAAGTAATGTGTCTGTTCTATTATGTGTGAATGGTGTCAACACATCTGAAATTTATTCTTTTTCTGTTTTGTAAAGGTTTTTTTTTAAACCAAATACAAATAAAAAAATTAAAGAAAAATACTTTGTTAAACATACTTTTATAATGACTGAAACTTAAAGAAATGTATGACACACGATTATGTGTTGCCTACATGTGGCTATTAATATGTGTATCTTTGATTACATTGTGCAGAAGGTTAATACGGGTGGTGTGCGAATGAATTCCACATAAGCAATAATCAGCATTTCATGTTTTTTTTCTGATAAAACATTTTTTATTGTTTTACTTCTCAACAATACAACAACAACATGTGTGGACCAGCATGTCCTTTCAAAATTCGATCATGAACAGGTCAGTTATCAATCACCCATGACATTACCCCGGGTTTTAATGCGGTTAAACCGTATCCCCTTCGCTGCCCTCAGCAGGATCCAGGAGGATCTAAGGTCCATCTTCTTCCCAGCTCCGCCATATCTTATCCGCCTTGGCAGGGCAGCCTCTGGCAGTGTATACTCTATGTTCTATGACTGCACAAATGTTCATGTCCGATGCCCATTGCTCCATCGTTGGGGACTCCGGGGCTCCCCATTTTTGCGCTATGTTGCGCTTCATCAGTCCCGCTGCCGTGTTCAAGAGCAGTCTGTCCCATTTGTTAAGTGCAGTCTCGCCCGGGACACCCAGAATGAGAATCTTTGGGTCCAGTGGTATTCGGCACACCAAGGCATTGCTAAGCGCAGTACAGCATTCATCCCAGAAGGTACGGATTCGGGGGCATGCCCAAAGGATGCGAAAGAAAGTCCCCTCTTCTTCCCCGCATCGGAGACAGTTCGGGTTCGAGGCTCTCTCCCACCTATATAGTATCGTCCTGGGGTAGTAGACCCTGTGGAGGATCTTTAATTGGACCAGCCGAAGCCTGGAAGAGATGGCCACCTCCCTTGGGTGCATTAGCACTTGGATCCAGTCTTCTGGATCTATTACCCCTACATCCACCTCCCATTTGGCTTTAAGGGTCCTGAGTTCGGGCGTAGCAAAGGATGTAATAGCATTATATAGGATAGAGGTGCATTTGGTGGGGATGAAGGCTGGGAGTATATTGCGCTCTATCGGTGTATAGTCCGGGACGTTAGTGCCTACGGGTATGTGGTTTCTTAGGGCATGGGCCATCTGTACATAGTGGTATCGCTCAGTGTCCGGGAGTTGGAATTGTTGCTGGATGACTTCAAACGAGGCTATATCCCCTTCCTCAAGAATATCCCCGACTCTCAGAATCCCGGCCCTTACCCATCAGGGCCATGGATGAAGTTTCTTTATTTCGGGCAGGTTGCAGTTTCTCCACAGGGGTTGTGCGGTAGTTACGTTGTGTTCCCACCCTACGAATCTATGCGCCTGCTTCCAAACAGCAGTAATATGAGTCGTGGTCGTTGGCGGGAGGGGTCTCGGGAGAGTTTGGTATAGCAGTTGCCATGGGTCGGTACCGTGCATGGCCGCAACCTCGGCCTTGATGTGGGGGAGTTCCCTATCTCCGTGGAGCAGGTCGTTGACCACTGCTAACTGTGCAGCCCAATAATAAGTTTGGAGGCGTGGGGCCCCTATCCCACCCTCCCAGATCGATCTTTGGAGCATGGTCAGCGATATCCTCGACTGGCCTCCCCCCATATTAGTTCCCGAAAGAGGGATTCGACCCGTTTAAAGTCAGAGTCTGGGATCTTTAATGGGGCATTCTGTAAGACGCAGAGAAACCTTGGGAGAGTCATCATCTTAAAGAGTGCGGCTCTTCCCATGGGCGTAAGAGGGAGAAGCCTCCAATGGTGGACGTCGTTGACGAAGCGATCAAGGACCGGTTGGAAATTGTGTGTTATGTATTCAGTCAGGTTTGTAGTCACCCAGATCCCTAAATATCGAAAGCCTTGCGGTTCCATCTGGTACGGGCATTCCTGGGGGTCAACCCGCACATTGCCTTTCACCGGGAAGAGGACTGATTTTCCCCAATTAATTTTAAGCCCACTAAATTCTCCAAACCGGGTAAGCATCTGTGTCACCCTGGGGCAGGATCGAGCTGGGTCTCCCAGGTAAATCAGGAGATCGTCTGCATACAGGGAGATGCGGTCCTCATGTCCTTCGGGCCATCTGAACCCTGTCCATGCAGCATTTTGGCGGAGCCAAAGGGCAAGAGGTTCAATCGCCAGGGCAAAGAGAAGGGGAGAAAGGGGGAAACCCTGTCTCGTGCCTTTTCCCAGTGGGAAGGACCGGGACGACCAACCATTCACCCTGACCTCCGCTTGAATATTAGTGTAGAGTAATTTCACCCATCCCAAGAAGCCGTCTCCGAATCCCATACGCCTCATGATCTCCCAGAGGCAGTCCCACCTGACCGAGTCGAAGGCCTTCTCGAAATCTATTGCCAATAGAGCGAGGGGGGTATCAATGACCGGGGCCCGCTCTAGCGCCAGGTGGAGCCGACGTATGTTCATACGGGTTGATTTGTGTGGCATAAAGCCACATTGATCCGGGTGGATCAAGGTGTGGACTACTGACTGCAGTCGGTTGGCGAGGAGCTTGGCAAGAACCTTGGCTTCACTGTTAATTAACGAGATAGGCCGATAAGAGGCGCACAGTTCCGGGGGTTTATCGGGTTTGGGAATGACCACAATGGTGGCTTTACATAGGTCCGGTGGGAGGGTGCCTTGGTCGCGGGCGCCAAGGAGCATCCTGTAGAGGGGGGTTGCTATTTTATTCCCTCCAAGCTTTTGCCAGGTCTCGGCCGGGAATCCATTAGGGCCTGGTGTTTTTCCTGCTTGAAGCTGCGCCAGGGCTTCGGCTATTTCAGATTCAGAGAGATCTGAGTCCAGCTCCTCACGTTGTTGTGCCGTCAGTGCTGGGAGTATTACTTCGTCTAGTAGGGTCGGGTCAAATGGTGTTATCGGGGCTCGGTAGAGTTCCGCATAGAACTGGGCAAAGGCCTCTGCTATTTCAGCATCCGTCTGATACCCGACCCCATTCGGGGCAACAATTTCACGGACATGACGTCTCCCCTCCTCCCTCCTCTCAAGCCAGGCCAGCATCCTGCCCGCCTTGTCCCCCAGATCGTATATCCTCGCTTTGGTGTCCCAATGGGCTTGCTTGGCATTATCCAGCATAATATTTCTGAGGGTTTCCGTGGTTAATTTGAGGGACCTTTGAGTCTGCGGGGTTGGGTCAAGAACATGTGTGTTTTCAGCCCT
Organism: Ambystoma mexicanum; assembly: GCF_040938575.1. Classification (NCBI taxonomy): domain Eukaryota; kingdom Metazoa; phylum Chordata; class Amphibia; order Caudata; family Ambystomatidae; genus Ambystoma; species Ambystoma mexicanum. The sequence goes on along the minus strand of NC_090925.1, from coordinate 610,889,003 downwards.
GATCACTTCAGCCTCCGCCTCCACCATTTTTTTGAGTCTCTCTCTCTTTTTGTTCGCTACCCAGGAGATTATTTCCCCACGCAGCACCGTTTTATAAGCCTCCCACACCACTACTGGGTCATCCACTGCTAGTTTGTTTATATCGAAATATTCATCGGACACCTCCGCGAGGTGGTCCACTAATTCTGGGAATCCAAGGTGGTAGTTATTTAGTCTCCATGTTCTAGGGGGGGTCGTGGCGTGGGTTCGTATTTCTATTATTAAGGGGGAGTGGTCCGAGATTCCACGAGGGAGGAATTCTGCGGACATCGCCCTATGTAGGTCTGTATGCGGGACGAGGAGGTAGTCGAGTCTAGAGAGGGAGCCATGGGCCCCAGAGTGGAACGAATAGCCTCTGCTTTGAGGGTGCAATTCCCTCCACACATCTCGGAGGCCCAGGGCGGACACAAAGCTGGAGAGTTTCGTGGGAGTAACCGGGTCACGCCCTCTAAGGTGGGTACGGTCCATGGTGTTGCACATAACGTCATTAAAGTTTCCCCCTAGGATCCATCGATCCGGGTGGTGTTTCCCTAGGAGAGTGGTAATATCGTCCAATAAGCCCCTGCCCAATCCAGGTGGGGAATATATTGACACAATGGCCAGTGTTTCTCCCCAGAGCGGGCCTAGGATGAGTACGTAGCGACCCCGTGGTTCCAATTCCACGATCTGTGGGGAGAACGGGAGCCTCTTGTGTATAAGGATAAGGGTGCCCCTGGATCCCATTGTGTACCCCGCATGGAATGCGGCCCGGTAGTTTGTTCTCCGGAAAAGGGTGCAGTGTGTTCCCGCTAGATGCGTTTCTGATAGAAGGGCCAGGTCGGGAGAGTGTCTATTCAACAGTTGCTTAACAAGACGTCTCTTAATCCCAGAGCCCATTCCGTTCACGTTCCAAGCGAGCAGCTTAAGGGACCTGGGTCGGTCAGGCGGTGGTAGATGTGCTTGTAAGTGTGTCATCTAAAATTTCCTGTTGGAGGGCCTGTAGGATGCTTTGGTCGGGAGAGCTGCCTCCCCTTGGTGTGTCTGTCGGGGATAGGGTCCCGATATCTGGTACAGCAGGGTATAATGTGCAAAGGGTTGGGTTTGGGTCGGTGTTTGGACATGCTATAGATCCGAACTAACAAAACAACATAAAAACTTTCCCTTTCTTCCCCCTCCCTATACTCCACCCCAACTTGAAGTACCTGTCGCCCGAACATACCAATACAACACACTAACAAAGGACAGTCAATTCGTTAACTAATAACTATTCCCCAAGTAGTACCGTTATACTTAGTCTTGGGTTGTCTTGTTCCAGCATTGGGGGTTGCGCAGTCCGGGCCGCCAGTTGTACAAGCAGCGGATTCACAGTTAGCTTGTTGTTAACGTAATATACAGCGTGGTGCCGGCTCTTAATGCGTAATTGGTGAGTGGATACCTTATTCTTCTTTTCAGTCATTGCCCCTCTTTGGCTGTGCTTGAGGTTGTTGTTGTGGGCGCTTCGGAGGAGCTCTCTTTTAGTAGTGGTCTGGGTGTCTGAGATACTGTCGATGCTTTTCAAGCCTCAGCATGTTGTGGGATTTCGACCTGTTGTTGCTGTTGCGGATCCAGATCAGGTGGGCGCTCAGGGTGTGGTCTGTTCCGTTCTCCTCTCCTTCTTCCCTCAGCGCTCCAGTCGCCGTCTATGTGCCTTTCAGCCCAGCTCCATGCCTCCCTAGGATCAGTGAAATGCACCGTTGCGTTCTTGTGGAATATTTTGAGTTGGGCGGGGAATATTAGCCCATACTTAACTCCCATTGCTTGCAAGCGTTTCTTGAGGGGATCAAATGATTGGCGCGCTTTCTGTACTTCTCTGGTGAAGTCAGGGAAGAAAGCAATTCTTGATCCGTTGTACGTAACATTTCCTTTGGACCTCGCCAACTGCAGTACTGTGTCTCTGTCTCTATAATTTAGGAACCGTGCGATGACTGTACGTGGCGGTGCACCTGGCGTGATCTTGCCGGTCGGGATGCGGTGGGCTCGCTCAATGGAAAAGAATTTGGAGAAGGACTGTGCATCGTATATGTCCGCGAGCCATCCCTCAAGGAATAGCTCCATGCAATCTCCTTCTGCCTTTTCTGGGAGACCCAGTATACAGACGTTGTTACGTCTTGATCTGCCCTCACTATCATCTGCTCTTGATTCCAGGAGCTTTATGCGTGCCAACATGCCGGACATCTGGCGGTTCACTCCGCGGAGACTATCCTCGGTTTCGGAGATTCGCGTCTCCGCCTCCCCAGTGCGTGAGGTCAGCTTCTGGAGGTCGTGTCGTAGCAAGGATACATCCGCACCAATACTGTCCATCTTTTTCTCCATGGAGGTTCTAGAGCTGGTAATGGCACTCATGATGTCTTTGAGGGAGATATTCTCCTCCATACAGTCTGTGTCGTGTTGTAGCGGCCTCTCTGGGGAACGAGACAGTGGTGTAGTTGCGTACTGTTCAATCCTGCTTTGTGTGGAGGTCTTCCTGGGTTTATCTTTCCCCATTTCAGGCACCTGGAGGGCAAAGCCTGCTGGAGGCAGAGAAGCAAGGGATATTGAGAGGGGGGAGATTTCGAGTGTGGTGACTCCGCACTTTCAGGGCTGTAGGCGTGCTGGTCGACGGGAGCTGTGTCAGTTAACACTTTAGTGTGTCAGTGTCACTTTGCAGGAGGAGTGTCTACAGGCCGTGGGGGAAGAGCACACAGTTGGGTCCCAGCTGGACGTGGGTCCGATTTTCCGTGCATGTATGGGTGCCCCACCCAGTACAGCACATGTTGATTTGCAAATGTGCGGTTTTAGTTCATTGGCAGTGGGGGTAATTGCATCAGAGGTTCATCCTGCCTGCTAATCTGTTTTCTTTCCCCTCCACTTAGGAAATTTGTACAGGGCAGTTGCTGCCTGAGGGCACACCAGAGCGTCTTTGTTCTCCCTTCCCAATGCAGTAGCCGGGTCTGACCAACTACACTTTAGGTCAGTGTGGGTAGTAGGCCAGTTGGGCGGCGGAAGCTCACAGCCTTCCACAGTATGGTGCCCACAATTTACGTTCGGCCGCTGGGTCCCTCCTTCCCCTCTCCTTACCGGTTCCTTGTGGTGGGTGCCAACGTGCGCACAACGTGACACGGAGCCTCCGCGAGTGTCTCTGAAGGATGTTAAGGGCCCAAGCAGGTCCGGGAGTCACAACTGGGGACGGGGGGTCACATGCAGCGGGATCTCTGCGGGTCCGGGAGAGCGGAGTGTCCGTGTTTATGGAGCGCTGCGTATCATACTCTCCTCCAGGCGTACCATCCAGCCGGGCGTCGCGTCCTCGCCCAGAAAGGTTTCGGTCCTGCGCCTCACCCCCAAAGCCTGCAACAGCTAGGATGCAGGTCGCACCTCAGTGGTCGGAGCGTCTGATATGGATGATTAGCACCAAGGATCACCCGTAGCGAGGATCTCTCTGCTTCTGCCCTCACACCGGCCGGGCCTGCGCCTTCAGAGCCGTCCCCTCCGCTCCGGGCCGGCGTATCCTGTGCTCAGGCGCCGCTCGTCCGGGGCTCCGTCTCCGTCTCTCGCAACGCCCAAGTTTCAGGCGGGACGGCGCTCTCCTCCTCACCGGGCCCCGGGGGTCGATTCTTCCTCCGACGCCGGACCGGGTAGGTCGCAGTCCCGGGGTTCCCGCGCATGGCCGCGGGGCCGATCCCAACAGCCGACAGTAGCCGGCAGGCCAGCCTCGGGGTTCCTCAGCAGTGCAGTTTCGGCTGCACGCAGCAATGGGGGAGGAGGGGGTTGCGCAGTCCCTTCTCCGATGGGCCGCGACGATTCCTATCACTCTTCGCGCCCGGCGGCCATTTTGATGTACACTCGGCAATATCTTCCGTTCCTTTCTCCGATTCCACTTCTCATCTCCACCCCGTGCGGCCACCGGCGTCCGCCACTGGGAAAGCTGCTTTTCTTTTCAATCCGGTGCGATTATTGCAGGATTTGTCCAGGATTTAGCTGGCGGCCACGGAGCACTGAGGAATCACGTCCTCATCGTGTGCCTGTTGGCCACGCCCTCAGCATTTCATGTTTAAGTATTCATAGATCTGGTTAGCCAAGGATCTTACCCATGAGCACCTGAAGTTGATTGGAAACAATCAGATGTTAAAAAAAAGTTTTAAAACCGAATAGCAGTGCATTACAACCCTTAAATCCTATTATATGTTGTTGGTTCACATTTGTCTGAAAGTGCACGCTCAACTATATTTAATTCTTTAATTTCTCAGTAAAAACTATTGTCTTTTTCAAAAATCGATTCACTAACTTCCAATAGAGCATAAACACTAGGTTTCACAGATGAAGAAGCCTCAACAATATTGAACCTTATTAAAATCACAACAAGGGAACTTGCTCGTGTAAATAAACCAGAAGAACTTAACAAGCAATTGGAAAAACAAACCCGTAGGGAAATTAATCAAAAGCCACATACTACTACCCTCGTTCAATATCACTGAGCACAATGTATACGCAGAGGCTTACAAATCTCATTGGAATAACCATGTGTAATGAAAATTCAGCATTTGTGAAAAGGTGGCACCAGATCTTGAACACATGTTCTCTGTATTTGATTGTTCTAACCATTGAGGAATTAGTACTGTCACTCAATATAGAAACCTCCAAGGGTAGCCAACAAAAGGGGCTTTGGCTTACTTTTCCTTGGCTAAATTCTGTGACCTGTCATGTGAGGAATTTACCTGAATTGGGGATATGCTAGACTGGTAGTGGATTATAAGATTTGGGAAAGTAGAATGTGGTATGTGCTGAATTTAAATAAAATGCATAGAAAATTGATTGAAATATTCCTCAGATTGTTTTTGAACATGCAGCCCCAAAAGAACCAAATAAATGAGCATTGTTGAAATCCTGGTAGCAGATGCACCATCCAACAAAAGGCAAAGGATATACTATTTTCATCCAGAGGAGGAAAACATTTGTTTTCAGCATAAAAAGTAAATGTGCCTCTTTAATCTATGGTGCCCAAGTTACAGTGGGAAAAAAGAGTAAAGTTGAAACGCATTTTTGCAATAATAAAAACAAATAATGAAAATAATTTTTCCAAAGGAAGCTGTCTGCAATCTTAAAAAGTTGGAAAACAAAAACACTGCAATGCAAATGCTGTTACATCCTCCGCAGTTGCAAATTATTTGATGCAAAACAAATGTACTTTTCCAGGTGGTGCAATTGTGAAGGGCACAGTGACTCTCGTTGCTGAGTCTGCTGTACGATATTTTAAAACCGTCCTGAATGTATGTCTGCCATGCCAGAGGGAGGTAGCTCAGGGAAAACGTATTTATCTTGGAAGCAAGACAACGCAGCAAAACACAGGTTGCAATCCTGATCCCAGGGTTAGAAACCAATCTGTCTGTCAGGTGTAAAGCTGACACAAAATTGACCTTACTAAAAATTGTTCTGATGAAACAATTCTTGTCAGTTTGAAGTGCAAACATCTGGAACATTGATGGGGGCAGCCATGGCCCCTGGCTATGCAAATACGTTTATGCTACATCTATAGACCAATAATGTTTTACAATGCCAAACATGGATGAACTCAATAAAATTTTATTATTGCTATATTGACGCCATTTTTGGAATCTGGCATGACCCATTACCTGAATAACTCAATTTGTTTGAATACATGGACAATCTATATCTACATATTACATTTGCGTCACAGCACAGTATTACAAATATTCCGTTTTTAGATGTCTATATATATTCTGAAAGTGGTGAACTTTGTACAACTGTTTATTCTAAACCTAATGATAGGAACAGTACATTACTAGCCATGAGTTTCTATCCACAAGGGAAATTTATAGTATCCCACACAGCGACTTTCTGAGATATACAAGGATTATTTCTAATAGAGATAAATATTACCAAAGAACTGCTGAACTCAAACTGAAATTTCTATCTTGCAAATATAAACCCAATTTCTTTGAGGATATTGCGGAGAGAGTACAAAAAACCTCACAGGAGTAATTACTGAGAGAAAAGCCAGAGAAAAACTCTCTGGAACTTGTTTATGCTATGACATATTCCCTGCAAAGCAGCAAGATGAAAAATATCAGTAAGGAAAACTGGGAAATCCTGAAGTTAGATCGGACATTAGGGTGATTATTTCCCAAATGACCAATGTTTGCTTACAGAAAAAGTAATGCCTTGAGAAATTAATTAGTTAACGCTGATGAATTCTCACAAATATCTAAGTCAGTTATCCATAATGGAACAGTGGCATGCAATCACTGCCAACATTGTGGAAATATTATGAGCAGCAACTATGTAAGTCATCCATAAACTGGTGAAAAGATTGCACTAAACCACTCACTCACATGTGATTCCACAAATGTAGAATATGCATTGAGATGTCATTGCAGCATCTTTTATTTCAGCATGACAAGCCACAAAGCAAAAATAAGATGGACCAAACATAATGCAACATAAGATTGAAAAGAATTGAATCACTGGTGGCCCTACATTTTCACAAAGCAAGACAAAATATTGCCCAAATTCAATTAATCATTTTGGAACAAATTATTATTCCAAAAATAAGGGGCGATATTAACAAAATGTTATCACAGAGAGAGATATATTGGATTGAAAGTTTAGATACCATGGAACCCAGAGGAATGAATATTGAGTGAGATTGTGCATGTTTTCTGTGAATGATACTGGGTAATGTCTAGAAATAGTTGACTGCTTTTTTGACAAATTTTTGAAATTTTTGGCAAAAAGACTTTAGATTGTCATGAAACACTCTTTCATGTACTAAAAATTATGATCTGTGAAATGGTACGGAATAAGGTTTAGAAATGTATAATCTAATTTGATTAAATTATTACTTTTTTGATGAATACCCTTGAGGTTGATATAAAATATACTATGCTTTGCACTAAAAGCCTTGATTTGTGAAATCGAAACTACACGTTTAAAACATTATGACGATACGAATAACTGTTACATTAATTACCATGCGTTTCCATATACATTATGATCTGTGAAATTGTACTACACATGTTAAAAATGTTATATTGGTGCAAATTACTGTTGAGTTGCAATGTTTTAACACGATTAAAACCATAGGTGTACTTATCTGGCACACATTTCAATATGATTGGGTAAGTTGAGTGATACTCTAGTAATCTGAACAAAGATTTTCAAAATACTACAAAAATGGCTGTGGGATACAGTAATACATCATCACGTCGCGTGACATCAATTTTGTTTAAAAAAGGACACGCTTCACCATGCTGTTTGCCAGTGTCTGTGAAGTGTGGACAAAAGGAATGGCTCCAGCTGAACCATCGCTTAGGTAAATATTGTCAGTTAGGGAAGGAATGCTCGAGATGTAATGAAAAGGGAACAGAGAGTAATCATTCACCCTTGATTGACAGGTTGTGATTAGGAATTCGGAACAATACGTTTAGTACATTTGGTTTAACAATACACTAGCAACTACAAACTATAGATCAATTGATCTTATAGTAACACAAACCTTATGTGATTATTTTTTATGAAGGTGGTTTTTGTAAATTCTCTGATCAAGTATGTGTTTAATATCCGAAACACGTCAGAAAAGAGCATAAAGAAAGAAAAGGAAAACACTGTTGATAAGAAATGGTGCGGTGCAGTGCATTGCAGTATATTTATCTCAGAAATGGTGCGTCCTAGGGCCTTGAAACATGAATTTTGCTCCTTGTGTCGAGAAGCTTAAAATTAGCTTTGTTCGGTCCTTCTACGACCACATTGATGTTTCGCTGATTTCTTGCATGGAAACCAGTAGTCTCTAGCCCAACCATTGATAGGTTTTGACCTGTATCAGATTCAGAAACAACATGGGGCTACCACAGTCCTACAAAGTATTGTGAGAGAAATGATAAGCAGTGCGATAATGCATTCCTGTAGGTGTCCAACCGATGGACAGAGAATTTGCTCTCCATGGACCAGAGGTATTATGCAAAATAAACAAACAAAAATGAACAAATTATATTTTTAGAACATATATTCACAAAAATGCAATTCGTTAATAAAAACGAATGGTTAATAAAGCAAACTGAGGAACCAGGGAATAGGGCAGGGACGTGTAGGGGGAAGAGGGCTGCAAAGGAAAACAACAGGAGCGGGGGGGGGAGCCCTATGCAAAGGTAAGCGAGACATAAACGAGGAAGATGCGTTTGGGAAACTCAACCCGTGAATCTGTCCTAGATCCTGCCCAGAGGTCCTCTTTCAAAGTCAATCTATCCAGGGACTTCTCTAAAGGCCTGATTATGAGTTTGGCTGTATTACCTCTGGCAATACCGCCAAACTTATTTACTGTTCCCGCATGCGGTGAATACTGGTACGTGGAAGAGTTTGCATGATTCCAAGTCACGTGAACCTTTCCGTTATTCCCACGTAGTACTGCATTGGGTCTGGCATTCATTGCATGTGGTAATTACCTCATGCAGTAACACTTTTGGGTGAAAGTAATGACTACCATACAAAGCACCATTAAACAAGAGTTTCAGTAAAGAAACTCCTAGTTTGGCAGTGCAATAAAACATTTGTAGCAGTAACTACCGGATATCTTACCACTACAGCCAAATCCATAATCAGGCCCGAAATCCTGCATTCAGAGGCTGGTGTCTTGTTGAGACAGAGACCACATCCCAGAGAAGGTCATTATCTTCAAATAGGGCTTGAAGGAACGTGGGGGCTATAAATGAAAACAGATCTGGAGTCTTGGGATTAAACAATCGATCTCCAAGTACTCACTGTCAACAAATTCCCGGATCAGTGCCTCACATCCTTAAGAACCTCCTTTTGAATGGAATTGGGGTCCTCCCACGCTAACTGCAACTATAATCTTTCAAGACAATTTCTAATATGAGGAAAGCATGGCAGCAGCCACTATACTCCTCAGCTGCATCATGTCCCTCAAATGTTCCATGTGCATGCAGGAGCCACAATCTGGCCCAGGTGTGAGACCATAATAATATGGGCCTCAGGGCAAGCTGTTGAATTGGCTGAATGCACAGTTCCTCCCTTGTCAAGATGGATGAGGTACTCCCTGGCACACCGATAAGGGATTTGAGAAAAGCAATTCCTTTATCTGATATGTCTACTCCAATAGCTCACTGCAAAATGTAGCCCCTGAAACCTGTCTTGGCCTTGTAAATCTTTACTGGGGTTGATAACTGGGTAGACTAGTAGTCTATGGAAACAAAGTACCCCTCCTGCTGCCTGTGCCAACAAAAGGAAGATGTTGGCCACCTGGGTATACCCTGAAAAGGAAAATGTAAAACAAATACCTGGGTAATCAAACTCGAAGACTTGCTCTGAATGGTCCCTTGCAATCAAGATCTTATGTATCAGCAGTTTAGGTGGGCCCATACCCTCCAAACTAGTTTTTGAAGTGTTAATCGTTAGTCATATAGACTTACAATAGGCCTGGACACCCTGTTAAAGTTTTATCAGGCCATTGTCCATACGTGCCAGCAGTACAGAATCAGCCATAAAAAGCAGTAGGGGTACACTGGTACAACCTATTTTAAGAAATCGAGCTCTCGCTCTCAAAAGCAGCCCACCACAACATTTAAGGACAGGTTAAAAAGCGTGGGGACACGGATGCACCCCTGATGAGCACTCTGTATTCCGAAATCTTGAGTTATTTTGCCCGTTGGCGCACATCTTAACAAAACTGCTGTAGCAAGGTTGAAAGCCCAAACAAGCCTCAAGATCCACGGCATCACTTGGAAAGTCACGCCACAATTGATGATGCCCTCAGAATAAATAACCCTACAAATAATACCCTAACAGCAATGAATGCTATGAATAATGGCCCTTCATGCAGTATGACATACTTAATAATAAATCATATTAAGTGAAGGCCTTGTTCGACCTTCATAGCCTCCCTGTCTTAAGTCTCCATGGGCAGTTTCCAACCTTGCCTCACTGTAAAATGGTCAAAGATCTGACCCTGTCATGAAGGGATGGGGACCCTCTTAGCCAGGGGAAGGAGGCCTACCATGTGGTTTTCTAGAGTGGCTCAGGGAAACCCTGTAGTAGGACACCTACCTCTGGCTAGGAGGGTCCCATCCAGTCCTGCCGTTGCAGTGGGTTTCTGGAGTTGGGAGTGCCCCCAGTCTCTATACCTTCTACTTGTGCTTGCATGACTGAACTAGCTACCATCTTTTCTTGTCCCATATCTGTGATGCACAATGCTGGACAGTCTATTTCTGTTTTCCTCACAGTACTACATCACCCAGAGGCCTGTTGGTGGAGGAACAAGTGAACAGCCCAAACGAGGGCGAACTGGCAAGGAACTGAGGCACTGCAGAGCAATCCACACATGAGACCGGCAGATCAACATTAACATGAACAGTAAACTTGGTTGTACCGGCAGAACGGTCCACGTGTCAAACCGTCAATCCCAACGCTGGCGGACATATGAACTGACACAACATTTGTTTTCATTCTATTTGCACAATTTGATGTAAAGAGGAAAGGGTTTGAGGTGTGTTGGGGAATAGTCGGGGTCTTGCTGCTCATGTAGCGAGTGGCATTAGTGTCAGGCTGATTGAGTGTGTGGCGTCCGATACATAGCACGCCGTCAATAATTCTTCTCTAAATGACCTACTTTTTCAACAACTATGATCACAACACTCACTGCCTACCTTTCTAGAGGTAAGGAGCTTACTACCATTTCCAAATGTCAGCAGACCCATGGGAGCAAAGGGGGCCAGCCTTACAGCCAGTTGTATGTGGATGCATACCTGTGGGAGAAAGAAGCCAGTGGTTGGCCTTTGGGAACCAGCTGAGGGAGAGAACCAATGAAAGAGGAAGCAGGAGAATAAAAAGGGACATGCAATCAAGGAAGTGTGGGTTGTTTGGGTGAGATCAAGGGAGGACAAGGAGCAAGGAGGACCAACAGACTAAACAGAGGAAGAGCACTGCTAAGGAGCATGAATGATGATTGCTGAACGAGTGTGCAATGGGAGCTATTGTTAGAGGGAGAGCAGTAGAGTGAATGGGATTGAGTGGGAAGGTAACTGGGAGAGTGAAAGGTGAGTGACTGCTGGAGAATGTGTGGGTGGTGAAGCACCTTTCCTTTTTGACATTGGTATTGTGAGGACCCAGGTTAGGGTTCACCTAGATTGCTCTAAGAGGGCGAAAGAGAGAAAGGGTGTTTGCCCTTCAGTCATCACGACCAACCAGTCAGTTATTAGACAATAGGGGTTGCCGCTCTCTAACGACCGTCCTGAGGTTAAGGGATGCATGGACTAGGAAGGGAACTGCTCAGGGGAGACAAGAGAGATGGGCAGCCCGTAGTGAGCCCCTTCTCACTTGTTTCAATAAAAATCCTAGAACTGTCTTCAGGAGTTGGTGTATTCTTGAGGCCACCTGTAACACTCCCCCTCAACCCAGTTCTGGATCAGAGAAAAGAGAATATTTCCAAAAGTCTTACCGGCCCCATCAATTAAACATACGAGCATATCATAAACCAGAGCTGAGCAATCACCCTTCTTAAAAAGGGGATTAATACCCACCACTTTCTAAGAAGGTGGAATAAGTCCTGTAGCCAGTAAACCGTTAGCATGAGAGGTGCCCAGATTACAGAATGTGCCCAGTAGGGCTCCAAAGGAACATGTTCAACTCCCCTGGGACTTGCCAGGGGCATGCAAGGAGCATACACTCTCCATCTCATTCACTGTGAATTGAAGAATAGAGAATCCAGATATACTTCTTCCTGGAGCAAGGACAGCACAAGATATTCCCTCTGGTCTAGGCCATAGGTCAATTCCAGCTAGTTCTGAGGGCCAAACCTCCCTGGTGACATTAATGTCTCTCCTGGGCTTGTTTCCCCTTCTTCTTCCCCAAGTGATCAAATTCCAAAAAGCTCTGCAACCTCTTTGGGGAATTGTTTTCATAAGATTCTCCCAAGCTATCTGACAAAAGTAGGGATTTGTATTCATAACAGAAGGTCCTAATATGATCATACTGCCTCCCATACGCCTCACTTTAGCATGCCTCTCTCAAGGTAGCCACAAGGCCCTGCTTCTGGTAGCCACACGGCCCTGCTTCTTTTGACCACATTCCTTGCCAAACCAGACTATCTTTCCAGTTCATATCTGTGTGGGATTACTACTTAGAATGCCTAGCGACACCTCCAAGATCGAGTTCCATTCATAAGAACCTCACCAAAAGCAAAATAAACTTGATTGGGGTCTGGGTTCTTCCCCTCAAAACAGTTTCTAGATATTCCTGTCTATAAAAAGAACTTGCTTCGAGATCTCTTTAGCAGACACTGAATCCTTCAGACTCGAGGAGGATGAAGTATGTTGCAGTTTGAGAGCTGGAGCATATTAGTTTAGGCAAGGAAGTTAGCTATTGATTTTAGGGGTGATTTAAGGCAGTACTGAACAGAACATAATTGTATGGTTTATTTTGACAAACACCTTTAAAAGGATTTATGCATATTTTATGGAAAAAGGCCAGCGAGAAAAGTCTAGTTAGGCCTTTGGAATTTTGATTACGCCAGATTTCACTTTGTCTGCTAGGCCCAACACCATCTTGCTTCCATATTTTGTTCTGGAGCAGCATGAGTGAACGCACTCACACACGAGTCACAACGTGGTGTGGTGTAATAGCTAACACAAGCGCGTGCATTTATTTTAAATGCGTCACAGCACTTTGAGGGAAGGGGAAACGTGTTTGGGGCAAGCTGCGATTTATTTTTACCGGATCTTGCTGATCACTCAGGCTGAGGTATTAGCGGCAGGGTGAATGGGTGCGCCACGCACCACACCACCTGTCTGAACAGAGGAGGGATTTTCGTTTGCTTGTGCTTGTGTGAGTTATTGCACTCATACAAGGGTTGGTTTAGCGCAATAGCTGACACAAGCACTTAAAGTTCTTTTACATTTAGTACCTCGCTTTGAAGGATGGGCAAAAGTGTTTGAAGCTTGCTGGGAAAACATTGTTTGCAGTCTTACTGATCACTCAGGCTGGGGTATTAGTGGCAGGGTGAATAGATTTGTGGGGGAGGGTGCCTGTACAGAGGAGGGATTTGTGCTTAGTGGCCTAATTCTTAGACCATCTCAGCTTGCATCAGCAGGTCAGGCCAGGTACAAGATCACACAGCACAACACTGCCAAGTTTTGGGTATTCACATACATCTTGGACATCTTGGTTAAGCGCAATAGCTGACACAACATTTGTTTTCATTCTATTTGCACAATTTGATGTAAAGAGGAAAGGGTTTGAGGTGTGTTGGGGAATAGCCGGGGGCTTGCTACTCATGTAGCGAGTGGCATTAGTGTCAGGCTGATTGAGTGTGTGGCGTCCAATACATAGCTCGCCGTCAATAATTCTTCTCTAAATGACCTACTTTTTCAACAACTATGATCACAACACTCACTGCCTACCTTTCTAGAGGTAATGCGATGTGCTCCTTTTTCAAGGACATATATTTCATCCTTACATGGTGTTCATATTTTATTGAGGGTGTCCCACCATGCAAACATGTCTGCCTGGTTCCAGAGCTCAATTCATTGCTTGTTTTTGTCTCTAGTGCAGACATCTATTTCCAGGATGAGCAGCATTTATGCTTTACTTTTGAGTTGCACTAGATCTTTTAAAAACCCCTTAAGTGCCAAGCACTAGTATGCTTGTTCTTTTTGCATAGACCTGCATAATAGCCTGGCACTTTTAATTAATTTACATAATATGATAGCCACTGTCAGTCCAGGCTGCAGAAAAAGCTGCATTTTGCCCCCTGCACTCAGTGCCAAAAGACGGTGCCAGGTGGAACACCAGGCTCCATCTGGATACCTCATTGTGACTTTGACACATGAAGTGACATCTTGCATGGGAATGGAACCAACAGACACAGGAGCAGCCCTCGGGAATCAGCAAACATGCAGCGTCACCCCGGAAGCAGGGAGTGTGTTAAGCCCACATGTTCTCCTTGAACCAAAGGAAGCGACATTAGTGGCAGGCAAACAATACGATTTCCAATCTTAGCGACTCGTTTGGGTGCAGAGTTCAAATGAGCGCTGTCTCACTGTGCTGACATGCAATTGAAGTATTTACTGACAAGACATATTGCGGGTACACTTCCCATAAACAATGTTATAAAACACAGGGCCAACAGGTGTTATGACCCTCTGGGTCTTTGTCTAGGCTGTATACATGTATTCACACACGAACCATACATGTACAATAGCCAACCCGACATTTCACATTGTTTTATGTGTTGAATATACAAATGCAGAAGTTGTAAATGCAAAAATGATAATACCATTGAAGGAAAAGGTAAACCATAAAAACAGAAATGTACCAAAGCAAAAGAAGCCAATATAACCAAATATGGACAAAAAATGTTTGAACATGAAGCCCGATACAAACAAAAAGGGAAACACATAAAATAAAATGCATAAGTGTGTCTGTCTGCACACAGGGATATACATAGGCAGTTGTAGGTGGCAAAAAGCATTGATTCATTGCAAACATAATCCCATATTGATTCCCCAAACATTTCCGGGGTGATACCCCGGCCAGTGTCTAAACCGCTCAGCCATGTTAACATTCCAATACGCAGTGTGTAGTAGAAAAACAGGATAATCTATGTGTCCGGACTCCAGAGCTGCACTGCTGGCTGCTTCCCAGGACATGGACACTTGGAGGGCGGTGTCCTGATCAACTGCTGTCCCCTCCACGACAGGATCCCACCTTCGTCGCCAGTGTAACAAAGTGGTATGGTTCATAAACACACCTGAGCCAGCAGGTAAGTGACTATGGTTTATTAGTAATGTAGTACAGCAGAAACTCTGGCACGTCCTTGCCAGCCAGCTCTCCTTCCCCAACTGCTCTCCATGGAACACATATTCAGATCACAACACTCCAAACACAGTGACATCGCGGCATTCCACACTGACATCACCATACCAGGGGAGAGAATTGAAATGGAGGGGAGACATACATTAGAACACTATGCCGGAGCCATAGTAAAAACATGCACACCTCCTTGTGAATGATCCCCAATTCTGTCCTGTATTTAACAGAAGAACCTTTTAATCAGATTGGGTAAGTGTACATGCTGATGTATAAGTGGAAACTAGCACCCCGTCACCCATCGAGGTCTATATCTCTGAATTAACTACCCTGTTGTCCACTTAATTGTGATTATTAGGTTAAAGAAAAAGGTCAGAGGAGCACCAATTGGGACTCCAGCAGACCTGGGTTTTGAAAAAGCAAATAGAGACCACCCACTAGTTAAAGCAGTTCCTGTTTAACCGCAAAGGAAAGAGCACCCCAAGGCTACAATTACCTTATGCAAACACAGTTGCCGAATACCAAATTGATAAAGTAATCCGGACAGATGTCGGATATGACTGAATATATGGTTGCAGGCCTGGGGAAAGAAAAACATAAATGCCAGACCTCGGGAGGAAAAATGTGCACCGTCCACGTTAACATTTTGCATCGATGTTAGTCATTGTTGGCTGCTCCTCGCATTGCCAGCTTTGTTGGCAACCTTCCTACTTACACCTCCTCCAAACAGGATCGGATTAGCAGGTAATTGGCCTACAGGTCTTGCACACACAGCACCAGAAATGCTTGGTGACTATTGCAGATGCAACAAAAACTTCCACCCCAGCAGCGGAAAATGTGGGCACAGTAGGTTTGACCGAGAAAAAATCCGTTGAAAAAAATAGATCGAAAAAAAAGACCGCATGCGACATCATATCGTTACCTGCAACATCATATCGTTACCCGTTATCTCACCGCCTGGTCCACTTCAGCCCTGCCGCATCAGATCTGTCCCTCCAACACGGGGCGGGGCGGATCCAACGCCGCTGGGACCGTTTTCCTTTTTTTCTCTTTTTGGGTCCCCCACCTCCAATATTAAGGAAGCTGGGGAGTCCCCTGCAACCCCCAAAGGCTAATACGTGCGGAACATAGGGAGCGTGGATCACCCCCGCAACACCAGCTTTCTGTTTTCGGCACGTATTAGCCTAATTGATCGGTTTTATTCAATCGAATGTTACTGGCCAAATTCGGTCAAATGTAACATTCGGTCAAATAAAACTGAACAAATACACTACTACCGAAAATGTTGCTGCAAACCCAGTGGACTACAACCTTAGATATGGTTGACCGCCTCTTTGAGCAAAGAAATACTGTCATTGACTACAATTACACTCACAGTGACACATTGGATGTGGCTTTCTTCACACTAACTCTGTGGCAGCTCATCACAGTGACTGCTGAATACTATCGCCCTTTCAGGAAGCCATAGCACGTGAGCCATAGCTCTATGTCGCTAAGCAAGGTACTTACATTGATATACTTGTAGGAAATGAATCTGCCCAAAAGGCAGAAGAGGGTGAAGGCATGACTCAGGATTGGTTCTGCTCTCCATGGCAGGGATGTCATTTCACCAAAATGTTAGGGGTAGCGGAAGTGACACCACACGACCCTTGACCTCTGATGACATCACAGGTCGTGATGTCATCTGACCCCATCCTCAAAGTAACATCACGGGAAGCGATGGAACACCACCTTCCACCCCTTGAAAAAACAGGAAGTGGCATCACATAGCATTGTTTCTAAGTACA
Source organism: Ambystoma mexicanum (assembly GCF_040938575.1). Classification (NCBI taxonomy): domain Eukaryota; kingdom Metazoa; phylum Chordata; class Amphibia; order Caudata; family Ambystomatidae; genus Ambystoma; species Ambystoma mexicanum. The sequence goes on along the minus strand of NC_090925.1, from coordinate 610,872,351 downwards.
TATGAAAAATATGGTATCACTGTAAAGTGATATACATTACATACACGTATGAATCACCATATGTATCGTTAATATCAGTGTGTTAGGCCCATATTACTAAATTACTGTGAACGCAAGCAGACGTCCAAGGCCAAACGATAATTATGTGTTATTATATAGCACTTACTATAGAACAAATATACATACAATATCACCCAACCTGTGTTGGTACTCATTTTTCAACCTCAGCAGGATGAAAGGCTGAGTTGACCTTGCTGGGAGTTGAACCTGCAACCTGCAGATCACACACACACATTGCATCAGTGAGCACTCTGCCCACTGCCTCACGGCTATAGTTACCAGAAAACCAGCCACTGCAGAAACAAAGAACCACATGCTGCTGGCCAGAACTCAGGTTCTATAATAAAAAATAAAACAACATAAACAAAAAACATTTTTTAAAACATTTTTTCTTAGGGGTAGCAAGGGAGACTTCAGGAGTCACAGTTGCGACCCATGACAAGCCATAAATGACATCCCTGCTCCATGGGTGCATGAGCCGAGAGACAGTAACCCACTTCTTATTTTTGTGCCCACCCAGACAAACCCTGTGATCCAAATGGATCAGTTTTTACTCACAGGGTGAGGCATATACAGCAGGCCCTGATCTGGACCGTTAGCACCATCTGCCCAAGCTGATCCCCGTGCAATTATAACGGTAGGGCCAGGAGGGTAAGGCATACGTTGGTAAGGGCCAGGTAGTTGGAGGGTGCAAATGCCTAATATTTCTATTTGCCGAGGAACTGTCATGCTAGGAATCTAGACGTTTCACCAACAGCCCCCCTTCTCTTTGTAGCTTGCTACTTTAAACATTTCTTCTGTTTTAGTGATTCTGAGAGTTTTCTTCTTTTATTTTCTTTTGCATTTATGTATGATATTATTAGACGGTTGTGGGTGATTTTATGGAGCAGTGTTTTAAACTTATGTGTTTATACTTTTATGGAGAAATATACATAACGATTTATTGATTGGCAAGGGAATCTGGCTCCCCGAACTCAATTATCTGAATCTGATAAAAGTTTGAAAAAGATCGGTAAATGCACAATACAGTGGGAATCCGGGTGATTTATAGTTTTCCGAACCTAATTAACCTGACTTTCTGGGTACTGCCCAAACAACTCAAACCAAGCATCTTCCAAAGAGCCAGGGATCTGCTTTGATAAAGGGGAATAGTTGGTCAACCCAACCAAATCTGGACAAACTTTCTTATAAGTGATCCGCAGACTCCCACGAATCTCCAAGTAAGAAACGGGTAGGTTTGCAGGCTCCTTCTTCACAGATTCTCCTTTAAGAAAGTTCAGCAGAAGTTCCTTCGTGGAAGTTGCGCAGAAGTTCTGGCAGGTTCCGGTGGATTCTTGTGAGAAAAAAAACATACACAAAATCACTTTGAAGGCTGAATGTAGGGAGAGAAAGTTTTAGGGAACAGGGAGGAGTGGAACCAGTCTAGGTAGGGGATTAGCAGGAGGAAATGGAGTTTTGTGTACTGGTGAATGTTTTGCAGATAGGACCGCAAAATAAAATCTACAGACGATAACATAATAGGTTAATGCACTTCCTGCAGAGAACTAAGTATAACCTGCAAATCCCAGGTTTAAATCTGGGTAAGGAAAACTCAGCCTTTTATCTTTCAGTGGTTGATAATATTTACCAAATTTTAAGTGTGCAATTGTAAGATTTCAGGTTAGACCAGCAGGTTTCTTCATATGTCAGACATGCCTGAGTTTGCTTTTCATCATTTGGAGATCGAAATATTGAGTATTACTGATGTTTTTAGTATTAAAGCATAGGAGATTCATGAATGACATGGGAAATGTCTATAGGACTGGGGAAGAGTCAGGCATGCATAACGTGTCTGTGACATTCCATGCAGCTGAATTTACCTCCACAATAAAGATTGGGAGTAATGATTCTATAATAGGTCCAGTATATTGTATTGTATTGTATTGTATTGGGTTATTTATATAGCGCTCTTTCCCCATTTGTATGGCCTCAATGCGCTTTGTGGTCGGAACACCCTCGATGACCGTTGTCAATGGGCCTTGTTACAAGTTTGCCGGTCTGGGAACTATGGTACAGGTAAGCATGCCGGTACCATAGTTCCCAGACCGCCAAACTGTGAGTTGTGCTCACGGGTGCCTTTCTGCCTGTCAGGTCGTACCTGGCGGGCAGAGCGGCATCTGCGAGCACAGCATGCTGCATGCACCGGCACCATTCACAAATGGTGCGGGTGCATGCGGCTTCCCCATTCCCATGTTGGGAATGGGGTAGATTTTTTTACCGGGTCCGCCGGGGTTGTAATACCCCGGTAATTGCCCATTCCAGGGCGCCGGAAAAAAACGACTCCGACTGTATTACAGGCATAGCTGTCCGCCAGGGTCGTAATGAGGCCCAATGTGCTGTGTTAAGCGATATTCAATCAACACTACAGCTAAGTCAACGCCTAGTCTGGGATGCTGAGGGAAACCCTTATTGATATATTTTTAGGTCCAGTTCATGTACTCTGGATGACAACCCTTATATAACACCCCTGTCTTAGAATCCCCCTGACCCCACTGAGCCAAGAAGTAGATCTGTTTTGCAAATTTAAAAGGTTTATTTGAGAAAGATAAACAATATATATATATATCACACTTCTATAAATAAATTGATAATGGATATTACACTTGTGAATATGAGCAGTAATGAGCAAGAGGTAACTTATGAATAGGAACAGAAGAATAAGGTGGGAAAGAATGCTTTATATGGTTCAAGGAAATGCAATGAGGAATGAAATGCAGTACAGAAAATAACTTGATATGGCTTCAACAAAAGACAATGTAATCACTTTTCCCCTGGTGGCAATTCACCCCCCCCCCCTATATGCAATGCAAGGAGATGGAAGTAACACACACAGTCTTCGGGAATACCATCAAATACAATACAAAATTCAGTTCCCCCCCAGCAAGCTTAGAGGAAACAGGCAGAAGTTTGAAACACAGGCCCAAAATGCTTTTAAATGTGATGGCAATGGATGGGAAAATGTGCTACTGATTTTAATTCCCTCTAGAGATTCAGGGTGAGTGAGAGATGCTTGTTGGTATTAGTTCAGGCTCACTTTAGCAATGCTCTATGAGTTATTACCAGGTTGCAAACGGATTTTAACAAAGGAAAGAATGGAGCTGCTATTTTGACAAGTGGAGAAATTGAGCCAAATCGCAAATTGCGGTAAATTTGGAAAGCCTAGAATCACAGCTTTACAATGAAAGTTAAACCACGTTCCTAGGACAAACGGTTCCGGAGATACGGACGATTTAATAAAGGTAGATTTTCGAATTTAAAGTAAAACTCAAAATGACAGGTGACAGCTTGCAGCTGCAGAATTGACAGGTGACAGTTGTGCAGTTTTACAAATGACAGATGACACGATTTCTAGGAGGCTGTTCTAATTAGGTTAAGATAGTTCAGATTAGATTATTTTAACTAAGAGATTGGGTTCTGCACAGTTCTGGCGGATACTCATTCCTAATTTTGAAATGAATGGGCCTTGTCACGGATCTGGTCAACACGTCCAGCAGCGGTTCTCTCTGCTCGGCGGGTCAATCAGGCACCGGTTCTGCTCACAGCGATCTGGGTCAGCTCTGCTCTGCTGGTCTAGCCTCTCTGGATACAGCGGCCTCTGGTTCTGGATACTGCTCTGCTTTCCGGTCTGGATCAAGTGGATTCTGGATGTAACACTGCTTTCTGGGTACTGGCAAAAGTTCTTGGCAAAAGAATTCAGACAGCTCGCCCGGCTGTGGAATAGTTTGCAAATGATTTTAAGGATGCTGAGGCCTGCTGAGAAGAGTTCTCAGTTTGTGGGTTTAGGCCCTTGCTTTAATTTCTGAAGTAAATTTCTGGTCTCTGAAGATTGATGGATGTGAAGTCTGGAGTCTCCCGGCAGAGTGTCCCGCAGAAAATGGAATTGAATCCCTCTACCTGTCCCAGCAGTCTCTTTTTATGTGTTTTGGAAGTGGGTGTGTGCGTGGCATAACTGAGCCTGCCCCTCTATACTTGTCATTGGCCCAATTCTCCCCTCTCCCATGATAGGGGGAAGGAAATGTGAGTCAGAGTGATGAGGTCTGTTTATGGGTCAGAGGATCCTCCCCTGATCAATTTGCCCACAAATCTATATTTGATTCAAATACATATTTCCCAGATACACAAGTGGTTGACATTACATGTACACATTATATATTCCTTATGGTCCATGCTTGTCCGCCTCTGATCTTCCTGGGGGCTTGGATTCAAAAATGACAACGTTTTGCGCTTTTTGACTGGTTTACCAATATCGGACATTTACCAAAAATTACACACATGTGCGCAATGAGTATGGACATTAATTGATGAAGTGTCAGATTTTTAACATGCAGACATTTGGAGTAAGACCCTATTTTCCGCTAGCAACCCCCCAGAATACACCACAGGGTCCTAATGCCTCTTAAAATGTGCAAAGAAAAATCACAAGAATAATGATATTACTTATATAATTCTGACAAGTCCGCACTATGAGTTATCTATCTTTTTAAAATTATGCTCTGGCCCAGATGGGTGTGGTTTAGGTTCCAAAGCACATGGGGGAAGCTTCTGTCTGCCCCCGCCTCCAGCTCGGGTGGCTCCCAGAGGCACTTCTCCTCCCACTTCTCCCAAGAGGAAGCCACTTTACGGCCCCCCCCAATATAACATTTGCCTGAGTCCATTGTTCAGTTTCCTGTGGACCCCAGGTAATTCAATCAGAGAGGTGTCAACTCCTTTTGGTGGGGAAGCAGGATGCAGCTAGGTCTGGGAAGAGTGGCTGAGCAGGTTTCTCCTGTCGGGGGTAGTTGTCAGGCAGAATTCAGCTAAATGTCACTTTAGTTCCCAGTTTAAATCAAACTTACAATTTTTACCTATACATTAAATAATTACTTCCTTCAAGTCATTTCAGAATATAGTTTTACATTGTATCCACCTCTTAGCAAGTCGTTCCTTGGTCTGGTTTAGGTTCCTCTGTTCAGTTTTACACAAACGTCTGGTGGTTTTAAAACGCCGGCTTTCTGATAGTGGTGAGTACCGGTATTGCAACCATTTTTGGGATTAAGAAAATGAATTCCCGACAGTTATGAGTTGCTTTTTGGCAATCAGCATTGCCATTCCCAATGGTTTCAGGCTACTGTGTGTGTAGCCCAATGGTGGTTTTAGGCAGTGCCCTCCTGTGCTCACAACCTAGGCAAAAATGGGTGGCAGCCTATTCTTCATGTTTTCCCTGTGCACTCTCTGGGGAGTTCTGGCCATCATGATGTTTTCCATGCCAGTACTGCACAGTTTTATGGTAGGGCTTGGATGCATGGGTAAAAACATCCCACAAGCCCCCCTCTTGCGATGGCCATTCTGTCCTTTCACTGATGGAACTCGCAAGATCTGGGATGTTCGCCTCCTCTTCTTCCAATTCCATAGATGGCACAGTTCAGCATCTTTTCCTCCCTCCATTCGATCAATCAGTTCTGCTTGCTGGTCATGATGGGAGGATTGGGCGGTAACCCGGGCCCCTCGGATCTTCGCTCCCGGTCCCCAGGTCGCCTTCCGTGGTCAGTCTCCATGTTTTCTTTCTCCTAGGACGACAAAGGAAAGCGGCAATACCTATTCATAGACATTTCTCCCCCACTATTGATATAGTGGGGCGACATATACATTTTAAACTTCAATAGACATAGCATTCCAATTTTTAAAAACAAGATATAATTCAGAGACAGTGGCTTACAAGCATCATATATGGGATATTTTAGGGTTGGAATTGAATTACTCTGGAGCGGTCCCCTCTGGGATTCCAGTGGATTCCTCCAGTTGTTGCAGAGTGTGCCTGGGATGGCAACACTTCAGCTGATTAATATGGACCCACTTATCTTCCCCTTCCACCAAATTACCTTTGGGGATGCGGATTTTGTAGGCAACAGGGGAGATCTTGTCTATAATTTCAAAGGGTCCCTTCCATGTAGGCAAGAATTTTCGCTGTTTGTCCTGGTTCCTTTGGAAATTGTATAGATAGACCCGATCACCCACCTTATATTCCTTCCTGGTGGTCTTCAGGTCGTAGTGGGTTTTCATGCTATCAGCTGATCTTTCTAGATTCCGCTGAGCATAGGCAAAAGCATGTTGGAGGTGTTTCCATAAATTTTCCACATCCTCATGAGTTGTGGAGGCATTCATCAGTGTCTGCTCCTGGGTCCTGTAGAGCAAATGCTGAGGAAGCACCATCTTGCGTCCAGTCATCAACTCAAATGGTGACATTTTAGTTGCAGATGAAGGGGTAGATCTGATGGCCATTAGGACCAGAGGTAATCGGATATCCCAACTTGGCCCAGAATCTGCCACAAATTTTTTTAATATGCTCACAATGGTTCGGTTGTATCTCTCTACTGCTCCAGAAGAAGCTGGCCGGTAAGCAATATGTAGCTTCCTTTTGACCCCCAGTATCTCCCACATCTTTGTCATTACTTCACTGGTGAAGTGGCTACCCCTGTCTGACTCAATCCTTTGAGGTAGACCAAAACGGGAAAAGATGTGGTTAATCATCAGGGCAGCTGCTGTTTCTGCCTTGCAGTTTGGGGCCGGGAGACATTCCACCCACTTGGTAAACAAGCATGTAACGGTCAACATGTACTTGTTTCCTCTAGATGAGCGAATTACAGGGCCTACAAAGTCGATTTGCAAATCTGACCATGGCAGTGTCATCCCCCTCTTTTGGAGAGGTGCACGGTGCGTGAGGGATGATGGCTGAAATTGTGCACACACAAGACACCCCTTCAAGTATTGGTCGAGGTCCTGCCCCATGTGTGGCCAGTATGCAACCTCTCTTAAGATTTCCAGTGTTGTGTGAAACCCCCTATGACCGGCGGTGGCCGCATCATGGGCGTGACTTAACATCAGGCTTCGGAATGAGGTAGGAACCACCCACTGATCATGGTCAGCTTGGGATTTCCTTACCAACAAACCGTCTTGGATTCGGAACATCTTTGGACATTTCATCAACACTCTTAGGTCCTCTTTCCCAATGTAATCGGTATCCGTCAGGGGGAAGTTCTCAGGGTCCTCAAGGTGTTGGTAAAACTTACCAATAATTGGATCCCCCTTCTGAGCTGTAATTAAATCAGCATCAGGGGTCTCCTTACTCCATTGTGCAGGTGAAAGATCATTGTGAGCATTTGTCTGGGACCTAGTGATAGCAGTGACCTGGATTTCCCCCAACAGGGACTCTATTTCTATTAGATCCCCTTGGATGGCCCCGGTTTTGGCCAGCTGATCAGCTAAGTCATTTCCAGTTTTGTCTGGTCCCTCTACTTTGGAATGACCCTTGATCTTTTTCCAGTAGATGGTCATCCCATTCGATGTGACGGGATCATCAATGTTTTGAATTAACTTCCCATGTTTCAGGGGTTTGTTATTAGCACATAACATGCCTCTGGTTTTCCAATTAACCAGGTGCTCTACGAACCCGTTCTATACATAATCCAAATCTGTGATTATGACCAGTTTGTGGAGTTGATGTTGGACAGCAGTGAGGATGGCCTGATGCACAGCCATCAATTCTGCCACCTGACTACTTCGGGGACCAATTTTGTATCCAGCGGAGGGTTCTGGGGACTCATTCACGCATGAATTCCCTACGCCGGCCACCAGTTTTTTCTCCCCGTTGTTGTCAACATGGTAAGAGCATCCATCCACATAGACAGTGGACATTCCCTCACACTTGTCTTCTTCAAAGACCTTGTATGGGGAATTAAGGTATGCCTCCATGTTGTCCTTGATTTTTAGACTTTCGTCCTCGAGACAGTTTTCTCTGGCACAATCATGCAAGTCAGCCAGACCTTGCGCGAGGGGACTCTTCTTGTTTTGGCCATATCTCACCTCCACAGGAAAGCCTTGCATTGACAGAATCCAGGAAGTAATTCGGGAATTACTCACATTTCCGGCCCGGATTCTGTCACTTTGGAGATATTGCAGAGGCTGGTGTGGAGTCTCCACTATGATGTGTTCCCCCTGGATAAACGGGCGGTAATTCTTCAATGCCCACACCGTTGCCAGGAGTGCCTTCTCACAATCGTTGAATTTTTCCTCCACAGAGGATAAAGTTTTGCTCGCATAGGAGATTATTTTATTGACCTTGTCATGCTTTTGGTATAATACTGCCGTCAAGCACATATTAGAAAACCCTGTCTCCAGGAAGAACTCCTTGTTTCTGACAGGGTAAGCTAGGCAAGGCGCTTGTGAGAGGCTTCTCTTGAGTGGTCTTACTGCCTCGGATTGTTCTGGACAGCATTCCCACTTGACCCCCCCTTAAAGAGATGAATCAGGGGTCTAGTGATCTCTGCGTAGCCTTCAATGAACTTTCTGCTGTAATTAGTCAGTCCAAGGAGGCTCCTTAGTTCCAGCAGAGTCGTGGGGTCTTTCAGTTTCTGAAGTGCTTCCACTTTCTTTTCCTGGGGACAGAGACCCTGAGGAGTAATCTCATGCCCCAAGAAATTAACACGGGTCCTACACCACTGTGCTTTCTGAAAGGAAAGTTTTGCTCTGGCGGCCCTCAACTGCGTCAGAACATAGCGGATCTCCGCTATGTGTTCTTCCACAGATGAACTTTTGATGAGGACATCATCTACATAAGCCAGGTGACCCCTCGCACCCAGGTCGGGAATGGCCTTGTGTAAGAAAATGTTGAATTCATTGCCGGAGTTGAGGTATCCGAAGGGAGTCCGGGTCCATGTGTACTGCTGGCCCCCAAAGGTAAAAGCCAGTTTGTATTGGTCCTCCCTACTGACAGGCACGGTCCAGTATCCATTGGTCGGGTCTATTGCAGTGAATACCTGTGACCCCTGGATCTGGGCCAGCCCTTGGTCAATGTAGGGCAGAGGCCATCGGGGAGTATGGACCCGTTTGTTGAGCTCCCTAAGGTCGGCACAGAGTCTCCACTGGCCGTTTGGCTTCAATATTCCCAGCACCGGATTATTGAAGGTGCTGTGTACTGGATGAATTATTCCCCGGGACTCAAGGTTCTTAATTATTTCAGTAAGGGACTCCATGGATGCGAGAGACAAGCGATATTGCTTCACAAACACTGGAGTCATGCCAGGGTCCGTGGGAATTGTTGTTGTGTGGAGTCATATGAGTCTACCGCAAAGAGATCTTGGAAATCCAAGAAAACTTGTTTCAACTTTTCCTTCTGCTCCAGAGACACACAGGCATCAGCTAGGTTGACTCTCTCTTCCACCATCGGCCTGAAGCCTGGAAAGACTTCTGGTTTGGCTATCTCAGCGGACTCCTCCAGCTGGGTGGAGAAGTCCCTGGTCAGAGTGCTGATTTGGACTGGAGGCTTCAGGTGGGAAAGGCAGCCCTCATGGACCTGGAAAATCACCTCATCCCTCCTGAAGTCACAAGTCACATCTTCCTTACCATAAGGGCAAGAAGTGTACACCAGGAAGTTCCCCCCATGCCGGGTGAAAATCCTGTCTGGTGTTGTATTGTCCTCACTGTCACTGTCAAAACAGTCCTTGGGGATCGGTCCTAACAGTTCATTTCCTAAATCAATGGAGAAATGTTGGTCATCAACCACCATTCCAATAATGGTGCCTGCGGCTAGAGTAATACTCTTTAAATCGCTGTTATCCACCTCTATTGGAATGGTGTCATGTTCTATGTTGACTAATGGTGTTGGGTTTACCCCTAACCCTTGCTGTTGGAGAGAAGCATTTAGATGAATATAAGCATCAGGGTTTTTCAATTTTTGTCCTCTTTTAACTTTCACTTCCAGGGAGAATTGTCGGGTCCTTTCTGGGATGGTGACTTCCTCTTTAATCTGAATTTCAACTGCATAAGGTAGCAATTGAGCTGACCTAAATGCTTTTTCTGGATCATCAAAGCCCATGGGATTATCCGCTAATCGGGACCAAGCTTTGAAATGTATTAGGTCCAAACTAATGGCGAAGCGATTGAGAATGTCACTGCCTAAGTAAAAGGCGGCAGTGACATCTCGCACGACCCAACAATTATGGACTATGCTCTTGTTGCCAATGGAGATTTTGTGCATACATCTGCTTGGCAGGAGATGTTTCGAATTGGGTGCTTCCAGGTCAATTTCCCATGTGTCTATCAGTTTGAATGTGGGAATGGCTGGATCTTTTGGGATTTGGCGGAACATGGCTTCGCTGATGAAGCTGTTACCATTGTTCACACACACTCGAGCGAGAACAGAGTCCTTCCCATCATTTAACTGAACAGGGATGAACAACTGCTCTCCAATTTGCTGAATATCAGCCAGGCTCTGAGCTGATTTCACATCTTTCTGGACTATAGGAGTGGGAGTGTCTGATTGTGGATTGGTATAGAATTTCAGAGTGTTCCTTCCAGCGTGGAGTACCACTTTAAACTGGAAGGAAGGTTGATTTTCAGAAATAGAGAGGACCCCCCATCATCAGTCAGTTGCCCTACTGCTATTACTGTCACGTCTGGAATTTGGTTGTTCTGGAAGTGAAATTCTACTTGGTCAGATTTTTGTTCAACCATGTGGCAGGTGCCGTTTAAACTAACATGGTTGACACTCTGTTTTAATTTTATTGGTTGGCTAGTCTGGGTCCAGAGGACCTTGTTTACGCAGTCTATTAGGGGTGACAACCTTCTCAGGAGGTCATTCCCTAGTAAACAAGGGGTGCCCTCTGGAGTCACTACTATGGCCCGGTGTTTTACCTTGTGTCACCCAATTTTGATGTCCAAATCCGCAGTCCCCTCGACAGGAATTTCCTTCCCGTCAAAGTTCTGCAGTTGTCCAGGAAGAGAGGTGAGAGGAATACGATAATTCTCCCCCCTTCCTGCATTTAGTTCATCAAAGGCCCTTTTGGACAGAAGGGTAGCTTGGGGTCCAGTGTCCACCAGTGCCGAAATTGTACCCTGCCCCTGTACTTGTACCGGGGCATAATATCTTCCCTCTTTCTCCTCAAGGGGGCACAGATAATGCACATTTTTGGACAACTGGTGGGCTAACTTTCTGGTTTTGGACATTGCTAGCGAAGAGATTTGGGCAGAATTCTGTGGAGAGCCTGGGGAATCTGAAAGAAAAAGTTGGCAACTGGAAATTGTTTCGGGTTCTGGGCCGCCCCCCCCCCCCTTTTTGGAGGCAGTCATCAGGATGGGTTTGACCCATGGGATTTTGGTATTGTCGGTTCTGGGATGAGATGATGGGCGGCGGTAGCTCATTCTCCACATCTCCCCAGTCTGAATTGGCATCCCTTGAGACCCATTTTTCTTTGGGAGGAGTTCCCCCATCTCTAAAGGAGAAGATCCTTTTCCCAGGATCCTCTGAGGATCCCTCTCCCTCAAATTGGAAGATCTGTACCTCCTCCACAAACTGGGCCTGTTTGGGTACTTTGTTTCTCCTACCCCCATCTGCTCCTTTGGAGGCAGACTTTCAGGGGCAGGAGATTTCGTTTCCGGTTCCTGGGTTTCCAGGGGCTGTTTACAAGTTGGGAAGGAAGCTTCCTCCAAGGCTTTACACTCCTCTTCCCCTTGTGCCTCCTCCCTGGGAACCGGTGGGTTATCGGGGTGCTGCCCCCGTCATTGTTCTGGAGCACTAGGTCCAGAGTTTGGGGCATTCTGCGGTGGCATGCTCATCTGAGGGTGCTGTTGAGCCCTCAGTATGTGATCCAGATCTCGTGCCATATTTTGGACCTGGCGCTCAAGTTGTGAAACCCGCTCAGGCTGATACGGGGCTCTATTTTCTCCCCTGTGCTGATCCCGGGAAGGGTGGCTATCCCTTCTCTGGTAATACTCCGGATTGGGAAGATTTGGGTACCCCTCCACCCTTGGCCTCCCCTCTCCCGGATTAGGTTGTCTGGGCTCAGGGAATTGGGGAAAGAAGGATGGATGATTTTGGGGCTGGAAATTGGGTGGATACCTGGGGAAAAAGTTCTGCCCAGGATTTGGAGAATTTCTGCCCTCCTGTGGGAAGTTGGGAGGGAAGTTCCCTGGGTTAGGTCCTTGGCTGGACCCCCCCCCTTGGGCTGGAGGAGTCCACACATAACCCAGGAATGGTCGGTTTCCCTGGTAGCGGGGACTTACTTAATCAGGGGAGCGAGGGACCCCATTTGTGGGACTACTTCCTTGGCTCCCTGTCTGTGACTGGCCGAGGGCCTTCTGGGCTTGGCATTATTAGGTGCAGGTAGGTTTTTAGGCCCTCCCATCTCCAAATCCAAAACGGGGGTGACCTTTACCTCTGCCACCTTGGCAGCAGCAGGGGTGCTGTTGGTTTTGGGGTTTTTCTGCGCATTATTTTTATTTTCGATGGGCTTCTGCACATCGTAGATCCGGGTAGCCTGTTCAATGACCCAGTCTAAAGATCTTTTCTCATGAAAATCTCTCACGAGCTGGGTCATTATGTATCTGGGTAAGGCATGGAAAAATGTATTGATAAATTCTCTGCTATCCGTGCGCACCCTTCTGGTGGTCTGCGCAAAAGCACGCTTTAATTCTTGCACAAACTCTTGTGGGGCCTGATCCTCCCCACATTGCAAATTGTATGCTACCTTGTGAGCCTCTTGAGGATTTCTGTGCACAGAAACATGTTTCAAGATGGCCGCCCTGTATGTGGACCACCTTGAATGGTTTTCATCCTCCAGCCCTGCAAAGAAACTGGAGTATTCTGGTGAGAAGCTCCATTTGACGTACTGGATGCAGCTACTGCTGTCCATCAAATGGAAAGTCTCCATCATTTGCTCATAGAGCTCCAAGTGTTCCCAAACAGAATACTTGGCGTTCTTATGATAAGGCGTGATGACACTCCTTATTGCCTTTATTTGTTTCAATGGGTCCTTAACTAAGGCCCTTTTTGCCTTATTGGCCTTTTTGGTTCGGGTAACCCTGGTCCATTCATCCTCCGACTCAGAAGCGCTGCTCCCAGAGGTGCCCGTCTGATCTTCCAGGTTTTCCTGGATTCTGCGAGCCTGGGAATGGCTGGCAGAATGTGGGGACCTGGTCTCCTGCGTCCTGTAATGCTCAGAGGAGTCTTCAGATCCCTCCTTGCTGCCAGGATTTGATGGGTACCCCCTCCACTGACCTAACTGGGCAGAGGTTTTCAGGATGCCCTTAATGGGCCTACTCTCCTGGGGTTCCCCACTAAATTACACTGTACTTGGGTGCCCATACCCGGATGCCCGACCATCCATTTCTGGGAGGTACTGGCCTATGAGCCCCATACTTCTAGCTGGATAGTAATCTGCCATCCCCGTGGCCCTGGGCTCATGTGCGCGAGGGGACATGGGGGTGGCAGAGTCCAGGGACTGGGAGAGATGAAGGCCTCTGGTACTAGGGCTCCTGAGGTTATGCTCAGGAGTTTCTCTTTCCCAGCGAACCTCATCTCTATCCGCTCCTGCTCCCTGTGGCAATGCAAGAGCCTGCGATTTCAGTTCCTCAGTTAAGGCCTTACTAGACTCTATCAGTCTCTCCTGCATCGCTACCCGTTGCTGGAGCCTATCATTGTGCTGGCAGGGAGCCTCATTCTCTCTCTGTGCCTCCTGATTGGTCCTGGAGTACTGGGCCAGTCTTTGCTGCAGGAGGGTTATCTCCTGAGCTGTGTCCCTATTGGCCTGCTCCTTTCTTGCCAGAGCATCCTCCACCCTCCTGGTGTGCTCTAACAAGTTCTGGTGTTCTTTTTGGAGGTCACCCAGTCCCTGGAGGGCCAGGTGATTTTCTTCCATTTTCCTTTTTAAGTGGCAGACTTCCTGGCCTAAGGTATCCCTTTCCTGACTAAGAGCCTGCATCTGTGCCGCCAGGATGTCCCTTTGCCTTTGGAAGGCACCAGCTTTCTGGTGCTCCTGATCAAACTCTGCCTGGGTATCCAGGTCCTTCAGAATCAATTTATTGATTTCCTCTTTTTCCCTATCCAGGTGGCTTTGCAGGGTGACTACCTGCTCAGCACATGCCCTATTGAAATCTAATTGTTGCTCCAGCTTTTTCTGGCTCTGCAATAGGGGGTCCAAACCTTCTTGGTACTTCTTCTGCAAGGCCAGAAATCTGGTATCCTGGTCAGCCTTTTCCTGTTGCAGCACATCCATATCCTCCTTTATTTTAGTGATGTACTGTCTGCTGTCCTTTTCTGACTCCTGGCTCCTGAGCAGCCTCTGTTCAGAAGAGTCCAGATCAGATTGGGCCTTCTCTAATGCCATCTGTTGCCTATTTGCCATATCTTGGCCTTCAGCACATTTGTCCTGCATGGCTCCCATATATAGGTACAAATATGCCGCTATCCTGGCAATCTTATTATGTTCATCTTTGGCTTTAGGGGCCATATATAGTTCACTCAGGGCCACATGTAGGGGACCCTGATCTCTCCATGTATCTGACCCTGTTTCAGTGACCTGTTGCTTGATTGCCTGCAACCAGACCGCTTGGTCCTGATGAGTCCACTCACCTCTCACAAATAGCTTATGTAAGAAGTGCTCTCTGGCTATTTTGATGTCTACCAGTGTCGTCATTCTGGAATTTGAGTTCCTTCCTGACTTACAGAAGTTTGTATTTTATTTTTGCAAAACAGACCGTTTCCTTAGAGCGTTCCTTTGAGGAGTGCTTTACAGCGTAACACAGCGTGGTGATCCGACCGGATGTGTCTCTCCTGTCAGTTAGCACACTGTATTAATCTGCACAAGTGATAGATCTAACCCAGAATCTACGAGCCCCCCCTTTGTTAAGCGATATTCAATCAACACTACAGCTAAGTCAACGCCTAGTCTGGGATGCTGAGGGAAACCCTTATTGATATATTTTTAGGTCCAGTCCATGTACTCTGGATGACAACCCTTATATAACACCCCTCTCTTAGAATCCCCCTGACCCCACTGAGCCAAGAAGTAGATCTGTTTTGCAAATTTAAAAGGTTTATTTGAGAAAGATAAACAATATATATATATCACACTTCTATAAATAAATTGATAATGGATATTACACTTGTGAATATGAGCAGTAATAAGCAAGAGGTAACTTATGAATAGGAACAGAAGAATAAGGTGGGAAAGAATGCTTTATATGGTTCAAGGAAACGCAATGAGGAATGAAATGCAGTACAGAAAATAACTTGATATGGCTTCAACAAAAGACAATGTAATCACTTTTCCCCTGGTGGCAATTCACCCCTGCCTATATGCAATGCAAGGAGATGGAAGTAACACACACAGTCTTCGGGAATACCATCAAATACAATACGGAATTCAGTCCCCCCCCCAGCAAGCTTAGAGGAAACAGGCAGAAGTTTGAAACACAGGCCCAAAATGCTTTTAAATGTGATGGCAATGGATGGGAAAATGTGCTACTGATTTTAATTCCCTCTAGAGATTCAGGGTGAGTGAGAGATGCTTGTTGGTATTAGTTCAGGCTCACTTTAGCAATGCTCTATGAGTTATTACCAGGTTGCAAACGGATTTTAACAAAGGAAAGAATGGAGCTGCTATTTTGACAAGTGGAGAAATTGAGCCAAATCGCAAATTGCGGTAAATTTTGCGATTGCGGAAAAGGTATAGGGAGTTCATTTGAAAGCCTAGAATCACAGCTTTAAAATGAAAGTTAAACCACGTTCCTAGGACAAACAGTTCCAGAGATAAAGACGATTTAATAAAGGTAGATTTTCGGATTGAAAGTAAAACTCAAAATGACAGGTGACAGCTTGCAGCTGCAGAATTGACAGGTGACAGTTGTGCAGCTTTACAAATGACAGATGACACGATTTCTAGGAGGCTGTTCTAATTAGGTTAAAATAGTTTGGATTAGATTATTTTGACTAAGAGATTGGGTTCTGCACAGTTCTGGCGGATACTCGCACCTAATTTTGAAATGAATGGGCCTCGTCACAGATCTGGTCAACACGTCCAGCGGCGGTTCTCTCTGCTCGGCGGGTCAATCAGGCACCGGTTCTGCTCACAGCGATCTGGGTCAGCTCTGGGCTGCTGGTCTAGCCTCTCTGGATACAGCGGCCTCTGGTTCTGGATACTGCTCTGCTTTCCGGTCCGGGTCAAGTGGATTCTGGATGTAACACTGCTTTCTGGGTAATGGCAAAAGTTCTTGGCAAAAGAATTCAGACAGCTCGCCCAGCTGTGGAATAGTTTGCAAATGATTTTAAGGATGCTGAGGCCTGCTGAGAAGAGTTCTCTGTTTGTGGGTTTAGGCCCTTACTTTAAGTTCTGAAGTAAATTTCTGGTCTCTGAAGATTGATGGATGTGAAGTCTGGAGTCTCCCGGCAGAGCGTCCCGCAGAAAATGGAATTGAATCTCTCTACCTGTCCCAGCAGTCTCTTTTTATGTGTTTTGGAAGTGGGTGTGTGCGTGGCATAACTGAGCCTGCCCCTCTCTACTTGTCATTGGCCCAATTCTCCCCTCTCCCATGATTGGGGGAAGGAAATGTGAGTCAGAGTGATGAGGTCTGTTTATGGGTCAGAGGATCCTCCCCTGGTCAATTTGCCCACAAATCTATATTTGATTCAAATACATATTTCCCAGATACACACGTGGTTGACATTACATGTACACATTATATATTCCTTATGGTCCATGCTTGTCCACCTCTGATCTTCCTGGGGGCTTGCATTAAAAAATGACAACATTTTGCGCTTTTTGACTGGTTTACCAATATCGGACATTTACCAAAAATTACACACATGTGCGCAAGGAGTATGGACATTAATTGATGAAGTGTCAGATTTTTAACATGCAGACATGTGGAGTGAGACCCTATTTTTCGCTAGCAACCCCCCAGAATACACCACATGGTCCAAATGCCTCTTAAAACGTGCACAGAAAAATCACAAGAATAATGATATTACTTATATAATTCTGACAAGTCCGCACTATGAGTTATCTATCTTTTTAAAATTATGCTCTGGCCCAGATGAGTGTGGTTTAGGTTCCAAAGCACATGGGGGAAGCTTCTGTCTGCCCCCGCCTCCAGCTCGGGTGGCTCCTAGAGGCACTTCTCCTCCCACTTCTCCCAAGAGGAAGCCACTTTACGGCCCCCCCAATACAACATTTGCCCGAGTCGTTTGTTCAGTTTCCTGCAGTCCCCAGGTAATTCAATCAGAGAGGTGTCAATTCCTTTTGGTGGGGAAGCAGGATGCAGCTAGGCTTGGGAAGAGTGGCTGAGCAGGTTTCTCCTGTCGGGGGTAGTTGTCAGGCAGAATTCAGCTAAATGTCACTTCAGTTCCCAGTTTAAATCAAACTTACAATTTTTACCTATACATTAAATAATTACTTCCTTCAAGTCATTTCAGAATATAGTTTTACATTGTATCCACCTCTTAGCAAGTCTTTCCTTGGTCTGGTTTGGGTTCCTCTGTTCAGTTTTACACAAAAATCTGGTGGTTTTAAAATGCCGGCTTTCTGATAGTGGTGAGTACCGGTATTGCAACCATTTTTGGGATTAAGAAAATTAATTCCCCACAGTTATGAGTTGCTTTTTGGCAATCAGCATTGCCATTCCCAATGGTTTCAGGCTACTGTGTGTGTAGCCCAATGGTGGTTTTAGGCAGTGCCCTCCTGTGCTCACAACATAGGCAAAAATGGGTAGCAGCCTATTCTTCATGTTTTCCCTGTGCACTCTCTGGGGAGTTCTGGCCATCATGATGTTTTCCATGCCAGTACTGCACAGTTTTATGGTAGGGCTTGGATGCATGGGTAAAAACATCCTACAGCTGGAAATTCTAAACTTTTAGGTTAGGGTATGCATGTGTGCATTATTGCCGATCTAGGACTTGGGTGGCTGGCTAGGCTCGACTAAGCAGCTCAAAAAGAGGTCAGGCACGTGAGTGGGCGCTGTAGGTGGTTTGCGACAGAGTGCTATTGTTGAAAGAGTCGTTGTGCGACAAGCTATACCAAGTTTCTTTTCATTGGTAGTCGCTGTATGCTAGTGGCAGAGGTGTTGTTGTACATCAGGTGTTTCAATGTGGATGACTATATGTGCTGCTAGACCATAAAGGCATAGCCATAGCTGCATTCTACAGTGCTTGGATGCTCGGCCATGCCTGCTGCCTGTGTCCACAGCTGTGGTGGAAGGTATACGTACCGTAGTCTTAGAGGTGATATGTACCGTAGTCTTTGGAGTTGTTCAGCTTGAGTGCTCTTTGTCCAATGCGGACGGCGTGGTCTCATTATTCATGGTCTCTCTAGTGTGAGGATATGAGCAGGCGGCGAGCGTGGGTGAGTTTTTTGCGGTGTGCCACAGTGAAAGCTGCTGGCTTCCCTGGTGTAGTTGTTTCATTATTCTTGTTCTGCTGGTACGAGGGTATGAGGGGTGTGAGCGGGGGTGAGTTTATTGTGGTGTGCCTCTGAGAACCCTGGATCCGTCAGCAGCCGGACGGTCCTGTCCGTGTGTTCAACAGTGATCTCCCTTGACTTGGCCCGGATGAGCCAGTCATCGTGGTATGGGTACACTTCAGTCCGAAGAGGAAGGCCTTGAATTGGTAGTGCTGACCTTGTACGACTAACCCCAGGAACTTCCGATGCTTCTCATGAATTGGGACGTGGAAGTAAGCATCCTCTAGATCCAGCAACATCAGGATGTCCCCTTCCTCCAGTTGGCCGAGCACATGTTGCAATGTAGCCATCCTGAATGTTTGGGACTTGAGGTACTTGTTTAGATGCCGCAGGTCTAAATAACTAAAGAAAGGCCAGTATGCCTGAGGCAGAGTCAGTCACATGTCAGGTATGCCAGGATATGCTTTTCATCATTTAGATGTCAATATGTTGACGATTGCTAAGGTTTATAATATTACAATGCAGGGAATCCATAACGCAGAAATGTTTTTTAATGAGAATCACTTTTAGAGTGCCTAGTTGTGTATGTTTACATCATTAGTGCCTGTGAATTGTTGGATGTTGTTATTTTGGTGTAATTGTGATTTACATGTACATGTTATACCCACCATGTGGGTGAAGAAATGGGTCTATTTTTTATGAATGTTTTAGGAATTGTTCTATTCTTGAATGAATGAAATGTATTAGAATTATATTTATAAGAATTGCACCATGTCCATTCTTCCAGGACTGTCGGTGCCAGGACAATTTTTAGCACCCTATTACTGCAGATTAGAGTGATTTTGTGTTAAACTGCATACCTTTCTCCTTTATGTATAGATATATTTGGTCTGCCCCTGACAGTGGAGACAGGTTGTTTCTATAGGGGCTATAACAGACATGGACCTCTGCAAAGCCTGCGGGGCTGGGAGAGTATCAGTCATATATTGGGTGTGTGTGAAGTTTCATCCTGGTGACTTCAATTCCCTCAGGACCACTGAGGATAATTATTCTATAATAGGGCGCTACACGGCTACAAATAAATAACCCCACAAAGGCCAGTAGGCGTGTGGAAGAATCAGTCAAATGTCAGGCATTTATTTTGACATTGGGTTATTGTCATGATGCCTACCTCCAAGGAGGCAGGTTCGACCCAGCAACCCCAGAGGCAGGCATAATTTCCCCCAGGGAAGTGCCAGCGGGCCCAAGCTGGGGCCCTTTGGACACAGTCCTGGCGCCTTAGTCGCCAGGCTCATGTTTTACCCCTGTCCTGGCGCCTTAGGCGCCAGGCTCATAAAGCTAGACATGTGTTCAAGTGTTTTAAGGTGCACTTACCTGATGCAGACCATGCTGCTACATCCAGGCCCTCTTGAGGCCTGAATGGAACTACTTTACCTGTGGAACTACTTTCCCCTGGGTGTGGTCGGGGAAGGATACATACCTGATCGGTGGAAGGATACCTGGAACTTCTTCCAAAGCTATTTAAACCACGCCCGATCAGCAACTCACGCTTCGCGTTGTTCTGCTCCTCGCAGCTGGACGCTCACCGTGTCAGCTCCTGCATCTGGACTTCAGCCATGCCTGCCAGCATCCTGGGTCACCTGCTAAGAGAGAATTGGAGAGAAAGAAGACCTTACCTGCTAAAGCTGCATCACGGAGACTTCACACCGACGATCCTGAAAGGGAAGACATCATTTTAAAAGCATTTCGCTTCGATCGCTGCAGCGCTGCATTTCACTCACCTTTCCAGGGCATTTCCATCTTCAGCAGCGATCGTCCGGATCCGCAGCCACTTCCCAGAGCCTAGAGAGAAAAAGACAAGAACACAAGGTGAGAGAAGGAAGGGAATAGGAAAAGCTCAGTTTCCTTCTAAGACGTACCTGTTGGGTCATTCCCATTTCATTTCGGGTCCTGCCGCATCCTGGCATTCCGGACCCCGGCCCCTATGGGGAAAAAAGACAAAGACATTGAATGAGCGAATGCAAAGACATTACCCGAACGCTCATCCAGAACTTACCTGTCATTTACTGGAACTGCACGTTTCACTTCGGGTCGGCGCCATATCTCCGGCATTCCGAACCCCGGCCCCTAAGGGGAAAAAGACATAAGCGTTAGCGCTTGCTGCAATAAGACACAGAACATTATTATTAAGCTTGAACTTTTGAACTTGCTGCAGAACTCTTACAGTGCCTTACCTGAATAGTCAAGCTTATTTGAACTCCCATCAAACCTCAATCCAGTGAAGTAACTGGGTTTCAACGTGCCCCTGCATCAGAAGCAGGATGGAGACCTCATCCTTCCAGACCCTAAGGTGAGACTTCACGGGGAATCAAGGAAGGGTATCGTGGAGGGTTGGAAGGGAGTGGGAGACTTGAGCATTGTTCCGTCAGTAGGTAATACTCCCTTTTCACGCACAGGGGAATATTCCTGCGAACCAGTGAGGCCATCTTCAGAGTCCTGCGCTTCATCAGCACTCGAAGCCTGACCTGCGCCTCCGTGGGAATCAGGTGAGCGTGACAGAACGCGAAGCCTACGCACAATTTCCCACCCGGGCGCTATGGAGACTTCCGAGACAGATCAGCTAGCCCAGCTTTTGGGGGAATTAGGGGAAGAAGTGCACTCAGCCCACCAGGAGACTAACGCTCTCAAAAGAGAACTGATCCTATCCAAGGAAAGAACAGATGACCTGGCCAAAAGGTTATTGCAGGCCAGGCAGGGCACACTCCTTTACCTAATTCGGGAGATACTTCCACATCAATGGGTTTGGATAACCCGGTACAAATCAATCTACCCGGACACATGCCTTTGGCCCCGCCTGAACGTTTTGCGGGGGATCCCAAGAAATATGCCGTCTTTATGAACCAATGTTGTTTACACTTTCTATGCAGACCCGGGGCCTTCCCTAATGACCAGACCAAGGTAGCCTTCATACTATCTTACCTCAGTGGCAGTGCTGCCGATTGGTCTATTCCATTGGTAAATCAGGATGATCCCATTCTCCAGAATTTTCAGGGTTTCCAGGCCAGCATGGAAAGATTGTTTGCTCGACACTCTCAAGGACAGGCCCTTGATAACGAACTGCTATCCTTACGACAAGGTAATCAGGATCTTCTGTCCTACGTTGCCACCTTTAATAGACTGGTTGTGGAAACTGGATGGCCAGAAAACAAAAGGATCACATTGTTTCATCGAGGCCTGCGCGGAGAGTTAAAGATGTTCTAGCTCAGATAGTAGATCCACCCCAGGTCTGCGCAGACTACATAGATTTGGTGGTTCAACTTGATCACAGACTTCAAAATAGAAAAGCAGATCGGTTCAAGTACGAAACCCGAGTACCGATCAAAACCCACGCTAACTCCAAGAGTACCGACGTATCCGAACCTATGCAAATCGGTGGTGTTAAAGGACCATTAACACAGAAGGAACGAGAGAGAAGGCGGCAAATGCAACTTTGCCTGTATTGCGGGACTTCCGGTCACTTTCTTCGAAATTGTCCGGTTAAACCACCTAAGAAGGTGGTTGGAGCCACTGATAACGATTTATTGACAACTGATTCGGGAAACGTGCTAGCCCGACAAGCATAGGGGTCCGCTTGCCGAGCTTGAAAACAAACTCTTTGACCTCGCATTTTGTCATGCCAATGGTGCTCGTGGACCCAAAACAGCCTCAGCTGTTGCATGCTATAAAAGCATACATCGACAGTGGAGCTATTGGAAATTACATAGACCGTGAATTGGCTTCCAGGATTAAGCTCCCTCTCCGCCCGAAAGTAACCCAAGATGTCATTACTACAGTAGATGGAACCGAAATAGCCTCAGGGCCGGTAATGCATTCCACTGTTGAAATGACACTGGTGGGTCAGGATGGACATCGGGAAGCAATCGTGTTTGATGTGATCAAGGCCCCACAATTTCAAGTAATTCTTGGAATTCCTTGGTTAGAAACACATAATCCCAGAATTGACTGGCGAGCAAAGAAGATAGGTTTTCCTGATTGTGAAGCAACTTGTTACCCAAGAAGTCCAGTTATGGGTCTAGCCTCAGCAACTTCCACCCCTGTACAGCTACCGTCAGAATACCAAGAATTCCAGGACTTTTTTCAGAAGGAACAGGCTAACACGTTACCTCCCCATCGGTCTTATGATTGCCAAATCGATCTGGTACCCAATGCTCAACTACCTTGTAGTAGGATTTATGCTCTTACGGAACCTGAGAACCTACATTTGCGTCAGTATTTAGATCAGTACCTAGCCAATGGTTTTATTCACCCGTCCAAGTCTCCTGTCTCCTCAGCTCTGTTCTTCGTGCCGAAAAAAGAGGGCGACCTTAGAACATGTATAGACTATCGCACCCTAAATCAAATAACGATTAAGAATCATTATCCTCTGCCCCTGATCCCTGAGCTTATCGACCAGGTGAAAGACGCTTGTGTGTACACCAAGTTAGATCTCCGAGGAGCTTATCACTTGGTGTGTATAAAAGAAGGCGATGAATGGAAGACTGCATTCCGCACCAAATTTGGGCTCTTCGAATATCAGGTGATGCCCTTCGGTTTGTGCAATGCACCTGCCGCCTTTCAGTACTTTATGAATGATGTTCTTCGGGAACTTATCGACGTCTGTGTCATTGTTTATATCGACGACATCCTGGTGTACTCCTCTTCAGAATCCGATCACAGAAAACATGTCAGGGCAGTTCTTGAGAAATTGCGCCAGCACAGACTATTTGCAAAGCTCGAAAAATGCATTTTTCATACCACAGAAGTGGAGTTTCTCGGATTCATCCTGACACCTCAAGGAGTCCGAATGGACTCGCGAAAGGTGGACGCCATCCTCAAATGGCCATCTCCTAGCTCGGTGAAGGGAGTTCAGAGCATGCTCGGCTTCGCCAATTTCTATCGAAGATTCATCCCGGAATTTTCCCAAACAGTCCAACCCATCACAGCTCTCCTAAAGAAAAACAAATGCTTTGAATGGACTCTTAAGGCCGAACAAGCCTTTCAGGACTTGAAAACCAAATTCACCTCTGCACCTATATTGAAGCACCCGCACCCAGATCTCCCTTACATTGTGGAAACCGACGCATCCAGTTCGGCCATGGGAGCTGTCCTGTCGCAAAGAGACCCAGAAACTAACCAACTACACCCTGTGGCCTTTTGGTCCAGGAAATTTTCTCCTCCTGAAATCAACTACGCAATTACCGACAAAGAGTTACTGGCTATTAAATCTGCTTTCAAGGCTTGGCGTCACTACCTTCTTGGGGCAAGACACACCATCACCGTAATTACGGACCACAGAAATTTACAGTATTTAAAGACGGCCAAGGCTCAATCTTCACGACAACTCCGATGGGCTCTATTCTTTGCGGAATTTGATTTTGTAATTACCTATCGCCCTGGCTGCAAGAATGGTAAAGCGGACGCCTTATCCCGGATTGGCATGGAAGAACCCAATCCGAGTTTAGAACCTGTGCCAATCATACCTGAACAAAGAATCTTAGGCCTAACCTCATTGCAAACTATTGAGGACATCCGAACGCAAGTAAAACAACTTCTAGACTCTTCAGCCTTACTTGAATGGAGTCAAAAGGGTCCTCATTACACCGTTAAGGATGACTTACCCTACTTCCAGGAGCGGTTGTTTCTGCCTAGTAAAGAATTGCAAGAACTTGTTATTGCCCATCATCATGAATCATTAATGGAAGGACACCCTGGTATCGCTAAAACGGAGGAAAAAATCAAACGCCACTTCTGGTGGCCTTCTTGGAGAAAAGACATAAAGTCTTTTGTATTGTCTTGCAGAATTTGTGCCCAAAACAAGGGTCAAAAGAAAAGGCCAGCCGGCCTACTTCAACCCTTGGATATTCCACCGGCACCATGGCACACCTTGTCAATGGACTTTATATCTGACCTGCCTCCTTGTGCTGGTTACAACACTATTCTTGTAATTGTGGATCTATTCTCCAAAATGGCCCACTTTATCCCTTTAAAAGGTTTGCCTTCAGCTTCCACCTTGGCCAAGGAATTTCTGGAGAATATAGTTCGCATACATGGTTTCCCTTCGATATTAGTCTCAGATCGTGGAAGTCAATTTATCTCCCATTTTTGGAAGAAGTGTTGCCAACTAGCACAAATAGATGTGCGGCTATCCACCAGCCACCACCCCCAGACCGACGGACAAACCGAGAGAACCAATCAGACTCTCGAGCAATATCTTCGGTGCATGTTACACCAATCCGAGTTAAATTGGAAAGACATCCTTTGGATCGCAGAATATGCATACAACAATTCAGTGCATTCTGGAACCGGACAAACTCCCTTTTATACTTTGTATGGTCACCATCCTCGGACCTCTGATCTAGATCCACCTCTGACCCTGAAAATGCCCGCAGTAAGTCATCTGCATTCCACAATAACCCAAGCCTTCAAAGAAGCTGCAACTCATTTACAGCAAGCCAAGAAAAAGTATAAAGAAAACGCTGATTTGCACCGAAGTAAAACTCCTCCTTACCAAGTTGGAGATCAGGTATGGCTAGCAATGAAACATTTACCCCTCAAGGGCCCGCGAACCTTCAATCCCAGATTCATAGGACCTTATCCCATCAAGGCTATAATCAATCCCGTGGCCTTTAAACTGGATTTACCGTCTAACATGCGTATTCATCCAGTTTTTCATGCATCACTTTTGAAGCCAGTACAACCAGGGACCCGACTGTCCAAGCCTCCAGACCCAGTTCAAATTGAAGGGGAATTAGAATTCAAAGTTAAAGACATTTTAGACTCCAAGGTGTTAAAGTCCAAACTCTTCTATCTTGTTGACTGGAAGGGATATGGACCTCAGGAGAGATCGTGGGAGCCTAGTAACCATGTTCACGCACCTCGATTAATACAAAGGTTCCACCGGAGATTTCCGAACAAGCCAAGACCCCCGGAGGGAACAACCTTGGGAGGGGCCTTGAGGGGGGGTACTGTCATGATGCCTACCTCCAAGGAGCCAGGTTCGACCCAGCAACCCCAGAGGCAGGCATCATTTCCCCCAGGGAAGTGCCAGCGGGCCCAAGCTGGGGCCCTTTGGACACAGTCCTTGCGCCTTAGGCGCCAGGCTCATGTTGGACCCCTGTCCTGCCGCCTTAGGCGCCAGGCTCATAAAGCTAGACATGTGTTCAAGTGTTTTAAGGTGCACTTACCTGATGCAGACCATGCTGCTACATCCAGGCCCTCTTGAGGCCTGAATGGAACTACTTTACCTGTGGAACTACTTTCCCCTGGGGGTGGTCGGGGAAGGATACATACCTGATCGGTGGAAGGATACCTGGAACTTCTTCCAAAGCTACTTAAACCACGCCCGATCAGCAACTCACGCTTCACGTTGTTCTGCTCCTCGCAGCTGGACGCTCACCGTGTCAGCTCCTGCATCTGGACTTCAGCCATACCTGTCAGCATCCTGGGTCACCTGCTAAGAGAGAATTGGAGAGAAAGAAGACCTTACCTGCTAAAGCTGCATCACAGAGACTTCACACCGACGATCCTGAAAGGGAAGACATCATTTTAAAAGCATTTCGCTTCGATCGCTGCAGCGCTGCATTTCACTCACCTTTCCAGGGCATTTCCATCTTCAGCAGCGATCGTCTGGATCCGCAGCCACTTCCCAGAGCCTAGAGAGAAAAAGACAAGAACACAAGGTGAGAGAAGGAAGGGAATAGGAAAAGCTCAGTTTCCTTCTAAGACTTACCTGTTGGGTCATTCCCATTTCATTTCAGGTCCTGCCGCATCCTGGCATTCCGGACCCGGGCCCCTATGGGGAAAAAAGACAAAGACATTGAATGAGCGAATGCAAAGACATTACCCGAACGCTCATCCAGAACTTACCTGTCATTTACTGGAACTGCACGTTTCACTTCGGGTCGGCGCCATATCTCCGGCATTCCGAACCCCGGCCCCTAAGGGGAAAAAGACATAAGCGTTAGCACTTGCTGCAATAAGACAAAGAACATTATTATTAAGCTTGAACTTTTGAACTTGCTGCAGAACTCTTACAGCGCCTTACCTGAATAGTCAAGCTTATTTGAACTCCCATCAAACCTCAATCCAGTGAAGTAACTGGGTTTCAACGCACCCCTGCATCAGAAGCAGGATGGAGAACTCATCCTTCCAGACCCTAAGGTGAGACTTCACGGGGAATCAAGGAAGGGTATCGTGGAGGGTTGGAAGGGAGTGGGAGACTTGAGCATTGTTCCGTCAGTGGGTAATACTCCCTTTTCACGCACAGGGGAATATTCCTGCGAACCAGTGAGGCCATCTTCAGAGTCCTGCGCTTCATCAGCACTCGAAGCCAGACCTGCGCCTCCGCGGGAATCAGGTGAGCGTGACAGTTATTGAATACTAGTTAGTTGGATAATATTAGAAAACCTAATGTATTGCAGCAGAAAAGGCACAATTGCGAATGTTGCTGGAAGTACCCCAGCTCTCAAATACCATTACTGCATGCAGTAAGCTTGTGTTAACAGGAAGGAGTTGCACGTGGACCTTTCAATTATTCTCCATTTTTCGGCAGGACTCCATGGGGAAATGTTATACGTCCACATGTGGGATTACTGCATGTGGTAATATCACATCTAGTACTGTATTTGTGTAGAGGACATTACCACCACCCAAAAGAAGACAGCCATGAAAGGTTTCAGTGATGAAACTGGTAGTTTGACAGAGCGGTAAAAGATGCAATATTTACAAATACTGCATGTTTTACCTTCACCACCAAACTTGTAGCAAGCCATTGATGATTTTTAAAAAAATCATTTTTCCCAGTTGTAAACAAAGAGTTCATTGTGATTGCTATATTAAAGAAACAGCCAGGTCCATTACACCTTTGTTTCTCTTTGGACATCCCTGTCAGGAAAGGTTCTGTCCTTTTCTGTAAAGTTTATGTTTGCTTTTAACATCATGTGCTGGCAGGGAAAGGGTCTGACCTCTTCGGTCTACTGTTTACAGCAACAATTCATCAGCATCAAATCATCTCCATAACTGAGACCCTATCCAGACTCTGGAGATCAAAGCCCACACACCAGGACCAGGCGACTAAGGCCTGGAAAATTGATAAAACTGACAAGTTAGGACTTCTTCCACTTACACTGTTTCATCTGATTTCTTGCGTCCCTGTCTCATGCCTTCCTCTTTCCCATTTTCTTGACTCTTTTGTGTCACTTGCTCGATCTTAGTTTTCTTCTCGTTTGTCCTCTTACATGGTATTGTTTCTCTCCATTCTTGTCACTTGTCTTCATTGATTCCGAGCTCACAGATTTAAGTGCAAAGCTCGTCATCCATGTAAGGTCGATAAATAGTTCATCAATATATTGGGTAACAAGAACAACTCATTTTGTGACGCATGGAAACCCGAAAAATCTGCCATTCTGCATGATTAACTCTGTAAAGACATGAGATCTCCAAGCAACGAGTTGGTGTTAGATCTCTCTCTTCAGCAGGGGCCTCCCTCTGGAACAGCCTTCCTGCCTCGCTGAAACTTGAGGAGAACCATCTCTGGTTCCGGAAGCACCTCAAAACCCTCCACTTTCTCTCCTTCTCTCCCCTGCTGAACTCCTGGTTGAAACTGCACTGGTTTACCTGGCCACTTCTTTCTGTTCTTGTGCCCAGGCCCTGCCAGCTGCACACCTGCACTGCCTCCCTGGCAACCCCTTGGACTGTTTCTGCATCCCTACAGTCCCTCTACCAGCACTTATGCCTGCACTTACCCCGCACTTGCCACCAGCTGGCCCTTTTAATTATCTTATTTATTCTACTATCCTTGTACTGCACTTTCCCCTCTGCCCTTCTCCACGCACTTTCCCTCTCCCTCCTTCCCTGCACTTGTGCGATTTGAATGACACCTGGGCTGGTAAGATCGTTGTCTGTCTCCCCTTTGTGCCCCCCTCCCTGCCTCATCGCGCCTTGAAACACTTGTGTATAGGCGCGTTATAAATGCCATATCATATCATATCATCATATCTGTATTCTTCGTCCTTTGCCTATTTTGAATTTGAAGCATTTGTAATGCGCAAACTGAACGGAATTAGCTGCATCTAGGCGCAGAAGAAATCAGGTAAGTGAGGATATGTCCGAATACCACCACACACAAGCAGAGAAGAGAGAAACATATTTTACATCATTTAAAAAGAAAGGCTTTCAGTGCTTTGCAGATCTGAATGAGGGAGTCTTTTGCTTTTAGCTCTAATGGAAGACTATTCCAGAGCTTGGGACCGTAGACTAAAAACCGTCTGTCACCCTTAGACACATAACGGGAAGCTGGAACCACCAGTAGAAATTGATCAGCGTAGCCTACCGTACGCAGAGGCTGATATCTCACCAGTTTTTTGGTCAGGTATGATGGTGTCAGATTGTTAAGGCAATCGTTAATTCTGTCTTCAACCAGCAACCAATGTACATCAGGACATAGAGTGGAAATATGAGCAGACTTAGGTACTTTGTAAATCAACCTCACCCCCGCATTTTGCGCCCTTTGAAGGCAGGACAGGTGTTTATGAGGGATTGTGCTTAGCATATTGTTACTGTAATCCAGCTCTGAATTCACCAGAGACCCCACAACACTGGCATGATCTTTGGGAAGGTGTGGCAAGGCCAGTCGAAGGAGCCACAGAGAGTAAAACATGTATTGTATTTTTTCCCCTACCTGAGACCCACATCCAAAATTGTCCTGCCATATGCAGCTTAGGTTTTTTTATTTGTGGAGCAAATTTCAAATCTTTCTATCAGGCCCTTTTTTAAATAATTTCTATTTCCGTATTGCCCACCTTTTTGAATTGCCTTCTTATGCCCCTACCTTTTTGACTTGCCTTCTTATTTCGCCTTCTTGCGTCCCTTAATTTCCATTCATTGTCATTTATTTTCATTGCTTGTCCTTCCATTGGTTCACTTTGTCCTGTCTGTCTTCCTTCTCTTCCTCACTCATCCTTTCTCTTATCTCATTTTACCCCTCTCCATTAGCTCCTGGTCCTTCACTTATTTCCACGCCTCATTCTTTCCTTCCACATTCTCCCCCTTTGTCATGTTTCCCTCGTTCTTAAATATGCTTCATTTCAACTCTTCATTCTTTCCTACCTATTCTCTTAGCCATGTTTTTGTTGCCCCACATATTTTCCTTCCTTGCAATTCTCTCTGCCTTTTATTTCAGTGTTCTTTTCCCTTGTCTTCTTCCCTTTCATGCTTTCCTCCTTCTCCCCTTTCATCTCCCTTCTTTATTAGTTCCCCCTTTCATTACTTTTACTTTCCCTTTTTTCTCCCTTTTTCCACTTATTTAATTGTTTTGTGTCCCTTTATTTACTTTCCTCTACCCCTTTAATCCCTCATTTGGCCCTTTTATTTTAATTTCCTTCCATGCTTCTTCTACATCTAACCATGTCCTCATCCTTTTCTTCCTCATTTCTTCCATCCATGTCTTTCTCTTCTTTTGCTCACCCTTTTTGTGGTAACTAGATTTCCATGCTCATTTCCTATCTTACCTTTGTATTCTTTTACTGGCTTTTCTCTTCTTCTGCTTCCTCCTCATGCTCTTTCTCATTTGCTTGCATTTCTCTTTTATGCTCTCTCTTCTCGACCATCTCTTCCAGCTGTATTCAGCTTTCCTCTTTCTCCTCAGTTATGATTCGCTTATGCTCAGTGAACTCCTCATCTCGCTGGTCTTATTCGCATGAGTTTGTCTTCGGTGAACATGCCACCTCAGGCAAAGGCTAATGCTCAGAACTTTCCCTAACATTTATCAAAATGGAGCAACAATGAAGCACGCTCCCTCGACGCTACATGGCTGGCCAACTCCCGCAGACATGCTATTAGATCCAGCATTGCAGAACCAAATGGAAGCTAATGGGCCGGTCGCTTTCCAATGTCTTTGGACAGCATTTCTGACTCTCAGCTCTCTCTCGTTCTGTCAAATGCCATCTGCGAGGGTGGAATAACATGAGTTTATTTGATTTTTAGAAATAAAATGGTGCGGGTAGCTCTGTCACTGAAAGGTAGATCTGCTAATCAGCCCCCTCCTTTCATAATGCTCCAAGCAAAGAAGCATAGCACAGACATTTACCTCTGCTGAGACTGTCTGCTGACACCTTTCAGCAGGTGCTTTGCCATCACAAGGTGATGTGAACTTCTACCAGCAGCTGTTGGGACCAAACGTCCGGCAGCCACGATTTGCCTTGAACTGTGGACAATCCTGCATCTAAATTACATGATATAAGTGTGGCCCTCAGGATCTATTGTGGACCCCAGGATCTTGTAAGTATAAGGCATTTTTGGGTATGACACAGTGGTCTCTGGGACTCCACAATTGTATTGGCCAAAACATGTTGGTGTCATTTTATTGTTAACTTGGTTTAAAGTGAGCTTACTGACAAGGCCTCCTGTGTATCTGGTCTTGAGTTTCACCAACATCTGACTATTTGGAGGCTGACTCAGCAAAATCATTTGTCTGTACCAGAGAAAAGACTGACAGGGTAATTCATAGAATTTCGCACAAAAGTGGCACACGCGGCTGGCGCACAGTGTGCGCGTGCGAATGTCTGCGCCAGCCACGTGCGCTAAAATCGATATCCGCGCACAGCGTATTCATGGATTGAAGCCTCCAAAACCATCCGTGGCGCAGCGACCCTGCAGCAGCGCCAGTTACGCCCCCAAGAACGCCCTCGCGCAAGGAAAAGCCATCAAAATTCCCAATTCAGCGCAAAGGGCTGCCGTAACCCTGGACCAGTATACAGGGCTGGCAAACAGCAAAAGCCGAGCGAGGAACGTGTTTTACTGGGGTATGCGGGAAGTTCCACATGCGATTTCAGCAGGGTACGTGTATTTCTGGGGTGCAGGGAAGTTTAACACACGATTTCAGCAGGGTACGCGTATTACAGGGGTGCGCTGGAAGTTCCACACGCAATTTCAGCAGGGTATGTGTATTTCTGGGGTGCGGGGAAGTTTAACACGCAATTTCAGCAGGGTACGTGTATTTCTGGGGTGTGGGCAAGTTTAACACGCAATTTCAGCAGGGTACGTGTATTACAGGGGTGCGCGGGAAGTTCCACGCGCAATTTCAGCAGGGTACGTGTATTTCTGGTGTGCGGGCAAGTTTAACACACGATTTCAGCAGGGTACGTGCATTACTGGGGTGCGCAGGAAGTTCCACACGCAATTTCAGCAGGGTACGTGTATTTCTGGGGTGTGGGGAAGTTTAACATGCGATTTCAGCAGGGTACGTGTATTACAGTGGTGCGCGGGAAGTCCCACACGCAATTTCAGCAGGGTACGTGTACTTCTGGGGTGCGGGCAAGTTAACACGCGATTTCAGCAGGGTACGTGTATTACTGGGGTGCGCAGGAAGTTCCACACGCGATTTCAGCAGGGTACGTGTATTTCTGGGGCGCGGGGAAGTTTAACACGCAATTTCATCAGGGTACGTGTATTACAGGGGTGCGCGGGAAGTTCCAAACGCGATTTCAGCAGGGTACGTGTATTTCTGGGGTGCAGGGAAGTTTAACACGCGATTTCAGCAGGGTACGTGTATTACAGGGGTGCGCGGGAAGTCCCACACGCGATTTCAGCAGGGTACGTGTATTTCTGGGGTGCGGGCAAGTTTAACACACGATTTCAGCAGGGTACGTGTATTACTGGGGTGCGCACGAAGTTCCACACACGATTTCAGCAGGGTATGCGTATTTCTGGGGTGCGGGGAAGTTTAACACGTGATTTCAGCAGGGTACGTGTATTACAGGGGTGCGCCGGAAGTTCCACACGCGATTTCAGCAGGGTACGTGTATTTCTGGGGTGCGGGTAAGTTTAACACGCAATTTCAGCTGGGTACGTGTATTACTGGGGTGCGCGGGAAGTTCCACACGCGATTTCAGCAGGGTATGTGTATTTCTGGGGTGCGGGGAAGTTTAACACGCGATTTCAGCAGGGTATGTGTATTACAGGGGTGCGCGGGAAGTTCCACACGCGATTTCAGCAGGGTATGTGTATTTCTGGGGTGCGGGCAAGTTTAACACACGATTTCAGCAGGGTACGTGTATTACTGGGGTGCGCGGGAAGTTCCACACGCGATTTCAGCAGGCTACGTGTATTTCTGTGGTGCGGGCAATTTTCACACGCGATAGGCCCTGTGCGAGTGGGGTACGTGTATTTCAGGGGTACAGGGGAGTCCTACACGTGAATTGGGAGTGTGGGTCCTCCCAGGTGTTCCCTCTATACCCTCCACGGCCCCTGCAGGCAGACCACACCACAGGGGACTACCCTGCACCCCATGTCATGTCCCGCAGGCAGCCCATCCACCATGGGCATGCCCCCCCAGCCAAGCCACATGTCACCTTGCACTAGTGATCACCAACGCATTACCCCCTTGACCCCCAACCCCCGGCAGTGCAGGGCACCTGCCAGCAGGCCTCCACTCATGTCCCCCAGCACCCCCACCCCCAAACAGTGCAGGGCCCCTGCCAGCAGGCCCCCACTCATGTCCCACTCATGTCCCCTTGCACCCCCACCCCCAGCAGTGCGGGGCACCTGCCAGCAGGCCCCCACTCATGTCCCACTCATGTCCCCTTGCACCCCCACCCCCCAGCAGTGCAGGGCACCTGCCAGCAGGCCCCCACTCATGTCCCCTTGCACCCCCACCCCCCAGCAGTCAGGGGCCCATGCCAGCAGGCCCCCACTCATGTCTCCCTGCACCCAGGTCATGACGATCCTCAATCATGGCCCTTATGGCCAGCCTCCCCAGCCCAAAGACCCAACCAAGTATTGCATCCACCCACATAGAAAAGGCAATTACATGATACAACCCCAATGGCAAGTATGTAAATGAACACATGTCCGTCACACACACACACAATGGTTGCAAGTGAATGTGAAACCCCATATCATGACATCCATGAAACCAATGAGATAATACCACACATGGAAGTATGAAGAAAGAAATGTATTAAAAGCAACATGAATGGAATTAAAATCAAACAAACAACAATGGGAATAAAAAAAGAAAAGCTGCATGTCCGTAAAATAAAGAAAAACAAGAAATCATAATCCAAAGGAAAGGTGTCCAAAGTCACACTCCAACAAAGCAAATCCAAGGGAAAAACAAAAGTGAAAACCATTGCTCCATGGGGAAATCCCCCAAAAAAAGATGAATCCAATAGTGAACTATATACAGATGAACCATCCAGGGTCCATGATCCCAACTGAAGAAATTAAACCTATCAAAAATACTACCTAATGAAAAACTATATACAGAAACGTGGTGCATTGTCCAAGCGCAACCAAAATAAAGAAAAAACCAAAGGAAATCTAACACTATCTAACTATTTACAAGGGCAGTGGGCAAGTCCAACGGCTCACATGTTGATATCCCGGGCCAGGGCATCATCGAACTCCTGCTCGATGTCCCGGAGGCAGTCCTCTTCCATGGCCCCGAGGGTTCGCAGGGACGATGACATCTGGAACTCCAGGTCCCTGCGAATGGCCTCGAGGCACTCGGCCCGCCTCAGGGCCCTACGCATGGAGTTCTTCGCCCTGACCATCATGAGCCGTGCCTCTTCCGCCCGCTGCCGCTCTGCATCTATCGCATGACCCAACTGCTGCCACACGGAAGACACTTCCCATCCAGGGTCCTCCTGCCCTCCGGCCGATGCCTGCCCTTCCGATGATGAAGGCCTCGAGCCATCATGGCTCCCACCTTGTTGCTGCTGCTGCTGTGCCCTGGCTCCTGCTGCCTGCACATCCTCCTCCAGCTGGGGTGCAGTTGTTGAGGTAGCCACCCCTGCTGGACGTCCGACTCCCGACTGTGGCAGGGATGTGTCCTCCACCAGCCTGGCCGCAGGGTCAGAGGCAGCTCCACAGGGCACCCAGGTGACACATGGGTGGGAAGATGGCACGTAGGATGGCTGGCGCATAGGGGGTTCAGGTGAGAAGGGGGTCGGAACAAGGTCCAGAAAACTGAGGAATCCGGCCCTGGTGAGCTGTCCCAGTGGGTCAACACGGTCAACGAACCATGCGAGAAGACGTGCAGTATCCTCATGAAAAGACTGCAGGTTAGCTTGCATGGCACGTTGACGCAACGCCACCCCACCCAGGACAGGCTCAACCCGGTGCCGGATAGCCACATCCGGAGGGAGAGGAAGGCCAGTTGGTGTAAGCCAATCCCCTTCCTGAGAACGGGTCTGGACGTAGGTATCCCTGCTGGTGCAAGATGATGCAGTCACAGGATCGGGGACAGGATTACACACAGGCACCTCCGCGGCGGCCTGTGCTGCCTCCTGTCCCTGCCCCTGCACTGCACCACTAGCACCAGTGGAATCCCCACCTCCAGACCTTGTCTCTGTCCCTTGCACGGCCTCCTCCTCCACCAAACCCCCGACCAACCTGGATGACTCCGTGCCATCTTCCTCCGTCGGGCCCTGTGGGGTCTCAGCTGCCCCTTCGGCTGCCGAGGAGTCCAACTCCAACCTCCGCCTCTTGGACCTCCCCTCGGCAGCTGCGACCTGGGACGTGGCACCAGACTCCTCACTCCCCGATGAGATGACAACCTGGGAGGGGAGCCGGGCCTTGCATCTCCGGCTGGCGGTGCGATCCCTGCCGCTGTGCTCCATAGCACCTTCTCCGCCCTCTTCATCAGTTGACGCTGCAGACAGGGAGAGATAGGAGACAGGCATCAGGGAACTGTACAATGGACTCATACACACATGACAGTTATACATGAGTGGCATTGTCAAACTTCAGACATGGCATCACAATCCCCAACACACATGTCATTGCAACTCACACACATGAGCTATTCCACAGCCATATTGCAACAGCCAGCACCATCCATACACATACAACAGCATGAGCAGCCAAAGGTGAGCCAGACATCACATGAAACACAGGGAGTGCACTAGACATGCACACACACGACCACAATTACATGCATGTGTACACCTCCGCCAACTGTCGCAGTGATGAGATTGGCATCCATGTCACATCTGGCAATCAGTCTTCTACATATCAGTCTCACATGCATCCATATTGCATCACTGTTGCATCCATGTCAAATACACACACATGCACATGTACACAGTGCAGATACATGCAGCTGGAACCAACATCCATGTGTGACACCACAACCATGCCAACTTACATACACAGTAATCAAAACATGTGTGCTCACACATCTGCATTTGGCCTGCATGCTTACCCACACATACACCATCCATGTGTCTCACACATGAAAGGACTTGCATGTGTCAGCCTTACAGCCCTGTACATACACATCCATACATGGCCCTACAAAACCACATGTACAACCTGCACACTACTGGCACACCACCACACGCACAGCTTCCAATTAGTATGCATGTACACTTACCCCTCGACTCCAGACGGGTCTGCCTCTCAAGGACCTGGATGTGGAGCACTGGGCATATGCGTTCCAGGACCCTCATTTGATGTTCCGACAGGTGGCCCCGGCGCCCCTTAGCATCCGCTGCCTTTAAGAGGCGCCAGGCCTTGTTGAGGGTCTTGGACCTGAAGTCCTCCCAGCGCTTCTTGACATGTTGGAAGTTGCGGACTGCCACCCCTTCCGCGTTGATGGCAGTCACGATGTCCGTCCAGATCCGAGTCCGTCCTTCCTTGTCGGGGGCCGAACTTCCGAAGAGGGCATCATACTGCCCCAGGACTTGCTCCACCAGGACACCAACTTCGGTGGCAGTGAAGCTGGTGGCCCTCTGCCTCTCTGGCTGGGGGTTGCCAGTTGTGCCAGATGGTGTAGTGCCTGACATGGCAACCCCAGAGGCAGGTGTGGGTGGGCAACTGGGTCCTGGGGCTGGGCTGT
Organism: Ambystoma mexicanum; assembly: GCF_040938575.1. Lineage (NCBI taxonomy): Eukaryota > Metazoa > Chordata > Amphibia > Caudata > Ambystomatidae > Ambystoma > Ambystoma mexicanum. Next base: position 610,836,168 of record NC_090925.1, on the reverse strand, counting down.
CGAGCAATGGAATAGCAGTCGGGAGTCTTCGGTTCCAGCAGGGGTGGTGTTACGCTCACCTGGTTCCCACGGGGGCGTCGACCGGAAATGGGCCGCTGTTATTTCCACCAGCGTGACGTGTAGCGCCGAGATGACTGACTGGACTGGCCCACTCAGCCTAGTTTGTCTGGCTCGCAAGAATATTCTTCTGCAAAGGAGAAGAGGAATTAACCACCCGTGGAATTGAGTGACAACCCACCTTCCCCACTCCCGTTGTCTTCCCACTGATCACTCTTGATGTCCCCTCCTTAGTCTCACCTGATGGTTTGGAAGGATGAGCTCTCCATCCTGCGTCGACCGCAGGGGCGCGTTGATGACCAGTTACTTCACTGGCGTAGAGGAATTGGTGAGTTCCAGTATTGACTCTAAAGTCCAATTGTTCATAAGAGTTCAAATGTCTGCTCTTCACTCTGTCCGATTCCTTGCAGGTTGCCGATTAATCCACTCAAAGATTTCCAAATGGCACTCGGTAAGATTCAGGTAAGTCTATTGTGTTTTTCCCCTTAGGGGCCGGGGTACGGCGATGAAGCAGAGTTGACTGTGCTGACCCGAGGTGAGGTGAGACCCCCGTGGTAAATCAGGTAAGTTTTGTGGGGGGTAACTGGTATTGTCCTTGCTTTCTCCCCTTAGGGGCCGGGGTACGGCGATGAAGCAGAGTTGACTGCGCCGACCCGAAATGAGGTGAGTACCTCCCGTGGTAAATCAGGTAAGTCCTTGGGGGTTGCTTGTATGGCCTTAGAGAGTCCCCTTGCTCACCTTGCTCTCTTTGTCTCCTTAGATGTCGGCGGGCGGCCGCGAGATGGAGAGAGCGTGATGGAATGCTGAAGTACCACCAAGCAGGTGAGTTCAGCGCGGCACCGTAGAAATGCGAAGCAATGCTTCAAAGACTTCTGTCTTTCAGTTCCTTGGCGAAATGGATCAGGATTCAGGTAAGGATTTAAGTTAAAACTCCTGTTCTAACCTTTATCCTTTTTGTCTTCTTGTTTCAGGAGTCCCAGGACTGAAGCGGGCGTGGCTGAAGACTGGAGCTGCTGAAAACACGGTGAGGGTTACGCTGCAGCAAGCAGAATAACGCAAAGCACGTGTGGCTGTCCGGGCGTGGTTTAATTAGCCTTGGAAGAAGATCCAGGTAAGTATTCTTCCACAGCCCCACCCAAGTAACAAAATAGTCCCTTCAGTAAAATAGTCCCTCCTAAGCCTCATTTGGCTTGAGTCTTCATGCAGCATGGTCTGCCTCAGGTGAGTATGCAACATGGTCTGCTTCAGGTAAGTTATCAATAATGAGCCTGGCACCCATGGCGCCAGGACTGACTTTATCTTTATGAGCCTGGCGCCATGGGCGCTAGGACTGTACCCAAACAGCCCCTAACTGGGGCTTTTGGGCATGCTCCAAGTGGCATGATGCCTGCTTCCGGGGCTGCTGGGCCTGGTCTGGTCTTCCGGGGGCAGGCATCATGACAGCACTCCCCCTCAAGGCCCCTCCTAAAGTCGTTCTCCCCCTTGGCCGTGGTTTGTCTGGAAATTCCCGATGGAACCTCTTCACTAAACGAGGTGCATGCACGTGGTCACTAGGTTCCCAAGACCTTTCCTGTGGACCATAACCTTTCCAGTCAATTAGGTAAAAGAGTTTTGATCTCACTCTTTTTGAGTCCAAAATATTCTTGACTTCGAACTCGGGCTCCCCGTCTATGAGGATAGGTTCAGGTGGAGTGGTTAGCCTTGTTCCTGGTTGCACTGGCTTCAAAAGAGACACGTGGAAAATGGGATGGATTCGCATATGAGCAGGTAGGACCAACTTGACGGCCACTGGGTTAATAATTGCCTTGACAGAAAAAGGTCCCAAATACCTGGGGTTAAAGGTCTGAGTCCCCTTGAGTGGTAAGTGCTTAGTGGCTAACCATACTTGGTCCCCTATTTGGTATTGAGGAGCTTCACTTCTCTGCTGATCCACATCCTTTTTGTATTTTTCCTTAGCCTTTTGCAAATGGATGGTTGCTTCTTTAAAGGCTTGTGTAATAACAGCGTGGAGATGGTCAACTGCGGGCATCTCTAAATGCTGGGGTGAGCCCAAATCCGAGGTTCGAGGATGGTGCCCATAGTTTGTAAAAAAAGGACTTTGTCCAGTTCCTGAGTGTACGGAATTATTGTACGCATACTCTGCAATCCACAGAATGTCTTTCCAATTCCCCTCAGACTGATGTAGCATACAACGGAGGTACTGTTCAAGAGTCTGGTTGGTCCTCTCCATTTGACTGTCGGTCTGAGGGTGGTGACTGGTCGAAAGCCTAACATCAATTTGTGCCAGTTGGCAGCATTTCCTCCAAAAATGTGCAATTAATTGACTGCCCCGATCTGAAATTAACACTGAAGGAAAGCCATGTAGGCGGACAACATTTTCAAGTAATTCCTTGGCCAGGATTGAAGCTGAAGGCATCCCTTTTAAAGGAATGAAGTGGGCCATTTTAGAAAAAAGATCTACAATAACTAGAATGGCATTGCAACCTTGGTACGGGGGTAAATCCGTGATGAAGTCTAATGACAAGGTATGCCAAGGGGTAGGTGGTATGTCTAATGGTTGCAATAATCCAGCAGGTTTTTTCTTTTGCCCTTTATTTTGTGCGCAAATGCCACAAGACATGACAAATTACTTGACATCCTTTCGCCAGCTAGGCCACCAAAATTGCTTCCTAATTTTAGCTTCGGATTTTGCAATACCCGGATGCCCTTCTATTAAGGTGTCATGGTAATGGGAAATGACAAGTTCCTGTAGTTCCTTTTGCAGTAAAAATAGCCGGCCTTGGTAATAAGGTAAATCATCGATGACAGAGTACTCTGGACCTTTCTTTGCCCAGTCCTGTAGGGCAACGGAATCAAAGAGTTGGTGGATCTTGTTTTGAATGTTCTCCAGTGTCTGTATGGATGTCAGGCCAAGGATTCTCTGTTCCGGAATTATGGGTACGGGTTCTAAAGTTATTTCTGCTTCTCCCATTCCAATCTGGGACAAGGCGTCTGCTTTACCATTCTTACAACCTGGTCGATAGGTTATTACAAAATCAAACTCGACGAAGAACAATGCCCAACGGAGTTGGCGCAAAGATTGGGCTTTGGCTGTCTTTAGGTATTGTAAGTTGCGGTGATCGGTGATGACCGTGATGGTATGTCTGGCACCCAGTAGATAGTGCCGCCAAGCCTTGAAGGCGGACTTGATGGCCAGCAGCTCCTTGTCGGTTATGGCATAGTTTAATTTGGGGGCTGAACATTTTCTTGACCAAAACGCCACTGGGTGAAGCTGGTCAGTTTCGGGATCCTTTTGGGAAAGGACTGCTCCCATGGCTGAACTGGATGCATCTGTTTCCACTATGTAGGGAAGCTCGGGGCGCGGGTGTCTTAATATGGGAGCAGATGTGAATTTAGCTTTTAACTCCTGGATGGCGTTCTCGGCTTCCTCTGTCCACACAAAGCGTTTGTTTTTTCGCAATAGCGTTGTGATGGGATGTACAATGTGCGAGAAGTCCGGGATAAAACTGCGGTAGAAATTGGCAAAGCCAAGCATGCTTTGAACTCCTTTGATTGAACTTGGCGAAGGCCAATTAAGAATGGCATCCACTTTTCGTGTATCCATCCGTATTCCTCTCGGGGTCAGAATAAATCCAAGGAATTCCACTTCCGTAGTGTGGAAGATGCATTTTTCCAGTTTAGCATATAATTTATGCTGGCGTAACTTCTCTAGGACTGCTCGGACGTGTTTTACATGCTCAGATTCTAATAAAGAGTATACTAAGATGTCGTCGATGTAAACGACCACACAAACGTCGATAAGCTCTCGGAGGACATTGTTCATGAAGAACTGGAAGGCTGCTGGAGCATTGCATAGTCTGAAGGGCATCACCTGGTACTCAAATAGTCTGTACTTGGTGCGAAAAGCAGTCTTCCATTCGTCACCCTCTTTGACACGTACCAGATGATATGCCCCCCGAAGGTCTAGGTTTGTGTATATGCAAGCGTCCTTCACCTGGTCTAGTAGTTCTGGGATCAAAGGCAGTGGGTATCGATTCTTGATGGTTATCTGATTCAGGGCACGGTAGTTTATACATGGTCTAAGGTCGCCTTCCTTTTTCGGTACGAAGAACAAAGCTGAAGATGCAGGGGATTTGGACGGGCGAATGAAGCCATTAGCAAGGTACTGGTCTAGGTACTGGCACAAATGAAGATTTTCGGGTTCCATAAGGGCATAGATTCTGCTGCAAGGTGGTTGTGCTCCAGGTACAAGATCTATTTGACAACCATACGATCTGTGAGGTGGTAAGGTGTATGCCTGTTCCTTTTGGAAGACATCCTGAAAGTCTTGGTATTCAACAGGTAATTGCATGGCTACTGGAATTACTGGGGCCAGGACTGAGTTTTGAGTTTTCCTTGGGTAGCAGGTGTGAGCACATTCTGGGAAGATTAGTCTCTTCTCTCGCCAATCAATACAGGGATTATGATTTTCCAACCAAGGTATCCCCAGTATCAGCTGAAACTGTGGGGCCTTGATTAAGTCAAACATCATAGCCTCTCAATGCCCATCTTGACTCAACAATGTCATCTCTGCAGTGGAATGAGTTACGGGTCCAGAGGCAATTTCCGTTCCATCTACAGTGGTGACAACATCGGCCGTGGTCTTGCGGGTGAGAGATAGATTCATCCTGGTAGCCAATTCCCTGTCCAAGTAATTTCCTATGGCTCCACTGTCTACGTACGCCTTTACCGCGTGCATGCGTGATGGTTGCTCTGGATCTACAAGGACCATGGATATGGTGAAATGCGAGGTCAGAGTGTCCTTTTTAAGCTCGGCAAGCGGACCTCTACACTTGCCGGGCGTGGTCGTTTCCCGAGTCAGATTTCACATGGTTTTCGTCTGCTGCTCCTATAACTTTCTTGGGTCGTCTTACAGTGCAGTTCCGAAGAAAATGACCAGTAGTTCCGCAATATAAACATAATTGCAGTTGCCGTCTTCTATCTCTCTCCTTTTGGGTTAGGGGTCCTTTAACCCCCCGGATTTGCATTGGTTCTGAGACATCTACTCCCTTGGAGCTTACGTGGGTTTTAACCAACACCCTGTTCTCAAACTTGGTTCAGTCAGCCTTCCTGGTTTGAAGTCTGTGATCGAGCTGGACCACTAGATCTATATATTCAGCACAGTCTTGAGGCGGGTTCACGATTTGGGCCAAAACATCAGTTTGTTCTTTTGACACTATCAGTTCCCTCCTCAGGGCATTGGTTTCTTGGCGGGCGGAATGCACTTCGGCCCTTAATTCCCCTAATAATTGGGCCAACTGATCAGTTTCCGAGGTCTCCATGATGCCCAGGTGGGTATTTGTGGGTAGGCTTCGCGTTCTGTTACGCTCACCTGGTTCCCACGGGGGCGTCGACCGGAACTGGGCCGCTGTTATTTCCACCAGCGTGACGTGTAGCGCCGAGATGACTGACTGGACTGGCCCGGTCAGCCTAGTTTGTCTGGCTCGCAAGAATATTCTTCTGCAAAGGAGAAGAGGAATTAACCACCCGTGGAATTGAGTGACAACCCACCTTCCCCACTCCCGTTGTCTTCCCACTGATCACTCTTGATGTCCCCTCCTTAGTCTCACCTGATGGTTTGGAAGGATGAGCTCTCCATCCTGCGTCGACCGCAGGGGCGCGTTGATGACCAGTTACTTCACTGGTGTAGAGGAATTGGTGAGTTCCAGTATTGACTCTAAAGTCCAATTGTTCATAAGAGTTCAAATGTCTGCTCTTCACTCTGTCCGATTCCTTGCAGGTTGCCGATTAATCCACTCGAAGATTTCCAAATGGCACTCAGTAAGATTCAGGTAAGTCTATTGTTTTTTTCCCCTTAGGGGCCGGGGTACGGCGATGAAGCAGAGTTGACTGTGCCGACCCGAGATGAGGTGAGACCCCGTGGTAAATCAGGTACGTTTTGTGGGGGGTAACTGGTATTGTCCTTGCTTTCTCCCCTTAGGGGCTGGGGTACGGCGATGAAGCAGAGTTGACTGCGCCGACCCGAAATGAGGTGAGTACCTCCCGTGGTAAATCAGCTAAGTCCTTGGGGGTAGCTTGTATGGCCTTAGAGAGTCCCCTTGCTCACCTTGCTGTCTTTGTCTTCTTAGGTGTCGGAGGGCGGCCGCGAGATGGAGAGAGCGTGATGGAATGCTGAAGTACCTCCAAGCAGGTGAGTTCAGCGCAGCGCCGTAGAAATGCGAAGCAATGCTTCAAAGACTTCTGTCTTTCAGTTCCTTGGCGAAATGGATCAGGATTCAGGTAAGGATTTAAGTTAAAACTCCTGTTCTAACCTTTATCTTTTTTGTCTTCTTATTTCAGGAGTCCCAGGACTGAAGCGGGCGTGGCTGAAGACTGGAGCTGCTGAAAACACGGTGAGCGTTACGCTGCAGCAAGCAGAATAACGCGAAGCACGTGTGGCTGTCCGGGCCTGGTTTAAATAGCCTTGGAAGAAGATCCAGGTAAGTATTCTTCCACAGCCCCACCCAAGTAACAAAATAGTCCCTTCAGTAAAATAGTCCCTCCTAAGCCTCATTTGGCTTGAGTCTTCATGCAGCATGGTCTGCCTCAGGTGAGTATGCAGCATGGTCTGCTTCAGGTAAGTTATCAATAATGAGCCTGGCACCCATGGCACCAGGACTGACTTTATCTTTATGAGCCTGGCGCCATAGGCGCCAGGACTGTACCCAAACAGCCCCTAACTGGGGCTTTTGGGCATGCTCCAAGTGGCATGATGCCTGCTTCCAGGGCTGCTGGGCCTGGTCTGGTCTTCCGGGGGCAGGCATCATGACAGGTGGTCACAGCAACAGCACCCCGGGCTTACGTGCAGGCAGCAAATGGCAGGGGACGTGGGCAGCAGGCAATCGGGCAGCAGCAGATGGCAGGTGGGAGCGTGCTCGGGGCTCTGGGGGGCAGTAATTCGGCCTTTTGGGCAGGAGCGTGGTCTTCCGTGTGTGAACGTGTGGCCAGCTTGATATGGAGTGATTTGGCACGTGAAAATCTTGCACGTCAGTGTGTAATTCGAGGAAAGGCCCTTAGCGCGTAAGCGCGTCAGCGCACGTATGCGATTTCATTGGACCAAAGGCCCTTAGTGCGTAAGCGTGTCTGTGACGTGACACACGCGGGTGTTTCCCTCATAGCACGCGATGACAGAGCACACGTGGAAAAGCTGCACGTCCGAGTGTCAGCGTGTGTAATTGGAGGAAAGGACGCGTACACGCGTAAGTGACGTGTACGTATGGGCCGGTTTAAAAGGTACGTGTAGAATGCCATTTTCTTGTACGTGCTTTTCGTGGAGAGCGAGTGGGTGAATTCTGTACTTCTTGTCGGTTCACACGCGATTACTTCACAGCGTTTCAAGTTCGTACTCCCTGTTACCTCTGACAGCTTTCATTTTTCTACTTTTTTTGGGCCTTTTTCCTCAAACAGTGTTCACTTTTCCTTTTGTCCTGTCTCCTCAGACAGCGTACAATTCTTCTTTTGGGGTGGGTGTTGCCAACGCGCACACGCGCGTATTTTTCACGTTCTTATTCCAGGCTGACGGTGAGTTCCGCACGTACTTAGCAACTGTGCTTGCCCCGTGTGTCGCACTCCCCTTTAGAGGTCATTGTAGGCTGCGTGTATTACCCGTACGCTTATTTTTGTGTTTCTGGGTGCCACAGCGTAGTGCGGGTTCATTTTTCCACACACGCGGTCTACGAGGGGTTGCGTGCACGTTTATTTTTGTTTTTGGGCTGCCTGTGCGTTGCGTGACCCGTCATCTTCCCCCAGGGGTCACAGCCAGCCTTGTTAGAGCACTAGGGTATGAATTCCATCTAGTACCCTACCCCTTTAACCCCCAATTGCCCAGGACAATAGTTTACTGCTCCTCCCATACGCACAACAACATCAGTGCCATGGTTGGGAGGCGACCAAGCGGTAAGGGAGGCAAAGGTGGCCAACCTTCAAAAGGTGGAGGTGGTGGGCGCGGTAGGGGATGTGGCCAGTATTTGCAGGGTGCCTCTAGACCTCCATGTGTGGAGGACCAATCAGGGACATCCATGCCCCCCCCCCATGGTTGAGGCAAACGCGGCTGAGACCATCCCAGCTCAGCCCCTGTTGGACCAGCCCATTGTGGCACCTGACCTGGCACAGGATGACTCCCTGGCTGACTTCCAGGTCAGCAAGTCTAGGCCACGTGTGGTGGTGCAAGTTGTCACCAAGGCACGTGGATCTGGGGCAGCTATGTCATCTGCTGCCCCAAGTATGCAAGGTGGTGAGGCTGCATGGGCAGCTGCAGCTCCATCCGCCCCAGCTCTGACTCTCCCAGCCAGGACAGTGTCGGTCCTGGTCCATCATACTGATGTTCCCCCTGCCAACATCACACTTCAGACAATGCCTGCACCAAGTCCTATGGTCAATGTGCATTCGCACACTCCAAGAACCGAGTCCACCGGTGATTCTGCCCCTACTGACCAGAGCGGCATTAGCCACTCTGGCTCCGCTCCACCTTCTAAAAAGAGGAAGAAGGGTGCTCTGGCACGACAGGGTGAGACCCCAGGCACGGCTACACACTCCGGCACGTCAAGGAAGCCTTGCTTTAATGACGCAGAGCTTAATGCACTTGTGAGCTATGTGTTGCAACATAGCCACGAAATGGTGGTGACTGCAGGGTCCAAGACCACACCTGGTCAACGTAAGGCACACTGGCACCCATCGCCAACCACATAAGTGCCCTTGGATTTGTGAGGCGCTCAGCTGATGATTGCTACAAGCAGTGGAACGACCTGAAACGCAGAGCAAAGGACAAGCTGGCCTCAAATCATGCTGCTACTCTGGTGACTGGCGGTGGGTCTACACAAGAGGACTACAAACTCACTGAACATGAGTCTGTTGCTGGGACCTTCGTCACAGAGGAACAGATCCGAGGTGTGGGAGAACTACCTGATTACGAAGCATTGTCCGGTGAGTGCCCATGCGTGTGTGTGTAGTGCATGTGTATGTATTTTGGGTGACGGGTTCTGATTGAGTGCCAGGTGAGGGTGTGTACTCCAGAGTGTTATGGGTCACCCATTTCCTTCCTCACATGGGATCACATGCCTTGTATTTGGCTATGACTGCATCCCTTCTGCCCACAGTATCCTATTAGGTCCACTATTGTGCAGTTGACCTTGTACTGCCATCTTGCAACTACATTGGTCAGAATTTGTAAGTGTGCCTTCAGGATAAGATTTTCCACTCTCCCCTTTTTTGCTAGACATTTATCAACCATATTGTGACATATGTGATATGCTTCGGTCATTGTTTACTGGCCACACCGGGGCAATGCTGTACCTGGTTATGTACACAATGAGACCATTCAGGCTGATGGAGTATTGGCCAGCACAAATGTTTAGATGAGTGCCTGTTTGCATGTGGAAAATGACAGATGTTTCCTGCGATGTCAATGTGAGGAAAAATAGATCATCCAACTATTACTGTATTCTTGTACCTTGCATGTGTTGCAGTGAGTGGCACATGTGTACTTAGTCCCAGTATGCGGCATTTTTCATGTCATCATGTCCATCTCACATGGAAGGGTGACAGTACTCAATCACTGACATATTGCTGTACTTGTTAAATGTACCATGGCTATGCTAAATGCCATCTATGTGCTGCCATGTGTCATGTATGTGTATTGGACATGCCACTCACAGGCCAATGTGTGATGGTAGTGCTACCCAGCAGGCAGCAAATGTGTTGCTCTCCCATATTGGTGTCATCAGTGTCTGCCTTTTGCCTCCCCTTACTACGCAGTGACAGTGCAGGCATGGGACGGTTATAGTCATGTGGGACATGTGTGAATCATGTACTGGTTCTGTAGCTTGGCAGGCCTATTTGTGTGCTATGGTGCTAATGCCTGTTTCCATTTTTTCTCTTTCATGTTTTTGCAGGGGATGACACACTTGATGCTGTTGAGGTTCAGGAGATGGTGCAGACTCAGGAGGCGTCCCAGGCACGATCGGGCACCAGCGGGGGACGTGGTGTGGTGGTGGGTGAGAACCCAATCCTCCTGCAGAACATACTTTCCAGGGGTGTCTCTGGGTGCACCTCCCTAGACCTCTATTCAGGTGCTAATTCGGATGATGAGACCTATGTGCCGTCACAGATAAGTGTTTCTGGCAGGGATTCTGTTCTGGCCAACCCACCTGCACTAGGGGTAGATCCCTCTATGGGGATGTCAGTGTTGGTAGAGGCGCCTTTGGCGGTTACGGATGCAGAGTCACACTCCACAGCATCTGATCCTCTTCCTGGGCCAGCAGAACAGAGGGGGAATGCAGTCCTGCAGCCTCAGGCGGTGCCAGCACAGCAAGGTGCACATCGCCTTGCCCCAAACAGGTGTGGTTCCCGTCGACGCGGTGGCCGTACGCCACCAGGCAATAGCGTGTGGGAGAACTCCATGTACGCTATGGCAACCCAACAGTCAGCATCAGTTGAAATGATGGCTCAGGCAATGGAGAGGGTGGCCACTTCCATTATCCCCCGTGAAAGGCAGATGGAGCAACTACAGCAGGCAACAGACTCCATTTGCCAATCACACAGGGAAGACATGTTGGCGTCCAACAGGGACCGACGGGCGGCACTGGAGACTCTGCGCCAATCCATCTCAATAGAGTCCCAGGCCCACAGGGAAGCCCTGAGTGAAGAACTCCATAACCTCAGGCAGACTTCTTGAGCTTGAGACATCCGCTAATATTAGGGCAGAACAGCGGCTGGAGCACCTCACAAGTATGCTCTTAGCTGAGATGCGGGCAACTCGGGAGGAGATCCAGGCATCACATCAGGTGTTGCATGGGGATCTCCGCACTATAATCCTCCAGAACGAGACCTTCTACACCCGCATGCTTGCTGCCATGGAGGACCATACCAGGGCTTTGCGTGGGCTGCCTCCCATAGCACCACCACCTCCTGATGCAGCAGCAGAGGGTCATGAGAGCGACGGCAGCAGTTCTCCCACATTGGCATAGCCGTGCAGGCCATGAGCCCATGGAGGTGTTTTTTTTTTCCAACATCCACACAGGTGGCTGTTGGTGTGCACCCTGCCCTCGGACCTCCTGGGTGGCCGCCCCCCTCCCCCTGTCCCCCACATGGCCATTTTTGATTTTTGATTTTTGATTTTTGAATTTTGAATTTTGAATTTTGAATTTTGATTTTTTTTAAAAATAATTTGACAGTGTGTTGCCTTGTGTGGCTCCCGTGGGCATCCACTGTATTCCGGCTGGGTACATGCAGGCTTGTCCTGAGTTTGGGTTAGATGCTTGGGTTCATGAGACACACACCCCTCCTGCTTCCCGTTTCCATGGGTTTGCAAAGGGTGTGACCAAGTGACAGTGATGTACACAGTGACGTTGGGCTCTCATGAGCTGTGTGGGCAGTCTGTAGTCAATACTGTGTAGACATTACTTGTGTATATTGTTGTTGTATTGTACACTGCATGGTGTATTAATGTACGATTTTGCTTCCAGGTCTCCCTCTGAATTTGCAGGTTCATTCCTCATGTCTTCACAAGGCCGTCTACTTTGGAGATGGAGTTCATGTTGTAGGCAGTACACAGACCAGTTTTGAAGGCTGCAAGACTACAGTTTGAAGGTGGCGATGTGGTGGCATATTCGGGTTGTATGACTACGACTGCTTTAACTTAGTACTGTCATGTTTTAGAAATGTTTGAACTTGTCTAGATACATTGTTTAGTTGGTAAGTATTTGGTCATGTGTGTTGTTAGTTCAACATTACTAGGAGCATATTGTGTGTGGCCAGTTTCCATTAGGGACACTGTACTTTGTGACACTTGTGTCAGGTTTTTGGGATTGCTTTGTTTGCTCTCACATAGCATTACATGCCATGGTGTGTTGTGTGGCGGTGCTGGGGAGGGGTTGGGTGACATGGCACTGTTCTCATGTTTTATTTTGCAAGGGGGTCATGCATTTAGCAGCATTTGTGTCTTTTGATGACACAGCATTGGTGGTGTTTCTGTAGGTAGGGATGCACACATTGTGACACTTCCAGGTGACCAATCTCAGGATGGTATGGTTGTGACAGTTGACCGTCCCTCATGTCATCATCATTGATTGTCAGCTGGTATGTGGCAGGGCTGTGTGCACTCCACAGGGGTGTGATTCTAAGTGAAGTAATTAGCCACCAGCTGTGTTCGGGCTGCCTCACCCCGTGCCCTTTCCCCTCCCATGCGCAGCAGGCGTGCATGTGGTTGGGGATGTGGGGGCACCACCATGTTCACCGGCAGGCCCCGGTGTGTTGCAACGTTGTGCAGGACACATGCTGCCACTATGATCCTGCACACTACTGAGGGAGCGTATAACAGCTGCCCACCAGAACGGTCAAGGGAGCGAAAGCGTGACTTGAGCACTCCAAATGTGCGCTCCACTATGCCCCGGGTTGCAATATGGGCTGTGTTGTATCTTACCTCGGGTGGCCTGGTGGGGTTCCGAATTGGCGTCATCATGTGGGTGCTCAGAGGGTAGGCACTGTCCCCTGGGGAGGTGGTGATGGATATCATTAGTGGGGTGGTGACATTATCTGGCATGCATGCATGTGCTGTGGCATTTATACTCACCAAGCAGCCATGTATCGCCATGCCGCCCAGCTTCTAGGTCCCGGTTTAGGGTTGACATTCTGTAAATGAAACTGTCGTGGGTGGACCCTGGATTGTTGGCATATACTGAGGTGATAATTCCCTTGGCATCACATACTACCTGCACGTTGATGGAATGCCAGTGCTTGCGGTTTCTATAGATGTGCTCTGATGCCCTGGGGGGACGTAGGGCCACATGGGTGCAATCAATGGCACCTAGGACTTTGGAGAATTGTGCCACCCCGTAGAAATCCTGGACGACAGCCTGCCTTTCTGCAGGTGTTCTAGGCAGGTATATGTGCCTGCGCACTGATGGGCGTGCAGTCATGATGGCCAAGAACTGGTGTAGGCAGCGTGACTGTGTGGCCTGAGACACCCCCCCACTATGGCACTTGTCCGTTGAAATGATCCGGTGACCAAAAAGTGCAGTACATTGAGGACCTTCTCCAGGGGGCTGAGTGCTTGGGAGCAGAGGGTGGGTGATGTGAGGCCATCCTCCCACTCACTGACCATCTCAAGTATTATGTGAGGTGGAAACCTGTACCTCCCATACACCTGGTCATCAGGCATGCCAAAAAGGCTGGTTCTGGGTGTGAAAATTCTGGGCCTGACTATCCTCCTCCTCCTCCTGCGGTATCCCCCGACCACTGCTGCTAGGAACGGTTTGTTCATCCTGGCATCTGAGCTTGCTTGTTGTTTGCGTGCACTTTTAAGCTGCGCGGGTCCACGTATGCCTGCTTCCTGCTGGCATACGTGTTTCCAGATTAGCGTGTCTTTTTTGGTGCGTGCGTGTGGGCTTCCCGTGCATTTGCCTCCTGTACTTCTCCGCCCACCCCAGATTTACACGTACCTCGCTCGCACAGGCCCAATCACGTGTAAAACTTCACGCAAGCCCAACTTCCTGCAAGCCCAACTTCCCACGAGCCCCTGAAGTACACGTACCCCGCTCGCCCAGGCACAATCGCATGTGAAACTTCCCGCGCACCCACGAAATATACGCTATTGTTGACACAGCGGGTGTCCGTGTTTGTCGCGTACCCCTTTGCACATCATTTGTCCTGGAGGGCCACAGTATGGGAAATTCATCAGAGCTGTATATACGTGCTTTTTGATAGCGCACATTTTTTTAATGGGCCGGGACGCTACCGCCTGCCTTCGTGTGGCGGACATGTGTTGATGTACATAGTTGACTTTTGGTTTGTGTCATGGAATCGCCATTTCATTGCTGGGGGGTGGGGGTGCTGGGGGACATGAGTGGGGGCCTGCTGGGAGGTGCCCCTGACTGCTGGGGGGTGGGGGTGCAAGGGGACATGAGTGCGGGCCTGCTGGCAGGTGCCCCTGACTGCTGGAGGGTGGGGGTGCTGGGGGACATGAGTGGGGGCCTGCTGGCAGGTGCCCCTGACTGCTGGGGGGTGGGGGTGCAAGGGGACATGAGTGGGGCCTGCTGGCAGGGGCCCTGCACTGATCGGGGGTTAGTGTGCAAGGGGACATGAGTGGGGCCTTCTGGCAGGTGCCCCTGCACTGCAGGAGGGTGGGGATGCTGGGGGACATGAGTGGGGGCCTGCTGGCAGGGGCCCTGCACTGCTGGGGGGTGGGGGTGCAGGGGGACATGAGTGGGAAATGAGTGGGGGCCTGCTGGCAGGTGCCCCTGACTGCTGGGGGGTGGGGTGCAGGGGGACATGAGTGGGACATGAGTGGGGGCCTGCTGGCAGGTGCCCCTGACTGCTGGGGGGTGGGGGTGCTGGGGGACATGAGTGGGGGCCTGCTGGCAGGTGCCCCTGACTGCTGGGGCATGGGGGTGCAAGGGAATATGAGTGGGACATGAGTTGGGGCCTGCTGGCAGGTGCCCCTGACTGCTGGGGGGTGGGGGTGCAGGGGGACATGAGTGGGACATGAGTGGGGGCATGCTGGCAGGTGCCCCTGACTGCTGGGGGGTGGGGTGCAGGGGGACATGAGTGTGACATGAGTGGGGGCCTGCTGGCAGGTGCCCCTGACTGCTGGGGGGTGTGGGTGCAAGGGGACATGAGTGGGGGCCTGCTGGCAGGTGCCCCTGACTGCTGGGGGGTGTGGGTGCAGGGGGACATGAGTGGGACATGAGTGGGGGCCTGCTGGCAGGTGTCCCTGACTGCTGGGGGTGGGGGTGCAAGGGGACATGAGTGGGACATGAGTGGGGGCCTGCTGGCAGGTGCCCCTGACTGCTGGGGGGTGGGGGTGCTGGGGGACATGAGTGGGGGCCTGCTGGCAGGTGCCTCTGACTGCTGGGGGGTGGGGGTGCAGGGGGACATGAGTGGGACATGAGTGGGGGCCTGCTGGCAGGTGCCCCTGATTGCTGGGGGGTGGGGGTGCTGGGGGACATGAGTGGGGGCCTGCTGGCAGGTGCCCCTGACTGCCGGGGGTGGGGGTGCAAGGGGACATGAGTGGGGGTCTGCTGGCAGGTGCCCCTGACTGCTGGGGGGTGGGGGTGCAGGGGGACATGAGTGGGACATGACTGGGGGCCTGCCGGCAGGTGCCCCTGACTACTGGGGGATGGAGATGCTGGGGGACATGAGTAGGGGCCTGCTGGCAGGTGCCCCTGACTGCTGGGGGGTGGGGGTGCAAGGGGACATGAGTGCGGGCCTGCTGGCAGGTGCCTCTGACTGCTGGGGGGTGGGGGTGCAGGGGGACATGAGTGGGACATGAGTGGGTGCCTGCTGGCAGGTGCCCCTGACTGCTGGGGGTGGGGGTGCTGGGGGACATGAGTGGGGGCCTGCTGGCAGGTTCCCCTAACTGCTGGGGGTGGGGGTGCAAGGGGACATCAGTGGGACATGAGTGGGGGCCTGCTGGCAGGTGCCCCTGACTGCTGGGGGGGTGGGGGTGCAGGGGGACATGAGTGGGGGCCTGCTGGCAGGTGCTCCTGACTGCTGGGGGGTGGGGGTGCAGGGGGACATGAGTGGGGGCCTGCTGGCAAGGGACCCTGACTGCTGGGGGGTGGGGGTGCCGGGGGACCTGAGTTGTTGATCATATTGCAAGGTGACATGTGCCTTGGCTGGGGGGCATGCCCATGGTGGATGGGCTGCCTGCGGGACATGACCAGGGGTGCAGGGTAGTCCCCTGTGGTGTGGGCTGCCTGCAGGGGTCGTGGAGCGGGTAGAGGGGACACCTGGGGGGACCCACACTGCCAATTCACGTGTAGGACTCCCTGCGCACCCTCGAAATACACGATCCCCGCTTTGACAGCAAAATCGTGTGTGAAACTTCCCGCGCACCCCTGAAATACACGTACCCAGGCCAATCGCGTGTGAAACTTCACGCGAACCCCTGAAATACACGTACCCCGCTCGCCCAATATCCTATCGCGTGTGAAACTTCATGCGAACCCCTGAAATACACGTACCCCGCTTGCCCAAGGCCTATCGCGTGTGAAACTTCCCGTGCACCCCCGAAATACACGCACACAATATTTTTCACACAGCGGGTGTCAGTGTTTGTCGCGTACCCCTTTGCACGTCATTTGTCCTAGAGGGCCACAGTATGGGACATTCATCATGGCTGTATATACGTCCTTTTTGTAAGCGCACATTTCTTTCATGCGCAGTGACGCTACCACCTGCCTTCGTGTGGCGGACGTGTTTAGGCCTGTGCGCATCTTTACCCGTGCGCTGGTTTGCCCTATTCAATTCCATGAATCCTGTACTTCCCCCGTGACGCCCTCATTTTCACGCGTTGTTCCCCATTCCGCGTGTCACGCCCCGTGTTACGCCTACTTTTGTTGTGTGCGCCACGCTATTTGCGCTTTCGCTGTGCGCTTAGCACACGCGGTTTCAAGACATGTGCGCCAGCGTGCGTCACGCAGTATTTTGGCGCACATTCAGGAATTTCTTCGCGCACGGACTTCCATGAATCGCTGTGCGCGGGTTTCGCTGCGATTTTCGCAATAGCACTGCGATTCGCACGCTTTCGCATGCTTGTGCCGAAAATTTCAGCGCACATTATTTACATGAATCGACCTCTGAGTCTCTGCCCTGGGAAAGAGTTTTCACCTTCTAGGAAGACAGGGACTTCCCCAATGGATAGGGAGAGGTCCAGTGTTTCAAGGAGCAGGCTCTGCCAGGACAAATGAAATCACATCAGGATGGTGATTAACAGAGACCCTTTGAGGTAGGCAAACAGGAGAAGGGGGTGAAGAAGAATATCTCAGGAGAAGATTTTCCAGTGAGAGAACTCGTCCACCATCTTGGGAATTTCTGGTGCTCATGTGCCCTTGCTCTACCTCCAACCTTCTGTGAGTGAGCCGGTTCTCCAAGCAGAGATTTGGAGGGAGATCCTTATCCTCAGTAGGGGCTTCCCTCTGGAACAGCCTCCCTGCCACCCTCCATCCTGAGCCTGATCTTCTTAAGTTCCAGAAACTCCTCAAGACCTTCCTCTTCTCCTCCTCCTTTCTCTCTCCCTCTTCCCTGCTAACCTAGCTCTTTTTTCTTTTCATCTCTCCCACCTCTTTCTTACAGCTTGTCGACTGGCCGCCTGGTATACCTCAGAGTCTCACAGAACCCGGGCACCCCCACAAATCCTCTGTGCACTTGCCTCAGGGCCCTGCAACCCACCCTCCCTCAAAGCACTTGCTCTTCCTGCACTTACTCCACTCTCCACTGACTGGATGTTCTCCCTTGTCTTCTCCCCTCAATGTGCACTTGGTAAAACTGCAGAATCGTTGTCAGGCCTATTTTCTGAGGCTCAACTGTTAAATGTATTATATTTACTTACTCTGCCTGTGCAGACCATTATCGTCTCAGAATTTCAAGGGCTCTGTGCAACTGTTGTTTTTTCCCCCCTGGTCCCCATCCTCCTTGAGTGCTTTGAAACACTTGCCTGTGTATAGGCGCTTTATAAATAAACATTACCATACAATTACCATTACCAACCAATCTTCTGTAGAAGATGCCCTTTTTAAGGGGATGAGCCCTCCGCCCCGAGAGGATTCATCTTTGGACACTTGAAGAAGGATTCATCTGGAACCTGATTGGAGTACAGTCAATACAGTAAAGACCAGGATTCCCAAGGAAGAGGCAAGCTCTACCCCCCTAACCATCCCACAAATATTTGGGATGACCTACTGGTTGGACAAGGCTCACCACTGGTACTCTGGAACCTGCTCGGCGGAGGAGATAGAACCCTGCAAGTGCTCTCTTCAAACCGTCCTGGGTGGGAAATGCAAAAGAAAGGACTTACCTTGCCACTGAAGACACTAAGAAGGGAGGCCCACTACTCTGAAGTCAAGGAATAGCTCTGAATCCTGTTTTGTAACTCTGATCTGTTTTCAAAGCTTCAAGCCAATTTTTTGAGTTGCTGAACACACATGTACCTACATTTGACGCTTCCCACATTTCGATCCACAGTCGGCAGGCAAGCCTCTAACTCGGCCTATCGCCTGTCTGTGCTCCTGTGCTTTTGAGCCGA
Source organism: Ambystoma mexicanum (assembly GCF_040938575.1). Lineage (NCBI taxonomy): Eukaryota > Metazoa > Chordata > Amphibia > Caudata > Ambystomatidae > Ambystoma > Ambystoma mexicanum. Next base: position 610,818,053 of record NC_090925.1, on the reverse strand, counting down.
TTGTCATTGAAGAAATGCATCACATCGTTATACCTTTTCGAGCCAACTTGGCTCACTCAGAAGGCACACTCGACACATCACCTGCCTGATTTTTCAACTGAGTCATGCCCATCACTGATACAGGACCAGACCACATCTTTGGACCTTCTCAAGCCAACACAATTGTCTCAATGCCTGCGATTAATTGGGAACAACTCACTTGAAAAGTCTCATTGTCAACTTGACTCATTAAAAGTGCTTGCAAGCCTGGCTCAACTCTGTTGACCCTATGAGCAAGCATTTAAAGGTATTTTAAGTGGTTTTGTCCCCTTAACTCACCTTAAAGGGCTTTAACTTATAAAAACTCACTCTAACTTTTAAAAAACATTGTCAGTAATTTGACATTGCTTCTGAAAACATTGACTGCACAGTCCTTCCTCAAACCCAGAATGCCCCCTTTAATTCCAAAATCTGCTTTCTCTGTGCTTTCCCTTGCAATGATGGATCATTAGTGTTTTTATTGGTTTGTTTCTATTTTCAATTTCATTAAGATATCTAATTTTGTTTTATAAAATATTGGTTAGACATCTTTTTATTTTTGTATCACTGTACTGCTGTTATTTGGTCTGCTTCTGTGCTAGCTCACATCCCTCCAGAACAGTATAGCCTGGCCTTAGACCATGCTACCTTAAACAGAGCAAGGACATATGCCTGTCAGACTCTGCCTGTTTCACCTTTATGATTGGGAGCAATGCTGGTTTATTGTAGTGTGGCACTGAGTAGGAGTTTTATTCACTACTAATCCCTGTACTCCTACAGCCAATGTCCCATCTTCCTTGCCTTTCGTTGGTGCTCTTTGCCTTCCCTCTCCTCTTTCGTGGAAGCCTCTCTTCCCCATGTTAATATCACTCATTGATCCTCTCTGCTTCTCAATGCTTGCCTCCTTCCTTTGAATCTATTGGAGTCTACTTCTCAACTCATTCTTTCTTCATTTCAACTCTTACTTTCCTTGTTCCTCACTCCTCATTACCAATTTAGAATCTTCTTATGTCCCATCTTGCCTCTTTTTCCCAGACACCCATTTTGATACCCATCTCACAATCTACCTACCCTTTGCTTTCCTTATTCCCCCTTCCTTTCCCAATCTCTTTGAATTTTTTGATGCCAGTGTTTTGAGGAATTGGGTAATGAGGACTGAGGAGCATCATGCATGCCTAAACACGCCACACGACCTTTTCGCTATGCCTGGTGTAAATTCCTCCCACTGATGCCTGGCTTCTGTAATTTGGAGGCCCAGGGGTTGAAGACAAATGTATAAGTGTGATAGGCAATATTTTACTTGGGATAAGAAAGCGAGGGTTTGCACCCAATGAGCCTCATAACAATATTTGTGGGCAGAGCTTCAGAAGTTCCTGCCATGACCGAAGAACTGCAAGTGGATAAAGTACCTTTAAAAGACATGTGATCGATATAACTAAAGAAGTGGGTTAAGAGAAATGGCCCACTTTGCTGATTAAATTTAAATTAAATGAACTTTAAAAGGTTGTGTCCAATATAGTATAGCAAATCTACGTGAAAGAAATCAGCAATAAAATATTTCAATATAAAAACAATTGTATTAAATCAGTATAATGGCAAAAAAATCATAATCAAAGAATGTTTTGCCTATTTTATATTTTCTGTTAAAGTTATTACAAAACAAATAATCTAACTCTGAATGTCCGTAACCATTCGTGAGAATCGAATCATGGGTGGTAGTAGGGAAAAACAGTGCTGTCAGCAATCCTATTTCAATAATTTTATTGTGGGAAATAGGTTGGGCGCTCCCTGCACAGCCTGAGAGAGGAGGCTCTTTACATAGGACTGTAAGCCCTGTTAGACTCTTCAGTGTAGATCAAACACATTGATTTCCTGGATGGGATTATACATGGCAGAAATTGACATTATAACCACACCCAGAGATGAACTGAGACCACCCAACTCATTTCAGAGAGTTCTTCCTGTGATTCCTGATAAGACATGAATGGCAGAGTTACTCTAAAGGCTGTACTCAGCCATATATGGGTTCCTTTACATTTGTTTCCACCTACATTTTGGCGAATTGAATGTAAAAAAGACCTAAATGTCAGCAGTTCAGAGATATACGAAATATGTGGTCCTGATCATGAGAATCACTTTTCTGTCAGACGTTTGCTATGGACTGGTGGAGGTACTCTGTAAACACAGCTGGTATGTTGTTTAGTTAAGGTATCATTAGTAAGGGGACACAGCATTTGGCTGTCGTGACATCATGTGACATCATGTTAAAGAAAGTCCTACCACTCCATGATGGTTTAAACTTGTTTTTCCTTATATTTGAAAGATTAGTAGCTCCCGCTGTAGCATACATTAAATGGTTCCGCGTTTTCTTTTTCTGAAGTACATTACTTCGTGGTCATATACTTGGACAGAAATCACTTTTTTTCTGTTTGTTTTAATGAGTGGGTCCCCACCATACCCCACTATTATCATCACTACCAATCTTACACCCTACCACCTCAACCCCTCTAGCCCCTCACCACTAAAAACATATATATTTACTTCCCAAACAAATCATTTTTAGTCAAAGTAGATTACCAAAGAGTAATTTACTTTGGCGAAATAATGGCATACAAAATAAAATAATTTAAATGAAACATGAAAGGAGAGCATACATTTGCTCATTGACAAAGGTCACTGAACAGGGCTTGCAAAATCTATTAGCCCACTTGCGTTTGACGAGGAGATTTTATGAAGGGTGAGTACCATTTGCTTGGTAGTAGACCTTGCTGGTGAGTATGTGGATGTTTGAAACTTTTATTTGACATTTACTGCAAACACATTTTGTTTGCAGTAAATGGAGAAAAAAAAGTTTCACTGTGCATGAATGGCCTTTGGGTGGCAGCATTGCACCAAATATGACGTGCACTTATGGTGATATGCATCATTTTACAGAAAGCACTGGTAAATATTTGTTCATCCGTCCCAATGGGGCGAGTGCATTTCTCTTAGATAGAAAATGTAAACTAAGGTACTCATGTTTTATGTTTATTGTTTATTTTGGTAAAACAAAGCATACATAAAAACACCCCAAAAATAAGCAGACAACAATATTATAAACAGAAATTAAAATAATTGGAATCAAACCCATTGTAACGCTCACCTGGCTCCCACGGAGGCGCTGGTCTGGTCTCGGTTGCTGTGGCCTCTTCAAGCGTGATGCGCAGAATTCGGACCACCGATTGAACAGGACCCCCAAATCTTGCTTGTCTGGCCTGTAGGAATATCCTTCTGCAGATGAGAAAGGGGAGTAACTGTCTGCTGAATAGTGTGCTTGCTCCCCCCTCTCCCTCTTCATTCTCCTCTGACTTCCTCCAAAACCCCCCGGTTTAAGCTCACCTTATGGTTTGGAAGGATGAACTCTCCATCCTGCTTCTGGTGCAGGGGCGCGCGTTCGTCCAGTTACTTCACTGGTTTTCAAAATGACGCTGGCAAATCCACTTGACTTTTCTGAGCGATACACCGTAAGTATGAAGATGCTAAAGTTCAAGTGTGAGCCTCCTTTTATGTTGTTTCTCCTAACCTGTGATCTGTCCTTTATTTCAGGTGCAGAACCAAGGCGATGCGTTGAGGGGTTAAATTGCCGGTGGTAAAATCAGGTGAGTTAGTGATGAGGGCGACCCCTTTAAATGTCTTTATAATTCCCCAGTAATGTCTTCTGTCCTTTCCCCATAGGGGCTGGGGTGCGGTACCTGCCAAAGATGCGGCGCCGACCCGAGATGTGGAATGGTTCACCAAGAAAAGCCGGTAAGTAATATCGCTGAAAATTCGGTCTTCCTCTTGTGTTTCCTTGCTCACCTTTTATCTCTTCTTCTCTCCCCTAGGTGCAGAGATGTGGCGACTGGTGCTGAGAGCCGCGATGGAGCCGGGCGGCGTCTCGGGAACAGGTGAGTGAAGCGCGGCGCTGCAGCGAGCAACGCGGTGCTTTTAAATGGAAGTCCTCCTTCAGGAATGCTGGCGTGAAGATTCCGGATACAGGTAAGAAGGTTGAATAAGTTCTTGGTTTTCACCTTTCTCTTCTCTTCTTTCCTTACAGGTGTTCCAGGTTCGAGGCGGGCGTGGCTGGAGTCCAGGTGCAGGAGCTGACACGGTGAGCGTTCAGCTGCTGGGATGCAGAACAACGCGAAGCACGTGTGGCTGTCCGGGCGTGGCTTAAATAGCCTTGGAAGAAGTTCCAGGTGAGTATTCTTCCACAGCCCCACCCAAGTAACAAAATAGTTCCCTCAGAAAAATTCTTCATTGGTTCTTCATGCAGCATGGTCTCCATCAGGTGAGTGTGCAGCATGGTCTGCTTCAGGTAAGTGCACCAAACACTTCCCCTTATGAGCCTGGTGCCTATGGCGCCAGGACTGATGTCCAACATGAGCCTGGCGCCAACGGCGCCAGGACAGAGTCCAAAGAGCCCCTATAAAGGGCCGCTGGGCTTTTACCGAAGGCGTGATGCCTGCTCCCGGGGGTGCTGGGCCTGGTCTGGTACTCCGGGGGTAGGCATCATGACACCCATCAACCATAACAGAACCATTAAAAACAGAACCACGAAGTTCACAATCCAGCAAATCTTCATAAAAATTCTCTGAGACAAAACGTGTTTTAAAAAGATCAATACAGCCCACCCCACCTGTACAGAGTCCGTCTGTAACAGATAATGCAATCCTGGCTCATAACATTTCAAAACATGTTTCAATGCGTGCTCCTTAATTGCTGAAAAAGCAGAGCGGAAAAAAAGAAATCTTCTTTAGGTGCCCCACAGAGCACACATGATTGATCCACATTCCCCTTAGTCCAAGTCGCCACCACAGCTCTTACGTGAATACAATTTAAATGTGCTCTTGAAACAAGCATGCCCTGAGACTGCTGCTGAGCCCAGCTCAGATACTTCTGCAAACCAGGGAAAGTGATAATTGAATGTTTCCTATTGGCTGGCCTCATAAACTCTAAAAACTCTCTCTTATCCTGAATAAACTGCATATTTTGCGGCCTTAATAGATCAAAATGCTGTAGTAGAAAAACGGTGACCACACCCGCATCCACCAATGGAGCTTTTACATGCCTAAACCAGGGGATCTTCAAATGGGGATTTTTAAGCACAAGGTAACTAATGAATTACTTGGTCAAAATAGCTTTAGTATTCCACCAAATTCTAAACCAGTGTCTGGCAGGCAACCAGATCACCAAGAAACCAACGGCCCAACTCTTGGTGAACTGCAAAATTGGGGCAGACCCTCAAAATGCTCTTAAAGAAGGTGTTCTCAGACATCTGGATACGTTCAATTTTGCCAAATCCCCACAGCTCCTTACCATATCTTGCCACAGAAGAGGCTTTACCATGAAAGACTTTTGAGCACAAACCCAATCAGCTTTATTTTGAATGAGCCCAGACATAGTTCTGGCTACCCCTAATCGCCTGTTTGAATCTCAGGGTCTGCTTCTCGACATGTCCCTCAGCCCCAAAATTTGATGCGATCTCACCCCCAGGCAATCAATATATCAATCCACTTTATGGGTTTACCCGCCATTACAGAAGATAGCTGAAAACCTCAGGGGACGCTTCCCCCCCAGCCGATTTCTGGGCATTTATCTTCAGCCCCAGAGTATCCATAAATCGGACACACTATAGGGATCTGGGTGTGTGACTAATAAAACCGTGTCATTGTTTTTTATTTTTTTTATTTATTGTTGTGATTTAGTTTACAGAAAACGTTACACAACATCAAGATTAAAATAATCACGTTCCTGAAAAGAAAATTAAGTTGATGACAAGAAATCATACATCACATCACATTTAACAATTACATACAGCTCAGGTACAGTCAATTGAAATCAAAAAATGAACAAGATCAAGAACGAGAGACACGTTTTCTCCCCACATAAGTCTTGACCACAAAATCTCTGCTAAAACTCTCCCCTTCTTTGGCAAAGGAAGTCAATCTAATCACTGTTAACACGTGACAATACATGATCCAATGTTTAATGTTTCCATAGTATTTTCAGTGTTACAAAAGCGACAGGCCAGAGACCGCTCATTTACAGGAGAAGAACTTTCCCAGTGTTTGATACATTCCTTGGACTTCATTTGATGTAACCTGAAACGTAAATATACCTTGTGAAACCTTTGACATGGAAAACATTTAAGATAAACAGAGAGATTGCCAAAGCTTTGAGTGAGCATTGCATAATCACGAAAAAAAGATTATGAACCCAGAGCTTCCAAAGTCAGTATCCAATCGTCCGTGAATAGTTTAGTTTTTACTGCTTCAGGATTACCCAAGAATTCGAACTCTGATGACCCAATTCTATCAAGCAGATTACCCATTGAATACCTAAATGAAGAAACAGATTGAACAGAACATTTTACCAAGATCCATTGGAAATCCACAAATAAATAAAAAAATGTGTGGAGGAGAAAAGAATTTGTGGAGGATTGACAGCTGTTTCCACTGGAATATGGCATTGAGGGAGATCAGGTTCAACTTGTGGCGAATAATTGCTTTGGGGATAGAACTTGAAATCCCCAACACATTTTTCCAGAGCGTGCCCTGCATGGAATCCAGGCATGAGCATAGAGACATGGATACAATATCTAAACCATCCAGCAACACTGGCTCAATCTTTCCCAGGTAGTATTTTATTACAGGGAGACAGGGAAACAGCATTGTTTCATGAAGATCCTCTTAATGTGGGACTGTAAGGTCACCATTTTATTTCTTCTCAGCATTGTACTCCATTCCTTAATGGTCAAAGAGTTGCTTAAATTATAGCCCAAATAATGGAGTGAAGCCACAAGCTCGACCCTTTTCATCCGAAGGTCCACCACATAGTTTGGGGCTTCCTGGTAGATGAGAAAACAATGACCTTAGATTTGGATCCATTTGCCTTAAGGTTGTTGTCTAGGGTATACTGGTGAAAGATATTCAGTTTCAATTAGAACCCCCGCTTAGTTTAATCAAAAATGATGATATCGCCCACGAAGGCCAGCCAGTGAAGTTTCAAATGGCCCAATTTTACCAGTATCACCACATGATTCACCCATAGATCCTCTATATCCCTTAAGTAGAGATTAAAAAGTGTCGGTGGTAGAGTACATCCCTGTCTAAGCCCCGAGTTGGAAGAAATGAGCCTAGATGCAGCACTTTCCCTGATAAGGTAGATGCTCAGCATGGAATTTTTGTGCAACAAAGCAATCAGCTGTACCAATGTTATGGGTACTTTCAATTTCAGCAATTTATCTCATAAGCGCTGTCGGTTCATGCAATCAAAAGCAGAGGACAGGTCCAGGGAAGACTTATACATGTTCCCCCCTTGGCATCACTTTACATCTGCAGCAGATGTTTCAATACAGTGACATCAAGGGACATGCACCTTTGTCTGCGTAATCCCACCTGAAAACAAGACAAAATATTGTTTTTTTAGTAAGGACGGTGTAAAGGTCCCTTAGTAACAAGATCAAAAAGACCTTGCTGGGCGAGTCAATAAGGGCGATGAGTCTATAGTTTGCTGGATTACTAGGGTCATCCTTTTTCAGAACCGGGATAATTATAGTCTCAGCCCAGGAAGCAGGAATATATAAGATTCATTAATTGCATCAAAGTGGGATTTGAAGAAATGCACCCAAGCGATGGGATACTTTTTTAGTAAGAAGGGTGGGAGCCCACCTGGGCCAATGGCCCTGGAGGGTTTGAGTTTATTAATTGCCCATATTATATCCTCTACTTCCCAAGGACACCTATGATCAGTGGCCAAATTCTCTAACCAGTTCTAAATAAAAGAAGAATCCTCCAAGATCTTACATTTCCTGGAACAGAAGGACACACATGTATCTTCGGGGATAACGTACCCATATTACACACCCGTGTCCCAGACTTCTTATTAATTAGAGTCAAAGGTCTCTATGATTAACATTTAAGGGAGTCCTCAACATCGGTTGGTTATGTCTCAGCTCAAGATCGTGCCTCAGAGATTAAATCAAGTGTTTATGTCGTTGACATTCCTGGTTCTTGAGTTGGAGAAACGCATCGATATTTAGCTCCCTTTTTTTCAGTAACCTAATAGCTCGATGTTTCAGGGTCTTAGAATTTATTATTTTAGAATCAAAATAATGAGGCTATGTTTTATTAATCAGAAATTTTGAATCAAAACACATTTTTTTAATACATTCAATGATACATGTGTCCAGAGGTTGATCAGCTAGTCGGGAGGCATTCCTATCCAACAGAGAATCTTCACCTTAGGAAACCAATCTAACTGGAATAAATACCTTGTGAGGTTTACATAAATCTTGGTGTCCCATCGAGACGTAAAACCATGCCTATCAGATTTCACCTAAAGCAAAATGGGACAGACATTGTGGGTTTGGACAAGTAAAATCAACTCAAATAAATTATCAGATGATCACTGGCACCGGAGTCATGGAAACACATCTCACTACAGTGGGGTTTAATAGAAAAGGCGATGAAAAAGTAGTATATCCACGAATCCAGGTCAACCGTGTGCCAAGTGTAAATTGGTTGACCATACATTGGCGTGGCCTCCAGCTGGAGCAGGTCCCAATTGGCCATTAAAGTATCCCAGAGCATCCCCCATATCAGATTTTTAGAGGAAGAAAGGGGAGAGCAAGAGAGTAAATTATAGTCATGACCATCAGCACAATTAGCATTGTAGTCTCCCCCAATGATAAAAGCATGGTGATTGTTAAGATAGATTTCTGAATTCTGACCTGGTGGGCAGGGGTTTAGGAGGCCAGCCTAGTTTCTTGGAACAGGGTAACCTTCTGGACAAGCCAGAGCAATCACGGTAGCAGGGCGTCGGTCAAGACTAGGTCTCAGGAGGGGTGAGGGTGACAGAAAGACCTCAATGAGCAGATAGAGTAAAGGACACTTACAAATCACTCCCAGTCAAGTGTAGCTATATTAAAAATACTTATACAGTTATTTCAAGGCCTTTGAGTTTCAACACACAAATCAAATCACAATAATACTATTAAGCCAACACAATCCTATCTAAATACATATATACAAGACCATAGGGGTCTAAAGGGTTACTGCACAAACATGGGTCCACAACCTAAAAGAGGAAGAAAACAGGCAGTGCAAATAGTCTTTAGGCCATTCTGCATCCACCACACTCCTAACTAAGAGAGCCTAATGCTCAAATGTACATGCAATGCCAGTGCACGTGGTAGTTCAAATGGGCAAAACGGGGTCTCTTCAAGAGTCTGTAGCAACTCCGGAAGGTGGGTGAGGCGATGAAGAATAGGTTCCCACTATTCAAGCAAGGTCTCCTCTTGAGGGCAGAGTCAATTCCAAAAGTTGGGAATAGTTTGCTAGTTCGCACTAGCAGTGGAAAGGAGAGGGGCCCCCAGGGGCCACTTGTGTGTAAAAATGGATGGAAGCACTAGGGGCCACCGGTTAGGGTTGCGATTACTCACCGACCCCCGGTGCACTCTGGACCAACCTTCGGCAGTCGAGGCCACTTCGGTTACAGGTTCAAGTGCGCCAATTTGACGGCTGTGCGGCTTTCAGCGACAAAGATACAGCTATGATTCCCAAACAGGACAGTGGTGATTTCTCCGCTCCTGGTGGATGGATCATACCAGTTTCACTGCAGCAGGCTTCAGGGGCAAGATGGGCAGAAATGCAGCACACCTGCAAAGTTTGTTACCACAGCTGGGCGACACGGTAGCCGCGTATACTCCGGTTCTGGCACACTCGTCTCACTTCAGACCTGGGAATGCCAAGTGTATGAAATTCGTTGTGAAGGTGCCGTGAACACAGAGCTAGCGTTATTCCAAGTTTTGAGGGCCTCCTCCAAAGGGCGGCGGTATCAGGGCAAAGCGTCTGCGTAAGCTGGTCCGCCCATTGGTTGGCCCAGGGACACTTCCAAGAAGGCTTACTTGCAGGGTTTGATGAAGGTGCCGAGAATTGTTGGTCCCACTATTCCAATGGGTCGAAGCATCTTCGTAGACTTTCTAGGATGACCAGATGCAGAGGGGTCCCACGACAGCGGGCTCAGGGTGCCAAGCCTTCCAGCGGGTCAGCAGCGGTTCTTCGACTCGGCTTCTTAGTTTCAGGATACTTGGATCCTATCCTTCATTCAGTGAGAACTCCAGAGATCGACATGGTATGGGTGTTTGGGGCCTTCCTTTATCCAGAATCTCCTTCGTGCCAAAATGAAGAGGACCCAATGGGAGATCTGCTCACATACAGGCATACCATACGTGGACCAATCACGGACCACAGTGGTCCCAGGCATTCACAGCACTCCAGACTCTCTGGCACACAGGATGTGTATTGGAACCAGATGTTCCAGCCCACATCCTGGACGCACACACACAAGGCATGCAGAAGCCTGTGAAAGCTTGGCGTTTCGCTGGAGAATGCATGCCTAAATAAGGACTGACCCGGGTCGGCTCGACCTGGGGAAGGTGATTGGGCAAGATGGCCAAAGTACAGGACAAAGAACCTTGTGGCATGGCCATTTTGGAGCCAGGCCACCGATTCGTGCCAAATGCAGTAATTATGGTTTACCTGGCAGGAAAGGGCTAAAAATATACGAAATGACAAGCTGCCACCAGCCCTGTCAAAGGCACATCTGCACTTCTCCTAAAAAATCCTTCGAGAGTATCTAGGGCCTTTGGAAATGATTAATAGACCCAAGTGTACTGTACTCGAAGGTACATTTCACACTTGTTACATGTTGCAGAAAAATTTCGACATTGGAAAGGACTAAGGGAAACAAAGTCTCCCAGTACTGACTGTCTTAAGGGCATGTCAGTTTCCCCATTAAAAGTGAGTGAAAAGCCCAGAGGAGTGCAGCAGGAGGCTGGGCTCCTCTGGTAAAGTCAGACTATGGTGTTAAACAGCTGCAAAAAGTTGGGGGTACACAACTGGAGGGACAATTACACTTAAATGGGAATCTTTCCTAACACTGATGGCCCTCTGTCAGCCAAGAATTGAGTAGATCAGACAAACTTGAATGAAACCCCTTGATGGAAGACTTAGAGGGGTTCAGGTACACATTTCCCAAGAGGACCTCAGTATCTGCATTGGGGAGAATCAACTGCACCGCCAAAATAAGTTTGTCCTCTTCCGTGTACCACAGTTTAGATGTAATATTTAGCCTGTTATCTATTGTTATGGCCATACCACCACTCAGTCTGCCCCTAACACCCAACACAGCAGGGCCAAAAAAGGTACAGCAACCTTCAAGGACTCAATTCCCCACCAACATAGGTTCCTCAATGAAAAAACACATTGTGATGACATAAATCCTGTGCACCATGCCATACATGCAAAAAATTCCTCCAACCACACACATTCCAAGATGCCAACCTAATTACAGAGGGGCAAGACCAATCGTAGCCCTCCCTTATTTTAGGCATAATGTGTAGTTCATATTGTATAGAAGCCAAAACCCATGTAGCAACCCCTTACACATTTGTTGGTATTGTGGGTACGATGATTGGTGGAGTCAGAAACAGTTTAACAGCGTCACCAGAGTTGAGGTGAAACAACTTGTGTCCCAAATCTTGAAGTATCTCTCTCTGTCCCCAAACCAACTTTGCCACAATTACTGAGTGGAGGTAAGACACCATACAGTTGTTGTTCTGCAGTGAAAAGGCAATAAATTCAATATTCCCCAAAAGATCTCAAAGTGGGGATTAGAGAAAATAAATCTAATACCTTCGACCTATTCAAACGAACAAGGCCATGCTTCAGTTTATTCACCTCCCAACCCAATATGTTCATAGTGGAGATAGCAATAGAGTTAGGTACCATACTCTGTGCCCTGACAGGATCTATCAATTTGCCTGGTGTGAGAGGTACCAATGGGCCTGACTCAAAACATTAGTAGAGGATGGATTGCCCAAAGAAGATTCAGAAATCACGGTCACCGGCATCCTGCTTGATGGAATCATCAATGAATCTCCCCATGTCCAGTTGTTGGCTTGCCTCACCACAGCGGGATGCCCCTCAACCTGTGCACTCAAAATGGGAATAATAGGTTTTTCTTTATTAGACAAAGGAACCCAATATGAGATAAGTTTGGATTGTTGATCTCTCTCCGAGAATTGAAGAAGTCGCTTTGTCAGAATCAATAGTAATTGGATCAGTACCCATCTCTCTGCAGTTAGTCTCTGGTTACCAGCTTGATCCCCCCGTTTGGGAGGTAAATCTTCCTTCCCCTGCTTTCTACTTCTTTTTTGCCTTGATGCCCTCCCTTGCTGCATATTAGGTATCTCAGAAATTGCACACCCGTTACCCATGGAGTCACCTGTTGGCATGTAATTGCTGATATTTGATTAACATGTTTTTTAGAGATATTTGGAGACCTCTGTTTGGGTGGAAGGAAGGCATGGTATCAACAGTAAGACAGACACAAGTGACCACAGTTGAAGGGTGTTTATTGAACTTTAAAAAGGGTTTGGTAAACGCCTATCTAATCCTAAATCTACAGATGGGAGCAAGCTACGACCATCAAATAATAATAATGCAGTCCTAGTGGTGTCTTGTCAAAATAAAAGGGCCTATACTAATAAATCTATTGCCAATCCTTACCACTAAATACAAAAATGTGTACAGGTAAACGGTTTTCTTAAAGGAAAATCAATGTCGAACATAAATGTCAGAATGGCAAGTATATATGTTGCTATGTCTCCTCTCCCCCCGTTTGTATGGCACATAGGTGGGATTAAGGTGTAACACTGGTACTTGCACACTTTGCTTGGTGAACACTTCTGCAGCCTGCTCTGTCCTTCAGGGTTCACAAAAACAGTGTCTCTTCCATCTCATAATAGTTCACCAATGGCTCCCCTCACTCGGACTCAAGCCTACAATGTCTCTCTTTATCCTTCCATTTCATGGGTTCCCTTTCCCACGCATTTGCTAGCACTCTGGTATTAGTAGTTTGCCTCAGTCGGAGGCAAACAATTCAACTTTAAACACTTTCGTTTGTGTTCCTCAGTCGGGCGTGAGCCATTATTCACACTTTCTTTGGCTCCCCTCAGCCGGGTGCGAGCCATTACTCAACTTTAAACACTTTCTTTGGCTTCCCTCAGTCGGCGCAAGACGTTATTAATTTGCTATGGTTCCGTTCCACTTGGAACCTCAAGCGCTGTCTTGTAATATTTCTTTCTCTCTCTTCAAAGTTCATTAGACATTTCACTGAGACTTTCAAATGGCCGGTTTCCACTTCTCCTGACCACTCGGTTACTATGTATCCCTCTGTATGTACTGACTTGACTAGCATTATGCTATTACTCGGCGTGGCCTTCCTGATACACTGCTTCAAGCACTCCACTCTACACAAACCAGGGTTTCGTCTCCTTTTCTGGACTCACCTCTTGCAATGGGAGACTTGTCACTTTCACGGCTTTCCCTCTGGAGTCAAGACCATGGCTTTCGTTTTGCTGTTACCTCCCCAACTTTGCTGTTCACCAAGGGGGTGCAGCTGTTAGCCTCCTGGTACTGGATACAGTTGTCTCTTTCCTGTGGGGCTGGCTTGAATAACCTTCTTGGCGTCTTGAAATTCTAATGTTCTGGCAATAGGGGATTTCGCTTTCAGCCTCTCTCCCCTGATTCTATGGCCTCCTGCGTTTCTCTGCCTGGTTAGCCACCTCTCTGGACAAAAAAACTCCTTCCTGTACACCATCTTGCTCAGTGTGTGCTTTTGTGCTCTGCCTTTTATCCAGGTGGGGAGAGTCAATGGGTTGTAGGTGTAGATGATTGGGGTGAAGTGCCTGATCCTGCCTGGCCTCGTTAATGGGACAAAATGGTGGTGGTCCATAGAAACTAATAGCCCATGAGTTACCATGGGTAATCCTCATTGCTCCAAGTTTGTTCTTCCTCGTCTCAGGCTGATTTTTGGTCTTCTTTCCCTTGGATGCCATTTCTATTTGTCTAGTGAGAAGATAGTGAAGAGAAATTATCCTCCACACCAGCATGCGAAGATAGTTTGACATTTAGACATTCATTGCCCATACCCATGTCATTTAAGGAAACAACTCCAGTCCCTTTTGAGCCTTTGGCGTGGTTTGTAGACCCAAGAGAGGAATAGTTCATGGCATGAGCGTCAGCACTGTCCTCCACTAGAATGCCATCATCAACCATGCCCACACCGTCCATGGGGAAATCTCTATAACGGTTGGATCAATAGCCCCTAGTGATTCCCCATGGCCCCCCAAGGGACCCAACTTCATTTCCGAGACACTCCGCACCCCATGTTTAGGGGCATTGAAAACCAACTCAAAGTTTGTCAACATACGAGCATCTACTTTGTAAAGCTGTGCCATGTGCATAGGCAAGTAAAGGTAAATGCCTATTAACCAGCCAAGAGAAGACAGAGTTAGATTTAAGTAAATGGTCCTATAGGCCTTTTGTTTAGAGACAAAAGAGCAGAGGGACCAAAACACAGCCTTCTCTCCCTCCACATTCAACCTGAAAAAAAGAGGAATAGTGTCCTGCGGCTCCACTCCTCACACAAGCCACTGCTGAGAAGTGTAATCTCTCCAAAAGATCCACCAAGGCACCAGGGCAATTCATGGATCTGAGCACCCTGCATAACCTAGCACGATTGCCCTTGTCAGACGCAGTGCTCATATCCATGAAAGCCAACAAGATAGGCTCCTCCTTGATGAAGAATGAGTGTGCCACCACCAAGTAAAGATTCAAGTCCTGCTCTGCAGTGCCCAAACCAGGTCTAAATTCCAACTGGATAGGGGAGAAGATGTTTGTACTCTCCACTTAGGACTCAAATCTCACAAGTAGGGCCCTCCCCACGATCTTAAATACTGAGTCTAAAATAGAGACTGGTAGCGCTTTTAACACCTTTTTTACAAATTGTATGAATCACAGCGCAGGACCAGGAAGCAGGATGGATACCTCCAGCACAAACAACGTTGAACCAACTGATTAGAATCCAAAACAGAGGGCCAATCAGTAATCACATCCCCCGAACCATTGCCATATAAAGAATAGTAATGGGGTGCCCAATCCTGATTAGAAACTATCGCAGAAATGCCACCTGACTTAAATTGGTAAACAGGCCCATTATTGACAATGTCCCAAAAATGTTAAGCATCATTGGTGACAGAAGAGTTAACCCATTTCTTCCCACGACTTTGTTTAAATTTGAAGCTTTCTATGAGCTATGGCTTTCTCATAGATAGTTTCCAGCCGTGATAATATCAAACCTTGTAGACAAGGGATTCTGCAAGGTTCTCAGCAGGCAAGACGTCAATGTTACACACTCTGCTTTGAACCACCTAGGAGGAGGACTGCTCTTCCTTCTACCCACCCTCAAAGTAAATGAGGCCGAAAGATTAGTCAGGAGCAGCGAGAAGTCAGACCAGATATTACCTTGATTTAAATTGCCAGAGAAAAGACGTTAAAAAATCTGCCAATTATCTATGACAATATCCCTCTGTAGGCTCTCACAATCCACTAACTGCCATTTTAACCGTCACTTCAAGCCACCAGGAGACACGCTAGACAAACCTGGGGAGGAAGACCTACTCTGGATCCTAAGCTCCATTCGTATAGTGAAATGATTACTACATACAACGTCCAGCACCCTGAACCCAATAACACTATCCCAGAATTTTACTGGAACACAAAAATATTCAATCATAGAGTGACCCAGCTTGGAAGAAAAAGTAAAGCTACCCAGAACATCCTCTGGGAATCAACCATTGGCCACCCTTAACCCTCAAGTAACAAGGAACTTCAATAACCTAATAACACGGTCTGACATCTCTCATGGGGGGGGGGTGCCAGCCAAATCATCTTCAGTGGAGTCAAACAGAGTCAAACCTAGCACACTTCCCAGCTTGACTTTAAAATCCCACCCCCCATAATAAGAAATACATCATTTGCAGCCACCCAACTCACCAAACCCTCCATCACAGTGGCTAAAATAGTGAGACAGTCTTACCAAATTGGGCATGGGGGCTGTTATAAAAATTGATAACCAAAACATCACGGCCACCCACCCTGTAGATTCTCACCGCTTGCAGGAAAGGGCAAGAAAATTCCAACTGGAAGGATTCACTCACATAGAGGGGCTTTAGCAGGATACACAAACCTCCATGGCAGTGCCCCCTGGAGCTTCTCTGCGCCGGTACAGAGGAAGCCATAAACCCCTCAACAGCCACATCATCCAATGCCCAGGACTCCTGTATTAGAATAATGTTTGACCCTTCAAAAACGTAACAAAGACTCAAGATAGCCTAATCTAGATTTAATGCCCACCACATTCCAGGACACCCACACCTACAATTCGCCAGGCTTCGAGAAAAAGGAGGACCATTGGCCACAAGGCACTCACTAGGCCCATACTGGGAATCCAGGTCCATTAGCACCCCAGGGACCCTAAACATTGCTTCATGGGTGGGGCATGAATGGCAAAGGCGTACACTTTATCCCAAGCCTGCTGTGAAACTTGAAAGGGTGCTGGAGAAATCTGCCTCAACTTCTGTTCCAGTTCAGATCTAGTTATATCAATGATAGGGCGATTGGGATTCAACACGCTGCCGCCATCGCGTATTATGTGTAAAAAGATAGAAAACCTTAATCAGTGGTTTTCACCGAAGGAAACATATGGCCGAATGTAGTTGGAGAAAAAATCTGTCTACCTCCACTCTCGGGGTCTATAAGATTGCAGTTAAAAGTTTTAAGGCAACTACTTTTAAAGCGAAAGAGATCAAATTAAATGAATAAATTATTACAGCTAAGTCAAACTCCAGAGAATTATTTTCTATTCTACAGGAGTTAAAAGGCACATCAAACGACTTGCCTGCTGTTATTAACAATAATTGATGTCAGAAAATTCACAACCGTTCCCTACTGAAAATTAATCTGCATCAAACCTGCATTACACATTGCATTTACAGGATACCAGGCTCAGAACCAGCGACTCCTGATTATTGTGCACTGGTAACTTCAGGTTCTTCTGCATCATTTGTCTTTAAACATGTTCTGGAAAATGATGTTTGCAATCATTCTGCAATGAAGCCTACCTCCTGTAAAGGAGATGCTTTCCCATCTTCTTTTTTAAAAGAGTTTTACCTTCTTTTGTTCCTTGGGTTACTCGTGTTATAAATCGCTCTTTCTCAGAAGGTTTTGTTCCGGAATGTCTTAAGGAGGCATTTGTTTCTCCTCTGTTAAAGAAGGAGAATCTTGATTTGCAAGGACCCCGCAAGTTATAGGCCTATAAAGAATATTCCCTATTTGTTGAATGTTCTTGATAGGGTGGCGTGCCACCTATATCAGGAGTTTGTTGAACAACAAGGAATTCTTGCCCTGGCACAATCAGGTTTTCTGATGAAACATGGCTCAGAGACAACTATCCTGGATTTAAAGTCTAACATTGCTCAAATCATTGACAGGGGTGGCTTGGCATTACTTTTACTTCTCAACCTATCGACTGCTTTTGATTTGGTGAATCACAAGATGCTAGCAGATACATTGGTTGGGAATTGAAAATGCTCGAACAAAGCCACCAAATGATTCAAATTTGTTCTTGGGCTACGGATGACACGAGTGGTAAAGGACGACTGTCAGTCACAGCAGGTCCCTCTTAATTGTGAGGTTCTGCAGGGCTTGTGCCTGTCCCCACTATTGTTTAATGTCTATTCTAGACCTTTATGTGATCTACTGGTTAGTCTGGGTGTGCAGTTTGTGAATTATGCGGACGACACCCAGGTCATCCTGGAGTTATCTGATTCTTACACCAAGGACCTTGCAAGGATAAATGAGTTCTTTGGTGCCATTAAGACATGTATGACGAGGAACCCCTTTGCCTAAACGATAAAAAACTGAGATCCTCATTCTTGGAATGGGTGCTAAATTGAAAACATTGGACCCCAATATAATTGCTTAGTGATTAAAGGTAATGTCATTAGGCCTTATTCTGGGTTTGCCAGTCCGGAAACAAGAGTGCCGGTAAGCTCACCCGCACCCTTGTTTCTGGACCGGCAAACTATGTGTTTGCCTGCCATGGCCGCTCTGGCTGACAGGTCTGACCTTGCCGGGCGCAGCCATCCTGGTAGGCAAACCCTTCACGGAAGCACCGGTACCATTAGCAACGGTGCCAGTGCTAGCATGTCCCCATTCCCATAGATGGACTCTATTGGAATGGGGATTTACAATTTACCAGCACCTGACTTCCCGGGCCGCCAGACTCGTAATGAGCTGGTGGCACCGGGAAGTCAGGCGCCAGTAAATTATTACGGGTCTGGCGGAAAACTGCTAGTAGCACCGGCAGGGTTACCGCCGGACCCGTAATGAGGCCCATTGTCTCAGAATATGTAAAAACCTTGGGGGTATTTTCCGATTCCCAATTAACCTTCAAGAAACATATCTCCTACTTGAGTTCTTCTTGTGCCTATTTGACACATTTGTGAAGGCAGAATCACTCTTATCTCTCTGAAAAAAACAGGGCCTTGATTGCAGCTGCAACGATAAGTACAAAATTACACTATTGTAATAGTCTCTTAGTCGGTACTTCTCAGACAAATATTAAAAGGCTACAAGTCATTCAAAATGGAGTGGTCTGTGCAGTTTGTGGTGTGGACCAACAGGCTCACACTTCCATGGCTCGTCGGAAAACTGCATTGGCTTCTTGTCATCGGAAAGGGCATATTGGGAGATCTGGGGGGGCACGGGGTTGAGGAATCAGTTCCACATAGACCTTGCACAATTCTGTTGGGCCTGACCAGAACACCAAAGTCAGATTTGACAACCGTAGGACCTAGACCAAAAAGTAGGGGGGCCCATTATGGGACTCCACCAAGCCATCAAACTGTGTCGAGATGGACCTGTGCCTCCGAGTAGAGCCCTTGGGCCAAAGATGGAATAACCACCCCAGAACATGCTGTGCAGTCTTTCCCAGCCTTTATAGGAAGAAATGTCGAACCAGACCCTGGTCGTCTTGCAAGCAGAAACCTAGTCAAAACATGATGTTGCAGCATTCAAAGCTTCGAGAGCTTTCGGTGCTGTTCCTGCAAAGCCAGACAGGGATTTCACCAGCATATTAATCCCCCCTAAACAGTACAATCTCTAACACCTCCCCCAATTCCATAAAGGCTGTAACAAGTCTGTTAAAATATTGAGCGAAAAATGAAATGTGATCAGCACTTGAGCCCACCCGGGTCTAAGCGGCCGACTCAGCAGCCGAAGCATTGGCTCCCGACAGCCCAGAGGCCCCAAGGTTCAGAGGAATAGAGGACGAGGGCCTGTAAACAGCCTGTGAGTGCTCAAGGCCAATGTGGTTTGCTGGGCAATCCGGCATGATTGGCAGGCTATCGGCTTGGGGGAACCCCTGATCCCCAGCAACCCCAGAGACCGCCAGGCTGGAGGAATCTGCATCAACAACAATGACAGGTCGGCGCACACAATCCCTTGCCTCAAATACTTCATCCTCATAACTAAGCAGCCCATGCAAGCAGTTCTCAGCATAATAGCGATCTACAGAATATTCTAATGCCTCCAGAGAAGCTCTGGATGAGAGATCAGCAGTGTGGCCCAAGGAGGCAATGGAGCAAATCTTGACACTGAAACTCCTGGAGACCGCTTCAGGTAGTTCCCAGGTCTAGAGTAGAGGCTCAAGTAGTAGAATTACGCACCCATGCATCCGAAACAGCTCCCATATCCTTCAACACTAATGCTGGAACTTGAGGGGCTACTCAGGGACTACTTAAGTGACTGCACTCTCCAGCCTTGTTGGAGACTCTTCCAGGGAAACCATATCTTCAGCAAATGCCACCTCCAAGCCATTTGAGCCCCTTGGGTCACTTAAGCCTGGGCCAGAGCACCCACACAAGGATCAATAGATGCCATGGTCGGAGTTTCACCTCTTTCTTCAGTGGTAAATCCAGTTAGAGGAACCCCGGAAACACCAGGGACCCCTAGTGGGGTACCTACGGCCCACTGACTGAGGACCAGCCAGTCAATAGTAGTCTGCCTGGGCGACTTGCAAGAGCCAGAAGCCTTGCAGCCAGGGGGCTGACTTTGGCGCCCCCCTTCTTGGGGGCCTTGTAAGTAGAAAGTTTAGCCACTATGAGCACTCAGCCGCTGTCAGGTCTTGTCAAAGTATACTAGATATTACATAGGGAAGTGCCAATACAAGTACAAGTGCAGGCGGAGGAGGATGCTGGTGGGAGAACAAAGGGGAACAAAGGGAAAGCAAGAGGACAATCGAATGCTAAAACTCCTCAAATACTGTAGCTCCTCAACAGAGCAAATTAAGACCTTATGGGAGTGTGTGCCGCTCACAACACCCGCTGGTCTAAATGGTGTCTCACCCTGCAGCAATTTGCAAGGCCTGCTACAATGAGAAGAGTTTGATGAAACTCCACACCTTTAGCTGTAGGGAGTTGTATACCGCGTTCTGTCTAAAGGTGAAAACAAACTCGTCTTGACACTTTGGTTTGGGTTTGGGATTGTTCGATGGAAACCTCCCTCAGCTATGACAGGTGTGTTCTCAGCTGTAGATGGAAAGTCCAGTTAAACCTGCAAAGAATGTAACAGCTTCACTGTACGGCAGCCCCTTCAGGGAATAATCCCCATTTCATGCAAAGATTCCTGTTAGAGTAGACATTAGGGGAAAGATATGAGAAGCTATTTCCAGTCTTTGGGTGAATCAGGAGCTTCTCGGCGCTGTGTTGCAAGGGACGCAGTTCCTCTTCTATGGAGCCTATTCAAGAATGCTGAACCTGTGCACCTTTATCTTTGCAAAGGCATACTCTCTAGTGCTGACTCATGCACATTGTTTGGGACTTTCTGTCTCTTTGAGGGCCTTGAAGGTGGACTCCTGCATCTAGCCCATTGCCTATAGAGCCTGTTGTGCTGGACATCGACACAGTTGATTCTGTCTTTGTGTTCAGTTGCTTAAGACAAAATGAGGGGGTACCCAGCAAAAACGTAGCAAGGGAGCCCTTAGATTCTGAGACCCGGAGGAAAGCACTTACCATGGATCAATCAGGAGCCCCCTCACTATTAAGGTCCTTTTGGACTGCACAGGCTGCAGAGGGGTCTATTAGACCTTGCTTGTGGTGAATACATTCACAATGATATCTAGGTGAATATCAGTTATGGGGAAATAACCCAGCAAAGGGTTCTGAGTGTCATCTGATAGACAATGAGAACAAGGTTCGAGTTGTTTGTGATGTCACTCAGAACCCAGATTTGGAATGTTTCCCCCTAGTTGATCCGCATCATGTTAATGTTAATGTTAAAGGACATTTGTACCACGCACTATCACCACCGGAGTGGTGCCCTGGCGATGCATAATGTTATGTTACATAGGGTGTTCATAGGCGACCATCATACACAAGCTTCCAATAAACGTAAACACTTTCACTTTCTGTGTTGCTTTTGTGTTCCTTTGTGTTTTTAACGTCCTTTCTTCTTAGGATGAGTGTAGGGGCCCAGTTTCCTAGGTTAAGCCTTATCTTAATTGTTCAATGAGATGCACGGTTGTTGACGTATGAGGGACACAGAAACGGTGGCTCTGGTGTTGAGGCTGTCAGCACCAACTGGCCTGCAGCTGCACTTTGGGGGTAAGCAGCGCCGGTCAATGGGCCGCCTCTTCCCGGGTCCGAGATCCGGCATCAGATTTATGTCCGGATCTTGGACCCGTCTACATCCCCATGACACAGCGTTACCAAGCCTGAAAGGGACACCATGGGAATCAATGGGCCATGACTATCCCTGGGGTGGGGGCCATCACTGTTAAAAGCAGGCTTTCTGCATTCTGGGCACACTATCGTTTCCCAAATATGCATCTTACACTTTTACAGGAAAAAAAGTAATTTCCAAACAAAAAAAATGCAGCTTAAACTTGCATTCACTAGTTTTCTTTGAAATGAGTTTTTTTTTTTGTCGGTCTACCACAAAAATACTGTGACGAATCAACTTCCGGGGCACCAGTGGTCCAAGGATGAATATCGGTTTCTAAACCATCAATCAGCCTCACCCCTCTAGTACACCAGAAGGGATTTGAACAGGTCGGAAACACAAGTCAATTATAAACCTCCCTGTCCAATGTTGGTAACGTGGACGGAACAGAAGGATTTTCTCTGTATCGTTGTGGATCGTTGGTTAGTTGCAACACAGCGAAAATGCAATTATTACCTAATGATAAAAGGAACTGTCCAGTAACGGTTGTATAAAAATATCTACTTTGTTATTTTTCAACAGACAGTTCTAGCACACTATAAAATACAACCCACCCTGTAAAGGAACACAGAAGACAGTTTCACGAAGGAAAGGGATGCACTCTGGATACTGACAGTCCTAACTGTTCAAGGTTATGTGGTTTCATCACCAAGAGACAAAGGGGTTGTAAATGTCACTAGGGGCCTTCGGAGAAGGACCAGGGGATAGAACCACAATGTACTTGGAGTTTGGGATGATCTTGAAGCTCGACAGAGTCAACTCGGTTCCAGGACGCTTTGAAGCTCCTGGGTCAGAGTTCAAAATGGGAGACAGCTGCGGGTATCAGGCGGCAGGCAATTCGGCAAGCGAGGCTGGATGGGTGGATGCAGGTTGGCTTGGGGTCATGAATCATTGTCTCTGTGCTGGTTGGTGGATCTGGAACGCTGGTTGAGGTGTATCGGACAGCTTTAGTGACTGCAGCATGACAACAGCCAGTGGTGCAGGCAGTCCCAGTTCGAGGGCTCGACTGCCTCAAAAATGCCCTTTAAAGATGGATGCTGGTTGATGCTTGTTGTGGCAGTCTTCTGAGCTTCTTCGCTGGGCTAATGTTGTACTTTAAGGTGGACGGTCCAAAGCTGAGGAGAGTGTTTGCAGGCAACGCCCTTGTCCTTTGTTCAGAGACTCTCGAGCACTTCCCACCTAGGAAGCTCATTGGCGGAACCGAGCAGGGCATGCTGTGTGCTGGCTGGGTACCAGTTCTGGAGCTGCTGGACGGGTCCTCTGAGTTCGGTATCTCCCTGTTACCTGCGAGATGTTTAAGAGAGGGATTTTGCTTCCCTCTTGGAAATCCTGGCCTTCCTTCACTGGCGGAAGCAGTAAGGCAGACTGTACCTTCAGCCAGGCTCCAAATTAATCCTTCTTCTTACTGCTTTCAAAGTCATTGGATGATCTGCTAAGAGAGGGGATTAGCCCCCTTTTAAAGCCAAATGGGCCCCAGTGTTTTGTGCAGGCTAAGCCTACCTTAATGAACCAATCCTGGCTCCCCACCAACAATATTCTGTTATGCGTTAGGTCATAACCAGAGTGCTTTGCAACAGGGAAAGGTAAAGGGTGAAAACATGCGCCACAAAGTCCCACCCACCTTCCTGTATGTTGTGGATCAAAGAGCCTCTCTGGCCAATTGAGCTCTCTGTGGTTCCTGATCAAAGCGCAGGTCTCCCTTGAAGTTGTGGTGAGATCAGTCTTTCTATCTCCATCAAATCACATACTTCTACCCTCTGAAAGGGGATCCCCTTGCTGGGGTTGCATACTGTAAACGGTTGTTCCAGACATGACAGTTCACTGCCCTTGATACTAAGGGGCGGGAGCTGACTTCAGGTTGACACAGATGCATATTAAAAGAGTGTTGGGTATCCTGTTCTTTGTCAGTCCTGCGACCAGGCCTCTGGCAGGCCTGCTTCAATTAACTCAGTAGTATGCACCGCCCCCAGCAAGGCGGAAAAAGGATAATGGGGATCTTTGGAGCCTTTGTCAGTTAATGAGGCTAGCCATGGCACGAGGAAGGTTTTACCTTCCCCTTTCTTAAGATACATAGCTGTACCTGTGGCTGTCACATTCCAACTGAACATGACAGGAGGACTGCGCCTGTCGACTGTGTCCACCGAGAGTACTTGTGAGTATGTGTTTGTTGTGCGGTGAACATAGTAAAATGTGTGCGGGATAGCCCCACACTTTTTCCCGAGGTTCATCTCCCAACATTCCATTTCATTGCAACATTTTTTTTAAAACCAGGCGAGCGCACACTCCCCGTGCAGATGGTCGAATTCCTCACAAATTCCCTGCAATCTTTGTGCCCCATCCTTTGTGTTTTATCACAGGTTATATTTATAAAGAAGATATATGCTTGTCAAACTGCTAAATCACAAATAAATGCTTCTGTTTTGCTGACATCAATTATTAGAAAATAATGAAACACTGGGTGACAAATTTTGATTTTCACTGCAGGGGCAGAAATAACTCCACCCCCACCTTGAATATAAGCAAGCAACCACCCCAACCCATCTCCTGGTCAAACACATTTTAGAGCACTTTTTGTATACAAGGAATTGAAAAAAGTCATACGATTAACAAACAGTTTTTTAATAAATAATATCTCAGCAACTGTCTCTCAGCCAGCTGAGCTACCCTGGTTCCCTTCTACTGTAGAGCGTGTCTATGGATACCTTAATGTACTAAAACTCACCTTTTTGGGTGCACCATTGCCATGGAAGTGATTTAAAGTAGAATTGATGTACAGTGTCAGTTTGGAAATAAGCAGCATGAAAGAAATTGCACCATTTTAAACTATTATTTTGAACATTTCATTAGAGTGGAGTTCAACTGCCAGCACCGCCCCCTCGGTACTCCGCCCTCTCTTCCTAACTCTGCTCTCCCTTGTGGGATCCCCTTTTCCATTTTTCCATTTCCACCACTGGGGGTAAGTCTTTCCCTTTGTGCCTGGTCTCCGGCCCAGCACCTGTCCTGTGATCCACAAGGATGGAATCATTTGAATTGCAATTATTTTGCTCTGAGCACCGGTGCGGAAGGTGCAAGCAGCACGATAGATGTCAGCATGCCAGTGGTGCACTTCACAGAAAGTGCGTGTGTTTCTGTACTGACATCACTGCAGTAGAAAACGGAAACTGGTGTTCACTGCAGTGATGTAACAACAGGTGATTATGACTTTGGTAAGTAAATGTTGTGTATGGGCCTCTGCGGCAGTCCTGTTGTCATGTTGTACTCCAGCGGGAGAGGTTTTGATGGTATATAGTAAGTGGTGCCATCCCTTTTGTATAATAAGGTGTGTCACATTAGGGTTGAAAGGTTAAAGCCAAGTGCTTGAGGACCGTTTGTGTCCTAAGGAGAATGCAACAGCCTTGTGGATAGACTGTGCACTATCCCTCTTTTTTTACTTTCCTTTGAACCTATTCCATAAGGTGTTGCAGTGATCTTCCTAATTTTGCAAAGGTTCAGACACAGCATAAGAGAGCACCATGATTGTATATGTTCTGTTGTGCTGGACCAACCTTTAACCACTGGATCAGTGGCGGCTGGTGAATGTATTCATTGGATGGGTGTCAATGCTTACTATGAATATGCAAGAGTGACCAAGTGTAGCGAAAGAGCCTGAACCAACCAAAAGGGTTCCGGGTGGGTTGTCTCTGAGAACATTTTGAAAAGTACTTGATTTATATGGTGCCTTTTACAGGTCACTTTCTGCAAAACGTTGGTTAAAAAGCCACACAGTCTGCAATCAGTATTGCAGACTAACGCATCAAAAAATCCAATAGGTACAAGTCACCAATGATGACCCGATCATTTTCCAACTCATTTTCATGTTGCTTTGCCCTTAATATATGCCGGTCTGAAAACATTTTCATGCCTATACATGTTCATGCAGGCTGCACACATATATGCCATTATTATGATATAAGAATATACTCTGTAAAGAAATGCCATGCCATGGTAAGAAAACATGCCCAGACTGACTGCACCAATGTAGGCCAGTTCGGCCACATAAGAATCCTCATCAAGTATGCTTTGCACCTCGAAACACATTGTGTATGTGCGTATTATAAATACAAATAAATACAAATAAATGCCAGTAAATAATGTATAGCCACAATAAGAAAAAAATTGCCAAACTGGTTGCACCACTGCATGCCAGTATGGCCATGTAAGAACACTCAACGTATTGGCTTTACACTTGATGCCTAGTAAAAAATGATATGCCACAATAATAAACTTGAGTCACTCTGACTGCATCAATGTAGGCCAATTTAGCCATGTAATAACACGTATCACGTTTGCTTTACCCTTGATGCTCAGTAAAAAGGGCATGCCACAGTAAGACAACAATGTAGGGCCGTCGTGCCATGTAGCAGTTCTCATCATGCTGGCCTTAACGTTGATACCAGTAAAAACCTGCACTAATGTAGACCAGTACATAAACTTAATAACACTCATCATGCTGGCTTTAGGTTTGTGTTGCCCAGCAACATAATTAAATGCTGCAGTAAGAAAACATATCCAGACTGGCTGCTCCAATATAGGCAAGTTTAACCACATAATGACACTTATAATATTTGCCTTTCGCGCTTGACGTCCAGTAAAAAGTTCCATGCCACAGTAAGAAAACATGTCTTGGCTGCCTCTACACAAATGCCCTCCCCCACTCCATCAGCCCGCCACTCACACATGCACATCCACACATGCACACATAAGAACACTCATTATGTTGACTTTTCCCTTTATGCCCAGCATCAAATGACATGCCACAGTAAGAAAACATGTTCTGGAACTGCATACCCCTTCCATTCAGAGACTCGCTTCCCATCCAGGCACACATGAATTCATACAGCATTCATTCATACACTCTCACTATCATACACATACAAACGTGCATCCATGCAGCATTCATGCACTCTCGAATGTACACGCGCACCTGAACAACATACACTTTCTCATCCATGTGCAGACTGCAACAACATAAACACTCATCACGTGCACATTTAACTACACAAACCCTTGCAAGCACACATACATGCACATTCGTACATATGTATTTTACCTGCAGTCCTACTCTTCACGCGTCCCCTAGACCTCTGAATGTGCGGGGAAGAAAAAGAATGCCCCTGATGTGCATGTGAGTCTGCAGTATGCCAGTCTGCAAAGTTCCCCCTGCCTGGAATGGCACATTGGGCACGAGCGCAAGGCTAAGGTGAAACCGCTTTGACAGTTGATGCCAGTCTAGGAGCACTCCCACAGCTGGGCAGCGCTCAGTGTTTTCACTGGGCTGACTTGGCTCATCCATAATGAGTCGTGGGTCGATGCCCCGTCACCAATTATGGAAGCGCTGCCCGCACTGGATGCAAGTTCACAGTGTCTTCTAATACCGAACTGGCCCATTGTGTTCTTAGTCCCCAGCCCAATTAGAGACTTTTTGGGACGGTGTAATTGCCATGAGCTTTCACAGGAGAAGTTTTCAATTGTTATTAAATCTCACAGCCTTTGATTTATAAACACATGTTTGCAATTGTTTTAGGACTTCTTACAGCTTTCCCATTACGATATCCGTTATTTTCTAGGGCCCTCGGACCACAATCAGTGTGCCACAAAGTTGAGCGGGATCAATAACACACACTCCGTACTGATATTTACATAAGCACTGCCCACAGCCTCTTGTTTTATCACACAAACATGTCTGCTCTGTAACTTCTAATAACGAGAGTAAAAGTCTCAAGGAGAAAACTAAAGTTCTCCTGGTATTCTGGTTCATTAAAAGATCAAGCAACATATGGGATGGCATCTTTGTGGTTCTACTACAGTAGAAGTCTCTGGGCAATAAAAAGGATGCTTGTTCAAACAAAAACACTCACTCCAGGTTCTCATCCCAAAGATAAGTGCTTTTTTTTCTTACTATGTTGGAGTCCCGGGCTCCAGAGGCAGCAGAACTGGTGTTACTGTGCCCCACTTTAGAGAACCATATTGATGGTTTTCTCCCCTTCTCCAAATTTGGGCAAGACTTGTGCACTAGGAGAGGTATTGGTTCCTGGTCCCCTGATTTGGTAACATGTTAAAACTACAGCTACCTTTGGGGTGGGTCAAATGACATCACTTCCTGTGATGTCATCAGAGATCAACGGTCATGTGATGTCACTTCCGCTACCCCTTGCATTTTGGTGAAATGATGTCCCTGCTACTTAGGCAGGCCGGGAGGCTAGGAGCTCTACCCGTTCTGTAGAAGGTCTTTCTGTTCTTCCACCCACTCATTTTATTCTGCCTCCTCACTGTTCGGGGACATTGTCCTTCCATGGAGGTTCCCCCTCTGCTTGCCTCCACTCTGTTTCTCTCCATTACGAAGTGCTCTTTACCACTCTCCACCTCACCTTTCTCTGAAAAATAGGTCATACCTTATTCTCCTCTCTGCCTCCTCTGATCCTTCCCAGGTAAATCCTCCTCCTGAGGGATTAACTTCTGCTTCCATAACTCTTCCTGGCATTCTACCTAATCCATTTGTTCTCCTCCACCTGCAGCTCTTTCTTCTCCTTCTCCCCCCTCTATGTTCTTCAGCCCTGATTCGGCCTCTTTATTCTCCACTACCTTCTGATATATCTTGCATTCCTTACGTTCTTCTTCTTATTACAGTAGTAACCTCCTTCTTACACTCCTTCTCCTGGTTGTTTTTCCACTACCAGCTCTACCACCCCTTTCTTTCAGGCTTCCCTTTTTCAACCTCCTATTATCTTTACCACCTGTTTCTGACCTCCTCTCCCCACCCTTTCCTTCCTCTCCAACACCATCTCTTCCTTTCTATCCTATTCTCTTCAACCTCCAGATCTGCCCTCCAGCTCCACCGTGTCCTTCTTAGTCTCCTTCCTACAGTCTACTGAACCATGCTACCACTCTATCCAATGACCCACACCTTTCTGCCAGACTCCAGGCCTGGGGCCTTAGCCTTCCTCCAAGAACCTCACTTTACCAAGGGGACTCAGGTGTGCATGCTTTGACATTCCATAATCTGATTGGTTTAGTGTTACAAAGCTGCAACCTCCCTGTTATTTTCTTGGCCCATCAAAAGAGACTGCTGCCCGCTTGAATCTGTGTCTCACAAATGCATGAAACAAGTGTGCATGCTGGAGCGATGTGCTGTGTGGTCGCACTCAGGTTTTTTCACTCTCATGCCAGAAAAAGAACCAAGGAGGTTTTTATTGTGCAAACATACATGCACTCTAGGAGGTTTTCCTTACTATTTTGAATCATTTCCTATCTCCACACAGGCTGGTGCTTCCCAGCCTGCCAGGGACAGAAGGGATTTTACCATTTTATAACCAAGTCTGAGCCAGGGTTCGATCCCCAATGCAACGGCGGTGTTATGCACAGTCAATTCCACTGCACCACAGTTCCTTAAAGGGAGGGATCCCTAATAGGCTCCACCTGACAAGCTCCTGCCACAGAAGCTCTTCCCTGCATTCCCTGCACCGACCACCATCACCTAGCAGGTAGAGGCACCTGCCCCACATGGCTCTCTCACTATTCATCGCCATGCTGTGGACTTTGCCACAAGAGATAGAGTTTGCAGCCATTTGATTATCACATCCAAATCCTGAGGCTGTCTTAATGAGTACATATGGTTTATGGGTACAAACACTTGAATGTTAGGGTGAGCATTGTGAAAAATGCAATGGACATCACAGCAAATGTGAATTATGTGCTTAGTGACTCAAGCATGCAGCGCTTTTATCACAGGATGCTTTGTTGAACATAAAGAGCTCTGGACATTCTTTTTTTAAAAACTTCTTTATATTGGTGAATTAACAGGTCACGGTCATCATAACAACTGTTAATCATTTAACAGTGCAGGGTCACAGAACATGGAAATAATAATACATGCCATTACATTCCGGAGGTGTGCGGGGGGAACAGGAGGCTAGCCCCTCAGGAAGTTCGGAGAGTAGGCCGGTATCTCGTTGATCCATTTCCCCAACACCTTCATGTGCTTCCCAGGACATCCCCAGGCGTTATATATGCGTTTCTCAAGGCACGCACAACGGTCCATTTCATTTATCCATCAGTTAAGACTCAACCCTTCTGAGGAGCCCCACGTGGCGGCTATGAGCCTTTTTCCTAGGCCTAGTGCTGCTGCGAGAAATGCTTTTTCACATTTAGTATGGTCCCCTTCTCCCCAGATTCCGAGTATCACCAACTTTGGGTCTTGTGGGACTGGGCACCCCAGGACCCTGCTGATCCGATTGATGCATTGGTTCCAGAAACCCTGGATGATATCACAGTCCCAGATCATATGCTTAAATGTTCCCTCTGCCCTTCTGCAGCGAAAACAGTTTCCATCCTCTATTGTCCTCCATTTCATCATTGTGGCCTTAGTGTGGTAGGCCTGGTGTAATATTTTGTACTGTATCAGGCGAAGTTTGGTGCCGGGGGAACATCAGCGCCTCAACCCATTCCTCGGGCTCCCGTGGGCCCACCACTCTTTCCCATTTCTCCCAGAGCCTAGAGAGTTCCTGAGCCCCAAAGGCAGTTATCACCTGATAAAGTGTGGACGTGACCTTAGCCGGGATCTTTGTCTGAAGCATGTTTGCTTCTAGGGGGGAACACTTTGGGATGTCTGCTGGGACTGGGAATTGTGCCCGGATGGCATGTGTGAGTTGCATATATCTGTATCACTCCCCGTCCGGTAGTGTGAATCTATCCTGTAAGTCGGTGAATGTGACTAGGTGCCCATCTTGAAGTATGTCTGCAAGAAGCTGTATGCCCCGTTCCTCCCAGTTCATAAAGTGCCGCATTTTCAGGACCTCCGGGATGTGTATGTTATTCCATAGGGGTTGGTCCTCTGTCGGCCTCCCGCCCCAGCCCGTGTGATGTGTGGTCTCTGCCCAGACTTTGCGGGTCTGACGTGTCATTCCGGATACCGGTCAGATCGCTTTCCCTCCCATATAGCACTCAGACAGGTGTGATTGCCCCCATGTATCTGATCTCTCCCCCTATGTGTGGGAGCTCCGGGTCCCCATGAAGCCAGTCATTGACTACTCCCAGTTGTGCAGCCGAGTAGTAGGCCCAGAGCCAAGGTAGGCCAATCCCTCCCTATCAGACGGAGCGCTGTAGAGTTTTTATGCCTTGCAGGGTTGTTTCCCACCCCAGAGTAATCTGCTAAGAGTGGTCTCTATGGAGGTGAAGGTCGTATGAGTGATGTGGAGAGGGGCATTCTGAAGAGCATAGTGGAATCTTGGAAGAGCTAACGTTTTAACAGGAAGTTGTTAATCATTCCTTGTTTCTTTATAAGTAAGAGATTTTATTGCGAAACGTTTAGCTTAAGTTTTTATCCTCGTAATCACATGATATTTTTTAGTCACCTGATTAGAATTTCATTTTGGCTGTGCTTTACGGAGGAGTGCTTGTTTTTTTTCTTGTAAGGTTAGTAAATTGCAATAGATATATTTACTGTACTATATTGCCCAACTATACACATTTTGTGAAAAGAGAGGAAAATGTTTGTTCGTTGCATATTTGCTTTGATGAGAAGTGAATGCGTTGGTTACAGTAGATTAGCCATCTCTCCTTCTGAGTTGAGATCTTGCAATAGGCTTCTCTTATCCTGAGTATTTTTTCAGTGTTTCCTCTCCTCGGCTGCGCTGTGATTTTTTCTATTCCATAGAATCTTATATCATTGTTGGAGGAACCTTTGTGTTCAGTCTGATGATGATATCCCAAGGGGTATCTTGGATCTTCCTTAGTAATTGCCCTCATGTGTTCTTGTATTCTTTGTTTTAGTTTTCATGTGGTTCTGCCTCCATCTGTTTTTTTGCAACTGCATTCTATGGCATACACCACACATTCTGTATTGCAATTGATGAAATCCTGAATTGTAAATTGTTGTCTGTTTGGTAATTCTATTTTTGTTTTTCCATTTTCACAATATTGGCAGCTGATGCACTGTCCACATTTGAAGTTGCCTGTGAGTCTTTGTAAGCCCCATAGTTTTGGTAACCCTTTTTGTTGTTTTGAGTTTCTGAAGTGGGAATGGCTGAGTTTATCCTGAAGACTTTTAGATCTGCGGAAGGTTATATTCACTTCTTCATCCAGACTGTACAATGTATCGTCATCCATTTTAAGAATGTTCCAATTCTGTTCCAATATTTTTCTGACTGTTTTTTATTTCAGATGAGTAAGTTGTGATGAATCTTATTTTTTCAAAAGTTTTCTTATGGGTTGGTTTGTCAGTCAATAGTTCTCTTGTGTGTTTTTCAGTTTTTAGATAGGTTTTCTCTAGATGTTTGTCATTGTATCCTTACTCTTTGAATTTTTTCATGGCAAGAGACTAATTTTCATGGAATTCGTGTTCTTTGGTGCAGTTTCTTTTTATTCTCAGTATTTCCCCATAGGGGATGTTTCTTGTGATATGCTTGGGATGGTTCGGCGTGTAGGACTGTATTTCCCGCCATTGGTTTGACATATAGTTTGGTGAAGATTTTGTCATTCTTCACATATAATTCCAAATCAAGAAAGTGGATTGATGTATCACTATGGTCTATAGTGAAATTAAGATTGAAGGTATTTTGATTTAGGAAGGCAAAATAGTTGTTTAGGGTATTTATATCTCCGTTCCAGATGATAAAGACATCATCAATATATCTACCCAAATAGATAATATTGTTATCTGTTGTGAAGGCTTTGTGTTGCAAAGTGTATTCCAGCTCAAATCGTCCTACATATCGGTTGGCATAGGGGGTGCAAATTTTGCCCCCATAGCGGTCCCATGCTGTTGTCTACATAGGTTATCATTGAAGAGGAAAATATTATTATTGAGAGTGAAATTGAGCATTTCCAACAGCATATTGTTGTGGGAATAGTAGGAGACTGACCTCATCTTTAAGAAATACTCTATTGCTTCAATCCCTTTTTGGTGAGGTATGGATGTATAAAGAGAGGAGACATCTAGAGTCAGCAGCCTGAAATTAGTCTCCCGACTGATAGTTTCGAGCTGCTGAATTACATGCTAAAAGCTTCGCAATTAAATCTCTTACTTATGAAGAAACAAGGAATGATTAACAACTTCAACAATTAGGAAATAATCCTATTTACTGAAAACACCTTTACCAAAAATGAGTTTCTTTTCTGCGTTTGAACATAAACTAGGAGTTTATTTTGATCCTTTTTGCATCTGAAACTTAACGTATTGTCAAAATCTATAAATGTTTTTATTTTAGCAATTGAATTGCAACGCATACATTTGTATACCTAAGCTGTATTTTTTCTTCACTTTTACTTTTACTTAAAACAAAACGAAAGCCCAAAGTGGGTTTATCCCTCCTGATGATCTACCATGAAATTGTAAGGCAGTGAAACACGTGTAGAGGGCCTGTTACTTTGTCTTTTGGACCGGTAATTAAAACCAAATTTGTTTCAAAAACCAAACAAGGAGTCATGATTTTGTAGACAACAAATGAAAGAGAATTTTGACACAAAAATCAGAAGTCAACTATAAATCATAAGGTTCACTCATCTACTTCATTAAAGTGAGACTCTATCTTACCCTCCGCATGGCCACTTGAAGCCCGACCATTCCAATGCGGTCCTGAGCCTAATTGCGAGTGGGTCAATGGCAAGTGTGAAAAGTAGAGGGGGAAAAGGGACATCCCTGCCTGGTTCCTCGCACAAGCCTGAATGCCCTGGACGTAGTCCCGTTTACCCTTACCACCGCCTCTGGGGAGTTGTTCAGTATCTTGACCCATGACATATGCTTAAGCCCGAATCCCATGCATTCTATGATGTCACAGAGGGCCGCCCACCCCACCGCGTCAAAGGCTTTTTTTAAATCCACCGCCAATAGTGTGAGTGGATCTTTTATTGCCGCTGCCTGGTCAATAGCAAACTGGACGCTTCTCAGTTCATCTGGATAGATCTAGAGAGCATGAATCTGCATTGGTCTGGGTGAGTTCAGGAGTGAATGGCCCCAGCAGTCTATCCGCTAAGACTCGGGTGAGAACCTTACCCTCCCCGTTAATATGAGATATTGGCGTATAGGAGGCACAGAGCTGTGGTGGTTTACCGGGTTTAGGGATCACTACAATAGCCACCTGTTTTAGATCACGGGGGAGCCTCAGCATGCGGTGCATGTGGCCTATGACCATATCTCCCAGCTTCTTCCATGTTTCCACTGGAAACCCGTTGGGGCCCGGGGATTTCCCAGATTGAAGTTGGGACAGGGCCGCAGCAATCTCCTCATCTGTGATTTCTGCTTCTAAAGTACCTATCTGTTGCTCCAAAAGTCTGGGTATTGCGATAGTTTCTAAGAATCTCAAGCCCCCATTTCCCTGTGGTGCTGGCCGCTGGGAGTTCAGGTGTTCATAGAAAGTGGTGAATGCTTCCGCCGTCTTGGTGTCGTCAGAGAGTAGTTCCCCATCTGTCCCTTGTATGGCACGTATGTACCCCTTGTTTTGGACCTTCCTTTCTAGCCACGCAAGTGTCTTTCCAGCCTTATCCCCAGTCTCATAAATATGGCTACGCGTGGCCTAGTGTGCTGTCTTGGCATTGTCTTGGGCCAAGTTTCTCAGCGCCTCTTGGGCTGTGACCAGTGCGTCCCTGTCGTCTCACTTCCTGCTCCGAGGAACTTCTCTTCCGCCCGGGCTATGTGTTCCTCAGCCTTCGCAATTTCCTGCGTGTGTAATTTACAATGGGCCGATACCAGGAAAAGAGCCTCTCCTTGGAGCACCGCCTTGTACCCCTCCCACAGTGTAATAGGGCTGTCAACCGATCCTTCATTGAGTGAGAAGTATTCCTCTGTTTTTTGAGTGATGCTCTCCACTACTCCCGGCAACCCCAGGTAGTATGCGCTGAGGCGCCAGGTGGAGTTGGGAGCTTTCCTGATGTGTTTATTGTCAGAATGAAGGGGAGTGGTCTGAGATGCCCCTGGCTAGGTATGTGGCCGTTAGGAGTGTGTGTGTCATATCTTGCGGGACGGAGAAAAAGTCAATGGGAGATAAGGATTTGTATGCACCCAAAAGGAAGTAGAATCCGGGGTCTCAGGGATGCAGTGTTCGGCACACGTCCACCCACCCAAGTGACCCGGCAAAGGAATGTAGTTTGGTCGGGTGATCAGGGTTTCTAGTTCCCACGTGTGTTCTATCTCTGACCACATCCATCACTTTGTTAAAGTCCCCACCCAACACCCAATATTCTGCTTGCTTGTCTAGCAGCACTGCTTGGAGATCTGTCAGGAGTTCATGCGTAAGCAGGGCGTGGGGGTGCATACACCGCTGCGATTCCCCTGGTGTTCCCTTGTCGATTCCCAGTCACCACCACAAAGCACCCCCTCTGGTTGGCATGCACCCCCCAGTTGGAATGGGACCATTTTGTGTATAAGGATAATTTTTCTTCGTGACCCACTAGTGAATCCCGTGTGGTAGGCCTTAGCGTAGTTGGATCTCTGATACAATTTGCATTCTGTGCCCCAAAGATGTGTCTCGGTGAGCAGTGCAATATCAGGTGAATGCCTGTTTGGATGTTGGAGCACCAGCCTGCGCTTGATGCTGGTGCCCAGCCCATTGACGTTCCATGTGAGCAGAGTTAAGCGTCCCTCATGTGTCATTGTTGTCCAGCATGTAACCTGCGTGTGTGGGCACGGTCTTTTACCTGTGTCCTGCTCCTGCCCTCTCTATCCTCACAGATGTGTGACCATCCAGTAAGGGCCGTGACCTTTTGACCTTGGAAACAAAACAATAAAAAAACAAGGAAACTGCAGTGTCGACCCCGGTTTCCAGATTGTCTGGGCCCTTTCCCGATAATGGGTTGTGCGTTCCAGTTAACACTTCAGGGACTCTTGCTTTGAAACATGGCCCAACGTGGGCATTCCCGCCTTGTGGTTTCATATCAGGCCAACAGTTCCCACATCCCTCACTGTACTTCTGTACTTCCCCCCAACCAGAAGCACCTATGGCACGAACTGTGCGCCAACTCGGTGCGAAACATCAACCCAGAGCATTGATGAACGTTACGGGATGCTTGCGCTAGCTGCAATAAAGTTCCCCCATCTTCCCGCAGCGGCTGCCGCTGCATAGTCCCTTTGATTCTTCTGTGCCTTCACATTATCATGTTTCATAGTGGCAGTCCTCAGCCGTTCTCCACACTATTCACCCTTTCTTGTGGAGGTGCAGGCAGGTCGGGGTCTTGTGGGTTTGTCCGCGATGGAGAGCAGTTCATCCTTGGCTTCCATGTCAGGGTTCCTCTCCGGGATCGTTGCTGTTCCGTTCCATTCAAGATTTGGGTCTCCAGCCATTCCCAGGCCTCCTTAGGCGAATAGAACAGGAGGGTGACCCATTCATGATGCACCTTTAAGAGTGCTGGGAAGAACAGTGCATATTTTATTGACAGGGGTGTAGTTTCTTCTTGACTGAGTCAAAAGATTGCCAGGCCTTCTGCACCTCCCGTGTATAGTGTGGATAGAAGCCAATGCGATAGCCATTATAAATGATGGGGCCGGTGGCCCGGGCCTTCTGGAGAATGACATCCCTGTCTCGGAAGTTCATAGGTTTGGCGATGATAGTTTGTGTGGTGCGCCAGGAACTGGGTGCCCAGTTGGGACCCTGTGGGCCGGCTCAATGGAGAAAGACTTGGAGAGTTTCTTAGGGGCAAATACTTCGGTGAGCCAGTCCTCAATGAAGAGCTTGATACTGGGGCCCTGCTCCTTTTTAGGAATCCCGAGTTTCCGATGTTATTTCTTCTAGCACGCCCCTCATTATCTTCCGCTCTGTTCTCGAGTTGGGACACCTTTTGGGTGATGGCGGCCAGTTGCTTCTTCATCTGCCT
Source organism: Ambystoma mexicanum (assembly GCF_040938575.1). Classification (NCBI taxonomy): domain Eukaryota; kingdom Metazoa; phylum Chordata; class Amphibia; order Caudata; family Ambystomatidae; genus Ambystoma; species Ambystoma mexicanum. Next base: position 610,781,484 of record NC_090925.1, on the reverse strand, counting down.
CACTGTGTCTTCCGAGTTTGAGATCCTTTGCTCCATTTCTCCCACTCTAGAAGATAGGTTGAGGAGATCTTGCTGCAGGAATGACACTTCTGTAGACAGACCACCTATTTTCCCTTCAAAGGATGTCCTCGACTCCCCAATTGCTTTCATGACGTCAGTGAGAGAAATGTGTGGGTCTACCTCCACTGTTTCGCCACTCTCTGGAGTCAGGGCTGAGGGCCCCTGCAGTGGTCCAACCTGATAGAGGTCCATTTTGCTTTGGAGTGTCTGCCTCTTGGCTTTGTCCTTGGTCATTGCACAATCTTATGCAGGACAGATTTTGGAACCGTCTGGCCACTAGCAAGTGGGTCATCCTCCTGGGAAGGAGGGGACTCAGACGAGTTGGTATCTAGGATGGGTTCCTTTCTTCTGATCTCGCGTATGTCTCCTTTGACAGGGGGGTGTCTACTGTGGTGGCTCGTTATTCCTTGTGGTACACGGGGGGATGTGGGACCAACGCTTCCCATGGTCTCCTCCTTGTCTGGTCCTTCCACCTGCTTGCCGGGTCTGCTCTCCTGCCCACTAGGCTGCTGAGTGCTACTGGGGTGATAGTACTTGCTGTTCTTCCTGTGTGTGGCCCTGACGCTGTGTAACCATGCCCACTTATTTTGGAGATGACATTGTTGTCGCGGAAAGCTTGCCGTTAATTCCAGTGTGTTGAGTGGGGCCCAGTCACCTTTTGTCCATTCATCAGTGTTCCGCCCCCTTTCTGGATATCTCAGTGCTGGGGCAGGATGGTTGCCCGCTCTGTTTCTCCTTCTCTCCCTCTTGTGGTCTTCGGTCGTGGGACTGTTCACCTGCCTCTTCCTGTGGCAATGGCCCCTGCCCCGCTATGTTACTCGCCTCACGGGGTATACGGGGTGCTGACTACTGGCCAGTTGCCTGTGTGTCTATTTGCGCCCCTGTGTTTCCAGCTTCCACTCAGTATGCGTCATGCAAGAATCTGAGTCACGGGCTGTGCCCCTGCCAGCTGGGCCCAGCACCCGCGGCTCTGATTCACTAGCTGTTTGTTGGCTACTAAGTGGCTGAGCAGTCTTTCAGTGCTGTTTTATCTCCAGGGTCCCTAGTATTGAGTGCCCCATTGCGGTTGCATGCGCAAGTGTGGTCTTTCTTCCACGGGGTGTCCTACCTCTGATTCCATGCTGCGCCATGCTCCAGGCCAGTGGGGATGTCTCCCGACTGCTGGCGGCTGTCTCCTGTAACTGCGCGGTCCGTAGGGTTCCCCTGACTCCTGCTCGGACGGGGCGGGAGGGCTGAGGATGGTGAATGGAGCCTTGGACGGGACACTGTGTGCGCATGTCTCCGCCTCCTCCACGCCGGTCACTCACAAGCTCCAGTGGTCTCTCAGCCTGTGGTTTCGGCAGTCCGGCGCAGTCTCTCTTGAGTCTCGGGAGTACCCGGAGTAGGTGGGCGGTCAAAGCGCCTGCAGCTTGCGTTCCACCACCAAGATGGCGCCGTCCACTCCTCGGGAGGGCCGTTAGACCATTTATCAAGTGCCCAGTCCCCATTTTCATCAGGATTACAGCCAACTGTGGCTCAGTTGTTCCGCTACAATGGTATTTTTCATTTCTCCTTCAAAACTTGCTCAGGAAATCAGGATAAGTTGAAAGGATATCGGCGGCCACTGGGAGCGAGCTCGCTCATGTCCACATACGCGGCTCGCACACGCGCATTGAGCTGTGGTCATTCTTATGTTTCCAAAATGCTCTTAAATTTTATGCAAGGCAATCAGGATCCCTTATTCGTTCTATTTGTTCCCTCTCCCTTTCTCATTGGTGTCTACCAGACTGTCCATCTTGCAATGATAACCTTCTATCAGAAAATATTTTAAATTGTTAGTCTAGATTTTGATTTGCTGCTTTGCACGATATGACAAGTGTAATGTTCTCATTATGACTGCACTATATACTGAAAGTTATCAATAGAAATGAACATTGCAACATTGTAAAAAGAAACAATTTACAATGTCAGTACAATTAAATAATTTCCTCTAATCAATAGTTTCTTTTGGCGATAATACACTCAATTTTGTCTAACAAAATGCCCTTCCTTGCGAAAAAGGGCTATGCTAAGATTAAAATCAACTATCTGTTTTTTTTATAAGAATCCAGGCAATGTTTAATTGTGTGTACTGGCCACTGAATTATTGGTAGTCATGTGAAACCTGCACATTTGTTTCTGTCTGCACAAACACTAGTAATTAACCAGAAAAAAGGAAATAGACAGATTTGTAGAGCCTGCTGCCTAGTCCCTAGGTCTGTCTGATCTGCAGACCCCCCCAACGAACAAATGCACCCTCTATCGCCCCACCCCCCTGCACAGACCGTGAGACTCCAATGGGATGGCGACATTCCTGCAGGACATATGCTATGACAATGTATCTCTCCAAATACCAGATGCCACCATCTCCTCTTCTCTCATTGGACTTTAACCATAAAAAACACCCACCCCTCATTCAAGATATTTTTTTTTTCTCTTGCATCAATGTCTGGGGTGGCTTTAGCAAACGTGTACTTGACAGCACGACTTTCACCCACAAAGATGAGAGAAAGAGAGAGAGAGAGAGAGAGAGAGAGAGAGAGAGAGAGAGAGAGAGAAAGACAGAGAGTCAGAGAGAAAGTGACAGAGAGTCAGACATTGGCTGATATGTTGGGTGCAGCTGACCTTTTAATAACCTGATACGGTTCTATTATTTTAGTAAGCTTGAATTTATGTGCAATGCTGTAAAAATGAACCTGTCAATCCACTGTCTACAGGGAAAGGCTTCAGAATTCAGCCTTGCTGCTTAAAGGTGAATTACGTGTTCTTATAAACCCCTTTTTAGGTCTGACTGCATAGAGATTGCAGTTTTGCTAATCTAACGCAAAGAGATTATTCAGTGGCTCCCTCGTTAATCAGCAGACCTCTCGAGTTTACCGTCCTTAGGCGATAAACATCCAAAATGAAATACTGATAAGACATTTTTAAAAAGTAAGATCTAAACAAAGAGGTGTACAAAAATAGTCAAAATGTATCATCTAGTTACCACTGAAAATGTCATAGGTGAAAACAGAAGCAATATGAAGAAAGTTACATTAATTGTTTCATAAGAAAAAAAAACACAAAATGCACCAGATTTAGTCCAAATGGTATAAGAATCAATCAGGTGTTTTGCTAATAGCAGTTAAAAAGGAATTATCCAATTTGGTCATTATAAAACGAGTGAATGTACATTTCACCGATTTCGGCCAGTACCATTCAATCGATTTTTAAAAATACCGAACATGTGGAGCGGAGGTTGCAGGGGTGTCCCCCGCTCCCTATGCTTGGTATTTTTGGGCTTGGGTGGTTGCGGGCCTGTCCACCACTTCCTCAACATTGGAGGCGGGGGACTGAAAAAAAAAAGAAAAAGGGACCCTGCGGCGGTGGATCCGACCCGTGTGACATCGCAGGGGTGCAGGGGAAGCTGTGGCGAGCAAGCAGGTAATTAGAGGAGGCGGGGTAGGGGTGGTGTAAGGCACATTTTGGTTTGTCTGGCAGAAGTGCAAATCGATTTTTGGCGAAATTGACCGGTCAATTCCGTCACAAATGTTTACACTCCGGTCAAACAACCCAAATCCGTGCAAAAACAGTGAAGGAAGAAAACCCATATAAAACACTTTTGGATCTAAGACGTTTTTTTCTTCTGGGACGGAACAGTGAAACAAGATGTAAATGCAAGGTGTTATGTGTTCATGCCTTGCTTTACTGCTCTTAGAAATTTTCACTAACTTTGAACATGGAAACATGGAGTAGGGGCGCAAAGCAGAATTAAAGTAACTGTCAGGCATTCCTTGTTCGACTTCAAAGTGCAATTTGTTTTACCCCTGCGTGAGGTTTTCATGCAGGCGCAAAACGAACAGATTCCTATAGAATCGAACTCCATTTAGCAACTGCTAATAGCAGGTGGATTTCGTAGGATTCCATTGTAAATGCTGTCTGCAAAGCGTAATTTGCAGGTGCAATTCACATTTTTTAAGTCAACGGAAAGTAAAATGAGAATAAAGAAGATTGTGCCTGCTTTTACTCGTTCATCTGACACTCTGTTTTGCAAACGTGCAAAACTGCATTCAGTGGACTGGACAGAGCGCACACAGTGTTGGCAGCAGAGGCGTAGACAGGGTAGGGCCTGAGCATGCAAGGCCCACCCAAAATCTGTAAATGCCATCCCAGCAGGCCTGGGTGGGTACTTACAGATTTTAATGTCACTGCATTGGGCCCAACTACATTAGCTTCAGGCCCCACCTTTAAGACTGTCCTGGCCAGTGGTCGAAGTAAGCGGGAGCAGTGCGCCTCTACTTTTTAAAATTAAGCTTTACTGTTCCTTTACTTTTATTTTAAAAAGAAACCGTTCCGGGAATAAAAGTGTAGGAAGAAGTTGAAACTTGCACTTTCAGTGCACTAGACTGACCATTCCCTTAAACAGCAGGTGCATGTGTTTGCAGGTTTGTATTGTATGTGGGAGGGGGTGTGGTGATGGGGTTTGTGGGAAGAGGGCAGGCCAGCAGGGAACATAGTTCCACTACTCTTTCGTGCACTTCAACCACTGGTCCTGGCTACGCCTCTGGTTGGCAGAACCCTGCGTGCGATTTACACTTTTTATAAAAATGACCCCGGATGTGTCTACCAGAGGGACTCAGCAAGTTGAGATTCCCACACAGGTGGGGAGGGCTGCAAAGAAGTCAGCCAGCCATATGTTCTCTTAATTAAAGACACTTAGGGCCTCATTACGAGTTTGGAGGCAGCCATGGAGCTATTAGCTCCATGGCTGCCTCCAAACGGGGCTCCATTACCGGGTTCCTGCAATGAGGAATAACCGGGTCATTCCGACATACGGCTCAATGGGAATGGGGATGGAGGTAACAACGGGCACATTACAAGTGTCCCGTTGTTACCTCCCTCTTCCCCTCGCTGGACCCTGAAAAGACGTCTGGTTTTACCAGACGTCTAATCCTGGTCCCGCAAAGGGAACCTCGTAATCGGCACTGACGGAATGAAGGGGGCCGGTCTCGTACCGGCCTCCTTCATTCCCTCAGCGCCAGGGTCGTATGAGGCCCTTAGATTTCATTCAAGTTCTGTGTTAGGTAGTTCTCTCTTCTTGTTTTGCAGTGCTCAGGGATAAAGAGCAAATGTGCTTCAAACAATCGTTGTTTAGGTTCCTTGTTGGCTTTTGCAGGAAAGCTGAGTTCGGCGCCGCAGGACCCTTCACAGTCCTCAGGTGGGCAAGGATAGACATCAGTTGGCAGGCCACTTTCCTCTGGCGGAACACACATGGTCTTGCTGGCAAGGCTTCTCTCACCCCCTGTTTATGTGGGGCTGAGTTCCAGGCTATGCTACACGCCCCCCAAGTGAGTACGCTGGATGGACAAATGACATCTAGAAATCTAGAATGATGGTAGAACAAATGTTCCACTTCCTCTCTACCCAAGCCTTGGGAAGATTTCTCTGTGTGGGCCCCGAGGCTCTGGTAACCCTTCAAGGGTGCACATCATGGTACCTCATTACAATGTCCATAAAATTGCAGGTGATAACAATCATTAAAGAACTAAACACCAAAGAGACGAAAATGACAATTGACAAAGTATGCAAACCAAACACAATTCTGCCAACAGTGGGACATCTGGCATACGCAACAGTTACAACTGCAGCACACACACAATGTTCACTTTGCATCAAATCACACTGGCAGAAATACACAAACGGAGGGAATAATAGCACATCACTAAGCGATGTGTAAGGGGGGAATTTTGCCACAATAGAATGGTGCTGTACTCCATCAAAACAGGGTAAAGCTTCAAGCTTGGTTACCCACAACCCATGGTAAGAGAGGGGTACTGAGTGAGTTGTAACTACACTTGCTTACACATTTTAACCCACTCAAAACTGGAATTCTTTCTTTCCTGCTCCTTCCCGGTCCGTTGCTCCTTCTGGGTCCTTTTTCGCTCCAGCTTTACTTCCTTTCTCCTAATGCGCTCACAATCTCGGTGTTACTTTCGATTCATTTCTATCGTTCTCCATCACATTGCTACAATTGCTTGCAACGGTCACTACCATCTTTCTAATCTGCGTCGGATATGGACCTTTCTTTCATTTTATGCTATCAAACCTCTTAGCTTCGCCTCTTTCTGCCCCGTCTAGACTATTCCTCTGATCTACTTGTTGGTCTCCCTTCTTCACATCATACTCCATTTTGCTGTTTTCAATTTTCCAATTGCGTCCTCTCCTGTCTTCCTCCTCGTTCCTCTATTACACCTTATCATCTCTCCATCTCAATCCCTTCCTTTGATTCAAGCCTCTTTTCCATTGTTTTCAAATGCTGTAACAGCCAAGCCTCACCCTACTTGTGCTCTCTAGTCTCTCCCTACTGTCCCTCTCGATCTCTTCGTTCCCAACATCTACTACTTCTTGGTGTGCCTAAACCTCCCTGTGCCCTCTCCCGCTTTCGTTCCTTTTCCCTTCTTGGTCCTACATTCTGGAATACTCTTCCCCCTGACATCCACTTCACCCCCTCACTGCATATCTTCTGTACCACGTTGAAATTCTCCTTCTCTCTTCTCTCTCGGCTCCATACATCTTCCTCTTGCTGCAATTCATGTTACTCCCATGCATTTGTGGTTATGTACTGTTTTTTCTATACTTTGTGCGGCGCTTATACATGACAATAAAATACACATACAAAATACGTGCGAAACAGATTAGCCATCATCACATCGATAAAAAACCATCACATCGATAATTGAATGTTGCCCAAACGAGTATATATGTCCAGCCGTTTACAGCCATTTTGCTGTTAGCGGTTGCTATGAATGAAATCAGCAGAGAACCCAGTGTGCCTTACATACTCAGAAGGAAATCATGCTTGAAGCACTATCACATACATATTTCAATTAACTATGCCCGTTGTAATCCATGCACCATGTATGCTATGTAACAAGTAAGACTACTTTCAGCACCACGATGCCCCCGGGCAGATGTGCGCTATACCAATCCAAATAAAAAAATAAATACAATTCCATTGCCATTCTCATGTTTCCAAAATGCACTTTCCTTTTATGCAAATTACTAAGTCCCGTCTGCATGTGCGTGCTCCGAGCTGCACTTGATTTGGTTCCTAAGGCGTTTGGTGCAGCTCCAGTAGTGCTGGTGCTCCGTCCCTCAGCCCCGCCCACATCACTTTGGCCACTCCCCTCTACACAAAGGGGGTAGCGCGGTCCCAGAGTAATGTGTCCATTTACAGCACTGCAGATCTGTATTAAAGAAGTAGCGGTAGTGAAACCTGCGAGGAGAGCATTTCCAAGAGACATGGTTGCATTGGAATAAGGGAACCCTTTTTAGTTTCAATATGAAAAGTCTGGATATGAATTTGGAACCTGCAAAACGACATGCTTATCTTCCAAGATTGGTGAAACTTGCACAATGATATGATGTACACATAAATGCTAAATAACTTCCAGTACTAGACCTTCATGGACATAATCATGTATCAAATGTATCTGTTTGACTTTGTTATTACACCTTCCCTCTACGTTATGATGTAAATGCTTATAACTGTGAAACATCCAATATGTGAATACATGGTTAAACTGACTGAACTACAATAAGTTTACAACACTACACGAGACCGCCAAACTCTTTATTAGAGGGTATGCAGACAATTGTCAATGAATTGTACAGGCTGTAAAAATATACTATAGGCACTATATCCACCATGTCACACACAATAGAGTGCATAAAACCAGATGATTATATTACTATGATCTCCGAAACTGAGCCGATACACCAATAGTACAGCCACCTACACTTGCAGCAATTGATTGGTTGACATATGATTCAGTGCGCCCATGCGGACACACTGGACGTCATATATCTAGGCAGCCATCTTGAAAATGTAGCGTTCCTGCTCTCCTAACATAACGGGTGCATTTCAGCGTTCGCTTCTGGTAAGTCAATGCATTACCAGCAGACCACTAGACAGAGTGGGCCTCATTACGACCCTGGCGGTACGGAGTGAACGGCACCGTAAAAGGTGCCGGCGCCGTTGACCCCGTACCGCCGAATTACGAGTTCCCCTCGCAGGACACGGTAAGCACGCCTGGGAAAACAAGGTGTGCTTACCGGGTCCCGCGAGGGGAAGAGGGAGCAAACAACGGGCCATCTCGTAATGGCCCGTTGTTTGCTCCCTCTCCCATTCCCATTCAGCCCTATCGGGGCTGAAATGGGAATGGGGAGGACCGTGTCCAGGTCCTTGGAGGGAGGAATTACCGGGCCTTCCGAACTCGGAATGGCCCGGTAAGTCCTCATTCCAAGGACCCGGACCCCGACGCGATTTCGGCGGCAGCCATGCCACCAATAGCGGCATGGTTACCGCCGAACTCGTAATGAGGGCCAGTAATGTGGATGCGCTAACTTTATGGGTAAATGTGTTCGAATATAATAATAAAATGTATCATTCTTAGCCCTAAACGTATTCCTTTTTCGTGATCGAAATCCTGTTATTTAATATTCAAAATGGAGTCACATTAGTCAGTCAATGGGCCTCATTACGAGTTTGGAGGCAGCCATGGAGCTATTAGCCAAGTCAAGTCAAGTCAAACAAGTTTATTCGGTTGTATAAAGCAACCATTAAACGGCAGGTAAACACAATTATTACACTGATTCAAATTACAAAATCTTAAAATTATACTTCCATAAAAATAGAATCATAGAACATTGCCAAAAGCAACATACAAATACATTTAGCAATAGGACGGTTGCCTCGTCATGAACTACATGAAAAGATATTTTAGTGACGGTTGATACAAAAAAAAAAAAAAAAAGCAGTACAGAGTACTTTAACCCATTACGAGAGCTATAAAAATGTTCCTTACAGACCCTCGCCACCTTGCAGTTTCAGAATACGATTTCTAAAATACATAGCTCTTTTCAGGAACGTCAAAAGAGCCCATGCGGTGTAAACTGTTTCGGCGCTCAAGAGGAACACAAGAGCAGCCCTGTGTGTGCGGATCATCGATTTCTTAAGAGCAGGAATAAGGGACACTTTACGTATACCTGCATACCCAATACAGAAGAATAACAAATGAGAGAGATCCTCTCTGCCGTGTCCACAGACCGGACAGCCCGCTGAGTCGGGAAAACCCTTCCATTTATGAGTGTTGCCTTGCAGCCGAAGGCAATCGAACCGTGCCCTCGTAATCAGCCACCTGTCCTTTTTTAACGTGCTCCAAAGTAAGTAGGGTTGGATTCCAGTTAGGCAGCTAATGCTTGAGTGAAATTCACCATTACTATGGCCACGTTCTAGCAAAATTCTTTTACTTACTATGAATTCACCCAGCATGGCTTTATAGACAGACCCCTCACTTTTGGACAAAATAGTATCAGGCGGAAAAAGGGCGCCTAAATTGGCTTCACCCAGAATTGAAAAGACATATGCTAGCCAGGGAATTTTTTTCCAGCCACATTTACCTAGCACAGTACGAATAATAGTATGGCACAAGGAAGCATGCTCATTAGCCCACAGCCTGACCCAAAATAGAAGAGGGGCCAGCGCCCACTGGTCTTCCAAAAGCTCCACACCCAACTCCCTATGGACGGCTATTCCAGATACATTGGACGGGAGCCCAAGCAGGTTTTTAAAGAATTTACTCTCCCTACTCTGGATTTCCGCTGCATTCTGGAAACCCCAGATAGCTGCACCATACAAAGTGGAAGCCGCAGTTTGGGTACCATAGATCTTAAGGATCACATCCAAAGGCCGGCTCCTACACTTCGACATAAATCTAAAGATTCCACCAATCTGTTGACTCATCTTAACAGATTGTTTGGCCACATGGTCTTTACCATTTAAGGCCTCCGAAAAACATATTACAAGGTAATCAAAATTCCTTACTCTGGGGATGATTTCATCTGCACATAGCATGGGTTTCATGGGCACAGGACGTTTTCTACCAACGCACGCCATTACTGCAGATTTCTTAGAGTTGATTTTTAAGCCCAAATTATCCATGAACCTTGAGTAAGCATTAATCAATATCTGTAGGGCCCTAGGTGTTCTTGCGAGAAGGACAGTGTCATCAGCATAGGCCAGTACTGGGAACCCCCTTCCTCCCAAAACTAGAAAATCAGCCAATACTCCAATCAGGTCCTGTGAAAGGCCATTAATGTAGAGGCAGAAGCAAATGGGGGCCAGTACACAACCCTGCCTCACACCACACCCCACCTGAAAGCAAGCCGTGCAGTGCCCCCAAGAGCCACTGCGAACACAGGCCTCATTATTCGAATGGAGGTCAACCAAAGCCTGTAAAATTTCCCCTGGGCACCCTAGGGACCCAAGCACCTCCCAAAGCTTAGCTCTATCCACTTTATCAAAGGCGGTGCTTAGGTCCATAAAAGCTAGATAGACAGCCTCGCCCCGACCAAACACAGAATTAGCCACCAGCAAATACAAATTGAGACTCTGTTCTGTGGTGCCCACTCCAGGGCGAAACCCAAATTGAATGTCAGAAAGAACTGACTGTTCCCCAAGCCAGGATTCTATTCGGGCCAGCAGAATTCTCCCAAAAATTTTAAACAATGAGTCTAGTAGGGAAATTGGCCTGTATGCACCGGGGCTAGACATGTCTCCATTTTTAAAAATAGGGAATATAATTGCCCTCTTCCACGAGGGAGGATATTTCCTCGATTTTAGACAAGCATTAAACGCCACAGTCAGGAGTGGGGCCCACAAATCAACTGGGTCCTGGAACAGATCTGAGGGTATCATATCCGGGCCTGGGGCGCGGTTATGTGCTTGAAGCCTGATTGCCTTAGCAATCTCCTCCACCTCAAACGTCAAGCAGGGGCCACTAAAATCTGACTCAACCTCTGAATGTTCAGATCCAAATAGGCTACCAAAATGCGCCAACCATGCCCCTTCTTCCACATGGGTGCCACTCCCCACGTTGGACCAGCATCCCTCCGGACCACTTTTTACAAATGCCCAAAAAGCCATCTGGTCCCTCTTCATGGCGGCATTCAAAAAACCTTCCCAGGCTGCCTGTTCTATTTCCATTTTCCTTCTCTTTAGCTCCTGTTGGTAAAATTTCCTGTCTTGTGCAATCTTCAATCTACAACTAGTTGGGTCCTTAAGGGTTCTCAACAGCGATTTCTTTGCATTTTTGCAGGCCTCATCAAACCATCCTCTCTTAGATAAGTTACCATTGGACTTAATAGTTTTAGAGAATTTTGATGTTAATGCAGCCAATAATTCTACAAATTTCTCTACAATTACATGTGCAGATTGATGATTGCCCAATATGTCCAGCACAAGCGAATTATTCTCCTTTAAGGAAAAATAGTGTAGCCCCTCCTCTAAGATGGTACCCCATTTAATTCTTCTGGAACCCGAGGGTACTCCCTGCCGAGGGCTAAGGGCTATAGCCAGAGATTCCCGTTCCCTCAGCAAACCCTTAAGAGTAAGACAGATGGGCAAATGGTCGCTATGGGTATCCGCCTGCACCTCAAAGCTCACAACACATTCCCAGAGGTTTACTGAGATGCAAAAGTAATCAATAGTTGAACAGCCTTGATGATTCTTAAACGTTCCCTCCCCTGGGATGTCTGGAGCCTTTCGGCCATTAACAAGACGGAATCCCCATTCCAGCAACCAGGAGTTAAACTGAAGACCCTTCGGGCAAACTCTCGCATCTCTCATACATCTAGGCGGGATGTTCTCTACCTGATCCTCCAGGGGGTCAAGAGCGCCCAGGTCCACCCCCCCCCATTTTTAGATTAAAATCCCCACCCCAGATACAGGAGGTGAACTTCCTACCTTCCTTGGACAACAGGTTCTCAATGAACCTTTTGACCTTGGACAATCTCTCCAAATCAGAAAAGTGAGGGCTATTATAAAAGTTGATAATGCAGATTACCTTCCCCATCCTAGTTGTTAGAGATGCAACCTGCAAAAAGTCCAGCCCTGTTGGGATCAGCTCAATCCCACATTCCAGAGCACCCTTAATCAAAATACACAAACCACCAAAGAGTCTTCCTCTCGGTTTTTTGTTAGCAGGAATATCAAACGAAATAAAACCATCTAAGTGTGGGGGTTCTAGGGCCCAAGTTTCTTGAAGTAGGACTATGGAGTTAGTTTGAAGAAGTTCCCTCACTGGACCCAGCTTTAATTTCCTCGATGCGCCTGCTATATTCCAAGAAAGCAGGCGCAATTGCAGATTGTCTATGGCCAAACTCCTGTGGAATACTAGAGGGGTCGACGCCATTGCCCCGGCCTCGGTTACAGCCTCTTGTCAGTCCACATCCTCACAGGACGTCAAAATCTCGAAATGGTTTTCCAGAGGCAAGGGTACTGGAACGTTTTTTACCGGGGCATTACGCTGACCCTTATTGGGAACGGTTGTACTCCAACCGGCCAGGGGGCTGTTGATCGGTAACATTCTATCCAGATTAATATTAGGATTACCAAAACCTCCAACTTGCCTACTTCCTGACATTAGGGTCGGCAACTTCCTTCCCCCGCCAGGGATATAAAAATAATCCAGAGGGAGTAATTTACTGGACAGTTTGGTACCATTGGGCTTAAGGCCCCGGGGTAGGTTGGTGTTCAAAAGATAATCCGTGATCTGAGCATCTGAAAAGGTGATTACCACACAGTCTCCCCTCAGATTCTTAGGTCTGTTTCCCACCCAACCCACACGCCTGGCCATACAAATCATTTTAGGATCGATCTTAGGACCCATCAGATTCGAGTTGACCCAGTGCGAGGCCTTGTTAATCAGGGAAAGAGTGGATTCAAAACTTCCTGTTGGCAACCCAAGCAGACCAGTAACGATCCCCACAAAGGGGACCGCTTCCGGCGGTAGGTTCAGGGTTGTATTACTCCCTGACCCACTCTCCAGCCCCTTTTCATTTATTGTTTTTTCATGTTCGTCACTCTCCCTGTCCCTCACAGGGCCATTTGGCCTGTTTTTGGCCCCCGGTATATCGTCCTGATCTTCAATGATCACCACCTCCTGATAGCACCCTAGAGGAGGAATGTCCTTCTTACCCTTAGAAGCGGTTTCCCTAGATAAGAGGGTGGTTGGTGGGCACTTACACCGCCAGTCCTCTAAGCCCCTTTCCTCAACAATAACAGCCAAGTCAGACAGTTTAAGAGATATAGCCCTAATGGAGTCATCCATAATAGCCAAGGTGGTTAAAACCCCCTCTTTAAGCCCCTTTAAAGAATTTAACATCAGCTGTAATGGCTTAAGCTTCTCCTCCAATAAAGCCTCCAACCATTCTTTATCGCTCTCACTGGCGGCGGAACAGTCTAGTAACCCAGATTCCCTTTCTGCCAAAATCCTACCATTAATACTGGATGCCCCCTCCACGTGATGCGTAGGTTGCGACAGTAAAAGAGGAGGCGTCCCCATTCAGGGACAGTCGCATCTCCCGTAGACATATCGCCCCTATCAACAACCCCCTGTCCCTGCATATCCGCCAAACCCAGTCCCTCACCCCGGGGGACAGCCTCTCTGGAGGCAGGTTCAACCGCATTCATACAGTTAACTATTTCGTTTGCCATGGCATCCATATAAAAGTCCAACGATCTCTGGGATGGGGTTACACCACTTTTCGGTAGGGTTTTAGCTTTAATTGCTGCTTTAGGGGGTTTAGTGATTTGGGTAGAAGTGACATTTTTAGGTTTTTTCGCCCTTTTACTAACAGCTCCAACCCCAACGCCAACCCCTCCCTCACCAGCTTTTCTCTTCCCCATAAAATTAGATACTTGAATGGATAAAAATTAAGCGGGGAACAAAAAACCGGACAAGCCAGTATAAGCCAAAAGTAAGGCAACGGTTGGAGATGAGGAGGAGAGAAAAAAGAAACCTCGCAGCCCCCTCACACTCAGAATTAAGCACTAAATACTATACAATATAGAAAAGTATTACACTCTTTATAAAAAACCCCATATAAGATATGTAAATATAAAAATGCGTTAAATACAGCAAATATTATACAATGATAAAACCATGAGATAAAAAAAATGAGATCGTACTAGCTGGAGCACGGGGCTTCGCAATCCCCAAACCATAAATAAATAATTAATAAATATGAGGGAGGTGGGTAGTAAGAAAACCATAAACGGGTAGGGGCATGTAAGGACCACCCTTACGAGAGTCAATAGCAGTCAGTGTCAGGCGGTTATAACCCGACTTTTACTTCCTGCTCTGCGTCAAAGTCAGAGATAAAAGAGGTTTCCAGAGCTAAAGTAAACAGAACCAAGGCCCAGTGGCTCACAGGTGCACTGAACAAAAGTCACAGGGGCTGGAGGGCGGGGAACGCCCGACAGCTCGAGGAGCTGCCGTAGTCCGTCTCTCCCCCCCCGCCCCTCCAGCAAACCTTAAGTAAAGGACGAGTAGAGTCACAGTATTAGTGGCAGACACCAACAGCAAACACCATACCTTGCGTGCGTGCAGGTTTGATGAAGTAAAGCCGTGGGGAGAGGGCTGAAGACGGCAAGACAGTCCAGGGCAGCACAGGCAGCAAAAGCAGCAAAAGTAGACAGCTCCCCCACAGAATGCCACAAAGGACACCAAGGACTCTGCGGACTCTGCGCGCTCTGCGCTTCTGGGGGTTTTTGAGCCTGTAAGCCCGCCTCCTCCTCGCCGGGCAGAAAAGTTAACCCCTTACAGGGACGCTCACAGGGAAACTCGCAAGCAGAGCTTCCCAAACACCAAGGACTCTGCGGACTCCGCGCGCTCCGCGCTTCCAGGGGTTTTTGAGCCTGTAAGCCCGCCTCCTCCTCGCCGGGCAGAAAAGTTAACCCCTTACAGGGACGCTCACAGGGAAACTCGCAAGCAGAGCAGAGCTTCCCAAACACCAAGGACTCTGCGGACTCCATGGCTGCCTCCAAACCGGGCTCCTTTTCCGGGTTCCTGCAATGGGGATTTACCGGGTCATTCCGACATAGGAGGACCCCGTAAATCCTCCTTGAAGGAACCATTCCCCATTCCCATTTGAGCCCCAATAGGGCTCAATGGGAATGGGGATGGAGGTAACAACGGGCACATTATGAGTGTCCCGTAGTTACCTCCTCCCTCCCCTCGCGGGACCCGGAAAGGACTCCTGGTTTTACCAGGCGTCCGATCCGGGTCCCGCGATGGGAACCTTGTAATTGGCCCTGATGGAATGAAGGGGGCCGGTCCCGTACCGGCCCCCTTCATTCCATGAGCGCCTGCCTCGTAATGAGGCTCCATGAGTAGAAACAAAATAGAAATGTGTTCATGGCTTCCTCTGTCAGTCATTACAAGAAAAGGCTGGGTCCATAGAGAAGGCATGTATCGGTCGCCTAGCCTTTACTGATAAACTTAGGTTAAACAACATTATGAATAGGTCCATCTGTTCTGCAAAGTAAGTTAAGTTGTTCCAATTTGGCTCTATTATTTTCCTTAAATGCTATGTAAACAATGACTGCACCAAGCGGTTAGTTACACATTGGGCTCATTACACGATAGGTGGTAGCCATGATGGCTACCCCCTTACCGCATCCGGGTCCGTGTTCCCGGAATAGGGACTTACTGGGTCATTCCGACCTTGGAGGAGCCGGTAAATCCCCATTCCGGGAACCATTCCCCATTCACATTTGAGGCCCCATAGGGCTCAATGGGAATGGGGATGGAGCTAATAACGGGCGCGCTAACATTATTAGCTCTGAAGTCCCTCAACGGGTCCCTTCCATAACGCCTGGTAAAACCCGCTAAGGGACCTCATAGTAGGGCGGTGAGGGATTACCCTTACCGGTGCTGGTAATCCCTTACCGCCTACCGTGTAATGAGGCCCATTGAGTCATGGCCTCATTACGAGAATGGCTCCATGGCTGCCTCCGTTCCGGGCTCCATTACCGGGTTCCTGCAATGGGGACTTACCGGGTTACTCCGACATAAGAGGACCCGGTAATTCCTCCTTGCAGGAACCCATCCCCATTCCCATTTGAGCCCTTAGGGAGGTAATAACGGGCAGATTACATCTGGCCCGTTATAGCCTCCCTCTTCCCCTCGCGGGACCCAGAAATCATGCCTGGTTTTATCAGGTGTGCGTTCTGGGTCCCGCAATGGGAAGCTCGTAATCGGCGCTCCCGAAATGAAGGGGGCCAGTCCCGTACCAGCCCCCTTCATTACGGGAGCGCCAGCCTTATAATGAGGCCCATAGTGCTCAGCCTTTCCACTTTGTTAAATGCACGAAAGGTATCTTTTTAAGATTGTACAAATAGGGTGACCATTGTTGGACTGGAGGGCAAGTGGATTTTGTGTTTAAGCCCTCAAACATAAGTCACCATCTGTGAAGTGGCCAAAAGAGTTAGGGCCTCATAACACGGATGGCGGTAAGGGTTTACCGGTACCAGTATTTTACCGGTACCGGTAAATCCTTACCGCCTTACTATGAGGTGCTTTTGCGGGTTGGGGAATTTAACGCCTGCTTTTTGCAGGCGTTAAAAACCAATCCGCAAAAGGACCAGGGAGCTAATTACGGTACCTCAATTTGCTGTACCGTCATTAGCGCCTTCCCCATTTCCATAGAGCCCTATGGGGCAACAATGGGAATGGGGAAGGCCAATGGTGGAAGGGGGAATTACCGCCCTGCCAACCTTGGAATAGGGCGGTAATTCCCCTTACCACCAAGGCGGTGCCAGTATTTTACCGGCATGAACCATGGCGCAAATAGCGCCATGGTTCACCGCCATCCGTGTAATGAGGCCCTTAGTCAATAAAGCCATAAGTAAAGTAGAAACTCGCAATAACAATATGAACTGTTGAAAACGTAATTTGTTCTGCCTTCTGGGGATTAGGGCATTATTATGTGTGTAGTCTGAACATATTTGTGTTGTTATCTCTTGAAAATGAATAACCACTGACCTATACTGATGCAGGCTTCATTTCCTGTATTAAAGAAGAAGCTGTGTACTATTCAGGCACTTCACTTCTCCACTCTCCATGAAATACTGGTTGTGGAAGAACCTGAAATCCACTCAAGTGTGTTGTATGTGTATATTAAACATTGCCTTGCAAATTTGAAACTCTGTCTCAGATACTTTACTTTGTTTGAATTACACCACTTAGAAGTCTCAAATGAGGCCACAATAAACTATATGAATTCATAGATCTGTTATCTGGTACCCTGTTCAAAACGTGTGTACCACGCGCATCCTTAGCAAGCCTAATTTAAGATGGTGCTTCCACCATCTATACCTGTACAAGCCTTTGAATCATATTTCCATTAGATTCACCCTTATTTATCTATGTTTAATATATTCTAATAGACGTTTCTCACCACAAGATTGTGCCAGCTACAGACAGACCAAGCGCTAGAAACAGCACCTGCACATCAGATGAGTGCACTCAGAGATCGGTTCAGATAGGCCCCTCAACTTCTTTATGGCAATTTTTACTGCATATATTTTTTTATTGCATGAACTATAATTAGTTGAACAATCTTGTGCTATCTTACATGAAATATTTTGTAGAACTCAAGACAAGAAGCCACAGCTATATTCAGGGAATGGATCGAGAGGATCTTTGTGATCGCCAACATACAGATTTATTATTCCAAATAATCAAGCAAGGTGACATCCACATTCATTGTCTATATGGTTCATTGTTTATTCTCATACATATGTTTGATCAGTATTACCACATAGTAAGTGACCCAAAACTGACATGAGTATTCAAGTTGCTTTACAGATGAAATTATGATTGATATGGTTTATTATTTATAACATGCCTGTACATAAGTGTTACTAGGCGCCACAAGGCAAGGTAGGGGAGACAGAGGGGAGACAATACAAATGATCCTACTAAGCCTTATGTCATTCGGATTGTGCAAGTGTGACAGGGGGGATGTGCAGGGGAGAGTGGCGGGGGAAGTGCGGTCAGGACAACCGAGTAAGTGCAGCCAGGCCAGCGCAGCTCTGGTTAAGTGCATAGAGGCAGGGGGCTGCAGGAATTGCAGTTACAGCCCCTAAGTGCGTGGTAGGCCAAGAGGCAGTGCAAGGAAGACTGGTCATGGGGAGCCTGGTACCCCAGGGAGGCTCAGAGAGTACAAAGCAACCAGTCAGGGCAGCAGACAGGTAGGTTAGCAAGGAAGCAAGAGAGAGAAGTCAGTGGAGAAAAGGAAGGCCTTGAGCAGCTTCCGGAATTTCAGGTGATCTGGCTCAAGTCTGAGAGGTGCAGCGAGGCCATTCCAGAGGGAGGTACCTACAGAGGAGAGAGATCTACCCCTGACTCTCTGCTTGGAGAAGCGTCTAGCCCTCAGACAGTTAGAGGTAGATGGGCTCTAGAAGGGAGGTATTTAGGCAGAGAGAGTTGGATATAGTGAAGACCCGATCCCTGGAAAGCCTTATGGACGATGCAGAGGTTCTTCAACTTGCAGTCACCTGGAGCCAGTGGAGAGATTTCAGGGCTGGGGAGATGCAGTACCTGGGCTTGAGGCCAAGGATAGGTCCTGCAGTCCTGGTATGGATTAGTTGCATGGGGTGAAGATTAGAGTTAGGTGGATTGAGAAAGAGGCTGCTGCAGTAGTCGAGCCTGGAGAGAACCAGAGCTCTGGAGACAGCGAGTTTCATGGGTAAGGTGAGGAAAGGTAGAATGCCTCTGAGGAGGTGCTGCTGCAAGTGGGCCTTCTTGGCAAAGCCCATGATATGAGGAGAGAAGGAGAGAGTGGAAACAAAGGTGACACCATATTGAAGCTTGAAGATTGAAGAAACCATTGAATTTTAATATTCTTTTGCTCCTGATGAAGGGATTGTAATTCCTGAAATGCATCAAGCTTTTTTAAAATTATATGTGTATTCACACTTCTTGTTGAATTGCTTTTTTGCTGAAATTATATTTTGTGATCATCCTTATGAATACAGGTATATATTACACAGAATCTACTGAATACATGTATGAATTCAACGATTGAAGAGACTCCACTGTCGATATGACACAAATTTGAATGGAAATCTATAACCCTCTGGCTACATTCTGAGTTGCTGTATTACCAGTTTATGGGGTGTGCAGGGGAGGGGAGATGCCACTAATTGAGGACACTATTCTTTCGGGATAAGATCATCACCCCAGCATTGCTGTTACAAGTAATGCCCAGCTTCCCAGGCCTCATAGAAGTGGGATTTGGGGGAATCCATGTATCACCTTTAATTGTGATCTTTTATCGTCTTGTAATAAATAAAATTTCACACAGTGACCATCATTTTCTTTTTAAAAAAAAAACGTTCTTTATTGTTTTCAATAACAAGCCCCATATCAGAACAAACACAACACCGCACAGAGTGACCTTCAGTTTAACCATGGCAAAGCACATTCGCTAAGTTCACTGCTCAAACACGTTTGGTTTTCAGTGAATACTATCTCCATCCTTCACTACAGCCTGATATACCTCTCCATCCCCCTACCCTCTTGCAAGCGGACCACCTCAACAATTAAAGACCATTGAGATATAGCCAATTAGGAATGCCACTAAATGCTGGTTCTAGGGCAATGTATGTTGAGCCTGTCTCCAAGTTGGTGGTGGGCAGTGAAGTGGGGGAAGCAAGCAGATAGCCCATTACCCCAAATAGACTCATATTCTGCCCCGTGCTGGGGGCACTGAGATTGGATGGCCAGGTTTCATGAAAAAATATTACACATACACACCCACACCTGCACACTTGTCACTCATCTCTGAAAGTGTACATATATGATATGATATGATGTGCCATTCATAACGCGCCTATACACAAGTGTTTCTAGAAGCAACAAGACAAGGAGGGGGGAACAAAGGGAGGACCAAATAACGATTTTACTAGGCCTTGTGTCATTTATATCGTGCAAGTGCAGGGAAGAGGGAAGAGGAGAAGAGCCAGGGGCCAGGGAAAGTGCAGTTAACTCACAAGTGCAGCCAGCGGGTGGCTCATAAGTGCAGAGAGAAGGGACTGTAGGGATGCAGATACAGACCCTGAAGTGCTGGGAAGCCCAGAGGCAGTCTGGGGACAACTGGACATGCTGGAGCCTGGTCCCGAAAACAGAGGGTGACCAGGTGATGACCCTCAGAAAGTGGGAGGTGGATGAGCGGAGAGCTTGAGAAGGAAGATGTTTTGGAAGAGATAGTTGGCGGTAGAGTGGTCCCAGATCCTAGAAACCATTGTGGACGATGCAGAGGGTCTTGAACTTGATCCTTGCTGCCAAGGAGAGCCAGTGAAGAGATTATAGAGCTGGAGAGATATGATTCCTGGGCTTGAGGCCAAAGACAAGTCTTTCAGTCCTGTTCTGGATAAGTTGTAAAGGTCGAATAGTAGAGACAGGAAGATTTAGAAAGAGGCTGTTGCAATAGTCCAGCCTAGAGAGGACCAGAGCTCTGGAGACAGTGAGCTTCTGGAGGAAAGTGAGAAAAGGAAGACTACCTCTGAAGAGGTACAGCTGATAGTTTGACTTCTTAGAGACATCAGAGATGTAAGGAGAGAAGGAGAGGGTGGAGTCAAAAGATGACACCAAGGTTCTTAGACTCATAGGAAGGAGAAGGAAGAGAGCCCAGAGGGGCCGGCCAGAGGGAGAGAGAGGAAAGGAGGGAGTGGTTGTCCCAATGAGAAGGATCTCAGTCTTACTGACATTAAGGCGGAGATCATTGGTGGCACACTACTCCTGAATTGCGGCCAGACAGTCTGGTATGCGAGAAGAAGCAGAGGTGGCTGAGGGGAGCCTGAAAGAGAAGAGTATCATCCGCATAACATTGATAATTGGAGCATAAAGTAGCTATGTGGTGGGAAAGAGGTGCCAGGTAGTGGTTGAAGAGCCAGGGAGACAGGTTAGACCCCTGGGGAACACCAAAAATAGAGAGAGAGATAGAAGAGAGGAAAGACCCAAGTTGGACATGAGGGGATCGGTCGGTGAGAAAAGAGGTCAACCAGGCCAGGGTCTGATCAGTTATACCAAGGTTGTCTCGGAGGTGATTGAGCAGGATGGCATGGTTGACCATGTCAAAAGCAAAGGATAGATCGAGGACAGAAGGGAGATTAGAGTCAAGATTGGAGAGAAAGTCTTCACAGGTGTTCAGGACAGCAGTTTCTGTGCTTCTGCCAGCTATTGTAACCACCAAAATATTGCCAAAACATAGCTACTGTAAAATAAAAATGTAAAGGAGAGTTTGGGAGCAGTGTTTGGGTTTGGCATGGCAACTTGCCAAAGCTAAGCGGTTAAATGGCCAAAGCACCAGCCAGGCTTTCACCCTCTTACGTCTGGCGCCCTCCTGCCATTCCCAGGGAGCTCTGCGGTGCACTGAAGTTGGAGCAAAATCAATGCAAAACAGTAGTTGCCTGTTGTATTGTAATTTGTATTTACCAATCCTTTTTGCCTCAACTCCTGACGAACTATGTTTAAAGTCCTCTGCAGAGCAATCTGTTTTCCTCCAGGCGGGGCTCAGGTTGACACCGGCGAGCACCAGCATGAATGTCACGAGGAGGGGG
Organism: Ambystoma mexicanum; assembly: GCF_040938575.1. Classification (NCBI taxonomy): domain Eukaryota; kingdom Metazoa; phylum Chordata; class Amphibia; order Caudata; family Ambystomatidae; genus Ambystoma; species Ambystoma mexicanum. The sequence goes on along the minus strand of NC_090925.1, from coordinate 610,759,955 downwards.
CAAACTGCTTGCCGTTGCATGCAAGCATGCAGGGCTGGGTCATGGGGATAGAGTTGGCAAGTGGCACCAGCAGAACTGCAACAATGGAACAGTTTGCCAGCACCACTGCTGCAATGATTTAATCAGCTGTGCCCCCCACAGTGGCAAGCTGATCTGAGCTCAAGATCTTCTGGCGAAGCTGTGTCCCTCATGGTACAGGCTCCACTTTTATGCAGCCCCCCACCAGAAGTAATCTTTTGCACTACTGTGCCTTGTATGTGTCTGATTGATCCCGCGCTGTGTCTGGAGGATTTCGCTTATGGAAAAGTCACCTCGCGGTCGATCATTCGATGCTGCAAGTTTTTCGGGTAATTTGAGGTGAATATGGGCTTCGGAAGGGAAAGTACTGGCCCTCCGGTTGTCTGCGCTTTTCCCGTTCAGGGGCTCTGGCAGCATGCAGCAAGACTGTCTTTTCCCTTTTTGTTTCCCATTATTTGGGTGGCTACTGTAAGTTCCCAAGTGGTCTCCGTGCTGCCGGGATAATGCAAAAATTGTCGTTGTTTGTTTCTCCTATCGTGGCACAATGGTTTTTTAAATGTTATGTACATTAGTGGCGTAGATGATTTTGGGGTTGTTGGCAGCCTGAGTGCTGGTGGGGGCAATGTTGGCGGCATTTGTCTTGTGTTTGGGCCAGTGGCCGTGCCACTGGGGTTGTGTGCATTTTTTGATTGTTTCATTGAGCCGCGGACAGTCGTTGTGTTACCCAGGCGTTTTTCCCTGGTGCGCTAGTGGTTAGAAAGAGGCAGGGCAATTTTCCACTCTCCACGTGTTCTCACTAGCCTGTTTTTCACTTCTCTATGCAGGAGAGAATGGTTAATAGTGGAAGACTGCATTATGGCAGGTGTTGGCGGGTAGCAGCACAAGTTTGGTGGGGGCAATGTAATGATAACGAAAATTAGACATTGTGTAAACGGGGCATTTTACGCGCAAAATATAAAGTTGGAGGGTGCAAGGTGAATGTAAACAAGCAAGGATCGTGCCGTCTTTTGGGCCAATGCTGATTGCTGTAAATAAATGTATGCCTTTTATAACACGTTTGCAGAAGAAAAATAACGTGCACCAGTTGCACCCGTTTGTTTTGGGTGTCGTGCAGAGCTCCAGGCCCTCAGTGGGTAAAGTACGCCACAATTTGATAAGTGTTACGGGCCTCAGGGCGTGTCTGGGCCTCACACGCATACACACTCACACGTGCGGGCAGGCATCCACAGATCAGACGCCGGAGACGTGTGTCTGCTCCGGTCACCGGCGCGGACTGCCGGCGCACTGCCTTTATTAACTTCAGCGCATGTGTGAGCCTCGATGCTGCTCGCGCATGCGTACATGGCTGTATTTGCTACACAACATCCCTCCTTTTCTCCCAAAACAAAATAACATTAGCAAACATAGGAATCAACAGGGTCCCCCATAACTTTCACTATAAGTGTGCCCTTAGTTACGAGGTAGGGTCCATAATAAAGTCTTTGAACCTCTGCGGTGGCTTGCGCCCGGCTCGGGTACCTGTGTGCCCTTGCGTCGGGGTCCTCGGGTGCCACGGGAGTCTCTGGCGGCCCATCGTTTTCCAACGGCACTCCAGTATTCTGATCAGGGTCATCTCTGACGGTTGCCTCAGGGTTCGCAGTTTCTATGCGCTTGAAGAACAAAATGTTTCTGGTAACTGTCCCTCTTGCGTTGGCAGCCGTGACCATCAACCCTTTGACGTGGGTCACCCCCAATGGTTGTGGTTCGTACGGCAGTGCTAACTTTTCTTCTGGCTTTCTGTTGCGCACCAGCACGGTGTCACCTATTGCGATCACCCTCTCAGGTAGCTTTCGCCATGTAGTCTCTTTCTCATTCAGAATGGCCCTCTCTGTGCGCACGTTGCCGATCTCTCCTGGTAGTCTTCCTTCTACTTCGGGTAGTAGATCTCTTGGTATTCGTTTGAAAAGGGCTTCTGCGGGGGCGACCCCGGTGGACTGAGGTGCGGTCGTGCGATACTCTCTGAGAAAGTCGACCAGATTGCGCCGGAGATCTTCTCCCCCATTCACCGATATGCGGAACACTTTGTTGAGCGTTCGCATTAACCGCTCTACCTCGCCATTTGCTCTTGGCCATAGTGGGGTGATTTTGCGATGTTTGATTCCCCTGTCCTCACAATATTGAGCAAAATGCTGGCCTTGAAATGGTGACCCATTGTCCGAGCAAATCTCCAGAGGGAAACCATGTGTGGCGAACATTTTGTCCATGGCTAGAATGGTGTGGTCACTGGATGTGGATTCGACCAACTCCACCTCTGGGTATCGTGACCACTGGTCGCCACCACCAGAAAGTATAAACCTCGGCCCGTGGATCCGAAATCCGCGTGCACTGTCCCCCATGGGCGGTCACTTCTTTCCATGGCCTGAATGGGTGGCCCCCTCTCCACAGGGCTTGGGGCTTCACATGGGATGCAGGCCTTCACAAATTTCTCCACCCTGCCTTCCAGATCAGGAAACCAGACTTTCAATCTGAGACAAGCTTTCATCTTGGCCATTCCTTGATGTCCCTTGTGGGCCAGCTGTAGGACTTTCACAACTAACGCCCCTGGTATCACGATCTGGTGCCTTCTTAGCAGTATTCCATCGCCCGCCACTGATAGTTCATGGCGTGTCTTACAGAGTGCCTGTAGATCCCTTTGTGCCTCTGCAGTCCTTCGGGAGTTGTCTAGGAGGACCTCCCGCCATTCTCCTGTGTCCACCGCACTTTTTATCTTTCGGAATGCTTCCTCGCTATTGGATTAATCCGCGATTTCCTGATGTGTCAGGGCAACAGGCAGTGCTGCCTCAAATACCAGATGTATGGCTTCCACACAGTCTGCCACCTCTAGTGAGTCCCTGGGCCTCCCAGTGCCCAGATGGCGTGATAGGTAGTCCGCCGGGTTGTGTGTCCCTGGACGATATAGTAGTTTGACCCCATATTCCATGAGTGCCAACATCCACCTTTCTATGCGCGGAGGCGGTTTGGACGAAGTTCCTGACAATATCGGGATGAGGGGTTTGTGGTCAGTCACCACAACGACTGGCTTCCCTAGAATATATATTCTGAAATGTTTACACCCCCATAGTATGGCCAAGGCTTCTCGTTCTATTTCGGAGTAACGCCTCTCCGTGTCGGTCAGGGCTTTGCTGGCATAGGCGATGGGCCTCATGGTCCCTTGCTGGTCTGCTTGCATGAGGACTGCTCCCAATCCCACTAGGCTAGCATCAACTACGATCTCAGAATCGCGATTGGGGTGAAAATAAGCCATTGTTTCTTGCTCCGATAGGGCATTTTTGATGGCTGTGAACGCCCTTTGTTCCTTCCCTGTCCATGTCCGCGCCACATCATTTCTGGTGAGCGCCCTCAGTGGTTCTGATAGAGAGGCTAGATCTCGGCTAAAGCGGCCACAATAGTTGACCATCCCTAGGAAGCTTCCCACTTCGGCTGGGGACGCTCGTGGGGATGCATCTTGGATGTCTTTTACCTTCTCCGGATCAGGGGAAATTCCTCCAACATGAAATATAAATCCGAAAAATTCAAGCCTGTCCTTCAAAAATTCGCATTTTTCTTTATGTAAGGTTAAACTGACACTGCACAGTCTCTCAAGGGTGTTCTTTAGGCGCTTCAAATGCTCAGCTTCTGACTTGGCAAAAACTAGGATGTCATCCGACATGTTGATGACCCCTTTGAGTCCTGACAGTGCCCCCCTGATGGCATTCTGGAAGACCTCCGCTGCGGACGAGATCCCGAAACTAAGTCTTTTGTATTGATACAACCCCTCATGAGTGGTAAAGGTAGTAATGTATCTAGACTCGGGGTGGAGCTCCAACTGGTGGTAACCTGATCTTAAGTCTAGCTTCGAGAAAACCCTTGCTCCCTGGAGCTCTCCGACGATGTCATCTAGGGTAGGTGTGAGATGGCGTTCTCTTTTGATCGCCACATTGGGCAGCCTCATATCTACGCAGATGCGTACTGCCCCTGGTTGTTTCGGCTTTGGGGCCACCACAATTGGAGAGACCTAGGCAGTGGGTCCATCTACCCTTTCGATAATGTCTTTGTCCACCAGTGACTGTAGCTCTTTCTCAACTTGTTCCCTTAGATGAAAAGGGATGCGGCGATGTTTAAGCGCTGTCGGTCTCACTGACCCATCTATGTGCAGCGGTATAGGTTCAGCCTTGAGTTTTCCAATACCAGTGAAAATCTTCTCAAAGCGCTGTAATAGGCGGTCCAGATCGGTGAGGTATACAGCAAAAGTGAAGTGTACAATGTTTAGCGCTTCTGACGCGGCACAGCTTAGGAGGGAGTGTGGGCTTACGCTGGTGACAAAAAACCTTGCTTTTATTTTGTTTTGACCATGAGAGACTGGGGCCACGAATACTCCTTGGATGGGGAGAGGTGTATCTCCTCCGAATGCGTAGATTCACGCTGTGGAATCCGTCAGCCTTGGTGGACCGGGAAGAGCATTGTAATGTTCGGTTGCAAGTACGCAGACAGACGCCCCAGTATCTATGAGGACTGGAGTTGGCATCTCGCTAATGCTGATGGTGCATCTGGGTTGTCGACGGTCTCCAGGGCCTCGCGCAATGCTTGAGATGAAAAAGATTTCTTCCTCCTCCTCCTCCTCTTCTGCGATATTGACATCTTGCATTCCTTGTTCGACAGAGGATACGCCCCTTACTCTCCCAGTGGCACTCCTACCACTTCTCTCTGGTCCTCTTGAAACTGTTACTGGTGCCGTTGCTCTGCACATCCTCGCATAGTGTCCCGATGTGCCGCATCGACCACAGGTTCTTGACTTTACTGGGCACTTTCCCGCATGTGGCAAATCGTATCCAGAGTATGAACACGATGAGACATTCCCTTGCGTTGTGGGTCCGTCACCTCTCCTTGGTGTCCATCTTGCCTTCCCTGTGGCAGAACGTCCTATTGCATATGCTTCTTCCTCTTTCCTGGAGCGTGTAGCAGCGTCCATTTTTGCCCCTCTTGCCTCCGCCAGTTCGTACGCTCTCCCCATGTCCAGAATTTGCTGCAGAGTCAGTCCAGGTTCTCTTAGGACTTGTCTCCTCAGTTTCCCTGAGCAGCAACCCTGCAGCAGCTGGTTGCGAACCATTTCTTCCTCGTTAACCCATCTACAGGAACTCGCTAGGTGTCTCAAACAAGCACAAAACTGGTCTAATGACTCCTCTTCCAATTGTTTCTCAGCGCCCATGACAAACCTGTCAAAGTCAACGTTCGCCATAGGAAGGAAGTGGTCACGGAGTGCTTGCTTGACCGCATCATAAGTAGCTGCTGGAATGTTGAGAGAGTCATCTATGCGTTGAACCTCAGTCCCTGCAGAATAGACCATGATGGCAATCTTCGCCTCATCATCCGTTTCTCCCGAGGCCCTAAAAAACATTTCCAGCTTTTTGACCAATGTGATCCACTTCAGTCTTAGCTTAGATGGGGGGCCTGTGTTATCAAATTCAGGCATGGGGGCTAGAGTACTGTGCATTCTGCGTGGTATTGGGGCGACAGCATTTTCTTCTTCCTCTCTTTCTTCACCCATGATGATGAGATGTACTCACAGTGATCCTTGTCCAGTAGATGTCGAGGGGACCTGTCAACTTCAGAGGGCTTTCACACTGTCTTCCTTGTCTTTACCACAACCCTGTGGTATCTGGGCTGTGGTGGTTCCAAAAATTGCTCTGGAGCAGTGCAGAAGGCAGATGGCGCACAAGCACCCTCTCTGGCCGCAACCACTGCAATCTGCGTGCAGAAGTAGATCAAGAAAATGGCCACCAGCCGTGCGTGCGGGTCTGTATGCATACCATCGATGCACACGAAGCAACGTTCTTTCTCTCCGATGCCTTCGGAGCGGAGGACGGCTCCGTGTCCGCCCTTGTCACCAGTGTTACGGGCCTCAGGGCGTGTCTGGGCCTCACACGCATACACACTCACACATGCGGGCAGGCATCCACAGATCAGACGCCGGAGATGTGTGTCTGCTCTGGTCGCCGGCGCGAACTGCCGGCGCACCGCCTTTAATAACTTCAGCGCATGCGCGAGCCTCGATGCTGCTCGCGCATGCGTACATGGCTGTATTTGCTATGCAACAATAAGGACTACAGGGGTTTAGAGATTGCTATTAAATAAGAACTGTGTTGTGATTGGGTCAGCAGGCCTTGGCTGATGTATGCAAAAGGATAGGCAGTGTTAATATTTGCAAGGGTTTTGACCCCTTTTTCTATTGCTTTCACTCACCATGTTTGCATGGAGATTAAGGTTGCACGCCTGCCCATTCATGCATTTCTCACCTTGTAGTCTCTCTCATTAGTGCATTGCTTTAGGGCAACAATGGGCACTGCTTTAGACCCACAAGGGGACAATATACTCCCTCACCCATTTCGGTTTTAAGGTAGAGGTTTCGGGGGCAGACTTTCTTGCCTGCCATACTAAGGAAAGGGCAGAGCACAGATGGTATTTTAATTACTTATGTCATTATTTATTTATTAGTTATTTATATGTGCATCCTACAAGCTATCTCTACCCCACCCATCCCTGCTATCTCTAGCCCCACTCTTGCACCATACCCTCCACTCTGTGTACCCACTCTCTCTACCCATCCCCCACCCTGCCCCTACTCGCTTTACCCCACCAACCATATCCCCTCTTGCTCTAACCTCACCAACCCAGCCCAACCTCCACACTCTTTGCCGCATCCACCCTACCCCACTCATCCACCGTCCCCCACTCACTACTCCCACCCACCCATCCTACCCCCACTCTCTCTACCCCACCCTCCGTCCCCACTCTACCCACACCCACATCAACCCTACCGTCACTCACTCCACCCTGCGCAACCCCGCTCTTTACCCTCAACAACACTATCCCCACTCTCTCCATCTCACCCAACCCTGCTCCCTACCCCTACACACCCTACCCTAGCTCTCTACCCTCCACCCTACACCACTATCTTTATGCCCACAATCCATGCACCACCAAACTCTTTAAATACCCATCTATCTCTATCCCCCCCACCCACCCAGCCTACTGTAGAGAAGGAATCAAGTACCCCCACCTCAACCACCTCACCCATAGTGCCTATATGTTGGGAGCCAGAGTGTGAAACACGTGCAGTACCAGTGAAAACACTGATACCTAGGAGAATCTGGGAAGCAAGATTCCCATTGAGAAAGCCATATCTACATACAAGACAGTATGATGGTCATTTGAATGAAATTCCAGAAGAAACAGGACAAATCAATGGCGAAGATGAATGGTGACGTCACACAAAGCAAGACTGACGTGCATAGAAGAGATGTAAAGATGAGAGAATATAGGCAATTCTATAAAGCATCAAGAAACTATTGAAGATAAGTGACATTTTGGGATCAAGATAAAGAAGCTTATATCAAGCCAATTTACACATGTATATATGCAAAGAAACGCAAGCAGATTAAGTATTCCTGAGGCTAGCTTTATAGTGAATAGATTGCGGCATGCGCCAAAATATACTTAGATATATAAGTCAGTAAAGAATGGATGTTTCCACTACGTACAACAGCAGCGCTGAGCAAAAGAAGTAAGGCCGCTTTTCTAGCATGTTGCAGTTAGCGAGGCTGGACGAGCCAAGACGCCAAGGCCGTATCATACCAGAGTAAGCTGACATTGGATACAAATCGTGATAAAGAATGGAGCTCCTGTTCAGAAGGCATGTACAAAAACAAGAAGACGTCAGAGGTCTATTAGAAAATAGTATTTTAATACACTAGAAGCTTGATTTTGTGGTCTTCGGTCACGTGGGGAGAATAAGTTGGAAGAGCATGATGGTCACACCTACGCACGAGGGCAGAGCGTGCCTTCAATCCCCTGAATTTCCCAGAGTAAAGAACACTCCCAAGGACAAGTTCAAAGTCCTAATTGACAGCGGACCTCTGAGGTGATGCTGGATGGATATATTAATGGTGGGAAGCTATGGTTAAAATGCGCTCACCCGCACCTGGATGCCCAGCCTGTGTGCTGCTATATGTAGGCGTGAAGGTACTGACTGAGGTTAGAAGCCAACCAATGATAGGGGACCGTGCGATCAAGGGTCCTATAGTTATTTCGCCAATGGAACATCATGTATTTAGTGACGTTCATAGTGACCTGTTTGAGGGGAGGGCTTAGTTGCCCCACCTGATGTTAAGAAGCCTATCACATTATTCCACTGCCCTAAAATAAGAATACTTAGATGTTTTCTTAGACCCTATCACACTTGCCACTAGGTTTTTTATAGTTTGCCAAGTAGGATGACGTTAGTAGTACGTGGGTTAACGTCACCTATGATGGTTCTTTGTTATATAAACAAGCTTTTTTATGAAATGCATTGAGATTGTGATGAGGAACGTCTGCTGCTGTCCGTTATACTCCCTGTTTTAGATAATAGATAATAAAAAAGCTATCCTTTTGCCAACTACTTGAGTCATTTCTATTTTTGATGTTTGAATAATTTCTTCATCCATCATCCATCATCCATCTGAAGGGTATTGCTACCTCATCTTAAAGGGCTGGGAATTCCAGTTCACGTGGTAACTGAGAGGATGGTTAGATATCCATCGAGATAAGTAAGGTTTGGGGTCCTGGAAATATCGCACAACCTCTGCCATTCGGCTGAAAGGACGTGAAGCTCCCTGTAGATAGTTGTTTAGTGTAAAGCAAGTCTTGTACAAGCTAGGTTAGACAGGTCCCTTGTTTTCAGGCAAAACCCCCTCCCGGCATCTACAGGAAGCTGAATGAACGGAAGGTTGGAGAGGCTACTGAGAAGGCGTATGATCCTGAGAGTCGGAAGTTGAAAAACACGAATGGTGATTAAAACCGAGTGAGGTGGCAAAAGTGTAAATGGGCAGTGGGTGAAGAAAACAATGAGAAAATAAGTAACAGAGGAAGGTGGGGATAACGTAACTCGAGAATGTTGAGTGTTACATATTGAGTAAAATTGGCTTGAGGGGAGGCCAAGCAATTAAGGAGTATCGTGAGAGAGTCCACGATAAAGAGTACGCCTAGATACTTGCATTTTATAGAACGTAACAGAAGGAACAGCACCTAAAATCCCATAGAGGAAGATGTAGGAGACAAACCCAGTTAAAAACGGGTTTAAGGAGGGCTGTTCAAACTCTGTAGGAGTATTTTTAGAGGTAGGAGAAGTCTTGAGGAAAAAGGCTGAGGTATACGTGGCCAGCCGAGTGTGTCTGTTTGTCTGTTTGTTTTATGTGATTGTGTAATAATGACGAAATAACAGACGAGATTGATAAATGTGAAAAGGAGAAACGCGAGAGTTAAAGAACTAAGCGTGTATTTAATGAACTTGTATTGACTGTGTTTCTTTTAGCAGAGTAAAAGTAAAAAATGTGATATAGAGGGTTTGGAGCCTGTGATGATTGGTGCACGCTCATATTGTTTTATTTTCTTGAAAAGTATCTTTGAAATTTGCAAAGAGTTAATGGTGAGTATTGACAGTCAAAGAGTGACGTGTCAAAATGGAGGATATTACTTCTCTTCAAATATTTGCCAAAACACGTACCTAAGCTTAGACATTATAGTGCAGAATAGGTTAAAGGAACCGCAGAAAAAATGTTCATGCCATGGTCACAAAGGGGATCTTTATTGAAAGTTGTATGGTAGCATATGATGACATATTTGCATGATGCATATATGAGAAAAAGTTAGGCAAACGACTAGCGAGCTTAGAGCTCTGGAAGATATACCAGGAGGAGAGAGAGGACCCACCTCCTGTAGATTGGATACTTAATGTATGCACCGAGGGAGGTGACGAGCCTTCTGCTCCACTCGCTTCGCCTGAAGCAGACAGAGATAGTAAGACGAATGACGGGCTGTACCCATTAAGGGAGCTCAAGGCAGCAATGGGGTATAGTGACCCGGCATATGAGTCGCCTGTGCAAAGTACTTAGAAGAGAAAAATACTGAGAGAGGTATAACCTCTAAAGGTCCCAAGGGACAAGGCGAGATGTGATAAGGAGAAAAGCAATCAACCAAGTACATTCTTAGATATAGGATGGGACATGAAGGGATGGAAAGGAGAAAAGGATACGTCTGAAGAGTTAGCGCTTATAGAGAACGAATGGATGGGTGGTCAGATTTTGCTCAAACTCAATGGTAAAAAGTGTTGAGGGCCTGAAGAAAAGGGTATAATGGATCAACTTAAGAGTACACAGCTGTACGGTATAAAGGGAGCCTTATGCAGTGTTAAAACCAAAGGAGCTGTCTTTAAATATACTGGCCCTCACTATAAGGTTGGCGGAACGGGTTTACCGGCACCGGCATCTTTACCGGTGCCGGTAAACCCATTCTGCCCTATTACGCGGTCTCCTCGCGGGACCCGCAATGGGCGCCTGGAAAAACCAGTCATTAACGGGCCCGTTGTTAGCTCCATCCCCATTCCCAATATCCTAGTACGCCATTGAAGGGGCAATGTTGACTAGTGGAGACGAATCGGGCTCGCAGCAAACAGCAAGCATGACGCAGGTGAAGAGCCAAAGGCAGGTCGATCAAAACAGAACAGTGGATTTGTACCATGGGGAAAGGGAAGCTTTCAGGATAGGGGCTTCCAGAACATTTATCAACATTTACAGAATGATAATCAAGATACGCAGTGAGGATAGATGGGAAGACCTTTGGTTATATGTTGGACATATGGTATGACAGGTTATTTTGTTTACATGTGTAGAAGTTAAGGATTTGTGCACAATCATTAATTTTGAGTGGGGGGACTTGAAACCTGCATTCATAGTTGCAGCAGAACGGAGATAGAGTTGCTCAGAATCAAGCAGTGCAATAAACACGCGCCAAGAGTGTAGCAAGACGTTTTAACATAGCAGTTGCTTATGTAGGCATAAACAAAGCATAAATATGAGAAGAATAATGACTTATAAAATGAGAAGAGTCACTGTTGATGGAGTGAATCTTGTTTATAGACACAGGGATAAGAAAGTATCCATAATAAAATGGTTTAATGAGAGATTTGAATATGATCAATGTTATTGGTGATGCATAAACAATCCTCATGAGGAAATTAAGGGTTGATAATAATAGAAGAGGCAAATCTTTTTCGGTTAATAGGCATGGGTGTAACAAGTCCATGTATAGGAAAGAGGATATGTCTGAGTCGTTATTGTTATATTTAAGGCAGACATATGTCCACATATTGGGTCAAGATTTAAGAACCAAATTGAGTGTGATGATTTAATTTACTGGTAAAGGCATTATATGCTCAAAACACCAGGAATGCATTATTTTAACAAGAGTGAACCTATTATAGTATTTACAGGCGGGCTGGCCCAATGAAGAATGTTGGGAGAATTAAGAGCTTTTTCAGTATGAGGTGCAAACCTCTTGCATGTAATAAAGGGATTCTGGACCCAGTAGTAAAGGGTTATGCTCATGTGAACAGTTCTGGCAGCCGCCATGGTCACTGTTAAAAAAGACTGTGAGGACCATAAAGGGATGCTCTATGAAGTTATTTGATAAGTATGCACTGTTTGCCATTCTGGAGAAACATACAGGAATGTTTTGTCGCAAAGGGCTTATCGGATCCAGTGACTAAGATAGTCAGATGCAGAATAGTGAATCCTGCCATGTTTGTATCAGAAGCACTGGAAGAGGGTGAGCATGCATATGATTGTTCAAACTATGAGGAGTTCTATGATGAGCTCCCAAGGGGGAAGGAAGATGCATTGGCAGTTTGGGAGATTTTTGTTATTGACGGGTATTCTAAGAATCGATTAAAATAATGGACAAAGATATATAGGTGCTGCTGTGGTAAAGCACACGGCCAATGGAGGGTTTGAAGTACTGATAAAGTGCATGACTACCGTCTCATTTTTCGACACAGGCTGCAGAATGAATTAATGGTGCTGATTGTCATGCTCGAGAATCATGCAGACCAGGAAGTGACAGTGTATGGTGACTCCGCCTATGTGATGTCAACAGTGCACACATGACTAGCACGTTGGAAAAGGAGGGGGCTACCTCTGAGCAGACAGCACTCCGGTGCAGTATGCAGTCTTATTGGACAGGCTTGTTGAAACACTACAACTTCCAGTAGCCATTATGGTCATTAAAATGTGCATCTCATACCAAAAGAACAGATTTTCTTTTATGTAGAAACTTAAAATGTAGACAAAGAAGTAAAAATGTTTTGTATGTATAGAAGAGATTATATTATTTGATATGTTTTGATATGAATGAAAGTATGATCATAATGATGAATGTATTTAAACTGTTGTAATTATTTTTTGTTGTTTAGAACTTTATGAGGAGAGATTAAAGGGAAGGGCCCCAAGATAATAAAGACTTGTGGACACAGCGAGGGTGTTCTTTAAACCCCTGTAAGTCATTGTGGTGACAATACAACATTGATAAACCGGTGATGTTTGCAGCCTTATTAAGGGTGGTGCTGGAACAGCTACTCTACCCTGCACACGTTATTAGAGAGAGCCTCACTGCAGCGAGTGCAGAGGATTGGTTTGGTTCACATAATAGTAGAAGTATAGTAAGGTGTACCATTTGTTAAAAGTTTACTCTTGGGCACACCTTGCGCACGATTGGAGGAACTATTCCAAGACTTAATGGTCTCTTTTAGCATTTACATATTGACAAAAAAATCAACACCCTGCAAGTCTGTAATGAATACAGATATATGATTATAGTAGTATGTCCCTTTTTTAAGGTGGATTGAAGCTGGACTGTGTACACACCCAGATGCCACCAATGCAGCAACATTTTTAGTATGAAAGGTATTTTTAAGATGGGGAATATGGGAATTATTGTAACTAGGTAATGACCCTTATTTTGTGTTTTCATTTGATATATCACCAACAGGCCGACAAGGTCTGTGAAAGGACCCGACAGCTTGCTTGATGAGAAAGTAGTTGAATTCAAAGTGACTCTGAAGAAAAGATGGGTGCATTGCGTATCACTGGCATTGTGTGCATTACAAAATCAGCCAGATTCAAAACACCATTTTGTTTTATAAAAGAATGACAAGGAGGCAAATGAGGATATTTCTCACACCTTCTTATAGTATTAGAAGTGATGCCTAGCCAGCAGTAGAATTGTTAGGAAAGGAACTACATGATTACCCTATGTGTATGACTTCAAGTATCTCTGTCATTTCAGATCAGCTCAAGCGACAAGGGTGTGGGGAAGCGCAGAACACAGAAGGAGATGCTACAACAACCGGAGATGATCAGCTTTGTATTTCCAAATTTGTTCCTGGAGATACGTTCATAATTTGCAAACTTTGCTAGAAGGTATTATGTGCTTCCTTTGAAAGGCCCCTTCTTGGTAAAGCACACTACACTAGCTGCAGTTACGTTGCGAGGCAAATGCACTGGATATTCTTTAGTGACGTATAAATCTATACTGAAGAATCCTCAGCACACCCACACCCATCGGAAGCAAGCATCGGGGAAGAACCACAGCACATGCAGACTAGATCTATAGCGAGGAAGAACGACACAGAAGCTGTTGAATAATGATTAAGAGTTCATTGGACTGTGGCATGTTAAGGAACACTCTTTTCAGTCATTTAAAAAGTAGTTAAGGGAAGATAGTTGTTCCTGAGCCACAGGAGTCTGTTCACACTGGACTGAGACATGCTTATGTCTTGATTGTAAAAGAGAGGATGCCAGACCTGGAGTATCTGTTCGATGACTGGAAAAGGGAGCAGTACCCCGATTCCTTTCTTGCTGATTATCTTTTCGGAGGTACCTATGGTGGTGTACAATGACAAACTTTCACAGATTTTTCTTTCTGTTTTCGTGTTCATCGTATGCGTTTATCCTGGGCTGGTGGGGAGAACTACTGACATTCATCTTTTTCTGCAAGATCTTAAGAATGGTCCAATTGTGAGAAGATTTCTTGCAGCTATCATTGAGCAGATCCTTCAACTTCCTGAGTTCAGTGTGGGGAATACAGATGCCCCGTCACCAGATAATGCACACAGACTGGTCAGTTTGGTATTCTACTACCCGATAGAGGAATGTCCACATCTTGTTGGGAGACAGACCGATGTCTGAACCTTCCTGAGAGACCTGAGAAACAATGCAGCACTCAATGAAATATTGAGAGACATCATTATTCAAGTGAATGGATACTCCAAGAGGATGCTAAGAACTGAATGAGACTTTCAAGGAAGAAAATCCCAAAACCTGTTGATTGAGAACTTTTGTTTCATGCTGAAAGAAAATCATTATGTCATCTGGTGAGAGGCCAATTCGTGGCATCCATTGGGAATTTGTGTTCATCATCGAATAAATCAGCGAGCTGAAGCTGATTGAGGAACTTTTTGAGCCAACTCAGCAGATTCCAGCCACTCAATCTGAGCAAACTCATACATGCCAATTAGTTCTTGCCTACGCTTGGACAAACAGGAGACATTACTATAATCTTTAGTCACTAGATTCTCAACATCAAACATAATTCTCCCAATCCTGTGTTTGGCTGTGTTGTGTAGGATATGTGCTGAGCAGTTGCCCTGAATTATCTGGCCAGCGTTTTCCTTTTGCAGTACAGTAAACACACTATTATGTCTTCCAAAAAGTACACTTGCAGTATCTTCAGTATACGAAGATAAATGATTTAAATTGAGGCCAAAATATTGTAGCTTCTCCTGCATTTGGGCAATAATCGCAACTGCGGTTTCATCACTGCCTTCGTAGAAATCAAGCAAACAATCTGACAACCCATTGTCAATATCAAAATCTCTTATTACCAATGGGAATATTTTTATGTTGCCCTTGTAGGCATTGCTTCCAATGGAGAAAAACCACCAAGAGCTTTGCCCAGTCAGTGCATGGAAACTATCCTAATAGAATAAGGACCAAGCACATTAACTGCTTTTGCATTGGCTTTTGTTTTTGCACAGCTTATTTTGCATGTGATGTTGGAGTCAGGAAATATCTTAGCAGAGAGTTTCATTCTGAAGTCCAGTCAACGGTAGGAATGATTATGGATTATGCAATGGTACACACTGGAACTTCTGCCAGTACTGCCTTGTCATGCTCTGTGGTCTCCACAGGGTTAACAAAGAAACGCTGCATTGCTTGCCTGGCAGACAGTGACTACAACGACTTTTTATGAAAATCTGAATTCTCATGTTGCTGTACATCATTAAAACCCTTCATGGCCAAAAGAAATTGACTTTCCACATGGGATAAATCTGACTTGATTGTCACATTTCTTACAGCCAGTCAACCAGTGGGTCTCTACTTCCCAGTCTTTGTGATACACATACATACGCTTTCTTTTATTTGCGGGTAAATTTGTTTTACTGATGCTATTTTGCAATTGGTTCATGTTAGAGAGAAAATTCATTTCTGTGCTAAATTCCTCCTAACTTAGAGACCCCAAGCTCTTTTGCTGGACTGAGGACTTTTTAATTTTAAATCCTGAGTGAGTGGGACCTTTTTTCACTCTCTCATGTGTTTATCCCTGATTTGGATTTTAAGTTGTCATTGTTTTTGGAGTCTGACAAACTCCATAGGCATCTACTTATTGTCACTGAGAATTCCTTTGGGTTTCTCTTATAGTTTAAATACCTTTTCTTGGGTGAACTACTGTTCCCAAGAATAGTAAGGAGAAACTGATCTTACCTACCTTTTTACTTTGTGGGTCCAGCACACACCATTTTATGTGGAGTGCTGGGGGGTTACCTAGTAGCCCCTTATCCCACTTTCTCCTGTGACATTTGTTGTTACCCTCAGTACTTTAAATGGCAGGTGGCAGTGGCTTAATTTATACTACCAGTGCACATTTTTACAGCAGGCTGAACCCTCAGCTGTAGTACAACACCCCTGGGTGACCATTTTGTCCAAATGGTTTGAACTGGAGGCTTCCAGCCCTTTAAGATGAGTAGCGGTACCCTTGAGATAGATGGGGATGCAGATTTTAATCAAACATCAATAATCCAGACGGCACAACTAGTTTGACAAAAGTTTGTCTGTTTTAATGCAAGTATTTAAAACATGGAGTACAAAGAACATCAGCAATCGCTCGATACTCTGACTATAACTACTTTATCAAAAAGTTGGGTTCTTATACTCATAATTGGTCATAGCTGATGTGTTCACCTGCGTCATTACCAACGTCAACCTACGTGGCAAACTACAGAAACTTATCGGGAAGCAGGATTGGTTCTAAGTGAATAACTAAACATAGGTTCTATATCCCCATGGAGTAACGGAGAGAGGTAATAGGATAGTTAACATCAGGTGAGGCAACTAAGCCCTCCCTTCAAAATGGCCACTATGAACGTCACTAAATGTATGATGTCGTATTGGCTACACAAACTATAGGTCTCCCAACTACGAGGTCCCCTATAATTGGTTGGCTACTAACCCCTGTCAGTAATTTTCCACCTATGTGAGCAGCACACAGACCGAACAACCAGGTGCGGGTGAGCTTGTCTTGATACCAGCTTCCCACCAATTAAAAATGTGATCCATCATCACCTCGATGGTCCAGTGTCAATTAGTACTTTGAAGTTGGCCTTGAGTCTGTACTGTTCTCTGTGAATTTTTAAGGAGTATGGGCACTATCCAGCTTCCGTACGTAGGTGTCAGGAATGGCACTCTGTCAAGAGTGGCGCAGGGTACCCAGGTAGGTTTTGGGTGGCTGTGCCGAAGTAAAGTAGCAGATAAGCACACACAGCAGGGAGTTAAACAAGAAAGAAGAGTAGGAAACTGTAGCTGTGAGCCAAAAGGGGCAAAAGATACAAGGTACAAACAAACTGGATTCCCTCTTGGGGTGTATGCTGAAATGGGAAAGAGTGTTCCATGAACCTTAGGAAACTCCAGCCTTCTGCACAGATTGCTATAACAGAGGCCCGCTCTGTATGCTCATGGCTGGGAACAACAGCAGTGGGTGTCTGTAACACTGGAAACGCGACAAGGGAAGGGGCAGAGGTTGCCTGCCGGAAACCAACAGGCAAGCTCTGTACAAAGGGATTACATAAGACACATGAGAAGACAAGAACAGATATATCCAGCGAAAAGGAAGACAATGAGCAATCTAGCAGAAGGAAATGAAGGAAAGGCAGTTAGACTGAAGTAGATAACCTAAGGTGGAGTACAAAGGACTCAAGGTAGAGAACAAGGGAGCAGCAGTCAGGAAAACAGAAGGGCTGCAAAGTAGGAAGCAGGTCTGCAGTCAAGAGTGGGACTAGGTGCAGGCAAACTGTAGTGGACTGCAGAGGACTGTAGTAGGCTGCAAGGCAGGGAGTCCAGAAGAACAGGACAGAGAGAGATTAGTAGGAGGCGACAGACAGAGAGCCCAAAAGAATAGGGCCGCGAGGTAGGGAGCCCAGAGGAGCAGGGCTGTAGGCAGCTAAATGTAAAACAGGTTGTACTGCAGAGGAGTGTAGCAAGCCGCAAGGCAGGGGGCCCAGAGGACACAGGCTGAGGGCAGCGGAGGGAGCATGCTGCAAGGCAGGGAGCCCAGAGGACATGGGCTGTAGGCAGCGGAGGGAGCAGGCTGCAAGGAAGGAGCCCAGAGGACAAGGACTGTAGGCATCCGGAGTGAGGCAGGCTGCAGGGCAGGAAGCCCAGAGGACAAGGGCTTGGAGACAGCAGAGGGTTGCAGGCTGTAGGGCAGGGAGCCCAGAGGACAAGGACTGTAGGCAGCCGGAGTGAGGCAGGCTGCAAGGCCAGGAGCACAGAAGAGCAGGGCAGCAAGGAGTGAGCCCAGAGGAGCAGGGCCGCTGGCTGTAGAGGGCTGCAGAGGACTGGAGTAGGCTGCGAGGCAGGAAGCCCAGAGGACAACGGCTGTAGGTAGAAGGCAGCGGAGCGTGATCGGCTGCAAGGCAGGGAGCTCGGAAAGGGCACTGGATCAAAACAGGATAATGCAGCAACAGGAACAGCATACAAAGTAGCGGGTCAAGGCAAACAGGAGCGGGGAGATCTCAAGATGCAAGACCCTGTGCTCCTGCAGGCAGCTGCTTATATACAGCCCTGCCCTGTTCTGAGGCAGGCTAATTGACAGCACCTGGGGCAGCACACCTGATGACAATCTGCCTCCTCCCTCTCTGGTCCTGAGCAGGTGGAAGCAGCACTGGCCGCTAGGGCTTCTGGGGATTGTGGTCCCAATAACGATGAATGAGAATAGCCAGGAATTGAGGACTGTAGCCAGGTGCATTATGGTAAATGTAGTTAATTGAATAAAATAATAAAGAACCAAAGTTGAGCAAATGGAAATAAAAGACCAAGGCGTGAAAAGGAGTTGTTCAAGGAGTATTAGGAGGATAAATGAGTACCAAGTAGTCCATGATGGTTGCCAATGCGTGTGCCAGCGGCGCTGGCATGACAGTATGCCCCTCTCCATGCCCCTCTCCAGCCCCCCTGAAGACTGACCAACAAGAAGAGCACGTCCAAGGCCTGTCACACCGCGAGAGAGTCTTATACCGAAAAGGCACATCACGAAGCACCAAAAACTGTTTAATGCTGCAAGGTGAGAGTCTTTAAGGGAGGAGACATTACCAATGTTTCGAACCTTTGAGATGGAATTCAGAAAAGACAACTTCTTAGGGACCCAAAATCCAACAGTGCGTTCATGAACTGAGGAACTGTGGAGATGTGCTGCAGGCTCCATGGTATATATTGCTTTGAAAGAAGTGGTCTTCCTTAGGACTGGCAATGGTACAGTGCTGAAAGGTGGAACCCGAAATTCAGCTGAATTGGTTGCTCTAGGACGGTCGTCCAAATTGTCAGAAGCAGCAATGGCAACATGAAGATTTGCGACAGAGACTTCAGGAGTAAAAAAAGTTGCAGGAACACCATGAGTTGCAGGAAGATCAGGAATGGCAGTAGGAAGTTCAGATGCTGTAACAGCTGGAAGTATAGGTGTCACAGGAGCACCAGCCGACAGGGACGCAACTGAGACTGATGGCGTTGTGACTGGTAGTTTAGGTGCTGCAGAGGCACCAACAGGATCTACCGGAGCTGTTTCCTTAATAGGAGAACTTTTAACTGGCTTTGCAACAGGTACTGTCCTTGCAGGCAGAGAAGAAGGGGGTGCTTCGACTGCAGTAGGAGTGATCTGAGATGAGGCATCAGTAGCAGATTCAGGAGTACTAGCAAGGGGAGCAGAAGAGATTGGGCTAGTAGATCTTGTAACAAGTAGCATGGTGGATGTAGGACCAGGAAAGGGTAAGACTTCCGAAGGCTGGCCTGCAAAGTCTTGTGTGCCCAAGTTGATACATGGATCTGGGGTATTGACAGTAGGCAAAGTTGGATTCCAGACAGGTACTGGGTATGTTTCAGGATCTGACTCATGGTCAGGAGTGCCAATGTTCATAGAAGCAGAGTACATCTCAGATCTGGTCACCTTAGTAGAGGCTGTAAGTGGGAGTAAAGGACTGACATCAAGGGCAAGAATGGAACAATCCTTTGACTCCTTTGACTCCTTTGACTCAGTGGAATGTCCAGTCAGATGATTACACTTGATCTTTGGTGTAATGGCCGTGTGAGCGATCTGGCCCACTGGAGGAGTCCATTCTTCACTATCTGAACGACAGCCTGTGTTACTGTGGCTAGTAAGTGAATGAGCGGTGTCAAGCTTTCACTGGTATGTATATGCCAAGTTCAGGTCTTCCAACTGCTCTGTATAAGTCTGTATCCTCTTCTGTGTTACCAGTACAGGCCTTAATCTGTTAAACTCTAAAGACAGAATGTCGGGTGTTGGACATAGTGTCAGTTGGTCTGGTAGATTGTGTCCCTTAGCAAGATTCTTATAATACAGATAGACAAATTCATCATAGAGGTCTTCGGTTTGTCTTTTAAGGCATAAGAGTTGTTCTTGTAACAGGTATGTTCCATTAGCCTATTCTACAGCTTCAGAATCTGGTGTAGCAGAAATTTCGGGTGTTGCAATAGGCAGACTGACCTTAGAGTTATCATGGTTAGTAGTTACTGGGGAAGCATTAAGACAACCGAGGGTCAGTATTGGTCCTTTGTACCCAGGACCAGCTGCTCTAACTTCAGGATACTGAATGTCTTGTCCTATTAAATGAGTGGTATCGGTACTCTGGGGAGGTTGTGTAGCTTGCCAAGCTGATCTTGAGGATGTCACTTTGGCAATAACGTACTCTGGTTGAGAGTTTGCCACAATGCGTGCAACATCTTTGGTTGAAGCAGTGTCAAAAGTAATGCCAGAAAGCGCATGAGTGTTATCCACTGGTTGGGCTAACAAAATCTGCAAGAATTTGTTATCTTGCTGTAGTTCTTCTACAAATAGAGACTGTGGATCACAGTTGCAAATGTCATAATAGTTATACATAGAAGGGTCAGAGAGCCAGTGAGTGTAGTACTGTGCTTGTAAACCTTTGTTTACTAGGGCGAGTCTGTCCTTTAAACTAGGGTTTTTGTTTGCTGTCCTTGGGAAAACTTTAGATTTTTGTAGAGGTTTCTTGAACCGAAAAGAAGGCATCTTTGGTCTGTGTGTGCCTTTCCTGCCTGTGGAACAAGAATCTTTTTGGTCTTGCATTCTGTCAGGAATGGCACTCTGTCAAGAGTGGCACAGGGTACCCAGGTAGGTTTTGGGTGGCTGTGCCGAAGTAAGGTAGCAGATAAGCACACACAGCAGGGAGCTAAACAAGAAAGAAGAGTAGGAAACTGTAGCTGTGAGCCAAAAGGGGCAAAAGATACAAGGTACAAACAAACTGGATTCCCTCTTGGGGTGTATGCTGAAATGGGAAAGAGTGTTCCACGAACCTTGGGAAACTCCAGCCTTCTGCACAGATTGCTATAACAGAGGCCCACACTGTATGCTCATGGCTGGGAACAACAGCAGTGGGTGTCTGTAACACTGAAAACGCGACAAGGGAAGGGGCAGAGGTTGCCTGCCAGAAACCAACAGGCAAGCTCTGTAGAAAGGGATTACATAAGACACATGAGAAGACAAGAACAGATATATCCAGCGAAAAGGAAGACAATGAGCAATCTAGCAGAAGGAAATGAAGGAAAGGCAGTTAGACTGAAGTAGATAACCTAAGGTGGAGTACAGAGGACTCAAGGTAGAGAACAAGGGAGCAGCAGTCAGGAAAACAGAAGGGATGCAAAGTAGGAAGCAGGTCTGCAGTCAAGAGTGGGACTAGGTGCAGGCAAACTGTAGTGGACTGCAGAGGACTGTAGTAGGCTGCAAGGCAGGGAGTCCAGAAGAACAGGACAGAGAGAGATTAGTAGGAGGCGACAGACAGAGAGCCCAAAAGAATAGGGCCGCGAGGTAGGGAGCCCAGAGGAGCAGGGCTGTAGGCAGCTAAATGTAAAACAGGTTGTACTGCAGAGGAGTGTAGCAAGCCGCAAGGCAGGGGGCCCAGAGGACACAGGCTGAGGGCAGCGGAGGGAGCATGCTGCAAGGCAGGGAGCCCAGAGGACATGGGCTGTAGGCAGCGGAGGGAGCAGGCTGCAAGGAAGGAGCCCAGAGGACAAGGACTGTAGGCATCCGGAGTGAGGCAGGCTGCAGGGCAGGAAGCCCAGAGGACAAGGGCTTGGAGACAGCAGAGGGTTGCAGGCTGTAGGGCAGGGAGCCCAGAGGACAAGGACTGTAGGCAGCCGGAGTGAGGCAGGCTGCAAGGCCAGGAGCACAGAAGAGCAGGGCAGCAAGGAGTGAGCCCAGAGGAGCAGGGCCGCTGGCTGTAGAGGGCTGCAGAGGACTGGAGTAGGCTGCGAGGCAGGAAGCCCAGAGGACAACGGCTGTAGGTAGAAGGCAGCGGAGCGTGATCGGCTGCAAGGCAGGGAGCTCGGAAAGGGCACTGGATCAAAACAGGATAATGCAGCAACAGGAACAGCATACAAAGTAGCGGGTCAAGGCAAACAGGAGCGGGGAGATCTCAAGATGCAAGACCCTGTGCTCCTGCAGGCAGCTGCTTATATACAGCCCTGCCCTGTTCTGAGGCAGGCTAATTGACAGCACCTGGGGCAGCACACCTGATGACAATCTGCCTCCTCCCTCTCTGGTCCTGAGCAGGTGGAAGCAGCACTGGCCGCTAGGGCTTTTGGGGATTGTGGTCCCAATAACGATGAATGAGAATAGCCAGGAATTGAGGACTGTAGCCAGGTGCATTATGGTAAATGTAGTTAATTGAATAAAATAAGAAAGAACCGAAGTTGAGCAAATGGAAATAAAAGACCAAGGCATGAAAAGGAGTTGTTCAAGGAGTATTAGGAGGATAAATGAGTACCAAGTAGTTCATGATGGTTGCCAATGCGTGTGACAGCGGCGCTGGCATGACAGTAGGTGTGATCTTCTCATCCGTCCAAATTTCTTCCATCACGTGACTGGACACCATGAATTGAGCCTTTTCGTGTATTTGATTTTATTGTTCAATAGTCCTCTGACGGCTATTGTTTTCGCTTGACCTTCTTGAACAGGAGCTTCTGTTCTTTCACGTTCATTGTATCTAATGTCGGCCAACTCCAGTTTGATAAAGCCTTGGCTTACTTGGCTCACTGAACTCCTTAGCTGAAATGTATTCTTTTTAATTCAATAGCTTTTTGTAACTGCGACACTAGAATGAGTTCTTCCTTGTTGTTCAATACTGCTTTACACGTAGTGGAAACATGAATTCTTACTTAATCCATATGTATCTATGAGGTATATAGGTATATGGTGGCGCTTGCAGCAATCTAATCTATTTAAGCATGTGGCTAGCTTCATGATTGCTTTGCTGCTTGCGTTTCATTGCATCTGTACACGTTTAAACTAACTAGGTTTCTTCATCAGGTTTGTGGCATAAGTCTCTTCATCTTGATCCCAAGATGTCACTTATCCTTGGTACTTCTTTGTTCTTTATAAATCGTCTGCCTCTCTGGTCTGGTTATCTTTCTATCAGGGTGTCGATTCAGCTTTGTATGATGTCACCATTCATCCTGATCCTTCAGTTTCTTTGCTTCTTCAGCAATCTTGTCTTGGATGCAAGTATGGTTTCCTCAATGGTTACTTTACCTCCCTCCCATATTCTCTTAGTTATAGGTATTCTTATGGGTACTGCACAGAGCCCATGCTCTTCCCTTTGCTGGTTTATCTGTTCATTATACGTCATATACTTTGGTTCATACGTCTCAGGTAATGTTGGCGGGGCAAGTGGAGTGGTTGTACTTGGCTCCTCCTCTACACTCCCCCCTCTGGGCCATGTATCAACCACTCTCACATCATCTTCTATACCTAGACATCCAGGTCTGAAGAAATTCCTCTTAGGGACCCATATTTTATGACTCCCTTCAGGCATCCAGCTGATTACACATGCTCCTCCTTTTTCTATGTCATGAGCATGCACTGTCCACTTAGACTGCAATAGATCCATCTTCCCACATACTTCTTATGGTCCTTTGGATACAGGAACTCTGTTCCCTTGGGTGCATGGATACTGGCCTTCACGAAGTCTCTGATTTCTTCATCGGTCAGATCTTTAGGCTTCCTTCCTGGTTTAACATCAATCATGATTTTCATCCCTATGGCTTTCTTTGCTGTCTTCTTACATTGTGAGATTATTATCTTGATCACACAGAATCCAAGCATCACTAATAATAACAAAGCTCCTAAAAACTTGAACATATCTGCCATCCATTGTGGAACCCATGGGAACAGTGATCCCAACCAGCTGTCATCAGCAATGTCTTTGACCTCTTCTATCATCTGGCCATGGAGCTTCGTAGGCATGTCAATGGCCTCTGTCAAGGTTCCATTCTCGTCATCATGAGAAGGTATAAATGTGCAACATGATTCTCCAATTGTATCACAAACACCTCCATCCATTGCTGTGATCATGTCCAGGATGTATCTGTTCTGGAGGGTCCACAATCTTACGCTCTCAGCTCTTCTCTGATTGCATTGAATCCCTTCATAGTAGAATTAATCGTCTGTAGTGGTTCCCATCTGGTGACCTTAAGCCACTTGGTATTTGCACCAGCTTGGATCCTTGGCATAAAGATCAACGTGAACACTGAAGAAGTCTGTCTGAACAGTCTATGTTCATATGGTATAGCATCAAAGGCTTCTATTGCTTTAGCTGAAAATTAGTTCTCTCTCTTCTTTCGATTTATCAGTTCCACAGATCTCTTCTTTCTTAGATGAGCATCCGCTTTTGGGAAACTATCAATGTTCAGGTCACCTTTCGGTATCACCAATGCAGGAACATGGACATTCACCAATGTGTAAATTCCTCCCACATCCTTTGGCAGTCTGATATAGGCTTTGGATCCACAAGCCCAATAATGATCCACAATTACTGCTGTTCCGACTTTCATTCCTGGTGCATCGAAGATTCATTCACAGTTCTGATTTTCTCCCATTCTTCTCGTACCGTTGTTCCTGAAGCACAATTTAGAACTTTCCATTGGTACTATCTTCAGGGGTCCTCCTCTGTCTTCGATCCAAGTCAGTAGTTTAGCAAGTTTTGGCCATAATGGCTTGCATAAAATGTGTGCATTCTCAATTGTTGATTGGTAGTGACCCATTAATACCCAGTCCCTGCAGATTACTACTCTGTCTTTCCATGCATTTGGTGATAGGACAGTTCCTCAAATCTGCATCTGGCCTCTGTTTTTCCATCTACGTATGTCTTCTGTAGAGTGTTCTGGAACTTTCCGTTTTTTATTTAGTTCTTTTCTTACTCCAGTTCCTTTTACTCCTGGTTTTTCGTGTCTGATTACAATATTCTTTGTCT
The DNA here is from genome assembly GCF_040938575.1 of Ambystoma mexicanum. Lineage (NCBI taxonomy): Eukaryota > Metazoa > Chordata > Amphibia > Caudata > Ambystomatidae > Ambystoma > Ambystoma mexicanum. The sequence continues at coordinate 610,735,222 of NC_090925.1, read as the reverse complement.
TGGCATTGTTTCTTGTCTTTATGTCTTGAACGTAGTCATCTTCATTTGGATCTGTTACCTCAGTTGCCCATTTGCGAGAGGCTGTTCGACCCATGAATTGGCCTCTTGTACTACAGAAAGCTAGGTGCACTATGCAGTGTGCAGTTGGGACATCTATTTCAATAGCTATGAAGATTTTTGACTTTCCCATGCTGTATGGTAAGAGTGCACATACGAAGCATTATTCATCTCACGTTCTTCTTCCAACTTCTTTCATGGGTTGGTACCATATGTTATTTCCCAAGTGTGCTGTGCAGTCCATATAATCATTCAATTCATAATTATCTTCTTGAGTGCTTCTTTTGGTTCTCAAAGTCTTCATGTAGTTACTTATAACTACATCTTTGAATGCATCAGTATAGCTTCTTCGGACTGGTCCATTTGTAGGATCATTCATCCGGGTTCCCTGCATAGAAGAAAGTTCAGCAAGTCTTTCTTTTTCCATCTATATTTTTCTGGCAATAGCTAAAATCGGCCATAGATATTCTGCTATAATCTCTGCACGTGATCTTTCTGTGAGACTTGTGCTTGGGCCTTTCGTTGCTGGACTAGGTGTGTCTTCATGCATTATCTGTGTAGGCCCAGCCTTTGTAAACCCCTTACTTTGTCTAATCCTCCGACCCCGTCTCTGGCGTTTAAAAGCAGTGTTTGAAACAAGTGCTGTGTGTGATTTATTACTGATAACATCCATTTTAAGCTCAGGTATCTTCCCATTTTTTCTTGGGACAGGAATGACTATACAGGGTCTAGGCTGCCTTGTAGTTGCCACACTCACCTTTACCTTCTGCTCAGAAACATATACATGAGTCTTAGCATCATGTGCTCCTATATAGAAAGAGGTTCTCACTGTCAATGAAAGCAATATGAGTATGAATATAATACATGGGTAGATGATGCAGTGGTAAGTAAGCCTGCAGCATCTGCTTCTGGGACAATTTGTACATCTGTCCTCATGGGGCACCACAAGATTGCTACTTTGGTTTCCCATCTTGAATATTGGAAGGTAAACAACTTTAATTGCTCTGCATTTTTAGATTGTTTCTCGAAGCTGTTGTCTTCATTCAGCATTCGTCTTTTATCAATTATCTGCTTCCTGGATGCCTTAAGAAGTGACTTTATGTTTCTCTCTTGAACCCGTTTTTTCATCAATCAGGATGCAAATGTTCCTTTATCATGAAGAAAAATGTCCTTGGTGAGCTTCTATGAAATCTTCTTCATTTATTATTTCCCAATCAATGCCTCAAATCTGCTTCAGTCCAGATGACATGTTGCTTCCCTGTCAGCATGAACAAAGAGTTTTGTCCTTCATTAAATTCCTCGATCTGTCTCTTGGACGAAAGTTTCTACACAGGTCTGTGATTTCTTTCAGAATAGATTGACACCTAGATGATGATTCCTTCCAGAATCACATTCAAATTTGCAATATTTCTTGGATCTCTTAGGAAAGTTACCATGTCGGTGTGTCTTCCAATGAGATGGGGGTACAATTAGACAAAAGAACACCACGCTGACCAGTCTATGTGCTGCGCCGTTGATAAGGGCATTTGTGTTTCCCTCACTGAACTCAAAACTTCAAAAAATCTTCATTGATAATTATGAGCTTTTCATTGTCAGGATTTTTAATGGAACCTGGAACGCGGCAAGTTCTCCCCACCAACGTAGGCTAAGAATGTAACACCCACTCAAGATATGTAAGTAAGTACCTAGAAAGGTCATCACTGGGTAATACCATGAGTAGAACCAAACAAGAACTCAGTGTAAAAGGAATCGGGATACTGTACCCTCTTCCAATTGCTGTGTCCACAATCAGAATTTGGCATATCCTTATTCTTATCAAGGCTTAAGTATGCCTCTGTCCAAAGTCAATAAGCTACTGTGGCTTTTAAGAATGCAGATCTTCTTTTACTCTGCAACTAAGATGCACAGAGTGTTCGAATGTGTCCTTTTACCCTTTTATCTGAGGTAAAATGGAAGTGTCCAAATTAAGCCAGAATCCACTAGTAGGTCCCTTTCTTCCCACTTGTCCGGTTATGCATCCTTCTTCCTCATCATGGATTTCGTCTGTATGTGCTGTGGTTCTTCCCTGATGTTTGTAGCTTCTTCGCGGTAGGGTGCGGGCAGAGGGGTCTCTCTGGAGTAGATCTTGCTATCTCCCAGGAAGATCCAAGCTCGCCTACCCTGCAATTTGACAGCAGATGGTGTCACATCCTCAACAATGAAAGAGCCTTTAAAACGGGGCTTGTCCCTTATTTTTTCCTTGTGTGGTTACGAATTAGGACTTTATCTCCTGGGTAGATTCTTGGATGTAGAAATTCAGAAGTTTGGGTTGTTGAAGCATCTCCTTCTGTGTTCTATACTGCTCTACAGCCTCATCTTTGTACCTGTCCTGAAGTCACAGAAAAACTAGATGTTAAACAGTTCAAATAGTTTTGCAATTCAAGTCCTAAAATTTCTGACGTTGGCTGAGCATCACTTCTAACTCGGGATGGAGGCATTAATGGTATTCTCATTCGTCTTCCTGTCCCAATTTCATCTGGCGTAAGATGGTGGTCAGAACCTGGTTGGTTTCTCAATGCATACAATGCCAGTGGTAGGCAGTGCAACCATCCTTTTTTCAAAGTAAGCTTCAATTTAGCTATTCTTTCTTTTAACAGGCCGTTGAGCTTTTCAGAGAATCTGTTTCCTTGCGGATGACAAGCTGAAGAAAACCTGTGCTTTATACCAAGCAACGAGGTGATCTGCTCGAAAACTGTATTAACCAAGTGAGGTCTATAATCTGATCTGATCATTTCACACACTCCCCATCTGGAAAATACTTCGCGCACTAAGAACTTAGCTGCACATGTAGAGTCTGAGTGCGTGCATGGACCTGACTCTATCCATCTAGAGAAAGGACATACTACAACTAATAGGTATCTATTTCCATTGCAAACTTGTATCATGTCGACATAGTCGATATGAAAGTGCTGAAAAGGGCCATTAGGTCTTGGGATTACTCCCCTCAATGTGCACAGTGTATGCCCCGCCGTGAATTGTTGGCAAACAATACAATTTACCATAAATAACGCAACATGCTTCATTAGTTTTGGTATGAACCAATCCTCAGCAATGGTTACAGCAAGATTCCCCCTAGTTGTATGTGCTGGGTAGTGTAATTGTTATAGCGCTACCCTTAATAAGGCTATAGGCATCACTGGTTTACCAGTGCTGTCTTGTCACCACAATGCTTCAGAGGGGTTTAAAGAAAACCCTTTTCGCTTCCACAAGTTCTTTTCCTCTTGCAGTGCCTCTCCTTGAAGCTCCACTATCTGTGTTTCAGATATATGATGGTATCCCTCATCCACAATCATCATCACAGTCATCCTTTCATTCACATCAATGGTATTCCTCATCCCTGTATCTGTATTTGCTACGTGCTTGGCTTCAGCATCTGCATCTGCTGCTTGATTTCCGAGCAAGATACAAATCTGTCCCTTTCGTGTGACCTGCGCATTTAACAACTGCTATGCCCACCAGAAGTTGTAGGGGCTTAATGAGCCTATCTAATAAGGCTTCATGCTGCACTGGTGTGGCGACCGTTCTGCCTTTTCCAGGGCGCTAATCCTGCATGCACCGTCAACGTCACATAGGCCGAGTCTCTGTACACTGTTACTTCCTGGTCTGCGTAATTCTCGACTGTGAGTATCAACGCCAATAACTCTGCAGCTTGTGCTGAATAATGAGATGGCAATCGAGTACTCACAAGCACTTGAAATTCTCCATTTTCCAACCGCTGCACCTGTATATCTTTGCCCTTCATTTTGATTGATTTTTGAAGAACCGTCAAAGAAGACAATCTCTCCCCCTGTGAGTGCATTTTCCTTTACTCTGGGGAGCTCATCACAGAATTCTTCATAGTTTGCACAATCATGTATAGGCTCTCCTTTGGTAATTAGCTCAGCTATAAACATAGCTGGATTCACTATTTTACATCAAACTGTTTTAATCACTGGAGTTGATATGATTACGTCATAGGCAGGCAGAAGCCCTTCGAGTAGTCAACTTGGCTTTCGGTTTTTCTAAAATGGCAAATAGTGCGTGTTCAACAAATAACGTGATAGAGCATCCCATTACTATGCTTGTAGCCTTTTCTATGGCGAACGCGGCGGCTGCCAACCCTTGTTCACATGGAAAGTGACCTTCCATTACTGGGTCCAAATTTCCACTGTAATATGCAAGGGGCTTGTACCACAACATGGTTCTCTGCGTGAGGACTGCTGTCATAAAAGTACCATTTGTATGCAAGAATAAAAAGAATTTCTAGGTATAATTGGGGATCCCTATAACTGGGGCTGTGCATATTGTTTTTTTCAATTCATCAAACCCTTCTTCCATTGCCTCAGTCCACACATTTTTTTCTTTCATTGCCTGTGCTGCTTTCAAGGCCTGTCAAAAGGGCCTTGAATATGAGCTGTAGTCAAAGACCCATGCTCTGACATTACATAGTCCTAGAAAACTCTGCATTTGTTTTATCGTGTGTTGCTTGGCTGTTTTTAAAATGGCCTCCGCTCTTTCAGGGGTGACCTTCTTTCCCTCATGTGAAATAAATTGGATATATACAACACTTCTGGTTGACAATATTGTAACATTTCCTTGTCAACCTTGTAACTTTTGTCAGCAAGTAAAATCATCAGCTGAACAGAATCCAGTCTGCACTCTTCCTCTGTGGTGCTGCAAACTAAAATGTCATCCACATATTGCAGCACAACACTTTCTAAAGCAATATTGCTCAAGCCCATCTAGAGGACTCTGTAAAATTAATGGGGACTCACAGTACCCCTGGGGCAGCCTTGCTCTTTTTAATCACACTTGTCTAAAAGTAAACAATGTCAAATCTTGTGAGTCTTTGTGCAATGGGATTAAGAAAAATGCATTTTTCAAGTCAATCACTGTGAAATATCGTGCATCAACAGGTATATTACATAAAATTGTAGATGGGTTAGGGACTAGAGGGAACTCGGCCTCCAAAATGTTGTTTATTGGTACCAAATCTTGTATTAAATGCCACAACCCCCCCTTTGATTTCTTAATCGGATAAACTGACGTATTACATGGTGACACTGACGTTACTAAGATACCTTGGTCCATCATGGCAGAAATAGTCTTAAAAATGCCTTAATCTGCCTCTCAAGACATGGGATATTGTCGTACTCGAGGTAAAATTGCTCCAGGTTTCCATTTAATCTTCACTTCCCCAACTACTTTCAGTTAGCCTACATCATAAGGGCCAGTAGTCCTTATTGAAATTGCCACTTTCGCCATATCTTCATCAAAATATTCAGGACGCTTCTTTGCTAGCATCATCCTCTGTGGAACATCTCTCTTAATCGCCTTTACCCAATAAGTAATGCACATTTCAAACATCACAAAATCGTCAGATATATTATCTCCAAACAAGTCATCATCAGTGACGTCAGTCACTCTGCAACCTTCCTCAATGGCAATTATTGTGCTCCATTGTCTACCTTTATCATCAGTTGCATCAAGCAAAGCCAAATTTCCTTAGACTATAGCTGCTTCTATGTCTAAGGGGAAAATGTGCCCCTCCTCTTTGTTCATGGGTATCTGAGGACTAAATAGAAACTCATCTGGTATTCTGATGGTTCTGCTTACTAGACCTGGCAGCCATGTTAATAAAACACGTATCCCATAATGGAACACTTCTGGTCCAACGGTATTGCGCTAGGCACTATCTGCCCTGCGTATGCCCTGATAATTTTGCACATATTTAGTGCATTCCCGGTGTTGAGCATATTATGCGATCATCTGTAAACAAAATGGTCGTATTCATTTTTGTCATTAAATCTCGTCCTACTATGTTGACAGGTGTTTGCCTTGAATAAAGCAGTGGTACCTTCATATTGCATTCGCCTATGAAGACTGGTAATTCTTTTGTAAAAGGAACATGACTTGTTGCTCCTGTAAAGCTCTGAGTATTCATCCCATCGCCAGACATTGAAAATGTGCCCTCACGTATGCACAAGCGAGTTGTACCCGTGTCCACTAAGAAGGAAAAAGCTTTGCCGCCCATAATTACATTTACCTCCTTGGCTCCTCATGAGCATTCGGTGTAATAGATAGGACTGAACACATCAGGTCTCCCAGTGAGCAGTCTTATTTCGGGTACAGTCTCACTCCATCACCCTTGAATGGATTTCCTCCATCAACAGTAACACCTCCTATTCTACGCATCATAGACGGTTCTGTGTTCGTGCTTTGCTGAAGTTGCATAGGAGATTGCTGCGATTGTCCTTGCAGTGGTTTACCTGTTACTTGCTGTGATTACAAGCCTTGCTGCACTCTTGGCGCTTGCTGCTGCACTGTTTTATCTTGTGCAAATCCATTTCCGCTCTGCTGCAAATATGCAGGTGGATTTGGCATTCCCTGTCTTGAAAATGGATCATTCTGTACTATCCCTTGGCTTCTACACATACATACTATGTTCCCTGTCATTCCACATGTCCAACATACAAGCGGTTGTTTTTCCATGTGCCCATATTGCATGTTCTGATTACCATTTTGCATATTCTGGAACCCTGCCTGATTATTCTGCCAATACCCTTGATTACCTTGCCAACCTCACCCTCGATATCCCCTTCCTCATGGAGCATATGCATTATTTGTCTGATCAAACTGTCCTTGGTTATTTACTTGTGCCATGTGCACTGCTTGCTGCAAATTTGATCTGCCTACGTTAGTTAACATTGCCCATTCAATGGCATACTTGGATAGCTTTTTCTGAACTCATTTTGCTTCTTCACCTTTTCGTGCATCGTCCTTTTTGCGATTCTTTTCCTGCAGGTGTCTGCAATAATGTGGAATGGTTAACTGGATTTCCGACCATGGTTTGGCTTCAATCCCTACTCATTTCTTGAGCTGTTTCTGTACCTGCTCTGGCAGCCCTTGGCATAGTATATGATAAAATACAGGTATAGGCTTCCCCCAAGCCTCACGTGATTCAAGCACCCATGCGTCTTGAAAACTTTGAATGTAAGGCAATGGGTCCTCTCCTTCTTTCATTTTACTCGTCATTATAGCTCCCATATCAGACATGTCCAGATATAGCATTCGAAGCGCTTTCTGAATTGCTGCTCTACAATTGTTAAATGGTGCTCCATCGTGCGCGTTGTTGACTATAGTCACACCAGGGTAACCTTCCCGTGCCCATACCTCATCAGCTCTCTCCCCAAGTATGGCAATTAGAAGACCTTTAATATCCCCTATAGCTAATGTATTCCCTCCCATCATTTTTTCTAGCTCATGTATCTATTTTCCAGCGCCGGAAGTTAAATTTGGGAGTTTACATTTTAAATGTTCTCTGTCCACCTGGGGCCATGGTATATATTGTGGTCTGGCCCCTCCCTTTTCCAATAAGGGGAACTGTGACGCTCCAAACTAATTTTCATCTCTCACCATTTGTCTCTACCGCTGGAGTAATGTTCCCACATCGTCGTCTACCTGGCAGTGATCTTAGCCTGCTTACATAAGGTGGGAACTCCCCCCTCTGACCCTGGGGTTGCCCCTTATTTCGATCTGACTGTGTCAGTTGCTCTGATGCTTTAGACATAGGTATTTCTGAATCCGACCATTTTACTCCCTTGTCCATAGATGAACATCCCTCTGGACAACATATATCACATTTCTTTTCCCTCAGGAAGGTTTCCCTTTCTTCGTCTGATGTGCAACTTCTCTCATCATCATCTCTATTAATGCTAGTCTGTCCTAAGACAGCTCTTAATGTCTTGCACTACGGGAGGCTTCCTCCGTGTCATACAACTGAGTGCTCTCGAGACGATAGTTTTTTCCTTTCCCTTGTTATTCTTTCTGGGCTTGTATTTCATGGTAAACTTTATCAATCGTATCCCCAATGCTTTGTGAATCAAACTCATCTTATAAATTTACTCTGGTAATAACTCGGATTCGGGAAAGAATTCCTCTATGTCTTCCCATGCTACCCGTGGATTGGGATTTCTTACTTCCCTTTCCAAATACTCGAGATCTTGTGCTCTCTGTCTTCTTTTACGTTCCATGTCATAATTAACTTCTCTGTGCTTTCTCGCTTCTTCTCTTACTCTATCTTCCTCTTTCTTTTTCATATCCCTTCGTTCATATGCCCTTCGTATTTCCTCATCCCTTTGTCTCTGTATTATTTTCTCTCTTATCCTTTCCTATTCAACATCTTCTATTCTATTGTCTCTTAACCTTTCCTGTTCATCGGCTGTTCTCCTTTTATTATCACGTTTTCTTTGCTCTTCTGCTCTCTCTTGTTTATTAGCTTGCTCATCTTGATATAACTGTTCTCGTCTTTTCTTTTCGCTCCTTCATCTTTCAATCGTTCCTCCTTTTCGTTATCTATTCTGTCTTATTTGTCTTGATCTTCCCTTTGTCTTACATCTTTGATGCCTTTACCATCAAGTTTAAATAAAATCTGACCTCCCAACCATCTGTTCTGTATGAGCGCTATCTTGCCAGTTTTATCTTTATCTCCTTTCCATCTCTTTATTTCTCTCCTTATGTCTAGAGATGTGCTTGCTCAATCGCTTTTCTCCTTATCGCGTCTCTCCCTGTCCCTCGGGACTTTGGAGGTTACATCTTTCTCAGTGTCTTTCTCTGGGCCCTCGTCACTACTTTGCGTAGGTGACTAATATGACGGATTGCTATATCCTGTCGCTGCTTTAAGTTCTCTTAATGGGTATAACCCTTCGTCTTTCTTAATCTCGTCTTTCATTTCAGACGGGGCGGGTGGAGCATAAGGCTGTTCACGCCCCCTTTGTATATTTTGAGTATTCAATCTAAAGGAGGCTCCTCGTCCTTCTCGTGTTTATACATTTTCCAAAGCTCTAGACTTGCTAGGCACTTTACTAACTTTTTTCATGTGTATGCAGCATACAAATATTTCGTCATATGCTGCAGAACTGCTCTCGATAATGACCCTCCTTGTGGCCATGGCATAAACATTTTATGTACGTACTACTCACAAACTTCTTCTAAGACTCATCTTACCCTCTAACTCTGCTCCGTTTGGAATTTAAGCTAATTCCTTTAAGAAAGTCTCCTATATGTCCCTCGTAAAGGGGGCTCTGAATTAAAAGCTTCTGCTAGCACTCTTTAAAGTCTAGGTACAGGGTGTAGCCTCATAGCGTTGCTACACTCACAACTATTTTTCGTCATATATTTCTTGGCTTACTCTTAGGTCAATAAATATCTCGTATCCCGAATACATATATATTACACTCTTACTCTTGCATTATATTTTATCCCTCTTCCCTCCATTACTCTCAGTTATTTACTACGGATGCATCCCTTTGCCATCCTTTTTGGTCTGTTCACTCACCGTTTGCATGTTTTTCGTCTTTGGACCCTCGGGATCACTGCCTTTGTTACCGCCGCTTTGAGCCGCTTTTCGATCTGCTTCTCGTAGATGTAGGAGGGGTTTCTATCTTAAAATAGGTGTCCCGCCAAACCTTTCCTTGCAAGGATTTTTCCTATTCTAAACACTATCTGTGGGGATCTTCACGTCCTGTCAGCCGAATGGCAAAGTTTGTGCGATATTGCAGAGACTCTAAAATTACTTATGTCGATGACCAATGGTATTTTATCTTACCATCCTCTGCTACCAAGTGAACTGGAGGCTTACAGCCCTTTAAAATGAGTAGCGATACCCTTGAGATAGATGGGGATGCAGATTGTAATCAAACATCAATAATCCAGACCACACAAATAGTTTGGCAAAGCAAAAGTTCATCTGTTTTAATGCAAGTATTTAAAACAGGGAGTACAACGAACATCTGCAATCGCTCGATACTATGACTCTAACTACTTTATAAAAAGTTGGATTGTTATACCCATAATTGGTCATAGCTGACGTGTTCACCTGCGTCATTATCAACATCATCCTAGGTGGCAAACTACAGAAAGTTATCGGGAAGCAGAATTGGTTCTAAGTGAATAACTAAGCATAGGTTCTATATCCCCATGGAGTAACGGAGAAAGGTAATAGGATAGTTAACATCAGGTGAGGCAACTAAGCCCTCCCTTCAAAATGGCCACTATGAACGTCACTAAATGTATGATGTCGTATTGGCTACACAAACTATAGGTCTCCCAACTACGAGGTCCCCTATAATTGGTTGGCTACTAACCCCTGTCAGTAATTTTCCACCTATGTGAGCAGCACACAGACCGAACAACCAGGTGCGGGTGAGCTTGTCTTGATACCAGCTTCCCACCAATTAAAAATGTGATCCATCATCACCTCGATGGTCCAGTGTCAATTAGTACTTTGAAGTTGGCCTTGAGTCGGTACTGTTCTCTGAGAATTTTTAAGGAGTATGGGTACTATCCGGTTTCCGTAGGTAGGTGTGATCTTCTCATCTGTCCAACTTTCTTCCATCATGTGACTGGAGACCATGAATTGAGCCTTTTCATGTATTTGATTTTATTCTTCAATAGTCCTCTGAAGTCTTTTGTGTTTGCTTGACCTTCTTGAACAGGAGCTTCTGTTCTTTCATGTGAATTGTATCTAATGTCAGCCAACTCCAGTTTGATAAAGCCTTGGCTTTCTTGGCTCAGTGAACTCCTTAGCTGAAATGTATTCTGTTTAATTCAATTGCTTTTTGTAACAGCAACACTAGAATGAGGCCTTCCTCGTTGTTCAATACTGCTTTATACGTAGTGGAAACATTCATTCTTTACTTAATCAATATGTATATATGAGGTATATAAGTATATGGTGGCGTTTGCCGCAATCTTATCTATTTAAGAATGTGGCTAGATTCATGATTGCTTTGCTGCTTGCGTTTCATTGCATCTGTACACGTTTAAACTAACTAAGTTTCTTCATCAGGTTTGTGGCATAAGTCTCTTCATCTTGATTCCAAGATGTCACTTATCATTGGTACTTCTTTGTTCTTCATAAATCGCCTGCCTCTCTGGTCTGGTTATCTTTCTATCTATCTATCTGTCGATTCAGCTTTGTATGACATCACCATTCATCCTGCTCATTCGGTTTCTTTGCTTCTTCAGGAATCTCGTTCAAATGGCCATTATATTCTCTTGGATGCAAGTATGGTTTCCTTAATGGGTACTTTACCTCCCATAGTCTCTCAGGTATAGGTATTCTTATGGGTACTGCACAGAGGCCACACTCTTCTCTTTGCTGGTTTATCTGTTCAGTATACGTCACATATTTTGGTTCATACGTCTCAGGTAATGTAGGCGGGGCAGGTAGAGTGGGGTTACTTGTCTCCTCCTCTACAGGCCCCATTCTTCTTTTTTCACCATTTTCTGTTTGTGAGGTCTTTCTTTGCTTTTACTCTGTGTGTTGAGACAGAATTGAGACCTTTGTGTGTTTTTCCTTTGTTCAGGATTCAGCCCTAAAGCCTGCACCTGGCTCCAGTGTGTTTGGAAGGTCAGGAAGTGAGGGATGACCCTGAACCTCCCCTGTCCTTTGTCTCTAGGTGTGCCTGCATGAAACCAGTCCTGATTAGCCGGCTCGCTGTCCGGGAAGGACGGCCACCCTGCTCTGAGATAGACAGCGTAGGCTGTAAATGAATGTGAAAATTGCTTAAAAGGTGATGGGTTTGGGACTAGCGGCCGAGTTGACCACTGGAAGAAACATCCAAAGCAGAAACCATGAAGAGAAGCCTGCTGCAACTTCCTGGACCTCTAAGTACCGGTGAAGCCCTTCTGCTGAGCTGGCCTCCTTTTTTGTTTCAACAGAGAAGCTCCGGACTGGATGCCTTCTTCCCTTGGGTTAGTGGGACCAACTAATCCCGAGACAAACTCCATTTTGCCACAATCCCCGACTTACTGTGCCTCTCCGTTGCTGCAGAAGCCAAATGCCAGGCTTTGAATGTCCATAACTGAGTGCAACGTCTTCCACAGAACGAATCCAGTGAAAAGCCCCAGGAGCCTCCTCAGGACACTCCAGAAGCAGGAAATCCCAATCCAGAGTCCCCTCAACAGAGTCCTGGACCGAGGGACCAGGGAAATTCCAACCAGAGATATTTGTTCTGCATCAGTGCTGTTTGCGAAGCACTGAAACCGCAAAGTGCCGCTGAATTGAAGGAAGCCCGTAGCTGCCGAACCCGTTCCCGAGTACTGCTTCAGGAGCTCTCCAGACATCCTCCCTCTAGTCCCCATGACTGATGCTCAGGAACCAGGGACTGCCTGGCTATAGCAAGACGAAATCCAGCTGCACCACTTTCTTCTAACCAGAGGTACTTTTTGGGATTGGGGCCCTTACCTTCTTGCCTTAAGTCATGCTTTCTCACTTGAGAATTGCATTTGCTTAACTTTCTGAGTTGATCTCAACTCCTCTTACACAGGCCTAACAGCTTGTGTTCCTTCGGAGATCTTTTTTGTACTAACTTTGTGAAAGACTGTATCCAAGACATGCATCAGAACTATAGACTTTGTCCAATTGACTTTGGCTGTCCTGGCTCCCTGAAGACACCCTTCTGAATCATCCATTGACTTTGGCATTGCTTGTCCTCTCTTAGGTTGTAATTTGTTGAACACTTGTACTGCTTGGAAAGGCTTACCTAGATTACATTGGAGAATTCACACTGTCTTTTCTTTATAAGAAAGTATGTTCTAATCTTTCTATTTCCCCAACCCTTCCTTCCTGAAACACAGAGTCTAAAAAGTATATTGGTGTTATATATAAATGCCATACTATCCTTGTAATTGAAGTGACTTCAGTGTGTAGGAAAATTGTATTAAGCATATCCAAAGAGTAAGGTAATTCCAAAGTCTCTACTTAACTATTACAAACAATTGCTTTTTTAAAGAATGCTTAACTAAAACGTGTAAATAAATATATATTTATAACTGAAGCCTTGAGAGTGTAAGTGTTACTTGGTTGCTTGCGTTTGACTGATTTCACCTGTACAGCTCTCCAGCTCACATTTACCTCTCTTCCAACTTGTGTAGTACAGACCTATAACAAAATGCGGGTTACCTAATACTAAGCAGATAAGTCTTGTGTAGTCTCACAGAGTGTGGCTGCACCAATTCTTACCTAACACTGGTGGCAGAAGTGGGATTGGCGTACAGTGGTGACAGTGTCTATTGGTTGTACTTGAGCCCAACTACACCAGCCACAAGGCTAAGGTCCTCCAAAAAGATAATCAATTTGTAACAATGTCTTGTATGGATAAATTTAACGAATCAGCCTTTATTAGCATGACTGTAGATCCATTGAAAGATGTATGTAAAGCTAGGGGTCGGCCTCTGAAAGGAAAAAAAATGTGAAATATTACAAGGTTGCTAATTCACCAAAGTATGAGAAGTAGGCCTGTAACATGTACTAACCGAAATTATATGGAAGAGAATGATGAGGAGGAGAGTTTAGCGTTAAACTCCAATCTGCCAGAAGAGTCAGAAGGGGGAGGGGACTCTCCAGAATGGTGCAACCCTCTCCCAAAACCTGCCTTTGTACCTCAGCAACTTCCTATCATGACCCCAAAGGTTCAAATCTAAGCCCAGAATATCTTGCACTTGAAAGAATAAGACTAGAGCTGGAATTCAATAAACTTGAAGTACATTCTGAAAGCAAACATCACAAGGTGAAAGATAAAAGCAGCATGAAATGGAAATGAAAAAGATGTCCTTTGGTTCTGTTTCTCTTTCAGGGTCTTCTAGGTCTACTAGTCCCAAGAGGCCTTGCCTGTCTAAAGAAGCTGTAAGTATGTATGATCCTAAACTTGGTGTGTTGCATTGGCTGAGTATGTTTGAATACAACTATTATCTACAAGGGATATGTGGGAATGATTTTATTGCATGGCTCGTGTCTATGCTATCCCCGGAATGCTTGTGATGCTGTTATGGAGTTGAGGCCCAGTGACAGAAAAGACTATGAGCTAGTTAAGCTGGCATTAATAGCTAGATTTCAGAAGACTCCTTCCCAGTACCTTAAGAGGTTTAGGACCCTCAAAAAGACTGATGGTATCCCTTTGGCTACCTGGGTATGTGAATGTTGGAATAACTTGAGAAATCTTTTTTTACTTGAGACTATTTTTGATGCCTGCTTTCCTGAGCTGAGACAGCACTGGGCTGACTCTAAGGAAATTGATCCTGAGAAACTAGCAGAAGCAGATGACTCATGGGTAGCCAACAGGGCCACTCATATGGATTCTGGGGCTACTCACAAAAAGGAGTCTGGAAGAGAACACAAGAAAGAGACTAAATACATTTCTAATTCCAACCCGAGGGCCACAAACAAAATAAGGGTAGATCCCATGGGGAACCTGGTAGGTCTAGTGAACCCTCTGGTGACCAACCAGAGGGAGGTCAACAGAAACCCCCATTCTTAAGTGCATTTAAAAAATGTTTTCTATGTGGGTCTGTGGGGTACATTTACCAGCCCAGCCGAACTCCCCTGCACGACCAAACTGCATTTTCAGCAGTTACAAGAAGAATGGCTGTGCTGGCTCTGCTGAGCAGTTATTCCCTTGCATCAAAACTGCATTTTTAGCAGTTACCAAAAATAATGGCTGCGCTGGCTCTGCGGAGCACATATGGGGCGAGATGGAACATAGAACTCCCTGAGAATGGCTGCAGTTATTTTCTTCATGTTAACCAAAAAGAAGAATTCAAAAGCAGCCTGGCTCAGCGCTGCTGTGCTGCCAGCTCACAATTTCTAACTGAAAGAGGAAATGTTCTGTGTTTAAAATGACTGTGCACTGATGCTATTTCCATCTTTTCAACATTAGACAGTTTGGTCCAGTAAGACACATCCATGCCCATCTACATTCAGGATGAACACCATCAAAGGAGGACAGGCATTCTGTGTCAAGTAAAAACTGTGAAAGAGCAGAGAAATTCATTTCAGGCCATACGGCAAGCGTTTACTCTTGCAACAAAATAATACAGGCAAACCTCTTCACAAGAAAGAAGCTCTTTCTCTCCCTTTGCTTATGTCAGTTTCAAAGAACCCTTGTTTGATCAGATTCCTGTGTATTAGAAATTGACCAGAGCTATGGAAATGTTCAGAATTAAGATGTGAGGAAAATCGCATTTGTAAATGACCAGGAAAGTAAAATGAACCCGTGCTGCACTGCTCTGCAAAGCAGCAAGTTGATATTGTAGCTAAATGGAAATAATACTGTAACATGCCCAGAAACAAAACTATATATGTTGGGAAGAAAAGCTGCCAAAATATAAGTAAATTGTACTCTGTGTAGTTTATTTTTTCCCACAAAAAGAACTTCAACAGCATGGCTAGGCACAGAAATTGCTGTCAAAACAGTCTTTGCAAAGGCAGGCACTTCTATTGGTCCAGCCCCATGGGAAAGGAAGTTCCTTTTCCACATGAAAGGCCCAGAGGTGTGGAAAGTGGCAACTTCGTCAGATGGAGCGGCATTGCTCCAGCCTGGCACAATGGACAGCCCTGTCACTGAAGTATGAATTCCTCTGACACCTCTCGTCAGTTTCAACTGCCTAAGATCAAAGGGGAGTCATAGCAACCTCTGGGCAAAGCTGACCAGAGCATGATATTTGGTGGCTGGGGGGTTGAAAGGACTGCCCTCCTTTGGGAACAAAGCTGGCATATATGATTGAAAAGACTTTTGATATAAAGACATTTATGCCAGTAATCTAAAGAAGCAGTAATGCAAAGTTTTACCTGCTTGAACTTAATTTTTGCGCCCTGAGAATTAGACAATGTGGATCTTCCTAGAATGTGGGGGACGCAAATACCAGTAAAATTACATTTCTGGGAAAATCGTACATGGTACAGTTATGAAACTTAAATGCAAATATGTCCGACATTGATAAGCTTCAGTGTACCATTTGTAGATTTTTAGGGGAAATATTTGCCATAATAAATGCAAAAGATTGCCAGAAGGACTAAACAGCATCGTACAAACTTGGGATTTGGAATAGTATGCTCCATGTGAAATATGGTATTTTTATATGGGTGGTGTTTATAAATATAAGGGTTTTGCTTCATAACTGATTTTGGCAAAAGTAACTGTGGTATAACAAAGCACCTCATAAAAACACACACACTAAAACTGAGTCACTCGCTTCAGTCCAATATGCTTACAGACAGGCGGTGACCTCCTCAGATTGACCTATCCATCTTAGAGGTATGTCCAGCTTAGTTCTGCCCACATAGTAAAAATCTTCTGATTTCATCCGGCCCATATAAGGTGCGGACATCCAAAATTCAGGACATGACAAAAAAAATCCAGCATTCATAAGCCAACCCGGAAACATCCAGAGATCCAGACATTCCACATTCACCCTGCAAGATTCCAGATTCCAGTGCCAGGCCAGGGGTAGCTGATCCTGAGCCACGCAGTATCCGGTCAGAACCACTATCCAGAAATAGAACCTACACAAATCCCAATAATTCAGGGAGAAAGGCGGAAAGGCTGCTGAACCCTTTTTGGAGTATCCAGTGACCAGACCTGCTTTGCCCAGCTACCTGATTTGCCCAGCTGATGCACCCCGCTGTCCACTGAGACCAGACCCCCATTGCTTCGCTGAGTCCCTAGAGGATAGCTGCCACTGAGCAGTGACCAGACCCATGTCCCACTGTCCAAAGACCCGGCTGGCTGTCCAAACTACCCCATTCAAGTGCTCTTTGTAAGTATCACTCTTGCCCAGTAACCAACAAGCTGCAGCCATTGCTTCATTACCTGGCAATTTGTCCAACCCCATAAGAAACCCTATAAGAAATCTTATAAGTATCCGATTAACTTCTTAAAATTGTCAGAATCCTCTGTGCATCCTGTCCTTAGAAAAACTGTGTTAGTCTTCATGTGTTAGCGCAACTCTTTTCCAAATCATTTCAGTCCGCTATATAAGTCCTTAGTACTATTTGGAATACATTTATTAATTCCCATATAAAAAGGCACACATCGTGAATGGGTTAACATTGTAAATTAACCTTTTTCCGGGCAGTGTCTGTCTTTAATAATCTAGCCACTAAAAATGTTTTCAGTAGAAACTGTAATTTTCATTTTAAAACCGATTTTGCCCATGTAACTGCTTTCATTAGAAAGTCACCATTTCACTGTAGTATCATACCTGTTATGTGCCTTTGTCCTTCATCAGCAACATTTTTTCGTTTATGTCTATTTTGCTAATTTTCCAAGCTATTTTGCTATTTTAAACTCGTGAAACGAAGCAATTGCAATTTTGCCACGTTTGATTCTTGCTGCACTGTTTTATCCTTTCAAAATCGATTTTCTAAACCGTATGCTCGTTGTTTAGTACACTGCCTTCTAGTTTATGAGTTTTCTTGCTTCTTTGATACAGCCACACATATCCTTGCCTTATCCGTTCAACCGTACATGTAAAGTAACCATTCAGTAATTCCGAGTGCCATTTTGCTCATTTTTCAAGGGAGCGCAATCAGCTTTTGTCCTCCCATTCAGGGGTGATAGGTTTGATTTTCATTCTGATTTTTGCCTAGTATACCTGACTCCTTGCTACTCCTCTCTATCGACACATTCGATTAACAGGGTTTTTGAATGGGTATTGCAGGGGGAATGCCTAACTGTGGTGCTACCTGAAGAATCGACCCAAAAAGTAATCTTGCTTTCATTCATTTGTGTACTGTGTATCTTATGTTAGAAGGTTAAACTAAGTGGATCCTATCATTGTACAGTGTAATTATCACCACACTGGTGAGTGCTGCCCTATATTGAATGTGTTTGATTTTTATTAAAAATTATAAATAAATAAATATTTCATTATTACACACCGGTCTGGTTCATGGTCCATTGCAACACGGGATGTACGTAAGGGGGGGTGTGAGATGGGTTGGCTACCTTCTCAAAAATTGAATCTGAATGCAATAAACTTAAAAACGTTTTAATTGTGCGTTGCATCCCTGGCCGGTAGAAAGAGTCCTGGTCTGGAGGGTAAATCCACCTGTATTTGGCACAATTACCTTTACCGCCATACATTTGGTGTTAATTCCACAGATGGAATTACTGCCGGCGGAAATAGCATTATCGCCAGAACAGGAAGGATGGTTGCGGCCATCTTTAAAATCTCAGACCGATCTGAATCCACCACTTCATGTAGCCATCCAGACCAACAAGATGTTGGAATCATGCCCCAGGAGAAATCCAAAGGAAAGGTGCCAGATCACAGACAGAGGAAGCAAAAGTCCATTGAGGCTGAGCTACATGTCCTCCCTGATGATGTGTTTGCCCATGCTGAGGAGCTATACAGCTCCCTGCACAGCAAAACATTGGTACAATGAAAGTCAGCCATCTGGTTGTCCATCAGTGAAAAGGTGACAGCTGTGGGCACAGTCTCATTGGATGGGGAGAACTGCAGGAAGTGCTGGAATGATCTCAAGGCCAGGTCCGCAGCCTCCTGTCCATATACCGGCGGGAGATATCGGCCACAGGAGGTGGCACCATGGACCTCCTTGTCCTGACACCTGTCAGCTCTATCCTCCACATAGAGGGGATCGAGGGAGTTGGGCGTGCTGAGGCCAAAGCAGGCAGCCAAGTCCAATCTGGTGAGTTTCAATGTCCTCCCTTCCCCAGACAATGCACTGGACAAATGACAATGACAATCCCAAGCATGTGTCCCTTAGCTTCGATTGGTCCAATGGACAGGGGAAGATGTCAAAACATGGCAATGCTCCTAAAGGAAACGCCACCCAATGCATCCAAGTAGAGGCAGGTCCAGGCCTGCGTGATTCAGCCAGTCGCCTGGAGTCGCCCTGACACATCAGCTTGGAGTAGTCTAACAAGGGCTCCCCTTTTGCTGGCGTAATGAAGGCTTCCTACTGCAATGGATACGCCCAGGGCGGAGTGTCTATCATTTAAACAGATCAATGTTGCCATATCAGCATTGGGAAGCCACTGGAAGGCTACCCCATAGTGGTATAGCAGCGGCACTCAGTTGAAATGACTGACTCCATGCTCCAGCATGGGAGCTGAGCGCTTTCCATTGGAATACAGCAGTGCAGCTACACCAGCATGGCGTGCAAGGCTATCCCATGTTGTTTTGGCACATGGGCCATAAATTCAGTGCCTCCCCCCTTTGGGGCAGCACAAAACACTAGCAGGGATTAGCCCCATTTTGCTGTGGCCATATGTATTGGTCTGCAATCGACCATACTCTTCAGACCACATGTGTAGGATGTCCCTCCACCATGTAGTATTTCCAACTAGCAAGCCCACATACAAGTATGCATGATGACTAATGGTATGTCATTTTACACCCAACAGGTTCACAGGTGACTCAGGAGGAGGATGCATGCTCATCAACATTGCATCACCGGGCCTCCAGGGAAACACTAACAGCCACCACTCCTGCACCTCCCAGCGATGGGATGGGAAGGCAACAGGGCAGGATCGTGACACCAGGGCCCAGCAGCACCAAACCTGCCAGCACCAGCACAGCACCCGAAGGCAGTGATAATGACACAGCCACAGGCACTCCATGTCTGGCACTTGCAACCACCCCCCAATAGCCGGCTACTGTGGTCTTGACAGGAAAGCCAGCTGCTGACAGGCATGCAAGAGTCACTGTTCACGCTCCTACCCAACCAACTGGCCCATGATACACCCTTGTCACCTGAGCAGGACAGCCAGCTACACATGGGCAGGAGTCATAGGGTGATATAGATGGCAGGTCATATGGCTAACCCTGCTTCAGCACCAGCCCTCCCCATAGCCCTCAAACCATACCCCGTACACCACAGGATGCCATGTTGAGGAGGCTAGATGCCATGGAGCAGCGCCAGGTGGGCCTGGAAACCCTTATGGACATACAGGTCCAACACCTCCAGGCCATCCGTGACTGTTTCAGGGCACCGCATATAGGATAGTGCGGGCCATGGACCGGCGACACCCGACAGGCAGCTGCTATGTCTGCCACCCTGACCGTTTCCGGACAGAGGGTGAAGGAGTTGACAGAGGGCATCTATGCAGGCAAGCATGTTGTTGACAATGCAACACATCTGGGAGTCAGAGTCAGATCCATCAACCTCCATTACCCCCACAAAGGATCTCTGCCAAGCACCCCAGGGTGCCGCTCCACACGCAATCTTGCTCATAAGGTGCTGCAGAGACTAGTAAGGGAAAGTGGCCATGCAAGTGACCATGGAGAAGTGACCGACCCTTACAGATTTGGAAGGTGCTGAGCAAAGGTCTCGAGAAGGAAGGTACTTAGGCACAGAGAGTTGTATGTGGTGCTGGCCCCGGCCCCAGAAAGCCTTCTGGATGATGCAGAGAGTCTTGAACTTGATCCTTGCAGTCGCCAGGAGCCAGTGGAGAGATTTCAGGGCTGGAGAGATATGGTCCCTATGTTTGAGGCCAAGTATAAGTCTTGCAGTCCTGTTATGGATTAGTTGCAGAGGGCACAGAGTGGAGGCAGGCAGATTGAGAAAGAGGCTGTTTTAGTAGTCCAGCCTGGAAAGAACCAGAGCTCTGGAGACAGTGAGATTCTGGGGGAAAGTGCAAAAAGGTAGAATACCTCTGAGGAGGTGCAGCTGGAAGTGGGCCTTCTTGGCAAGGGCTGTGATGTGAGGAGAGAAGGAGAGAGTGGAGTTGAAGATGACACCAAGATTCATTGCCTCACAGGAAGGCAAGGGTAGAGGGCTCAAGAAGGGCAGCCAGAGTGAGAGAGGGAAAGCGGGAGCAGGGGTCCCAATGAGAAGGATCTCTGTCTTACTGCCATTAAGGCAGAGTTCGTTGGCGGAGAATCAATCCCGAATTGCAGCTAGACAGTCAGTAATGAGGGAGGCAAGAGAGGCGGTGGTGAGAAGCCTGAAGGAGATCTGAGTGTCATCCACTTAACACTTAAAGTTGGAGGAGAAGGTGGAGAGCAGGAGTGCCAGATGGGCCAGATAGACATAGAAGAGCCAGGCTGATAAGGTAGTGCCCTAGGAGACACTGTATGTAGATAGTGTGGTGGTGGAGTAGGATCCAAGTTGGACCTTGTAGGGTCGGTCCAAGAGGAAGGAGGTCAGCCACGCCAGAGCCTGAACTGAGATGCCCAGGTTCTCACGAAGTTGATTGATCAGGGGGGGAGTGATTGAATGTGTTGAAGGCAGAAGAAAGGTCAAGGAGAATGATGACAGAAGGAGAGCTAGAGTCATGATTAGAGAGCTGATCTTCACAGGTGTTCTGGAGAGCAGTTTTCCGGGCCTCTGTCTGCTCTGAAGCCATACTGATGGTGGTCGTGGAGGCAACCAACAGATTCAGTGTGGAAAGTAAGCTGGGAGATGGCCAACTTTTCTAGAAGTTTGCCCAAAAAAGGAGTGAGAGAAATTGGGCTATATTGGCAGAAGACTTTTTTAGGAGAGGGTGCACAATGGAGTGCTTGAGGAGAGAGGGGGAGATCCAGAGTGATTTCAGAAATGGGCCAAAGCTGGAGCGAGGGTGTCAATGTGGTCCTTGATGGTTCTGGAAGAGCAGGGGAGAACCTGTTTAGATTAAACTTTCATAGATCAGACTTGTCTCGAAACATTGTCAGGTGTCTCGAGACACCTGGCATAGTAGGATCGTTGCCTGTCCTCCCTTTGTCCTCCCCCTTGCCTTGTCGTGCCTTGAAACACTTGGGTATGTGCGCATTATAAATGCCATATCATATCATATCATATATATCATATCATATATCATATCATATCATAAGGCGGAAAAAGGAAGAGGAGAGGGAGAGGAGGCCTATGGGGGCCTGAGGGAGGTAAAGGGAGAGGAAGAGGAAAGTGAGGACAGGATGTCCTGAGTTTTAGTGGTGAAATGAGAAGCCAGCGCCATGCAGATGGCCTGGGAGAGGCAGCGACTGCAGTAGGATGGCCCACCTCCTTGCAGATTTTAAAGAGTTTGGCCGTGTTGTTAGCGGCTGCATTGACGTGGGCTTGGATGTCGACTGTATTCTTGGAAAGACAGAGAGTCTGTATTGCTTTTGGAGCAGGCGGCAGACCAGTTTGTCAAAGGATGCGCCCAAAACCCTCCACTTCCTTTCAGCCAGCCTCCACTTGCGTTTCATGGCTGCGAGGTTGAAGTCATACCAACAGTTGCACTTGGAGGTAGGCTTCAGACAGATTCTCATGACAGGGGCAAAGATGTCCAGAGTGTTGGAGATAGAGAGATGCAGGTTAGAGAGGGCTCTGTCAGAGTGTGAGTCAGCCACAGGAGTAGGAGGAGAATGTAGGTTCAAAGGCATCCACGGACGCTTGTTTCAGGGGCCGAATGACCGAGAAGGAAAGTGGCAGTGCTGGGGCAGGCTTTGCATATGGGACATGCAGTATTAGGTGGGAGGAGAGCAGAAAGTGCTCAGTCCACGAGAGAAGACCGGTGAGAGGGTTAGGGAGGTGGATATCTGAGGAGATGACAGCATCCAAGGTGTGGCCGGCAGAGTGTGTCGGACCAGAGGGGAGAATGGAAAGAGAGAGAGAGTCGCAAAGGTTGCAGAAGAGCCCAGAGGAGGGATTAGACACATCCAGTTGGATGTTGAAGTCCCCGAGGAGAAGAAGCTGAGAGGTAGAGGCATGGAGAGAGGAGGGGAGGTCAGCCCATTGAGAGAGGATCAGATGGTAGATGGTGGTCACAGTCAGAGAGAGGCCAGGAGAGATAGAGAGCCTGCAGACCAGGCATTCAAAGGAGGAGTAGGCTTTTGTAGGAATGACAGAATCTGTGACCCACTCCAGAAAGATCAAGGCCACTCCACCACCGGGCCTGGGCTCGGAGAGGATCTTGTAGCCCTCCAGGAGGAGAGTGTGCAAACTTGTGACAGAGCTAGCTGTGAACCATGTCTCAGTGAGAGCAAGGATATCCAGGTCAACGTCTTCGAGGAGGCGGCAGATGTCAGAGGAGTGTTGGACAGCAGTGCGAGAGTTGAGAGTAGCAATGTGGTGCAGGTTGCCCCATTTGAAAGATTTTCCAGGGTGGGGTACAGGACGGAGGTAAACCCAGCAGAGGTTGTAGACAGGCCCTAGAGTGGGCAGAGGCAATAGATGGAGGTGGCATGGGTCAGAGAGGAGGAAGAGGAAGGTGCCAGAGAGGCGACAGAGGAAGGAGGTTGCAAAGGAGACAGAGAGGTGTTAGAAAAAGTAGCAGGAGAAGAGAGGAACTTAATAAGACAGAGGAAGTGCCTATCAAAAAAGAGGAGATTGGGCTGAGGGTTCCATTTAGATAGACATTAATTATGGTTTTGGAGGAGTGGAAGGAGGCTAAGAGGGCCTCCCACCAGATGCCACCATTAATGGGAGAGGAGGAGATAGGATAGAGAACAGAGACCATATGAGGGGTTCATGGATCAGGAGAGGGAATGACAAATACGATGTCGGTGAGAATATTTTGGGAGGAATGTAGCTATCAGTGATAGGGAGACCTAGGTTGAGACCAGGATATCCTTCTTGAACGTTTTCCTTCCAGACTTAGTGAGGGAGATAGGATTGTCAACAGAGTAGCAGTCGGAGAAGATGTGAAGAATGGAGAGCACCGAGAGAGAGAGAGAGAGAGAGAGAGGGAGAGAGAGAGAGAGAAAAAAAGAGAGGGAGAGAGAGAAAGAATGAGAGGTATACTTCCCAGTACACCACACTGCAGGATGTGCAAGAGGAGGGCACAAGGAGGGTAACACAGGGGAGCACAACAGTAAGGAAACACTACTAGAAGCAAGGCAGGGGACACAACAAGGGGGGCGAGGCACAGTAACAGCAGTAACCACAGTGGAATGGGTACCTAGAGAGTGGGAGAGACCCTAGTAGAAGCAGAGACACAGTAACAACAGTGAAAACAGAGGAGTGGGAACCTAGAAGTGAGAGAGAGCCTTGTGGATACAGTAATACAGTAGCTAAAATGTCAGAAGAGTAGGAATCTTGGGGGGTGGGGCAACAGACTTAGAACACAACAGTTAGCAACAGCAGACTAGGGACCCAGCAAGGAGTCCGAAAACACTAGGTACAGCTAACGACAAGGTAGGGGAAGCCCGAGGTTGCGCAGATTCCATGATTGTTTCAAATACATGGTTACCCGAGTACAAAGAATTGCCACTGCTAGTGTTGTGTTCCTTTGATGCAGTGTTGAATTTTGTTGTTCCATCATGAACAGTGATGTATCATGTTGCATTGTGGTTCATGTAGTCGTGTGTGTGTGTGTGTTGCTAGCCTGTTGAGGCAATTTGCATTAATGACTTACTACAGCATTGTCCATCATGGGGTTGTAGGCTGCAATGTGTGCAGTGATAGGACGGGCCATGCATGTACATGGCCTTGACAGGGCATGCATTGTTCAGCTGTGGCAATGCCCCCTTTCACATAGCATTTTAGTTGTGTGATGGCACTTCTACTCAACCAATCTCTGTGTCCGTTGTCCTCAGTGCCTCTCCATCGATGCAGGCAGTGTGCTGTTCCTCAGGATCATGGCATCGTGGGTGGAACCAAGGAAGCGGGCACAGCAGTGTGTGGTGAAAAGGTCAGGATCTCAGATGACCTGCACATCAAGAGAGTGATACTTCTTTGAGTTGAAGTATACCACTTCACTAACCTGGCAGCCACCAATGCCACATGAGTGCAGTCCATAGCAGCAATGACATTGGGCATGTGGGCTACTGTATAAAAGCGTGCCTTCATTGCATTCTCCCGTGTTGGGGTGGTGGCCAGGGAGGTGTGCCGGGAGACATGGCGCAGGAGGGCTTCCAGCACCTGCATGAGCATGGTGGAAAATGTGGGCTGGGACATGCTGTGGAAGGTGCCAGTTGCGAGGAATTTCAGGACTGGCATGAGCATCAGCAGCGGGGGTAAGGCTGTTGTTATGTTGTTCCTGCTCTCTATGTCATCCTGGATCAGGGTGGGCAGCTCAGCAATTATTTACCTGTTCAGCCCGTACAGAGTGATTAGCTGCATGTCTGTCAAGGTCCAGGGTGAGGGCCTGACCCTGGGTATGAGTGCTCTCCTTACATAGCATCTCCTCCTCCTCCTCTCTGCACTCTATGCCCCGTGCCCTGTGCTGCTCTTCCTGCCTCTGCGGCTCTATGTGGAGCAGGAGCAGGTTAATACCCACATCCACAAGGGCTAGTGGCAACATGGTGTTGGAAATTGTATTTGGGGTAGGCGTGTGCCTTTTGTACCCTCCCTGAGTGGATTGGGTGCACCTATGGCTTAGTTTCTAGCAGCTGTATGAGGTGGAGGTAACGCCACAGTGTTTTTGGTGGAATTACCACCCATTTTTAGCAGCATTTCAGCAGTATTTCTACTTGTAATGCAGCAGAAATACCGTTTTGAAATTGGGCAGTAATTCCACTGGGGGAATTAGAACTGGGGGGTGGTTATGCAATGTGTTGGCTGTAATTCCGCAGGGGCTAATTCTGCCGGTGGAATTACCGCAGACTCATAATTCGGCAGGAAACTAAAAGTGGCTGGCCCTCATTACGACCCTTGCGGAAATTGACTGACCGGAGCGCCACAGCGTAAATAGCGTTTCCGCCATTGCACGAAGGAGCAAAGTGCGGCCCATTCCGACCCATCGGGCACGAGCACCACGGCATGGCGGAAGTGCAAAGTCCGCGATGGCGGAAATGACCCCAAAACGGCCCACACCGCCGCCGTACGGCGCCCCAGGTGCAATACCGCCACCCCTCTTAGCGGTCACCGCAGTGTGCGCCTACCGGAAAGTACGGTGGCCGGAAATATACGGAAACGGAAGTCAAAACACGGGCCCGGAACGGGAAACATCCCGGCGTACACCTATAAATACACTAAAACCACACAACCACTAAAAACACTACCCTGAGACACACCCCACCCCGTCAACCACCCTAGCGAAACCAAGAAAAATGGGAAAAGCAGCGAAGAAAGCGTGCGACCGCAAGCGGCAGGTCCACTTCTCCCGTGAGGAACTCACCGTGCTAACAGAGACCCTCCAGGAGAATGCTGCCGTGGTCTTCTCCACGCAAATGACCAGGACGGCACTTGCAAACAAGAAGGCCATATGGGCTCTGGTGGCACAGCGGGTAAGTGCGGTGGGGACCGCACCCCGCACCCCACAGCAATGCCGCAAGCGATGGGATGACCTGCGGATACGCGTCCGCAGCATACTCTCTGCCAACCGCAACATTGCCACAGCCACCGGGGGAGGTCCTGAATCACCCATCAAGTTGACCCCCTGGGAAGAAATCTGTGCCTCCACCATCGGAATGGAGAGCATTGAGGGAGTCGGAGGGATGGAGAAAGGAGTGCAGACATCCGAAGATTCAGGTAGGTGGGCCAGATAAAACAATCCACACAGTCCATCCATGTGAAGTACCATGCGTCCACATAGTGCAACAGAAACACATGTCCAGGAGAACGTCCACACACATCAGCCTGATAGCGCACGTTAAAAACCACAATAAATACATAAATAATTAAAAACCCCTAAAACACGCACTACACGTGCAGCAGGCACACCCTAACTGCAGGCTGCCAAACAACTGCACCCTCACTCCACACACAAATCAATGCACCTCCAAGGCCCCGACCCAAAACACCCTCAGGTACCACCCCAAAACATGTGATACAATGCCATTCCAATTCCCACAGACCCATCAATAACCCTCGCTCTCCTTTACTCCACCACAGGGTCCGATCCAAACGACGAGCAACAGGACACCCCTACCAGCACACCTGCAAAGAGGGCCAAGACCAACGGCCAGAGACCCTCCACCTCAGCTGCACGTATCAAGACACGGCAGCAGCACAAATCAGGTGGCAGCACAGAGGAGGGAACATCAACAGGCACCCCAGCAGCCAGCATGCCCACAACACCACCACCACAGGTCCCCCCAATGGATGCCACAGAAGGCACTGCCTCTGGTGGCAGCAGCACCATAGGT
Organism: Ambystoma mexicanum; assembly: GCF_040938575.1. NCBI lineage: Eukaryota > Metazoa > Chordata > Amphibia > Caudata > Ambystomatidae > Ambystoma > Ambystoma mexicanum. Next base: position 610,708,345 of record NC_090925.1, on the reverse strand, counting down.
GACACCCCATTGATGGCAGCATGCTCGGACACAGAAAACGGGGATGCCGAAGTCAGATCCATCCATGACCTGTCCCAATCCCCCTGTCTGTCCCATCCCGTACAACATGAGGATACCACGCAGGGGCACCCACAAGACGACTGGCCATCCCCCCCAAGCCCTGTGGGAAGGCAACATGAGGTCAACAGCCCCTCTGCGACACCCCCGCAAATGGCCATGGCCCAGCAGAGGCAACAGTCCCTCGACCAGTTGATCGAACAACAGCAGCAACTGGCCAAACTCCTCAAGGACCATGCCGATGAATGTGGGGGCACCAAGGCAGACATAGAAACATCAACTGAGACACTTAGGGCAGAAATGGAGAGAGGCACAGAGACGCTAAGGTCACAAATTGAGAGAAGCACCGAGAGCCTGAGGGGGGAACTGCATGCGACGTCCAAAGACGTATGTGCCGAACTTGCCGCAGTGCGCCGTGTGCTCACTGAGCTCTCGCAAACCCTTAGGGACATGCATGGACGTGAGCAGGCAGACACATCATCCGTTGCAAGTTCCGTCCAGGGCAGCCCCCAACGTAGATCTGGGAGGACCCGGCGCTCCACAGGCAGGGGTGCCCCTGATACCCGCAGAGGGGGCATGCAATAGCGACAGCCCACTGACAATGAGCATCTTTGAACACTGGTGTTCGGGGGGGAGGTAGGAGGGTGGAGGGGGTGTGTTGGGCTCACTTGGGTGGCGGGTCGATAGGGTGTACAACATGATATCACATATGCCATAAACAGTGCACGATCAACCAATGAGATGTGTGGACATTGATCTTTGTGTACTAGGCCATCATAGGCGTACAGTCCATTTTGTGCATGTTCCAGACACACACAGTGCCACGTGTCCCGTGTCCATGTATCAGCCACCAGGCATGAGTGCTAGAAGCATACATCAATGAGATGCTGACGAATGTCACGGGCCTCCGGTGCCTCGCAGACTCCTTGAGGTGCTGCCACATCCCCACCCTCATCATGACCATCATCCGGTGCTTGCAGTTCTGCGTCAGGGGGCATGGGCACATTTCTACGTACGCACATGTTGTGGAGCATGACACATGCCATCACCATCTTTGCAACCTTCTCATGGCGGTACAGGAGTGCCCCGCCAGACCTGCTGAGGCAGCGGAAACGGCCCTTCAGTAGGCCGAATGCCTGCTCAATGACTACACGGGTACGTGAGTGGGCATGGTTGTAGTCCTCCTCATGCTGGTCCCGTGGGTTCCGGACTGGTGTGAGGAGCCATCTCTTCAGTGGATATCCAGCATCACCTGTATGTGGACGAGAAACGTAGGATGTGGGATGCCATTGATACGTACGCACACCCCCCCCTTCCTGCCAGTACATTGCCAAATCACATACCCCACATCATCATGCATGCAATGAGACTCACCGAGTAGCCAGGATCTGTTCCCTGCGTGTCGCTCCATGTAGCGTGGTATTGTAGAGTTCCTCAAGACCATGGAATCATGGGTTGATCCAGGGAATCGGGCACAACAATGCGTAAAGATCCTGTTGGAGTCACACACCATTTGTACATTCAGGGAATGAAATTGTTTTCGGTTGCGGTACTGGGCCTCCATGGCATGTGGCACGACCAATTCAACATGGGTGCAGTCGATGGCACCAATGCAACCCGGTATGCCGGCAAGTGCATGGAATCCCACTTTTGTGTTGGTTATTTCCTGCTCCGAGCGTGGTAGGGAGATGTAGTCGTCTGCGTGCTGCAGGAGGGCATCGAGCACTTGGAATAGTGTCCGTGAGAACAGTGGCTGAGAAATGCCATGCAACTGTCCGACTGTGTGCTGGTAGGTGCCTGTGGCCAGGAAGTGGAGTACAGACACCACCTTCAGTAGGGGTGGGATGGCGGTTGGGCTATCTATCATGCTGACTAGGTCAGCCTGTGTCATGTCCACAATGGCGGCTATGGTGTCCCGGTCCAGACGGTAGAGGGTGTGGATCTGCTCATCAGTGAGGTTGAACGGATGTGCTCGGAGGCGTGGGATTGCGGGCTGCCTGCGTGGTGGTAGTGGCTGTGCTGCTGGGCCTTGCTGGCCCTGCCTTGGCCTCCTCCTCCTCCTGCGTCTCCTCCGTGCGGCTGGTTGTAGTTGTTGTTCGTCTTCTTCTTGGAGTCGGAGCACTTGCAGTGCTATCAGGTCCCCCAGGGCCAACATCGCGAGTCCTGCCGGTAGCATTTCGCTGTGGTTGTGGGAGGAGACTGGCTGTGCAATTTATGTGTTTTCAGGCTGTATGGCCTCCACCTGTGGTGATTGATTCCACCTGTGCAAACTGCTCTCCCCTTTGGCCGAGCACGTCCCGCGCACAACGCTGCAATTCGGGGAATGGTATCTTGCTATTGCAATCATGTATTTGTACCCGATGGGCGTGTAAGATTGGTTGATATGTTCATTCTGCTGTGGTCCCATTGTTTCCCATACTATCTGTGCAGTCGCGAACGGACTTGTGAAGGGTCAGTGGAACGTAGTACTCGAGTAACGGTGGGCCCTCATGCATCACTGTACCGAGTTGCAACGACGGGCGGGGCGTCCCATTTGTGGGTGAAGGCAGTTGCCATTTTCACACACAGCCGCACTCGATGGGATAATTAGTGATTTCAAACGGCCACAGATGCCTTTTCGACGTGATGTTGCAAATGAGGCATTCGAAGGGCGGCGCTTTCGGTTTCCAGCTAGCGGCGAGGAGATGCCCACAGGTCTGACTGCAAATATAACGTTCTATTGTTCTATGTCCTTGAGACAGGGCCCATGGCGAGGGAGCAATGATTGATATGAATAGTTTGGGATGCGCAATAGCTACGTGGGCGATGAGGCCGGCCATTCCCAAATACATGTTACTTCACAACACTGGATTTACGGGCTGGGGCGCTGTGGATTTAGCAGGCTGCATTACGCACAGACTCAATGGACGTTTCTAATGTCATGTGAGTAATTATTCAGGCGTTTTGATCCCGGGATGAGGGAATGATGAATGGATGCATGGGCAGGTGATTTGATGCAGAGTTTGCCATGTACAGGGCTTCTTGGGATCTATCCGCCTCCCCTACGCTATGTGATGCAGGCCTGCCATAGTGGGACCATCGTCTATCTGGCCTTGTTGAGCCCTCCCTGTCTCGACGCGCCCTCAGACACTTGTGTCCATGCACGTTAACATTCCCATCTGATGGATTCTGTTTTGGCAGACGCATGCACAGGTACACTCGTTCGTGATGGTGTTTACACCTAGGTATAGATGGTTATGAGTCGCAAGTGGCTTTGGGGTGGTGATGATCCTTTGGAGTGGGCTAGCATGCATATGGCTGTGGATTACGTGTGATCATTGAAGTGAGTTGTTCGAATGTAGTTCTGATGGCCATTCTGTTCTTGTTCTTTTCTTTTGGTTGACAGGTATCTCCTCCCCTTTTGCCACTGCCATCTGTATGCCACTCCTGCAGATGGATTTTACTCCCGACACCTGCTGCTTCGTGTTAATCGGTGGAGCAGCATTACGATCTTATGGGACGATCGCCAGTGGCCCACATGCCCTTACGCAGTACTGGTGGCTCGGAGCAACATTTCGGCCTTTCAGCTGGACTAGTGCCTCCCCATTGGGACGGCCCTGCGGTTCTGTGCGCTTCCTTTTTGCCTTTTCGTACGTGATTGTGGCTCTGTGTACCATGATGGGACAGGGCGTCACACAAGTAGTGGCTGGTCATTTCTTGCGGATGCAGCCCACAATGGTGAAATGTGTTTTGGAGTTCATGGCCTGATGGCTGTATGGGCTTGGTGGTTTTGTTGTGCATTAAATTTCTATTCTGATTTGGCCCGTGTAGCGTTTTTCTTTGCAAGTGATGTGGCATGTGCCTATTTGTGGGGCGATGTATTGTGAGGAGATCTGCATTGGGTTCCTGCTTCGGGGTTTAGTTGCGTGGTACTGTGCTGGGCGCGTTTGCCTACTGAGCCCGTGAGGTCAGGGATGGGGGCTGCCTATATGACAGTTTGGATGTTGTCATGCTCAGGGGCGGGGGATTGGGTTTTGTGTGACAGATGGCGGTCAGCCAGGTGGACTGGTGGAATGATGTGATTTTCGGAATGTTGCTGGTCACAGGTGCCTGTGTTTGCGTGCGTTTCTTGGTGGGGGACTGTGGTCATGTCCATTGGGATGGCTTCTGTATTCGTGCCATCTGTGCCCTGCAGCTCCGATTGGCCCCTCTTGTGTTGCTTTTGTTCGTTGGCATGCATGGGTGCTTTGTACATTTCAATGGTTGCATTGTGACTTCATTGCACCTACAGGGAGTTGTACTTTGTGGGCAGGGAGCGGTGTACAGGCACTCAGTGGGGCCGTTTACGGTTGATTCGCGATGCCGTACTTCTCGCCATGGCGGAATGGTCCATTCCGCCATGCCTGATGGCGTTAGGTACATGTCCGCTAGGGTCGGAATTGGCGTACCGTTGCACCATGGTGGTGTTTGCGGTTTGGCATGGCGCGCGCGCGCGTGCTTAGTGCAGTTAGCGTTGGCGTTCACTACGGTGTCGCTAATGGCTTCGTACTTTGCGGTGACGGGTCATAGTCGCACCGAGCGCTATTCGATGGCGGTATTGCATTTCCGCCATCGTTTTCCCCTTTCCGCCAGGGTCGTAATGAGGGCCGCTGTCATTCCGTTACCTCTACTTTTAACGTATACCGACGTACTTATAATGACCCACAATGGCCCTCATAACGATACTGGCGCTAAACCATGGCACTATTAGCACCATGGTTGGTGCCGGTATCGTAACGAGTCCGCCAATGTTCAATGGGGAATTACCACCTCATTCCAAGGTTGGCGGGGCGGTAATTCCCCATTGAACATTGGCCCTTCCCCATTCCCATTTTTGCCCCATAGGGCTCAATGGGACTGGGGAAGGCGCTAAATACGGTACCGCAAATTGCGGTACCGTACTTAGCACCAATGTCCCTTTGCGGGTCCCTACTTTAACGGCTGGTCTAGACCAGCCGTTCAGGTCGGGTCCCGCAAAGGGACCTAGTAGTAAGGCGCTAATGGGTTAACGGCGCCGCAGCCTTTTACGGCACCGTTTACCCATTAGCGCCAGGGTCGTAATGAAGCCCAATGTCTGTTATTCTGTGAAAACACTCAGGAAAAAAGCGCAGCTGTATGTGTCTCTGAACCTAACCACAAACTGTCTTCCCACCCGAAGAACAAAGTATGTGTATTTCTCTTAATCCAGCCCCTGAGTTTCTGCTCCGTCAACAATTCTTTCTCTCTGAACCAAGCCTCTGATTTTCTGCTTTCTCGGGACATTAAAAAGTGGTTTTGTGTACCAGGTCAATGATCTGTACTTTAAGGAAAAAGACATGATTGTGACTTTGAACTCAGACACCACTTTTGTGCGTCCACCAGATACAAACAAATGTGACAATCCCTGAACCCAATCCTCCTTCAAGAAAAATACATGTCTGTCTCGGTGTTATGCTCCCTCAGAATACACAAACAAACTTATGTTTCTCTCTGTTCGGGCAGTCACTCATTTCTTGAACAGTAAGAAAAAACTGATGTTCTGCTGTGTTGCTGGAAACTATTAAAAAATCAAGCCTCACATACGTCAGGCACGCAGACAACACTCAAATCATTTGCAAACTATCTAATGACACTACAACCTCATTTTATGCCTTACACACGGATTCCTGGATGACCAGAAGCATTTACACACTGGCTAATGACCCTACAACCAATGACCTTACAATGAACTCACCTGACCTCATTGCATGCCTTGCACGCACACACCTGACCTCATTGCATGCCTTGCACATGTAGATTCCTGGATGACCAGAAACATTTACAAGCTAGCTAATGACCCTTCAAACAATGACCCTAAAATGAACTCACCTGACCTGATTGCATGTCTTGCACATGTGGATTGTTGGATTACCAGAAACAGATTTAATCTTAACCCAGACAAAATAGAGGTTATGATCTGTGAAAACGCATTGCCAAATCCTGCACGAATCCCCAGATCACGTGTGATAGGTACCTGCTCACTGCCAGTGACAACTGTGAGAAATCTTGGACTGATGATAGACATGCATGTTACACTGAACCTCGGGTCAAACCCATTTAAGGAGATGCTTTCTCCGGCTCCATATCTTTCAGGGTATAAGACCCTACCTGACCTTCTCGCACAGGATCACAGCAGTTATTGCCCTTTACACTCAAGATTGAATTTCGCCACCAGCCTCTGCCTGGGATTCCCACAGTAGTTACTCAACAGAATGCAAGCAGTGCAAAACACAGCAGTCATACTGCTGTTGAGCAGGGACGGACTGGGACAAGAAATAGGCACGGACATCCAAAAAAGAGTGGCCCACCCCTCGCCTCAAAAAAGTGGCCCACCCCTTGCCTCGCAACCCTTGACCTCTGATGACATCACCGGAAGTGATGTCATTTGACCCCACCCCAAGGTGACATCCCTGGAATTGATGAAACATGACCTTTCACCGAAAAATATGGTTATGATTTCACTAATGTGATATACATTTCATGCAAGAATGGATCACCATGTGTATCATTAATATCTGTGTGTATAGATCCATATTGCCAAATTACTTTGGATGCAAGCAGACGTCGAAGGCCAAATGACAATGCACTTACACTTAAGCACTTTTTTATAGAACAAATATGCATACAATATCACCCAGCCTGTTTTGGTACTTATTTATCGACCTAAGAAGGATGAAAGGCTGAGATGGCCTTGCTAGGATTCAAACCTGCAGATCACAAACACATTGCAGCAGTGAGTGCTCAACCCACTGAGCTATCATATCGGCTATAGGCAAATGAGCAATTATTCTGTAGTGGAGTTCCGGGACTTTTTTTTTATTGTTCCTATGGTTCGGCCATGTGTTTTTAAGCATAAATCGGTAGATCGTAGAAAACTTTCCTATGGACCTTACCCGACTTTTCGTCCATTAACGCACTCGAAAACATCCGCCATTTTATGATAATCCTATCATTTCCCCCCATCGCCCTGGCTCACCTGCTTTTGCGGCACTAAATCAAATCCCCCGCCCCTGAAACAGACTTGATCAAAACATTCATATTCCCCGCCTCTATCCGTGACGTGACTGAGCTGCGTAGGCAAACGCGCCCAGGCGTCTTCTACGCGACTCCACACAGAACCAGGAAATCAACACAGATGAGCTCACACAACACAGCGCGCCACAATTGGGAATATGAAACTGTACTTTTAAATTAAACCGCAAGATTGTAAATTTGGTAAAGTACATTTATTTGACATCAAATGTTTTGAGAATATTCAGCGATTTGCATTTTTATTTGCTCACGTTCCAAAAAGTTCGTTTCGAGGCACACAATGTTCCTTTGCTGTACACAGGGTCTTAGATCATCTCACAATACAGCGCCACAATTCGGAATATGAAACTGTGGTTTAAAAGCAAACGGCAAGATTGTACATTTGGCAAAGTACATTTATTTGACATCAAATGTTTTGAGAATATTCAGCGATTTGCATTTTTATTTGCTCACGTTCCGAAAAGTTCGTTTCGAGGCACACGATGTTCCTTTGCTGTACACAGGGTCTTAGATCAATGAATTTTTATTTGCTCTCGATCCAAAATATTTCGTCTTGAGGCAAGCGATGTTCGTGTGCAGTAGACAGGGTGTTGGTTTACGATAAAATAAGCTCTTCGGTCGCACTGATAATCGCATGGCTGTTCCAACAACGAGGCAGTAGGCCACCACAACGGTCTGTATGTTGCATCTAGCTGTTAGTACCGCGTAAGGGCATACTTGTACTTGGCGATCGTCCCACAAAATGGTCAGGGTGCTAACGTTGTTCACGCGGAGAAGCAATTGGCGATTATAGAAGCCATCCGCCGGTGTCTGGTACTCGTGACACAGACAATAATGGACGATGTATCTATTTGAAAAACATAAAAAAAGGAAATCAGTCTCACCATCAGATCTTTATTAAAATTATTCATTTTATATATTAGGTCTGGAAATTATTTCATAGCTAGGACAGTGCAACTGGGTTTTATACGTCAAGGGGGGGCTGTAGGATACTGAGACAGTCCCCCACTGCAGGGGTTGACAGGGAGTGCAGGTGGAGAGTGGAAGGGCCCAGGACCGAGGTCGCAGACAGTGGACCAGTTGTAGCAGGGGAGAGGGAGAGAGAAAGCAGAAGCAAAGAGGAAGGTTTTGAGGTGCTTCCGTAAAAGGAGACGGTTCTCCCCAAGATAGTGCGCGGTACAAAATAATATGCCACATAGAATGAACAAGTACAACTTAACCCGTCTTTAAAGCTACTGTATAGTAATTAAATTGCGGTATAAACTCATCTAAAGAGTTACTTACATTATATTTGCATTTTCCATTGTGTCTGTGCGTAGGGCAGCCCCGAAATACCACTCCTTCTATGCCGACGTTTTATTTCTTCTAATGAACGAACATGAAATGGCTTTCGTTTCTGAAATTATATTCATTATCGTTTCTTACGTGGTCCCGGCCTGTCAAGGTCAAATAACAATAGAACCTTATACTGAGTCGTGGGCCATTCTGGCACCCGAGAAAAAATCAAAGCAGCTGACCTTCACTTTGAACGAACACACATTCCTAGTTAGCTACATTCAGTGTAAGGCCGTCTTACAGGACTTGAAATTTACACTCCATCTTTGCATTTTGTCTGCGTGCTTTGCAGCCCCACAGAACCATAAATACGGAGACATTCTATATTTTTTGAAAAATCATTTATATTACTGTTTGGTTTAATTTAATGCGCAAATGAACAAGGTTGGATAGATAAACATATTCAATGGGCCTGCGACATGAGGAGACTCGAGAGAACAGACAATCAAATTACAATCATTTAAACCGTGATGTGTATTTCTCAATGAGCTCTTCTTTAGGTGGACATGGAACAGAGGCAATGTTGGGTGGCAATGCAGTTGTCACCTGCACAGGTTCGTTCATAACTCCATTTATGTGCCTATCTAGGATGTCAACAATAAGTCTCTCAATAAACTCATATTGCATATCCTCAAACACTGGTTTGATCACCCATTGTTTACTTCTTTTAGTGAAGGCCTTATTGTAGCGAAGCGTCCCTAAAGTTCCGGTCATCCTACTTTGTTGACGGCCAACATTATGGTTATGTGCCAAGACCGCTAAAAGAGTCCGATTTATCATGCCCTCCATGCCAAAATGCAATCGTTTTGGCCTGTACTTTAGGCGCATATTGTGGAACACCTCCAAATCTCCTGTGTGGCAGAATTCCGTGAGTCCCCTCAAAGCTTTTGTTATAGTTTTATCAAATACAATCTTTTCAATGGCTTTGTGAGTGGGTGATGAAGGAATCAACCACTTCTTCTTCCGTGCCTCCTCTGTGGACAAATGGCCATGTTCACAATTGTGGAAATGTTGGTTCGTGTTCCAGCGGTGCACGTTTGTACAGTGTAGCATTACTGACCGCCATTTTTCCAGTAGAATTTCCAACGATCCTCCACATGTTTTTGAGCTCCACCAAAGATGGTTGCTGATTGACTTGGACCACTGTGAAATACCTTGCATATCTTTTTTTTTACCTGCAGCCGACAATTTTTTATTGATTGTTTTTGCAAGATGCCAAACGTCAAATTGGTGATTTATATTTTTGTACTCTTCTCTCATTGTCTTGGCAATTGAAACGTGTCTGTCCGTGGCTATCAGGTCGTTCACCATTCCCCGCGATTGTAGTTCTTGCAATGATGCTACAAAGCCAACTTTCTCCATGGCCACTGAGGATGTACTTTGTGACACCTGCACGACCACCGAACTCACAATTTTCTTACTTTCCATGTCCTGAAAGTGGTAGGTGCAGTACTTGGCTGAAAATCCTGGGCTGTTGCACTGTCCATCACCGGCTAGCCTGAACCGTTTGCCCGCGAATGTACTATCAATAGACATTTTTTCCATTCTCCAAGCTTCGCTAATGGCTGGAAATAGATAATCGGTTTGGTATTTGTAGAACTGAGTTTTCGCAATGAAATGGATTCCCACAAACTGAAAGAAAGACTCTAATTTTTTAAAACTTGAACCACTAAAAAGTGCAGCCGCTGCACAAAGTAGATTGCCTGCTGGCAGTTGTCCCAGCATGGGTTGTGCAGACCATTAGAAAGGATGATATTTTGTACAGGTGGCATGTATTTTAAGGTTAGTGCCTCGAATTGCACGAGTCACATTAATCAATGGCTCCCCACATACTTCCCCACCTACCGAATGCCCACATTTCAACCGAATAATAATATCAATCAAACAACTATCGAATAGAATGAATTTGGCCTCTTTCCTTATACTGTCACTCTGCATCCCAGCTGGTTCGGCCTGTAACGTTGAGGACATGTCACTCACATGAAAGGTAGAATCTCTGATATCGTCTTCCGCTATGTTCAGTGATATTGAAGGTGTTTCATTGTAGTCCACTTCATTCTCTTCCATTGCAACATCTGTTCCTTCTCCGGCAATGGGTGAATAGGACAATTTCTTCAACTTTCTCGCGGTCATAGTTTTTGCGGGTGTGGATTCTGTGAATTTATCTCCGACTGCATCCGAACTACCAGGAGGACATTCACTATCAATGGCTGCATGTGGTATAGCTCCATTGTCAATCACTTCATATTCTTCCCATTGGCACGATGCATCTTCGCCTCGCTCGCGGTGTGTTCTTCTTTATTAGCAATGATGTGGAGTACATGTCAGAGGTAAAGTGCCTGCTGCAGATGCGGTATCGATCACCCCTCTTGTCCGCAAAGACCTCTAGGACTCTACTTTCAAGCTCAGGCGGTGGATATCCGCAATATCAGACCCATTCTCTTATCTGATCTATTGTCTTAGGGAAAACATGCATTATAGTACCTTCAGATTTATTATGGGTCTTCGAAGGGCAACCGCCAATGGAACAGGCAGGCATTGTGGAAAGTTCTGAAAAGTAAATATCAACAATTCTCTATGAATACCAATGTAAACTCAGAACATGTGACTAGTTCCTTGCATGTACTGTCTTGAACGAAAAGAAATTGGACGCAAAATGATTATGGTACATGGCCTTACCTTGACGAACAAACAGTTAGATGCAGGGATCAGAGTAGTTTCTTGTCGTAGAACAGGGAGCAGTTCACAGGTTGCAAACTGACGAGTTTCCTCGAAGTGGTCACGGAAGTTCACAGAGACGAAGAGCAGATAACCAGCACCTTCACAGGTTGACTAGCAAAGCGCAAAGAAGTGCTCATTAGAAATATGAAGTGGGTTATAAAGAATTCGAAACAGGGGTGTGTTTGTGAATGAATGACGTGTATATGTCGTGGCATTATGTGGATTGCAGGGGGCCGTCCAGCGTGAGGGGGGATGCTTGGCAGGAGACACGGGGTCTGGAGGTAGACATGGGAACAACAACCCTTGCTCTATAGACCACTTTGAAGTGTACATGGTCTTTGGCACCTCTTGGCCTTTATCGCTCCCTGACTGCTCCAGTTGCCAGCACAAGTACCCCGGTGCGAACTGCCTTTGATAGGGCGGGGGGTGGATTGGGGCGGTGGTCGTGCAGACAAGACACAGGAAGACTCGTGAATGGAGACACACTTATGTGGATTGCAGGGGGCCGTCCAGCGTGAGGGGGGATGCTTGGCAGGAGACACGGGGTCTGGAGGTAGACATGGGAACAACAACCCATGCTCTATAGACCACTTTGAAGTGTACATGGTCTTTGGCACCTCTTGGCCTTTATCGCTCCCTGACTGCTCCAGTTGCCAGCACAAGTACCCCGGTGCGAACTGCCTTTGATAGGGCGGGGGGTGGATTGGGGCGGTGGTCGTGCAGACAAGACACAGGAACACTCGTGAATGGAGACACACTTATGTGGATTGCAGGGGGCCGTCCAGCATGAGGGGGGATGCTTGGCAGGAGACACGGGGTCTGGAGGTAGACATGGGAACAACAACCCATGCTCTATAGACCACTTTGAAGTGTACATGGTCTTTGGCACCTCTTGGCCTTTATCGCTCCCTGACTGCTCCAGTTGCCAGCACAAGTACCCCGGTGCGAACTGCCTTTGATAGGGCGGGGGGTGGATTAGGGCGGTGGTCGTGCAGACAAGACTCGTTTGCCGCAGGGCCTCACCAAGGAGAGGCCATCTAACTGCATGTAAGAGGCTGGCTGCAGGATCTAGTACATGGAAGGCAGGGGGGTGAGTTTATAAATACCTCACCCTCCCAGGAGAATATATGGGTGCAGTTCACGCTGGAGACCCTGGATGCCTAGGCAGTTAGTCAGCAGCAGGCTGGCCTGTGGTGGCAAGGCGGCACGGGCCAGAGGTGGTCATCTCTGTACCCGGTGCCCAAAAGGATGATTTATTATGATCAACCATATTTACCTATAACCATGTTTTGTATCAATAAAATACAACGGCCTTCCTTTTATTGCCAACGCTTGAACAAATCAAAACAACCATTGTTAAAATATATGTTGGGTTTTATTTTAGATCTTAATTTCAATTGAACATAAATAATAAACATTACACATTGTAAATTTGCGGTTGCAGCACATCCAGGGAAAATCCGCGGTATAGTCCACTGTCGCTGGGGAAATGTTGTCTAATGGCAAGTACCGCACAGGCAGGTATTACTCTCCGAACGCGGTGTCCGAGCCTCCCGTGAAGCCACCAAGTGAAGCAACGATAGGCCACCAGCCTGTACCACCTGTGAAAACGAAAGATGCAAACTGTATTAAAATGACAAAACTTTCTTATCACTGTCGATTCAGGTAAAAAATGTCATTCTGCTTTGAAAAAAATTCTATCTAGAAAATGCACAATATGGAACCAATTTACATGCATTCGAATGATATGTAGATGTAATTTTATATGTGGGAGACGACCATGACATAGTAGTGGCATCACTGACATCACAACCAGAGTATACTTACTCGTTACTCGGATTACGCGGACGAACAGTGCCGCGAAGTTCGTGCATAAGCACCATCATCATCCTCAACACGGTCCGTGAGAGGCAGGCTTCCCTGAACTCTGGCAGCTCAGTGATGCATTGCGGACTTGGCTCGCCTTCCGAAATGTAGGCCAGGCATCCCGAGTTTTCTCGGCAGCAGCAGTTCTCCTCCTCAGTTGGCATTAGCTCGCACCGATTGCACGTGCACCAGGTGGAGACGCCGTCCATGCGACATGGTCCAGGCTCTTCATCCGTTGACTGGTCCTCCCAACTGCCGTCCGAATCCCCATCGTTTTCGCGTGCTTGCCTTTCCAGTAGTTCTTCCTCGGTGTACTCGGGCTCGTACATATACGGCATTATTGTAGCCATTGTGTGGTAAAGAAAGTTAAATAATTTATAGCGGTGGTACTGGTATCTGTTCACACGGGCTACAATCAACGAAGGTAGCTGACCAGAGCACAGAAACGAGTCACAGAATACTCAAAGTAACACAGAGAGAGGAATGGATTCGAAAATCTGCTGCTGTGTGTTGTGAAACGGTCTGTTTATACTTATTGAGGAAAGAGGCGTCCTGCCATTTCCATGGCGACACTTCATTAGCTGAGGCGCAGCGATTGTTGACACGAAACCGGAAATGGGCGGTACGCGTCTGCTGATGTCAGGCTCAGGGGCGGGGGATTTGATTTAGTGCCGCAAAAGCAGGTGAGCCAGGGCGATGGGGGGAAATGATAGGATTATCATAAAATGGCGGATGTTTTCGAGTGCGTTAATGGACGAAAAGTCGGGTAAGGTCCATAGGAAAGTTTTCTACGATCTACCGATTTATGCTTAAAAACACATGGCCGAACCATAGGAACAATAAAAAAAAAGTCCCGGAACTATCCTTTAAACTTGTAACTGAGATTTAACAGCAGACCAGTTGGCTGGTGCAAAGTTGGCTGCGTGTCAAGCCTACATGTGTCTACTTTCTGGCTTCAGAGGTGGGCATAATAGGGAAAGCAGCGCACTCACAGGACATCCCATACTCTGAGCACTCGTTATCTCATACATGCAAACAAACATCCTGAACAGCATGCCAGGGAGATGGGAAAGATAGAAACCTTGGGCCTCATTACAAGTTCGGCGGTAGCCTTGCAGGTAAAACCGGCAGGTTGTTGCCGAACTTGCAAATTTTTCCGGCGCCCGGGAATGGGCAATTACCGGGGTAGTACAACCCCGCCGGACCCGGTAATTGCTCATTCCCAGGCGCCGGAAAATATTCTTCCACATTCCCATTTGAGCCGCACATGGCTCAATGGGAATGGGGAGGCCGAATGCACCAGCACCATTCTTAAATGGTGCCGGTACATCCGACATGCTCTGCTCGTGGTGCCGGTCCGCCCGCCAGATCAGACCTGGCGGGCAAAAAGGCACCCGCAAGCAGAACTCGTAGTTTTCCAGTACGTAACAATGGTACCGGCAAGCTTACCGGTCCTGCTGTTACTGTACTGTTAAACTTGTAATGAGGCCCATTACAACAAAGCATTCATTGTGGCAAAATGAATTCAATGGCCATTTGATGTGCTATGGTAAAAATATTTCTACAATGTACAGAAGCTTTTAGGCACAAGGATTTTGTCAAGTGACTGAGGACACAAATATGGAATGTCTTGTGATGATCGTAAGAGAGACAACGGCAGAAAGAAAAACATGCTATTACTGCAACTTGCGAAAAGCAAAATACATAGGGCCTCATTACACAGTAGGCGGTAAATTCCGGCCATTACCGCATGGCTCTATTAACGTGTTCGCCTTGGCCTGATGCCGCTAATAGCGTGGCATTACGAGTACACGGACACGAGCGCAGCACCATGCCAGTAATGACCCTACCGCCATGCCGCAAAAGACCCCAAAAATTCCCTTACAGCCATCGTTGAAAGTGCTAATAGCACTTCCGCCCTCCCGCTACATGCAAATAGTGGTCAACGCTAATAGCGGTCACCGCTATTAGCGGTGACCGTAAAATTGTGGAAACGGAAATAGCATCATCGCACAGGAACGGGAAAGAGCACGGTGGCCATCTTTAAAAAGACAATCCATTGCCATCCTCTGCATCCAGGACCTGTTTCCACACGACTTCAACACCAAATCATCCCGGATACCCAGAAGATGCCAAAGGCCGTCAAGAAAGGCGCAGATCGGCAGCGCAAAGAAAAATTCACCAGCGAGGAGCTGATCATGCTAACAGAGACCCTAGCGGCAAATGCCAATGTAGTATTCGCCAATGACATGCGGCGTGAGACCCTTGTCAAGAAAAAGGCCATCTGGGCAGAGGTTTCCCACAAAGTCAGTGCGTTGGGCACCACCACCTGCACTGTCAAGGAATGCAGAAAGCGGTGGGATGACCTACGGCTCCGGGTCCGCAGCATTCTGGCTGCTAATCGCAACCTAGCTATGGCCACAGGAGGTGGTGCTGATTCTCCAATAAAACTTCGGGAGTGGGAGGAGACCTGCGCCAGCACAATTGGTGTGGAATCGATTGAGGGAGTCAGAGACATGGAGCATGGTGCACCCACTTCATCAGATGGAGGTGAGTGTACACATGAAACAATGCACTGTGAAGGGTGAGGGGCCCCCCAAATCTGAGTCCACAATCAGCCCATGGAACCAGCCACAAACATACATGCACGCATCACTACATACACGTGCAACACAGACCCATTCATGCATGACCCACCCGACATCCCCATTACTGGATTCCCAACTAAAGAGGACCCAATGCATAGAGCGCCATGACGTAAACATTCTGCATAAGGCACGTAGAACCATAACCAATGATATTCCCTATTTTTGTCCCCTACAGGATGACAGACAGACAGTGATGAACCGGGCACTGTGACACCTGCTCCCCCTGCAAAGAAAAAGGCCAGGACACATGAGACAGGGGACACCGGCACCACCTCAAGGGGCACCGGGAGGAGTGAGCAGAAGGGTAAAGGCAGCAAGAGCGCCAGTGCAACACGGCCTGAAGCCAAGGCTGCCCCTATTGCTGCACCCACGGCAGTGTTCCCCCTGTCATTGGAAACAAGCACGGAGGGCCCGCACTCTGCTGCCACCAGTTCTACTGGTGAGGCAGCAGCCACCGCGCCGCTGTCGGACGTGGAGGAGGCAATTGATTTTGAAATGCAAAGGCAGACCTCCAGCCCCCCGCAATCCATTGAGCCAAGCCCACGACCACCATCACAATTGAGTAGCCATGGACAATCAGGCAACGACACCGTGGAAGGGCGCTGGAGCCCTCAGGTGTCCCCATCTGATGCCAGAGGCATGGACCAAGGCGCAGCAGCCACCCCAAGAGCTGGACGCAGTCAACATGACATGGCAACCATCAGCCAGAGGCAGGTTGAAATCACTGCGCTGGTTGGCCAGCATGTAGAAGAGGCAGCCCGTCTGAGGGAGGAGTTTAGGTTGTATGCAAGCCAGACAAGAGAGGGCATGGAGGCCTGCACAAACCGGATGTGTGAGGAAATGGGCCAACTGAGGCAGGTCCTCACACGCATTGCGAACGCCATGGAGCGACAATATCCCCCCCACCACAGGATCAACCGGGCACCTCCTCCTCTGCGAGTTCCCGTCAGACAAGCCCCCGCCGCCGCTCCCTGCGCACCATGAGGCGCACGCCATCCCAACCTCCCAATGGCGGTGGAGGGCAGGAGAAGTAGGGCCAGCAAGAACTAGCTGGCACATGTGCACCAGGACACCTATGCACTACAAGCCACACATGGGGTGTTGTGGGGGGAGGGAGGAAAGGGTGTTTTTGGGATTGTATTGGGGCAGGGGGGAAAGGGTGTTTTTGGGAGTGTTTAGGGGGAGGGGGAAGGGTGTTTTTGGGAGTGTTTTGGGGGAGGCGGGAAAGGGTGTTTTTGGGAGTGTTTTGGGGGGAGGGGGGAAAGGGTGGTTTTGGGAGTGTTTAGTGGGGAGGAGGGGAAAGGGTGTTTGCACAGTTGGGCCCATACACTTTTTGTTCATGAATTATTCATAATACACTGTTGACAAGTTGAAACACAGGCTTGGTCTTCATCATTGTGTATGTGTACTTTATTGGGGACAGGGCCCATTTGCGCCTCACCACATACAGCAGGGCAACAATGCCCATCTCCATCCAAAATTGTTGGCCCTTGTCTCTCAAAATCTTCGATATATCAGATGCTGATGCACATCGTGTCCCCCCTGGACATCGCCTCTTGCATGTCCTGGCGGCCCATTTCCCCCATCCTCATCTCCATCAACATCATCTTCATCAGGTGGTTGCATGTCAATGTCAGGGGGCATAGGCACATTCCGTCTGATACACATTGTGCTGCATGACACATGCCATGGTTATCTTCGTCACTTTGTCTTGGCCGTACAGGAGGGCCTCACCCGGCCAGATTAGGCACCAGAGCCGTGTCTTCAGAAGGCCAAATGCCTGCCCAATCACGACGCGGGTACGGTTATGTGCAAGGTTCTATTCCTCTTCGTGCCAATCTGTGAGTTCCGTATAGGGGTAGGGAGCCAAATCCTCAGGGGATAGGCAGCATCACCTGCATGGCTGGGACAACGGAGCCTTGTAACTCGTCACCTCAATTGCAACCGGGACATGTTAGCATTCTGATTGCCATTGTCAAATCCCAGCATGCATGGAGACGATCAGTGTAACTGCAATGTGAGAAGGTAAGCTAGTCCATGCAAGCGGATGTGCACCATGCATGCCTCCGGCAGTATTTCCCATCTCCTGGATGTGGATGGATCCTAGGTGTTCATGGGCGCAGACAACCTTTGTACGACAATGCTAGTGTACTGCCATTAGGATTCCAATATCCCATGCTGTGAAGCGGCACATCAGTAGTGGTGTACAGGTGTAGTTCTGTACAATGGCTACAGGTGATCCATTTGCATGCACTCGAGGGCGCATATCTGTTGTGATGTTGTTCAACGCACATTAACATTATGCATATTGGCTGAATGTAGCAGCTTTGTGTTATGTAGGGTATGGTATGATGTGCAATGTGCTTGTGGATAGATGTGTCATGTATTGGGTTAGGGATTGATGTCTTTGTTGTGCAGTTTGTGGCTTGCATGTGGTTTTGTGTCCTCTACATTGTGTGCTGCGTTGGTGGACATTGGCGTACATCGGTATGTCCCTTTATTGTACGGACGACAGTCCACAACCAGTAGAGTATGCATCTCTACCCCCCAAACACAACCCACATCACACTGCCATGTGACTGCCCTGCTACTCAACAAGTAGGCACAAACTTTGTCCAGCACGGCGCTCCATCTTGCGTGGTATCATTGAGTTCCACAGGACCATTGATTCATGGGTTGATCAGGGGTATTGGTCACGGCAATGTGTTATTCTCTAATTTGAGTCACATACCATTTGGACATTGATGGAGTGGTAATGCTTTCTGTTTCGTTAGACAGCCTCATTGTGATTTGGGGGCACCATTTCCACAAGGGTACAGTCGATTGCCCCGCTGCTACGTGGGATGCATGCCAGTGAATAGATGCCAAGTTTGTCGTTGGAGATCTCCTGGACTGTCCGTGGCATGGATATGTGTTCACTTGTGTGCTTCAGGGGGGCATCGGGCACCTGGGTCCACATGCGTGTGAATACGGGTTGTGAAATGCCATGCATCTGCCCTACCATGTGCTGGTAGGTGCCTGTGGCCAGGTAGTGGAGCACAGTTACTACCTTCAGTGGAGGGGGGATGGCAGTACGTCTCTGTGGCTCACTATGTCATTGTGAATCATGTCCAGAATGTTGGTGATGGTATCCCGGTCCAGGCGGTACAGGGTGTGTCTCTGCTCAGGGGTTGCATTGAATGGACTGGCTCAAATCCTGGGGATTGCTGGCTGCCTCTGTGGTATGACTGG
Source organism: Ambystoma mexicanum (assembly GCF_040938575.1). Lineage (NCBI taxonomy): Eukaryota > Metazoa > Chordata > Amphibia > Caudata > Ambystomatidae > Ambystoma > Ambystoma mexicanum. The sequence goes on along the minus strand of NC_090925.1, from coordinate 610,689,419 downwards.
GTGCACTGTTGGGGCTTGCTGGGCCTGTCTCACCATCCTTCTCCTCCTGCGACTCCTCTGTGCTGCCTGTTGTTGTTGGTGCTGCAATGCAATCATGTCCTCCAGCCCATGTAATGCTGCAAGTTTTGCAACCATCTCGGTGTGGGAAGGGGTGTGGTAAGGGGTGTGGTGTGCTCCTTTTGTGCTGCCCCAGTCTCCATTGCCTCCACCTGTGCTGTTGTGGCCACCTGTGGCAACAGGGATCACTACTCAGGTCTCTTAACGTGTGGTTCGCGAAGCCGGTATTTCCTCCATGCCGGTATGGGCTTTTTTGGCCAATACCATGCCGCTATTTGCATGCCTGCATGCCTTGTAATAGTATGCTAATAGCGCCTTGCCGCTATTTCCGACCTGAGGGGTCGCGCGCCCACGGACTGGCCGCTATTAGTGGCACTGTACTTTGCGGTGCTGCTAATAGCGGGCAGTCAGGGTCGTGATTAGCTAGAGAATTTAGCGATACCGGTAAACTATTACCGGTACCGCTATTCCCTTACTGCCTACTGTGCAATGAGGCCCGTAGTCCGAAATGCATGCTTATTCAACTCTAAAATTGGTCGTTTATCACTAATATCACTAATACATATTTATCACTAATACAACAGCACAGCAACTCTAGGGGGCACCGTGTCCTCTGGAGTGGCGGCACGGTGACAGCCGCCAGCCCCGCGGTGGCCCCGGCCCCTCAACTTTGCATGCTGCAGCAGCATGTGAATGATGCATGCATCATACTTTATAATGCACACATCATGCATGCAAATACATCATCAAGACAAGGTCACATCTGTGACCTTGCTTTGATGAATTATTCCGTTACAGGTGTTAATTCTTTTAAAATGTTAAACAAAAAATAATTCCCAAAATATTTGTTTTCTTTTTTTATTTAAAATGGCCCGGGCGTGGGCAGAAACTGGCACCCACTTCCCAGGGACAATTTCAGCCCTGCCACAGGCCAAAAGGCCGAGGGTCCAATCCGACCCTGCTGCTGAGACTGAAAGTATACAAACACACCACCCCCAACGACTGAACACAACGTTGGCTCCCTATCATAGAGGACTCACTACATAACTCACAACACCTCCCAAGCCAGGGTCACTGAATCCATCACAAGGAAATTCACCCACTACCAACCATTGAAAGACCTTGGATCCAGCAATGATGCATTAGTAACGGTGCCAAGATGCAACTGCAGGACCTTACTTCTCCTTCCTCTCAGTAAAACTCTGGAACACTCTTCCTAAACACCTCTTCACAGTACATGACCTCCCGATCTTCAAAAAAACATCTAAACCCTGGCCTTTCCACTTACACCAGCAAGAGATCAGCACAGAAACCTGCACAATGGAAGCAGGCACGAGACCAGCACCAACACCTCAACCAAGAACACAACTACTCGAGGCGATTCAGACCCAAAGGATGGCACCGCATAAACCCAAAGGATGGCACCACGTAAAATTACAGGAAGATACTCGAGGCAATTTAGACACAAACGATGGCACTGCGTAAACCCAAAGGATGGCAGTGTAAAATTACAGGAAGATACCCGAGGCAATTTAGACCCAAAGGATGGCACCACGTAAAATTACAGGAATATACCCGAGGCAATCTAGACCCAAAGGATGGCACTGCGTAAAATTACAGGAAGACACCAGGAAGGAAGTCACACCAACTCCCTGCCACAGACCTTTAGAAAACAGACTCATTTGGGTCGGATTCCATACAACAGAAATGTAATCGAACAAGCACTTCCACAAACACCCAGCAGACCACAGTAACAAGTTCTGCAGGCGGTGTACCAATTACATCCCTCCAGGGTGGCCCTAATGGTTTCCCACTCACAATATTGTACCCCTCGTTTGTCTACATTCCTCCTTTCTAAAAACAAAAGGATTCCCCTCTATAATCACCTACTGCCTAACACTCCACACAAATCACACCCTACTCCCCTTCCCCCCGGCCCCCACCGCCAACACATCCACCACATCCACCACAGGGCAATCAGCTTCCAGCTGAAATTAATTGAGGCTCAATTAATTATTGAGCTCTGTGGAACCTCGTTTCTTTATCTGTACAAAATGTACCCCTCCCCCCTATTAGTGGCTGCCGCGGAGCCTGAGCGCAATAATTTATCAGGCGTAGCCCCTGCCTTCAGGAGAACCATATCCCAAAGGGTCCATGCAACCAGCGAGGTACTCATGATCGGACACCTCTGCCCTGCAGTCATCAACGTCAGCACCACAGATGGCACGTCTGCCTCTCCCTTTCACTCACTTTCAATGCCCGCCTCCCTCTATACAGTGGCGTGTCCAGACTCTTTTGATTGGGGTGGCCCAAGGTGGGCACTGACTTATGCAGGGGTGGCATGAAGTACGAGCGCACACACACATAATGATCATAGTTTAGGATAATGGGGTGGCACCTGGGGCGCCCAGTCAGATTCCAGGAGTAGCACGTGGCACCCCAAGCCACTCCCTGGACTCGTCACAGCCCCTATGCTTACAGAACCACGAGCAGCGAGACCCCCAAAAAGGGCAGAGGCGGGCTATACATACATTGCATAAGAGTCCCTCAGGACAGAGAATGGTTGGAGAGTGGTAAGAGGGAAAGTGTGACCACTGGAGAGTTGGAAACACTGCACAAGCAATATGGAACTAGGCTGATGGGGACACAATGGAGAAACTGGGTTAATACGGGCATATAGGGAAAGGGGGGGGGCTGGATGCACCTGTTTCAGGGAATAGCAGACCGAGGAGGTCTGTGAAGTGGAAGGATAGAAGGAAAGAGAAGGCAGCAGAAATACAGAGAGTCAGATGAGCGATAGCTAAAGTGATTTACAAAAAAAAAAACGAACTAACTGATTTGCAGCTGCTGGATCTCCTTTTCGCCCCCAGAGAGCTGCGGGCGCCGCACAGAGCAGGCGGAGAGTAATCTGTGGTTAAATGGTGTGTCCATCTCGATGTCAGCTGCTCATCACAGCTCATCTCCCGGGCGCAGCGCGTACCTGGGCGCCTGCCACTCGCGAGGGCCACGAGGCGCTGCTCAGCCGCACAGATGCCGAGTTGCGGATAATTAAAGCCGGCACAGCGCCCGTTTCCCGGCTTCCCATATTTATAAGTGTCTGGACGGATCACGCTCGGGGGTCGCCCGAGTTCTAAATGATAGCTGCGCCCCTCAGCCTCCATCGGAGCCGATGAGATGCACTGTTTCATCTCAGGGCCGAGAGGGTCAATGGGCAAGCAATGCTTAGTCTAACCGTGCAGGAATGTGTTGCCTGACACACGGGGGCTTCGCTGAGGTGAAGGTTTTAAATTCAATTTTCATGATCTGTCCAGGTAATTATAATGTATCTCAGTGTCACAATACATGAGAAGGAGAATAAGTACCGGCTCCCCACCCTATGTAAACGTGGTGCAATGGGACACGGGGGACCAGATACACACCCATTATGGGGTTACATTTGCAGAAGCTCCTGCTTGCGGTTGGACCCAGGGCCGGCTTTAGCAGAGCAACTAAAAATGTGGCGCCCGCCCCCCTCACCCCGCAGAGTCCTGGGTTGGAGGGCGCCGGGTGAGAGGGAGGGGGTGGGAGTGCAGGGGCGGAGCCAGCCACAACACTTCTGAAAGCTGGTAGTGATCTAGGCCAGTAAACCTATTGCGCTGTTGATCTCCACCCCTAGTCCAGGAGGCTGAATAGATGGTACGCCTTCCTTTGGCCCATTAGATGCATCTTTCACCCCAACTCACCAGGGGCGTAGCCAGGATTGTGTAACAAGCGAGTCCTCGAGCTAAAGTAGTAGGGCTCACCCTAAGAGAAGCCCGAAGAGGGAACTGGGCTTGTTCTACCCCCGGGTAAACCCACAAGAACTACCAAACGTAGTGAGGGCGAGCAAACCAGCCAAGGTGGGTTTGGAAGGGTTCCTTCCTACCCCCCCAAGAGACCAATAATCAAATAAGGGGTTAAAATTGAGCACTTTACAGCACACTTGCTGTGGCACATTAGGTAAATAGCCCCACACAGTTTCCAATCGGTTTTGTTGGGTAAGACATGAAAAAAAGACTATTGGATGCGTCGTCACCAACAAAGCACAGGAGTATTTTCAAACACATCTTCATGATGCCTTTGCCCACTATATGCCAGTAGTCTGCAAGTCTAAACACATTTTCTTGGTGTGGAATTCAAGAGGCTTTAATAGCTTTATGAAAAATGAAAATGAAAATCTAATTTTTTTAAGTAGCAATAATGTTTAACATGGCTCTCTACTAAATAATGGGTTGATTTGTTTTACGTTTTCCAGCAACCAGCTGTCACATCCAGCGGGGGGCGCCCTGCGTGTGGTTTCCTGGATGCCATTAGAAATTCAAAAATTAAAATCTCATCTATATTTAAAGAGACCTCTCCCAGCATCTTAGCTATCTTTGTTCGAGCTAGGTTGAAATGGAAACAAACATGGTGTGCTTCTCTAAAATGTGCTTTGGAATCCTGTTGGCACAGAAATCTATCAATGTTTGACCAAAATTCCAGAATTAATGGGTTCCTGGTTGGCTCATGGTAAGTCCCATATAATTATCGCAGATGACCTAAATACGCATTGTTTGAACTCTAGCAAAAACGATAAAGCGTTAAGTGGAAAGTACTATTAAAAGAGTGGGATTTACTCATAGCCAATGGTAATGTGATTGGTGATTTGGAGGAAAAGGTAACCTGGAAGAGAAGGGCTCCGTTTTCCATAATTGATTTTGTAATTTTTTCAAGATCCTTGTTTGATTTATGCACCTTCTTTGAGGTGAGGAATTCGACCCTTAGTGATCATAATATGCTGATAGCGTCCATTAAATTAGTTACAGAAAATAATCTCTCCTCTTGTCATAGAGATCTGGAGGTAAACTGTGGAGATAATACGATTCGAAAATGTAGAGGAGGCAGTCTCAGTTTGGAGAAAAAAATTGAAGAATCTATCCATCAGGCCACAATAGAAGATATGGCTGTGGTGTGCACTTGTCAATGTTTTAAGGAATTCCTATGGGGCAGTGAATTACCAACAAAACTTACAAGCAGTGAGAACCACTCATACACATGAGTTTAATAGAGCAATTTGGCTCAGAAAGAAGATCCATCAATGTAAATTGAGGCAGTAAGATTGAATCGCTTAAGCGATGAGGATTATTTTAAGAAGCGTTCCCTAGTTAGAACATATCAAGACCTCATTGGTTCACATAGACAATTGTAGTTACAAAATGATGGTGAGATAATGCTCAATGCCCACTGTCAAAATAACTCAAGACAGTTTTGGACCTTTGTTAATAGAAAAAATAATGTGCAATTTCAATCTCAATGTCAAGGGGTCAGTGAAGCAGATCGGCGTGTTCCCTGGACTGAAATGAACGCAGGATTTGCCTCAATTGTGAATGCAGGCAATACATCGGTTGGGATCTTGAGTTTGAGCGAGAGGATGTGCAGCAAATTATCACCAAAGCCTCAATTTCCAGAGCTGCAGGTCCTAATGGACTAACTAATTCCATTTTAAAATTGAACAAAGAAATGTGGTTGACTCTATTGACGTTTCTTTTTAAAGACATTCCCAAGCAACAATCTATGCTAAATACTTGGAAGGATTCCATTTTCATTAAAAAGGCCATCGTGAAAATCCTACTGATTACCAACCAATAGCATTAATAGATACTGAAAGTACAATTTTTGCTGCATTCGTTCTAGAGATGTTGGAACTTGGGGCTGCAGAAAGTGGTATTGTTTCCAAACTTCAAATTGGGTTTAGGAAGGGTATGGCCACATCTCTTAACGTCTGATACTTCCAGTGTTCAAAGATAGGGTATGGTCTGCTAAATCTATCTGAAATACATCTCGTATTAACTGGATGGACCCCAGCCGGCCCATGTGACTGGGGTTCTACTTACTATAGGACCCTAGATTACACGGTCCACTATGATTGGGTTGGAATCAACCCACTCATACTTTTCCACTCACGTCTAGCGGCATGCAGAATAACCAGCCAGGTGCAGGGAGTTTGTCTGCACCCAAGGTTACCTCAAATTATATTACAATCAATCATCACCTCAGTGGTCATGTGTGAATTACTTCTTTGTATTTGGCCTCAAGTCTGCTTCTTGGTCTGAGAAAGTTAAGGAGTATGGAGGGGATCCATGCCTAGGTGTGAAAGTCTCATCCCTTCCTGCCTGCCTTGTCACGTGATTAGGACACCGTGATATCAACCTCTTCATCATGCAATTTCGGACACCGTGATATCAACCTCTTCATCATGCAATTTCGTGTATTTGATTTAATTCTGCCAGTCTTCTGCCATCTGTGGCTTATCTTGACCTTTCTGAACAGGATACTCTGTTCTTTTCTCTTTAATTGTATCCACTGTTGGCCTTTTCAAGCTTGATATGACCTTGGCTTCTTGGCATGGTTGCCTTCAGCTGGGTTTCTCTCAGTCTTAATTCTCGATTTGTTTGCTGCAACACTGTCCTCTTGAGACCTTTAGTAACCTCTGTTCAATTCGGCTCATGTGTGTAGTGGATTTTCACTCATCAATAAAGTGCTTTTGAGGTATATATATGTATAGTTGGTGCTTACTGCAATCTATTTTACTACTAAGTATAAGCAAGCTTCATGATTTCTTTGCTTCTTTCGTTTTCCTGCATCTGTACAGGTTTAAACTAACTGAATATCTTCATCGTGCATATGGCATAAGTTTCTTCATCTTGACATCAACTGTTTCACTTTAGGGTCACAATGTCACTTATCCTTGGTATTTTGTCTCTTTGTCAGTATTCTTAGGTCATTATATCTTCTATATGTGCATCAGTCAGATTTCTCATGACGTTACCATTCGTCTTTCTTTAGTATCTTCTTGGCTTCTTTGGGTATTACATTCTGACAAACGTCATTTTGTCTTGCCTGTAGATATGGCTTTCTCAATGGGTTCCTTACTGTCCAGGTTTTCTTAGGTGTCAGTACTTCAATAGGTGCTGTTATTCTGATAGGCACTGGGCAGACCCCAACTGCGGCTCTCTGCTGGTTTATCTGTTCTCCATACGTCACATATTTTGGCATGAACGTAGCTGGTACTTCGAAGTGGGCGGCTGGAGTGTGGATGGTGCTTGGCACTTCCTCTTCACTCCCCCCTCTGGGTGATTCATAGACCACTCTCCCTTCTTTCTTTGCATTCACTTTTCTTTCATCCTCTGGATCTAGACATCCAGGTCTGCAGAAATGTTCCTTTGGACTCCATATCTTTATGACTCTCTTCAAACATCCTGCTGTTCTTACGTGCTCATCTTTGTTCCATGTCATTAGTTGACCTTCTCCACTTGGATTGCAATAGATCCATGTTCCCACATATTTTATATGTTTCTTCGGATGCCAGAACTTTGTTCCTTCTGGTGCATAAATGCTGGCCTTCACAAAGTCTCTTATTTCTTCGTCAGTCAGGTCCTTAGGCTTACATCCGGACTCGACATCAATCATGATTTTCATCCCTATGGCCTTTTTGCAGTTTTCTGGCACTGTGATATTATTAGCTTGATAACGCCAAATTCTAGCAATATCATCACAACAGGGCTCCTAGGAACTTGAATGCATCTGCCATCCATTGAGGACCCATGAAAACAGTGATCCAAACCAACTTTAATCGTCGACTTCGTCAACTTCATCTATCATCTGATTCTGTAGTTTTGTCAACATACCTAGGGCTGCTGTTAAGGTTCCATTTTCGACATCGTGAGACGGTATAAATGTGCAACATGATTCTCCAATGTTTGCACAAACAACTACATCCATAGCTGTGATCATGTCAAGGATATATCTGTTCTGGAGTGTCATTAGTCTGATTGCTCTTAATTCTTCCTTAATTGCATTAAATCCTTTTATGGCCATGTTGATGGTCTGCAGTAACTCCCATCTGGTTATTTGCAACCATTCAGTATTTGCTCCAACCTGAACTCTTGGCATCAAGATCAAGGTGAATACTGAAGAAGTCTGACTGAACAGTCTAGGCTCATATGGGATAGCATCGAAAGCTTCTATGGATTTTGCAGAGAAATAATTTTCCCTTTTCGTTCTCTTCATAAGCTCCATAGATCTCTTCTTTCTTAGGTGAGCATCTGCTTTCAAGAAACAGTCAATATACAGATCACTTTTTGGAATCACCAATGCTGGAACATGGACATTCACCAATGTGCATATACCTCCCCAATTCTTCAGCAACCTCATGTATGCTTTGGATCCACATGCCCAATAATAACCTCACTTTGAATTTGGCTGCTTTCCAAAAGATTTGTGGTTTTCTCCCCCAGGTGATTTCCTTCAGAAGAGCGGCCCAGTTGGCAGGGGTTGCCTTCGTAATCTCGGTGTCTAAAGTGTGTGTGGCGAGAACATAGGGTTCTCAACCCAATGTTAAGACACCAAGATCATCCGTCTATGGAGCCCAGAAAAAGAGATCTGATTTTCCCTCTGCCATTCTTTCCACAGCAAAACTCTGTCCCGTCCCATTCTGCTTACGTGGCATAACTGCAGATACACTTCCTTCCAATCATATTAGCAGAAAATGTATTCGGTTAACACCCTCATGTCCCAAACAATGGTAGCTTCAGATTATAATAACTGTATCTTTTTCAATTTCCTGCTGCCTTCCTGCCTTCTGCATTCAGCACAGCAAGAGAAAAGAAGAGAGAAAAATGCACGTTTAAAAAACGAATTTCAAAATATGTATTTTCACCTCACTTTGTACATGGGACTACATTATTATGTTAATGAGTTAGCATTAGTGATTAGTACTTGTTAATTAAATCAGTCAGTTACATAAATAACATTTAATAATGTAGTCCTTTATGCATGACGGAATCCAGAGAAAGAAAACAAATGATGCACATTTACTGTCTGTAATTTTATATTGGGCTTTGGCTGCATTATGAATTCCATACCTTGCATGCCCCCAGCCACATATTCACCTGTTGTACTGGCAACATAGGACTGGCTCTACGTGTATGCCACATTATTGCTGGTAACAATATGCCATCACATTCAGTGAGTTGCTATAAACTTCAAGGCGCTATACTTCAAAGCACTATACATTATATTACATTATCCCTCCTTTTCTGACAATTTGGCAGTGGTCCAAACCACAATTGGAAGAAACCCAACTTGCGCTCCTTTTTCTTTTTTCATCATAGCAATTCAACAAAATGAATATTCACACTTTTCACAATAAATCACTGGTTAAGCACCATAAAGTCAAAATTCATCTCAAATGAGTCCATCAGTTCTTATAAAATATTTTACATATTTCTTCCCAACTGAAGTGTCCATAGTCCAGTGTTTTGTTTTTATACTTGAAGTCAATAATAAAACAATAAAATAAAATAAATAATTAAAACAAAGAATTAACATAACAAATTAAAATAATTAATTAAAATAATAAAGATTTGGAACTCCATACTTCCAGGATACATCCAAATTAATGCATCCACAACGCTCCAAGTTTATTGTTCCTCTACTGTTGTCCGCCTCTGAGATGTCCCGACCAGCAACATCACATCATCTGGTTCATTTGGGGCATTCTTTCATCCTGACATTCTTGAATGCTTTTTCCATAGGAGTCATCTCTTTTGGCATCCCGATTACTTTGTCTTCACCTCCATCCGGAGGCAGGCATCACTTGATCTTTAACCAGTGGACTCCAGGACTCCATCGCCTCCTGTGTCTTCCGGTCCTGTGACCTCTGATCTCAAAACACAGGTTAGTGTTCTAAATCAAATAGAAAAGAAACAGATTAACAGGGTAATACATAGAATTTCGCAGAAAAGTGTCGCAAGCGGCTGGCACAGAGTGTCCGCGTGCGATTGTCTGCGCCAGGCGCGTGCACCAAAACCGATTTCCGCGCACAGCGTATTCATGGATTTTAGGCTCCCAAACCAGCCGTGGCGCAGAGTATCGCAGCGACCCTGCAGCAGCGCCAGTAACGCCCCCAAGAACGCCCTCGCGCAAGGAAAAGCCATCAAAATCGCTAAATCATCGCAAAGGGCTGCGCTAACCCTGGACCAGTTTACAGGGCTGCCAAACAAGGAACGCAAAGCGGGTAACGTTCATATCAGGGGTACGCGGGAAGTTTTACATGCGATTAGCCAGGGTACGTGTATTACAGGGGTACACGGGAAGTTTTACACGCGATTAGCCAGGGTACGTGTATGACAGGGGTACGTGTGAATTTTTACACACGATTAGCCAGGGTACGTGCATTACAGGGGTACGCGGGAATTATCACACGCGATTTGGCTGGGTACGTGTATGACAGGGGTACGCGTGAAGTTTCACACGCGATTAGCCAGGGTACGTGTATTACAGGGGTACGCGGGAATTATCACACGCGATTTGGCTGGCTACGTGTATTACAGGGGTGCACGGGAATTATCACACGCGATTTGGCTGGGTACGTGTATTACAGGGGTGCGCGGGAATAATCACACGCGATTTGGCTGGGTACGTGTATTACAGGGGTGCGCAGGAATCATTACACGCGATTTGGCTGAGTACGTGTATTACAGGGGTCCCACCCCCACCCCCCCAGCAGTGTGGGGCACCCTCCACCAGGCCCCCACCCATGTCTCCTACCACCCCCACCCCCCAGCCACCATGGGCAGCCCCCACCAGGCCCTCACTCATGTCTCCCACCCACCCCCACCCCCAGCAGTGCAGGGGCAGCCTCCACCAGGCCCCCACTCATGTCTCCCACCCACCCCACCTCCCAGCCACCATGGGCAGCCCCCACCAGGCTCCCACCCATGTCTACCACCACCCCACCCCCCAGCAGTACAGGGGCAGCCTCCACCAGGCTCCCACCCATGTCTACCACCACCCCACCCCCAGCCACCATGGGCAGCCCCCACCAGGCTCCCACCCATGTCTCCCACCACCCCCACCCCCCAGCAGTGCAGGGGCAGCCTCCACCAGGCCCCCACTCATGTCTCCCCCCGCCCCCCCAGCAGTGTGGGGCACCCTCCACCAGGCCCCCACCCATGTCTCCCACCACCCCCACCCCCCAGCCACCATGGGCAGCCTCCACCAGGCCCCCACTCATGTCTCCCACCCACCCCACCCCCCAGCACTGTGGGGCACCCTCCACCAGGCCCCCACCCATGTCTCCCACCACCCCCACCCCCAGCCACCATGGGCAGCCCCCACCAGGCTCCCACTCATGTCCCCTATCACCCCCACCCCCAGCAGTGCAGGGGCAGTCTCCACCAGGCCCCCACTCATGTCTACCACCCACCCCCACCCCCCAGCAGTGCAGGGGCAGCCTCCACCAGGCCCCCACCCATGTCTCCCACCACCCCCACCCCCCAGCCACCATGGGCAGCCCCCACCAGGCTCCCACTCATGTCCCCTATCACCCCCACCCCCAGCAGTGCAGGGGCAGTCTCCACCAGGCCCCCACTCATGTCTACCACCCACCCCCACCCCCCAGCAGTGCAGGGGCAGCCTCCACCAGGCCCCCCACTCATGTCCCCCTGCCCACAGGCCCTGACAATCCTCAAGCATGGGCCTCATGGCCAGCCACCACAGCCCAAAGACACAACCAAGTATTACATGCGCCCATGATACTACTCCAATGGAAACAATGTAAATCAACACATGTGTCTCACACACACACAATGGTTGCAAGTGAACCTGAAAACCCATATCATGACATGCATGAAAACAATGAGATGAAACCACACATTGAAGAATGAAAAAATCAAAATAATGAATTAAAAACAACAGTAATGGCAATCAAAATTAAACAAAATACACAAGTAAAAAAATAACAAAATTAAGCTGGCTGTCCCTTTTCAAATTAAAATCAATAAATGATAATCCAAAAAAATGTCATCCAAAGTCCATAAAAAGGAAATGAAGGGAAAAAAGAAATAGAAAACCATTGCTCCATGGAAAAAAATATTCATAGTAAAAAAAATATCCAAATGCAAAGTCCAACTATGTACAAAGTATTCAGGGTCCATCATCCCAACAGAAGAAATGAAACCTACCAAAAAACCTATCTAAAATGGAACTATATACAAAAGGTGGAGCAGTGTCCGTCGACTCCAAATAAAAATGAACTATAAAGGAAACCTATCACTAAATAACTATATACAATGGCGGCGGGCCAGTCCAGCGGCTCACTCAGTGGTGTCCCGGGCCAGGGCATTATCGAACTCCTCGTCTATGTCCCGAAGGCGGTCCTGTTCCATGGCCCCGAGGGTCTGCAGGGACGCCGACATGTTCACCTCCAACTCCCTGCGGATTGCCTCGAGGCACTCGGCCCGCCTCAGGGCCCTCCGCATGGAGTTCTCCGCCCTGACCATCGTGAGCCGCGCCTCTTCTGCCCGCCGCCGCTCCGCATCTATGGCGTGGCCCAACCGCTGCAACACGGAAGACACTTCCCGTCCAGGGTCCTCCTGCCCTCCGGCCGATGCCTGCCCCTCCGATGTTGAAGGCCCCGAGCTATCGTGGCTCCCACCTACAGCCTCCTGCTGCTGCAGCTGCTGCTGTCCATGTGCCCTGTCCGATGGTGCCTACACATCCTCCTCCAGCTGGGGTGCAGTTGTTGATGTGGCCACCCCTGCTGGACGTCTGACTCCCGACTGTGGCAGGGATCTGTTGTCCACCAGCCTGGCCACAAGGTCGGAGGCAGCTCCACAGGGCACCCAGGTGACACATGGGTGGGAAGATGGCATGGAGGACGACTGGGGCATAGGGGGTTCCATGGAGAAGGGGGTCGGAAAAAGGTCCAGGAAACGGAGGAATCCAGCCCTAGTGAGCTGTTCCAGTGGGTCAACGCGGTCAACGAGCCATGCGAGAAGACGTGCAGACTCATCATGAAAAGACTGCAGGTCAGCTCGCATGGCCCGTTGACGCAACGCCACCCCACCCTGGACAGGCTCAACCTGGTGCAGGATAGCCACATCCGCAGGGAGAGGAAGGCCAGGTGTTGTAAGCCAATCCCCTCCCTGAGAACGGGTCTGGAGGTAGGCATCCCCGCTGGTGCAAGATGATGCAGTGACAGGAGCAGGGACAGGATTGCACACAGGCACCTCCGCGGCGGCCTGTGCTGCCTCCTGTCCCTGATCCTGCACTGCACCACTAGCACCAGTGGAATCTCCACCTCCAGACCCTGCCTCTGTCACTTGCACGGCCTCCTCCTCCTCCAGACCCCCCACCAACCTGGATGACCCCGTGCCATCTTCCTCCGTTGGGCCCTGTGGGGTCCCAGCTGCCCCTTCTGCTGCCGAGGAGTCCAACTCCAACCTCCGCCTCTTGAACCTCCCCTCGGCAGCTGCGGCCTGGGACACGGCACCGGACTCCTCACTCCCCGACGAGATCAGAACCTGGGAGGGGATCTGGGCCTTGCGTCTCCGGCTGGTGGTGCGACCCCTCCCATGTCCAGGCGCTGTGCTCCACAGCACCTTCTCCGCCCTCTTCATCAGATGACGCTGCAGACAGGGAGAAAGAAAACACAGGCATCAGGGCACTGTACAATGGACTCATACACACATGACAGTTATACATGAGTGGCATTGGTAAACCTCAGACATGGCATCACAATCCCCAACACACATGTCATTTCAACTTGCACACATGAGCCATACCACAGCCATATTGCAACAGCCAGCACCATCCATTCACATACAACAGCATGAGCAGCCAAAGGTCATCCACACATCACATGCAACATAGGGAGTACACTACACATGCACACATACCACCAAACTTGCATGCATGTGTACACCTCCGCCAACTGTCGCAGTGTTCCGATCGACATCCATGTCACACCTGACAATCATTCCTCCACATCCTGTGCCATGCAAGCCAACACACACAAGCACCATCCATGTGTCACACATGAGACCCCTCGCATGTGTCACCCTCACGGCCCTGTACACCCCCCCCTACTTGCCCACATAAAAATAAATGTTCAACCTGCACACTCCTGGCACACCACACGCACAGCTTACACTCAGTATGCAAGTACACTTACCGCTCGACTCCAGACGGGTCTGCCTCTCAAGGACCTGGACGTGGAGCGCTGGGGATATGCGTTTCAGGACCCTCATCTGATCTTCCGACAAGTGGCCCCGGCGCCCCTTAGCATCCGCTGCCTTCAGGAGGCACCGGGCCTTGTTGAGGGTCCTGGACCTGAAGTCCTCCCAGCGCTTCCTGACACGTTCGTAGTCGCGGACTGCCACCTCCTCCGCGGTGATGGCAGTCACGATGTCCATCCAGATCCGAGTCCATCCTTCCTTGTTGGCGCGCAACCTTCCGAAGAGGGCATCATACTGCCCCAGGACATGCTCCACCAGGACACCAACTTCAGTGGCAGTGAAGCTGGTGCCCCTCTGCCTCCTTGGCCGGGGGTTGCCACTGGTGCCAGATGTTGCAGTGCCCGACATGGCAACCCCAGAGGCAGGAGTGGGTGGGCAACTGGGTCCTGGGGCTGGGCTGTGGGGTGATGGAAAAGCAGTCGGGAGTCTTCGGTTCCAGCAGGGGTGGTCACAGCAACAGCACCCCTGGCTGATGTGCAGGCAGCAAATGGCAGGACACGTGGGCAGCAGGCAGTCAGGCAGCAGCAGATGGCAGGTGGGAGCGTGCTCAGGGCTCTGGGGGGCAGTAATTCGGCCTTCTGGGCAGGAGCGTGGTCTTCCGTGTGTGAACGCGTGGCCAGCTTGATACGGAGTGATTTTGCACGTGAAAATCCAGCACGTCTGCGTGTAAATCGAGGAAAGGCCCTTAGTGCGTAAGCGCGTCAGCACACGTCTGTACATTCATTGGCCCAAAGGCCACCAGCGTATGCGCGTCTATGAAGTCACGTGCCCGTTGAATATGGCACACGTTTAAAATGTTGCGTGTTAAAAAAAAGAAAGACACGTCCGAGTGTCAAAGCGTGTAATTGGTGGAAATGGCCTTAGCACGTACACGCAGAAGTGACAAAGCGTGTAATTGGTGGAAATGGCCCTAGCGCGTACACGCGGAAGTGACAAAGCGTGTAATTGGTGGAAATGGCCCTAGCGCGTACACGCGGAAGTGACAAAGCGTGTAATTGGTGGAAATGGCCCTAGCGCGTACACGCGGAAGTGACGCTGGACGTGTGGGCCTGCATAAAAGGTACGTGTAGAACACCATTTCCTTGTACGTGCTTTTCGTGGAGAGCGAGTGGGTGAAATCTGTACTTCTTGTCGTTTCACACGCGATTTACTTCACGGCGTTTCAAGTTCGTACTCCCTGTTACCTCTGACAGCTTTTTCTCTTTTTTCTCTTTTTCTGTTTTTCCTGGGCCTGTTCCCTCAAACAGCGTTCCCTTCTACTGTTGTGTCTCCTCAGACAGCGTACAATTCTTCTTTTGGCGGGGGTGTTGCCAACGCGCACACGCGCTTCTTTTTCACGCTCTTTTTCCTGGCAGACGGTGAGTCACGCACGTATCTAACATCTGTGCTTGCCCCGTGTGTAGCCTACCCCTTCAGAGGTCATTCTAGGCTGCGTGTGACATGCATACGTTCATTCTTGTGTTACTGGGTGCCACAGCGTAGTGCAGGTTTTTTTTTCCGCACACGTGATCTAGGAGGGGTTGCGTGCACGTTATCTCCCTTTTTTGGGCTTCCTGTGCGTTTCGTGACCCGTCATCTTTCCCTAGGGGTCACATTCAGCCTTGCTAGAGCACTAGGGTACGATTACCATCTGGTACCCAACCCCTTTGACCCCCAATTGCCCAGGACAATAGTTTACAGCCACTCCCATACGCACATTAACATCAGTGCCATGGTTGGGAGGCGAGGAATCCGTAAGGGTGGCAAAGGTGGACGAGCCACAAGTGGTGGCCGTGGTGGATCCGGTAGGGGACGTGGTCGTTACTTGCAGGGTGACCCTGTCCCCCCATGTGTGGAGGACCAGGCTAGGGCACCCATAATCCCCCCCACCCCCCCTGGTTGAGGGTGATGTGGCTGACACCATCCATGCTCAGCCCTTGTTGGACCAGGCCATTGTGGCACCAGACCTGGCTGACTCCATGGCTGACTTCCAGGTCAGCAGGCCTATGACACGTGCGTTGGTGCACGTTGATGTCATCAGGCCACGTGGATCAGGGGCAGCAAGGTCATCTGCTGCCCCAAGTAGGCAGGGTGGAGAGGCTGCAGGGACAGCTGCAGCTCCATCCACCCCAGCTCTCACACACCCAGCCAGGACAGTGTCGGTCCTAGTCCATCCTGCTGACATTCCCCCTGACACCATTACACTTGAGCCAATGCCTGCACCAACTCCCATGCTGAGTGTGCAATCCCACACTCCTGATACAGAGTCCACCAGGGCTCCTGCCCCTAGTGTCCAGAGCGGCGTAGGACACTCAGGATCACCACCACCTTCCAAGCGGAAGAGGAAGAGTGCTCGTCCAGCACAGGCTGATGCCCCAGACACGGCTACACAGTCCGGCCCGTCGAGGAAGCCCAGCTTCAGGGATGCCGAACTGAATGCACTTGTCGAGTATGTGTCCGCACATGATAACGAAATGGTCATTGTTGCAGGATCCAAGACCGCACCTGCACAACGCCAGGCACACTGGCAGACCGTTGCGGACATCGTAAGTGCCCTTGGAATCGTGAGGCGCACAGCCAATGATTGCTATAAGCGCTGGAATGACCTAAAGCGCAGGGCAAAGAATAAGCTGGCCTCAAGTCATGCCGCAACTCTAGTGACTGGAGGTGGGTCTCCAGTAGAAGACATGGAACTCACTCCACATGAGTCAGTCGCTGGGACCTACGTCACGGAGGAACAGATCCAAGGCGTGGGAGATCTGCTTGATTATGAGGCATTGTCCCGTGAGTGCACATGCATGTGTGTGTCATCCATGTGCATGGTGTGTGTGTGAGGGCTTCTGTTTGTGCCAGGTGAGGGTGTGTGCGCCTGAGTTGTTTGGGTCACCCATGTGCTTCATGCAATACATTCTGCGCAGCAGCATTTGGCCATAGCAGTATCCCTTCTGCCAACAGTAGACATCTAGCCCAACAGCACACCAGTTGCCCTTGAAGTGTCACTTTGCCACAACATTGTTGCTTATTTTTCTCTGTTCATTCAGGCAGATTGTTTGCATTCCACCACTTTTACTAGGCATTTCTCAGTCCTCTAGTCACATGTCTGACATGGCTATGGTAAAGTGGAGTGACTTTGTTACCTGGATATCATTTGTTTAGACATGTCCCTGTGCAATCGGACCATTTTGGACTGGCAGCTCCAGGTGAAAAATCAGACCTGTTTGAATTGGAAAAGCTATTACATGAGGGAACTGGACTGAATGAATAAGTGCTGCCCTCCTCTCTATCTTCACTCAATAGCAATGGTACATGCCATCTGTGTGTTGGCATGTGTATTTCACCTGGCAATCACAGGCCAATGTGTGATGCCACTGCTAGGCAGCATGCAGCAAATGTGTTCATCTTCCATCTTGGTGTCATCAATGTGTGCCATTTGCCTCCCCGTCATACGCAGTGAGGGTGCATGCATGGGAGGGTTTTAGTCATGTGGGACATGTGTCAATCAAGTACTGGTTCTGTTGCTTCTCAGCCCTCATTGTGTGCCATGGTGCTAATGCCTGTTTCCATTTGTTTTCTTTTATGTTTTTGCTTGGGAAGACGCACCTGATACTGCTGGGGTTGTGGAGATGGTGCAGACCCAGGAGGGGTCTGAGGGCCGACTGACCACCAGTGAGGGACGTGGTGTGGTGGTGGGTGAGAACCCACAACTGCTGCAGGTCGTGCTCTCAAGGGGTGTCTCTGGCTGCACCTCCCCCGAGCTGTACTCAGGTGTTGATTCGGATGATGAGACCTACGTGCCGTCGCAGGTGAGTGTTCCTGGGAGGGATTCTGTTCTGTCCGACCCACCTGCACCAGGGTTAGAACCCTCAATGGGGATGGCAGTGTTGTCAGCTACACCTTTGGTGGTTACGGATGCAGGGTCACACTCCGCGACATCTGATCTTGTTCCTGGGCCAGCAGATCAGAGGGGGAATGCAGTCCTGCAGCCTCAGGCAGTGCCGGCACAGCAAGGCGCAGTTCGTCTTGCCCCAGACAGGTGTGGTGCCCGCCGACGTGGTGGCCGTACGCCACCTGGCAATACCGCATGGGAGCAATCCATTTACGGTATGGCAACCCAACAGGCAGCATCATCAGAGATGATGGCTCAGGCCAGGGATAGGGTGGCCACTTCCATTGTCCCCCCCGAAAGGCTGATGGAGCGACTACAGCAGGCAACAGACTCCATCTGCCAGTCACACAGGGAGGACATGTTGGCGTCCAACAGGGACAGGCGGGCGGCACTGGCGACTCTGCAGGAAGCCATATCCATTGAGTCCCAGGGCCACAGGGAAGCCCTGAGGCTGGAACACCTTCACCTCAGGACGACTCTTGTTGAGCTTGAGGCTTCAACAAACCGAAGGACAGAACAGCAGCTGGAGCGTCTCACCCGTACGCTCTCAGCTGAGATGCATGCAACTAGGGCAGAGGTCTGGACATCCCGTGAGTTGTTGCATGGGGACCTCCGCACACTCATCCTCCAAAACGAGACCTACCACACCCGCATGCTTGCAGCCATGGAGGAACAGACTAGGGCCTTGCATGGGCTGCCTCCCATAGTGCCACCACCTCCGGATGCACCTGTACAGGGTGAGAATAGCGACAGCAGTGATACTCCCACAATAGGGTAGCCGTGTGGGCCATGAGCCCATGGAGGTGCTTTTTTTCGCAAGATCCACACAGGTGGGTTTTGGTGTGCACCCTGTCCTCGGACCTCCTGGGTGGCCTCCCCAACCCCCCCGGGCCCATTAATGGCCATTTTTGATTTTATTTATTTATTTTTTTAAACATTTTTTTGGGACAGTGTGTTGCCTTGTGTGGCTCCCGTGGGCATATGCTGCATTGTGGCTGAGCACATGCAGGCTTGTCATGTATTTGGTTCAAATGCTTGGGTTTTTGTCACACACACCCCTCCTGCTTCCCGTTTCCATGGGCTTGCAAAGGGTGTGCCCAAGTGACATTGACGTACATGGTGACATTGGACTCCCACTACATGTGTGGGTAGTCTAGTCAATACTGTGTATACATTCCTAGTGCATATTGCTGTTGTGTTGTACACTGCATGTTGCATTGATGTGTAACTCATCATCCATGTCTACCTCCTAATGTGCAGGTCCTTTCCTCATGTCTACACAAGGCCCTCTACTTTGGAGATGGAGTCCATGTTGGCAGCAGTGCACCTACAACTCTACATGGCGGCAACACTGTACAGTTGGAAGTGGTGGGAGTGCAGGCATTTCCAGGTGGTGAGACTACCAATTTCTTACATTCGTAATGTCATGTTAATAGTAGTTTTGAGGGTCAGTAGCTGATAAGTGTTATTGCTAAATACCTGCTCAAGTGTGTTGTTGGTCCTGCATTACTGTGAGCATTTCAGGTGTCGCGAGTTTCAATTAGGGACACTGTACTTTGTGACACTTGTGTCATGTTGTGGGGATTACTTTGTTTACCCGCACATAGCATGACATGGCATGGTGTGTCGTGTGGCGGTGCTGGGGATGGGTTGGGTGACATGGCACTGTCCTCATGTTGCATTTTGCAAGTGGGTATTCATTTTAGCTGCATGAATGTGTTTTTTCACGAAACTGCATTGGTGCTGTCTGTGTAGGTAGGGATGCACACATTGTAACACTTCCAGGTGAACAATCTCAGGCTGATATGGTTTTGACGGTTGATTCTCCAGACATTCAGGATCATTGTCAGGTTGAGTCATCATTCATTGCCAGATGGTATGTGCCAGGGCAGTGTGCACTCCACAGGGGTGTGATTTCTATGTGAAGTAATTAGCCACTAGCTGTGTACGGGCTGCCTCCCCCCGTGCCCTTTCCACTCCCATGCGCAGCGGGCGGGCATGTGGTTGGGGATGTGGGGGCACCACCATGTCCATGGCCAGGCCCCGGCGTGTTGCAACGTTGTGCAGGACACATGCTGCCACTATGATCCTGCACACTACTGGGGGAGCGTATAACAGCTGCCCGCCAGAACGTCAAGGGAGCGAAAGCGTGACTTAAGCACTCCGAATGTGCGCTCCACTATGCCCCGGGTTGCAATGTGGGCTGTGTTATATCTTACCTCGGGTGTCGTGGTGGGGTTCCGAATTGGCGTCATCATGTGGGGGCTGAGAGGGTAGGCACTGTCCCCTGTGGAGGTGGTGATGGGTATCATTGGTGGGGTTGTGACCTTGCTCAGTATCTGACATGCATGCATGTGCAGTGGCATTCATACTCACCAAGCAGCCATGTATCGCCATGCCGCCCAGCTTCTAGGTCCCGGCTTAGGGTGGACATTCGGTAAATGAAGCTGTCGTGGGTGGACCCGGGATAGTTGGCATATACTGAGGTGATGATTCCCTTGGCATTACATACTACCTGCACGTTGATGGAATGCCAGTGTTTGCGGTTCCTATAGATGTGCTCAGATGCCCTGGGGGGACGTAGAGCCACATGGGTGCAGTCGATGGCACCTAGCACTTTGGGGAATGGTGCCACACTGTAAAAATCCAGGGCGGCAGCATGCCTTTCTGCAGGTGTTCTGGGCAGGTATATGTGCCTGCAGACTGATGGGCGTGCAGTGATGATGTTCAAGACCTGGTGTAGGCAGCGTGACTGCGTGGCCTGTGACACCCCACCCACTATGGCACTTGTCCGCTGAAATGATCCAGTGGCTAAGAAGTGCAGTACATTGAGGACCTTCTCCAGGGGGCTGAGTGCTTGGGAGCACAGGGTGGGTGATGTGAGGTCATCCTCCCACTCACTCACCAGGTCCAGTGTTATGTGTGGTGGAAACCTGTACCTCCCATACACCTGGTCATCACGCATCCCAAAAAGGCTGGTTCTGGGTGTGAAAATTCTGGGCCTGACTATCCTCCTCCTCCTCCTTTGGTAGCCCACGGCCACTGCTGCTAGGAACGGTATATTCATCCTGGCGTCTGAGCTTGTTAGTTTTTTGCGCGCAAATTTATGCGTCGCGGGTCGACGTATGCCTGCTTCCTACTGGCGTACGTGTTTCTTTGCGCGTGTTGTAGGCGAGCGTGTGAAACTTCCTGCGCACCCCTGAAATCCACGTACCCAGGCCAATAGCGTGTGGAAATTCCCGCGCACCCCGGAATACACGTGCACTGATGTACTTGCGTGTGTAAGTGCCCGCGCACCCCTGAAATACACGTACATAGGCCAATCACGTGTACGCGCACTTTGGTCTAATTACACGCGATGACACTCTGACGTGCAGTCTTTCCACGTGTGCTCCGTCATCACGTGCTATGAGGGAAACACCCGTGTGGGTCACGTCACAGACGCGCTTACGCGCTAAGGGCCTTTGGTCCAATAAAATAGCGTATGCATGCTGACGTGCAGGATTTTCACGTGCCAAATCACTCCGTATCAAGCTGGCCACGCGAAAACACACGGAAGATCACGCTCCTGCCCAGAAGGCCGAATTACTGCCCCCCAGTACCCCGAGCAGCCTCCCACGTGCCATCTGCTGCTGCCTGCCTGCCTGCCTGCTGCCACCGTGCCCTGCCATTTGGTGCCTGCACATCAGCCATCTGCAGGGGTCCAGTTGCTGTGTCCACCCCTGCTGGAACAGAAGACTCCCGACTGGGATAACATCGCTCCACAGTCCAGCCCCAGGACCCAGTTGCCCACCCACTCCTGCCTCTGGGGCTGCCATGTCGGGCACTTCGTCATCTGGCGCCAGTGGCAACCCCAGGCCAGAGGGGCAGAGGGGCACCAGCTTCACTGCCACCGAAGTTGGTGTCCAGGTGGAGCATGTCCTGGGGCAGTATGATGCCCTCTTTGGATCGTCCCGCGCTAGCAAGGAAGGACGGGAGAGGATCTGGGCCGACTGTGTATTTGCCATCAACGCGGAGGGGGTGGCAACCCGCGACGTCCAGAAGATCAAGAAGCGCTGGGAGGACTTGAGGTCCAGGACCCTCGTGAAGGCCCGGCGCCTCGGGGAGGGGGGCCGAGGCCACATGAGTTCCATCCAGATGAGGGTCCTGGAACTCGTACGCCCAGCGCTCCACGCCCAGATCCTTGAGAGGGAGACCCGTCTGGAGTTGAGCGGTAAGTGGCCATGCATTGCTGTGTGAGACAGGGCATGTTGTGGTGTGCTGGTTGTCTGATACTTGCCTGTATGTGTGACATAGGCCATGTACGCATGTATGTGTGCAGGGACATCATGGTAATGCATGTGCGACCAGTGATGTGTGAACCACATGGTCGTTGCATGTGTTTAAATGCGACATGGGGAGCCCTATGCAAATTTTACACATGAGAGCATGCCAGTCTCTGTTCCTGGACATGGGTGGGGGTGAGGGATGGGTGCTGATGCCAGGTACATATATGGTAGCCATGTCTGTGTGCCTAACCTGCGTGTCTGTGACTTGTGAATGCCATGGATGCATGACACATGTCTGTGACAATGCACAGATTCACTGATGCAGCCTAGTTATCCTTGTATCCGCTGTGTTTGGGATGTATGAGGCCAGATGGATGTGACTGAGGTGAAGTGTGTGCATGTGATAGGCATGACCCATGATGCATGTGAGTTCCATATCATTGTATGTTTCAAGAGTCCATTGGACATGTATGGAAATGTCCATGGCCTGCACCATGCCTGTTACTGTGTGTGTTTTGCCTGGACTGACCCATGTGTTGTGGAGGGGCATGATGGAAGTGTACTTTGACAGTGGTACTCATCTGCTATTGCTTCCTGTCTAGGGGACCATTGTACAGTACCCTGATGCTTGTGTTCTATGTCTCCCTCTACGCAGCGGCTAGTGAAGAAGAGGGCGGAGACGGCGCTGTGGAGCAAGGCGGCGGGGATGCCCCCACGGCTGCAGCGGAAGGGGTGGGTGAGCCCCCACAGGGGCCTGCTATGGCGGAAGACGGTGAGGAGCCATCCAGGTTGGTGGTTTCCACAGAGGAGGAGGAGGCCGCCACTGAGGCACACATGGGGCCTGGTGGGGGCATCCCTGCTGGTGCAAGTGGTGCAGTCCAGGGGCAGGGGCAGGAGGCAGCACAGGTCACCGTGGAGGGGCCTGTGCATGTCGCTGTCCCTGACCCTGTGAGTGCACCACCATGCACCAGCAGGGATGCCCCGTCCCAGGCCCGTCCGCAGGTAGAGGGGATGTCCATGTCACCTGACTCCCCTCCACCTGTGGACGAGGGGACCCGTGGCCGTATGGAGAAGGTCCTGATTGGGGTCGCGATGCGCACGGGTGCAATTCGTGATGACGTGCGTGCTTCCCAGGAGGAGCACGCACGTCATCACGAAGAGCACCGTGCCGACGTGGCCCAATTGGGATCTTCCATGTTCGGGGGTTTCCTGCATGTGTCGGCCAATCTGGCGACCCTCTCCTCCTCTGTGGAGGCTATAGGCCGGTCGTTCTCCTTGCCGTCTTCCGGCCCAGATGCCACCAAGGCCCCCTGTGGACCTGCCCTGACCAATGCAGCCAGCTCGGTGGGGATCCCATCC
This sequence comes from Ambystoma mexicanum, assembly GCF_040938575.1. NCBI lineage: Eukaryota > Metazoa > Chordata > Amphibia > Caudata > Ambystomatidae > Ambystoma > Ambystoma mexicanum. The sequence goes on along the minus strand of NC_090925.1, from coordinate 610,665,792 downwards.
CTGCCACAGTCGGGAGTTGGAGGTCCAGCAGGGGTGGACACCTCAGCAACTGTACCCCAGCAGATGGAGGATGTGCCGGCATCATCAGGCAGGGCACGTGCACGACGGCATCGGTGGATTCCATCAGCCTGGATGCCGTCGTGCTGGCAGAGGCGGTTGCGTCGGAGGCAGCAGCAGAGTCAACGTGGGAGGCATCATGGCTCGGGGCCATCAACATCGGAGGGGCAGGCATCGGCCGGAGGGCAGGAGGACCCAGGATGGGAAGTGTCTTCCGTGTGGCTGCGGTTGGGCCAGCAGATAGGTGCGGAGCAGCGGCGGGCAGAAGAGGCGCGGCGCAAGATGGTCAGGGGGGAGAACTCCATGCGGAGGGCACTGAGGCGGGCCGAGTGCCTCGAGGCAATCCGCAGGGGGTTGGAGGAAAAGATGGCGTCGTCCCTGCGGACCCTCAGGGCCATGGAACAGGACCGCCTCCGGGACATCGAAGAGGAGTTTGATGATGCCCTGGCCCGGAACACCACGGAGTGAGCCGCTGGACTTGCCCACCGCCTTTGTATATAGTTCTTTAGTTTTAGGTTTCCTTTGTTTCTTCTTATGATTTGGAGTCAACAGACACTGCTCCACTTTTTGTATATAGTTGCATTTTAGTTAGGGCTTTTTGTAGGTTTCCTTTGTTCAGTTGGGCTCATGGACCCTTGGATGTTTTGTACATAGTTCTTCATTGGATTGTTTTATTTTTTTTTGTTTTTATTTATTCACCATGGAGCAATGGTCTTTGCATTTATTTTTCTCTCTCGGATTGATTTTATTTTTAATGTGACTTTGGACAACATTTTTTTGAATTTGGATTTGTAGTTTTGAATTTTTTTGACGGACATGCAGCTTATCTTTTTTTTATTGCCATTGTAGTTTGTTTCATTTCATTTGCATTCTATTTTTTTCAATACAATTTTGTTTTCATACTTCACTGTGTGGTATCATCTCATTGGTTTCATGCATGTCATGTTGGGTGTTTTCCCATTCAATTGCAACCATTGTGTGTGACGGACATGGGTTCATTTGCTTTATGAACATTGGGGGTGTAACATGTAATTTCCATTTCCATGTGGGTGAATGGGTTACTTGGTAGGGCCTTTTGGCTGTGGAGGCTGACCATAACGCACATGATTGGGGATTGTGAGGACCTGGGTGCAGGGGGACATGAGTGGGGGCCTGGTGGAGGCTGCCCCTGCACTGCTGGGGGGTGGGGGTGGTGGTAGACATGGGTGGGAGCCTGGTGGGGGCTGCCCATGGTGGCTGGGGGGTGGGGTGGCTGGGAGACATGAGTGGGGGCCTGGTGGAGGCTGCCCCTGCACTGCCTGGGGGGTGGGGGTGATAGGGGACATGAGTGGGGGCCTGGTGGAGGCTGCCCCTGCACTGCTGGGGGGTGGGGGTGGTGGGAGACATGAGTGGGGGCCTGGTGGAGGCTGCCCCTGCACTGCTGGGGGTGGGGGTGGTGGTAGACATGGGTGGGAGCCTGGTGGGGGCTGCCCATGGTGGCTGGGGGGTGGGGTGGGTGGGCGACGTGAGTGGGGGCCTGGTGGAGGGTGCCCCACAGTGCTGGGGGGGTGGAGGGTGGGAGACATGAGTGGGGGCCTGGTGGAGGCTGCCCCTGCACTGCTGGGGGTGGGAGTGATAGGGGACATGAGTGGGGGCCTGGTGGAGGCTGCCCCTGCACTGCTGGGGGTGGGGGTGATAGGGGACATGAGTGGGGGCCTGGTGGAGGGTGCCCCTGCACTGCTGGGGGTGGGGGTGGTGGTAGACATGGGTGGGAGCCTGGTGGGGGCTGCCCATGGTGGCTGGGGGTGGGGGTGGTGGAAGACATGGGTAGGAGCCTGGTGGGGGCTGCCCATGGTGGCTAGGGGGTGGGGGTGGTGGTAGACATGGGTGGGAGCCTGGTGGGGGCTGCCCCTGCACTGCTGGGGGTGGGGGTGATAGGGGACATGAGTGAGGGCCTGGTGGAGGCTGCCCCTGCACTGCTGCGGGGTGGGGGTGATAGAGGACATGAGTGGGGGCCTGGTGGTGCTGCCCCTGCACTGCGGGGGGTGGGGGTGGTGGGAGACATGAGTGGGGGCCTGGTGGTGCTGCCCCTGCACTGCTGGGGGGTGGGGGTGGTGGGAGACATGAGTGTGGGCCTGGTGGAGGGTGCCCCTGCACTGCTGGGGGGTGGGGGTAGTGGTAGACATGGGTGGGAGCCTGGTGGGTGCTGCCCATGGTGGCTGGGGGGTGGGGTGGGTGGGAGACATGAGTGGGGGCCTGGTGGAGGCTGCCCCTGCACTGCTGGGGGGTGGGGATGATAGGGGACATGAGTGGGGGCCTGGTGGAGGCTGCCCCTGCACTGCTGGGGGTGGGGGTGATAGGGGACATGAGTGGGGGCCTGGTGGAGGCTGCCCCTGCACTGCTGGGGGTGGGGGTGATAGGGGACATGAGTGGGGGCCTGGTGGAGGGTGCCCCCGGTGGCTTGAGGGTGGGGGGGTGGGAGTCATGAGTGGGGGCCTGGTGGAGGCTGCCCCTGGTGGCTGGGGCTGGCGGTGGTGGGAGACATGAGTGGGGGCTGGTGGAGTCTGCCCCGCAGTGCTGGGGGGTGGGGGTGGTGGTAGACATGGATGGGAGCCTGGTGGGGGCTGCCCATGGTGGCTGGGGGTTGGGGGTGGTTGGAGACATGAGTTGGGGCCTGGTGGAGGCTGCCCCTTCACTGCTGGGGGTGGGGGTGATAGGGGAAATGAGTGGGGGCCTGGTGGAGGCTGCCCCTGCCCTGCTGGGGGTGGGGGTGATAGGGGACATGAGTGGGGGACTGGTGGAGGGTGCCCCTGCACTGCTGGGGGGTGGGGGTGGTGGTAGACATGGGTGGGAGCCTGGTGGGGGCTGCCCATGGTGGCTTGGGGGTGGGGTGGGAGGGAGACATGAGTGGGGGCCTGGTGGAGGCTGCCCCTGCACTGCTGGGGGTGGGGGTGATAGGGGACATGAGTGGGGGCCTGGTGGAGGGTGCCCCACCTGACATGAGCAGGTGTGCAGGGTAGTCCCCTGTGGTGTCGGCTGCCTGCAGGGGCCGTGGAGGGTGTACAGGGAATACCTGGGAGCACCCAGCCAAATCGCGTGTAGAATTTCCCGCGTACCCCTGAAATACACGTACCCAGCCAAATCGCGTGTGGAAATTCCCACGCACGTACCCTGTCAAATCGCGTGTGGAACTTCCCACGCACCCCTGAAATCCACGTACCCTGCCAGATCGCTTGTGAAACTTCCCGCGCACCCCTGAGATCCACGTACCCAGCCAAATCGCGTGTGGAAATTCCCGCGCACGTACCCGGCCAAATCACGTGTGGAACTTCCCGCGCACCCCTGAAATCCACGTACTCTGCCAAATCGCGTGTGAAACTTCCCGCGCACCTCTGAGATCCACGTACCCAGCCAAATCGTGTGTGGAAATTCCTGTGCACGTACCCGGCCAAATCGCATGTGGAACTTCCCGCGCACCCCTGCAATCCACGTACCCTGCCAAATCGCGTGTGAAACTTCCCGCGCACCCCGGAATACACGCACACGTTATTTTTCAGTCAGCGGGTGTCCGTGTTTGTGGGTACCCCTTTGCACGTCATTTGTCCTGGAGGGCCACAGTATAGGACATTCATCATAGCTGTATATAGGTGCTATTTGTTGGCGCACCTTTTGGCGCACATTTATTACAGGCGCAGAGACGCTACCGCCTGCTTTCTTGTGGCAGTCGTGTTTGTGCCTGTGCGCTGGTTTAACCGTGTGCTTTTTTGCCCTATTCGATTCCATGAATACGTGTTGTAGGCGAGCGTGTGGGCGTTCCGCGCACTTGTACCCTGTACTTCCCCCGTGACGCCCACATTTTGGCAAGTTGTTCCCCATTCCGAGTGTTACGCCCCGTGTTCCGCCTACTTTTGTTGTGTGCGCCGCGCTATGTGAGATTTTCGCTGTGGCCTGTGCGATTTTCGCTGTGACCTGGCACACGCCGTTAGATGGCCTGTGCGCCAACGTGCGCCGCGCACTTTTTTAGCGCACATCCGATGGTTTTCTCGTGCACGGCCTTCCATGAATCGATGTGCGCTGCTTATCGTGCGATTTTCGCACTTGCACTGCGATTTTCGCTATTCCACTGCGAATCGCACGTTTTTGGCCACTTGCGCCACGTATTAATTATTCCATGAATCGGCCTGTAAGTATATAGCACAATACTAATTTCACCCTTTTACCAAAAATAAAATATCTATGTATTCAAAATATTTCGCCCTTTTTCTTTCGCTTTCTGAAATTAAGCACATGTTAGAGAGAAAACAAACATACATAAAGCATCATTAATCATTTAACATATTTCAACTTTGTAAAAATAATTTCATTAGTTTCAGCCCTCTTTTAGTGATCATCACATATAGTCTTTTTATTCACATCTATTCCATTACAACAATCACTTCTATTTTTATTTCTCTGTTATTGGGCCCTGTAAATAGACTCATGTGTTTTCTTTCATGTATTTAGTGGGCCTGATCTGTTTCTACACGCTCGAGACTCCTTACTTCATGTTTGGGGTGCCAGGGCTTAATTTGGTTAACATAAACAAATTATTCTGTTACCAATTCACCTTCAGTTCTCAAAATTTTGTAGACCACTGGGGATACTTTATCTATAATTTGAAATGGCCCCTGCCAGGCTGTTAGAAATTTAGAATTTTTCTGTTTACCTTTTCAAAAATGAAATGTATACACCTGATCCCCCACACTATACTCTTTCACCGATGCCTTTTTATCATAATATGATTTTGCACTGTCAGCAGCCCTTTCCAAATTCCACTGCACAAAAGCAAATGCATGCTGTAAATGCTTCCTCAGTTCTTCCATATATTCATGAACTGTAGATGCGCTTACAAGTGTCTGTTCATGTGTTCTGTACAACAGCTGTTGCGGCAACACCATTTTCCTACCTGTCAATACTTCATGAGGGCTGATGCCTGTGGCTTTGGCGGGAGTTGATCTGATTGCCATCAAAACCAGAGGTAAATGTAAATCCCAGCTGGAACCTGCCTCTGCTACAAACTTCTTTAATATATCCACAACAGACCTATTACAGTGTTCAATTCCACCAGAAGAGGCGGGTCTATATGCAACATGTCGTTTTCTTTTCACTCCCAGTATTTGCCACAGCTTACTCATTAGAGCGCTTGTGAAATGACTTTCTCTGTCTGATTCTATTCTTTGTGGTAACCCAAATCTTGAAATACATGATTTACCAGTAATGTAGCTGCTGTTTGCGCACTACAATCTGGTGCAGGAATACACTCTATCCATTTTGACATTAAACAAACCACACTCAAAATATACCGGTTCCCCCTGCTCGACCTTTTTACAGGCCCTCCACAGTCTATTTGCAAATCTGACCATGGAAGAGTTAAGCCTCTTTTCATTAATGGGGCTCTATGCATTGGTAAAGCAGGTTTAAATTGGGCATATACTAGACATCCTCTAGTATATAATTCCACATCTTGGGACATATGTGGCCAGTAAGCATAATCTTTCAGTATCTCTAATGTTTTTTGTAAACCTCTGTGTCCTGCAGTTATTGCATCATGTGCATGTTGTAGCATTAGCCCTCTGAATGAAAGAGGTACCGCCCACTGTATTTGTCCTGTCATGGACTCCCTAATCATGAGTCCATCCTGTAGCCTAATTTGTTTCTTATTCTTTAATAGCATCCTCAACTCTTCTTTTCCCACACAATCCTTTTCTGTTAAAAGGTTTTGTTCAGGGTCTATCAAATGATTATAATAGATTCCCAAAATTGGATCATCTTTTTGTGCCTTAATCAGATCTTGATCTGGTGCATCATAACTCCACTGTACCACTGGTTGATCTACCTCTTTTGGAGCTTTAGAGCACGTGACTGCATCAACTTTTATTTCACCAAGTAAATGTTCAATAGGCAGCAACTCTCCCATCACAGCTCCAATTTTAGCTAATTGATCTGCTTTATCATTTCCCTCCTTATCCTCTCCTGGAGTTTTTAAATGTCCACGAATTTTCCTCCAGTATATTGTTAAATCATTCTCTGACACCAATTTGTCTATGGTCTGTATCATTTTTCCATGTTTAAGGGGCTTTTTATTGTATGTAATCATGCCTCTCGCTTCCAGCTAGGCAAATATTCCACAAAACTATTTTGTGCATAATCAGAATCAGTCACCAGGACAATTTCACTAAATTTATTATCAACTGCAGTAGTAATTGCTTTATAAATGGCTGCCAATTCCGCTACTTGACTGCTCCTAGCCCCAATTCTCATCCCTATACTGGGAATGCCTTCACATTTCAACCAGACATTTCCTATTCCTGACACCATTTGTTTATTACTGTCATTTTCAATGTGAAAAGCACAACCGTCAACATATACAGTTGGCAAATCCTTGCATGTCTTTTCATCAAAAGCTTTGCGTGGTGATTGCCCAAATTCCTGTAAACTAGATTCCACTACTACTTCATTCGATACATGTTCAGCTGCACAGTCATCTAGATCTGCCAAACCTTGAGCAACTGGGCTCTTTTTATTTTGCCCATATCTCACTTCTACAGGAAAGCCTTGCAATGCCAGTGTCCATGAAGTGATTCTGGACTGTTCTAGGTTACCTGACCTAATTCTTTTACTCTCTAAAAACTGCAAAGGTTGATGATTTGTCTCAATAATTATCTTTTCTTGCTGAACAATGGGGCGGAAATGCTGTAGCGCCCACACAGTGGTCAAAAGGGCCTTTTCACATTCACTGAATTTAATTTCAACTTGGGAAAACGCCTTACTTGCATAAGCAATGGTTTTGTGATTCAAATCATGTTTTTGTGATAACACTGCTGACATACAATGTTCAGCGAAACCTATTTCTATAAAGAAATCCCTATCCTTTATGGGGTATGCTAAACATGGTGCCTTTACAAGACATTCCTTTAATTTAGCCACTGCCTCAGACTGCTCTTTTTCCCATTTCAAGGGTGTATTCAACTTTAATAGTTTAGTCAATGGTTGAGTAATTTCAGCATCATTTTCAATAAACTTTCTGTTATAGCCCGTCATTCCTAATAAACTTTTTAATCCTTTCACACTTTTACGATCTTTTAGCTTTTGTATGGCCTCTACTTTCTTCTTTTGTGGGTTTAGTCCATGTTCCGTCACTTCATGGCCTAGAAAATTCACTTTTTTCTTGCACCATTGTGCTTTTTGTAAAGATACTGTGGCACCTGCATTTTGCAATTGGGCAAGAACATGTCTCATTTCATCAAAATGGCTTTTCATGCTTTCATTTTTTATCAGGACATCATCCACGTAAACTATGGTTCCTCTTTCCGCTGCATCAGGCATAGCCTTTCTCAAAAATATTCCAAATTCACTCCCACTATTAACGTACCCGAATGGAACTCTAACCCATGTGTATTGGGTCTTATCAAATGAAAATGAAAATAAATTCTGAATCTCCTCTGCCAATGGCACGCACCAATATCCAGATGTGCGATCTAGTGTAGTAAACACTTTTGAGCCATGCACCTGAGCCAGGCCTTGATCAATGAATGGCAATGGCCATCTGGACACTGGCACTCTTTTATTTAATTCTCTCAAATCTGCACATAGACGCCATGGACCATTTGGCTTTAACACACCTAAAATAGGTGTGTTGGATGTGCCTGATAATTCTCTGAGACTCCAAATGTTTAATTATCTCTGCCAATGACTCTAAACATGCCAGTGGTAATCTATACTGGCGCACACATACTGGGCTTCTACTACACCCTTCCGGTAGTGTGGCAACATGTAAATTAGTTAGGCCGCAATCATAAGCATCTTTAGCAAAGGCATCTTTAAACTCCATAAATATTTTTCTCAATTCATTTTTATCTTCATTGCTATCACATGCATCTGCTGATAAAATCTGCTCCTCTACCATTTTTGAAAATTCTGGGAAATCTTCCAGTGGAGGAATCTCTTTGCTTTCTTCTAACTGTGTGGCTGTGTCTCTCTGTAAATCTGCCACTTTTAAATATTTTGGCATATCAGCTTCTACTTCAATGTGCTGATTTTCTGTTTCCTTTTCATTTAAGTCAAATACTATATAATCCTTTTGATGACAGCACACTGTCTCATTTGAATCATAAGGGTACATAGATTGAATTTTAAAGATTCCTTTGGGCTGAGAATCCAGGTACTCTGGCAACACACCCCTGGCATCTACATACCTTTCAGGGATATTTCCAATCACCATGTTACTTAGATCTGCAGTATAATGTGATTTCTGTATGGCCATCCTAATGAAGAATTTTCCTCTAAATGAATATCTTGACACCCTTTATTATTCACCATAATTTTCACAGACCCTTCACCAACATCTATCAATGGAATGTATTCATAGTCCAGGCCTTGCTGTTTTATTCATTCATTCAAGCACACAAATGCATCAGAATCCTTCATCTGTTGTCCATTTTTGCATTTTAGTGTTATGGCAACCTGCTTGGTGAATGCAGGGATAATAGTATCCTTCCTCAGCTGTAATTCAATTGCATTTGGGACCAGCTGTGCGCAATGATAAGCTCTTCTTTTGTCTTCAAATTCAGGTGCCGGCCCACCTAGCCATGACCATATTTTTTGATTAAGAAAATCTAACACCATACACATTCTGTGCATGATATCATTGCCCATGTAAAAGTAATTTTGTGTCCCACTCACTAACCACACATTATGGTGAATTGTCTTTTGCCCAGTACTAATCTTCAGCATGCATCTACCTGCAATTCGATTTTCAAAGTCTGGACTGTCCAAACCAGAGACATATTGGTTTTTCATTCTAAATTTTGGGATCTCCTCCCTCTCCATTATTTTCTGCAGTCATTTCTCATTAATAAAGCTTCTTTCCTGTTCAAGCGCTAAAGTGGCTTTTATTATTTTAGAATAGTCATTTATACCAGTGTGAACCCATGGTTTCTCATCTTCCATGTGTATTTCAGCAAGAGTAGTAATGTGTTTTTCTGTGTCTGTTTTAGGAGTAGTATTCTGTTTGCATGCCTTCTCTTTTAAATAAAAACGCAATGTGTGCTCATCTATTGCAGTTTGCCATTTTTTCCAAGGGTCTAAATAAATTTGTTACAGATTGTTTCTCATTTTCACTTTGCATTTTATCTTGACATATCAAGATAACAGTGACGCTAGGTATACAGCTATTCTGGAGATATACCTCTACTGCATCATTTGTTTTGGCAACGGTGTGGCATTCATTTATATTGCTGTTCTGTGATTTTAATTTCTTAGTCCTCAATGGTTTTTTGGTTAATGACCACAGTACTCCATTCACCCGATCTATGAGAGGAGACAATCTTTTCAGGCAATCTGTCCCCATCAGAAATGGAATTTCACAAATATATATGATCAATACCTCCTGTTTCATTCTGTGTTTTCCTATCTTTATGTCAACCTCGGTAACACCTATAATAGGCACCTCCTCCCTGCTAAAATTATGCACAGGACCTTCATTTTGCCTCACTGCGTTCTGCTTCTGTGGGGATCTCCCCTCATTAATACTTTTTACCAATTCTTTGGACATAATTGTGGCCTGTGCACCAGTGTCAATCATTGCAATTGTATTTCATTTCTCTTCTACAGTGATGGGAGCATAATACCTGTCTTCAACTTCCTCTTATACACATAAGAAGTGCGAATTCTTACAGATTTCAGGACTCACCTTTTTCAGGCCTTTTTCACTTTTGGCTAAGCACATTGGTAAATGGAAAGACATTTTTCCCTCCTTTCTATCCATTTCTGTGTGGGAGACTTTGTTCATTTCCCCATGTTCAGAGGCTTTTTGGAGTGTGGCCACCGTTCGCCCATCCATCCAGGGATCATCAGAGGTCACATTACAATCCTCCAACTGAACATGTGTAACAACATCACTTGGCAATTTGTCATTGTCTTACTCTGTGCATTTGTAATCATTTAGTATGGTACCAGTCCGTCCTTTTAACCTCTTCAAAAATATGTGGCTCAAAGAATTCTTCGGGTGATTGAACTGTACCCTCCTTTTGAGTATTTATTTTTTCTTAGCATTGCAGTTATCATTAATACTTAGTCACTTATCAGAAACCACCCGGTCAGTGCTATGGCCTTATGCCCCCTCCTTTGATGACTGTTTTTTTGCTGTACAGAGCATTCCTATTTGCTCAGCCAACGTTTTCACTTGGGCCTCGAGACACTGGAATCTTTCCATTTCTCTAGGATCCTCTCTCTGTGGCCTAGATCGATATTGGTTGTTTTCCCCTGATTGGATCTATTCTGATATCTCTCAGGGGAATGATTTCTATTGGGATTGTTCCTGAACTCTGTATTCATATGTGTAGGGGAGTGGGGTACACCCATCCTTTCATTGTAGTCTCCTGGTGTTGGTGAATCATTGTATTGACGTGGAGCGTAATTTATATTCTGCTTCATGTCCTGTCTCTCATGTTGTGGGTACTGACCCCTATGTTGATTCCCATTATCAGTAAATCAATCCACATATCAGGGTCTATCCTGATTACCATATATCATGGTGTTGGGATCAAATCTGCTTTGTGTCAACAATGTCTGGTAGGGACCATTATTTCTTTGATCCTGACTTTGTCTCTGATTATTATTCATACCTAACATATCAGGCCGATAGCCTGCCCGGGGCCTATCTCCTAAGTACCTAGGGCTGATGTAGCTCTCCCTATTACTAGGATCATATGATTGAAACATTGGTGCAGGAAGTGATGACCTTTGTTGATTACCCCTTTGTTCAGGTGTCAAATTATTTTTACCTGGACTTTGAGCAGACTCAAGGGACATTTTGGCTGACCTGATTTCCATCACTGTTGCTGAGGGTTCTTTAGATTTTGGTCTAGTGTCTTTCATTTTATCACGTTCTCTACCCTGACAATAGAGTACTTCATATAGTTTTGTGCTTTGGTGTACAATCCATTCAAGGGACTTGTCACGGTCAAATTCACGGACCAACTGGGATATGATGTCTTTCTGTAGCCCATAGAAGTAGGCAGTTTTAAACTAATTGGAATTGGGGTCAAAAGATACAGCAAAGCGAGAAAAAGCTCTTTTCAAGTCTTGCAAAAATTGTCAAGGGGATGTATTAGGCCCAGCAGTAATTGTGTAAGCAACTTTCTTTGCCTCCTGTAATGACCGGAAAGGAGAAAAATGACGCCTAATCTCTTTTTCAAACTCAGCCCATGTCACATTCTGCTGTTCATTTAATCCCCTTATGATACTGGCTGTGGGAGCATCTAGAGTTAATTGAAAATACTATCTGTATTGTTCCTTAGGTATCTGGAGGGCTTTAAATATGTCATGCACCGCTTCTAAGTGATCCTCTATGCAGCATCCCCCTCCCTTTTTAAATGGTTTGATCAGAGCTTTGATGGATTTCATTATCTTTATGGGGCTACTTGTTGCAATATATGGAATTGCACTACTTGGTGATTCATCCCTGGTTTCAGGTGTATGGGATTGGTGGCGGCCCCCAATGGGTGTATCAAATCTCCCAAGGGCGCTGCAAGGAAGTTCAGTCACCGGCCCAGTCACTGGGCACTAGCTCTTTGGCTAGAAATAGGATTCACCTCAACTCCATTGAATGTGGTGCCCTGCCGTCTATCCTGGGACCTGAAAATGCACATTTGCTGTTCCAAATCCTTACACTTCTTAAGGAGCCTGTCTACCTCTTTTTGCAAATAGTTGTTTTCATCACTCATTTTATTAATTACCTCCTGCATATCGCACATTTGCATTTGGCAATCATTGAATTCTTTGTTTCTCTTGTCTCTTTCTTGAAATATTTTAACCATTTCCTGTTCAACATTTTGAAGATCACTTTCTTTTTCACAATGTTCTTTTTGTAAAATCTGCATTTCCAAAACAACCTCATCTTTGTCTTGTCTAATATGGTCTACCAACGCTTTCAAATGTACCACTTCTTGTTCACTATCCTCAAACTGTTTCTTGCTTTTAGACAATTGAGTATCAAGATCCCTACATTTTAACTGCATGTCTTTTTGACATACCTCCAATTCTGCTCTTAACATTTCCTCCTTTTTACTTGCCTCATCTAGATCAGCTTTTAACCTGTTAATCAGCTTAGTATAATTTCTTGCATTCTCAGGGACCTATTCAAAATAAACCATGTCTTGGCGCATAGCCGTATCAGACAATCTTTCTCTGCATGTTTATCATCTGCATTTAATAATCTCAGAGGGCAGACCTGAATTATGCTGCCTTCTGCAAACATGCTGTCTAGTGGTTCTTTCTGCACTTCACCATAAATGCAGTCATACCATTCTGTGCATTATTTGATAACCATGTCCCATGTGCATATAACTTTGCCTCCAGATATTGCACTAGTTCTGAGAATGTGGCTTCTATTTGAGACATTCTGAAATTCGCTTTTAGTGACACACTGCTATTATGAAATGGGTTCCCTCTAATGCACGGATGGTAGTGTGAGACACACTTGCCATGCCCAGTAGGTGCTCTATGATCACATTCCCGGCCTGCAACGCACCATATATATATGGTTACCAGACATTTGGTCGAAAAAAAAGGTCGACAGGACAAATGGTCGACACCATTTAATCGAAAGGCAAATGGTCGAATTTGGTTTTTTTTTGTATTTTCACTTTTTTTTTTTTTGGGGGGGGTTCCCCCCAACTCCCTTTTTTTCTAAAAAAAACTTTTTTCCCTAAACAAAAACCTAAAAATATATATATATATACAAATTTTTAAAAAAATTCGACCATTTGGCTTTCGACCAAATGGTGTCGACCATTTGTCCTGTCGACCTTTTTCTTTTGACCAAATGACTGGACAGCTATATATGTAGGATATTTTGTGTAGATTTGGGGTCTGGCGGTATTTTCTTAGCGGCAAAAAAAATAAAATAGTAATTTGGCGATGACTTATCTTTGCATTTAGATTGGGTTTGGCCTTACCTCTTTCAGTGACCATGTCTTGTTACACTATATTAGATAATTTAGTAATATACACTATTGGTGGTAATTTCTAGTGGTGAGCATAACTTTCCTGTTCTATTTATGGCCCCAACATACACAAACCTTCCTTATTCTTATAATATTCTTCTGATCTATAGAGAGCCTTGGACCTACATTCAGAAACACCACAATTTCACATAGAGCGTCATCAATAACCTGCGGTGTTATCATTGATTTATCTACATCAGTGAACTATGCTTCCATAGGCCTCATTACTGATTCATTACTGGTTCATAGACCCCCAGTGATCTATATTTCGTATTAGATTTCACCCAGACACCATGCACTGGGTGAACACACGCATACATCTAATTATCACTGCTAATTCTATTATTCCATCTGAATGGGAAACATGACATATATACTACCTAAAAATCTTCCCAGTGTCATAAAATGTTATTCCAAAGGCACCAAGAAAAGAGAAAACAAAAACTCTCTACACGTTCTGCTTTTATATAGTGTGTATTAGAAACAATTGCAATTCAAAATAACCTCTTACCAATTACATCGTGTTGTTCTCTGTAATAAAAACCAAGAAAAGAAACAATACAAAAACAGAGCAACATTCACTTTGCAACATTATCATATGACAAATTAAATGCATGGGATTTCTTATGCTTTGCTATCCTAACTACCTAGCATTTTTAGAACACATTCGCCAAGCAATCGTATAAAAATAACCTCACTTAGAACTTGGCTGCATACCAAAAGATTTGTGGTTTTCTCCCCCATGCGATTTCCTTCAGAAGAGTGGCCTGGTTGGCAGGGGGTTGCCTTCGTAATCTCAGTGTCTAAAGTGTGTGTGGCGAGAACATAGGGTTCTCAAGCCAATGTTAAGACACCAAGATCACCCGTCTCTGGAGCCCAGCAAAAGCGATCTGATTTTCCCTCTGTCATTCTTTCCACAGCAAAACTCTGTCCCGTCCCATTCTGCTTACGTGGCATAACTGCAGATACACTTCCTTCCAATCATGTTAGCAGAAAATGTATTCTGTTAACACCCTCATGTCCCAAATAATGGTAGCTTTAGATTATAATAACTGTGTCTTTTTCGATTTCCTGCTGCCTTCCTGCCTTCTGCATTCAGCACAGCAAGAGAAAGGAAGAGAGAAAAAATGCATGTTTAAAAAACAAATTTCAAAATATGTATTTTCACCTCACTTTGTACTTGGGACTACATTATAATGCAGACTATTCACAGTCGGGCCCAGCTGTTGATTCTGGCCTGAAACTCTGTGCCAGAAAGATCCAGAAGCACTGCTGTACCCAGAGAAAGCAGAGCAGTATCCAGAACCAGAGGCCAGAAATCCAGAGTGACCCAGACCGCTGTTCGCAGAACCAGAGAGCTGACCCAGATCACTGTGAAGTGCCGAGACCAGAACCAGAGTCCAGTCCAAAACCTGACCAGATCCGTGGCGAGGCCTATTTCAAAAATACATTGTGAGTACCTAGCAGAACTGTGCAGAACCAATCTCTTAGTTAAAATAATCTAATCCAAACTATTTTAATCTAACCAGAACTGCCTCCTAACTGTCACCTGTCATTTGTAAAGCTGCACCACTGTCATTTGTCAATTCTGCAGCTGCAAAGCTGTAACCTGTCGCTTTGAACTTTTAAAATTTCAAATCCGAAAAACAACCTTCACAAAATCAAATTGTTCATAACTCCGTAACCGTTTGTGCTAGAAACTTGGTTTAACTTTCCTCTGAAAGCTTAGAATCTTAGCCTTTCAACGAACCTAGAAAGGACTTGCTACTCCTTATACTTTTGCCGTAATCGTGATTCACGCATTCGCAAATTTTGCCGAGATTTGCGATTTGGCCTGATTTCAGCCACCTGTAAAAATCAGCAGCTTTTGCCTGAACTGCTAAAATTTCGTTTGCCTTTTAATCACCATCTCTGAATCATTGCTAAAGTGAGCCTGAACTCATCCCAAGTAGCTACTACTCACCCTGAACCTCCTAAAGGGAATTAAAAGCATTTTCAGCATATTTTTCACTTCATTGCCACCACATTCAAAGCACTTGGGTCTGTGTTTCAAAACTCCTATCTATTGTATAAGCTGCTGAGGGGGAATTGAACTGAATTCTATTTGATTACATTCCTAAGAACTGTGTGCTCTCATCTTCATCTCCTTACATTGCATAAAGGGGGGGTGAATTGTCCAAGAAAGTGATTACATTGTCTTTTGCTGAAATCCTATCAAGTTATTTTCTGTACTGCATTTTCATTCCACATTGCATCTATTTGAAACCATAAAAGTATTGTTGCTATCTTATCGATCCTATACCCACTCATCATTGATTATAAAGAAGTGTGCTAGTGACAGACTATCCATTATTGATTACTGCTCAGATTAAGTGTGATATTCAATTATTAATTCATTATAAAGGTATGATATATATATATACTGTTTAATTTTTTTTCAAATAAACCTTTTAAACTTGCAAAACAGAACTACTTCTTGGCTCAGTGGGGTCAGGGGGATTCCAAGAGAGGGGTGTTATATAGGGGTAGTCATCCAGAACTCATGAACTGGACATAAAGATATATCAATAAGGGTTTTCATTCAGTATCCCAGACTAGGCATTGACTTAGCTGTAGTGTTGAATTGAATCCTCTTACAAATTAGGGGCTCGAGCCGGACGTCTGGGTTAGATCTATCACTTGTCCAGCTTAATACAGCATGCTAACTGGCGGGATACATACATCCGGTCGGATCACCACGCTGTTTTACGCTGTAAAGCACTCTTCAAAGGGACACTCTAAGGAAAAGGTCTGTTTTGCAAAAATAAAATACTAATTTCTGTAAGTCAGGACAGAGATCAATCTCTAGAATGACGACCTTGGTAGACATGAAAATAGCGACGGAGCACCTCTTACATAAGCTATTTGTGAGAGGTGAGTGGACTCACCAGGACCAAAAGGTCTGGTTGCAGGCCATCGTGCAACAGGTCACTGAAACAGGGTCAGACACATGGAGAGATCAGGGTCCATTACATGTGGCCCTGAGTGAACTATATATGGCTCCTAAAGCCAAAGATGAACGCAATAAGATTGCCAGGATAGCGGCATACCTGTACCTATATATGGGAGACATGCAGGATAAATGTACTGAAAGCCAAGATCTGGCAAATAGGCGACAGATGGCGTTAGAGAAGGTCCAATCTCACCTGGTCTCTTCTGAGCAGAGGCTGCAGAGGAGCCAGGAGTCAGAAAATGATAGTAGGCAGTATATCATTAAAATAAAAGAGGACATGGATATACTGCAACAGGAAAAGACAGACCAGGATACCAGAATTCTGGCTTTGCAGAAGGAACGCCAAGACAGTTTGACTCCCTACTGCAGAGCCAGAAAAAGCTGGAGCAACAGATCAATTTCAACAGGGCATGCACAGAGCAGGTAGCCACCCTGCAAATCCAACTAGACAGAGAGAAAGAGGAGAGCAATAAACTGATCCTGAAAGACCTGGATACCCAGGCAGAGTTTGATCAGGAGCACCAGAAAGCTGGTGCCTTCCAAAGGCAAAGGGACAACCTGGCATCACAAATTCAAGCTCTTGGTCAGGAAAGGGACACCTTAGGCCAGGAAGTCTGCCACTTAAGAAGAAAAATGGAAGAAAATCACCTGGCCCACCAGGGACTGGGTGACCTCCAAAAAGAACACCAGGACTTGCTAGAGCACACCAGGAGGGTGGAGGAGGCTCTGGAAAGACAGGAGCAGGCCAATAGGGAAACAGCTCAGGAGGTAACCCTCCTGCAGCAAAGACTGGCCCAGTGCTCCAGGACCAGTCAGGAAACGCAGAGAGAGAATGAGGCTCTCTGCCAGCACAACGATAGGCTCCAACAACAGGTAGCGATGCAGGAGAGACTGATAGAGTCTAGTAAGGCCTTAACTGAGGAACTGAAGGCGCAGGCTCTTGCATTGCAACAGGGAGCAGGGGCGGATGGAGACCAGGCTCGCTGGGAAAGGGAAACTCCTGAGCATAACCTCAGGAGCCCTAGTACCAGAGGCCTTTATCTCTCTCCGTCCCTGGACTCTGCCATCCCCATGTCCCCTGGCGCACATGAGCACCGGGCCACAGGGATGGCAGATTACTATCCAGCCAAAAGCATGGGGCTCATAAACCAGTACCACCCAGGTATGGAGGGGCGGGCATCTGAATATGGGCACCCAAGCACAGTGCAATTTAGTGGGGAACCCCAGGAGAGTAGGCCCATTAAGGGCATCCTGAAAACCTCTGCCCAGTTAGGTCAGTGGGGGGGTACCCATCAAATCCTGGCAGCAAAGAGGAATCTGAAGACTCCTCTGAACGGTACAGGACACAGGAGACCAGGTCCCCACATTCTGCCAGCCACTCCCAGGCTCGCAGAATCCAGGAAAACCTGGAAGATCAGACAGGAACCTCTGGGAGCAGTGCCTCTGAGTCAGAGGATGAATGGACCAGGGTTACCCGAACCAAAAAGGCCAATAAGGCAAAAAGGGCCTTGCTTAAGGACCCATTCAAACAGATTAAGGCAATCAGGAGTGTCATCACGCCTTATCATAAGAACGCCAAGTATTCTGTTTGGGAACACTTGGAGCTCTATGAGCAAATGATGGAGACTTTTCATTTGAAGGACAGCCAAAGCTGTATCCAATATGTAAAGTGGACATTCTCCCCAGAGTACTCCAGTTTCTTTGCGGGGCTGGAGGACCAAAATCATTCAAGGTGGTCCACCTATAGGGCGGCCATATTAAAACATTTTTTTGTTCACAGAAATCCCCAAGAGGCTTGCAAGGCAGCCTACAATTTGCAGTGTGGGGAGGATCAGGCCCCACAAGAGTTTGTGCAAGAATTAAAGCGTGCTTTTGCACAGACCACCAGAAGGGTGCGCACAGACAGCAGAGAATTTATCAATACTTTGTTCCATGCCTTGCACAAATACATCATGACCCAGCTCGTGAGAGATTTTCACGAGAAAAGATCTTTAGACTGGGTCATTGAACAGGCTACCCGGATCTATGAGGTGCAGAAGCCTATCGAAAATAAAAATAACGCGCCGAAAAACCCCAAAACCAACAACACCCCTGCTGCTGCCAAGGTGGCAGAGGTAAAGGTCGCCCCCGTTTTAGATTTAGAGATGGGGGGGCCTAAAAACCTGCCTGCACCTAATAATGCCAAGCCCAGAAGGCCCTCGGGCCAGTCACAGACAGGGAGTCGAGGAGGTAGACCAACACATGGGGTCCCCCGCTCCCCTGACTATGTAAGTCCCCGCTACAAGGGAAACCGACCAATCCTGGGTTATGTGTGGACTCCTCCAGCCCAAGGGGGGGATCCAGCCAAGCACCTGACCCGGGGAACTTCCCTCCTAACTTCCCCCAGGAGGGCAGAAATTCTCCAAATCCTGGGCAGAACATTTTCCCCAGGTATCCACCCAATTTCCAGCCCCAAAATCCTCCACCCTTCTTTCCCCAATTCCCTGAGCCCAGACAACCTAATCCAGGAGAGGGGAGGCCAAGGGTGGAGGGGTACCAAAATCTTCCCAACCAGGGGTACTACCAGAGAAGGGATAGCTACCCTTCCCGGGATCAGCCCATGGGAGAAAATAGAGCCCCGTATCAGCCTGAGCGGGTTTCCCAGTTAGAGCGCCAGGTCCAAAATATGGCACGGGATCTGGGTCACATACTGAGGGCTCAACAGAACCCTCAGATGAGCATGCCACCGCAGAAGGCCCCAAACTCTGGACATGGTGCTCCAGAACAATGACAGGGGCAGCACCCCGATAACACACCGGTTCCCAGGGAGGAGGCACAAGGGGAAGGGGGGTGTAAAGCCTTGGAGGAAGCTTCCTTCCCAACTTGTTAACAGCCCCTGGAAAACCAGGAACCGGAAACAAAATCTCCTGCCCCTGAAAGCCTGCCTCCCAAGGAGCAGAGGGAGGGTAGGAGAAACAAAGGACCCAAACAGACCCACTTTGTGGAGGAGGTACAGGTCTTCCAATTTGAGGGAGAGGGATCCTCAGAAGATCCTGGGAAAAGATCTTCTCCTTCAGAGATGGGGGAACTCCTCCCAAGGAAAAATGGGTCCCAAGGGATGTCAATTCAGACTGGGGAGATATGGAGACTAAGCTACCGCCGCCCATCATCTCATCCCAGAAGCCACAATACCGAAATCCCCTGGTTCAAACTCATCCTGGTGACTGCCTCCAAAAAGGGGGGGGCGGCCCAGAACCGGAACCAGGGGAACCCACAATGGCTCTGATCTCCAGTTGCCAACTTTTTCTTTCAGATTCCCAAGACTCTCCACAGAATTCTGCCCAAATCTCTTCTCTAGCAATGTCCAAAACCAGAAAGTTAGCCCACCAGTTGTCCAAAAATGTGCATTATCTGTGCCCCCTTGAGGAGAAGGAGGGAAGATACTATGCCCCAGTACAAGTGCAGGGGCAGGGTACAATTTTGGCACTGGTGGACACTGGATCCCAAGCTACCCTTCTGTCCAAAAGGGCCTTTGAGGAACTAAATGCCGGAAGGGGGGAGAATTACCGTATTCCTCTCACCTCTCTTCCTGGACAACTGCAGAACTTTGACGGGAAGGAGATTCCTGTCGAGGGGACTGAAGATTTGGACATCAAAATTGGGCGACACAAGGTGAAACACCTGGTCATAGTAGTGACTCCAGAGGGCACCCCTTGTTTACTAGGGAAAGACCTCCTGATAAGGTTGTCACCCCTAATAGATTGTGTAAACAAGGTCCTCTGGACCCAGACTAGCCGACCAATAAAATTAAAACAGAGTGTCAACCATGTTAGTTTAAACGGCACCTGCCACATGGTTGAACAAAAATCTGACCAAGTAGAATTTCACTTCCAGAACAACCAAACTCCAGACGTGACAGTAATAGCAGTAGGACAACAAACTGGTGATGGGGGGTCCTCTCTATTTCTGAAAATCAACCTTCCTTCCAGTTTAAGGTGGTATTCCACACTGGAAGGAAACACCCTGAAATTCTTTACTAATCCACAATCAGAAACTCTCACTCCTATAGTCCAGAAAGATGTGAAATCAGCTCAGAGCCTGGCTGATATTCAGCAAATTGGAGAGCATTTGTTCATCCCTGTTCAGTTAAATGATGGGAAGGACTCTGTTCTCGCTCAAGTTTGCGTGAACAACGGTAAGAGCTTCATCAGCGAAGCCATGTTCCGCCAACTCCCAAAAGATCCAGCCATTCCCACATTCAAACTGATCGACAAATGGGAAAGGGACCTGGAAGCACCTAATTCCAAACAGCTCCTGCCAAGCAGGTGTATGCTCAAAATCTCCATTGACAACAAGAGCAAGAGCATAGTCCATAATTGTTGGGTCGTGCGAGACGTCACTGCCGCCTTTTACTTAGGCAGTGACATTCTCAATCGCTTTGCCATTAGTTTGGACCTAATAAACTTCAAAGCTTGGTCCCGATTAGCGGATAATCCCATGGGCTTTAATGATCCAGAAAAAGCATTTAGGTCAGCTCAATTGCTACCTTATGCAGTTGAAATTCAGATTAAAGAGGAAGTCACCATCCCAGAAAGGACCCGACAATTCTCCCTGGAAGTGAAAGTTAAAAGAGGACAACATTTGAAAAACCCTCATGCTTACATACATCTAAACGCTTCTCTCCAACTGCAAGGGTTAGGGGTAAACCCAACACCATTAGTCAACATAGAACATGACACCATTCCAATAGAGGTGGATAACAGCGACTCAAAGAGTATTACTCTAGCCGCAGGCACCATTATTGGAATGGCGGTTGATGACCAACATTTTTCCATCGATTTAGGAAATGAACTGTTAGGACCAATCCCCAAGGACTGTTTTGACAGTGACAGTGATGACAATACAACACCAGACAGGATTTTTACCCGGCATGGGGGGAACTTCCTGGTGTACACTTCCTGCCCCTATGGTAAGGAAGATGTGACTTGTGACTTCAGGAGGGATGAGGTGATTTTCCAGGTCCATGAGGGTTGCCTTTCCCACCTGAGGCCTCCAGTCCAAATCAGCACTCTGACCAGGGACTTCTCCACCCAGCTGGAGGAGGCCTCTGAGATAGCCAAACCAGAAGTCTTTCCAGGCTTCAGGCAGATGGTGGAAGAGAGAGTCAACCTAGCTGATGCCTGTGTGACTCTGGAACAGAAGCAAAAGTTGAAACAAGTTTTCTTGGATTTCCAAGATCTCTTTGCTGTAGACTCATATGACTGTGGTCGCACCGACATCCACACAACAGCAATCCCCACGGACCCTGGCATGACTCCAGTGTTTGTGAAGCAATATCGTTTGTCTCTCGCATCCATGGAGTCCCTTACTGAAATAATTAAGAACCTTGAGTCCCGGGGAATAATTTGTCCAATACACAGCACCTTCAATAATCCGGTGCTGGGAATATTGAAGCAAAACGGCCAGTGGAGACTCTGTGCCGACCTCAGGGAGCTCAACAAACGGGTCCATACTTCCCGATGGCCTCTGCCCTACATTGACCAAGGGCTGGCCCAGATCCAGGGGTCACAGGTATTCACTGCAATAGACCTGACCAATGGATACTGGACTGTGCCTGTCAGTAGGGAGGACCAATACAAGCTGGCTTTTACCTTTGGGGGCCAGCAGTACACATGGACCCGGACTCCCTTCGGATACCTCAACTCCGGCAATGAATTCAACATTTTCCTACACAAGGCCATGCCCGACCTGGGTGCAAGGGGTAACCTGGCTTATATAGATGATGTCCTCATCAAAAGTTCATCTGTGGAGGAACACATAGCAGAGATCCGTTATGTTCTGACCCAGTTGAGGGCCGCCGGAGCAAAACTTTCCTTTCAGAAAGCACAGTGGTGTAGAACCCGTGTTAATTTCTTGGGGCATGAGATTTCTCCTCGGGGTCTCTGTCCCCAGGAAAAGAAAGTGGAAGCACTTCAGAAACTGAAAGACCCCACAACTCTGCAGGAACTAAGGAGCCTCCTTGGACTGACTAATTACAGCAGAAAGTTCATTGAGGGCTACGCAGAGATCACCAGACCCCTGATTCATCTCCTGAAGGGGGGGGGTCAAGTGGGAATGGGGTCCAGAACAAGCCGAGGCGGTAAGACAACTCAAAAGAAGCCTCTCACAAGCGCCTTGCCTAGCTTACCCTGTCAGAAACATGGAGTTCTTCCTGGAGACGGGGTTCTCTAATACGTGCTTGACGGCAGTATTATACCAAAAGCATGACAAGGTCAATAAAGTAATCTCCTATGCGAGCAAAACTTTATCCTATGTGGAGGAAAAATTCAACGATTGTGAGAAGGCACTCCTGGCAATGGTGTGGGCATTGAAGAATTACCGCCCGTTTATCCATGGGGAACACATCATAGTGGAGACTCCACACCAGCCTCTGCAGTATCTCCAAAGTGATAGAATCCGGGCCGGAAATGTGAGTAATTCCTGAGTTAATTCCTGGATTCTGTCAATGCAAGGCTTTCCTGTGGAGGTCAGATATGGCCAAAACAAGAAGAGTCCCCTCGCGCAGGGTCTGGCTCACTTGCATGATTGTGCCAGAGAAAACTGTCTCGAGGACGAAAGTCTAAAAATCAAGGACAACATGGAGGCATACCTTAATTCCCCACACAAAGTCTTTGAAGAGGACAAGTGTGAGGGAATGCTCACTGTCTATGTGGATGGATGCTCTTACCATGTTGACAACAACGGGGAGAAAGAACTGGTGGCCGGCGTAGGGAATGCATGGGTGAATGAGTCCCCAGAACCCTCCGCTGGATACAAAATTGGTCCCCGAAGTAGTCAGGTGGCAGAATTGATGGCTGTGCATCAAGCCATCCTCACTGCTGTCCAACATCAACTCCACGAACTGGTCATAATCACAGATTCTGATTATGTACGGAACGGGTTCGTGGAGCACCTGGTTAATTGGAAAACCAGAGGCATGTTATGTGCTAACAACAAACCCTTGAAACATGGGAAGTTGATCCAAAACATTGATGATCTGGTCACCTCGAATGAGATGACCATCTATTGGAAAAAGATCAAGGGTCATTCCAAAGTAGAGGGACCAGACAAAACTGGAAATTACTTAGCTGATCAGCTGGCCAAAACCGGGGCCATCCAAGGGGATCTAATTGAGATTGAGTCCCTGTTGGGGGAAATCCAGGTCACTGCTATCACTAGGTCCCAGACAAATGCTCACAATGATCTTTCAATTGCACAATGGAGCAAGGAGACCCCTGATGCTGATTTGATTACAGCTCAGAAGGGGGATCCAATTATTGGTAAGTTTTACCAACACCTTGAGGACCCTGAGAACTTTCCCCTGACGGATACCGATTACATTGGGAAAGAGGACCTAAGAGTGTTGATGAAATGTCCAAAAATGTTCGGATCCAAGACGGTTTGTTGGTAAGGAAATCCAAAGCTGGCCACGATCAGTGGGTGGTTCCTACCTCATTCCGAAGCCTGATGCTAAGTCACGCCCATGATGCAGCCACCGCCGGTCATAGGTGGTTTCACACAACACTGGAAATCTTAAGAGAGGTTGCATACTGGCCACACATGGGGCAGGACCTTGACCAATACTTGAAGGGGTGTCTTGTGTGTGCACAATTTCAGCCATCATCCCTCACGCACCGTGCGCCTCTTCAAAAGAGGGGAATGACACTGCCATGGTCAGATTTGCAAATTGACTTTGTAGGCCCTGTGATTCGCTCTGCTAGGGGAAATAAGTAGATGTTGACGGTGACATGCTTGTTTACCAAGTGGGTGGAATGTCTCCCAGCCCCAAATTGCAAGGCAGAAACTGCAGCTGCCCTGATGATTAACCACATTTTTTCCCGCTTTGGTCTACCTCAAAGGATTGAGTCAGACAGAGGTAGCCACTTCACCAGTGAAGTGATGACAAAGATGTGGGAGATACTGGGGGTCAAGAGAAAGCTACACATTGCTTACAGGCCAGCTTCTTCTGGAGCAGTAGAACGCTACAACCGGACAATTGTGAGCATATTAAAGAAGTTTGTGGCAGATTCTGGGCCAAGTTGGGATATCCGATTACCTCTGGTCCTAATGGCCATCAGATCTACCCCTTCATCTGCAACCAAAATGTCACCATTTGAGTTGATGACTGGACGCAAGATGGTGCTTCCTCAGCATTTGCTCTACAGGACCCAAGAGCAGACCTTAATAAATGCCTCCACTACTCATGAGTATGTGGAGAATTTAAGGAAACACCTTCAACATGCTTTTGCCTATGCTCAGCGGAATCTATAAAGATCAGGCGAGCGTATGAAGACCCACTATGACCTGAAAACTTCCAGGAAGGAATATCAGGTGGGGGATTGGGTCTATTTATACAACTTCCAAAGAAACCAGGCAAAACAGCGAAAATTCTTGCCTACATGGAAGGGACCCTTTGAGATTATAGACAAGATCTCCCCTGTGGCCTACAAGATCCGCATCCCCAAAGGCAGTTTGGCAGAGGGGGAAGACAAGTGGGTCCACATAAACCAGTTGAAGTGTTGCCATCCCAGGCACACTTTGCAGCAACTGGAGGAGTCCTCGGTAATCCCAGAGGGTACCGCTCCAGAGTAATTCAATTCCAACCCTAAAAGATCCTACATATAGCCTATCCAATTCTGTGTTTCTCAACTTTATGTGTTCCTGTCTCTTAATTTAAAAAAATGTGCATGTTCATATCTGTTGAGTTCTAAAATATATATGCCACCCCACTATATCAATGGTGGGGGAGAAATGTCCATGAATAGGTATTGCCGCTCTTCCTTTGTCGTCCTAGGAGAAAGAAAACCTGGAGACTGGCCAAGGAGGACGATCCAGAGACCGGGAGCAGAGACCCGAGGGGCCCGGGGTACCGCCCAATCCTCCCATCAGGACCAGCAAGGAGAACTGATTGATCGACTGGAGGGAGGAAAAGATGCTGAACTGTGCCATTTGCAGAATTGGAAGAAGATTATGCGGACATACCAGTGCGTGGGTCATAACCTTCTGTGCACCCGACTCCCCATCGACTCAAATTCAAAGTACAGTCATGTGGGGGGGGATTTGTTGGGTGTCCTGACTCACGTTTGAGCTATCATGCGGCAACATTTGGTGCTGTGGGCTTAGGAAATCCAAGATGACCAAAAAGCCCACATGTGCGCCAGAATCCAGGAGAACCACGCAGTTTGTGCGCACACCAAAATGGTTACCTAACTTGCCACCCACCAGTGTAAAGAAAGATCTTTGTTAACAAAATCCACTGTTACTGATGTCAAAAAGTTGCTGAAATCGTGGCTCATCGGACCACTTTAAAGATTCAACCCTTTTGTGGGGTTCCGCATAACCATTTTACTGTAAGGAGCCCCATCAAAACAATGTTAAGCAAGGATTATTTACTACCATGTAAGAACCATTCCTGTTTGGAATGCATTAATCCAAGAAAGATCCCAAAAATGGATGCAGTACCAACAAAATCCTCAAGGCGGCGCTAGCGGTCTAAACTCTGACAGGAGAACTGAGTGCAGTTGCTGACAAAGGAATTTGACTCAGCTGACTTCAAAGGCTGCATTTTAATCAAAAATTAGCCACCTGCTGTTCCCAGAGGCCAGAAGCCTGGGAAACCCTCTCATCTCAAGAGATTCACACCACAGCCCAGGATATCACATGGTCATAATAACCAAATGCAAAGTGACCCCCTGGTCTGCTGACCTCAGCCTCCTGAAGACCACACAATAGGCTCTTGCACTTGAATAGAATATGTTGATTTTTACTGTTTCCTGTCAACAAAGGCCTGCCTGCCAGCAGAGGCATGGTCACTGATCCACCCAAGTCTTGGAGGCGGACTCCAACACTCTGAGAACTGAATTGAAAGCAAAATATATATTTTACAGAAACACTGATAACTCTTTGTAATCAAATGACAGGAATGTATAACTTTGAGAGCCTTAATTTAAATAATGTACCTTCGATTCAAGCCCAAACTCCAATTTGTGTGATGTTCTGGGACAAACCCCCGCTATTTATTGACACCACATACTCTGTGTTTAAGCCAGAGATATGGGAATTTACTGGATTAGATATGGACAGCCTGTGTATATGTGTATAACTTTTAATGAAGAACCAAGGTTGCATAACCCACTAAAATCGAAAATAAGTTGCCATTTTTGAATGCAAGCCCTCAGGAAGAGCAGAGTTTGAACAGAGTATACCTCATGTGGTATGTGATGGGTGCATGTAATTTTAAACAACTGTGTATCTGTGCAATATGTATTTGAATCAAATATAGATTTGTGGGCAAACCGACCAGGGGAGGATCCTCTGACCCATAAAACCTACAGCATCACTCTGACTCACATTTCCTTTCCCCAATCATGGGAGAGGGGAGAATTGGGCCAATGACAAGTAGAAAGGGGCAGGCTTAGCTAGGCCCAGGCACACACCCACTTTCAAAACACATAAAAAGAGACTGCTGGGACAGGTAGAGACATTCAATTCCATTTGCTGCGGAGCATGCTGACCGACGACTTCACATCCAGAGATCCTACACTTAGACTTCCAAGCTAAACAGAGACTACAGAACTTTGAACCAAGAAGGCCCACTGCAAGCAAAAGTATTTGTCAGCAGGCCAAAAATAATTTGCAGACTATTCACAGCCGGGCCCAGCTGTTGATTCTGGCCTGAAACCCTGTGCCAGAAAGATCCAGAAGCAGTGCTGTACACAGAGAAAGCAGAGCAGTATCGAGAACCAGAGGCCAGAGATCCAGAGTGATCCAGACCGCTGTTCGCAGAACCAGAGAGCTGACCCAGATCACTGTGAAGTGCCGAGACCAGAACCGGAGTCCAGTCCAAAACCTGACCAGGTCCGTGGCGAGGCCTATTACCTAGCAGAACTGTGCAGAACCAATCTCTTAGTTAAAATAATCTAATCCAAACTATTTTAATCTAACCAGAACTGCCTCCTAACTGTCACCTGTCATTTGTAAAGCTGCACCACTGTCATTTGTCAATTCTGCAGCTGCAAAGCTGTAACCTGTCGCTTTGAACTTTTAAAATTTCAAATCCGAAAAACAACCTTCACAAAATCGTTCATAACTCCGTAACCGTTTGTGCTAGAAACTTGGTTTAACTTTCCTCTGAAAGCTTAGAATCTTAGCTTTTCAACGTACCTAGAACTGACTTAAAAGATCCTACATATAGCCTATCAAATTCTGTGTTTCTCAAGTTTATGTGTTCCTGTCTCTTAATTTTAAAAAATGTGCATGTTCATATCTGCTGAGTTCTAAAATATATATGCCACCCCACTATATCAATAGTGGGGGAGAAATGTCCATGAATAGGTATTGCCGCTCTTCCTTTGTCATCCTAGGAGAAAGAAAACCTGGAGACTGGCCAAGGAGGACGATCCAGAGACCGGGAGCAGAGACCCGAGGGGCCCGGGGTACCGCCCAATCCTCCCATCAGGACCAGCAAGGAGAACTGATTGATCGACTGGAGGGAGGAAAAGATGCTGAACTGTGCCATTTGCAGAATTGGAAGAAGATTATGCGGACATACCAGTGCATGGGTCATAACCTTCTGTGCACCCGACTCCCCATCGACTCAAATTCAAAGTGCAGTCGCGTGGGGGGGGGCTTTGTTGGGTGCTAGAAACTTGGTTTAACTTTAAACCTGGTTTTCCTCTGAAAGCTTAGAATCTTAGCTTTTCAACGAACCTAGAACCGACTTGCTACTCCTTATACTTTTGCCGCAATCGTGATTCACGCATTCGCGAATTTTGCCGCGATTTGCGATTTGGCCTGATTTCAGCCACCTGTAAAAATCAGCAGCTTTTGCCTGAACTGCTAAAATTTCGTTTGCCTCTTAATCACCATCTCTGAATCACTGCTAAGGTGAGCCTGAACTCATCCCAAATAGCTACTACTCACCCTGAACCTCCTAAAGGGAATTAAAAGCATTTTCAGCATATTTCTCACTTCATTGCCACCACATTCAAAGCACTTGGGACTGTGTTTCAAAACTCCTATCTGTTGTATAAGCTGCTGAGGGGGAATTGAACTGAATTCTATTTGATTACATTCCTAAGAACTGTATGCTCTCATCTTCATCTCCTTACATTGCTTAAAGGGGGGGGTGAATTGTCCAAGAAAGTGATTACATTGTCTTTTGCTGAAATCCTATCAAGTTATTTTCTGTACTGCATTTTCATTCCACATTGCATCTATTTGAAACCATAAAAGTATTGTTGCTATCTTATCCATCCTATAACCACTCATCATTGATTATAAAGAAGTGTGCTAGTGCCAGACTATCCATTATTGATTACTGCTCAGGTTAAGTGTGATATTCAATTATTAATTCATTATAAAGGTGTGATATATATATATATATATATATACTGTTTAATTTTTTTTCAAATAAACCTTTTAAACTTGCAAAACAGAACTACTTCTTGGCTCAGTGGGGTCAGGGGGATTCCAAGAGAGGGGTGTTATATAGGGGTAGTCATCCAGAACTCATGAACTGGACATAAAGATATATCAATAAGGGTTTCCATTCAGTATCCCAGACTAGGCATTGACTTAGCTGTAGTGTTGAATTGAATCCTCTTACACTTTCTCTGTCCTTCTCTGGGCTTTCGTCACTACTTTGCGTAGGGGACTCATGTGATGGGTTGCTATATCCCGTGGCTGCTTTAGGTTCCCTTAATGGGTATAGTCCTTCATCTTTACTAGCTTTGCTATTTATTTCAGATGGGGAGGGTGGCGCAGAAGGCTCTTCACCCCCTTCTGTGCATATATTCTGTATCCAATCAAACGGTGGCTCCTCCTCTTTTTCTTGTTAGTACATTTTCCACACTAGCTAGGCATTTGTCTAACTTTTTGCCAGTATATGTGGCGTGCAAATATGTCGTCATTGCTGCAGGACCGTTTTAGATAGCGATCCGCCTTGTGGCCATGGCATAAACATTTTGTCTGCGGTCCCTTTAACCCATTCTGCACTGTACTGTTTAAGCTTAGGTGCATGCTTCGGCAGCTGTTTGCACATGTGTATTAATGGGGTAATGTCTTCCATGATTAACTTGTTTATCTTATCTTTGTATACCACTTTATTATGCTTTACGTTTCACAAACAAGATCAACAATGTGAGTGAGCACCAATCGTCGCAAGCTCCAATCCCGTTTTTCAACAATAATTTCACTTTTTCTTTTTGTTAACTACAACCATCAATCCATGCCATCCAACATCATATCATTACAATCATGCAATTTTCATGCTATTTAAATGTTTTAAATTTATGACGTCATAGATCTATCTAAATACATAAAATAGACAGACAGACTCCGGCCGGCCACACGAATATCATACCATCGGCTTCCTCAGATGCATTCTGCCCCTAATTTGTATTCCGACATGGAATTTAAGCCCATTTATTTCAGATCATCTTTAATCGATCTGGTCTTCTACAGCATCTTAACAATTCAGGACCTTAAATGAATGCTTCTTCTAGCGCTCTTTAAAACCTAGGAAAATGGGCGTATACTCTTATCTCAGTCACTACCGGTATCTCTCTATATTGCTCGGCCACCCTTGAGTCAATATTTTCCCCTTACATATATATTATACTCTTACTTTGACGCTATATTTGTCCCACCTCCCTCCGTTACCTTCCCTTTACTTATTTTTAAGGCATGCAACTTTTCGGCAAAGCATTCAGTCTTTTTCACTTACCATTTGCATGTTTTTCCTCTCCAGACTCTCGGGATCACTGCCTTCGTTACCGCCTTTCCGTGCTGCTCGTCCAATCTGCTGCTTGTAGACGTGGGAAGGGGTTCTTCAGGGAAAGCAAAGGTCCCTTCACACCTATCCTGCAGGGTTTTTAATTAAACTAGCCACTATCTACGGGGAGCTTCTCGTTCTTTCAGCCAGATGGCAAAGGACTTGTGATATTTCCGAGGACGCAAAGTTACTTATGTCGACGGTCAATGGGTGTTTTATCTAATCTAACCATCTAATCTCTGCTACCAAGTAAACTGGATGGACCCCAGCCGGTCCATATGACTGGGGGTCTCCAAACACCCCTTTATGATGAGTAGCAGCACCCTCGAGATAGATGGGGATGCAGATTCGTACTCTTGCACCAAATAACAATGACAACTCAATTGTTTGGTGAAGGGAGTCTGTTTAATGACAAGTACAAAAAACAGGGAGTTCAATGAACATCAGCAACTGCTCGATCTTCCTTCTCACTTAAACTCCACTTAATTTCAGAAAAAAACACAGTATTGATATCAAAAACCCATCATCACTGACGCGTAATCTTAAAAACCTAACGTGCAACGTGATTGGTTATAGGAAGGTAACTTTAACATAGGTACTATAACTGTATGTGGCAACGGGGAAAGGGGATTGCATAATCAATGTTTGGTGGGACAACTAAGCCCTTCCTTCAAAATGGCCACTGTAAACATCACTAAAAGTATGACATCTCATTGGTTCTACTTACTATAGGACCCTAGATTACACGGTCCACTATGATTGGGTTGGTATCAACCCCACTCATACTTTTCCACTCACGTCTATCAGCATGCAGAACAACCAGCCAGGTGCAGGGTGTTTGTCTGCACCCCAGCTTCCCTCCAATTATGTTACAATCAATCATCACTTCAGTGGTCATGTGTCAATTACTTCTTTGTAGTTTGGCCTCAAGTCTGCTTCTTGGTCTGAGAAAGTTAAGGAGTATTGGTATGGCAGGGATCCATGTGTAGGTGTGAAAGTCTCATCCCTTCCTGCCTGCCTTGTCACGTGATTAGGACACTGTGAAATTGACCCCTTCTTCATGTAATTTCCTGTATTTGATTTAATTCTACCAGTCTTCTACCATCTGTGGCTTATCTTGACCTTTCTGAACAGGATACTCTGTTCTTTTCTATTTAATTGTATCCACTGTTGGCCTTTTCCAGCCCGATATGACCATGGCTTCTTGGCATGGTTACCTTCAGATGGGTTTCTCTGCGTCTTCATTCTCGATTTGTTTGCTGCAACACTCTCCTCTTGAGACCTTTAGTAACCTCTTTTCAATTCTTCTCATGTGCGTAGTGTATTTTCACTCATGTATACAGTGCTTTTGAGGTATACATATGTATAGTTGGCACTTGCCGCAATCTATTTTACTACTAAGCATAAGCAAGCTTCACGATTTCTTTGCTTCTTGCGGTTTCCTGCATTTGTACCCGTTTAAACTAACTGAATAGCTTCATTGTGCATATGGCATAGGTTTCTTCATCTTGACATCAACTGTTTCACCTTAGGCTCAGGATGTCACTTATCCATGGTATTTCGTCTCTTTGTCAGTATTCTTAGGTCATTATATCTTCTATATGCGCGTCAGTCTGATTTCTCATGATGTCACCATTCGTCTTCCTTTAGTATCTTCTTGGCTTCGTCATGTATTACATTCTGACAAACGTCATTTTGTCTTGCCTGTAGATATGGTTTTCTCAATGGGTTCCTTACTGTCCAGGTTTTCTTAGGTGTTGGTACTCCAATAGGTGCTGTTATTCTGATAGGCACTGGGCAGAGCCCAACTGCAGCTCTCTGCTGGTTTATCTGTTCTCCATACGTCACATATTTTGGCGTGAACGTACCTGGTACTTCGAAGGGGGCAGCTGCAGTGTGGATGGTGCTTGGCACTTCCTCTTCATGGCAATGAATGTTTTTACGAAGGCTTTTAATATCGTCAGTCGTCAATTGCTTTGGAGAAAATTAAGGAAATGTAATATTCCTTTGCCACGGTTAGCTATCTTGGAATACTTCCATAATTCACAATAGTTATAACTTGCCTTAGTCAACCTTGTTGTCACAGAACATTTCCATCACCCATCCATCCAGTTGTTTCTTAAGTGAAAGCCCACATCCTTCCAATTCTAGAATGTTTGGCTTCCAATCTGTGGTCTCAGCTGCTATTCGGCTTGCCATTCTTGCAGCAGAGTTTACTGTTGTTGCTATCACCATCACTGGAAGAGTCTGTGAACTCATTGCCTGCCTGTTCCGAAAAACCCTTTATGCTTTTCCACAAAGACACAATAGGATTAGGGTTTCTCTCATCCTTCTTACTAGTGAAGGTGGTATCAGACTTTCACTTGAACCGGGAACATATGTCTCTTAACACTCTTCCATAATCCATACTCTGACAGTGACAGAGTACTTCACACTCTGGACATTCAACACGCTAGCCACTTCTACTGAAATGGTTCCGGAAATCCAACAGTATGTATTATCTTCACCTCCAAAGTCTCAACCTACTGAAGTGTTGTTTAGTCCTTCATCACCGAGTACAACTATTTTGAGTCTGCAAAATCCTAAAGATCTTACATGGTCTGAAAGAGCAAAAACAGCGTTGCTGACCTTCAAATCCCATGCTCCCTCGAACCTTCTTTACTGGGCAGACACATTCCATACCTGCATTCATTCTGCAGGCAGGACACGGAGGTCCAAGGTCAGTCAACATACAATGTTATGAGGTCGTTCTTAAATCCTATGTGGTTAGTGTGTGCATTGCCTGCGCATTTCTTAAAGTGACCTTCTCTCTGTTACATAGCCATGCTTGGAGGGTCCCCCATGAGTATGGGGAAGGAGGATGCGACATAGGAGTAAGCCTGCCTTAGTCTAATTTCTTAGTACCCTTTCTCCCATATTTTCCTCGCTCCTTCCCCACAAACAAATCCATAATCTCTTAATAGCGCAATAAGAAAAGGGCGGGTTGGAGGAGCGAGTGCAAAGCTGGGGCATGGTTTAGACTTGCATTTAAGGGTTCAAACTCCTTTAAAGTAGTAGACCTCTTTTCTTTGATGTTCTGCTGAGCACAATTGTGTCTTGAGGTGGCAGCTGCAGATACCTCAAACATGAGGGAAGGACAGAAGTCAAGACGGAGATTAACTCATAATATGCTCACAAAGGCCCCCTTTCCCAGCAGGAGCCAGCCCAACTAGCCGCCAGGGACTGCTTCCTCTTTGGTCTCTCTTTCATTGCATTCCATTTCCCCTGCAGTCCATCTTTTCACATTAGTGTAATTTGTGCTGCAGGCCCCTACCCCTGGAAGAGATATTTTTCCACCATGCAGCCTTGTTCTTCCCTCCGCTACCCCCTTGCCCATGAAGTGTCTGCCCTACTGCAGTCTCCAGTAAAGTCGCTGGTCCTTCATCAGCCTCTACCTTCTCTCTGCATTCTCTTTTTTCCTTCTTGGCTCTCTTTTTCGTGTGCAGTGTTTCTACTTCTAAAGAGTCTGCCTCTAATTCAGGCCATGTGCCCCATGGTGTGATCTCAAGTACCATCTCAGTATCCACTGCAGTCTCTCACTCGTTTTTACGAGCACTCTCTCTCTCGCTCTGTGGTCTCTCAGTTTGCCTGGGCCTGGAATGTGGCACCAACGCGTGTGTATGTTGCCTGTTATGTCTTGGCCGCAGCCTGTCTCGTTTTCCTGCAGTTTACCTCTTCTTCTTGTTCTACAGTGCTTTACTCTCCCTTGCAGTCTGCGTTTGTTCAGTCTCCCTTTTCCCCAAAGCATATTTCTTTTGGCCTGCAGGCCCGCTTCCTACTACATTGCACAGCGTTCCCTTTAGTAAATTGTTATTTTGGACAGAAAAATGCTCTCATACGTCTGAGCTGTCAGTCCCAAACATTCATATACTCTGGAGAAAAGGGTTGTTAAAATGCACAGCCCTTCATAAAAAATGTATACAATGTAACTGGATTATATAGCTTCCCAAAGTTTAAGAAAATGATTTCTCTTTGCAATTCACACCACAGCCCACCACTATGGACCTCTTAAAACAAACAAATAGACAGAGTTCCTATGTAACATGCATGCCCACAAACCCATAGAATTGAGGACTTGATCATCATATACTGAAACGAAACCCCCCAGCTATTTCACTGATAATCCCAGCATGGTCAGATGCCTACGATCCACCAGAAGCAAGGACATGTGCAGACTTGAACTCTGCTGGTGCCGGAAGGAAAGAACCAGAAGACAGGCCTTCTCTGTCAACACAGCGAGACTGTAACATTCTCCCTGTCCACAGCAGAATCACCTCCTCGTTTTCATCGTTCTGGAAGGAGCTCAAGACCCTCCTCTTCAAGGAATGGCTCCTCCCTAATGCCTAGGTACCCACACCCTCAACTCCCCACCCTACCTGGGACTAGGTGATCTGCTTCCCACTGTTTCCTGCCCTGGTTGCTTGTAGATCACTTGCTGCCAATTTGCCCCCACCCCCTTTGTTAGCTCTCCGCTTCCTGGCTTCCTTCACTGTGTTGTTACCCCTCTGATTGAAAAGCCCTCCTTTGATTCTCAAAGCAAGGTTCGTGCTGAATAAAAAATAATAATAATACTAATCCCCTATCCTTTACTTTGGTTTCTGGAACTGGTAGCCCTGGATGTATATTGGGGAACTACAAGTCACAGAATGCACTGGACTGGACAAGAATCTTGTGAATTACATGAGGGATGTTGGAATGTATTTATGTTTGGAAGTACAGCAACCTCTTCCTCGTGGCAAATTTGAGTGAACTAGTCTCCTGCTGGTACTGTCTTCTCAAGCACAAAAAGAAAGGTGTGGCAACAAAGGAATACAGCACCCTTGCCTACCAAATCTGGATTCACAAGTATTCAAATCCTTCTTAACCTTTTTCTTTGCAGATACATCACGTCCTGTCACCGGAAGTTATTCTTTACACATACACGTGGGGTACATATGTTTCTGACGTATTCCCCATTTCCAGGTCTCCAATAAACTTCTAATATCACCCAACATGTCACTAGGGAGTTGGAAACAACTATAGCCCACCAGCTTTTTCAGCTCATGCAGTCTTCATGGACTTTTCCCTCCATGTTCCCACCCTCCCTGAGCGCTTTGAAACACTTGCCTGTGTATAGGCGCTATACAAATGAACAATGCCATATCATACCTTAACCTAGGCTGTGAATATTCTGAAGTCACCAGACGTCATACTGACATCACATTGGAACAGTTTTTAAACAACGACATCTAAGCCAATAGCATGTTCTCTGTTGTCAATCGTGATCTCGAAGACTTCAGACAATCTGAATGAATCGGTCAACACATTACTCAAGTCTATACAGCCTTCTAAACCTTGGTACCAATACCCCAAGGTCCTTGGGGTATCAGGTAAGATGCTCAAGTCCTAAAAAAAAAGGTGGAGGGACTCTGACGTATGCAGTGGGACGTGAAATCACAGGCAGTGAATGTAAATTGAAAGAAACGTGCATATTTATTTTTTAGGGTGTTTTTCACAACTCAAGGAAGGGCACAGGACAAATACGCATTTGCCAAGATGGCATGCTTTCTTGAAAATATATAATGGTTGTGTTGAGCTATCCCTTGATAGTGCGCCGAAAAATAATGGAATGGCAAGTAGTGATGATTAATCAATTCCTGTTTATTTTTGTGATGTTAGAGCCTTTGTGGATGACACGTGTTTCGGCAGAGCTGCCTTTATCGAATCCAGGCTATATAGATAGCTCATAAGTCACTGCATAATGCATAAAGGTGCTGAAGTTCACAGGGATGAATCCCTCCTGATACAAAGAAGTCCTCCGTATGTACGAGTGTCCATCATCACTACTTGCCATTCCATTATTTTTCGGCGCACTATCAAGGGATAGCTCAACACAACCATTATATATTGTCACAAACGGAGTGGAGGGACTCTAAGTCTCCGTAGTAGCTAAACCTGGTGCGACGCAAGATCTTTAACATCACCTCAACTCTCATGGACAAACCCTTTTAATTTAACGGGGCGCGTAGGTACTGCAGCAGGTGTCATCACAAACAGTCCCTCACCAAGAATGCAATGCTTTCTTGAAACATTGCTTGCTAAACAGAAAAGGTGCCACCGTTTGTCTTTAAAAGTGTAAGAAAACGTATCATGTACAGCGAAGAGCCAATACAAGTTTTATACAGACATTTGCTTAGAGATTCTTGTGGTCTGTGTTATGGTGTGTGTAGGCCCAGGGGCAGAGGCGTTGCTAGGGGGGGATGAGGGGGCTATAGCCCCTGGTCTCTTGGTTGCAGCCCCAGATCGAAGCTCAGGGGCTACAGCCAAAAGGCTATA
Organism: Ambystoma mexicanum; assembly: GCF_040938575.1. NCBI lineage: Eukaryota > Metazoa > Chordata > Amphibia > Caudata > Ambystomatidae > Ambystoma > Ambystoma mexicanum. Next base: position 610,629,572 of record NC_090925.1, on the reverse strand, counting down.
CCCAGAGTCCCAACAGCCCCGACATTCACGTAGCCCCGGATCTCTTCCAAATCTAGCAACATCCCTGCCCAGGGGGCGTCTGGCACAGGAAATAAAGGCACAGGACCAGGAGCAGTAACATCAACGTCCGTCTTTATTGCACTCCAACATAACTCTGCCCTCTTCCCCGCCCTCTCCCCGTCACTACCCTTACCCACAGATCGAAGCTCAGGGGCTACAGCCAAAAGGCTATACCCAGAGTCCCAACAGCCCCGACATTCACGTAGCCCCGGATCTCTTCCAAATCTAGCAACATCCCTGCCCAGGGGGCGTCTGGCACAGGAAATAAAGGCACAGGACCAGGAGCAGTAACATCAACGTCCGTCTTTATTGCACTCCAACATAACTCTGCCCTCTTCCCCGCCCTCTCCCCGTCACTACCCTTACCCACGTCATTACCCACGTCATTTCCCTTTACCCCCCCCCCCCCACAGCATCATTCAAGATATTCATAACAGACGAGTTAACACACACCGCTCACACACACACAGATAAACACATGTGTAAATGAATACACATAAACCTATTTTGGGCCTGCGAAGAGAGGCATAGCAATCACCTGTAAAGGCTCTTTGCAGGGTTTTATTAAGCATGGTGTAATGCCTTACAGCAATTTTGAAATGTTTGTGAATCTGCCTGCTTTTAGCACCTGTTTGTTTTGGAAAGGTGTGCAAAATAGCACTGCAACTATGTCTCCTTGGATTTCGGTGTAACATTACCACTCTTTTTAAAAGAAGTGCTTGTTATGCAGTCCCCTCCTCTCAATATTTTGGGGCAGAGCAAAATGAGCCGCCGAGGCTTTGGAGCACCAGTCCATAATCCCCACAAAGCTAACCTGGAGAACATGGGAAGGTGCGACTGAATGGAAAACCATGACTGGTTGTAGATTTATGATCATTCTAATGATGAGAAGAGAATGTGGGTTAAGGTGGCAAATAGCAATAACTTTGAATACATGTGTATGGCGTTTAATGAAATGTAGGCATAAGCTATATATAGTTTATAATATTTATACAAGAATCTGTTCATCTGTTTGCCATTCTTCTTTAAAGGCAGTGCAGGTATTCCATCAGTAATAATGGTTGCATAAATGTGACATTTTTCTTGATTTAGTAGGTGGTAATATTTGTTCTAATTTCATTATAACATTATGACACTGTAACTAAATGGCTAACTTTCAAACATTGATTCATCAGATTAAGTTGAATTGTATGGATCCATACAGCCCAGATTCCCCAGAGTGGGGGCATTCCCCTTCCCTGCAGAACGTCAGAATGACCACTCCTGATTTCTCAGAGCATCATTTAGGAGCTATGGTCTTGCTCTCTGAAGGACATGGAGGGATGGGTTAGTGCCTGTCATGTGCACAACTGTTTAAGGCCGGTAGGTATCAGGTAGAGCCCGCTGAGTGCCTGTTACGGCTGAGACCCAGGCCCCACCATGTCCATCTATGTTTAAGCTTGGGATGGGAAACACAGTCACATCTTGGACAATTGTATTTCAACAATGAATCAGGCTGCTGGCCACATTTCCAGTGTTTCCTCTACAAGGCTTGTCAGGCTGATCCTTTAAGATCTTTTCTTTATCGGATTTAGAGAGACACACTCTCAAGATGGCAATTGGTCCCATCCTTTTCAAACCAGCTGTCACGCGCCAGGCAGCCCTCCCATGCAGGGTACATTATCAGCCCCAACTCCTGCCTTCATGCAGACTCTATCCCCGGTGGCGTCTGATCCTCAAAGGGTCATGGGGACCACCTCATCAGTGCAGGCTACCGCAGTGCAGCAGCGGGAACACGCATTGGCCCACGAGTCATGGGTGCCGCCATTTTGTTTAGCGTGCGCAGGCACAGCAGACCGGCACTGTGTTTCCGTGCATGCATTCCATAGGTAGCATTCTGCAGTGCTCTGGCAACACACCAGGTGAGGATGAGCCTCCCACTCAGTACGGTTCACTTCTTTGATTCTCATGCCAAGTGCAAGCATAAGTTGCAACGTGCCCTCTTTGTGCCCAAAGCAAAACCAGAAGATCCCTTCCTATGGGGCTCTTACAGCCACTGAAAAAAACACCATATCTCTGACATTCCAAAACAACTAATTTCACTGTTGAGCACCCTTGTTCTGGTGGAAATACTTGCATCATTTTGTTAATCGACTGTTTCCCCAAACATCCTCATTTTACTCCATTCTGGGCTCTGCCTATTGCTGCACAGGCGGCTTGTCTTTTTCCATGACATCTACAGGTTACACGTTCTACCGAAAAAAATAATTTTGGGCAAGGGGTCCCAGTTCCTTTCATGTTTCTATTGTGCACTCTCTAACCTTATAGGTATCCTTAGCGCTGTACGCTCTGATTATCAACCGCAGAGCAACGGTTAGAGAGGACTACCAGGCCTTAGAACAGTATCTACACTGTTATTTTAATGGCCTTCAATCTAGCAGATGGAACAAGTTGTACACGCCAATCACAATGCTTTTCCCTTTCTGTTATGGCTTGGCAGGTTAAAGAACGATGGTCTGGAGAGTTGCCCAGAGCTGCGCCAGAGGTTAAGATTAATTTTAAACTTTACAGCCATCACCTCTTTTGTTTTGCTTTGACAACACACTTCATTCCTCCATTTACACCAGAGGAGTCTGTTCTTCTCTAGTTACGGGATTCCACTCAAAGCCATGCTTTCCTATCCATGGCTGAGAGTGCGATGATATCTGCTGACGCCCTGGTGCAACACCTTCAAGGTATCCATTGTGATGTGTCCCTTTTCCTACAAGAGGTCACCCCGTATCAGAAGATTCATGCCGCCAGGAGATGTTCGCAGGAATCAGATTTTTGACGAAATGTGGTTTTCAGCTTAGAACTTACCACTGCACAACCTACCTATGAAGTTGGTTACCAGATTCTATGACCTTTTAGGCACCCTCGCTGTATGCCCCCGGTGGCTTTCTGTCTTCAGTTGGCAACGGGCTGGCAGGTGCATCTGGTTTTTCTTGTCTCCATTTTGAAACCTTTCAGGGTGGACACCTCTGGTCAAAGGCCCTGTTGACCTCCACCAGTGGGGGTGGATAAGCAGCTGAAATATGAGGTTCTGGCTATTTGTGATTCCTTTGTATGGAGCGGCCCGACTTTATTTCCTGGTCAACTGGAAAGGCGATGCAGCCTGTGATCCTTCTTGGGAGACTGATGTCCATGTCCACACTCCTTGTTTGGTCCTGCAATCATTTTGTTATTTTAGAAACCTCGGGGAGGGGGCAGGGTGGCACATGCAAGGAAGGCCAGGGGCCACAGTTGCCCTGATACCTACCTACAACGGTTCTGTATCCCTTGTGGTGTTTACTCCAAGGGCCGTGGAGACAAGGCGGCAGGCAAACGGTGGGCTACTGCAGAGTAGCAGTGGGAACCTGAATGGCCCACAAGTCAAGGGTGCCGCCATCTTGGACAGCATGGGACACTGGTGCTGAATTTCTGCAAATGCACCCTGTGGGCAGAATCCTCCATTGACTTGGCAATGAAGCAGTAGAGGACGAGCCTCCATTTCGCAATGGCAGAGGATTTAAACCCCTGGAAGCTGGACCATAATGTGTCTTAATGCGCTGAGTATGGCTTTTTGTTGTTGTTCGTTCTACTGCCTTTTGTTTCCTTCTTGAATAGGCTCCCTTCCTGCATGCCTTGGCTTAGCGGTCTGCCTGCCTTCCTCCTTCATTCTTCAGAGCACGCCTTGCTTTACCTGCCAGCCTACCGTCTACCACTATGCCGACCTGTCTTGCCCTAGCTACCACTATCTGCATTCTTGCCTGCCTGCCTTCTGTCCATTTTTCTGCCTTCCAGACCTCCATCTCTACTTCCTTCCCTCTGACTTCTTGACAGTTTTCCATGCCTATTCATCATGAGATACCATCATCTGCTCCATTTGTCCTATCGTGACCCCATCCATGTCCTTGCACCGCGTAACTTTGTGGGAAACTATTATGTGGTTCTGGGAGCTGGTGCTCGAGTGTTCCCATGTTTAACTCTCTGGGGAACGCTCTGAGGCTGGTTCTAGAACCACCCTTCTTTCACTTTGAACATTCTAGAAGCCACGATGAGAACTCTTCCACACTCCCACACCACGGCCGTCTACAGAAAGTAGGTGTGTAACAGAGGCAGGGCTCAGAGTTTGACGTTGGCCTTCTCAAGTCAAAAACCTAACACATGGCTAATCATTCCCACTCCCTACCAGCCTTCTAGAGACACAAGCACAGCATGCAGATGACAGTACCACCACCGATTTCACTAAGGAATCAGCCTGACAGATAGCTTGGACATAGATGGGCATGGTGAGTAACAGCCGCAGTAGTGTGGTGTAACAATGACTTTGCATCATTCCACAGAATAGTATCGTGAAACGAGAGAAGAGTTCACCAAATCCCATTGTTTTTTATATCAAGGCCAACTGTCTATATAGTGCCATACCATGCAAAATGGTAATGCTTCCGTAAGATGACAAGTAAAAGTTCATCTTGAGAAATGATAGTCACATGTTTGGGGTACAACAGGTTAGTAGGACAGAGGAAGATGATGCAGTTGTATACTAAAACCAGCAATCTTCCCACTGTATGGGAGAGTTGAGTTTTTCTCGTCCTTGAGGTACACTTTGAAAGGCTTGATATACAGAAAGTGTATATTGCCTCTTTGGTAGCATATACTAAATGTCTCACTGTAGAATATCTTCTGTCTTGAAGTAAAGGACATGCATTTTTTTTATAAAGACATTTACATACCAGTGAAGGCGTGATGTCATATGTGATGTCATCAGTAATTTCATCAGTGTGCTCATGGGCTGCTCAACAGGGCTGCTCGCGGTTAAGTTGGCAAGCTTCCAAAACCTGCTGAATTTCAGGTGCTTTCCTTCCTTAAACAGCCACCAAAACGTCACTTCAGCAAACTTTTTTCACTGAATTTCAAAAGTTTGGTTGCATTGACCTGATTCACCTTACTGGTTTCTTAACTAAAGTTTTTTCACTGAATTTCAAGGTTTTTTTAATGTTATATTTCACAACACCTGCAGTAATAAAGTTTTTCATTTTGATATTCAAATTGATGTAATATGCAAAGTTATCAATATGTTTCTAAGCTATGCATCAAGGGCTTTTCGCAATTAGGGGTCTGTGGGCCATGGGATATGTCCTGTGACTACGGCTAGTGGCATATTTGGTTCTATGTGAAAATAACGAATTTTAAAGGTCTCAAGAGAAAAAGACCGATTTACAATGCCCGGTTTTCTATTGATCGAAAAACCAGCATTGCAACGGTCTTTTTCTCTAGAGAACTTTAAAATTAGTTTTTTTGTTTGTTTTTTTAATATTCACGGGGTTTCACCCCTCGAGCCACCCATTGTTCCTCCCTGCACCCTACTATGCCTCAACTCCACCCTTTCCCATGGGATTTGACCTAAATCAGGCATTTTGCCACCCAAACCCACAACTCTTAGTCCCAGCCCCTTCTCCCCAAACCCCATCTCCTGCAAACCAAAACACATGCATACACACAACACACACCAACTCATATGCACCCACACACTTAACGGTTCTCCTCGTCCTGCGCTTTGGTTACCGACGTGCCTGTTAGCCCATGCGCGCACTTGTGTGCGGCAGGGGCGCGAAAGCCCCATTTAGAAGACTGCTTCGTGCGGTCACAGATCATGCTTTCGAAATCAGTATTTTGGTAAAAAATCTTTAGAATAACATCTTTTCACCTAGAACGACATATCTGCCTGCTGAAAGTTCTTGAACACTGCCTCGTCCCCTACTAGTGATCCAATTAGGTAAAGGTGAAGGAAATGGGACAAAGAAGAGGGAAAAGAAGGAGGAAGGACTGTTATGAGGATGCAACCATAGAACTGTGATGCAGATGAGGTACTGTGATGATGCGCTCGAGGGAAGGATGCAAGTGAGGCAATGTGACAAGGATGCATCTGAGGGACTGTGATGAGGATGCCCATGAGGCACTTTGACGGGGATGGGCATAAGGGACTGTAATGGGGATGCACATGAGTTGGGGTTATTTAATGGATTAATAATGGGGCACTGGAACAAGGAAGGGGGAAATCAGGGGTACTGTAATGAATTGCCTCTGGGTTGTGGGGCTGAGGGAGATGGGGGTAATGTAATGGATTACTAATGGGGTACCAGGATGAGGAAGAGTGAGGCAGAGGTAATGCAATAGATTACTAATGGGGTAACGGGATGCGGAAGAAGAAGGAAGGTGTAATGCAATGGCCGAAACACATGTCTGGGGTTGCTGTTGGGACTCTTGTTTAGAGGGGAATTTCCCAGCATTTTGTTGCTGGGCTACCCTGGTGGGTGGGACCAGGCTGATATGGAAATGGATATTTCTACTCTGTGAAAGGTACAGTGAGCTAAAATGTAGTTGTAGACCTTCCTGAGTGGGAAACCTAGAACAGATTATTTGAACCATGTGCATTCTCAGTAGAGGGGCTCCCATAATTTTGTGTAATTTTGCAATTGATTGCTAATTGAGTATTGGGACTAAATGGGAGGAGGGCAGTAATGCAGTTAATTACTGCTGGGGTACTGGGATGAGGAAGAGGGAGGCTGGGTAATGTCTCAGATTACTAATTTGGTACCAGGACAAGGAAAATGGGTGTGATGGGGTACTGGGATGAGGAAGAGAAAGGTGGGGGTAATGCATCGGATTACATATGGAGTAATGGACGATGAACTGGGGGCCAGTTGTAAAGCAAAGGATTATTAATGATCAGGAAAAGACAGGCAGGGATAATGCGATAAACAACTAATTGGGTAGCAGGAGGAGGAAGAGGATGGCAGGGGTAAGACAACAGATAACTAATAAGGTACCCGGACAAAGATGTGGAAACTGGTTAATGCAACAAATTACTAATGGGGTACCAAGAAGAAGGAGTCATTGCTAATGCACCAGATAACTAACGGGGTATCAGGACAAGGAATACGTAGGCGGTGGTAATGCAACAGTTCACTAATAGGTTACAGGGATGAGTAATATGGGGGCTGGGGCATTGCAACAGATTATTAATGGGGTACCAGGCTGATGAAGGGGGGTGATGGGATGATTCAACATATTAGTAATGGGGTAACAGGATGAGGAAGGGCGAGATGGGGTAACGCAACTGATTACTAATGGGTTACAGGAATGTGGAATATGGAGGTGTGGTAGTGCTGAAGATTACCAATGGGGTACCAGGACAAGGAAGAAGGAGGTGGGAGTAACATAACAGATTATTAATGCTGTACCTGGACGAGGAAGAGGGATCCAGGGGTAATGCAATTCATTATTAAAGGGGTGCCGGGATGAGGAAGAGGTAGGAGATGGTTATACAACTGATTACTAATGGACTCCCCAGATGAGGAAGAGGGAGACAGGGGTAATGGGGTATTAGGAAGAAGAAATGTGTGATGGGGCAATAGGGTACTGGGATGAGGACGAGTGAGTCAGAAGAAATTGGGTATTGGGACGAGGAAATGTGAGGCTAGGGTAATGGGGTATAAGAATGAGGAAGAGTGAGGCAGGGTGATAGGGACTGGGATGAAGAAGAGTGAGGCAGGGGGTGCAGGGGACTGGATTGGGAAAGAGGGAGGAAGGATTTTGAGGGACATGCCCATTGCACTTCTTGTAGAACACACATCACTGATTGCATTCAATGGATATGCGTGCAATATTTTATATTTCATTAGCACCCTGGTTGGGGGCACCAGCCAATCAGGGAGCTTGGAACGTAGGCTGAATCCTTTGATCCCCCACGGCTGTACTTCCCTCGCCCTGGCCTACCTTGCTCCCTCCGACTTCCCCCATACCATCTTTAGCACCCACAAGTAACTACACATGGCGGCTAAAGATGAAATTAAGAATTTAAAAAAAGGAAAACGGTTCATTTATTCAGTCCTGCAATGCATGTCGGGAACAGGAGTTCTCTTCAGTGTTGATTCTGAATTAACACTTAAGAAGGACTCCTGTTCCCGATGCAGCGTCACAGGAAGGCAATAAAGTAAAGTTTTGTCATTTTTTAAAATGTTAAAATCAACTTTATCGCCAATAATATCATACGATTTATATTCAATATTGGTAACCTGGCGAGAGCGAAGCAGAATGCAACAAGCATTCTGATTGGCTCTCGCCAGGTCCCTACCCGGCCGGGAATCCCTCCGTTGGGATTCCACGGCCTTTGTCCCCGGCGGGGGGCGTGGCAGCCCCTCAGCCAATGAGGAGGCTCGAAGCGGGGCCATCCCCGCTCCGAGCATCCTCGCGGCTGAGAGGCTGCCTTCGTCCCCCGCCGGGGACTCGGGTAAGTCTTTTTTTTTTTTTTAATCCCTTCCCTCCCTACCGCCCACCCCCCCAACTTAACTTCTTGGTCCTACATCCCCGGTGGGGGACGAGGGAAGCCTCCAGCCGTGTGGAGACTCGGAGCAGGGCCATACCCACTCCGCGCTTCCACACGGCTGGAGGCTTCCCTCGTCCCCCGCCGGGGACGCAGGTACGTTTTTTTTTCCCCACCCTCCCAACCTCACTTACCTTCTCTTTGATCTTTTTTTCGGGAGCAGATGCGCTGGGAACACTTGTGTTCCCAGCGCATCCGCTTCCGATGTCCACCATGGAAAGGGAAAACGGACTCCGTTTTCCCTTTCCATGGCGGCGGCCATTTTCTTTTTTTTTTCTCCCGAAACGCCGCAGCGCTGAAACGCTGCAGCGTTTCGGGACAAAAAAAATAGCTTTTAGTGCCCCGGTCACGCAATTTTTGCTTCGCTCGGGTCCTTACCTATGGGCCCCGGGGCATTACCTGGGACGATAATGCCCCCGACGCTCGGGTTCTATTTCTTAAATAGGATATGTACCAAGCGCGACTCCAACGATACTGCTTAGAGGCAACCTAACATTGAAGACTTAATAAGAAACTCGCGATGAGGACATTGTCTACTTTGTCAATGTGAATCTAATTCATGCTATACCAACCGCACATCAGAAATATATGTTGTCTAAAGGAACAAAGCGAACTAGATAAAAATTGCGGTGACGTTTTTCTCAAAGGATTCTCCTGCATGAACTTACCAAACTGTCAATTGCTATAGTCTGAGTGAGCCACCCAGTACAATACTTTACAAAGAGAATCGAACAAAACAGAGTTGTCAACACGAGTCTCTGTACTAATTCCATTGCAAAGTAGGACTTCTCTGAATCAATATTTGTTCATCTATAAGATCTCTATCATTCTCCTGATGAATTTCCTAAGAATAAACTAAAAGTATCTTGTAGGAAAAAACATGTTGGGTTACGGTAAAAACGAATGTGTATTGTGGTTAATTATGCCATTGTGAGTTTTGTATTTTTCCCGAGTTGTACGATTATTTCTTGATGTAAGAAGACTAATGATGTTTTATGTACGCTGTCTTACTTTATAACTATATGTGTTGATGTTGATGTGATCTTTTGTGAATGTTCTTTATTGTAATTTAGTGACAATTTCTATACACTGAATTAGCTGTGCGAAATTTTAGAATTGCACTAAGCACTTTTGCGGTTACGATTAGACGTAACAAAACATGTTGCATACTTTTTCATCCAACGCAAATTATTTTTAAATTTTTGCACAATTAATAAAAAATGTTATTCTAATCTATTTTCAGGGTAATTGTATTCTTTAACCTGACATATGAGAGTGTTCATCTACATCACAAAAATATTTTTGCAAGATATACATGCCCAAAGTCTGTTGTTGTTTAATGATGTTTCCCTACCAGTAATGACTTTGTGGATACCTTTCCTGCAATCCCCCGCCTAGTGTTGTCAGAACATCAACTTTAGCACCTGCGTGTATTTACTCACGGGTTGGGACCCTTGGCGGCAGGCCAACCTTGTTGGTAACAGCACAGCCGCGCACATTGAGGGACCCTCACTTGTCTCAGCCCTTAAATTGGGCGGCAGGCTGTTACAAACAGGGTTGGCCCACCGCCTTGGATCATATTGCCTCATGAATACAATTGATTTTTATAAAACAATAGGTAACATGTTATAAGGGAAACACCTGAAAAGAATTTCAAAGGCCAGAATAATTTGTACTTTGCCTGGGCTGTTTTACTCGTTCAGATGAAAAACAGAGATTGTTTAGCCTTTTGATATAAACAAGTTTGTTTAATAAGACATGGCTTCATGAGTCACGGGCAGCAAACATTTCAGAAGAATACTTTATCACAACTGCAGTTTCACCTGCTTTATGAAACACACAACTGCATGCCATTTCTCCCTCAACCCAACAATTATTTTTTCAATTTAAAAATGACATACAATGTGTGCAGTTTTTCCCTTTTCCATTACTTTCAAAAGAAAATTCTCTCCAAAATCAAAAATGCCACCAACATTTTGTTTTTGAAAAACCATTGCCTCCGCTTCAAGCAAAGCACCATGGTGAAATGTATTAAAAGGTTTTGGTTTTGGGCAAACCTTTATGGATTTACATTAGACCTAAAGAAGGGATATCTGAAACACTCCACTCCCACCTTGTTCTTTCTTTATTTGGCTCAAATCCATCCAGACCTTTTCCCCTGTTGAGTGCTTGTTCAAAGGAAGCAATTTCTGTATGCGAAAACAAACAGGCTAGGTCCAAAAACAGGTTTCATTCTATGCTTAATATCTTTTGAACCCATGGACGAATTTGCTCCAAATTGACCATTTCTGAAGACTTGTGCTGGGCAATGATTTGCTTGTTTGCTAAACCTGCCCCAATTCTCCAAACACAAGGCTGTCAGGCTGTGCTGCACTGCTGATCCCTAATAAGGGTGACAACAGGGATGCGGTTCCATTAGAGCATGCACAACAAACCTCGTTGAACAATTTGTATAATGATTTATGAGCCACTTTTCTGCCTTAAGTAAGTCCATCTTTAGGGTCTGCTAGCTCACACATTTTAAGACCATTACATTAGAAAATATTTACAACCATTACATGTATCAATTGTTTATTAATGTTTGTTGTGTATGCTATCATTTGTCTTTGCAATATGATGTATATAGGGTCAATGATTTGTCCTTTAAAAGTAAGGACACTGCAGTACTACAGAGCCATAAAAAACAATGGGGGTCATTCCGAGGTTGGAGGTAAGTAACTGTCCTTACTGGCATGGTGCAAATACTGTGTCCGTGTAGCTAAGAGCCCGCTAATTGAGGGCTATTACGACTTTGCGGGCACGAGCTTTGCGCCATGCTGGTAACGGCATTGCCGGCATGCTTTAAAAGTCCCAAAAAAGGCCCTTAGCAGCATTATGTAAAGCTCAGATAGCACTACCGGCATGAATCAAGATGGCATTAGCGGCCACCGCTATTAGCGGTTACCGCTAATAGCAGTGACTGCTAATAATGGTCACCGTAAATAAGCGGAACCGGAAGTAGCTTCATCGCACAGGAAGGGGAAAGAGCACGGCGGCCATCTTTAAAAACACAATCCATTGCCATCTTCAGCAGACAGGACCTGTAGATCATTGCTGTGTGCCAAAATCTATCCAGTACAACACTACAATGTCCAAGGCTGTGAAAAATGGCGCCTCACGGTAGCGCAAGGAGTGCTTCAGCGAAGACGAGCTCACCATGCTGGAAGAGACCCTGGCAGAGAATGCCGATGTGGTGTTTGCCCGGAGCCTCAAGAGGGAGGCTGTAATACGAAAGAAGGAGATCTGAGCACTAGTGGCGCAAAAAGAAAGCGTGGTTGGCAATACCCCACGCACAACCAAGGACTGCAGGAAGAGGTGGGATGACTTGCACCTGCGAGTCTGCAAAATCCTCTCGGCGAGCAGGAGCCAGGCCATGGCAACTGGCAGAGGAGCAAGCTCTCCCATAAAGCTGTCCCAGTGGGAGGACATATGTGCAAGCCTGATCGGCATGGAGGCCATTGAAGACGTGGGAGACATGGAGTGTGGTGTCAAATCATCAGCGGAAGGAGGTGTGTCCTAAAAAACACTGTAATGCAGAGTCTGATGATAGTGCACCAATATGTCTGTCTAAAGAGGCAAGCCATGGCCCATTGTACACACATTCCCAGCATAGTTGTCGTACGCAGCACAGACACATGCAGATGCCTGCAGCAAGGCAGTGTCATACCTTACACAAACCACACTAAGATGTTTATGGCATAAATCACACTGCATGCAGGCCACAACAAATATGCATGTCACAAAGTATACGTCTGCCCCAACATGAGTGACCCCGACGTATGCCTGCATTACCCACCCATATAGCAAGCAACGTGATCATCCAAACTCAACTGCCTATTACCCTCCATTGTGTAGATGAGCAATTATACAAATGTATTCATGATGCTTCTCAAACCATCACTCATGCCGTCCCTCTCTTCGACCCCCACGGGCTCAGACCATGACAGCGAATTGCGGGACTCACCCCCACAGCCAACCACACTCCAGAAGAGGGCCCGGGATGAGGGCAACAGGCCTTCGACCTCAAAGGCCCAACACAAGGCTCACCATACACCACAGAGGAAACCAGCTCCAGATGCCACACCACTGGTGCCGCCAAAGGCCGTCGAGACAGAACCCGCAACATCAGTCACACTGGCACAGGACACAGCTGAAGCAGCACTCTCAGCAGAGCCCAGTTCAAGTGGGGAGGCAGCAGCCACAGCACCCCTGACTGAGGAGGAGGCGTAGAAGGAGGTGTGGGTGCCCGTGGAGGACGACTCCTCCGTCCGAACTGCCTCGCACACCAAATCCGGCACCATCTCCCCAGCTCACATCGGTAGACTCTGACCACGCCACCACCCCGCAGCAGTCTGGGGGGGAGTTCAACCAAGGGGCCATGAGTCCCATAGGGGAGCCGATAGAAATTGTACATGACACCCAAGCACCCTCCACCTCCACAGGTGTACCAGCGGGGGCGCAGTGGCAGGAGGAGCTAACTGCCCTGGGGCGACAATTTGTAAGTGACAATGCCCAAGCAAGGCAGGAGTGGCGCGAAAACACCACCTCTCTGGGCAAGATAATTGCCGATAACACTACCTCCCTGGGCAAGATCCTCACCGAAAACACAAGTAGACTGTGCGAGGAGGTATCAGCCCTGCGGTAGGTCCTCGGCTGATGTAATGGAGGCTGAGCATCCGGTCCCCCAAATGGAGCATGCGGCCACCCCATCGTCCTCAAGCTCCACACAGACTAGCCCACTCCGCAGGTCGTCACGCACCCTGCACCGCCCACACATGCCACCACCAGGTGCAGGGGGTGGCAGGAAGTAGACTGGCCAGCCTGATGAAGGCAATAGACACTTGTTGGGACATGTGTGTGGGAGTTGTGGGGGGAGGGGGAGGCGAGTGAGGGTGTCTGGGGGAGTTGTGGGGGAAGTGGAGGGGGTGAGGGGGTGTGGGGGAGTTATGGGGGGAGGGGGCTGAGGGTGGTGGAGGGTTAGTGCACTTTCATTTTCATTGTACATTTCAATACGCCTGTTGTATTAAAAAATTACTTGAGTGGACATTCATCATTGCGCATGTGTCATTTATTCATGTACAGTACATAGTGTACATGTTCCCCCAAACCCAGTGCCCTCTATCCAACTATCATGTCATCCTCTGCAGCCATGTGGGTCAGAAATATTGTGCAATCACTGACTGACGCACAGCACATCCCTCCTGTGCATCGGCACCGCGATGATGTGCAGCCACATCTTCTTCATCCCCTTCATCATCACCAGGTGGTAGCAGTTCAATGTCAGGGGGCAGGGGCACGTTCCGTCGGATACACATGTTGTGCAGCATGACACATGCCATGATGATCTTGGCCATCTTCTCATGCCTGTAGAGGAGTGCCCCACCCGACCGGCTAAGGCAGTAAAACCGTGCCTTCAACAGGCCAAAGTCTGCTCAATGACCACACGGGTACGGGTGTGGGATCGATTGTAGTCCTCCTCGTGCCTGTTCTGTGGGTTTCAGACAGGGGTGAAGAGCCACAGCTTCAAGGGATAGCCACTGTCGCCTGCATGGGAGGCAGAAAAAGGTACATGTAAGTGGATTCATGATGGACAGCTGTACTAGTCACACATGCCTGCAGATTGTCGTTGGTCACATGCACATGTCCCTGGTTGTATGCACGCCATGTTTAGGCCCTCAGTGTGTCCTGTGCCATGGAATAATGGTGTGGGTTGCATCTTCAAGATGATACACGGTGTGCACTGCTGTCTTGTTGGTCATGCATTGTGTACGCATATTGTGCGCTGATTTTTCCCACAGTGACATGCAGCATTTCTGTGGTTGTTGTGGCCCTGTGACAGACAGTGGATTCCCTTGGTGGTTCTGTTCAATGCACTCCCATGGATGCTTGTCCTGTGTGGTGATTTGCTGGAGACAGCAACATAGTGCATATACATTGCATGTTGCTGGATGGTGTTATGGAGGGTGAGGCCCGCTGATGAGTGGTGCACGTGTTGTGGAATGTGGGCTGGTTTACTGTTTGTCATGTTGTGATAAGTGTCAACCTTACTTCATTCCTATGGGATTTGGGTGTCATGTTCTGTTTGGGATGCTTTGGGGCACAGTGTTTAGTGATGTGCACATCGTGCTGTCACATCAACATTGACACCATGGTGGTGTGTGCATCTCTCCCCCATTTCAGTGCCATGTGCCTGTCATGCAACTTACCAAGCAGCCAGGCACGTCGTCCAGCATGTCACTCCATGAAGCGTGGTAGCGTGGAGTTCCGCAGGACCAAAGAGTCATGAGTTGATCCGGGATATTGGGCACAACAATGTGTGATGATCTTGCTGGTGTTGCATACCATCTGCACATTGATGGAGTGGTATTGCTTTCAATACACCACCTCCATGGCATGCGGGACCACAATTCCGCGTGGGTGCAGTCGAGGGCACCTATACAATTTGGCATGCCTGCCAGTGCATGGTAGCCAACTTCTGTATCAAAAATCTCCTGGGGAGTCCGTGGTAGGGATAAGTAGTCCCTTGTGTGCTTGAAGAGGACATCCAGCACTTGGTTCAGAATGCGAGAAAATAAGGGTTCTGATATGCCATGCATGTGCCCCACTGTGTGCTGGTAGGTGCCTGTGGCAAGGAAGTGAAGCACCGACACTACCTTCAGTAGAGTGGGGATGGCAGTGCGTATTTCAATGAGGCTGACAATGTCGTTGTGTATCATGTCGACGATGGTGGTGATGGTGTCCCGGTCCATGCGGTACAGGGTGTGGATCTGCTCCGGGGTTAGGTTGAAAGGACTGTCTTTGATGCAAGGGATTGGGGGCTGCCTACGTTGTACCGCTAGCTGCACTGGTGGGGCATGCTGGGCCTGTCTCACCCTCCTTCTCCTCCTGCGTCTCCACTGTGGTGCCTGCTGTTGCTGCTGTTTTTGTTGCTGGTGTAGCAATGCAAGCATGTCCTCCAGCTCCAGCATTGCTACTACTATTGGAATCATCTTGGTGTGAGAAGGGGTGTGGTGTGTGGGTGTGCTCCTTTTGTACTGGCGCAGACTCCATTGCCTCCACCTGTGCTGATGATTGTGTGCACCTGTGGCAGTTGGGAACAATGCACATAGCATTTTACGGTTGGTTCGCGATGCCGGTATTACCGGCATGCCGGTATCCCCTATTAGCGCCTTCGTGATTCCATTATTTGCTTGTCCGCCTGACTTGTGATTTCCTCCCATTAGCGGCAAGCCGGTATTGCCAGTATAATGGGCCGCGTGCCCGCGCCCATGCCTCTATTAGAGGCACTGTTTATTAACGGTGCCTCTAATAGCGGGGTCTTAGGTCGGAATAGCCCGGAGCGGTATGCGTTGCCGGTAATCTTTTACCGGCATCGTTTTCCATTACCTCCAACCTTGGAATGACCCACAATGACTCCTCTTATCCGTTGGCTATTCACTTTGAAGAATATCACAAGTGCAATCCTGCAATTATGACATTTTTGTTTAGCTCTTGCACATGTGCCAGAACATACAGTAAAGGACAATTGAGAATCGAAATTGAGGCAATTGCAGTCCAAAATCAATAATGAGATGAACACCTTGAAACACTTTGGACACAATTCAGATGAAGAATTATTTAAACATCTGTGCTGCAAATTAGTTATGGATGGTGTGCAATAAAGTTAAAAATTATGGACATTTGTAATGGAATATAAAATCACATTTGCACTTGAACTTTAACTAAGAGTTTCATTATGAGCATTTTTGTAATGAAGTGGAAATGTTTAACCGTTAGATGCATCACGTGTGGTTGTTTGTTGGTTCTCCCCGTTTATGTGTTATAATATATCCGAACGATGAGGTGTTTGCAGTAGGTTCGATCCATGAATGAGATTTTTGCCCACTTGGGCTTTATTTTACACTAAGCAAGTAATTCTGATAACTAACGTGCAAGCCTCCATTCTATTGGTAAATCTCGTCTGGCATGCCAGGTACTATTGTAGTAGTGACGCTTATGAGTTATGGTTAAGAAACTGAGCACCAGGTTCAGGAATCGCATGCAGATTACCACAGAGAAGTCAAAACTTTGTTTTTCTTCAATTGTATCATTGATAATGAAGTTGAGACACAGGTCTTAGCTTTATTTAATATATGGACAAAGAAACAGTAAGGCACATAGTCCGTGTTAAGATGTCTGCCACCCAATTTATTTATCGTCTTTATTTATTGTCTTTATTTATTTTACTATTATCCTATGTACTGCACTGCCCCTCCCCTTTCCCCCCTGCACCTTTCCCGTCCCCCCCCTGCACTTACGCAATCTCAATGTTACCTGGCCTAGTAAGATCGTTGTCTCTGCCTTCCCTCTTTCCCCCCCCCCTTGCCTCGTTGCGCCTTGAAACACTTGTGTATAGGCGCATTATAAATGCCATATCATATCATAAATGCAATAAAATATTGCAGCCATTATCAGCCTAATCATGTGACATGTATTCAAGAACAAAGTTTCCCCGTGCATTTAGGAGAGCCATTAATGGAAATGTTTAACAGCCTGATGAAGTCCCTGCATAGGAATGGAACGCGTGGCGTTTCATGTTCCGCCAGAGGAACACTAGCTCTCGTTTAAGACCATGTTCTATTAATTTAAACATGTGTATACATTCATGCACTTTTTCACTTTAGTGCCTGGGCTTTTCTTGGTGTTCCAAATATCGCCCTTGATTGTAGTGAAAGGAGCGGTTGGTAGAATACATTTTGTTGAAGGCACTAGCCCGGAGGCCCTAGCTTAGAGGCAGAGAGCTCTCAGATTCATGTGGGATAAAGCCAATACACTTGTAAGACTGAAGAGCTTTGGGAGATCACTCACACCAAATGCTGCAGTGAAGAGTGCAGAGGTGAGTCCAGCTGCAGGAGTTGGGTCTGGCTGGCGGTAGTTCCAGTCTCCACTTGGGGACTCATGGTCAAGGTGCCTGAAGCTGGACCATGGGATCCAAATGAAAGACAACCTCTGCTCTGCATCCCACAAGACTGAAGAAGAGCAGAAGACACAACTGACGGTCAGCAGTCTGGGAAATGAACCAGCAACGACCTGCAGGCAACACTGGAGAGCAAAGGGACTCGGCTCCAACAAGCTATCTTGGCCTGGTGGTGACGAGCAGCATCAGATCGAGGAACAAAGATGCCCAACAATGATGCAGCAAGCGAGCCGCACTAAAGGCGTACTCGGTGTCCAGACACAGGGGGAGCCCTCACTCAGGGTATGCAGTCATTCTGGACGGGAGCAGATCTGATTACACCATGAGCTTCCATGAGATTCCAGGATCTGTTTTCGACACGTGTGGAAGTGGGTCAGAATCTGGGTGAAGGAGCCTGGCCGAATGGACGTGCAATCAGAAGGTCTTTTTTCCCAGATTCACCTTATTCGTTTGGGGGAGATTGGCAGTGCCCGTAATGCGCAAAGCGATGGAGGACCCTGGATAGAAAGCGTGCTTGGGGCACACACCGTATGCTTCAGTCTGCAGAGTAGAGCGACTGTGCTGTGAGCTCCATTTTTCTTGTGACTTTGGACTGTTTTGTCTCGTTGGTACACGGAGCCATTAACAGGGTTTTCAACAGACTAACACCTCAGAGGGGATGCTATCCATTTTTGAAGACGTGTTAACGTGCAGGGTTCGTCACAGTTACTTTACACTGTACACATCCGCCTCTTCTCTGCGACCCCTTTTCCAATAACTGACACCACACATTGAGTGTGGGATATAAACGCCTGCCTGTTTTATTTACATAAAACTGGAGCTTGTTGCAGGTGGTCCACGTACAATTTACAAGCATGCTCACTGGGCCAGCGCTGTTCACTCTGGCCGCTCTCTTCAGTGTGGAAGGCCCTGTTGGCATGTTGGCACTCTTACACGAGACCACCCTATCTTGCTGGCTCTGTCAGGGCTTATTGTATTCCATGCTGCTCAGGCCCGTCTTGGGGGGCATTCTTTTTCTTCTGGACGTCCTTGGAACTCTTCACTGCTGCAAAGACCTTATTACAGTTCCCTACCTGTGCAAGGGTGTGGGTGGATGGGATATTGTGGTTCCTGTACCCGCTGTTCTGTTGCCTTGAAAGAGGCCCTCCAGCTCCCTGTTTCCCTTTTTTGTACCGCCAGAACCTTAGACTCTTATTGGCGCACCAACAATTCGCACATTGGGCATGGTGATTGTCGGGCTAAAGAATGCAGAGCAGGGAGGACGCAGGTCCCTCTCCTTTTCCTTTCCATGCTCTGTTCCATTTAGTTTCTTCCCAATTCTCAGGGGCTTTCAGGCTGACAAAATCAGCTATGCTATTTCTGGCTTTAGCGCTTACTTCTGGTGCTGGGCAAAATTCTTTTTTGATGGTTTTTCACTTGTCTCTGTCAATGGTGCATGTCTTGTGCTGTTGAGCATTCTGCACTGTCGAAGGCTCTCCACTCTAGAAATGTCAGCCATTTTGAAGGTTCGGCACTGTTGACGTTATGGTCCTCTTGAAGGTTCTGCACCTAGGATCAAACGGCATGGATGAAGGATCGGCACATTTGAAGTTTCACCCCTGTTATAGGTTCACCAATGTTGAAGGGTCAGCAGTGTGGAAGGCTCTGCAATGTGAAAGGTTTAGTGCGGTTGAAGGTTCTGATTCCATGAAGGTTCGGCGCAGCAGAAGGTTCAGCAATGGTGAAGGTTCAGCAATTGTTAAGGTGTTGGGCACTTTTAAAGGTTCCGCACTGTTGAAGGTTCACTGTTGTGGCTCAGCTCTGTTTGAGATTCAACACTGTTGAAGGGTTTGACACTCTTGAAGGTCCGCCACTTAAGGTTCATCAGTGCTGAACAGATTGAGCAGTGTTGAAGATTGAGCAGTGTTGAAGGCTCAGCACTGTTTAAGGTTTGGGAGTGATGGAGGTTTAGCATTTTTGGAGGCTTGGCAATGTCGGAGGTTTGGAAGGGACAGAGAGTCAAAGCTACCCCTCTCTTTGAACAGCCGTCTATGGAAATTCAACTGTGGCACATATAGAGCACCTCAATGGTCGTGCCAATAAAGTATTTTGCATTTCAAATAAGATTCTTAGCCTTTTGCGCATGCACGCACACTGAGCCACTGATCCGTGGAGACAGCTCGTCGCATGCACGGTAAGAGCTTCCGGCAATGACCTTTAATTCACTGGCCCTCATCAGGAGGTTGGAGGTAACCATGCCGCTTTTAGTGGCATGGTTGCCTCCTTAACGCATTCCGGGCCCGGGTTCCTCAAATGAAGACTTAACGGGCCATCGCAACCTTGGCGGACCCGGTAATTCCCCGTCCGAGGAACCCGGACCCGGTCCATCCCCATTCCCATTCGAGCCCCCATAGGGCTCAATGGGAATGGGGATGGAGCTAACAACGGGCCCGTTAGTAACGGGCCCGTTGTTAGCTCCCTGGTGTCCTCGCGGGACCCGGAATGGACACCTGGTTTTTCCAGGCGCCCATTGCGGGTCCCGCGAGGAGACCTCGTGGGAGGGCGGAATGGGTTTACCGGCACTGGCACCTTTATCGGTGCCGGTAAACCCATTCCGCCAACCTTATGATGAGGGCCACAGTCTTTCTCGCCTTAACGGATTCACGACCCTTCGTGTAATCGGCCCCAATATGAACAATAACTAACGGGCCCATTTACTCTTTCATAAGCAACTACTAGACAAGCATTTCCTACAACGCAGAGTCTGTTTCCTAGCAACGTCACGCGTCCAATACAGTAGTCCAGAAATGCTGTGATCTAACATCACGCTTTCACAGACCGACGAAACTATAGTGTTCTTCTATCAGACTACTTATGACCCGTTTAGCAATGCACGGACATGGTTTCCCGCGATGCAGCGGCTGTTGCTGAACAACACCACGTGCACCAGACAGTAGTCTGTATATGACTTTCTTGGCCATATTAAACACCACGGCACATCACTCCCTGCGTATCAATGCCTAGATGCGCCTGAACTATTCCGTGCCTTGAAACCCGCCTACCCTGCATGTCTTGTTTATTTACACACGCATCTGGGCATAGTACAAGGCTGGCAGCAGTTATTTTTCGCTCCTTTGACTCTAACCGCCCAGTCATCATCACCTCACGGAGCTCACTAGGTTGCATGATACTGTTTGAAATTATTTTTATAAGGAACTACCATACAGCGTTTGACACTCCTTTGCCTTACTCACAGGATCTTTTCCCTGTCAATACACCAACCTGGAGGCACCAGTCGTTTGAAGTATCTCCTCTACTTCCCATCCAAATTTGATGGCGACGCCATCTCGCAACCAATGACATGCGTTACCTGTATGGAAAACAGGTAAACCTTTGCCAAGCTACCAAAATCAATATATTGAACGATTTTGTCTGTAACGACTCATATGAAGACACCATCCGTTAGTCTTCATTTCCGTGCTTTCCACCTTACCTGCAGGACACACATCTCCTGACAGAAAACACCTCTGTAGGACCAGTGATCCCACACGTCCCCTCTGGCCTTTGTGTGGACGACATCATCTCGGAATTCACTGACGCGCACTACCTGCATATAACCCGGGTAACCCTCTATTCTTACTAATCAGAATAGACCCTAACTTAACTAGATGACTTACCTTTCAAGTAGGCCTAACAATAGCCTATCTTTTTGCTCTACAGTAATTACCAGTGCTGTGCATAGGCGCATTATAAATGCCATATCATATCATAAATGCAACAAAACATTGCAGCCATTATCAGCCTAATCATGTGACATGTATTCAAGAACAAAGGTTCCCCGTGCATTTAGGAGAGCCATTCATGGAAATGTTTAACAGCCTGATGACGTCCCTGCATAGGGATGGAATGCGTGGCGTTTCATGTTCCACCAGAGGAACACTAGCTCTCGTTTAAGACCCTGTTCTATTCATTTAAACATGTGTATACATTCATTCACTTTTGCACTTTAGTGCCTGGGCTTTTCTTGGTGTTCCAAATATCGCCCTTGATTATAGTGAAAGGAGCGGGTGGTAGAATACATTTTGTTGAAGGCACTAGCCCGGAGGCTCCAGCTTAGAGGCAGAGAGCTATCAGATTCACGTGGGATAAAGTAATTACCAGTGCTTTCAAGTAATTCCGTCTGTACATGAGACAGCATCCTAAAAAAATCCTTTTCTCAAGACGCCTCCCATGATTATGGGTAGGTGCCTACCTACAGCCTTTCCCTCTACCCTAGACACTAGGTTGTTTTTGATCACACAGCCCCCTTTTTTAAACAACATTTTACTCTTGGTCTTTACAGATGAACAAGCACACCTACTTCTACAAGTCCCTTGTCAAAAGCATCCAATAGTGTCCTGAAGACAGTTCAGAGCATTCTATATTCTGTACCATTCAGAGAATCTGATGCAGATTCATTTTCCGAACCAGAAACACCACTTTTGTGTGGACAGTAGATATGTACTGCTAATGTTGTGGTAGTACAGAAACCATCACAAGTGTGCTACTAACTTCACCATGTACAGAATAGTATGCCTTACGCCTAGTACATGATCAACGATTTAGCCTTTTGTTTGTTTTTTTAGCCTATCTCTTAAATCTGAACACATTTTGTTGTATCAGTATTTTTCATACTGCCTTTGTGTGATCAAATGGCTAGCTCACAATACATCTTAGCCTCCTGTAGGTTTGTTTTGCACCTCCTGGCGTTAAAGAGATGGGTAGCTTTCTTATTGATTTACCCTCCAGAGTCAGGCCAACCATCAACAAAAAAGTGGGTCCCTGCCCTATTTTCTTTAGTGTGGGAGGTTTGCCACGGTTGGAAGTCTGGCACTGTTGACGCTCTTGAAGGTTTGACACTTTTGACGATTTGACACTGAATAAAGATCGGCAATGTTGAAGGTTCAGCAATGTTCAAGGTAATTTTGAAGGATTATCAATGTGGAAGGTTTGGCGGTTTGACGCTGTTGACGATTTAACGCTGTTGACGATTCAGCAACGTTGTAGGTGTAGTCGTTTTGGAGGTTTAGCAGTGCTGAAGATTTGGCACTCCCAAAGGTTTGGCATTGTTAAAGTGTTGGCACTGATGACACCACTCGATGACGAACCAAGTGCCAGAGTAAGCAGCGATTACCTTTGAATATACCGCTCTCGCTACCATGCCTCCCCACCTCTTTCCCTGAGAGCCTGCTTCTGTCTCTCCCAATCTCTGCACTCCACTCCTCTCCCTCCTGGTCACAACTGACAGAGTAATTTGATCCCCGACCCTGCTGGATGGAGAGAAAATTGTTTCTTGCGCTGGAGGGGGGCTCCCTGATGGAGGGGACCGGCAGAATTGTCTTATAATCAATGACTGGGCTGTGTTGACACGAGAACTAAATTCTGGAAAATATAGCAGGGTCAGAGTTGAGACACGCTGTCGGGCGCTCGGTTTGTCAGTAAATATCACATGTTAATGAAGTAACCTGTGAAAACAAGAGCCCGGGTGATGGAGCTGTCTGTCAAGCGCGCCGTGCTGACAGGCCAAGCGTCCGCGCCCCCGGGCTCCAGCCGCCATCAATGTAAAGTATTTATGCATTTAATATTCGCCCTACAAGTGAACAGCAGTGTTCCAAATTAGCTTAATTACAATCCACTGAAACATTTCTTGAATATTTGTGACAATTTATGCCAAACAAATTAGCCAATACAACGTTCTGATCCTTCCATTTTTCAGCAGGTGGCCATTTTGAGGTTTACAATGTGCATTGGCTTGTTGAATAATCAAGTATTTCTCCAAGTATGTTCTAGCCACATCTAAAAACTGTTTTAATAAATGTTACTCGTAGTTGTGGAAGCAAAAGAGAATTCATGACCACATAGTTGAAATGTGCACTGCTCTCAAGTTGTCTTTCTTAGCATTGAAGATTTCAGATTATGGACTGGCCCGGTCTCCTGCAAGTGGCATGATGGAGGCCATCAATGCAAAGCTGGCGCAGGGCAGACTAATGAGATGACGATATCGAAGACAGGGACCATCGAGAGAGGTTACAGAGTAAGACTCTTATTGGAAGTAGATTCGCCAAGATGAAAAGTCAGCCTTCCCACCCTCTTCTTTATCTGTCTCTGTTTGGTCTTTGTCCTTGTGTGGTCCCTGGGGCTCCATATAAGTAATACAATAAATAAATAAATAAACAAAAATAAATAAAAGACCAGAATCCTACTGGTCCGTCTATATGTGCATCGCTCTTCGTGGTAGGGCACGTTTCTAAGCACTATCCATATAGAGCACTTTCAACTGAGGCACAGCATGAGACTGGCCCAATATCACACGGAACATCTGCAGGAAGGTGGCACTTAAGCCTATGAGCTGCTAACTGCGAGACCGGCGCTTTAAACACTAGGATCACTGTGTATTGATCTCAAAAGTAGCAATAATATGTACACTCCATTATCTGCACGTGCCAGCAAATGCTTTGCACGGTTTTCTAAATATTTTTCCTTTCGATGTTTATAGAGCCAGATGCTTTTTATTGTAGAATCCATTATATTTGGTCCAAACAGCCATAGCAAAGCTGTTGTCACCGTGCAACAGTTGTCTACACATTTGTTCTTAAAAAGCCCCTCACGAGGTAGCACCCTGAGGCGTCGAGTTCTCTGGAAGTGTCTGGTGTGCAGAAGACACATCTTGCCAGAGACACGTGGCACGAGACCAATTGCCCGCGCGCGCATGCACACTTCTTAGGCTCTCGTGTTGCCAAAAAGAGTGAAGACAGATGTTTTCGATGGCAATCGCACTGAGGTCAATGAATGCAAGAAGAGTGACCCCGTCCTGCAGAGGGAGAGTGGAGGGACATTCAGGTGTGGTGGCAGAGCTATGCCCCCGGGCGTTTCTTTGTAGCGCTGCCAGTAGAGCGAGAGGACAGAACCTTAAGTCCCATCTACATTGGGCGAACATATTATTTAACATTATGAGATGGACCCCTGATGGACACACGCCCCTTCAAAATCTTATCTTCAATTTTTTGCTGGGATGTCCGTCCCTTAAATGAATGAATCTTTTATAAAGTGCTTAATAGCGGATAAAGCACAGGACTGGGATTCAAACCTGTGCTGCTCTGCTTTGTCTTGCTTCCATGACAACCACGTTGTCCCTGTGCTATCCTCTATTGCTGTCTCTTCCTACCTCTTATTCTTTAACAAGTCCCTCTCTCTTTCATCTGCCCTGTAATTTCTTCCCCCTTTGTGATCTATTGCCACTTTTCTGTCTCCCTTCTTCCTCATCAGTCCAGACTCGCTCTGTTCTTCCCCTTTCCTCTTGCTCCCATTCTTCTCTCTCACTCTGTCTGTCTTTTCTCTCTCCTTGCTACGCTCTTCTGCGCTTGCGTCTCCTTTCAACCTGCCACCCCATCTATCCTTCCTCTCACATTCTGTCCTCCCCTCTGTCTCCGTTCATTCTTAAGTCATGCCCTTAACCCAGTGGTCTTCAAACTTTTTTGGCCTGGGCCCCCCAACCCCCCCAAGCAAAATTTTGTCAAGCCGGGCCCCCCCAAAAATGCCAAATGGACAGTATGTATTGCGTGCCGTCACTTGCTCCCATCATAGTAGCTGGGCTCTCTCATCCCACTCCTACCCAGTCCCTGGGCTCTCCCCACCCGGCTCCCACCACTATCCCATGGTTTCCACCCATCCTGCTCCCACCACAGTCCCTGGGCTCCCCCATCCCCTTCCCAACATAGTCCGATGGCCAGTGGAGGGTCATAACTGTTTCCCCCAAAAATGCCATAGTGACCAAGCGCAGTGAGAGTGCCCGAACCAATCAAGGGGGTTTTGAGGAGGTTTTCCCCCCGTGAATTCTTTTTTAAATAATGGGTTAAAATGTTGCATTATAGATGATACTTAAAAAGAAAAATGGGTAAATAGCCAAACAGTTTGCAATTGGTGCTGGGGGGCCAAGGAGGCAGGCATGACATTTTTTACTGGATATCTACGATAGATGTCCAGTAAAAAGATACCATCCCTGTCCCCTGGGCCCCACTGGGCCTAACACAATCAACAGGATTATGTATGTATGCAAGGCAATGGGATTCCAAGGGGGAAAGCATGGTATTTTTGACTGGACATCTAATATAGAAATCGAGTAATAAAATACCATCCCTGTCCCCTGGGCTGCACAGTGCCTCAGAAGGTGAGCTGATTTTAGCAGGTGGGTAGAGGGATTGTGCAACAACGGCATTTAGGCATTTTTAAAATGCCTTTGCTGTACAACCCTCTTTCCCCCCTCTATCCACCACTTGCCAAAATCAACTCAACTGACCAAAACAAACTACCACACACACACACATTCATACAGCAATCACTCTATCATTCACACAAGCATCCATCTCCATACACTCACTCATAACCCAAGCATACACAAATCCATACACATGTTTAAATGAGAAAAAAAAAGGAACATAAGCGTACCTTCTGCATTGGCGTGCGTGTGGGTGCTGAAATGCCCTGCCCGCAGGCCAATGCAGAAGGTTGCTCTTTTCATATGTGCGAGGAGGTGCAGGAGCTCCCTCTCGCACATACAGACAAGCAGTGCCCCAGCTAGCATTTCCAAAGAGCTATGCAATTCTGGCAAAGCATTACGCCCCAGCCTTTCATGGTTCAGTGAGCATCTGCGGCTGGGGAACTGAACTGAACTGTCAAAGGGAAATAGTGATTCCCTTTGACAGTTCAGCCAGCCCAGGAGCACTTCCTTAGCAGGAAGAAGGAGCTGAGGGAGTGCTCACTGTTTCACTGGGCTGGCTCCTTAGCTCCTCCATAATGGGTGAGGGGGGCACTGGGTGGGTGCCCCCTCACCATTATGGTTGAGCAGCCAGGCTCAGACTGGCCTATAGGGCAATGCCTGTAGCAACAATGCAAAATGCCAGTGTGGGCCAGTCAAAATGGGCCACATTTTTGGCCAGTGTAGGCCAGTTTGATGAGTTACTTCACTATGCAGTTAGAAATTTCGACCATTGTTGCTAAATAAATATTCCTTAACTATCACAATTTACTTACATTTTAACACAAAGCACCCCCATGGGTGCTACTGAAACAGTCTGTAGCTAAAGGAATGAATATCTATTTATAACTGTGGGCGCTTTATAGTGATAAAATCGAATGACATTATGTCGAAAGTCATAATGTAGAAAAAAAAAGTCGAAAAAAAAAATTCTAATTTTTTTTTTAATTGATTTTTGTTCGAAATGGGGGGTTCCCCCCAACCCCCCTTTTTGATATTTTTTTGTGTTTTACCCTTTTTTTATACTCCCGGAAACCAAAATAAACATATAATGAAAAAAAGAAAACATTAGATTTTTTTTTTTCGATTTTTTTTTTCTCGACATTTTGGCTTTAGACATAATGTTTTCGACTTTTTGACTGCACACCACTGCGGGCCACTTGTTCATAGGTGCCTGAGACCGTTTCATGCAGCCCAACCATGTGAGCCACCCCTGCCCATTTCTTCCAATCTGAAAAGAAAAAAAAATCTTTTTTTTTACACACTTCATGGTGGGCTCTCACAGCCCCCAGGGATGCACCCATGGCCCCCTGCGGGGACGCGCCCCATAGTTTGAATACCAATGCCTTAACCTCTCATGCCGTCCCTTCTGCTTTGCTCCCTACCATTCGTCTTGCACCTTTCCCCCTTCTCCCGCAAATCTACTGTAGAGGATTTCTTTCATGTCACACTACTCTGCTCCTCCTGTCTTTTATTTCTCCATCGAGAGTCTCTTCTCTTTCTGTACTTCCCATTTTCTAGGACATCCCTACATGTCCAGTCCCCACCTCCTTTCACTTTCTCTCTCCCTCACATTCTTTTTCTATATCTCTCTCTGTACTGTTGAAAGGGGCCTCTATGGGTCCCTTACGTCTATGGAAACAAGGCGAGTCACCACACACGATAGATATGCCAGACACGAGGTTGTATTCCCAAAGCTAGGGTTTATTGCAAAGCAAAAGTCTCAGTTGGCCAACGCGGTCTCACGCCCCGCGACGTTTATCTCTAGACCTTGAGGGACGCAAGAGAGTGAATTACGTACATCAGTTACATATATACAAAATGCATATCAAACAATCAGATATGACATGTTTAACACCCCCCTTTATTGGGTTTCTTTGAACTTGGTGTGATGATGGACACCTTCGACAACTATGACACCTTCAAATATCTATTCTAGTAACAATTTGCAATTTGTGAGTGCGGAGGCATATTTCAGTTGTTGAACAGAACACAGCGCTTCTGTTCTTAGAAGCGAGCTACATACGGGGGAAGAGTTGCATTCCAGACCTTGCTATCTATGAGGTGCTATTCGTGTCCTGGGAGCTGACACGCTCTAACAGGGCTCAGCAAGGGGGGCCATAGGAAGAGCATAATTCAAGCCTTTAGCTGCTTTATTCTAACATATTCTACCATATAACAAGACTGGCTGGCAGCTGCAAAATGATTAAATGCCCTGCAGCTCTGCTTCAAGGCTACACTCAGGAGGGAGCCGGGCATTCTTCCTGGCGCTGCCTACGTTGTGTTTCAATGAACTTTTGTTATCCTCGTGGCCCTGCGGCCTTGTCCTTTCACGTGCAGACAACAATGTTTTACAGTCGAGCAGTGTAAGCAGAAAATGTACTGCAAAGCAATAAGAACAGAAAGCAATGAGCAATGTTTGCAACGTTGTGTTTCAATGAACTTTTGTTATCCTCGCGGCCCTGCGGCCTTGTCCTTTCACGTGCAGACAACAATGTTTTACAGTCGAGCAGTGTAAGCAGCAAATGTACTGCGAAGCAATAAGAACAGAAAACAATGAGCAATGGTTAGAAAACAAAATGGCGATTCTTGTTACATCAAAATGGCCGTTCATTGGCAAACTCAGAAACCTATATTCTGTCATATCGTGCATGAGACGGTTGGCCCATGGCCATCAGAATACGTTTGCGGTCACATATGAGAGGTATCCATTTTTCTAGACTGACACCGTTGTCCGATTGTGCCTTTTACTCCTGTTCTGCATACGCATTTCTATCCCGTTCTATGTCTTGATCGTCTCCCTCTCTCCTTATCGTGCCCTGGTGCTCTGCCTCTCATTCTCCCATCCTATTTTGCATCGTGCAACTAGTTCCTCATTTCCTCTGTCGTCACATTGTCTATTACTCTTCTCTTTTTCTCTCACACACTTCTTCAATTCCTGTTCTGTTGCGCCCTCTTTTCTTCGCTTCTCTATGTCTCTTCTCTTTTTTGTCTCTCTCTTACCTCCACCCTGTTCTCTCTCTTTTGAATTGTATCTCTCTATCACACTAGCTCCCTAGCTCACATGTTGTGCCCAATAGTGGGTCTCGGGTGGATGTGTGTCAAGGGCTTCTGGGCTTTCCCCCAGAGCTTTAAATGGGCCAGGGCCAGCCAGGGCCTGGTACGGGCAGACTCCAAGAAGTGGGGCTGAGCCGGGGCCCTCCGGGGGCCCCCATCGCACCATGCCAAGATGGGACACAGTTTCCCGCCACTGCCGCGACAGGAGATGCGCCGTCCTTTTCAAGTCAGGCAAGCTAACTGACAGAAGTGCCAGCCAGCTACAGCGTCGCACAAAATCAGCAACGTTGTGGTCGGCTGGCACTTCTCAGTCACTGCAACTTCCTCTAGTGACCCCTCTGGGTCATACGAGGAAGTTAAAGTCTGTTTGTTTCCCCACCTCCTCCCCAGGTCAATGAGGAGTCAATTGTGTACTTTTCAAGCCATCTTTACATATTTATATGTTTGTCAGAGCAACCAGAAGCATGGAAACTGCTCTCCTGAACATCTGTGAAGACCTGCTCTCTAACCTTGATTCTAATCTCCCCTCTTTCCTCATCTTACTCGATCTCTCTTCTGCCTTTGACACAGTCAACCATGCCATCCTGCTCAACTGTCGCCGTGATAACCTGGCTATCACCAATCAGGCCCTGGCCAAGCTGACCTCGTTCCTCTCTGATCGACCCTCCCAGGTCCAACTTGGGTGTTTCCTTTCCTCTATCTCACTGTCTACCAGTGGTGTTCCCCAGGGGTCTAACCTCTCTCCCTGGCTCTTCAACCAAGACCTGGCACCTCTCGCCCAGTGCATACCCGCTCTCTGCTCCAACTTTCTGTGCTATGTAGATGACACTCAGATCGTTTTATAGGCTCTCCTCTGCCACCTTTTCTCCTTCTCTCATCTCTTAAGGTCTGTCTGCTATCCAGGAGTGGCGTGCCGCCAATGATCTCTGCCTTAATGCCAGTAAGACGGAGATACTCCTCATCGGCACACCTGCACCCTCCTTTTCTGTCACTCTCTGGCCGGCCTCCCTTGGCCCACTTCATGCTCCCATCTGTGAGGCTAAGAACCTCGGGGCCATCATCCACTTCACTCTCTTTTTCTCCTCACATCTCTGATGTCTCTAAGAAGTCTAACTACCAACTTTACCTTCTCAGAGGTATTCTTCCTTTCCTCTCCTTCCCACAGAAGCTCACTGTCTCTAGCGCTCTGGCTCTCTCTAGGCTGGACTACTGCCATAGCCTCTTTCTAAATCTGCCTGCTTCTACTCTCCTCCCCCTGCAACTCATCCAGAACAGCACTGCGAGACTTGTCCTTGGCCTCAAACCCAGGGATCGTATCTCTCCAGCACTGACATTTCTTAATTGGCTCCCAATGACTGCAAGGATTACGTTCGAGACCCTCTGCATTGTCCACAAGCCCTCCTGGGGCATGGGTCCTCAATACCTCCAACACTCTCTATGTAAATATCTTCCTACTCGAGCTCTTCGCTCCTCCACCTCCAACTCCCTCAGAGTCAGCCGCTTCTCCAAGCAACGAGTTGGGGGTAGAGCTCTTTCTTCGGCTGGGGGCCTCCCTCTGGGACAGCCTCCCTGCTTCTCTGAAAGTGAGTGCGGAGGCATCTTTCAGTTGTTGAACAGAACACAGCACTTCTGTTCTTGGAAGCGAGCTACATACGGGGGAAGAGTTGCATTCCAGACCTTGCTATCTATGAGGTGCTATTCGTGTCCTGGGAGCTGACACGCTCTAACAGGGCTCAGCAAGGGGGGCCGTAAGAAGAGCATAATTCAAGCCTTTAGCTGCTTTATTCTAACATATTCTACCATATAACGAGATTGGTTGGCAGCTGCAAAATGATTAAATGCCCTGCAGCTCTGCTTCAAGGCTACATTCGGGAGGGAGCCGGGCATTCTTCCTGGCGCTGCCTACGTTGTGTTTCAATGAACTTTTGTTATCCTCGCGGCCCCTGCGGCCTTGTCCTTTCACGTGCAGACAACAATGTTTTACAGTCGAGCAGTGTAAGCAGAAAACGTACTGCAAAGCAATAAGAACAGAAAGCAATGAGCAATGGTTAGAAAACAAAATGGCGATTCTTGTTACATCAAAATGGCCGTTCTTTGGAAAACTCGGAAACCTATATTCTGTCATATCGTGCATGAGAAGGTTGGCCCACGGCCATCAGAATACGTTTGCGGTCACATGTGAAGGGTATCCTTTTTTCTAGACTGACAAACCCTCCTTTGGCCGTATGCCAAGCGTCTCATCTATTTATTGTAAGCTCCTCTAATGATGATAAGTCTGAAGTACTTATGTCTGAATTTTGCATGCTATCGTGAACATCATCATTTTCATCAATATCTATAGCCATCAATTCTTTTACTGTTTTCATCTCATTTGTGTCTTGGTCAGCCCGACCATGAGTTTTTTTTTTTGTCATCATATGTATACATCCCTTAGTACATCCCTCAGTTACCTCAGCGCAAACTATTGGTAGGCAGTGTATGCAACAACAGCACGTTATGAATATTCCAAACACCACTACTAATATCGAAATCAACTTCCATCCCCAAGAACGCAGTATTCCCCAAAACCAAGACCCTATTCCCCAGCTTCCTTCGCCAGTAGGGAGTTCGGAACTTAGGACATGCATTTTCTTTATTGCTTCAAAGATTGTAGGGGAATAGTCATATACATACACACAACACGGTGATCCCACTATTTTGCAAATTCCCCCACGATCAACCAGGATCACATCGAGAGCCATTGTGTTTTGCAGCGTCATTAACCTGATTCCTCTTTCTTCCAACGCCATGTTAAATAGTATATCTGTCGTTGTGTTTATAGTATTTTTTAGTATTCTGGATAGCTGCCTTATATTATAGGAGTTCACTATCTGCCCCAAGAATGGAATGAATGATTTTGCTACGTCAGTCGCTATCAAAACACCCTCGCTAGTCCTTCTGACTCTAGCTCTGGATAGTCTGACCATGTCTGCTGTTTCTAAGAGGAATACTCCTGGGGACAGTAGACCTAGGTAACATGTACCTCCCGAGTTTCTGGGCAACTAAGGATATGCTTTCTCTCCACATATAAAATAAACTGGATCCCCCACATATACTGGTTCTATTTCCCATTTCAATACCACTGTATTCATGCATCCAGTATATGTTCTGACTGAAAAGGAGCCTTTCTTTTTTAGACAAAAAGGGACAGTTCTTGGGCTATAATTCACTGTGTAAGAAGGGGGAATTGCATCTTTGTCCTTGTCTGTTCTTACACGAAACGTCATCACAGATGTTTTTTCTGGTGGGGACAATCTATCTCGTCTATTTTGTCATGTTATCTTTCACGTACTTTTCCTCGTGGGCTCTGGGGCCATTACTTGTGCTTTATGGAATATGCACAAGTAATGGCCCCAGACTTCATTATTATTTCCTCAAACTCATTCATGTTGGTTCTGTCTAATTGACCCGTACTACTCTCATTCAATTTCCCATAGCACATTGCACTTAAAGATGCACTACATGCAGAACTTAATGGTAATGGCTGTACATACCAACCTATTCCTTTCCCAACATGCTGTGGTAAATGGGCACATACCCAGCAATTTTTTTCTTCAGAATTGCATGTGTCATATTCATAATTAATAACAACCTGTTATTCCCAAACCCTTCCCTGTGTCTTTCTTCCATTGGG
Organism: Ambystoma mexicanum; assembly: GCF_040938575.1. Classification (NCBI taxonomy): domain Eukaryota; kingdom Metazoa; phylum Chordata; class Amphibia; order Caudata; family Ambystomatidae; genus Ambystoma; species Ambystoma mexicanum. The sequence continues at coordinate 610,597,129 of NC_090925.1, read as the reverse complement.
GGCAGGGTATAAGTAATCACCTGAACCGGGCTTTCAGTAGTGGATATATTAACTATTGGTAAAAACATTTCTAATGTGTGTATCGATTCCACATACCATAATACTAGGGCTGTTGTTATTGGTGCTACCACGCTCATAAAGCACATAATTATTGTCAGTGCCAGCATACAATTCTTTTCACCATGCGTTTTTCTTAAGCTTACAGTCTTTATAATTGACTCATTCTCAGCAGTGGTGCAGGAGGAGGCTGGAACCGGTCCCGACATGTTTCTCATCGTCCTTCTTCTTCCTTATTACAGTTCGTCGTGGATATCTCTCTTCGTTGCTCTTGCTCTGATGTCAATAAGTTCAACGGAATCGTCACAGTTCAGTTCTGCCAGTCCTTTATAGCCTGAATTTGCTTATTTATTTTTAGGCAAGATCACTTGTCCTTTCTCATACTGCTCAGAGGACTTTTGATCAGTTATCTTATTGCCTTAGTACCATGTGCGCCCAGCTTGTCCGCTCTGGTTCCAGACACATGTACTTTTTATGATCGCACCGAGGAGCCGCGAGTCTTGAATTGTCCGTCTTGCACAATTCTCACGCTTCTCTCCTCTACACCTCTAGTTCCTTCTCCGTCCATGAGCAGAACCAGAGGTTGATATAAACGCCAAAGAACTGTTGATCACTTTGTCTTTCGAGGCCTCAAATTGTATCGCCTTACTCCTGGTATTGTGTGATCCATGAACAGTGCCGGTGCACTTCCAGATTCAGGCTCAAAGTCGGCCTGTGGTGCTACTGCAGGTGCTGGTGTGCGCCGTGCCAGTGATGCAGATTCGGTCTTTGACGTGCTGGCAAGTGCTGGTGGGCGCCAAAGGGGTACACGTTTAGTTTCTGCTGGCATTTGCAAGGCAGATTTCGTGTCGCCCAACAGTGATGTCAATTCTGCTGGGCAATGTTGGGGCACTCTTTGCCCTTCCCTTTTTTTGGCAGTCGTCTCAGGCTTTGTTTCGAGTTTCACTTCTCGTTTGGGCAGATATGGTGGCTGGTTACTGGCAACAGTTTCTTCTGTTTCTGGGACCGCTGCCTTTTTCCAGTCGTCTGGGTCAGGCAGGTCTTTCAGTGACGTTGGAACCTTTTTGGCATGGGTGGCATGGATCCACGACTTCCGTCCATCCACCCATATCGCTGTCTGCGTTGCCAAGAGTACTTGATAGGGGCCGTGCCACCTGGGTGCTAACGATGACTTTCTTTCAAAAATTTTAAGCAGCCCCAGTCTCCTTGCTCCAGCGCGTGCCCCGGACCGGTGTATCTCACTGGTAATGCCTCCTGCACCTGCTGATGAATCAAACACAATTACTGCATTAAAAGGCCACAATACGTACTAAGCACAGGATGTTCTACCTCTCTAAGTTGTTTTGGCTGAGGTATGCACCAAACATTTGCCAGCCTCCCCATTACGATTTCGTACGGGGAGAGCCCAGTTTTAGCCTGTACAGACGTACGCATGCATAATAGCACTATTGGTAATGCATCCACCCAACTCAACTTGCTTCCCGCACATATTTTACTGATCTTTGACTTGAGAATCCCATTGTGCCTCTCCACAAGACCGGCCAAACTCGGATGCCTTGAACTATGGAATCTCTTATCGATCTGAAGACCCGCACATATCTGTCACACCACTGCACCCACAAAATGCGGGCCATTATCTGACCATAAGACACGGGGCAAGCCAAAACGGGAAAAATATTCTTTAAGCATTACTTTTGCCGTGCTCATTGCTGTGCAGTCCTTTAAGGGATATGCCTCCACCCACTTACTGAATGCACAAATCACCACTCACTGTTCCCTTTCCTACATTGTGTTGTAAACACATGATACAGTTATGCACCAACCTCTCTGCATTCTTCTTTATGTTTACATTCTGCCATACTGTGGATAGGTGCTGTATTATATTTTTCGCACAGATGTGGGTAGGGTTGTGGGCCATTGTGACCATTGCAGTTACATATGAATTTGGCAACAACCAGTTTCTAGCTCCCTTGTCCACCCAACAACCTTCCAGATCTAACTCAGCAGAGCCCTCTGCCCACCCTTGTATTTCATCGGCCGTAGCTTCGCCTGCATTTCTTTGACAGTGGCAACTCCATTTTCTATCATACAGGGTACTTCCGCAGTCTGAACCGTCATCATTTTGGTATTTAAATCAGTGGCAGTTTGTTTCACACTTTTGTCTGCAAACGCGTTTCCCTCTCCTACTTTGCATGTTACCTTTTTGTGTGCCTCGCATTTCACTATTGCTAGGCGTTTTGGAAGCGTGAGTGCAGACAGCAATCGTACAATCAAAGGGCCATGTTGAATTCTGGGACCATGTGATGTCAAAAACCCTCTCTCAGCCCAGAGTCGGCCAAAGTTATGAACCACCCCAAAAGCATACTGACTATCAGTATATATATTCACATTCAAATTTTCAGAAATCTCGCAGGCTCTGGTTAATGCTATTATCTCTGCGGCTTGTGCCGAGTTGTAGGGGATTCTTTTGCTTTCTACAATGCTCTCTAGGGTAGTGATAACGTATGCGGCAGTTGTCGTGCCGTCAGGTAATTTAAAACAAGAGCCGTCACAAAATAACTCTCCACCTGGCTCTTTCTGTGGGGTATCACTTAAATCAACTCTCCCCTTGGTTTCTTCCTCAGTGACCATTAAGCAATCATGGGGGGGTGATTCATTCTCCCCAATTTCTTTTATGAGTAGTGGCATTAATTCTGCAGGATTCAAAGCGCTACACCTCATAATTTGGATATGGGGCGCGAACAAGATAATCTCATATCTTGTCAATCTAGCAGAGGTGAGGTGTTGCGTCTGTGTCCTATTTAATAGAACATCTATGGCATGTGGCACCATCAGAATTAAAGTATGCCCCAATACCATCCCTTCTGTTTGTTTCACTGACGCAGCAGCCGCCGCGACAGATCGCAAACATCATGTTAGTGCGCGCACTACAGGGTCCAGCGCAGAAGAAAAATAGCTGCATGACCTATTTCTTCCACCTTGTTCCTGTGTCAAAACCGCCAATGCACATCCTTCACTTTCACACAAAAACAGTCTAAAAACCTTCTCATAATTCGGCGTGCCCAAAACTGGAGCCGAACATATGCAGTTTTCAATTGATCAAATGCTTTCTGACATTCCTCATCCCACTGTAAAGGCATAGCCGCATCCTTTCTAGTCAAAATCACCATTGGTTTCACAATTAACGCAAAATTACCAATCCATTGTTGGCAATATGAAGCCATGCCTATTATGGCTCTGACTCCTTTCTGTGTCTTTGGAATATGCATACAAGAAATACTTTCTATGCGTTCTGGCGTTAGCCTTCTCCCTTCTTTCGAAAGTAGGTAGCCCAAATAGGCCACCTCCTTTCAATTATATTGACATTTCTTCAAACTAGCTTTATAGCCATGTGCTGCTAGGTGTGACAGTAGTAATACAGTGCTCTCTTTACAAATCTCCTCTGTGTCAGCAGCTAATAATAGATTGTCTATGTATTGCAAGAGTACGCAACCCACTGGTAAGTCTAGCATGTCTAACTGCTCTTTCAATGCTCTACTGTAAATACTCGGACTTTCCGTGTAACCTTGCGGAATCCGCGTGAATGTAAATGATCGTCCTCCTAATGTGAACGCAAACAAATATCTGCTCTCCTTGTCCACTGGAATGCTGAAGAACGCATTTTTTAGATCAACTACACTAAAATATTCTGCTGAAACAGGTATCATTGTCAATATTGTAGTGACATCTGGCACTAAAGGAAATTGTGGATCTACTACTTTGTTTGGCACGCGCAAATCAATTATAAAATGGTATGGTACTTCATTGCCTCCTTTTTTATAAACTGGAAGAATCGGGCTGTTGCATGTACTGCCTGCAATTTCTTCAATCACCCCTAATTTCACCAAATCTGTAACAATACTCTTCAATCCTTTCTCACCTTCAGCCAAAATTCTGTATTGGGGAATTCGCGGTAGGGTAACACCTTCTTTCAAAATAATTTTTACTGGCTCTATTTTCAAGCATCCTACATCGTTGTCATGATTTGCCCATATACAGGTTGGCACTTTACTTAGTTCTCCTGGTAAAGTTTCAGACATGAATTCTGACACAGGGGCATCTTGTGGCCAAATCGTTAGGAACACTCCATCTGCCATGCAATGTATAACGGAACCTAATTTTTTCAACAAATTTAATCCCAACAAGTTCTCCCTACAATTGTATGTTAAAAGGAAAGGACAATGTTCAGTGTATGGTCCTTTAGTAACTGGGACTGGTTGGGACACCGGGTTTATGACTGGTGTACCTGCAAACCCTACAGAAACATTCTTTTGCCCTGACAGTGGTATATCCGGAACCAAGTGGTGGTCTATTGAACACTGTTGCGCTCCTGTATCTACAAGAAAGCGGTGCTCCTCATTCCCGACTCTCATTTCTACGTAGGGTCCTCTCTGATTTACGGGAATAGACACTGGTTCCGACCCCTGTCCTGGGCTGTCCTATTGGGGAAATAACACATTGTTCGATGTGTAATCATTGCTGTTACTGTAATGCGTGTTTGGCTGTGTATCGAAAATGTTCCCACTCTTCCCTCTATTTCCCCCACTCTGGTTTCCATACTGTTGGTTTTGCTGTCCCTGACTCTTGTTAGGGGCACTTTGGTTTTGGGCTTGGTTTTGATTACCTCCATTATTGTGGTGCTGCTGCATACTATTCCTATTTGGTCCATTCGCTCCTTGGTGTCCTCTATGCTGTCTCCTCAGACCTGACCCATTTCTGTTCTGCAGATACGGACATTGCGCTCACCAGTGTCCTTCCTCCTTACAATATGCACACTGATTTGGTCCCACTGTTCCCCCATGCATATTCGAATTACTCCTTCCTTGTGCGTTCCCTCTCCCTCTATTATGTCCTACTACTTGCTGCAGTAGTACCTGCGTTTTCAATAGGCATGCTTTCAAGTCTGCCCCCATCTGTTTTAACAACGATAATTCGTCCACCATTTCCTTCTGCCCCGGTGATGGTAACTGCTGCCGTTCATTATGTGACCCCTGCATTCCCTTCCAATGTCTCCCGATATCCTTACCCCTGTACCCAGGTGTAGTAAACATTTCGGCATAATCATTATCTAATTCATCTTTAAGTTCAAAAAGTCCATATACATGTTCTCTCACTTCTTCATCCCTCTCCCTACAGCGTGCTAATGCATTCAAATCTAACAATCACTGCGGTGGTAATTTCCCAATTAACTGTTTCCATTTCTTCACCAAATATTCACCCATGCATTCCAGCACTACCTGTCTTTCGTTGCTTCTTCGGAAGTCATATATCGAAGTCAATGTTGTCGTCCCATCATTCCCGTCTATGTACATCTCTGCCTGTTGCTGCAATTCCACCGTCCTTTCTTTGCTGATCGCACTGCGAGTTACCCTCGTGCATCCCCGTTGTTCAGTCCCGCCTCTCGCCCCCGTGGTTTCAACTTCAACCCCGGGAGGAACGGACGGTACCGAGTCTGTGTCTAAGGCGGGAGGTGCGAATGGGACAATGGGAACAGGGAGTGTCTGTTGTGGGCCTGGTTGGCTAATAGGAAGTGTTACGTGCGCGGTCTGTGTCTGTGGGAGGGCTTGAGCTACCGGAGGGAGAGCTTGGGCTACGGGCGGGGTTTGGGCACTAGTTACTGACGTGTCTGGCCTCACTTCTGATCTTGGGCCTTGTTTTGTATGGGTCAATATGTTTTCTATCAATTCATCTGCTATATGTAATTCTCGTTGTGGGTATATTTTTTCTATATTCAACTGGTCACGCCTACCTGCCCTTCTTAGACTCTCAGTCCACTTCTCCTCTTCTTTCTCTTCCGCTACTTCACCTTTCGATTTATGCCTGCGCGCATGCTTCGCTCTACTGCTAAATCGGAGCATTGCTTCCCTTCTCCAGTCCTTAACGATATCAAATGCTGCAGGACGCGCTTTCTTTCTTATCAACACCCTTTCCAAGTTATCTATTCTCGCTATCTCAAAACTACCATTAATCGGCCACTGATGGTTTTGTTGCTTTCTGGTTTGCCTATGCCAAGTCTCGCAGATTATCGCACCCACTCCATACTTCACATACATCTCATACGCCGGCGTTCCCCCAGGTGGTACAATTTGGCCATCTTCCAAAGATCGTCTACCACAGCGGAAAAACCCTGCTAGGGTGGACAATACACCAGGCATGTTTCAACCTTCCTCCTGGTTAATCAACCTTACCTAGGGCATTTGATTTTGCAAAGTCAACTCTCAACCAATATCAGGATTACTTTGAATCAGGGAATGACTCACCTGATAAATCAATTTGTCCTTTCGGACACAAGTCGTCTGTATACTGACGCACCCAATGACGTTGTGTCTGCGTTTCTTGGCTTGGGCCTCGTTTCGGGACCCTCGCCTCATTGTTCTCTAGCCAGGCACCTCGATCAGGGATCAGAAGTGTGTAGATCTGCAAAGGAGTCTCTCATCACTTCTACAGGGCGCCCGAACACCTCTTGATCCTGGCTCGATCGTCCCGTCCTCACCGTTCTCCGCCTTACTCAATTACAACGTATGCGATGGAACAAGTGGGGCAGGGTCCCTATTCGGGCACCATCTTGAAAGGGGCCCCTAGGGGTCCCTTACGTCTATGGAAACAAGGCGAGTCACCACACACAATAGCTACGCCAGACATGAGGTTGTATTCCCAAAGCTAGGGTTTATTGCAAAGCAAAAGTCTCAGTTGGCCAACTCGGTATCACGCCCCGCGACGTGTATCTCTAGACCTCAAGGGACGCAAGAGAGTGAATTACGTACATCAGTTACATATATACAAAATGCATATCAAACAATCAGCTATGAAATGTTTAACGCCCCCTTTATTGGGTTTCTTTGAACTTGATGTGATGATGGACACTTTTGACAATTATGACACCTTCAAATATCTATTCTAGTAACAATTTGCAATTTGTGAGTGCGGAGGAATCTTTCATTTGTTGAACAGACCACAGCACTTCTGTTCTTGGAAGCGAGCTTCATATGGGGGAAGAGTTGCATTCCAGATCTTGCTATCTATGAGGTGCTATTTGTGTCCTGGGAGCCGACACGCTCTAACAGGGCTCAGCAAGGGGGACCGTACGAAGAGCATAATTCAAGCCTTTAGCTGCTTTATTCTAACATATTCTACCATATAACGAGACTGGCTGCAGCTGCAAAATGATTAAATGCCCTGCAGCTCTGCTTCAAGGCTACATTCGGGAGGGAGCCAGGCATTCTTCCTGGCGCTGCCTACGTTGTGTTTCAACAAACATTTGTCATCCTCGCGGCCCTGCGGCCTTGTCCTTTCACGTGCAGACAACAATGTTTTACAGTCGAGCAGTGTAAGCAGAAAATGTACTGCGAAGCAATAAGAACAGAAAGCAATGAGCAATGGTTAGAAAACAAAATGGCGATTCTTGTTACATCAAAATGGCCGTTCATTGGCAAACTCGGAAACCTATATTCTGTCATATCGTGCATGAGACGGTTGGCCCATGGCCATCAGAATACGTTTGCGGTCACATATGAGAGGTATCCATTTTTCTAGACTGACACCGTTGTCCCATTGTGCCTTTTACTCCTGTTCTGCATACCCATTCCTATCCCGTTCTATGTCTTGATCGTCTCCCTCTCTCCTTATCGTGCCCTGGTGCTCTGCCTCGCATTCTCCCATCCCATTTTGCATCGTGCAACTAGTTCCTCATTTCCTCTGTCGTCACATTGTCTATTACTCTTCTCTTTTTCTTCTCACACACTTCTTCAATTCCTGTTCTGTTGCGCCCTCTTTTCTTCGCTTCTCTATGTCTCTTCTCTTTTTTGTCTCTCTCTTACCTCCACCCTGTTCTCTCTCTTTTGAATTGTATCTCTCTATCACACTAGCTCCCTAGCTCACATGTTGTGCCCAATAGTGGGTCTCGGGTGGATGTGTGTCAAGGGCTTCTGGGCTTTCCCCCAGTGCTTTAAATGGGCCAGGGGCAGCCAGGGCCTGGTACGGGCAGACTACAAGAAGTGGGGCTGAGCCGGGGCCCTCCGGGGGCCCCCATCACACCATGCCAAGATGAGACACAGTTTCCCGCCACGGCCACTGCCGTGACAGGAGATGCGCCGTCCTTTTCAAGTCAGGCAAGCTAACTGACAGAAGTGCCATCCAGCTACAGCGTCGCACAAAATCAGCAACGTTGTGGTCGGCTGGCACTTCTCAGTCACTGCAACTTCCTCTCGTGACCCCTCTGTTTTCCCACCTCCTCCCCAGGTCAATGAGGCGTCAATTGTGTACTTTTCAAGCAATCTTTACATATTTATATGTTTGTCAGAGCAACCAGAAGCATGGAAACTGCTCTCCTGAACATCTGTGTAGACCTGCTCTCTAACCTTGATTCTAATCTCCCCTCTTTCCTCATCTTACTCGATCTCTCTTCTGCCTTTGACACAGTCAACCATGCCATCCTGCTCAACCGTCGCCGTGATAACCTGGCTATCACCAATCAGGCCCTGGCCAAGCTGACCTCGTTCCTCTCTGATCGACCCTCCCAGGTCCAACTTGGGTCCTTCCTTTCCTCTATCTCACTGTCTACCTGTGGTGTTCCCCAGGGGTCTAACCTCTCTCCCTGGCTCTTCAACCAAGACCTGGCACCTTTCGCCCACTGCATACCTGCTCTCTGCTCCAACTTTCAGTGCTATGTAGATGACACTCAGATCGTTTTATAGGCTCTCCTCTGCCACCTTTTCTCCTTCTCTCATCTCTTAAGGTCTGTCTGCTATCCAGGAGTGGCGTGCCGCCAATGATCTCTGCCTTAATGCCAGTAAGATGGAGATACTCCTCATCGGCACACCTGCACCCTCCTTTTCTGTCACTCTCTGGCCGGCCTCCCTTGGCCCACTTCATGCTCCCATCTGTGAGGCTAAGAACCTCGGGGCCATCATCCACTTCACTCTCTTTTTCTCCTCACATCTCTGATGTCTCTAAGAAGTCTAACTACCAACTTCACCTTCTCAGAGGTATTCTTCCTTTCCTCTCATTCCCACAGAAGCTCACTGTCTCTAGCGCTCTGGCTCTCTCTAGGCTGGACTACTGCCATAGCCTCTTTCTAAATCTGCCTGCTTCTACTCTCCTCCCCCTGCAACTCATCCAGAACAGCACTGCAAGACTTGTCCTTGGCCTCAAACCCAGGGATCGTATCTCTCCAGCACTGACATTTCTTAATTGGCTCCCAATGACTGCAAGGATTACGTTCAAGACCCTCTGCATTGTCCACAAGCCCTTCTGGGGCATGGGTCCTCAATACCTCCAACTCTCTCTATGTAAATATCTTCCTACTCGAGCTATTCGCTCCTCCACCTCCAACTCCCTCAGAGTCAGACGCTTCTCCAAGCAATGAGTTGGGGGTAGAGCTCTTTCTTCGGCTGGGGGCCTCCCTCTGGGACAGCCCCCCTGCTTCTCTGAAACTTGAGGAGAACCATCTCTGGTTCCCGAAGCACCTCAAGAACATCCTCTTTGCATCAGCCTTCTATTTTCCTCTCTCCTGCTGATCTCCTGTCTGATACTGCACTGGTCTCCTGGTTACACTCTGATTTCGGGCCCAGGTCCCTCCCCGCCCAGCTGCACACCTGCACTGCCTCCTGGCAACCTATGCACTTGGGTCTGTATCTGTAACCCTAGAGCCCCCCTACCTGCACTCCCCTGACACTTTTTCCCCTCCCCTCGCCTCTGCACTTGCGCAATCTCAATGTCACTTGGCCTCGTAAGATCGTTGTCTCTGTCCACCTTCTGCTCCCCTGCCCTTGCCTTGTTGCGCTTTGAAACACTTGTGCATAGGTGCGTTATGAATGCCATATCATATCATATAATTAAGATGGCTTGGAAAGTACACAATCCAAGCCATCGTTTATAAAGCGTTGTCGGAAAAGACGCCTTGGGATTTGTCCATCGGCAAAGCTTTATAAAAGATGGCTTGAATTGTGTACTTTTCAAGCCACCTTTTATAAACATAGAAATATGTTATGTATTCCTGTGTTCATAAAAGATGGCTTGAAAAGTACACAAACCATAGTAAGGTATGCAAACCAATATATAAATGCTTACATACATTTATGTATTTGTTTGTATACCTTACTATGGTCATTTCCAGGCCACGCCCATCATGGAAGCCACGCCCCAAACGAGGACACCCCCGCTCAATTTCTTACCCCACTTAAAGCGCCGCAGGCACCTTTCCATTTCAGCAAGCATAATGGAATGACTCGGCCCATATAGTGAGCGGGTGCCCACACCTATCCGTGGCAAAGGAGACAGTGCATGCCTCCTTGCCAGGGGAGTGTGGTGCCAGTGCACAAAGGAATAAACACTTGGATGCTCTTTCCGGGTATGTTTATTTCCCAATATGCAGAGGTGAAGCCAGCCTCAAAAGTTTTTTGGGAGAGGGGCTGGATGGCAGTTTGTTTTGAAAGCTGACCTTTGTTCCACTACATGCATGTCTAGTTTCAGAATGCAATGCTATCATCAGAGGCGTCTGATGCCACAAATGTGAATTTCCGCCTTACTGAGAGGCAAGATTGCACAATTGTTGCAGCACACCCTGCACTTGCTGAGAGCATGTTTGGGATTAGTGTTGTGCAGGGCGTGGTGCCGAGCCCCACAGGGGATTGGACATATTGTAGGGTGACCAGATTAGAAATAAAAAAACGGGACAGGGCATGGACATAGAAGTAGAACTACAATAAAACTGTAGTCCTACTTTTATGTCGTTGGCCTTTTGAAGGGGGTGGTCAGGGGTGTCCTCCCAGGCGCACTCCTCTCATTGGAGTAGAGCACCTGGGAGGGGAGGGGGAGGAAATGAGTGGCGTGAAAAGCATTCACACCCCCATTTACTTGCAGGAAAAGTCGCGCTGGGATCCGATTACAGGATTTCGGAATCGGATCTGGGCAAAAACTGGGACCATAGTCAGCCAGACTTCCAATCCCTGGATGGGGTTTGGAAAATGAAAAAACTCCTGAGACCCTGGGACGGAGGGTGATTTCCCCAGACTGTCCCTGGAAAACCGGGACGTCTGTTCACCCTAATTTATTGTTGGTTTTCTATGTTTGGTGCTCCATTCCCTCAAATTCGACATGCTCGGGCGGTAACGGGAATAGCAGACCACTCCCCTCTAAAAGCACTGTGCATGCAAAAAGGATAGGTAAGAGAACTAATTGAAACACGTGAGGAGTTTTGTGGGAGAGCCACCCATGAAGGTTAATTGCTCTTCTTGGGCCACACAAAGCCTTTTTATTTGAATGGCAGTGATGCCGACTGAGCTAGAAAAGTTTGAATAATCGGATTAAAAAAGGGCCAAATTTATAAATTAAACAATGCAAGAGCAAATAAAATTATATGTGAGGGAAAAGAAAGAAAGGAGCTGAGGGGGGGAGCCAAGAGTACGAGGGGAAAATCCTAAATAATATATTGTTAGTGAAACCGTATAATGGAAGATTCACTCTATTAAATATCTAACGTGAATCTTTATTAAAAAAGAGGGCTGAAGGGGCGTGCCTTGGAGCACCGTCGATGCAGACATCTCATTGAAAGCCTTCAAGGGGCCGGTGTTCGGTTTTAAGAGCTTTCTTGCCAGACATAATGCCCCACCAGCACACTGAAGGGGATCAAAGGTGACTGGAATCCCTAAGGCTGACCTCAGGAGTCCAGATTCGGGTGCTATTCCATCAGTGCCCAGGTTTTCGGTGAATTTCAGATGACGGGGCACAGAGCCCGGATAAATCGAAGATGGCAGATGCTGGCCTCCGACAGAGCTACGAGTTTACAGCTGGGGGTCATTGAGACGCTCAACCCTATGCCTGAAAAGCCGTGGAATGAAGAGGCCACAGGAAGGATGGGAGGCCAAGGGTCATTGGCAATTGAGAGTGTTCTGATACGCCCAGTTCACTAGGAAGTCTAGACAAGCACGCAGAGCCCACAGGCTGCAAACAAAGCAACCTCTCGGGGGTTCAAGACTGTTCTCTTGAGGTACGTGGCAGTGGGCCCCTGACTGCAGACACACAGTAGCCCGATAAGTAGTGGTCAACTCCAGCGTATTGAACACTCTCTCTGTGACCTCCATAGGGTGCACTCATGACCAGGTGGCTCTGGATACCCCAGCAGCAGACATAAAATGAAGGGGTGTGTTATATTTACTATCCGAGGGGACAGTATTGGCTGCGGATAAAGCTGAAAGGGAAAGGAACATTATAGAAGAGTAGGTGGCCGGCCAACTTCATCACGGCCATCCACTGCTTAATTGCAGATAACTCTCTTTTGAGACACCTACAGCGTGGTGAAACAGGCAAAACCTGTGAAATCCAGTGACATTGCTGTCCTGCTTCAAGCAAAAGAAAAAGGTAAGAAGACAGATATAGTATCGGCCACAATACACTGGCTGGTGCTGTCAGACATAGGTGCAGGACAACTGGTGAATAAAACCGATATCCAGAACTTCTCGGGGGATATTAAAAAAGAGTTTAGGAATTGCATGGCGGGGCCGACAGCAAAGGTGGAATGCTTGGATGGGAGGATAGTTGAAGCAGAGCAAAGGATCGCTGAGTTGGAGGACATGTCATTCAAACAAGTATCATCGATCTCAGGCCTGACTCAGAAAGTCCTGGTTCTGGAACATGCTGGTGAGCATCTCAAGGTGAAGCAGGAGGATCTGGAAAATCAGGCCAGGAGAAACAACACGAGACTTCGGGGGATCCCAGCTACGGTACAGGACACAGAACTCCCTGAATATTTGGGTGCGCTGTTCCAATCACTCCTACCATCACATGAGGAAGCAATATTACTATTAGACCGCACTCACAGGCTCCATCTGGCCACAACGGCAGAAACAGGCGTCACCCCCAGATGTCATGACCCGTGGGCACCTTTTCGCTATTAAACAAGACATTATTGCAGATGCCTATGCCTCGATGAATAGAGACTTTTGTAATACCTCTCTCCAGATTTACCATGACCTGGCCACTGCAAGGATATAGAAACGGAAGGCTCTCAGACCAGTGACAATTCACTTGCAAAATAAGAAAGTTTGGTATTAGTGGATTTTCCGAGCTACCCTCCACTTCATGATGGTAAACAAAACCTTGGTCATGAGCACTCCCAAAGAAGCAGAAGATGTTTTACGCATTGACACAACATGACACTTGTTGCCGGCTGCCTCAACATCGACTCCTCCATCATGACCGTCAAGTACAAAGACCCAATGCATGGCATGGACTAACCCTATCTATGATCCATCTGAACACCCACTGGGATTAGCCTTAAACCTATTGAGCAGATGGCTTGGAGGTCCTTTACAAGGACCCATTTAATTTTAAAATGTTTTTTGTTTTCTTTGGTTGAGGGAATGGGGCAGACAGTTCATATGTTGGGTGTTTTATGAGAAAACTGTCTGTGACATGTAGATTTATTGATTTGGACATCTAGGCCCTCAGTCTACCCTCTCGATAAACAGACCCAGCACGAGAAACACAATCAACCTACGCAATTGCAGGTCCTTGCCCTTAATGTTCAGTACCTCAACTTGCCTAGCAAATGTAAATCCATCCTTCAAATGCTCTCAGACAGGGGCTGCGCAATTGCCTTGCTTCAAGAAACACGCATTGCCAGACTACATAGCCGGCTCCATCCGACACAGTTCATGGCATCCAGTGGTTTGAAAAAAGGGGGCACAGCTATTTTGCTAGCGAGGCGAAGACCATTTGTGAAAACAGAGGTCAAAAGGGACCCAGGAGGCAGATATGTAGGGGCCAACGGTACATTATTCAAACAGCTCTTCACTCTAATATCGCTCTATGTCCCCAACAATAAGCAACACAAATTCTTGACTCATTTGGTCACAGAAACAGCCCCATTTGCCAAAAGCCAAATACTTATAGGGAGATATTTTAATGTGATCCCAGACCCTTATATGGATAAGACTCATCCCTCTTCCCCAATAGATTTAAAAAATGCCTTGGCTCTACCCAACCTTTTCAGAGTACTAGGTGTGGTGGACATATGGAGATTAAGGCATCAAGAAGAATGGGATTACTCATTTTTCTCCTATGTCCACCATACCTTTTCAAGGATTGATCTCTTGCTGACTTCCTCCTTGTTGCCCCTGTGTTGACGTGTTGACATGTTGACGACATACTGGTGGGTACTAGGATCCTCTCGGATCATGCTGCGATTATAATGAATCCAAGCATCCAAAGACTGTTCGCCCCAAAGAGCCTGCCCTGGAGGCTACACAACCCCTTTCTTAATGACATTGCCATTCACAATGACATAGCAAGAGCGATTTCTAATTACTTTCCAGAGAATTTGACAGACTCATTTTCAGACATTACGGTCTGGGACTTGATGAAGGCAGTTATCAGGGGAGAGCCGATAGCCTGAACATCATTGCGAGAAATGTGACCATCCACATAGTGTGTGTGGGTGTCTCCTGGGCTTTTTTTGAAATTTTAAATGATATTGAATGATGGTACACCAACCTCCAAAAAATGTGTGGGACTAAGCCACGCACATTTTTCCATGGTCACTGCAAGACATACGCATAGACCCATGCACTCTAGCTGGACACAGCCTACAAGTGCAGTCCACCCTGTCATATTTAGTTGGGATATGACATGAGCAGTGCACGATGCATCTCCAGAAGGGGCGTACCAAAGCTTCCCCCTGCCGTGGCCAGCCTGATTAACTAACAAAGGCTCCATGGATCCACCCTGCTCTTTTGTTGGGCCCTGCAGCTGGTGTAAGCAATTAACATACCAATAGAGTGTAATTCAAACAGGCCTACATGGGTCCTGGCTGCAGAGGTCACCAAAGGCGATAGAAAACCCCAGCAACCTTTCATATGCATTACATAAGCATGAAGCCAGCTCCCGCGCTCAGTATCAATTGAAAGTGAGCTGTCATGTCAGAGACTGCATGTTTACAGTAGTCCACCCAGCAGGAGGACCCCATTCATAAGGTAGGAGAATGTGGTTTGCAGGAGGCAGACAGTCTGGTCTCCCCACACCTTCAAGGGAACCACAGAGAGCTCCATTAACTAGAGAGACTCTTTGAGCCACAGCAGACAGGAAGCTGGTATGAAGTTGGTATCACATGTTTTCACCCTCATACCTTTTCTGTTGCAAAACATTCTGGTTATGACCTCACACATACAGGAGATTGTTGGTGTGGTCCATTTGGCTTTAAAAGGGGGCTGAACCGCTCTTTTGGTAGATCATCTAAAGACTTCACTAGGAGTAGCAAGAAGAACTCATCATTGGTCCCTGGCTGAAGGTACAGTTTGCCTTGCATCTTCCGCCAGTGAAGGAAGGCCAGGAGCTCCAGGTGGGAAGCAAGATCCCTCCCCTAAACATCTCCCAGGGAACAGAGGGAGATAAAGACCTCAGAGGACCCTCTGGTCGCTCCAGAACCAGTACACAGCCAGCACAGAGCGTGCCCTGCTAGGCTCTGCAACAAACCTCCTAGGTAGGAAGCACTAGAACATCTCTGAACCCACAACAAATACAGCTGCCTGCAGCACACTCCTCAGTTTTGGGCCAACAGGCTTAAAGGGCGAGACAAGCCCATTGAAGAAGCTGGGAGAAGTGTCTCAATGAGCATCTACCGACGCCTGACATTTTTGAGCCAGTTGAGTTCCTCGAGCTGCAGCCAACTGCAACACTGATCGTTGTCAAGCCACAGTCCATTAAAGGCACCCAAGGTGTCTCTGCAGTGCTTCAGAACCACGGCCAGCACTGAGATAACGATTCCTGGCCCGAGCTGCCATGTAGGCCAGTCTGTAGCCATTCGTCCAGCTTTGCTCACCGAACTGTTTTGCCGCCTGATACCCGCAGCTGACTCCCGTCTTTAACTAAGAAGCCTGCAAAGCACCCTGAAGCTGACTTGACCCTGTTGACCACGAAGAACACATCCAGCGCAAGGTACATTATGGTTCTGTCCCCCTGGTCCTTCCCAAAAGGCCCCTAGAGACATTTTAAGACACATTGCTCCATTGGTGCTGAAGCCAAATAACCTTAAACTGTTGTCATAATTAACCATACTGACTACCCTCCTGTCAGTATGCAGAATGCATCCCTTTTCCTTCTTTGAAACTGTCTGTCATCTGCATTCCTTTACTTGGTGGGTTGTATTTTGTAGTGTTGCTAGAACAGTCTGTTGTGATATAAAGAAAGTAGATATATTTTGTACAGGGGGCCCTTCCCCCACACACCCCATGCCTCATTAGACATCCATGGATTCTCATGCTCCCATCTATCAGGCAAAGACAGGGAAAAAACAGATGCCTTGGAGTCGAAAAGTGTTTTTAATTGTCAAGAAAAAAGAACACACTCTCTCAATGCCTGTCTGCATTCAACCTATCTTTATAGATTTTCCAAGATTACGCAACATGTGTATGCAAATTAGCACCCTGTGAATGGTAGGCTTTTGATAGGCCAATTTAATTAAAGGGCAAATATCCCTTCATTACCATTGGATAACTTAACACAGATGCACAATAATTCCACATTAGCATTACTGGCATTTTCAGCTTTTCCCTGACGTACAAAATGAATATGCCTATTTTAGACTTGGCTGCACACAACTATGAAAGTGCTCAACTCCTGCCAAAGACATTCTTCATGAGTCAATGTCTGCACCTTATCTGCTTCCTGAGGGTATGCCAAGTTTTCTGGTACACAACACTGTTAGAGAATATATATCATTTTATTTTATGGTGCCAAAATAATACAGCTGGGCTTTGAAACTAATTTGGATGACACAAATTGTACACATTCTCCACAAGAACTGAAGAACATAGATACATGTGTCAGAAGCCTATTATTAATTGCCTAGCCATATCTCATTCTTGTCTGATTTCTATGCCAATTCCATTTTATCATATCTTGCTACAAGATGCTGCCATAATCCGTGAGTCAGTCCTTCTTGCTTATCTCAAAACCCTTGGCATGGTTTATAACTCCCAACACCTGGTTTGTATAGGCCTGGAACCCATTTGCATCTGAGCATCCATTTTAGCCTTTCCTCAAGGAGCTATATTCTGCATTTATTTAAGCATGTTAATTTTGTTGACACATTATTCATATAGCTCCTATGGAGTGTGTAATATCAACACACCATTCATTTCTCGTACCACCTCAAACCAAGTGTGTGCAGTGATCCCTTATTTCTAATGTACTTTTTACTTTTAATAAAGGCAATCTAATCCTGATTTCTACAGTGATGGACAGGAGAGTGAACTATTTGACCTACCTACCATTTTATCTATGTATCAGTTGAGAGGGGAAGGGTTGGCACTCCCTGAACATTTTGATACAACCTTGACTGAACAGTACCTTTTATCATTGGGTAATAATTGTATTTTCGCTGTGTTGCAACTAACCAACCATCCACGACCTTTCGGAGATAAGCCTGACATTCCGTCCACATAACCAAAATTGGACAAGGAGGTTTAGAATTTGCTTGTGTTTTCAATTGGTTTGGATGCCTTCTGGTGTACTAGAGGTGTGGGGCTGATTGATGGCTTAGAAACTGATATTAATCCCTGGACCACTGGTGCCCTGGAAGTTGATTTGCCACAGTCATCTTATATAAAGCATAGATATAGACTCAGGGACGAAACAGAGGGAAAAGTAATGAATTGTGAAATAGCCCACACGAGACGCTTCACCACCAAAACACGTCTCCTTAGATTGGCCAGGAACAAGCTTGAAGCACACTTCTTGGAGAACAGCACTCAGTCAATTGCTAAAATTAAGCAATCATATTATGCAAAAGGCAATAAAGCAAACAAATACCTGATGAGGAAATCAAAGGCGGTAAGACAGAGAAACATAATAGTTGGGCTTAAAGATCTGACAGGGACGATCCGATATGATGAGGATACCAAAGTGCAGATAATGGAAATATATTTTAAGAAAATCATGGCAGCCATTGACCGCTTACCATAAGACAAAACACAATATATAAAAGAAGCAAGACTCCCACGGCTCTCGGAAGCCAATAAGGCACATTTGGATCACCCCATCACTATAGTTGAAGCAGAAGAGGTTATCAAATCCATGTAAAAGAGATCCCTGGGTCCAGACTGATATACCCCTCTCTTTCATAAGACATTTCAAGCCCAATTGCTCAGGCCCCTCACTAAACTCTATAACTCTTTCCTCCAGGAGGAACGGGTGACTAGCACGATGGAGGAATCAACCACAGTGCTGATTCTCAAGTCGGGGAAAGACCCAGGAGTATGTCTCGTATGTCTCGTATAGGCCTATCTCATGTTACAAAGATATGGGTAAATCATAAGTGTACAAGTTCCATACCCATTAGCTGTGGCACAAGACAAGGGTGAACCCTGTACCCATTGTTCTTCGCGCTAATCAAAGAACCTTTCACTAAGCGAATTAAGGACCACCCCCACATTGAAAGGATCAATGTGGGGATGCACAATATAAGGTTTCCCTTTATTTATGGAGATGACGTTATGCTGACACTAACTGGACTGCAGACTTCTACGAAAGAGACTTTTGCTGAATTAGAAGTATTTCATAAGACAGCAGGCTTTGCTATTAACTATCACAAATCGTAAGCTTTGGGAATTGCACTGTCAGAAGCTGGTACGTGCACCCTACGCCAATTATGCCTGTTGGCCTGGCGGTTAATTCAATGAAATACTTAGGGATTTGCATACCCTATTGTCTCTAGAATATCTACCAGAAGCATTTCCCCAACCTCCATAAATAATTGGAGGATGACCGGAAATGGTGGGGAAAGGATGAGATCTCCCTAATGGGCAGAATTACTGCTGTAAAAATGTACCTGCTGCCTATGTTTCTCTGCTGCTGCTTGGCTCTCCCAGTCAAAATCCCTCAACTGGCCCTACAGCACTTACAGAAAGCGATGAAAAATCCTTGGATTTCCAGGGCAGTCATGATAGGGGATGCCCACCTGGGTGGGATGGGAGTATCAGATTTGGCCAGGTACATATGTTGATACAAAACTTTATTCAGAATTAGCCATAAAAGCATAACAAGTTTACAACAATAAAACCACATGATAAAATACATTAAAACTCATTATCTATTACATATCAGGACCTAAAAGGTTTGGAGGATGATAAAACATCAGATAAAACCTCATATAACCCTAAAATGCATTGGAGTCCCAGTGGATTGTAATCATAAATTGCAATATGTGTACATGACATGCTGTTCGATAAGATATTCAGCTAGAGGCAACGGCATATAGACTCAGTTTAACAACACTGACACAATACTTTTTGTCCTCTGAATCCATCCCCAGTGCAAGAATTTTGACACAAAGTATGCTGCTGTGAGATCTCCTCGGTCTTTACAGAATCTCACTGCCAGTTCTGATCTCCTTATGTTGTTCAGTCTTAGGAGTCGTATCCAACGTAGACCAACAAAAAGTGGGTGACCATTTCCTCTGCAGCACCAAAATCCAGACAGCTGGCGCTACCAGATGGGCCCCATTTTGATGTAAAGGCTGCCACTCTTAGCGTTTTGTTGCAAAGCTGGATGTACAATGCCCACAAGTACCCTGGGGTGATCACATCCAGACACAATTCAAAGCTCGGATCAGTTTTGAGGCTTAAATAGATGCAGCCAGTACTCAGATTAGCTGCATGCACTGCCAGGTACTTATGGCTGCCCAGCTCTTGCATATCGCTAAAATGAAAAATTTGCACAGCCCCCCTCCGTAATGGGTGGGACTAACACAGACCTGGACGAAGTCGCCCCTAGGTGCCTTACCATACAAAACAACTGCAAGGCCGACAAAGTGGTCCCTGCTATTAGCATTCACCAAAGCGACACTATACTACATGGGGTAGAGCGATGCAAGCCAAAGGAATCACCCCGGGCTTGGGCCCATTGTCCCTTGTACTTAACAATCCGGACTTTACCTTGGGGCTTAGACTGAGGAACTTTAGTAATTGGACACGGGGGATGCAGAATATCTCACAACTGTATAAACACACCTTGCCCCTAACCTTTCTTAAATGTTAGGTGAAATTTGCAATTGTAGAGACCAAAAGAATCCGGTACTCACAAATTCTGGATAGTCCACGGGAGGGGTAAGCCTGCAACGCTGCATACTCTCAATACCCTGGAACTTACCATCAGGGAAGGAATGTTGTGAGGATGTATTTCTAGATTGTACAAGATCCTGGGATCCGAGATGTTGGTGCTTATGCCAAAGGATATGAATGATTGGGAAGTTGATTTGAACTATACAATGGAAGACCACACTTGGTTAGATATTTGGCTCAAAATTAGTTCTCCTCCAGATATTTCACGTACGGGGAGTGCATGTTTAAATAACATATAGGTGGTACTCCCTACACCACCCCATTACATAAAATGAATAACTCTATTGATCCGCATTGGTGGCGGAAATGTGGCATGCAGGGGCCCTATTTCCATATGTGGTGGGACTGTCCAATTATCCAAGATTACTTGGAACGAATCTTAAGATTCATCAAAGAGAAAGCAGCGGTCGAGCTGCTGATGGATCCGACAACCATTCTGTTGGGCGTGCCCCAAGAGGAAGTATATCCAAAATCAGGTTCTACTGCCAAACTGCCCATCCATGTGTAAGTAGCGGAATGAATCATGATTGTTACATTTTGGAAGTTGGAGGAAGGCCTGCTTGTTCCAATGTGGTGGGCCAAGGAATGGGATACACAGGTTGCTGAGAAGCTTACGGCTGCCATGGATTACCATCTTCATACGTTTTTAGATGTCTGGGCTCTTATTGTGGACTTTGACCAGGCCTATCCAGCACAAACACACAAACCCTTTCTCATATAGAACTTCTTACAGCTCTGAGTGGATCTAGGGGGACATAGAGAGACAGAGTGAATATGTGAGGGGAGTAACTAGGAAAAGGTGGTTGGAGGCATTTGGTCGATATATTCTCAATTGCATTTATTATTACCATCGTTATAATTTCTCCTGTTGCAGTAAAAAAAAAGAAATGCAATAAATAAAAGTTGGGAAAAAAGAGGGTTTAACAGTGAGTGACAACAGGAAAGGAACAATCAAAAGAACAATCAAAAGAGTGTTGGTTCCCAGAAATGGTCACCGCGGCACATTTTATCAATGGTTAAGGATTGTTATTCGCCACAATAACCCTCCAGGCCCTACCTTAAATCAGCTCTTGAGAGTTATAATGCCCAATGATGTATGCCAATGTTAACTCAAGAGAGTGATTGGTCCAATGAAGACTTAGGGACAGCTGTTGAATTGGTGCAAGCTAAGGGTAATTTAGTATGGAAAGCTGCAGTGGTGTGTCCTAGTAAGACTGATTGGGCAAATATCAATATTTGCAAAGAAGAGTACGGTCATTTTCCTGTTGATCATCTAGATTGCTTAAATGTTGTATGTAGTGGACATTCTGCTATCAATAAACCATCCGAGATGGCTCAAGAAGCTGTGGTGTCAGTCTTTGTCCAAGGTTTAATGCAGAAGCTTCAGCAGCAGCTGAAGACAGTTTGTGTGGGTGGCAAACCCTACCCCTTATGGAACTTGTGACAATGGCAAATCACTGTGTTTCTCATCAAGAAAAAAAGGATGAGATGTGTAAGAAACTCATGGTGGCAACAGTACAGACAGACACAAGTGATCACAGTTCAAAGATGTTTATTAAACTATAAAGGCTAGTTGGAAAAATGCCTAATCTAAACCTAGATCTAAGATGGGAGCAAGCTTCGACTGTCAAATTATAATAAGGCATTCCTAGTGGCATTGTGGCAAATAAACAGTATCTATACTCAAAAAAACCTAGTGCCAATCCTTACACTAAATACAAAAAGAAGTGTGGGATAATGTTCTTAGGAAAGAAGGTAGTGTTCACAAATGATAAGTCAGGATGCAGTACTTGAGGTCTTCCTTCCCCATGTTTTCAGCACGGGACAAGGGTGCACTTTGGAGCACAGCACACGCTTGAGCTTTCGCAGCACAAGCTAAAAGTTCTGCTTTCAGCAATCAGGGCATTTGGAGGTTAAGTCTCATTTCCTATGAAGAGTCTCTTGCCGCTGTGGGTCTGGTTTATTCAAATAATCAAACAAAGAGTTCCTTTTCACATATACATTGGGTGACGTCTTTCGCCCCTGGATCCCCCTCTTCCGGGTGCAGATCCTTAGCAAGTTCCTTAATGGTAGCGGATCTCAGATGCTTATGTACCTATGCTTGTGAGGGCCTGCCTGGTTTAAAATAATAAACAAAAGTTCAACAAAAAGTTCTTCTCTTCTCCCGACTATCAACTTCCCTTTGTCAGGGTCACTCTGGCATTGCATGTATTCATAGGCTTTCTCTATTTATAATTGGCTTTGTTGCATTCACGGGTTGGTGTGTGTTGGCTTCTCACACTTCAATCACGCTTTTTTGGGCTCAGATCAGACTCGACCATTTGCCTCCCTCAATCATGTTCACTGTGGCTTTCAAAGCAAATTCCTTGTGACTTTCACAAATCTTAATATCTTTTTGTACAGTTTACTATGGACATCCCTCGGCCGGGTTCACTCTTGTCAACACACTGTTTTGCAGGACTTTATACTTCACACCCCTCTTTATCGGCATCCCTCGTTCAGGTTCACGTTTGCCAATCTGTCAATCATATCTTTTTCTGTTCTACTGCACAATGCGGGATTTATTCACTTACTTTCATAATCATCTGTTGGTCAAAGACTTTGGACTGTACAGAGGATTTGACAAGACCCCTATATGACCACTTTGACTGCCTTCTCGCTTTTCCTAAGACCTTCGGGTTCTGGTCATTTCAACACCCAGGTAATCACCCAGAGTTTCCTGAGTGAGCACCCATGTGGTGCTGAACTCCTCTGTTGCTGATTTTACCCCTCTTAATATCAATAGTTGTTTAATACTTTCAAAGTTCAATTAGCTGTTTGCTACTTTACGTTCAACACAGTTCGGTTTCTAATCGACTCTCCCCTCGACTCACCAGCTGTGATGAATCGCTTGGCTTTCTTTCTCTTTGGAGTCAAGGCTGGTACCACAGAGACAAGCGTCTCTCCCCAGGTTGGTTATCAGCGGAGGAGAGTCTTGTGTACCGTTGACATCTGCTGCAACACACACTGGCTATTGTTTGCGGTCTTACGATGCCTTCTGCAGAGGTTTAACAGGCCTTGGTTGGAAAGGGCAAGGGCACTTCTCTCCTTGTCACCCTCTCGTTATGTGCCGTCTTTCTCCTCCTCTTGAACAGCTGTACTGAGTTAGCTCCCTGGATGTGTGGTCTTCCTTGCTCGTATTGTGCTCTTGTGCTCCACCTTTTATCCTTGTGGGCAAGGGAAAGGGATGTCTGGTGTGTGTGGGTCAGGCCCAATTGCCTGACTTTGTCTGACCCTGGTGTTGGGACAAGTCAGGTAAATAGCTAGTAGGTTAGTCCGTGGTCCTTCGTAGTGTCCGAACGTGCTTGTGTCAGAAAAGGAGGGTGGAGGACTAATGTGCTTGAGTATCCTACGTGGCAGGTTGGGGAAAAGTTCTTGGCACCATGTATCACCCATCGGTGTCCAAATCCTACTCCCTGAGGATCTCCCATCCAGGTGATCCTCCCTCACCAGTTCACCCCCAGGAACTGTATCCAATAGCAACGGCTGTGTCCTGGCCACCTGGATGAGAGACCCCCATGGACTAGTCAGGGAGACACCTTCAGGTTTCCCACAGATGACAGAGTGTTAGTTTATAGCTATTCAATTGAAGAATCTGCAACGGTGTGGCAGAGGGGTGAACCTGAATGTGAATATGAATGTGATCAAGGGAAGTGGTGGCCAGAGAACGTCTGAGGATCTGGACAAGGCAGAAGAAGGGGTACGGAACAGAATGATAGTTCCTCCAATCCGCAAAGTGTGCAGGGTTTGCAAAATGGACATGTCACAAATAATGCTGCAGACCATTACTGTAAGCAGAGGAGGACAATGGAACTTTAAGTGCCCGAACAGTCTGCAGCTTCAAGTGGCTGGAATCCCAATGCCCATCTTTTACAAAATGTGAATGCACATAATCTTCATCCCCAAGCAAAACAAGAAGGTTAGGATAGCCAAGAGAGGTTCGATCATGTCATCTGTAAATTAATGCATGCAGGTCAGGAAGGTCATTTTTATTGAAGCAAATCACTCAGAATACTGATAAAGAGATTTCCAGCATGTGCCTCTTTCTTCTAATACTGTCAAAGCAGTTGGTATTTTTAATAGCCCGGTAATTCACTCTGGTCCTTCTTTGTTATCAGTAAGTTTGGGCCCCATCAAGGTTAAGTTCCTTTTATGTCCACTCTCCCCAGTAACATTTCTAGGATGAGGATTATTGTGTAAATTAGGTTGTACAATTTACTGTGCACCAAATGGAGGGTTTGTAGACACTCCTAGTGACAATACGAATTAGGTGATTGCCATGTTGCAGACAGAATCTGAGCCAACCCACAATGCAAGCTAAAAAAGAGCTGAAGTCAGATTTAGATGTGTTGTTATCTAAGATGCCTAATACATTATTGTTGAAACATACAAATGAAGAGGGCCTTTTCAGAACTGTTGAACCAGTGAGAATTCAGTTTGATCCAATGAAACCCTTGCCAAGAAACACCCAGTACCCTTTCAAAACTGAAGCAGAATGGGGAATCCCCATAGTAATAGAGTTGTTGCTAAACAGGGAATTATTGTTCCCCTGGCGAGACCATGCAATACCCCAATCTTGCCAATAAGGAAGCCATGATATGGTACCTACTGATTTATACAAGATTTAAGAGCTATTAAGTTAGTGTTTTTTCCCTCTTTTTCAGTAGCCCCAAATCCAGAAACCATACTTTCGTGCATTCTGGCAAAGGCTACACATTTTTCTGTTGTTGATTTATATTCTGCTTTCTTCTCTGTGCCAATAGAGCGCACAACTCAATATTTATTTGCCCTTACACATTCTGGATTACAGAATGTATGGACTAGGATCCCACAGGAATACCCAAATTCTAAACAAAGAGCTCGATGAAACACGATTCCTACAGGGGGTATTGATGGCTAAATACGTGTACAACTGAATAGTCACAGTGCTTTCACATGGGACGTGGAAGCAAGTCACAATGGTACTTTTAACAGCTATAGCAGAAAAGAGCACAAGGGTACCTAACCAAAAGCTTCAACTATGCAGGGAAAAAATGAATAATGCGCAGATACGTTTCAATTTCAAAATAGGTTTACTGTGTGTATATGAGCTATGAAGTTACCGTGTTACTTGTGCACTTGCACTCACTATGGGTCTGCTTATTGTTATTGCATCAGAATGTACACCCTAATGAGTCTCACAGGACACACTGACAAAAGCTATGTGTGCTGTAATATATTCACAATAGTGATGCTTTACCCGCTCTGTTAAGGCAATTAGCGTCTCTCCTGGTGACGAGAATGCGCTGCACTGCGCTTACCTTAGTGATTATATATTTAGGGCCTGCCTCCTATTTCAGGTGGGTGCAGCTCGTGTTCAGTATGTGCTTGGTACACGTGGTGATATCATATTAGGCGTATGGGGCTGTAGAGCTTATTTATTATAAATAATGTTAGTATGTCAAGCACAGTGGTCTTACAATTTCTAGTTCTCATAGGTTTCTCTCATGAATATATATATATATGTATATATTCAATGAAAAAACTTTGTTAAAGGGAGGTTATGGTTAAGTTGCGCTACTAAAAACCTATCAAATTCAGTGAAAAAACGTTGTTAAAGATGACATCACAAATATGATTGATGACATCACTGATGACATCACGTGTGCATTTAATGTTCATAGGAAGTCCCTACAAGGGGTTGTGAATGTAATGTTGGCAAAAAAGTGTCAGTGGTCATCTGGAGATGTGTGATGAACTACATACTTGATTATGCAATGTATTGCTCCAAAGAACATTCCATTGCAGTGTTCTTTCTAGTACAGGAACCTACTCATGCAGACATATAGGCATTGGCTGCACCATACACCATGGAGATGTAATATTTCTAATTTTCCCATGTTGGATAGTGAAACAGTGAATGCTTCTGTATCGCACGTTTGCATACCGTGAAACATATACTAAGTAGGTAATAATGCATCACTTACTACATACTTGTACTGCTACACACAAAATATTAAGAGACCACAATGTATACAAATATGGGGCTTATACAGGGAGAATGAAGTAAGTAAATAGGAGGCAGTATCATAAGCCACTGTGTATAACCAACATGATTATCTTTACGCATAGAAATGATTGCTGTGTTTCAGGCCTTCTTCTTCCCCTATATATGTGCATCATAAAATGCGATTGAATTCTAAGGAAAGTACTGTAAGAACATGTGAGAATAGCTGTCACGTCTCATACCCCTGGTGATCCTTTGCATATTTGCCCCTAGGACACGCTGCAGTGTCTGAGAATGGCCCCACGGGTCTCAAAAGCCATAAGGAAGAACTCCTGGACCCAGAGGCGCCAGGCTCATTGCAGAAAAGAAAGCAAGTGTCAGGTGCTGATCTGAGTCCAACATGGAGGACTCCTTTACAGTTCTGTTCCCCAAGACATCCATGCAGATTAGTGTTTTGGGTGTGGTTGGGCCCTCGGGAGTGGCTGGCTATATAAGCCACGCCCCGGCTGGAAATCGTGCTTTGCGTTATTCTGCACCTTGCAGCGTAACGCTCACTGTGTTCAACTCCAGCTTACCTGATCTCTGGCCCGAAAAACTTGCTCTGGAAAGAGAACACCATCAACCTACAAGGAGGAAGAATATAACACATTATTCTCTACACTTACCTGTAAGCAGTGGACATCGAATTCCATCCAGCAAGTTCACTCGCGTACCACTCCAGGAAACCACTGCAGCCTGTCACATAGGGAAGAGAAGGAACAAGACAGCAGGTTAGCAATCTCCATAATTGCCGCAAGCCCAACACCAACGCTTCGCGCACCTTACCTGTCATCTTGGTGGGACACGGCTCAGAGCTTCCCCGCTCTTCATCTGGCGGCACGGCCCACGTCGCAAACTCCGGCTGGGCAAAACCTGCAGAGGCCAAAGAACATTACATTCGTCGGACACGTTCCAAATGTAGGAAAAGACATTGAAAAGAAGAACAAACACGGAAAAGGAGGAAAGGGACAGGAGAGAGCCTGAAAGAAATGGGAAAGAATACAAGAGACTCTTACTACTTACTATGAAAGGACACTCTTCACTCACCTGAAGAACTGCAAAAACAGAGTCGGAGCCACAGTCCATCTGAGTTCCACACGCAGGCCCGCGGACCAGTGAAGTAACTAGGTCCTTAGGATACCTACACCCGCAACGGTGCCGTTGCATTGAGAATCAGGACAGAGAGCCCACCGCTCATAAATAAAAGGTGAGAGTTGACCCCGAGGGAAGGGCTAGTGATTAGAGGGAGGTGGGCCACTCCAATCACAAACGTTTCTCTAATCATTCGCTCCCTTCACCCATCAAAGGAGCAGGTGCATCATAGACTGGAGTGACCACTGAAGTAGCATTCGCAATCCAGCATTGTCCGGCACCCCTGAGGAGACAAGGTGAGCGTAATAGAATACAAAGCCTTAGTCAATTCTCCACCCGGGCATCATGGATACATCGGACACTGACCAATTGGCCCAGTTACTAAGCGAATTACAAGCTGAAGTGCACGCCGCCCAACAAGAAACCAACGCCCTGCGGAGGGAGCTGATAGTGAAGAAGGACCGCAAAGATGAGCTAGCCAGGCAGTTACTGCAGGCGCAAGCCGGACAAGCTCGATTACCTGGGAGCGTACCATCAGTCACGGCTCCGTCAGTGACCCCGGTGCAAGTAGTCCTTCCTGGGGCAGTTCCTTTGGCCCCACCTGAGAGTTTCATAGGGGACCTGAAATGGTTTGCAGTGTTTCTTGAACCAGTGCTGCCTTCAATTCCTTTGTAGACCAGGAGCGTTTCCAAATGATTAGACAAAAGTTGCCTTTGTGTTGTCGTACCTAGGTGGCAGTGCTGCGGACTGGTCAGTGCCACTGGTTAACCCGATGTCACTAACGTCGGTAATGTCCTCTTCTTCAGATGATAAAGTAGACTCTTCCCCTTCCCCCAACTCCTCACCTTCCTCTTTCTTCTTGGGTTTTCCTTCCTTGTGTCTTGAAGGTCTCTCTTTTTTTTATGAAGGTAAGGACGCCCTCGATAGGATGCCACCGTGCCACTAAAAATACGGGCAACAGGGGTAACCCCACCAGAGGCGCCAGCAGGGGAAAACGCCGGAGGCACAAAAAACCCCTAAGAGACTTCCTTCAGATAGATGAGGCGAGGTAAGCTCGTTAAGAATGCACAAGGGCTGGACTCCAGGAGTAGGCAGTAGTGAGTAACAAGAAGGTCTAGGAGGTTAGAGGAAAAGGCTAAGGCAGTCCAGGAAATAGGCAAGGATCGGGGTACACAGCAGATCCAACAGGTAAGGAGGCAAGACGAAGGCAGTCCAAACATCAGGCCAAGGTCGGGTACACAGCAGATCAAACAGGTAAGGAGGCAAGACGAAGGCAGTCCAAACAGCAGGGCAAGGTCAGGTTTACACAGCGGATCCAATGTAAACAGGGAAGTAAAAAGGAAGGATAAGGGAGAGGAGGAGAGAAAGCAGGGAGGAGAGGGAAAGGTAGAATAAACTAGGGGCTAGCGAGAGCAAGAATACAGGACCTCCAAGAACGGGGTAGCAAAAACGAGCAACAAGGAGAGGAAGCGAGAACACAGTGGGAGCGGCAGCAACACAGGAGGAAACCCGGAAACGTTGCAACACGTATGTAACCAGGAAGTGATGGAATTTATACTTCTGGCTACGTACGTGTGCAACATCTAGAATGGCGCAGAAATAAGTTGTGCCGGGAAGCGCAATGGCAGACTGTAATGCCAGCGATTCCACGCCAGCGATTCCACACCCGCCATCTCTGCCGCGATATGACAGTATGCCCCCTCCTAAGGAGGCCACCCCCATGTTTGCCAGGATGCAGGAAATGGAATCTGCGGACAAGAAGTGGAGCATGGACGTAAGAAGCTGGTTCCCATGAGTTTTCCGACCAGTGATAACCTTTCCATCGTACCAGATACTCCAATCTACCCCTGCGGTATCGGGAATCACAGATTTGGGCAACCTCAAATTCCTCCTGGGTAGTATCAGTGGGCAATCGGGCTCTTTTGGGGTGACGAGCCCAAGTGTCTTCGTGAAAAAGTTTCAGTTGAGAAGCATGAAACACTGGGTGAACCCTGTGTAGGCCTTTGGGGAGTTTTAATCTGAAAGCCACCGGGTTGATAACCTGTGTGATCTCGTAAGGACCTAGATATCTAGGGGAAAGCTTAGAGGGGTGTGCCCATCATGGTAAGTATCTAGTGGACAACATGACCCGAGAACCCACCCCCCATCCAGGGACGGGGTTACGATGTTTGTTGGCCTGCATCTTGTATCGTTCTTGGGCTTCACTAAGATTCCGTTTAGCCTGCAGGTGGATGTTCCGCAGAATGGTTAGAGTGGAATCCACAGTGGGTAAACTGGTAGGTATGTCAGAGACAGGCAATATTGACCGTGGGTGATAACCATAGTTACAGAAAAAAGGGGTTAGACCGAGAGTAGTGTGGAAAGAATTGTTGTAAGAGAACTCTGCTAGAGGTAGTAGAGAGACCCAAATGTCCTGTTGGAGGTTAACATAGCATCTTAGGTATTGTTCCAAGGTGCCATTGAGACGTTCCGTCTGCCCATTGGACTGAGGATGGAATCCGGACGTCAAGGCTCTCTCAATGCCTAATCAGTCGCATAGGTCCTTCCAGAATCGAGAAGTAAATTGACTTCCCCGATCGGAAATGATCTTCTTAGGTACCCCATGGAGACGGAAGATATCTTTGATAAATGTCTCGACCATTCCAGCTGCTGCCGGGACCCCTGGTAATGGGGAGAAGTGTGCCATCTTAGTGAAGAAATCGATCACCACCATAATGCAAGTACACCCCTGAAATGGAGGCAAGTCAACGATGAAATCAGTTGAAATGATGTTCCATGGCCCCTCAGGAACAGCATTGGGTTCCAAAAGTCCCACAGGTCTTTGACAGGTACCCTTGCTGCGAAGACATGTCATGCAGGATTGAACGTAACTGACCACATCCTTTTTCATATCTGGCCAGTAGAAATGTCTTTGCAGATAGTCCAAAGTGCCCTTGGTGCCTCTATGACCAGCCATCTTGGAATTGTGACACCAATTTAAAGCCAACTTACAAAAAGCGGGTGTAGGTAAATATAGTTTACCTTGCACAAGGTAG
This sequence comes from Ambystoma mexicanum, assembly GCF_040938575.1. Taxonomy (NCBI): domain Eukaryota; kingdom Metazoa; phylum Chordata; class Amphibia; order Caudata; family Ambystomatidae; genus Ambystoma; species Ambystoma mexicanum. The sequence goes on along the minus strand of NC_090925.1, from coordinate 610,566,728 downwards.
AGACCTTCCTTGATGTCGTATAAGATGTTCCTGGGATGTTTCTCCAACTCAAATTTGCCTACAGAAGCTTCTCTCACCTGTCGCAAGCAAAAATGTGGATAGTACTCCGATCCGCTTGGGAAGAGGAAACATCAGGTCATGAGCACAATCCGATCCTGACATATAGTCTCCTCTGCGAGATGGAGAGTCAGCGACTAGGTTTTGATGCCCAGGAATGTAGGTGATATCGAAATCAAACTGGGCAAAGAAGTGGGCCCAGCGTGCTTGACGTGTAGTACTTGTGAGTTCTTATGGTCTGTTCTGATGGTAAAAGGGTGTTTACCTCCCTGTAGCAAATGTCGCCACTCCAAACAGGCTGACTTCATAACTAACAGTTCGCGCTCAATGACTGAATAATTCTTTTGGCTGGCATTGAGGGTTTTAGAAAAATAGGAAATCGGGTGTTCCACTCCTTGGTGTTTTTGCAGTAAGACCACCCCAATGGCAGATGAGGAGGTGTCTGTCTCGACAATGAAGGGTCGGCTTTGATCCGGCTGTTGGAGAATGGGAGCGGTACAAAAGGCTTCTTTAAGATTGCGAAAGCTGTCTTCTGCTTCGTTGGACCATGAAAACGGGTTGGATGATTTCTTGAGCAAGGTGGTAATGGGTACTATCCTGTGGGAGAAGTTGGAGATGAATTTCCGATAAAAGTTTGCCACTCCTAGGAATCTTTGTATGTCCTTGATGGATTTTGGAGAAGGCCACTCTAGGATGGCAGATACCTTGCGAGGGTCCATGGCGATACCCTGATTTGATAAAATGAATCCCACATAGGGAATGGAGGTTGCAGAAAAAACACATTTGTCAAGTTTGACCGAGAGATGATTGTCCCTTAATCTCTGGAAAACTTCTTTGACTTGTCCTTCATGTTCTTCCGTAGTTTTTGAGTACACCAGGATGTCGTCGAGATATACTATGGTGGTCTGACACAGCAAATCGGAAAACAGCCTGTCCATAAAGCGCTGGAATATCGAAGGGGCATTAACTAACCCAAAGGGCATCACCTGATATTCGTATAACCCATATGGAGTCCTGAAAGCTGTTTTCCACTCATCCCCCTTTTGAATCCGGAGTAGGTGATAAGCATTCCGAAGATCCAATTTGGTAAAAACCGTGGCACCCTGGACGGCTTGAATGATTTCTGTAATAAGTGGCATTGGGTATCGGTCCTTAATGGTCACCTTGTTCAATCCCCTGTAATCTATGCAGGGTCTCAACTCCTGTGACTCCTTTTTGGGGATGAAAAACAGGGAAGCACCAGCCAGAGATTTTGAAGGTCTAATTAGCCCATTGGCCAAGTTGTTATCCAGGTATTCCCGGAGGAAGTGGCTCTCCTTGAGCGAAAGAGGAAACATCCTACAAAAAGGTACTAATGCTCCTGGAACAAGGTCTATGCAGCAATCCTCCGGTCTGTGGGGAGGTAGATCACACAGAGATTTCTCTGCCACTACCTCAGCGTATTCCTGTAGGTGGTGAGGAAGACAGTGAATGAGTCTGGACTCGTAGATACAGGTGGTCTGGACTGTCTCGAACCTTGGCTCTGGAAGACATTCTGCCTTACAAAAAGCGGATTGAAAGCTAAGTATGTTCTTAGCCCAGTCTACGTGAGGGTTATGTCTTCTAAGCCACCCTATCCCCAGTATGATGGGGAAGTGAGCTGCTCGAATGATATCAAATGAGATCCTTTCAGAATGCTGCTGTATGCGTAGGTTTAGTTCTTCAGTGGTGTGGGTGATCATGCCAGAACTCAAAGGCTCTCCGTCAACTCCTTCTACCTTCTGGTCCTCTTGTTTAGCCACTCGGTTTATACCCTTCTGTTCTGCCCACAAGGTGTCGATGAAGTTGCCAGAAGCACCACAGTCGAGCAAAGCCTGAGTTGTGATTTCGGTGTTGCCCAGCATTAGGGTAACAATAAGAACCATCAGCCTGGAATCCTCTAGTGTCTCAGGGGAAGACAGCGAAAGAGTTGCATAAGGACATGGGATGACCCCTCGGGAGTGCGTCCTAACACTTACCGAGGGCGCTCGTTTTCCGAACATCTAGGAGGAACATCTGGACAGTCACGTAGCAAATGGGTAGAGGCTCCACAGTACATACACAAACTGCCATCCCGCCGTCTCTTACGTTCCTCTGGGGTGAGCGGGGCTCGAGCCGTACCAATCTGCATCGGTTCGTCTTTGCCTTGGCGTGAGGACGGTAAAGAGGAAGGTGGCTGAGTCTCTGGGGGAGGTATACTGTAGAACTTGGTCTTCTTTCTTTCGGACCGTCGTTCCGATAATCGGAAATCAATCCGAAGAGTGCCAGTGATGAGATCTGAAAAAGATATCGGACGGGCTATACTTGCCAACTCGTCCTTGAGATCCTCTCTCAACCCTCGACGAAAAATGGCATATTGAGCCTGTTCCTGCCAGCCGGCTTCTGCGGCTATCTGTTTGCAGGTGGTGATGTTGGTCTGTAAGTCAGAACTTCCCTGAGGGATGTCCAAAAGATCCTCGGATGCAAGAAAAGTACTTTCCGTGCGCAGAAAGGTCTGCTGTAGTAGAGTCTTGAAAGCATCATAATCTTGTAAAACAGGATCGGGTTGATTGACCGGAGGGGTGGCCCAAGCCAGGGCATTACCAGTCATGTGGGTAATCATAAAGCCTACTTTGCCGTGATCCTAAGTGAAAGTCTGTGGGATGAAGGAAAAGTGGAGATTGCAAGCATCTAGGAACTCCTTCACTCGCTTAGGCGAGCCATCAAATTTGCCAGATACCAAAGGGAGCGAGGGTAGGTCTGCAGAGGGTCATTCTCTTTCCGCCATTCGCTGTTGCAGTGCTGTGTTGGCAGCCTTGAGGTTCTGGACCTCCAGGTTAAGGCTTTGAATGGCAGCTACAAGTTCCTGTACTTGCTGGGGAGTTGCCATATCTTTTTCTTGTTGGCGTTGCAAACTGTCACTAATGTCGGTAATGTCCTCTTCTTTAGACAATAAAGTAGACTCTTCCCCTTCCCCCAACTCCTCACCTTCCTCTTTCTTCTTAGGTTTTCCTTCCTTGTGTCTTGAAGGTCTCTCTTTTTTTTATGAAGGTAAGGACGCCCTCGATAGGATGCCACCGTGCATCGTACTAAAAATAGGGGCAACGGGGGTAACCCCTCCAGAGGCGCCAGCAGGGGAAAACGCCAGAGGCACAAAAAACCCCTAAGAGACTTCCTTCAGATAGATGAGGCGAGGTAAGCTGGTTAAGAACGCACAAGGGCTGGACTCCAGGAGTAGGCAGTAGTGAGTAACAACAAGGTCTAGGAGGTTAGAGGAAAAGGCTAAGGCAGTCCGGGAAACAGGCAAGGATCGGGGTACACAGCATATCCAGCAGGTTAGGAGGCAAGACGAAGGCAGTCCAAACAGCAGGCCAAGGTCAGGTACACAGCGGATCCAATGTAAACAGGGAAGAAAAAAGGAAGGATAAGGGAGAGGAGGAGAGAAAGCAGGGAGGAGAGGGAATGGTAGAATAAACTAGGGGCTAGAGAGAGCAAGAATACAGGACTTCCAAGAAACGGGGTAGCAAAAACGAGCAACAAGGAGAGGAAGCGAGAACACAGTGGGAGCAGCAGCAACACAGGAGGAAACCCGGAAATGTTGCAACGCATATGCAACCAGGAAGTGATGTAATTTATACTTCCGGCTACGTACGCGTGCAACATCTAAAATGGCGCAGAAAGAAGTCGTGCCGGGAAGCGCAATGGCAGACTGTAACGCCAGTGATTCCGCGCCAGCGATTCCACACCCGCCATCTCTGCCACGATATGACACCCGATGACCCTCTACTGCGGGATTTCGGAGGATTTCAATGGGAAATGGAGAAACTGTTCACCCGACATACCCAGGGCCAAACGCTGGTCAACAAACTTCTATCGCTTTACCAAGGCAGTCATGATTTGCTAACCTATATCTCTACCTTCAACAGACTCATAGTTGAAACTGGGTGGCCAGAAGAAAAGCAGATCACACTATTCCAGCGGGGCCTGCACGGCGAGATGAAAGACGTTCTGGCCCAGGTAGTAAATCCACCCGTAGACTGTGCTGAGTTCATCGACTTAGTAGTACAGTTAGAACACAGGCTGCAGGCCCGAAAAACTGATCGAGCCCGATTTGAGGGCCGCACTGTACACTCAAGGAAGGCACCTCACGGCCACAGGAGAACCCTGCTGAGCCTATGCAAATCAGAGGGGTACGGAGCCCATTAACCAAGACAGAAAGAGAAAAACAAAGAAAACTACAGTTATGCCTGTATTGTGGAAAACCAGGCAACTATCTCTGGGAATGTCCGGTGAAACCACCCCAGAGAACAGTAGGAGCTACAGATAGAGAAGACACCGAATGGGATTCGGAAAACTTGAAAGCCCAGCAGGCGTAGGGGTCCATTTGTCAAGCAAAAAGAAGGAACTGCACACCTTGCTGTGCCTGTGATCTTGATCAACCACCAACAACCATCCCGGATGCATGCTGTTGAGGCATATGTAGACAGCAGAGCCATTGGTAATTACATAGACCAGGATCTAGCCACTAGAATAGGTCTTCCCCTGCACCAAAAGAAGACATCAGAAAGAGTCACCACTGTCGACGGCACAGAAATATCTTCAGGTCCTGTGACGCATTGTCAAGCAGAAGTCATTGAGAAACTATTGTCTTCAACCTCATTAAGGCTCCTCAGTTCCGGGTGATCCTAGGGATACCATGGTTGGAGACCCATAACCCCCATATCAATTGGTGTGCTAAGAGTCTGATCTTCTCTGATGAGTGTGCTCGTACATGTTATGAAGTGGAAACACCTCTGACCAAACCGAAGGGGGCGGTGGTATAGGGTCTAACAAATACATTACCAAGGGAATACCAAGACTACCAGGACATCTTTCAGAAGGAGCAAGCCAATACATTACCCCCCATAGACCTTACGACTGCCAAATCGATCTCATACCCGGAGCGCCAATTGCATGTTGCCGAATATGTGCACTCACGTAGCCGGAGAACATCCACCTGAGGGCATACCTGGACCAATATCTGGCAAACGGTTTCATTTGTCCATCTAAATCCCCTGCAGCATCACCCCTCTTCTTCGTGCCCAAGAAAGAGGGGGACCTGAGGGCCTGCATTGACTACCAGGCATTAAATCAGGTGACGGTCAAGAATCGATACCCCTTGCCCCTTATCCCGGAATTATTAGACCAAGTCAAAGATACTCAGATATATACCAACTGGACCTCAGGGGGCATACCATCTCATACGCGTGAAAAAGGGAGACGAGTGGAAAACCGCCTTTCGTACCAAATACGGCCTGCACGAATATCAGGTGATGCCATTTGGGCTTTGCAATGCCCCAGCGGCATTCTAGTTTTTCATGAACGATGTACTGTGTGAGCTAATTGACATTTGCGCATTAGTCTACATCGTTGACATCCCGGTGTATTCGGCTTCCAAACAAGACGATGTTAGGCATGTTCGCGCCATCCCTGAAAAACTCTGACTACATACATTATATGCCAAACTCAAAAAAAGTTCCATCCACGTCACCGAAGTTGAGTGCTTAGGCTTTATTGTTTGTTTGTTTGTTTGTTTAGAATTTATTGTGTGCGCCAGACCCAAGGGTATAAGGGCGCAAAAGCATAAGAAAATGTACAGCTTAGTGACAAGGTTACAAGTTACAAGGTGTCAGTAGTAAGCAAGGATTAAACAATACAAAAGTTTAAGTTAACATTATGTACATGAGAATTGTAAGCAAAATCAGAAGTATATATAATAAAAATAGATTTGTACATTTATTTGTCATTAGACTCTATTAACCAGCTGATCAGGTTTTGCCTAAATTTGGTGAAGGATTGTTCCATTCTCAGTGAGGTGGCTAACTTGTTCCACAGTTGGGCGGTTTTTACAGGGAAGTTGGAGCCTCCAAAAGTGGAGAGTTTGAATCAGGGTACCTGAAGGCGATTAGTGTTAGCTAATCTTGTAAGTCTGGAAGATGCTGTTCTAGAGAATATGTCTGCTAGGTATTGTGGGGCTTTGTTATTTAGACTTTTGTGTGTGAGGGAGGCAGTTTTAAGTCTAATTTTCTCATGAGTGGAGAGCCATTTGTACTTCCTTCTTGTTTCAGAGATGTGTTCTCTCTTAGGGATATTCAGTGCAGCTCGAAGAGCATTATTTTGCTGTATCTGTATTTTATTGATAGTGGATCTGGTCGCTCTGATGTAAAGGGCATTGCAATAATCTAATTTAGAGATAATCAAGGCTCTGGCTAAGGTCATGCAGCTATTCGGGGATAAGAATTGTTTACCTGCTCTGATAAGTTTACATGTATATGCCGTTGATGAGGCTAGAGTATTTACCTGTTTGGTGAATGATAGTGTAGAGTCTAGGTATATACCCAACGTTTTTACTTCCTTAGCTACTTGAATTAAGTTCTCATCGATGATGAAGGAAGAGTAGCTTGCGCCTAGTTTGTTGAGAAGAGCCATAGTACCCAAGATGAGAAGCTCTGTCTTATCATCATTCAGGCAGAGGCCATGGGTGGCCATCCATGCCTGAATGATACTGTAAATTCTGTTCACCATTGCTAGATCCTTGCTGTAGTCCCCTGTAAGTGGCAGGAGGATCTGGGTATCATCTGCAAAGTTAGTGTAGGTGATACCCAGATGGTCCAAGTCAACAAATAGGGGTTTAGTGAAGATATTATAAAGTGTTGGTGATACACAAGAGCCCTGTCTCACTCCCCGAGGTGTCCAGATGGACAGGCACAAGGTGGACACCGTCCTCATTTGGCCATCAAGAGGTTCAGAGAATGCTGGGCTTTGCAAACTTCTACCGCCGGTTTATTCCTGGATTTTCCCAGATCGTTCACCCGATTACATCCTTGCTACACAAAAACCAACGCTTCCAATGGACCGACGAGGCGGAAAAGGCCTTTCAGGAACTCAAAGAGAAGTTTACCTCGGTCCCGGTACTTCGACACCCTCGTCCAGATCTCCTGTATGTAGTCGAGATTGACGCATCCAGCATGGCAATGGGGGCTGTTCTCTCGCAAAAATATCCGAGACCGGCCAATTACACACAGTGGCATTTTGGTCCCACAAGTTTTAGGCCCCCGAAATCAACTATGTGATAACGGACAAGGAGCTCCTGGCGATCAAAGCAGCATTCAAAGCGTTGCGACATTACCTTCTGGGTGCAAGACATACAATTACGGAGATTGCAGACCACCACAATTTACAATACCTCAGCAAAAGCCCAGTCATCACGTCAACTCCGGTGAGCCTTGTTTTTTGCCGAATATGACTATGTGATCACATACCGGCCCGGGGTTCGGAATGGAAAAGCCAATGCTCTCTCCCACGTTGGCATCGATGAAAACATGTGTTCAAAACCAGACCCAATAGCCATTATTCTGGGCAAAGATTTTTAGGGCTCACAACAACTCTGTCCCTGAGCGATTTCCAAAAAGAAATCCAATTGCAAATGAATGAAAAAAAACTCTGCTGGAATGGGTCGCCAAAAGTGAACATCATACATCAGTAAACCAACTTCCATTGACGCCTGTACCTACCGAGCCAAAAGCTTCGAGAGCAAGTCATCTCCAGCTACCACGACTCTCTGGTCGAAGGACATCCAGGCATTGCAAAAACATTAGCTAAGGTGAAAAGAAACTATTGGTGGCCAACCTGGCGGAAAGACATAACCCAATTTGTATTGTCCTGCGGAATCTGTGCTCAAAACAAATCCCAGAAACCAAAAGCCTGCAGGCCTTCTACAGCCTCTGGAAATACCTCCCACGCCTTGGCATACGCTTTCGCTCAACTTTATCACCAACCTACCTCCCTGCAATTGCTATAACACTATCTTGGTCGTGGTGGACCTATTCTCCAAGATGGCCCATTTTATCCCATTAAAGGGACTACCAACAGCATCCACTTTGGCAAAGGTGTTCTTGGAACAAATCGTTCGGTTACATGGTTTCCCTTCCATATTGATTTCAGATCGTGGCAGCCAATTTATCTCCAATTTTTAGAAGAAAAGTTGTAAAATCGCAGATTGAAGTCCGACTGTCCAGTAGTCACCACCCCCAGACAGATAGCCAAACTGAGAGGACAAATCAAACACTCAAACAGTACATAAGGGGCATGCTGCATCAGACCTAGGGTACTTGGAAGGACATCCTATGGATTGCGGAGTACGCATATAACTATTTGTTGCACACCAGTACCGGACAGAGTCCATTTTACATCATTTACGGACGCCACCCCCATACCTACAACCTGGATCCCCTCATGGCCTTAGAAATGCCTGCAGTAAAGTCTTTACACACAGCCATCACTCATGTTTTCAGAAAAGCAACAGAGCACCTGGTGCGCACTAAAGAAAGACACAGAAGATTCTCAGACCAGCATCGTAGAAAAGCTCCTGTGTATGAAGTAGTGGACGGAGTTTGGTTGGCCTCCCGGCACATACCCTTAAAAGGAGCTTTGACCTTATGTCCTAGATACCTAGGACCTTATACCATCAAGGCCATTGTTAAGCCTCTAGCAGTAAAGCTGGCTTTACCATCAAACATGCAGATCCATCCAGTGTTCCACGTGTCACTTTTAAAACCTGTTTAACCTGGCACTCGGATTAAGACACCTCCAAAACCTGTGTTGATCGACGTTGAGCCCGAGTTTGAAGTCAAAGAAATCCTGGATTAAAAAATCACCAGATCCAAGTTGTACTACTTAGTGGATTGGAAGGGGTACGGCCCTCAGGATAGAATTTGGGAGCACAGCTAACAAATTCATGCCCCTCGACTGGTGAAACATTTTCATCATAACAATCCAACCAAACCAGGACCAGGACCAGACTGAAATACCACTGTGCGAGGGGCTTTAGGGGGGAGTGCTGTCACGACTCATACCCCTGGTGACCCTACCCCTCGTGATCCTTTACATATTTGCCCCCAGGCCACGCTGCAGTGTCTGAGAATGACCCCACAGGTCCCATTGTAGAAAAGAAAGCAAGTGTCAGGTGCTGATCTGAGTTCAACATGGAGGACTCCATTACAGTTCTGTTCCCCAAGACATCCATGCAAACTAGTGTTTTGGGTGCGGTTGGGCCCTCGGGAGTGGCTGGCTATATAAGCCACGCCCGGCTGAAAATCGTGCTTCACGTTATTCTGCACCTTTCAGCGTAACGCTCACTGCGTTCAGCTCCAGCTTACCTCATCTCCGGCCTGAAAAACTTGCTCTGGAAAGACAACACCATCAACCTACAAGGAGGAAGAATAGAACACATTATTCTCTACACTTACCTGTAAGCAGTGGACATCAAATTCCATCCAGCTAGTTCACTCGCATACCACTCCAGGAAACCACTGCAGCCTGTCACATAGGGAAGAGAAGAAACAAGACAGCAGGTTAGCAATCTCCATAATTGCCGCAAGCCTAACACCAATGCTTCACGCACCTTACCTGTCATCTTGGTGGGACTCGGCTCATCGCTTCCCCGCTTTTCATCTGGCGGCATGGCCCACATCGCAAACTCCGGCTGGGCAAAACCTGCAGAGGCCAAAGAACATTACATTAGTCGGACACGCTCCGAACGTAGGAAAAGACATTGAAAAGAAGAACAAACACGTTAAAGGAGGAAAGGGACAGGAGAGACCCCGAAAGACATGGGAAAGAATACAAGAGACTCTTACTACTTACTATGAAAGGACACTCTTCACTCACCTGAAGAACCGCAAAAACAGATTCAGAGCCGCAGCTTGTCTGGGCTCCACACGCAGGCCCGCGGACCAGTGAAGTATCTAGATCCTTAGGATACCTGTACCCGCAACGGCACCCCTGCATTGAGAAGCAGGACGGAGAGCTCACTGCTCATAAATACAAGGTGAGAGTTGACCCAGAGGGAAGGGCTAGTGATCAGAGGGAGGTGGGCCACTCCAATCACAAATGTTTCTTTAATTATGCACTCCCTTCACCCATCATAGGAGCAGACTTCTGCAAGGTGCATCATAGACTGGAGTGACCACTGTAGTAGCATTCGCAATCCAGCATCGTTGGCGCACCCGAGACCAGGTGAGCCTAATAATAGCAACGTCTACAAATGTAATACCGTTTGAATTTTAAGTTTTTGACTGTCAGTGAATAAACTCACCTGGCCTAGATATGTCAATGAACAAAAAAAGAAGGGGCTATTCATGTGATGTCATCAGTGATGACACGAATCATATTTGTGATGTCATCTTTGATGTCATGGGTGTTATTCTTAGCAGTGCACAGCTGTGGCGCGAGTTATGTTTGCTTAGCTTACTGTTGGGTGTCCTGACCCACGTTTGAGCTATCATGCTGCAACATTTGGTGCTGTGGGCTTAGAAAATCCAAGATGGCCAAAAAGCCCACATGTACGCCAGAATAGGAAAACTGTGCAGTACTGGCATGGAAAACATCATGATGGCCAGAACTTCCCAGAAAATGCACAGGGAAATGCATGAAGAATAGGCTGCCACCCATTTTTGCCTAGGTTGTGAGCACAGGAGGGCACTGCCTAAAACCACCATTGGGCTACCCACACAGTAGCCTGAAACCATTGGGAATGGCAATGCTGATTGCCAAAAGCAACCTAGAACTGTGGGGAATTCATTTTCTTAAATCCCAAAAATGGTTGCATTACCAGTACTCACCACTATCAGAAAGCCGGCGTTTTAAAACCACCAGACTTTTGTGTAAAACTGAATAAATGAAACAAAACCAGACCAAGGAAAGACTTGCTAAGAGGTGGATACAATGTAAAACTATACTCTGAAATGACTTGAAGGAAGTAATTATTTAATGTGTATGTAAAAATTGTATTGACTTAAACTGGGGGACAAAAAGTGACATTTTATCTGAAACCTGGCTTAATGAAACTGAATTCTGCCTGACATCTACCCCTACAGGAGTTAAAACCTGCTCAGCCACTCTTCCCCTTGCCAAAAGGAGTTGTCACCTCTCTGATTAGATTAGGGGTGGAGCAGCTACAGGGAGTTGAACAAAGGCCTGTCCTGGGCCCAGGCAGATGGTTTATTAGGGTGGTCGTAAATGGCTTCCTTTTGAACAAAGCCCTTCCTTGACTCAGGCAGAAGTTATATTGGGGGAGGTCATAAAGTGGCTTCCTCTTGGCAGAAACGGGGAGGGGCAGCCCCTCTGAGGACAAGCTGAGCTTAAAGAAAGTGGATAGACTGGTTTCTCCACTATGTGACCTGGGAAGACACACCCCTCTTGGCCAGAATATGATTTTAAGAAAGATGTATAACTCATGGTGCGGACTTGTCAAAATTATCTAAATGATACCATAATTCTTGTGATTTTTCTGCCCACATTTTAAGAGGTTTTAGGACCTGGTGGTATGATCTGGGGGTTGCTAGCGGAAAATAGGGTTTCACTCCAAATGTCTGCATGTTAAAAATCTGACACTTCATCAATTAATGTCCATACTCCTTGCGCACATGTGTGTACATTTGGGTTAATGTCCGATATTGCAAAACCAGTTAAAAAGCGCAAAATGTTGCCATTTCTGAATGCAAGCCCCCAGGAAGAGCAGAGTTTGAACAGAGTATACCTCATGTGATATGTGATGGGTGCATGTAATTTTAAACAACTGTGTATATGTGCAATATGTATTTGAATCAAATATAGATTTGTGGGCAAACTGACCAGGGGAGGATCCTCTGACCCATAAAACCTACAGCATCACTCTGACTCACATTTCCTTCCCCCAATCATGGGAGAGGGGAGAATTGGGCCAATGACAAGTAGAGAGGGGCAGGCTTAGCTAGGCCTAGGCACACACCCATTTTCAAAACACATAAAAAGAGACTGCTGGGACAGGTAGAGAGATTCAAATCCAGTTGCTGCAACGCGCTCTGCCTGACCACACAACATCCAGAAGATACCAGATCCAACACTTAGACTTTAAAACTCCAAAGAACTTGATTCAGAACTCAAAGCAAGGGCCTAAACCCACAAACTGAGAACTCTTCTCAGCAGGCCTCAGCATCCAGCAAACCTAACAGCGGTAGCAGCATCCAGGAGCCGTACAGATCAGCGCTGTGTCCAGAGAAAGCTGTGCAGAAAGATCCAGGAGCTGTGCACAGACGCTGTACCCAGAGATCCAGGAGCCGGGCCAGGAGCAGTGTCAGACCAGACCAGCAGAGCAGAGACCAGACGCTGTGCGCAGAGTCCGTCCGGGGCGAAACCAGAACCAAAGCCATCTTGACCTGATCCGTGAGACCTAGACCTTCCAAATACATTGTGAGTACCGCTAGGAAGGTGTGAAACCAAATCTCTTAGTTTCCAGTGATATAATTCAATCTATTTAATCTAAGTAGAACTGCATCCTAACTGTCACTTGTCAATTCTGCAGCCGCATAGCTGTAACCTGTCATTTTTAAAAGCTGTCAAGTGTCAATTTGAGTATCTTTGGACCCGTTTGGGCTAGAAACTTGGTTTAACTTTCCTCTGAAAGCTTAGAATCTTAGCTTTTCAACGAACCTAGAACCAACTTGCTACTCCTTATACTTTTGCCGTAATCGTGATTCACACATTCACGAATTTTGTCGCGATTCGAGATTTGGTAAATCCAGCAACGTGTGAAAACAGCAGCTTCCTTGCTTTCCTTTGCCAAAAATTCGTTTAACCTGCTAGTTACTCCTAGAGCATTGTTAAAGGGAGCCTAAGCTCATCCCAAGTATCTTTCACTCATCCTGAACCTCCTAAAGGGAATTAAAACCATTTTCAGCATATTCCTCACTTCATTGCCAGCACATATAAAAGCATTTTGGGCCTGTGTTTCAACTTCTATCCGTAGTCTAAGCTTGCTGGGGTGAACTGAATTACATTTGATTGCATGTCTGAGAACTGTGTGCTACTCTTCATTTCCTTACATTGCATATGGGGGGGGGGAGTGGATTGCCAGAGAAAAGTGATTACATTGTTTTGTTCAAATCATATTGAGTGTTTACTGTACTGCATTTTCATTCAACATTGCATCCATCTGAACTTATATAAAGCATTCTCTACCACCTTATTCTTCTGTTCCGATTCACAAGTGTGCTACCTCATCCTTATACTACTCCTGGGTAACCAAATCAGTTTACTAGTAGGACATTATTCACTGTTGATCACTGCTCATGTTTTAAGTGTGATATTAATTATTAATTCATTATAAAAGTGTGATATATATATATATACTGTTATTTTTTTTTCAAATAAACCTTTTAAACTTGCAAAACAGAACTACTTCTTGGCTCAGTGGGGTCAGGGGGATTCTTAGAGAGGGGTGTTATATAGGGGTAGTCATCCAGAACTCATGAACTGGACATAAAGATATATCAATAAGGGTTTCCATTCAGTATCCCAGACTAGGCATTGACTTAGCTGTAGTGTTGAATTGAATCTTCTTACAAAGTGGGGGCTCGAGCCGGACGTCTGGGTTAGATCTATCACTTGTGCAGCTTAATACAGTGTGCTAACTGACGGGATACATACATCAGGTCCAATCACCACGCTGTTTTACGCTGTAAAGCACTCTTCAAAGGGACACTCTAAGGAAAAGGTCTGTTTTGCAAAAATAAAATACTAATTTCTGTACGTCAGGACAGAGATCAATCTCTAGAATGACGACCTTGGTAGACATGAAAATAGCGAGGGAGCACCTCTTACATAAGCTATTTGTGAGAGGTGAGTGGACTCACCAGGACCAAACGGTCTGGTTGCAGGCCATCGCGCAACAGGTCACTGAAACAGGGTCAGACACATGGAGAGATCAGGGTCCATTACATGTGGCCCTGAGTGAACTATATATGGCTCCTAAAGCCAAAGATGAACACAATAAGATTGCCAGGATAGCGGCAAACCTGTACCTATATATGGGAGACATGCAGGATGAATATACTGAAAGCCAAGATCTGGCAAATAGGCGACAGATGGCGTTAGAGAAGGTCCAATCTGACCTGGTCTCTTCTGAGCAGAGGCTGCAGAGGAGCCAGGAGTTAGAAAATGATAATAGGCAGTATAACATTAAAATGAAAGAGGATATGGACATCCTGCAACAGGAAAAGGCTGACCAGGATACCAGATTTCTGGCCTTGCAAAAGGAGTACCAAGAAGGTTTGGACTCCCTACTGCAGAGCCAGAAAAAGTTGGAGCAACAACTGGACTTCAACAGGGCATGTGCCGAGCAGGTAGTCACCCTGCAAAGCCACCTAGATAGGGAGAAGACAGAGAGCAATAAACTGATTTTGAAAGATCTGGATACCCAGGCAGAGTTTGACCAGGAGCGCCAGAAAGCTGGCGCCTTCCAAAGGCAAAGGGACGACCTGGCGGCACAGATGCAGGCTCTTAGTCAGGAAAGGGATACCTTAGGCCAGGAAGTCTGCCACTTAAAAAGGAAAATGGAAGAAAGTCACCTGGCCCTCCAGGGACTGGGTGACCTCCAAAAAGAACACCAGAACTTGTTAGAGCACACCAGGAGGGTGGAGGAGGCTCTGGCAAGAAAGGAGCAGGCCAGTAGGGATGGCACTGAGGAGGTAGCGCTCCTGCAGCAGAGACTGGCCCAGTACTCCAGGACCAATCAGGAGGCACAGAGAGAAAATGAGGCTCTCTGTCAGCACAATGATAGGCTCCAGTAACAGGTAGCCATGCAGGAGAGACTGATAGAGTCTAGTAAGGACTTAACTGAGGAACTGAAAGCACAGGCTCTTGCATTGCAACAGGAAGCAGGGGCGGATAGAGATGAGGTTCGCTGGGAAAGAGAAACTCCTGAGCATAACCTCAGGAGCCCTAGTACCAGAGGCCTTCATCTCTCCCAGTCCCTGGACTCTGCCATCCCCATGTCCCCTTGCGCACATGAGCCCAGGGCCACGGGGAAGGCAGATTACTATCCAGCTAAAAGCATGGGGCTCATAGGCCAGTACCTCCCAGGAATGGAGGGGCGGGCATCCGGGTATGGGCACCCAAGTGCAATTTAGTGGGGAACCCCAGGAGAGTAGGTCCATTAAGGGCATCCTGAAAACTTCTGCCCAGTTAGGTCAGTGGGGGGGGGTACCCATCAAATCCTGGCCGCAAGGAGGAATCTGAAGACTCCTCTGAACAGCGCAGGACACAGGAGACCAGGTCCCCACATTCTGCCAGCCACTCCCAGGCTCGCAGAATCCGGGAAAACCTGGAAGATCAGACAGGAACCTCTGGGAGCAGTGCCTCTGAGTCAGAGGATGAATGGACCAGGGTTACCCGAACCAAAAAGGCCAATAAGGCAAAAAGGGCCTTGCTTAAGGACCCATTAAAGCAAATAAAGGCAATAAGGAGTGTTATCACGCCTTATCATAAGAACGCCAAGTATTCCGTTTGGGAACACTTGGAGCTCTATGAGCAAATGATGGAGACTTTCCATTTGAAGGACAGCAGTAGCTGCATCCAGTACGTCAAATGGACATTCTCCCCAGAATACTCCAGTTTCTTTGCGGGGCTGGAGGACCAAAATCATTTAAGATGGTCCACCTATAAGGCGGCCATCTTGAAACATTTTTCTGTTCACAGAAATCCTCAAGAGGCTCGCAAGGCAGCCTACAATTTGCAATGTGGGGAGGATCAGGCCCCACAAGAGTTTGTGCAAGAATTAAAGCGTGCTTTTGCGCAGACCACCAGAATGGTGCGCACAGACAGCAAAGAGTTTGTCAATACATTTTTCCATGCTCTCCCTAAATATATAATGACTCAGCTCGTGAGAGATTTTCATGAGAAAAGATCTTTAGACTGGGTCATTGAACAGGCTACCCGGATATATGAGGTGCAGAAGCCGATCGAAAATAAAAATAACGCGCCGAAAAACCCCAAAACCAACAGCACCCCTGCTGCTGCCAAGGTGGCAGAGGTAAAGGTTGCCCCCTTTTTAGATTTGGAGATGGGGGGGCCTAAAAACCTGCCTGCACCAAATAATTCACAGCCCAGAAGGCCCTCGGGCCAGTCACAGACAGGGAGTCGAGGAGGTAGTCCCACAAATGGGGTACCCTCTCCCCTGACTATGTAAATCCCCGCTATAAGGGAAACCGACCAATCCTGGGTTATGTGTGAACTCCTCCAGCTCAAGGGGGGGATCAGGCCAAGCACCTAACCCAGGGAACTTCCCTCCCAACTTCCCACAGGAGGGCAGAAATTCTCCAAATCCAGGGCAGAACTTTTTCCCCAGGTATCCACCCAATTTCCCGCCCCAAAATCATCCATCCTTCTTTCCCCAATTCCCTGAGCCCAGACAACCTAATCCGGGAGAGGGGAGGCTAATGGTGGAGGGGTACCAAAATCTTCCCAACCAGGGGTACTACCAGAGAAGGGATAGCTACCCTTCCCGGGATCAGCCCAGGGGAGAAAATAGAGCCCCGTATCAGCCTGAGCGGGTTTCCCAGTTAGAGCGCCAGGTCCAAAATATGGCACGGGATCTGGGTCACATACTGAGGGCTCAACAGAACCCTCAGATGAGCATGCCAACGCAGAATGCCCCAAACTCTGGACCTGGTGCTCCAGAACAATGACGGGGGCAGCACCCCGATAACCCACCGGTTCCCAGGGAGGAGGAACAAGGGGAAGGGGGGTGTAAAGCCTTGGAGGAAGCTTCCTTCCCAACTTGTAAACAGCCCCTGGAAAACCAGGAACCGGAAACAAAATCTCCTGCCCCTGAATGCCTGCCTCCCAAGGAGCAGAGGGGGGGTAGGAGAAACAAAGGACCCAAACAGACCCACTTTGTGGAGGAAGTACAGGTCTTCCAATTTGAGGGAGAGGGATCCTCAGAATATCCCAGGAAAAGGATCTTCTCCTTCAGAGATGGGGGAATTCCTCCCAAAGAAAAATGGGTCCCAAGGGATTCCAATCCAGACTGGGGAGATATGTAGACTGGGCTACCGCCGCCCATCATCTCATCCCAGAACCCACAATACCGAAATCCCCTGGTTCAAACCCATCCTGGTGACTGCCTCCAAAAAGGGGGGAGCGGCCCAGAACCGGAACCAGGGGAACCCACGATGGCTCTGATCTACAGTTGCCAACTTTTTCTTTCACATTCCTAAGGCTCTCCACAGAATTCTGCCCACATCTCTTCGCTAGCAATGTCCAAAACCAGAAAGTTAGCCCACCAGTTGTCCAAAAATGTGCATTATCTGTGCCCCCTTGAGGAAAAGGAGGGAAGATACTATGCCCCGGTACAAGTACAGGGGCAGGGTACAATTTTGGCACTGGTGGACACTGGATCTCAAGCTACCCTTCTGTCCAAAAGGGCCTTTGATGAACTAAATGCAGGAAGGGGGGAGAATTACCAAATTCCTCTCACCTCTCTTCCTGGACAACTGCAGAACTTTGACGGGAAGGAAATTCCCGTTGAGGGGACTGCAGACTTGGACATTAAAATTGGGCGACACAAGGTGAAACACCCGGTCATAGTAGTGACTCCAGAGGGCACCCCTTGTTTACTAGGGAATGACCTCCTGAGAAGGTTGTCATCCCTAATAGATTGTGTAAACAAGGTCATCTGGACCCAGACTAGCCGACCAATAAAATTAAAACAGAGTGTCAACCATGTTAGTTTAAACGGCACCTGCCACATGGTTGAACAAAAATCTGACCAAGTAGAATTTCACTTCCAGAACAACCAAACTCCAAACGTGACAGTAATAGTAGTAGGACAACAGATTGGTGATGGGGGGTCCTCTCTATTTCTGAAAATCAACCTTCCTTCCAATTTAAGGTGGTATTCCACACTGGAAGGAAACACTCGGAAATTCTTCACCAATCCACAATCAGAAACTCCCACTCCTATAGTCCAGAAAGATGTGAAATCAGCTCAGAGCCTGGCTGATATTCAGCAAATTGGAGAGCAGTTGTTCATCCCTGTGCAGTTAAATGATGGGAAGGACTCTGTTCTCGTTCGAGTGTGTGTGAACAACGGTAAGAGCTTCATCAGCGAAGCCATGTTCCGTCAACTCCCAAAAGATCCAGCCATTCCCACATTCAAACTGATAGACAAATGGGAAATGGACCTGGAAGCACCTAATTCCAAACATCTCCTGCCAAGCAGGTGTATGCTCAAAATCTCCATTGGCAACAAGAGCATAGTCCATAATTAATGGGTCGTGCGAGACTTCACTGCCGCCTTTTACTTAGGCAGTGACATTCTCAATCGCTTTGCCATTAGTTTGGACCTAATAAACTTCAAAGCTTGGTCCCGATTAGCGGATAATCCCATGGGCTTTGATGATCCAGAAAAAGCATTCAGGTCAGCTCAATTGCTACCTTATGCAGTTGAAATTCAGATTAAAGAGGAAGTCACCATCCCAGAAAGGACCCGACAATTCTCCCTGGAAGTGAAAGTTAAAAGAGGACAACATTTGAAAAATCCTGATGCTTACATACATCTAAACGCTTCTCTCCAACAGCAAGGGTTGGGGGTAAACCCAACTCCATTAGTCAATATAGAACATGACACCATCCCAATAGAGGTGGATAACAGCGACTTAAAGAGTATTACTCTAGCCGCAGGGACCATTATTGGAATGGCGGTTGATGACCGACATTTCTCCATTGATTTAGGAAATTAACTGTTAGGACCAATCCCCAAGGACTGTTGTGACAGTGACAGTGAGGACAATACAACACCAGACATGATTTTTACCCGGCATGGGGGGAACTTCCTGGTGTACACTTCCTGCCTCTATGGTAAGAAAGATGTGACTTGTGACTTCAGGAGGGATGAGGTGATTTTCCAGGTCCATGAGGGTTGCCTTTCCCACCTGAGGCCTCCAGTCCAAATCAGCACTCTGACCAGGGACTTCTCCACCCAGCTGGAGGAGGCCGCTGAGATAGCCAAACCAGAAGTCTTTCCAGGCTTCAGGCAGATGGTGGAAGAGAGAGTCAACCTAGCTGATGCCTGTGTGACTCTGGAACAAAAGCAAAAGTTGAAACAAGTTTTCTTGGATTTCCAGGATCTCTTTGCGGTAGACTCATATGACTGTGGCCGCACCGACATCCACACAACAACAATCCCCACGGACCCTGGAATGACTCCAGTGTTTGTGAAGCAATATCGCTTGCCTCTCGCATCCATGGAGTCCCTTACTGAAATAATTAAGAACCTAGAGTCCCGGGGAATAATTCGTCCAATACACAGCACCTTCAATAACCCGGTGCTGGGAATATTGAAGCCAAACGGCCAGAGGAGACTCTGCGCTGACCTCAGGGAGCTCAACAAATGGGTTCATACTTCCCGATGGCCTCTGCACTACATTGACCAAGGGCTGGCCCAGATCCAGGGGTCACAGGTATTCACTGCAATAGACCTGACCAATGGATACTGGACTGTGCCTGTCAGTAGGGAGGACCAATACAAGCTGGCTTTTACCTTTGGGGGCCAGCAGTACACATGGACCCGGACTCCCTTTCCGATACCTCAACTCCGGCAATGAATTCAACATTTTCCTACATAAGGCCATGCCCGACCTGGGTGCGAGGGGTAACCTGGCTTATGTAGATGATGTCCTCATCAAAAGTTCATCTGTGGAGGAACACATAGCGGAGATCCGTTATGTTCTGACACAGTTGAGGGCCGCCGTAGCAAAACTTTCCTTTCAGAAAGCACAGTGGGGTAGAACCCGTGTTAATTTCTTGGGGCATGAGATTACTCCTCAGGGTCTCTGTCCCCAGGAAAAGGAAGTGGAAGCACTTCAGAAACTGAAAGACCCCACAACTCTGCGGGAACTAAGGAGCCTCCTTGGACTGACTAATTACAGCAGAAAGTTCATTGAGGGCTACGCAGAGATCACCAGACCCCTGAATCATCTCCTGAAGCGGGGGGTCAAGTGGGAATGTGGTCCAGAACAAGCCGAGGCAGTAAGACAACTCAAAAGAAGCCTCTCACAAGCGCCCTGCCTAGCTTACCCTGTCAGAAACAAGGAGTTCTTCCTGGAGACAGGGTTCTCTAATACGTGCTTGACAGCAGTATTATACCAAAAGCATGACGAGGTCAATAAAGTAATCTCCTATGCGAGCAAAACTTTATCCTCTGTGGAGGAAAAATTCAACGATTGTGAGAAGGCACTCCTGGCAACGGTGTGGGCATTGAAGAATTACCGCCCGTTTATCCAGGGGGAACACATCATAGTGGAGACTCCACACCAGCCTCTGCAATATCTCCAAAGTGACAGAATCCGGGCCGGAAATGTGAGTAATTCCCGAATTATTTCCTGGATTCTGTCAATGCAAGGCTTTCCTGTGGAGGTCAGATATGGCCAAAACAAGAAGAGTCCCCTCGCGCAAGGTCTGGCTGACTTGCATGATTGTGCCAGAGAAAACTGTCTCGAGGACGAAAGTCTAAAAATCAAGGACAACACCGAGGCATACCTTAATTCCCTACACAAAGTCTTTGAAGAGGACAAGTGTGAGGGAATGCCCACTGTCTATGTGGATGGATGCTCTTACCATGTTGACAACGACGGGGAGAAAGAACTGGTGGCTGGCGTAGGGAATGCATGGGTGAAGGAGTCTCCAGAACCCTCCGCTGGATACAAAATTGGTCCCCGAAGTAGTCAGGTTGTGCATCAAGCCATCCTCACTGCTGTCCAACATCAACTCCACGAACTATTCATAATCACAGATTCTGATTATGTACGGAACGGGTTCGTGGAGCACCTGGTTAATTGGAAAACCAGAGGCATGTTATGTGCTAACAAAAAACCCTTGAAACATGGGAAGTTAATCCAAAACATTGATGATCTGGTCACATCGAATGGGATGACCATCTACTGGAAAAAGATCAAGGGTCATTCCAAAGTAGAGGGACCAGACAAAACTGGAAATGACTTAGCTGATCAGCTGGCCAAAACCGGGGCCATCCAAGGGGATCTAATCGAAATAGAGTCCCTGTTGGGGGAAATCCAGGTCACTGCTATCACCAGGTCCGAGACAAATGCTCAGAATGATCTTTCAACTGCCCAATGGAGCAAGGAGACCCCTGATGCTGATTTGATTACAGCTCAGAAGGGGGATCCAATTATTGGTAAGTTTTACCAACACCTTGAGGACCCTGAGAACGTTCCCCTGATGGATACCTATTATATTGGGAAAGAAGACCTAAGAGTGTTGATGAAATGTCCAAAAATGTTCTGAATCCAAGACGGTTTGCTGGTAAGGAAATCCAAAGCTGGCCACGATCAGTGGGTGGTTCCTACCTCATTCTGAAGCCTGATGTTAAGTCACACCCATGATGCGGCCACCGCCGGTCATAGGGGGATTCACAAAACACTGGAAATCTTAAGAGAGGTTGCATACTGGCCACACATGGGGCAGGACCTTGACCAATACTTGAAGGGGTGTCTTGTGTGTGCACAATTTCAGCCATCATCCCTCACGCACCGTGCGCCTCTCCAAAAGGGGGGGATGACACTGCCATGGTCAGATTTGCAAATTGACTTTGTAGGCCCTGTGATTCGCTCGTCTAGAGGAAACAAGTACATGTTGACCGTTACATGCTTGTTTACCAAGTGGGTGGAATGTCTCCCAGCCCCAAACTGCAAGGCAGAAACAGCAGCTGCCCTGATGATTAACCACATCTTTTCCCGTTTTGGTCTACCTCAAAGGATTGAGTCAGACAGGGGTAGCCACTTCAACAGTGAAGTAATGACAAAGATGTGGGAGATACTGGGGGGTCAAAAGGAAGTTACATATTGCTTACCGGCCAGCTTCTTCTGGGGCAGTAGAGAGATATAACCGAACCATTGTGAGCATCTTAAAAAAGTTTGTGGCAGATTCTGGGCCAAGTTCGGATATCCGATTACTTCTGGTCCTAATGGCCATCAGATCTACCCCTTCATCTGCAACTAAAATGTCACCATTTGAGTTGATGACTGGACGCAAGATGGTGCTTCCTCAGCATTTGTTCTACAGAACCCAAGAGCAAACGTTGATAAATGCCTCCACAACTCATGAGTATGTGGAGAATTTATGGAAACACCTTCAACATGCTTTTGCCTATGCTCAGCGGAATCTAGAAAGATCAGCTGAGAGTATGAAGAGCCACTATGACCTGAAAACTTCCAGGAAGGAATATCAGGTGGGGGACCGGGTCTATTTATACAACTTCCAAAGAAACCAGGCAAGACAGCGCAAATTTTTGCCTACATGGAAGGGACCCTTTGAGATTATAGACAAGATCTCCCCTGTGGCCTACAAGATCCGCATCCCCAAAGTCGGTTTGGCAGAGGGGGAAGACAAGTGGGTCCACATAAATCAGTTGAAGTGTTGCCATCCCAGGCACACTTTGTGTGCCTGGGATGGCAATAGAGTGCTCTGCAATCCCAGAGGGTACCACTCCAGAGTAATTCAATTCCAACCCTAAAAGATCCTACATATAGCCTATCAAATTCTGTCTTTCTCAAGTTTATGTGTTCCTGTCTCTTAATTTAAAAAAATGTGCATGTTCATATCTGTTGAGTTCTAAAATATATATGCCACCACACTATATCAATGGTGGGGGAGAAATGTCCATGAACAGGTATTGCCGCTCTTCCTTTGTCGTCCTAGGAGAAAGAAAACATGGAGACTGGCCAAGGAGGACGATCCGGAGACCGGGAGCAGAGACCCAAGGGGTCCGGGGTACCGCCCAATATTCCCATCAGGACCGGCGAGGAGAAACGATCGATCAGTACCGGATGGAGGAAAAGATGCTGAACTGTGCCATTTGCAGAATTGGAAGAAGATTATGTGGACATACCAGTGTGTGGGTCATAACCTTCTGTGCACCCGACTCCCCATCGACTCAAATTCAAAGTGCAGTCGCGTGGGGGGGCTTTGTTGGGTGTCCTGACCCACATTTGAGCTATCATGCTTCAACGTTTGGTGCTGTGGGCTTAGAAAATACAAGATGGCCAAAAAGCCCACATGTACGCCAGAATAGGAAAACTGTGCAATACTGGCATGGAAAACATCATGATGGCCAGAACTTCCCAGAAAATGCACAAGGAAATGCATGAAGAATAGGCTGCCACCCATTTTTGCCTAGCTTGTGAGCACAGAAAGGCAATGCCTAAAACCACCATTGGGCTACCCACACAGTAGCCTGAAACCATTGGGAATGGCAATTCTGATTGCCAAAAGCAACCTAGAACTGTGGGGAATTCATTTTCTTAAATCCCAAAAATGGTTACATTACCAGTACTCACCACTATCAGAAAGCTGGCGTTTTAAAACCACCAGACTTTTGTGTAAAACTGAATAAATGAAACAAAACCAGACCAAGGAAAGACTTGCTAAGAGGTGGATACAATGTAAAACTATACTCTGAAATGACTTGAAGGAAGTAATTATTTAATGTGTATGTAAAAATTGTATTGACTTAAACTGGGGGACAAAAAGTGACATTTTATCTGAAACCTGGCTTAATGAAACTGAATTCTGCCTGACATCTACCCCCACAGGAGTTAAAACCTGCTCAGCCACTCTTCCCCTTGCCAAAAGGAGTTGTCACCTCTCTGATTAGATTAGGGGTGGAGCAGCTACAGGGAGTGGAACAAAGGCCTGTCCTGGGCCCAGGCAGATGGTTTATTAGGGTGGTCGTAAATGGCTTCCTTTTGAACAAAGCCCTTCCTTGACTCAGGCAGAAGTTATATTGAGGGAGTTCGTAAAGTGGCTTCCTCTTGGCAGAAACGGGGAGGGGCAGCCCCTCTGAGGACAAGCTGAGCTTAAAGAAAGTGGATAGACTGGTTTCTCCTCCATGTGACCTGGGAAGACACACCCCTGTTGGCCAGAATATGATTTTAAGAAAGATGTATAACTCATGGTGCGGACTTGTCAAAATTATCTAAATGATACCATAATTCTTGTGATTTTTCTGCCCACATTTTAAGAGGTTTTAGGACCTGGTTTTATGATCTGGGGGGTTGCTAGCAGAAAATAGGGTTTCACTCCAAATATCTGCATGTTAAAAATCTGACACTTCATCAATTAATGTCCATACTCCTTGCGCACATGTGTGTAAATTTGGGTTAATGTCCGATATTGCAAAACCAGTTAAAAAGCGCAAAATGTTGCCATTTCTGAATGCAAGCCCCCAGGAAGAGCAGAGTTTGAACAGAGTATACCTCATGTGATATGTGATGGGTGCATGTAATTTTAAACAACTGTGTATCTGTGCAATATGTATTTGAATCAAATATAGATTTGTGGGGTAACTGACCAGGGGAGGATCCTCTGACCCATAAAACCTACAGCATCACTCTGACTCACATTTCCTTCCCCCAATCATGGGAGAGGGGAGAATTGGGCCAATGACAAGTAGAGAGGGGCAGGCTTAGCTAGGTAGAGAGATTCAAATCTGCCGGACCACACAACATCCAGAAGATACCAGATCCAACACTTAGACTTTAAAACTCCAAAGAACTTGATTCAGAACTCAAAGCAAGGGCCTAAACCCACAAACTGAGAACTCTTCTCAGCAGGCCTCAGCATCCAGCAAACCTAACAGCGGTAGCAGCATCCAGGAGCCGTACAGATCAGCGCTGTGTCCAGAGAAAGCTGTGCAGAAAGATCCAGGAGCTGTGCACAGACGCTGTACCCAGAGATCCAGGAGCCGGGCCAGGAGCATTGTCAGACCAGACCAGCAGAGCAGAGACCAGACGCTGTGCGCAGAGACCGTCCGGGGCGAAATCAGAACCGAAGCCATCTTGACCCGATCCGTGAGACCTAGACCTTCCAAATACATTGTTAGTTCAGCTAGGACGGTGTGAAACCAAATCTCTTAGTTTCCAGTGATATAATTCAATCTATTTAATCTAAGTAGAACTGCATCCTAACTGTCACTTGTCAATTCTGCAGCCGCATAGCTGTCACCTGTCATTTTTAAAAGCTGTCAAGTGTCAATTTGAGTTACTTTAAATTCGAAAAATGATCTTTACAAAATCGTTCATATCTTTGGACCCGTTTGGGCTAGAAACTTGGTTTAACTTTCCCCTGAAAGCTTAGAATCTTAGCTTTTCAACGAACCTATAACCAACTTGCTACTCCTTATACCTTTGCCGTAATCCTGATTCATGCATTCACGAATTTTGCCGCGATTCGCGATTTGGTAAATCCAGCCACGTGTGAAAACAGCAGCTTCCTTGCTTTCCTTTGCCAAAAATTCGTTTAACCTGCTAGTTACTCCTAGAGCATTGTTAAAGGGAGCCTGAGCTCATCCCAAGTATCTTTCACTCACCCTGAACCTCCTAAAGGGAATTAAAACCATTTTCAGCATATTCCTCACTTCATTGCCAGCACATATAAAAGCATTTTGGGCCTGTGTTTCAACTTCTATCCGTAGTCTAAGCTTGCTGGGGTGAACTGAATTACATTTGATTGCATGTCTGAGAACTGTGTGCTACTCTTCATTTCCTTACATTGCATAAGGGGGTAGTGGATTGCCAGAGAAAAGTGATTACATTGTTTTGTTGAAATCATATTGAGTATTTTCTGTACTGCATTTTCATTCAACATTGCATCAATCTCAACTTATATAAAGCATTCTCTACCACCTTATTCTTCTGTTCCGATTCACAAGTGTGCTACCTCATCCTTATACTACTCCTGGGTAACCAAATCAGTTTACTAGTAGGACATTATTCACTGTTGATCACTGCTCATGTTTTAAGTGTGATATTAATTATTAATTCATTATAAAAGTGTGATATATATATATATATATACTGTTAATTTTTTTTCAAATAAACCTTTTAAACTTGCAAAACAGAACTACTTTTTGGCTCAGTGGGGTCAGGGGGATTCTAAGAGAGCGGTGTTATACTGGGGTAGTCATCCAGAACTCATGAACTGGACATAAAGATATATCAATAAGGGTTTCCATTCAGTATCCCAGACTAGGCATTGACTTAGCTGTAGTGTTGAATTGAATCTTCTTACAAAGTGGGGGCTTGAGCCGGACGTCTGGGTTAGATCTATCACTTGTGCAGCTTAATACAGTGTGCTAACTGATGGGATACATACATCCGGTCGGATCACCACGCTGTTTTACGCTGTAAAGCACTCTTCAAAGGGACACTCTAAGGAAAAGGTCTGTTTTGCAAAAATAAAATACTAATTTCTGTAAGTCAGGACAGAGATCAATCTATAGAATGACAACCTTGGTAGACATGAAAATAGCGAGGGAGCACCTCTTACATAAGCTATTTGTGAGAGGTGAGTGGACTCACCAGGACCAAACGGTCTGGTTGCAGGCCATCGCGCAACAGGTCACTGAAACAGGGTCAGACATATGGACAGATCAGGGTCCATTACATGTGGCCCTGAGTGAACTATATATGGCTCCTAAAGCCAAAGATGAACACAATAAGATTGCCAGGATAGCGGCATACCTGTACCTATATATGGGAGACATGCAGGATAAATATACTGAAAGCCAAGATCTGGCAAATAGGCGACAGATGGCGTTAGAGAAGGTCCAATCTGACCTGGACTCTTCTGAGCAGAGGCTGCAGAGGAGCCAGGAGTTAGAAAATGATAATAGGCAGTATATCATTAAAATAAAAGAGGATATGGACATCCTGCAACAGGAAAAGGCTGACCAGGATACCAGATTTCTGGCCTTGCAAAAGGAGTACCAAGAAGGTTTGGACTCCCTAGTGCAGAGCCAGAAAAAGCTGGAGCAACATCTGGACTTCAACAGGGAATGTGCCGAGCAGGTAGTCACCCTGCAAAGCCACCTAGATAGGGAGAAGGCAGAGAGCAATAAACTGATTTTGAAAGATCTGTATACCCAGGCAGAGTTTGACCAGGAGCGCCAGAAAGCTGGCGCCTTCCAAAGGCAAAGGGATGACCTGGCGGCACAGATGCAGGCTCTTAGTCAGGAAAGGGATACCTTAGGCCAGGAAGTCTGCCACTTAAAAAGGAAAATGGAAGAAAGTCACCTGGCCCTCCATGGACTGGGTGACCTCCAAAAAGAACACCAGAACTTGTTAGAGCACACCAGGAGGGTGGAGGAGGCTCTGGCAAAAAAGGAGCAGGCCAGTAGGGATGGGACTGAGGAGGTAACCCTCCTGCAGCAGAGATTGGCCCAGTACTCCAGGACCAATCAGGAGGCACAGAGAGAAAATTAGGCTCTCTGTCAGCACAATGATAGGCTCCAGCAACAGGTAGCCATGCAGGAGAGACTGATAGAGTCTAGTAAGGCCTTACCTGAGGATCTGAAAGCGCAAGCTCTTGCATTGCAACAGGAAGCAGGGGCGGATAGAGATGAGGTTCGCTGGGAAAGAGAAACTCCTGAGCATAACCTCAGGAGCCCTAGTACCAGAGGCCTTCATCTCTCGCAGTCCCTGGACTCTGCCACCCCCATGTCCCCTTGCGCACATGAGCCCAGGGCCACGGGGAAGGCAGATTACTATCCAGCTAGAAGCATGGGGCTCATAGGCCAGTACCTCCCAGGAATGGAGGGGCGGGCATCCGGGTATGGGCACCCAAGCACAGTGCAATTTAGTGGGGAACCCCAGGACAGTAGGCCCATTAAGGGCATCCTGAAAACTTCTGCACAGTTAGGTCAGTGGGGGGGTACCCATCAAATCCTGGCAGCAAGGAGGAATCTGAAGACTCCTCTGAACGGCGCAGGACACAGGAGACCAGGTCCCCACATTCTGCCAGCCATTCCCAGGCTCGCAGAATCCGGGAAAACCTGGAAGATCAGACAGGAACCTCTGGGAGCAGTGCCTCTGAGTCAGAGGATGAATGGACCAGGGTTACCCGAACCAAAAAGGCCAATAAGGCAAAAAGGGCCTTGCTTAAGGACCCATTGAAGCAAATAAGGGCAATAAGGAGTGTTATCGTGCCTTATCATAAAAACGCCACGTATTCCGTTTGGGAACACTTGGAGCTCTATGAGCAAATGATGGAGACTTTCCATTTGAAGGACAGCAGTAGCTGCATCCAGTACGTCAAATGGACATTCTCCCCAGAATACTCCAGTTTCTTTGCAGGGCTGGAGGACCAAAATCATTTAAGATGGTCCACCTATAAGGCGGCCATCTTGAAACATTTTTCTGTTCACAGAAATCCTCAAGAGGCTCGCAAGGCAGCCTACAATTTGCAATGTGGGGAGGATCAGGCCCCACAAGAGTTTGTGCAAGAATTAAAGCGTGCTTTTGCGCAGACCACCAGAATGGTGCGCACAGACAGGAAAGAGTTTGTCAATACATTTTTCCATGCTCTCCCTAAATATATAATGACTCAGCTCGTGAGAGATTTTCATGAGAAAAGATCTTTAGACTGGGTCATTGAACAGGCTACCCAGATATATGAGGTGCAGAAGCCGATCGAAAATAAAAATAACGCGCCGAAAAACCCCAAAACCAACAGCACCCCGCTGCTGCCAAGGTGGCAGAGGTAAAGGTTGCCCCCTTTTTAGATTTGGAGATGGGGGGGCCTAAAAACCTGCCTGCACCAAATAATTCACAGCCCAGAAGGCCCTCGGGCCAGTCACAGACAGGGAGTCGAGGAGGTAGTCCCACAAATGGGGTCCCCCGCTCCCCTGACTATGTAAGTCCCCGCTATAAGGGAAACCGACCAATCCTGGGTTATGTGTGGACTCCTCCAGCCCAAGGGGGGGGATCCGGCCAAGCACCTAACCCAGGAAACTTCCCTCCCAACTTCCCACAGGAGGGCAGAAATTCTCCAAATCCTGGGCAAAACTTTTTCCCCAGGTATCCACCCAATTTCCCGCCCCAAAAACATCCATCCTTCTTTCCCCAATTCCCTGAGCCCAGACAACCTAATCCGGGAGAGGGGAGGCCAAGAGTGGAGGGGTACCAAAATCTTCCCAACCAGGGGTACTACCAGAGAAGGGATAGCTACCCTTCCCGGGACCAGCCCAGGGGAGAAAATAGAGCCCCGTATCAGCCTGAGCGGGTTTCCCAGTTAGAGCGCCAGGTCCAAAATATGGCACGGGATCTGGGTCACATACTGAGGGCTCAACAGAACCCTCAGATGAGCATGCCACCGCAGAATGCCCCAAACTCTGGACCTGGTGCTCCAGAACAATGACGGGGGCAGCACCCCGATAACCCACCGGTTCCCATGGAGGAGGCACAAGGGGAAGGGGGGTGTAAAGCCTTGGAGGAAGCTTCCTTCTCAACTTGTAAACAGCCCCTGGAAAACCAGGAACCGGAAACAAAATCTCCTGCCCCTGAATGCCTGCCTCCCAAGGAGCAGAGTGGGGGGTAGGAGAAACAAAGGACCCAAACAGACCCACTTTGTGGAGGAAGTACAGGTCTTCCAATTTGAGGGAGAGGGATCCTCAGAATATCCCGGGAAAAGGATCTTCTCCTTCAGAGATGGGGGAACTCCTCCCAAAGAAAAATGGGTCCCAAGGGATTCCAATCCAGACTGGGGAGATATGGAGACTGAGCTACGGCTGCCCATCATCTCATCCCAGAACCCACAATACCGAAATCCCCTGGTTCAAACCCATCCTGGTGACTGCCTCCAAAAAGGAGGGGGCGGCCCAGAACCGGAACCAGGGGAACCCACGATGGCTCTGATCTCCAGTTGCCAACTTTTTCTTTCAGATTCCCAAGGCTCTCCACAGAATTCTGCCCAAATCTCTTCGCTAGCAATGTCCAAAACCAGAAAGTTAGCCCACCAGTTGTCCAAAAATGTGCATTATCTGTGCCCCCTTGAGGAGAAGGAGGGAAGATACTATGCCCCGGTACAAGTACAGGGGCAGGGTACAATTTTGGCACTGGTGGACACTGGATCCCAAGCTACCCTTCTGTCCAAAAGGGCCTTTGAGGAACTAAATGCAGGAAGGGGGGAGAATTACCAAATTCCTCTCACCTCTCTTCCTGGACAACTGCAGAACTTTGACGGGAAGGAAATTCCCGTTGAGGGGACTGCAGACTTGGACATTAAAATTGGGCGACACAAGGTGAAACACCCGGTCATAGTAGTGACTCCAGAGGGCACCCCTTGTTTACTAGGGAATGACCTCCTGAGAAGGTTGTCACCCCTAATAGATTGTGTAAACAAGGTCCTCTGGACCCAGACTAGCCGACCAATAAAATTAAAACAGAGTGTCAACCATGTTACTTTAAACAGCACCTGCCACATGGTTGAACAAAAATCTGACCAAGTAGAATTTCACTTCCAGAACAACCAAACTCCAGGCGTGACAGTAATAGCAGTAGGACAACAGATTGGTGATGGGGGGTCCTCTCTATTTCTGAAAATCAACCTTCCTTCCAATTTAAGGTGGTATTCCACACTGGAAGGAAACACTCGGAAATTCTTCACCAATCCACAATCAGAAACTCCCACTCTTATAGTCCAGAAAGATGTGAAATCAGCTCAGAGCCTGGCTGATATTCAGCAAATTGGAGAGCAGTTGTCCATCCCTGTTCAGTTAAATGATGGGAAGGACTCTGTTCTCGCTCGAGTGTGTGTGAACAACGGTAAGAGCTTCATCAGCGAAGCCATGTTCCGCCAACTCCCAAAAGATCCAGCCATTCCCACATTCAAACTGATAGACAAATGGGAAATGGACCTGGAAGCACCTAATTCAAAACATCTCCTGCCAAGCAGGTTTATGCTCAAAATCTCCATTGGCAACAAGAGCATAGTCCATAATTGTTGGGTCGTGCGAGACGTCACAGCCGCCTTTTACTTAGGCAGTGACATTCTCAATCGCTTTGCCATTAGTTTGGACCTAATAAACTTCAAAGCTTGGTCCCGATTAGCAGATAATCCCATGGGCTTTGATGATCCAGAAAAAGCATTCAGGTCAGCTCAATTGCTACCTTATGCAGTTGAAATTCAGATTAAAGAGGAAGTCACCATCCCAGAAAGGACCCGACAATTCTCCCTGGAAGTGAAAGTTAAAAGAGGACAACATTTGAAAAACCCTGATGCTTACATACATCTAAACGCTTCTCTCCAACAGCAAGGGTTGGGGATAAACCCAACTCCATTAGTCAATATAGAACATGACACCATCCCAATAGAGGTGGATAACAGCGACTTAAAGAGTATTACTCTAACCGCAGGCACCATTATTGATGACCGACATTTCTCCATTGATTTAGGAAATGAACTGTTGGGACCAATCCCCAAGGACTGTTTTGGCAGTGACAGTGAGGACAATACAACACCAGACAGGATTTTTACCCGGCATGGGGGGAACTTCCTGGTGTACACTTCCTGCCCCTATGGTAAGGAAGATGTGACTTGTGACTTCAGGAGGGATGAGGTGATTTTCCAGGTCCATGAGGGTTGCCTTTCCCACCTGAGGCCTCCAGTCCAAATCAGCACTCTGACCAGGGACTTCTCCACCCAGCTGGAGGAGGCCGCTGAGATAGCCAAACCAGAAGTCTTTCCAGGCTTCAGGCAGATGGTGGAAGAGAGAGTCAACCTAGCTGATGCCTGTGTGACTCTGGAACAAAAGCAAAAGTTGAAACAAGTTTTCTTGGATTTCCAAGATCTCTTTGCGGTAGACTCATATGACTGTGGCCGCACCGACATCCACACAACAACAATCCCCACGGACCCTGGAATGACTCCAGTGTTTGTGAAGCAATATCGCTTGCCTCTTGCATCCATGGAGTCCCTTACTGAAATAATTAAGAACCTAGAGTCCCGGGGAATAATTTGTCCAATACATAGCACCTTCAATAACCCGGTGCTGGGAATATTGAAGCCAAACGGCCAGTGGAGACTCTGCGCCGACCTCAGGGAGCTCAACAAACGGGTCCATACTTCCCGATGGCCTCTGCCCTACATTGACCAAGGGCTGGCCCAGATCCAGGGGTCACAGGTATTCACTGCAATAGACCTGACCAATGGATACTGGACTGTGCCTGTCAGTAGGGAGGACCAATACAAGCTGGCTTTTACCTTTGGGGGCCAGCAGTACACATGGACCCAGACTCCCTTCGGATACCTCAACTCCGGCAATGAATTCAACATTTTCCTACATAAGGCCATGCCCGACCTGGGTGCGAGGGGTAACCTGGCTTATGTAGATGATGTCCTCATCAAAAGTTAATCTGTGGAGGAACACATAGCGGAAATCCGTTATGTTCTGACACAGTTGAGGGCCGCCGGAGCAAAACTTTCCTTTCAGAAAGCACAGTGGTGTAGAACCCGTGTTAATTTCTTGGGGCATGACATTACTCCTCAGGGTCTCTGTCCCCAGGAAAAGAAAGTGGAAGCACTTCAGAAACTGAAAGACCCCACAATTCTGGGGGAACTAAGGAGCCTCCTTGGACTGACTAATTACAGCAGAAAGTTCATTGAGGGCTATGCAGAGATCACCAGACCCCTGATTCATCTCCTGAAGGGGGGGGGTCAAGTGGGAATGGGGTCCAGAACAAGCCGAGGCAGTAAGACAACTCAAAAGAAGCCTCTCACAAGCGCCCTGCCTAGCTTACCCTGTCAGAAACAAGGAGTTCTTCCTGGAGACAGGGTTCTCTAATACGTGCTTGACGGCAGTATTATACCAAAAGCATGACGAGGTCAATAAAGTAATCTCCTATGCGAGCAAAACTTTATCCTCTGTGGAGGAAAAATTCAACGATTGTGAGAAGGCACTCCTGGCAACGGTGTGGGCATTGAAGAATTACCGCCCGTTTATCCAGGGGGAACACATCGTCCTCTGCAATATCTCCAAAGTGACAGAATCCGGGCCGGAAATGTGAGTAATTCCCGAATTACTTCCTAGATTCTGTCAATGCAAGGCTTTCCTGTGGAGGTCAGATATGGCCAAAACAAGAAGAGTCCCCTCGCGCAAGGTCTGGCTGACTTGCATGATTGTGCCAGAGAAAACTGTCTCGAGGACGAAAGTCTAAAAATAAAGGACAACACGGAGGCATACCTTAATTCCCCACACAAAGTCTTTGAAGAGGACAAGTGTGAGGGAATGCCCACTGTCTATGTGGATGGATGCTCTTACCATGTTGACAACGACGGGGAGAAAGAACTGGTGGCTGGCGTAGGGAATGCATGGGTGAAGGAGTTTCCAGAACCCTCCGCTGGATACAAAATTGGTCCCCGAAGTAGTCAGGTGGCAGAATTGATGGCTGTGCATCAAGCCATCCTCACTGCTGTCCAACATCAACTCCACAAACTGGTCATAATCACAGATTCTGATTATGTACGGAACGGGTTCGTGGAGCACCTGGTTAATTGGAAAACCAGAGGCATGTTATGTGCTAACAACAAACCCTTGAAACATGGGAAGTTAATCCAAAACATTGATGATCTGGTCACATCGAATAGGATGACCATCTACTGGAAAAAGATCAAGGGTCATTCCAAAGTACAGGGACCAGACAAAACTGGAAATGACTTAGCTGATAGGCTGCCAAAACCGGGGCCATCCAAGGGGATCTAATCGAAATAGAGTCCCTGTTGGGGGAAATCCAGGTCACTGCTATCACCAGGTCCCAGACAAATGCTCACAATGATCTTTCAACTGCCCAATGGAGCAAGGAGACGCCTGATGCTGATTTGATTACAGCTCAGAAGGGGGATCCAATTATTGGTAAGTTTTACCAACACCTTGAGGACCCTGAGAACTTTCCCCTGATGGATACTGATTATTTTGGGAAAGAGGACCTAAGAGTGTTGATGAAATGTCCAAAAATGTTCAGAATCCAAGACGGTTTGCTGGTAAGGAAATCCAAAGCTGGCCACGATCAGTGGGTGGTTCCTACCTCATTCCGAAGCCTGATGTTAAGTCACACCCATGATGCAGCCACCGCCGGTCATAGGGGGTTTCACACAACACTGGAAATCTTAAGAGAGGTTGCATACTGGCCACACATGGGGCAGGACCTTGACCAATACTTGAAGGGGTGTCTTGTGTGCGCACAATTTCAGCCATCATCCCTCACGCACCGTGCGCCTCTCCAAAAGAGGGGGATGACACTGCCATGGTCAGATTTGCAAATCGACTTTGTAGGCACTGTGATTCGCTCGTCTAGAGGAAACAAGTACATGTTGACCGCTACATGCTTGTTTACTTAGTGGGTGGAATGTCTCCCAGCCCCAAACTGCAAGGCAGAAACAGCAGCTGCCCTGATGATTAACCACATCTTTTCCCGTTTTGGTCTACCTCACAGGATTGAGTCAGACAGGGGTAGCCACTTCACCAGTGAAGTAATGACAAAGATGTGGGAGATACTGGGGGTCAAAAGGAAGTTACATATTGCTTACCGGCCAGCTTCTTCTGGGGCAGTAGAGAGATATAACCGAACCATTGTGAGCATCTTAAAAAAGTTTGTGGCAGATTCTGGGCCAAGTTGGGATAACCCGTTATCTCTGGTCCTAATGGCCATCAGATCTACCCCTTCATCTGCGACTAAAATGTCACCATTTGAGTTGATGACTGGACGCAAGATGGTGCTTCCTCAGCATTTGCTCTACAGAACCCAAGAGCAAACGTTGATATATGCCTCCACAACTCATGAGTATGTGGAGAATTTAAGGAAACACCTTCAACATGCTTTTGCCTAGGCTCAACGGAATCTAGAAAGATCAGCTGAGAGTATGAAGACCCACTATGACCTGAAAACTTCCAGGAAGAAATATCAGGTGGGGGACCGGGTCTATTTATACAACTTCCAAAGTAACCAGGCAAGACAGCACACATTTTTGCCTACATGGAAGGGACCCTTTGAAATTATAGACAAGATCTCCCCTGTGGCCTACAAGATCTGCATCCCCAAAGGCGGTTTGGCAGAGGGGGAAGACAAGTGGGTCCAGATAAACCAGTTGAAGTGTTGCCATCCCAGGCACACTTTGCAGCAACTGGAGGAGTCCTCTGCAATCCCAGAGGGTACCACTCCAGAGTAATTCAATTCCAACCCTAAAAGATCCTACATATAGCCTATCAAATTCTGTGTTTCTCAAGTTTATGTGTTCCTGTCTCTTAATTAAAAAAAATGTGCATGTTCATATCTGTTGAGTTCTAAAATATATATGCCACCCCACTATATCAATGGTGGGGAGAAATATCCATGAATAGGTATTGCTGCTCTTCCTTTGTCGCCCTAGGAGAAAGAAAACCTGGAGACTGGCCAAGGAGGATAATCCGGAGACCGGGAGCAGAGACCCAAGGGGCCCGGGGTACCGCCCAATATTCCCATCAGGACCGGCGAGGAGAAACGATCGATCTGTACCGGATGGAGGAAAAGATGCTGAACTGTGCCATTTTCAGAATTGGAAGAAGATTATGCGGACATACCAGTGCGTGGGTCATAACCTTCTGTGCACCCGACTCCCCATCGACTCAAATTCAAAGTGCAATCGCGTGGGGGGGCTTTGTTGGTTGTCCTGACCCACGTTTGAGCTATCATGCTGCAACATTTGGTGCTGTGGGCTCAGAAAATCCAAGATGGCCAAAAATCCACATGTACGCCAGAATAGGAAAACTGTGCAGTACTGGCATGGAAAACATCATGATGGCCAGAACTTCCCAGAAAATGCACAGGGAAATGCATGAATAATAGGCTGCCACCTATTTTTGCCTAGGTTGTGAGCACAGCAGGGCACTGCCTAAAACCACCATTGGGCTACCCACACAGTAGCCTGAAACCATTGGGAATGGCAATGCTGATTGCCAAAAGCAACCTAGAACTGTGGGGAATTCATTTTCTTAAATCCCAAAAATGGTTGCATTACCAGTACTCACCACTATCAGAAAGCCGGTGTTTTAAAACCACCAGACTATTGTGTAAAACTGAATAAATGAAACAAAACCAGACCAAGGAAAGACTTGCTAAGAGGTGGATACAATGTAAAACTATATTCTGAAATGACTGGAAGGAAGTAATTATTTAATGTGTATGTAAAAATTGTATTGCCTTAAACTGGGGGACAATAAGTGACATTTTATCTGAAACCTGGCTTAATGAAACTGAATTCTGCCTGACATCTACCTCCAAAGGAGTTAAAACCTGCTCAGCCACTCTTCCCCTTGCCAAAAGGAGTTGTCACCTCTCTGATTAGATACGGGGTGGAGCAGCTACAGGGAGTTAAACAAAGGCCTGTCCTGGGCCCAGGAAGATGGTTTATTAGGGTGGTCGTAAATGGCTTCCTTTTGAACAAAGCCCTTCCTTGACTCAGGCAGAAGTTATATTGGGGGAGGTCATAAAGTGGCTTCCTCTTGGCAGAAACGGGGAGGGGCAGCCCCTCTGAGGACAAGCTGAGCTTAAAGAAAGTGGATAGACTGGTTTCTCCACCATGTGACCTGGGAAGACACACCCCTCTTGGCCAGAATATGATTTTAAGAAAGATGTATAACTCATGGTGCGGACTTGTCAAAATTATCTAAATGATACCATAATTCTTGTGATTTTTCTGCCCACATTTTAAGAGGTTTTAGGACCTGGTGGTATGATCTGGGGGTTGCTAGCAGAAAATAGGGTTTCACTCCAAATGTCTGCATGTTAAAAATCTGACACTTCATCAATTAATGTCCATACTCCTTGCGCACATGTGTGTAAATTTGGGTTAATGTCCGATATTGCAAAACCAGTTAAAAAGCGCAAAATGTTGCCATTTCTGAATGCAAGCCCCCAGGAAGAGCAGAGTTTGAACAGAGTATACCTCATGTGATATGTGATGGGTGCATGTAAATTTAAACAACTGTGTATCTGTGCAATATGTATTTGAATCAAATATAGATTTGTGGGCAAACTGACCAGGGGAGGATCCTCTGACCCATAAAACCTACAGCATCACTCTGACTCACATTTCCTTCCCCCAATCATGGGAGAGGAGAGAATTGGGCCAATGACAAGTAGAGAGGGGCAGGCTTAGCTAGGCCTAGGCACACACCCATTTTCAAAACACATAAACAGAGACTGCTGGGACAGGTAGAGAGATTCAAATCCAGTTGCTGCAACGCGCTCTGCCGGACCACACAACATCCAGAAGATACCAGATCCAACACTTAGACTTTAAAACTCCAAAGAACTTGATTCAGAACTCAAAGCAAGGGCCTAAACCCACAAACTGAGAACTCTTCTCAGCAGGCCTCAGCATCCAGCAAACCTAACAGCGGTAGCAGCATCCAGGAGCCGTACAGATCAGCGCTGTGTCCAGAGAAAGCTGTGCAGAAAGATCCAGGAGCTGTGCACAGACGCTGTACCCAGAGATCCAGGAGCCAGGCCAGGAGCAGTGTCAGACCAGACCAGCAGAGCAGAGACCAGACGCTGTGCGCAGAGACCGTCCTGGGCGAAACCAGAACCGAAGCCATCTTGACCCGATCCGTGAGACCTAGACCTTCCAAATACATTGTGAGTACAGCTAGGACGTTGTGAAACCAAATCTCTTAGTTTCCAGTGATATAATTCAATCTATTTAATCTAAGTAGAACTGCCTCCTAACTGTCACTTGTCAATTCTGCAGCCGCATAGCTGTCACTTGTTATTTTTAAAAGCTGTCACCTGTCAATTTGAGTTACTTTAAATTCGAAAAACGACCTTTACAAAATCGTTCATATCTTTGGAACCGTTAGAATCTTAGCTTTTCAACAAACCTAGAACCGACTTGCTACTCCTTATACTTTTGCCGTAACCGTGATTCACGCATTCGCAAATTTTGCCACGATTCACGATTTGGTTAAAAATCCAGCCACGTGTGAAAACAGTAGCTTCCTTGATTTCCTTTGCCAAAAATTTGTTTAACCTGCTAGTTACTCCTAGAGCATTGTTAAAGGGAGCCTGAGCTCATCCCGAGTATCTTTCACTCACCCTGAACCTCCTAAAGGGAATTAAAACCATTTTCAGCATATTCCTCACTTCATTGCCAGCACATATAAAAGCATTTTGGGCCTGTGTTTCAACTTCTATCCGTAGTCTAAGCTTGCTGGGGTGAACTGAATTACATTTGATTGCATGTCTGAGAACTGTGTGCTACTCTTCATTTCCTTACATTGCATAAGGGGGGGGAGTGGATTGCCAGAGAAAAGTGATTACATTGTTTTGTTGAAATCATATTGAGTATTTTCTGTACTGCATTTTCATTCAACATTGCATCCATCTGAACTTATATAAAGCATTCTCTACCACCTTATTCTTCTGTTCCGATTCACAAGTGTGCTACCTCATCCTTATACTACTCCTGGGTAACCAAATCAGTTTACTAGTAGGACATTATTCACTGTTGATCACTGCTCATGTTTTAAGTGTGATATTAATTATTAATTCATTATAAAAGTGTGATATATGTATATATACTGTTAATTATTTTTTCAAATAAACCTTTTAAACTTGCAAAACAGAACTACTTCTTGGCTCAGTGGGGTCAGGGGGATTCTAAGAGAGGGGTGTTATATAGGGGTAGTCATCCAAACTCATGAACTGGACATAAAGATATATCAATAAGGGTTTCCATTCAGTATCCCAGACTAGGCATTGATTTAGCTGTAGTGTTGAATTGAATCTTCTTACATAACCATAACTGTCGAATTTCAGGGGGTTTTCGGTTTTACGTGTAACCATAACGTCACTTTAACAAAGTTTTTTAATTGAATTTCATAGGTTTTTATTACTGCCACTTAACCATAATGTTGCGTTAACAAAGTTTTTTCATTGAATTTCATAGGTTTTTATTAGGGCAACTTAACCGTAACGTCCCCTTACCAAAGTTATTTCATTGAATTTCATAGGTTTTTATTAGTACAACTTAACCATAAGGTCCACGAAGATCTGACTTCATTGCAGACCTTCCAGACAGTGCCACATGACCATACACTGGCGCGCTGCATGATGACGTGTCCGTGAACCTGTCAGCACTTCACGATAAGATCCGTGCTTCATGGACAGTTAGGAACTGCATTTTGTACTTATCTAGGAACTTTCAACTTCAAAATTTCCCTTGCACAGCTCCACCACCTATTCCTACTCATCCATTAACAATCTAGTACAGAGTACATACTTTTAGCAAAACTGCTATTTATCTTAAAATGGAATCAGCTAATGCCCTCCCTCCTCCCCAAGAGACACCACCACTGCTGTAATCAAGGAGCATGAGAAACACTGCCCCCTACCTTAGAAATAACACACATGCAACATTTTCCTCTGTCCACCTGCCCCTCCATATTAGTGTTTGGTGCCTCTTCCCTCATTTCCCTTCCCACCTTTCATTCTAAGCTCTCATGCCAAAAAAAAAAAATGCATCCGAAGACAATAAAAGAAATGTTCCTTTAGGAACCACCTTTCACAGTTAAAAAATAGAACTAAAAAAAAAAACATATAGACTCCATCTACTTTACATTTCTCAATAAAGTAGATAGACCCAATAAGATTTTCCAACATTTCCATTTGCATTTTGTGTTATGCTAATGGCAATATTGTGGCATTCATCCCCCTTTGCAGGAGAGGTTTGGAGAGGTTTGGTCCAGGGGGGACAAAGTTATAGGGGGGGTCCCAAAATGTATTTTTTTCCCATAGACTGAATGGGGAAAAAACTTTGCTCACGCCTACAGCCCAAACCGCTAAATGGATTTTCACCAAATTTGGTCCCGAAAGCGTGCTTTTGTAAATTTGGTGAAAATCCGTCCAGTAGTTTTTTTTTAAATGACCAAAAAGTAGGTCACAAAAAATTAGTGATATCTATGTCCGGTCCGCGGACACACTTCCCTGTTCGGTCCACGGACAGTGTCCTGATTGGCTAATCGGCTTGCGTCATGTCTGCAGACATGCGACGTGTTCGCTGATTGGATGGTGAAGAACGTAAAGTGCGTCAGATTTTTGGAAACACCCGCCATCTTGGATTTGCAGACTTCACCGCTGTCTGCGGACATCGCGGTAAAAACATATTAAAAAACACAACATTGCAGTTGCAATAATTTCTGGGAAGGTGAGCGGGGGTGAGGATGGGATTGGATATGGCTGCAAGAAGCAAAAAAACAGTTGTTTTTTGCCGTGAAAGTCCGTGAACAGTTCAGATGTTCGCGAACAGTCCTGTGAAAGTTCGCAGACACCTCTGCATTAAAGGGTTGGTGAAATGCAGTTCTTGGATGGCTTATAACTTTGGCGCCACTTAATGGAACTGCACGAAAATTTGCATGTATATTCCTTACCCGATTCTGAGAAGGTATGCCAAGTTTGGGGGAAATTCTGTCATGAGGGGGCAAAATTAGATGGGGGATCCCAAAATAATATAAAGTCTTATAAATGAGGTGCAATTTGACGAATCTACACTTCATTTGGCAAACTGATAACAGATCTAGATAGACATGTTTTTTGCGAAGTTTGGTGGGATTCTGTCAAGAGGGAGTAAAATTAGAGGGGGGATCCCAAAATATTGTAAAGGCTTATAAATGTGGTGTCATTTGACAAATCTACACAAAGGTTTGCAAAACGATTATAGATCTAGATATAGATGTTTTCGTAAAGTCTGAATGGATTTTGTCAAGTGGGGGCTAGGTTATATGACGATTGTATGTGCATATATTTGACACTTTCGAAAAAATAAAACATGGTTGGATTTCCAGCAAACTTGCGTAAGGAGCATTGGCAAGGACCTACAAGCATGGTTTTGCAAATGTGCCAGTGTTTTATTATTTGACAAGTGTCATAATGTAGCTCCAAAAAATAGCGGTATACCTTCAGTGACTGAGGGGTAGCCTGTGGCAATGGGCAGTGGCCAGATTGTCCGTGTCATGGAATAAGGTCATGATCTAGACAATCTAGCTACTGGCATGACCACAAGGACAAAACATAGGATTCAGGGTGCCATGTTCACCTGGGACTGACTTTGTGTTAAAGTTATTCGAAATTAGGATAGATCTGAAAGGGAAGACAAATGTGCTTGTGGTAATATGGTCATAAGGTTCTCTTTTTGCCTTCTGCAGGCTGCAATGGAAAGCGAAGAGGGCCATGTATGGAACCCTCGCCTTCCCTTTCCATGGTGGCCATCTTGGAAAAGGATTTTCCTTCCTAAACCGGGACGCCGGAGGCATCCCGGTGTAGGAAGAAATATCCTTTTTTTTAGCACCCACGGTTTCCCGCTTTTGGAACCTGGGGTGATAATGGCCTTCATCCCCCATTTCAGAGGCTGGAATGGGGGGATAATGGTCCAAAGACCTCGTTATCTACCCTCGCTTCGCTTGGGCTGATAACATGGGCTGCTGGGTCGGTATCCACCAATCCAGTCCCTGGAACGGAGGATGAACGCCACAATATTCCGATTAGCATAACACAAAATGCAAATGGAAATGTTGGACAATCTTATTGAGTCTATGTACTTTACTGAGAAATATAAAGTAGATGTCTATACATGTTTTCTTTAGTTCTATTTCTATTTTTTAACGCTGAAAGGTGGTTCCTAAAGGAATATGTCTTTTGTTGTTTTTGGATGTATTTTATTTGGCAGAAGAGCTAAGAACGAAAGGTGGGGAGGGAAATGAGGGAGGAGGAACCAAACACTAATATGGAGGCGTAGGGGGACAAGGGAAAATGTTGCGCGTGTGTTATTTCTAAGGTAGGGGGCAGTGTTTCTCATGCTCCTTGATTACAGCAGTGGTGGCGGCTCTTGGGGAGGAGGGATGGCATTAGCTGATGCCATTTTAAGTAGCAGTTTTGCTAAAAGTATGTACTGTGTACTAGATTGTTAATGGATAATGAGTAGGAATAGGTGTTGGAGCTGTGCAAGGGAAATTTTGAAGTTGAA
This sequence comes from Ambystoma mexicanum, assembly GCF_040938575.1. NCBI lineage: Eukaryota > Metazoa > Chordata > Amphibia > Caudata > Ambystomatidae > Ambystoma > Ambystoma mexicanum. The sequence goes on along the minus strand of NC_090925.1, from coordinate 610,524,971 downwards.
AGTTCCTAGATCAGTAGAAAATGCAGTTCTGAACTGTCCACGAAGCAGAGATCTTATCATGAAGTGCGGACGGGTTCACAGATACGTCATCATGCCACGCGCCAGCGTATTGGCCATGTGGCACTGTCCGGAAGGTCCGCCATGAAGTCAGATGTTTGTAGACTTTTACGGATGCAAAACTAGTTGAATTAGTTGCAAAAAGTGCATAGAAGTGTTAAAAATGATTCCAGAAGGTGGGAAATTTGTGATGTCATCTTTGATGTCCTGGGTGTTAGTCTTAGCAGTGCACTGTGGTGACGCGAGTTATGGTTGCTTATCTTACCATAACTGGTGAATTTCAGGGGGTTTTCGGTTTTACTTGGAACCACAACGTCCCTTTTAACAAAGTTTTTTCATTGAATTTCATAGGTTTTTAGTAGCGCAACTTAACCATAACGTCCCTTTAACAAAGTTTTTTCATTGAATTTCATAGGTTTTTATTAGTGCAACTTAACCATAACATCCCCTTAATAAAGATTTTTCATTGAATATATATATATATATATATATAAACACAAAATAATTCAGAGGTGGCCACATACTTTTTTGCTAAGTTTCCTGCAAATACATCCAGTGGCGCCAAAGTTATAAGTCGCCCAAAAACTGTTCTTCCTATGGGTTGAGAAACTTCATCATAACTACAGGGCCGCTACCGCAGGCCCTGTAATATGACAAAAGGTTATTCTAGTTTGCCTCACACGTGCAAGCTGGATTTGCAATTCTCAATGTATTCTCAGCTTCTTACCCAGAGATAGAAGCTCTTTTTATGTGGGCCTCATGACAGCTCGGCTTTTAGAGTGCAATACTTTGAAGGACTGACAGTAGACCGGTTTTAAAACTAAGAAAACACACAGCATCCAGGGCTGTCTCCTATCCGTGCAATAATTGGGGCCGACTCTGCTTCGCTTCAAAGCAAGGAAGGGTCCGCCCCCTCAGGCCATGTTACTCTAAGTGGTCTTGTAACTTTTGCTAATTTATTAGGCAACATGGTCTGAGGAGGCTAGCACCTTCCTTGCTTTGAAGGTAAGCACGGTTGGTCCTGGTTTCTACATGAATGGGAGTCCCAAGGCCATGGGCAGTGATTTTTCACCCCTGGCACTGTTGTTGTAAAAATATGTATATATATTTTTCACATCCACGGTTATGAACTACAAATACCCTTTCTTATTATTATGCCTGCGGCTATCTGTAGTCCCTACAAAATTAGGCATTTGGGTCTTGCATCTTTGCAGTAATCGGGATCAACGCTGCTTAGCTTCAAAGCAAGGAAGTGGCCGGGCCACTCAAGTCATGTTGTTCTAAGTGTTCAAGTGGTCACTCGGTCTTGTAACTGTGCTCATATTTTAGGTAACATGGCCTAAGGGGGCTGGCTGCATCCTTACTTTGAAGCTAAGCAAGGTCGGTCCGGTTACTGCATGGATGGGAGTCCCGGAGGTCTATTTAGGTAAATGGACTTCAGATAGCTTTCCTGCCCCCTAGGCCCACACCAAGTGCTCCCCTCATATGTGCCTGCAACCTCCACTCCCCGGACAGCCTCATCACCTCTCCTGCCATCTCCCATTCCCCCCAACACACATTGTTGTTTATGTGAAGCAGTTTGCTTTGAGATTTCATCAATTCACAGCTATAGACGAGGTTATAGGAAAGCTTTGTTTTGCAAATTCAGTCTCTGGACCCCCTCTCACTTCCAAATTTCACACAGTGTCCTCTTGCCTCCGTTCACCTCTAGCCTGATATCATTTGCATGTTTTTTGACCCGCAAATGACTTTTTTCTGCATTTCATTTTCCAATATCCTCGGCTATAGCTGCAGCTATCACTCGCATTGATGGAAAAAAAAAAGATGGCTGTTTCATTTATAAACACCCGGTTTCTTGTCAATTTACCCAAGATTTAGCTATCTATTTTGAAGAAGGGGGCACCCCCTTGCAGCCATGGTCAGTCTCCAAATACATGGGGCATGGGCTTTGGCCATGCAGCATTCCCCAATAAGCAAATCAGAGTACACATTTCCATTTGCCGAGGGCCAGGCCCACTACCCAGACACCAAATGTATACCACTAGTTTTTCTACTTACATTCTTACACTTTCAAAAAATAAAACACAACACATATTTCCAAAAACATGTTTTCAGGTCCTTGCTAATGCTCTTCACAAAATTTTTTTGTGATCTAACCACCACTTCAGGCTGTAACCGCAAGCAGAATATTTTTTCACATTCAAACCTACCGCTTCGGCCATGCGGCATGTCCCAATAAGCACATTACAGTATATATTTTTCCTTGCTGACGGCCAGACCCATTGCCTAGACATCAATGTTATATCACTGTGTTGTGTACTTACATTTTACACTTTTGAAAAAAATAAAACACAGGACATATTTGCAAAACCATGCTTTGAAGTTCTTGCTGACCGTCATCATGCATATTTGCTGCAATCCCACCCAGCACTACAACCTGTACCCACAAGCTGATTTATTTCCCCCATTCAAACCTATCCCAAATTCAAAAAACATAACCACACAGCCGGTCCCTTGTGGTCATGCCTACTTTAACCCCATTGCTGGTCCCTTTTGGTCATGGCCAGTAGCCAATTGCCAAGCTCATGCCATGACCCAGACAATCAGGGGCCACCTCCCAGGGCCACAGGATATATACCTCAGTCACCAAAGGTATGTGACCATTTTTTATACCTCCATTATGACACTTTTCAAAAAATAAAACACGGATACCTTTGCAAAACCATGCTTTCAGGTCCTTGGCAATGCTCCTTACACGAGTTTGCTGCAAATCCGCCCATGTTTTATTTTTTCAAAAGTGTCAAAATGTACGTACATATAACTTAGCCCCCACTTGACAAAATCCAGTCAGACTGTGCACAAACATTCAAGGTTGGGTCTATAATGTTTCTGAAAACTTTTGTCCACTTTCGTCATATGGCAACAAAGGTATAAGCCATCTAAAAATGTTGAGACTCCCCTCTAATTTTGCTTCCTCTTGAAAAACCTTGCAGAAATACTCATATCTAGGTCTACAATCATTTTGCAAACTTTTTTGCATATTCATCAAATGGCACCACATTTATAAGTCGTTAAAATATTTTGGACCCCCTCTTATTTTGTTCCCTATTGAAAAAACAGCCCCACACTTTGCAGAACCATGCAGAGTTAGGTCTAGAATGAAATCCCAAAGTTTCATTGAGTGGCGCCAAAAGTAATAAACCATCCAGAAACTGCTTTTCATCAACCCTGTAATGCACAAATATGCATACATGCCCCCAAACATCTCAGATGTTCGCGAACGTCACAGGACTGCCCGGACATGAGGAACGTTCGTGGACATTGGAGTTGGAAAGCCACCCATTTTTGGGGCATTCTAAGGCTATATCCCATCCCATCATAATCATCTCTCACCTCTTCAGCGATTGTTTCATTAGTTTTTACCGCGCTGTCCACGGACACCGGCTGCTGTCTGCGAATCCAACATGGCAGGCGTTTCCGTGGACATCACACCATCCTCTGGACCAATTGGAGGACCAACCGAGGACCGAACAGGGAAGTAAGTCTGTGGACTGAACCCAAATATCACAAATTTGTTTAACGTACTTTTTGGATTTTTAAAAAAAGAAATAATGGACGGATTTACATCAAATTTACAAAAGCATGTTTTTGGGACCAAGCCACCGCTCCTGCCGTTAGGGCTGTAGGCTTGAGCAAATTATGTTTTTCGTTGCGTCTATGGGAAAGCCACACATTCTGGGACGCCCTTTATAACTTTGCCCGCCCTGCATGAAACCTCACCAAACTTTGCAAAATCAATCTGACGGGCCATACACTTTTTTTTACAAAGTTTTTTGAAGATTCGTTCCCGGGGGATAGGGGAGAAAAAGTTATAAGCCGCCCAAAAAGTGCTCTTCCTGCGGGTTGAGCAACTTAACCATAACTACAGGGCTGCTACTGCAGGCCCTGTAATATATATATATATATATATATATATATATAAAAACATATATAATATAATATATATTACACGGCCTGCGGTAGCAGCCATTTAGTTATGGTTAAGTTGCTAAACTCATAGAAAGAGCACTTTTTCAGCGGCTTATAACTTTGCTCCCCCTGCACAAATCCTCACCAAACTTTGCAAAAAAAGTATATCGCCAGCTCTGAATTGTTTCGCCAAGGTGGGCAAGGTTTCCTGTGGGGGGGGGGGGCAAAGTTATAGGGGGGTCCCAAAAAAAATATTTTTCCATAGACTGAATGGGGAAAAACTTTGCACACGGCTACAGGCCGAACGGCTCGACAAATGTTCACCAAATTTGCAGTAAGAGAGGGGGATTGGGTCAGAAAGCGTGCTTTTGTGTGTTTGGTGGAAATCCAACCAGTACTTTTGTTGCAAAGAACTGAAATGCACATCCCAAAAAATTAGTGATATCTGGGTCCACTCCTCTGATCCATTACCCTGTTCACTCCGCAGACAGAAGTGTCATTGGCTTGCAGTGCGGTGTGCTGTCGGAGAAGTTTGGACGCGGCGGGCGGTTGACTGGAGGGAAGCGTGGTGTGTGTCAACATTTTTTGGGAAAGAGGCCATGGTGTATCGGAGGAAAGTGCAGCGGCGGAAGAGTCTGGAAAATGTACCGTACGGAATGTGTTGACGGCAATAAGGGAGGGAACGGGTGGGGGAGTGAGAAGTAGTCCATGTGACATATGTAGGCGAGTACTTTGTGTGGTGATTGGAGACAGCTGTCGTAACGGCCCCATAGCTTCTGCCACAAGCTGTTTGTGGTGGCCTCTTTTCATGGTTGAGTAGTGGCAGGTCAATAGCAGAAGGGGACTGAATTGCACATGACATCGGTTGGGTGGGAGCGTGGGTGGCTGTGCTCTGTGGATGGAATGTGGTAGTTGGGCACATGGTAGCATGCATGGGTGAATAAAGGTGTGGTGGGTCTGTGGAAGGAATACACTATTGGGTGCATGGCCAAAGGCAGTAGGCCGTAGGGTGTAGGACACGCACTCAAGAGCCTAGGGCGGCAACATACCCATCGCAGGAACACATGTTTGACTCTGCATTCGGTAGAGGGTGGTGCTTGCATAGTGTGGTGTGTGCAGATTGGTTGCAGTAGGGCCAGTGTTGCGAACAGAATGTGGGTAGGTTGGCAGTGACACAGTACTTTGTGAATGGAAGTGAGCACACTCATAGTATGTGAATGAAAGTACACAGGGGTGCAGGAGAGAGAGCTTTCTTTGTACATTATGTTAACTGTTGAAATTTGTTGCTGCATAGCTGCATGGCGGTGCACAGGTTGGGTAGGAGTGCTGGTGGCAGTGGTGTGTATGTGGATGGTCGTAGTTGGTGACATGGTGACATGCATGGTGGCATTACATTGCTGTGGGTGTGTTCAAGGCCTATGCTGTGTGCAGATTTGTTGAAATAGTCCCAATGTTGTGAACATTTTGTGGTTAGTGACACAATTTGTGAATGGCTGTGGGTAGGGGTGGTGGAGGCTGTGGTACGTTTGTGGATTCTGCTAATTGCGACCTGTTTTTGTGAATGGGTGTTTTATGGTGTGGGGGAGTTGGGTTGACGTGCCGCTACCTACGTATGTTACGTTTGTGCATAATGTTAGCTGCCCACATGGGCGTTATGTTAATTGTTGCAATTTGTTGCTGCATAGCGCCATGGCGGTGTATATGTTGGGTAGGCGTGCTGGTGGAACAGGTGTGTATGTGGATAATTGTAGTTGCTGACATGGTGACATGCATGATGGCATTACATTGCTCTGGGTGTGTTCAAGGCCTAGACTATTGGGTGCATGGCCAAAAGCCAAAGGCCGTAGGCCATACACTCAAGAGCCTAGGCTTTGAGGACACCCACAGCAGTAATGCATTTTTTATTGTGCATCAGTTAGAGGGTGGTGACATGTAAGGAATGATTGTGGAGCACATTTCAGCCGTTATAGGCCAGTGTTGCAAACAGAATGTGGGTAGGTTGGCAGTGGCAGGGTAGGAGTGCTGGTGGCAGTGGTGTGTATGTGGATGGTCGTAGTTGGTGACATGGCGATATGCATGGTGGCATTACGATGCTGTGGGTGTTTTCAAGGCCTATGCTGTGTGCAGATTTGTTGATGTAGGCCCAATGTTGTGAAAATGTTGTGGTTAGTGACACAATACTTTGTGAATGGCTGTGGGTAGGGGTGGTGGAGGCTGTGGTATGTTTGTGGATTCTGCTAATTGCGACCTGTTTTCGTGAATGGGTGTTTTATGGTGTGGGGGAGTTGGGATGAAGTGCTGATACATACGTATGTTACGTTTGTGCATAATGTTAGCTCCCCACATGGGCGTTATGTTAACTATTTCAGTTTGTTGCTGCATAGCCCCATCGTGGTGTACAGGTTGGGTAGGAGTGCTGGTGGCAGTGGTGTGTATGTGGATTGTCGTAGTTGCTGATATGGTAACATGCATGGTGGCTTAAGTTGCTGTGGGTGTGTTCAAGGCCTTGACTATTGGGTGCATGCCCGAAGGCCGTAGGCCATAGGCCATGCACTCAAGAGCCTAGGCCTGGAGAACACCAACGGCAGTAATGCATTTTTTATTGTGCATCAGTTAGAGAGTGGTGACATGTAAGGAATGCAGCTGTTATAGGCCAGTGTTGAATACAGAATGTGGGTAGGTTGGCAGTGACAGGGTAGGAGTGCTGGTGGCAGTGGTGTGTATGTGGATGGTTGCAGTTGCTGACATGGTGACATGCATGGTGGTATTACGTTGTTGTGGGTGTGTTCAAGGCCTAGACTATTGGGTGCATGGCCGAAGGCCGTAGGCCATAGGCCGTAGGCCTTGCACTCAAGAGCCTAGGCCTTGAGGACACCCACGGCAGTAATGCATTTTTTATTGTGCATCAGTTAGAGGGTGGTGACATGTAAGGAATGGTTGTGGAGCACATTTCAGCTATTATAGGCCAGTGTTGCAAACAGAATGTGGGTAGGTTGGCAGTGGCACAACACTTTGTGAATGGAGTGGGTACGCCCATAGTATGTGATTGAAAGTGCACACGGATGCAGGAGAGAGTGTTTTGTTTGAACATTATGGTAACGGTTGCAATTTTTTGCTGCATAGCTCCATGGTGGTGCGCTGTGGTTGGAGATGCTGTAGTGAAAAGTCACGCAGTGTGGGCACTGGGTGCAGTGTTTGCATACTGTCAGTATGGTAGAGGGTATGGTTGAAGGGCAGCTTATATGTGCTTGCATAGTGTGCTGTGTGTACAATGCTTGCAGTATGGGCAATGTTGTAAACATTGTGTGGCTAAGTTGGCAGTGACACAATACTTTCTGAGTGGAAGTGGGTAAGACAATAGTATGTGAATGAAAGGGCGTAGGGGTGCCAGAGACAGTGTAATGTTTATACTGTTGCATGTAATGCTGTGCATGTCCATTGCAGTGTGGGGGTTGATTAGGAGTGCTGGTGCCAGTGGTGCATATGTGCATTCTGGTAGTTGGTGACATGCTGACATACATGGTTGCATTACGGTGCGAGGAATGTGTGCCAGGATCATACCCACTGGAGCAATGCAGGTTTGACAGTGCATGAGGCACAGGGTGTTGATCTTTGGAGAATGGGTGTGGGGCACATTGTTGACGTTCTACAGCACCACAAGTGAGTTGCAAAGCGTGCATTGTGCATTCCATGGTTGTGGTGATAGTTGAAACATGCTACAGTATTTGGTGTGCTGCATGAGATGGTGCAGTGAGAAATTGTGTAGGGTGGCCACAGGGTGCAGTGTGTACATAATGTGAGTATGGAAGTGGGTATGGTTGAAGTGCAGCTTATATGTGGTTGGTTACTCTGCTATGTGCAGATTTATTGAAGTGGGCCCAATGTTGTGAAGCTGTTGTGCATAGGTTGCCAGTGACACAATACTTTGTGAATGGCAGTGCGTAGGGGTGGTGCAGGCTGTGGTATGTTTGTGGATTCTGCAAAGTGAGACACGGTTTCGTGAATGTGTGTTTTATGGTGTGGGGGAGTTGGGTAGAAGTGCTGCTATGTATGTTATGTTTGTGCATAGATGCCCACATAGTCGCTTGCTTGGATGTATATTGTTGTGGTGGGTGTGGAAAGGGCTGCAATGTTGTGTGCATCACCAAAGGTGTGCTGGGTGCATCTTAGGATCTTTATGGATGCTGCAATTGTGCATTATTTAGCAGATATTTCTGGTGGAGGGGCTTTGCAATCAAACGGAACGTGTACTGAGAGTGTTTAACTGTAAATATGGAGCGGTGTATAGAAATGACAGTGTGCAATGCAGAGGTTTTGTACGTGATTGCTGCATGCATGTTTGAACATTTGACAGCCACCTATGGGGGAGTGCTGCAAAAAGTGACCGTGTAAAGGGAAGCAGTATTGTCAGAGCTTTACTGGGCCATGGCCCTCACTGTAGATGGGAAAGCGCACATGCAAATCCTGCCATTATGAGCAGGGTGGAAAGGCAAAAGAAACTGTGGGAAATAGGCAAATCAGAATTTAGGGAATGGTTCACAGGAAGGGGCAGTACCATTTCATCCCAAAACTGTGTTGTGAGGGTGGTCGAGATGGAGAGATGCACAGTGCTTATTGTCGGTGATACCTTTGTACGTCATCTGCACAGGTGTTGTGTGCAAAGAGGCGTTGCTGGTAATTTCGGGTTGGAAGGAGTGGACACCTTCTGGGTCTGTCAGGGTGACTGCAGTTTCGGCGCGATGGTTCGCCTTTGCAGATATATGGCGTCCATCACAAACATTGACTTTGTCGTGGTGCACTATGGAAGTCTAAATTTGGGTTACGTGTCATGTGGATGATTAAACAGTCACCTGAAGAGGTTGCTGACAGCAGTGATGCGTATTTTTCCGACTGCCTAGGTCCTTTTCTCATGCATAACACCAAGAGGAGTATGGGTCCATGACGGTGTAATTTGTGCCCAGCCAGAGGTCAGAAGGTGTGCTATAAACAGAATTATGCGTGAGTTTATGGAGACTTCTGGTATATTCCCCACCGACTATGAGATCATGAAGTCGCAAAATATGCAGTGGTTCTGTCGAAATGGCATTTATTTGAGTGCCATTGGCAATGCCGTTTTCTTTTACACTGTGCAAGAAGCATTGACCAGAATGTGATAAAAATGTGAGGAGAGGCAAACAGAAACACATATAAAGTGAAAATGCAAAAAAAGTATCTCGCACGTCAAACAAAAAAAAAATGTTTTACATCTACGATGGAAGACTGAATCCCCTACCCAGTTTGATATTGTTTACCCCCCTCCCCCGACCCCTCACTATCACGAAAAGGTAGTGGATTACGCATCCTCAAGATTACACGTGCACCATCCTGGGTGGCTATTTGGAGGTATGCGGATGGAGAAATTGTGCATACTTTCATTGAACTTTGTAGTGGACATGCTTTGGAATGGCATGACATTTGTACTGTGAATGTGTAACAGCACATTTCAAGTGTTGTACAGGAGTGACAGTGTTGGATGATGGCGGCTTCGATGCAATTGGTGGACGTGTGTGTATCTATTAACATGTAACCCAATGAAGTAGAGCTGCAGCAGAGAAGATAGTGCAAAGGGAAGAAGGACTGCTCCAGCTTTACAGGGGGCTGGCCCTGACGCTACTTTGGGAGGCGCACCTGCCAAAATCTGCCCTTTACACCACCTTGCCCAATAGCCATGGCAGTGTGGGGATTAGCTAGTCAGGTAGTGTGGGTGTGGGTAACAGGAAGGGGAGGTGAAACTGTTGTACATTATACTCTGCGTACTGAGGGTGGCTGACATGGTGAAATGCATTGTGTTGACTGTAGGTGATCACTTCGTCATAGATCTGCACAACTATGCCCTGCATAGGACACTTTGACTGCAATTTTGGTTTGGAAGGAGTAGACGCATTGTGGAACGCTGTGTATGAGTGCATTATCGCCGATATGCATGCACTTTGCAAAGGCCTCGCCAGTTTTCCAGTAGTAGATGTTATCATCATCCATTACGGTGGCATGCATATAGGTTAACTGGCTTGCTTAGATTTGTTCCGTAGACTGAGGAGATTGCTGGATGTCGTGAGGATGGTTTTTCCCACCGCCAAGTTGCTTTTCTCATCCATAATAACACGAAGAGTATGGCCCACTGCTCATGGATGTTGTTCTGCTCCAGATGCAGGAAGGTGTCTCATCAACAGAAGCATGTATACTTTTTTGTCCGCTCGTGGAATGTTCTTCTGCAACAATGACCTCATTAGTTGTGGAAATGCAGAGTTTTTCCAAGAAAATTGCATTTTGTTGTCACCCATTGGCAATGCAGTTTTGTTTGCCCGTCTACAGGATGCGGTGAAGAGTTTACTGTATTAATGTGAGCACAAGAAAACACAAAAGCTAATAAAAACTGAAAAAGTGTTTCTGTAGAAGCATCTAAACTAAATAAAAACAACAGGCTCTTTAAGAGTCGCCCTTACCACAAACTACCCCTAGCCTGGTTGCAAGTTATTCCCTCACGTCTGCACGCAACACGAAAGTCACATCTGCGAATATTGCGGGTGGTGGCCATAAAAATGGAACTGTGGGGATTGTATAATCAGATGCTTAGGGTGTGCGGCAATAGGAAGAGGGACTCCTGCTTAACTCGGGCCTTGCCCTCGACGTACTTGGGGACCCGCACGTGCCACATTCAGCGCTTCTCACCATGCTGGTCTTTGGAAATAGGACTCTAGCGATTGTCGTATCAGGTGGTACTCAGGGTGTGTGTCACAGGAAAGCACGCCAATAGGAAGAAGGACTCCTCCTGCTTTACTGGGGTCGGCCCTCGCGGTACTTGGAGAAAGGCAAATGCCACATTCTGCACTTCTCAGGATGCGGGCCAACGGAAATGGGACTATGGCCTTTGGCCAATCAGGTGCTCTGGGTCTGCTTCACAGGAAAAGGTGGCATTCACTTTTTCCATTACTTTGTGTACTGCGGCTGGCAAACATGTCAAGACGCACACGCAGTTTTTGTCGTGGGTGATGGCTTTGTGGAATATCTGTGCCTATATGCCCTCCAAGAAGACTTGTTTGTCACTTTCAGTTTGGAGGGAGTGGACGCTTTGTGGTGCAGTGTCGAATCGTGCTGTTTCAGCAGACTGCTTGTAGAATGTCGACGCGTGGCCTTTTCGGCAACTGTACATTTTGTGATTGTGCACTTTGGAGCCTTCTTTTGGGGTTACATGCCTTGTTCCTGTGTGTTCCATCAACTGAAGATTAAGATGAAAGCAGTTCAGCACATTTTTTCCACTGCCAAGGTGCTTTTCTCATGTATACCCCCGAGAATAGTGTGGAAGTATTCCAATGATTCCTGTCGCCAGCTAGAGTTCGGAAGGGGTCTCATCAACAGAAGCATGTGTGACTTCTTGAGTGCTGCTGGGATGTTCTCCTGTGAGAATGAGAACACTGGTTTGCGATACATACACTCTTTCAAGGCAAATGGCATGTCTTTGTCGCACAGTGGCAATGAAATGTTGTTTCACAATCTACAAACTGCACTGAAGACCCTATAGTAAGAATGTGAGCTGACGTTGAAAACACAGATTTACGTTTGAAATCCACAAAAAAGTGTTTCTACAGAAGAACCTTAAAAATAAATAAATAAATGCCCCACAGAGGCTCTTTTAAGAGCCACCACAACTAATGACATCCATTCCCCTGGTTGAAAGTTATTCCCCCACTCCGCGTGTGCACAGCACGAAAGGTCAGCCAATATCGTGATAGTTGCAGGGTGGCACGTGTTACATACGCCCCTTTTGAAGATGACAGCAATAGAAATGGGCCTGCAGAGGCTACGGGATTGGCCAATAAAGTTTGTAGGTCTGGTGTGTATGGTCACATTGTGTATTTGTCAGCAGAAATGCAGAGGGTGCGGTTATGGCTGTGTGTTTCACGAGGCACAGCGTGCGGGTTTTAGGGCATTCGGACATACATTGACTGAAAGTGAATGGAAAACACTATGTGGTGGCTACTCATTTGGCAATCTATAATGTGCATGTGTAGTGCTATGGAGTAGCTACAATGAAGGGCCTGATTTTGGTTTCTCTGTGTGACACTTTGCTGACATGCAATCCTGCTAATATTATTGTTGTTCATTGTGCTGGGAAAATAGCACAGTGCTGTTTGCGATGAAGGAGGCACTTGCCCAGTTAATGCGTTTGTTTCCGATCTCTTGCATACGTTTCTATCGCATTATGCAGCCACCGATGTGGCAGCGTAATTTTCTATTTGGCCCGTGAATGCAGACAGCGTGGTACATTGCAAAGAAGTGTATTTGTGCCTTTGTTCGACATGTGCTTATGGCATACTTTGCCCATTGGAATATGACGTTTCACAGCACGAATACTTTTCCTTGGCTATAACGTTCATCTTACTTTGCCAGCCATCCCGAATTCTGCACACCCTATCTTAACTGGCTTGGTGCCCTTCTTGGAAGTAGCAATATTTTTTTGTAGTACGTGTTGCGCACTGACTCTCTTGAAAATGCTCTGCAACATATAAAGAAACCTCTTTGTACAGCGACCCCCTTTCTAACCGATTGAACTACAGTGTTTACCACACTGCCACACCTCCCGCCCTGCATGCGTGCATTGGCAATTCAGTTGTTGATCTGTGAAAGGCGCTTTATTTATTTACCTTTTTTCCTTTCCCAGTTCATTTCCATTTATTATGGTGTTGTCACACACGCCGCAGAAGGAAAGGCAGGAAAGGTCAGGTACAGAAAAGGCAGTACCTGTATGAAAACCCATGAGCCTTGGCTACCACCCTTAGATGTTGAGGGCGGGTATGAGGCCCTTTTTTTAAATACCTATAGGCTTTTGCCATTTATAGTTGGGAACCTCTTTGCTTTTCTACTTTCTCCCAGCCTAGATACCAAGGCTGAGTTTTTCTCCCCCGCACCTTGAATCCCTGCTTAAATACACAACAACAAACTAGTTAACCTATAATTTAGTAGGTCATTCAGTGGTGTCATGAATGAGATTTGTGATGGCATCTTTGATGTCATGGGTGTTAGTCTTTGCAGTGCACACTGGTGGCACGAGTTATGGTTGCTTAGCTTACCATAACTGTAGAATTTCAGGGATTTTCGGTTTTACCTGTAACCATAACGTCCCTGTAATAACGTTTTTCCATTGAATTTCATAGGTTTTTGCTAGTGCAACTTAACCATAACATCTCTTTAACAAAGTTTTTGTTAGTGAATAATATATATATATAATGATGCCCCAATATGGTTTAACGATCTTCTAAGTTCCCAGTGCTCTCTGAGAGCTCTGAGCGACCATTTGTCTTTTGCTGAATTGAATTCTGGTATTTGTAGTTTCCCAATCACGATTGGGGGAATAATGCCACAATTGGACACTTTTTGCCTAACATAGTTCTGTAAGGATTCATATATTTGAGTGACAATATGGTATGTGTACTTTTCAAGTTAGCTTTATAAAGTAGAGTATTCTTGAAAGCCAGACATGGGGGATTAAAAGGGGAAATGATGAGAGAGCAAGATGTGAGTATTTTCCCCAGAATGTGACAAGAGAGGTTGCAATCCTGGACACTGGTGCAGTCATTTTCCCCTGATTGTGGCTGCTTTTCAGGACACAAGTGAAGGACACACGTGGGTGGACAGTGTAAGCTTTTTTTAGCGGGCAGGTGCAACCTCTTGGTTTTATTTAGGCTGTCAAGCTTGCTGAAGTGTTTGGCTATCAGGATTTTACTCAGGTTGTCATGTTCCCAGGGCAGACGCTACCCACAAAACCACAAGCACTTGTTTAATATTGTGATTTTGTTTTCCAAGGAATATTTCACTACAGATTGCTGGGTTTTAAAGGTGAGCACCTTTTATAATTTGCTAGCATATGTATTAGAACATTTCTTCTGTCAGGTTAATTTTCTGATGTTCATAACTTTTTTTAAAGTCCAGTGCTATTTTGTCTTGCTCATTTTCTTCTAAGGGGATGTTCAATAGAACTACATTTGTATATTTCACTTTAAGATATATATTCACTTACTGTGCATATGTGTGCCAGCTTTTGATTTTTGCTGTGGGGGCAAACGTGCATGGGCATATGTTATTCTTGCAGACGGTCCCTTCTTTCTCTTTTCCCTGCTGCTTCAATGTGGTTATGGGATTGTGCGATGTATCACAACAGTCACCAAGAGACCGGCCATAAAGCAAGGGGCTTGTAGCATGCTGCTTAACCAAAGTTTGTGATCCTTGGCAAATAATGTTATCTCATAGGTTAGTAGTCTGGTAGTTTTTTAAATGGACAGTGGGCAAGGCCGAAGGACATGGCCAGTGGTGTGGAGGAAATGTATGAAATAACAAACCTCTTGAAATTCTGGGAAAAAAACGTTAGTTGCAGGGGCATTAAGGTGAGAACTTAACGCAACGAAACTTCTGAAATTCAGTTACAATCCCCTTATCTTCATGCCCTCTGTTAGCAGTCTATGACCAAAATGATGACATCCCTGATTACATCATTGGTGACATCACTCATTACATCACTGATGACATCAATGATGAAATCACTGGTGACATGAATGGTGACATCACTGTTTACATGATATATAACACCACTGACCTCATCTGTGATGGCATCAGACATAATATCATTTATGACTTAGCTAATAAAAGTGTTGATTAACTAAATAGCAATTTAGATCATTGCCTTTGCCATGGCCAAGGCTGTGGACACAGTGCATGGCTGAAGGCCATGGCTAGTGGCTGGTTAGTTATGCACAATATAGAGTGGGCACGGCCGAAGACTGAGACCACTGCCTATGGCCGAAGGCCATGACCAGTGGCCAATGAGTGTTGTAAAATATACATTGGGCACAGCCAAAGGCCATGGCCAAGGGTCTGTCAGTGTTTGAAAATATACAGTGAGCATGGCAAAAGGCCATGGAAACTAGCCATGGCTCAAGGCCATGGCTACTGTCCCTTAATGTGTTATAATATACCGGGGGGGTGGCTGAAGGACGTGCCACCGGCAATGAATGAAGGCCATGGCTAGTGGTCCCTTAATGTGGTAAAATATACAGTGCGCATGGGTGAAGGCCACGCTAGTGTCCGATTACTGTTGTAAAATATACAGTGGGCACAGCCGAAAGCTGTGGCCATTGGTCGGGCCGAGTGCCTTGGCTAGTGGCTCCTTAATGTGTTAAAATATACAATACAGTCGGCACGGCCCAAGGCCGTGGGCACTGGCCATAGCTGGTAATCTATTCAGAAATTCCATCAGTGATGTCATAGGTGATGTAATTAGTGATGTCACCAGTGATGTCATCAGGGATGTCATCTGTGATCTTATCATTGTGGGCAGAGATTGCACAACAGGGCACGAAGTTAAGGTGGCTTTAGCTGAATTTCTCACCTTAATGTCACTTCAACCAAACTTTTTGTTGAATACATATATATATTAGAATAAGTGATTTGAACCAAGTTACAGATGCCAGAGATAGACCTAGTTACAATCGCAGGAAGTTCATCTCCAGTTCAGAGCCACATCAGCAAGGCATTGTGGGTATGCAAATTAGCCCAAATGCAAGCCTTTTGCTCCAGACAATTATCTTTGTCTTAAAGGGCAGTGCAAGAACACATCTGTAGTGGCTTTTCCCAAAAATGCCAGTGTAGGCCCCTACAAGAAGAAATCTGTGATTAATTTGCCCACAAATGCCAGTGTTTGTCCCTGAAAGAACCCACCTCTGAGGTCTTTGCTCAGTTTTTTTTCTGTAAGAACCCATTGGTGATGGCTTTTCCGTAAAATGGCAGCCTCTGTCCGCGTAAGACCACATCTATGGTGTTTTTTCCTCCAAAATTTCAGTATTTGCCCTCTAAGAATACCTGTGATTGCATTGGCCAAAACTGCAGTGTTTACACTATGCAAGATTACCCCACACCACAACACACATTCACCATGGACACTTGAACCTACCTCTCCCTCCTCTGTACACGCATGATGTATACATGTACACATACACTTGACACTTCACCCCACCTCCTCTGCACACACACCATGTACAATTATGCACTCATTCACCCAACATGCTTTCAAGCACACTTCTTAAATATTTTATAAAGGTTACCTATTAATTGTGACGATCGGTGCTCTGCCTAGTTGCCCCAGCTCTAAATCTGCTCTTCTTCTCAGCACAGATAACAGCAGGAAGTGGGAAGCGAAGTACATTGGCACTCGCCCTGTACCACCCTCACCTCCGCAATCCCACCTCTAGCAAGGTCATGATATGATATGATAGGTTATTTATAAAGTGCTTAATACCCAGAGGTTTCTAAGCACGGACCAGGGGATCAAACCTGTTTTGCTCCGTGTCGCCTTGCTTCAAAGGTGAGCACGTTGCCCCTGAGCTATACTCCCAAGACAATCTGTTTGTCCATAAGATTCAATAGTAGATGTGACTTTATCATTGAATCCTATGCAAAGCAGCATTTCCTCACAAGAGTGGGGATCACAATATTAGGCACAACAGCTTTGCAGACCTAAAACACTATGCGGGTCATTACGAGGTAGGTGGTAAGGGATTACCAGCACCGGTAAGGGCATCAGTGCCGGTAATCCCTTACCACCCTATTCTGAGGACCCTTAGCGGTTCCCTTCCCTAACGCCTGGTTTTACCAGGCGTTAGGGAAGGGACCCGTTAAGGACTTCAGAGCTAATAACGGGCCCGCTATTAGCTCCATCCCCATTCCCATTGAGCCCTAAGGGGGTTCAAATGGGAATGAGGAATGGTTCCCGGAATGGGAACTTACCAGGTCTTCCTAGGTCGGAATGACCCGGTAAGTCCCCATTCCGGGAACATGGACACGGAATGCAGTAAGGGGGTAGCCATGGTGCTAATAGCGCCATGGCTACCTCCAACCTCGTAATGACCCCCTATTTCCAGTGCATTGCATTTTTTATATAAATAATGCACGTTGTTGCTTGGCTTTACATTGAGCTCATTAACAGGGACGCCATTTCACCAAAATGCCAGGGGTAGTGGAAGTGACATCGCATGACCCTTGACCTCTGATGACATCACAGAAGGTGATGTCATTTGACCCCACCCCGAAGTGACATCACGGGAAGCGATGGAACATAACCGTTTACCCCTTGACAAAACAGGAAATGGCTCACATAGCATTGTTTCTAAGTGCACTATAAAAATATGGTTACAATATTACTGTAATGTGGTGTGGGCGTGGCCAGCGCGCATGGCGTGAGGACGGAAACCCGAAGAGCTCCTGTTCGCGATCCTATAACAGATCGTGCTACGGCATAAAAACACTAAGAACTGCAACAAAACCTACACCCATAAACGGAGGAATCTTTTTCCCACGCCTGGCTCCATTGCTGGAAGAAATCGGGGCCAGTAAAAGGGAAAACAAAACATCCAAAAAGGCACCCCTGCGGCTCTCAAAATGGCGGCGTTGAACGTAGGCTCGGGCGCAGCAGTGAAGCAACACGCCTGAACAGTGAACCAGCTACACCATAAGTGAGGACTGCCGGACTGCTGGATATGATATCGCTAACGTCCGATACAGCGAGAAGTACCCGATACTACCAGGACCGGTGACGGAGCCCCAAGTGAACACAAAGCACCGTACCCTGTAAGCCAGAGGCAGGGCGCTAGAGCCAGTGGTCGTCTCGAGCCATCTCCAGGGAGAGGACATCGGAGCCCTGCGGAGACACCAAGAAGACGGGAGCCCCGCACCCTACCCGGAGGTAGACACACAGGGAGCACCAAGCGAGACCAGTAGGAGACAGGAGAGTGGGACATTACCCACAAAGGCCTGCCGAGGAACGGGGACGGAAGAAAGTGCACTGGCCACATTACGGCACTCGGGGCAACGCTGAGGAGAGTGCTGCCCCGACCTAAGGGAGATGTATTGCGGCCCATAACCCACCGGCAACAACTAACTGTGAGTAGGATAAGGTAACGTGCTGGACTCTCCCACCCCCACTAACAATCTGTACACCGGCCAGAACAGTTGGCTCCATAGCCATTTAGCCAGAGGGGGAGGTGAAAGACCTGCTCAGAAGGACTGGGTATACGCCAGAGCGAACGGCGGAGAACGCGCAGGAGCACTGCAGGCAGCACATAGGCAGTGGGTGCATTGCCACACAGCGCCAACATAGTGGCAAGCAGACACATAGTACAGAGCCGCACATGAATCCCCGCTGCACCAGGATATATCAATGCCTCACTGCGCGTGGTGCTGAAGCACGCAGGCCCAGCGCCTAACTAATAGTGCAAGAGCCGGATAAAGAAGAGTCCTGGACTGAATGTCCGAGTGTGGCCACCAACACCAGCTCCCACAACTTCTCCTACAACCCCCACAGGAGGGAGCGCTGAATACAGCCCTAACTAGTGATTGACGAGGGCATCAGCCCCCCCCTACACCAACTGATACTCGAGGCTGCGCATACCCTTGAGCTCTGCAATGAACTGAGCCAAGCTCATACCAATGCGCAATAGACTTTGATCGAAGCTTAACCTCAACCAAATAAATAACCACGCTCCAATCGGCGAATAGAATATGCGAGGCAATGGGAACAGAGTGACTCAGGGCAGGCACAACATGAAACGAGTACACAACATCTGGAACATGCTGTGAGATAACTAATTGATCCGCATATGGTCTCCCAGCTCCATACTCCTATGGTCAAACCACTGGCCCACCCATGCTAAATCGGAAGAAGCCACCAACCTTGCACAACGGAGTGGAAACCACCACGAAGCCGACACAATGAGAAGCTGGGTGTAACCCGGAACAGCGAATACAACAGGCAGGGCCATACCCATGCCAACTTGCGAGCCAATACAAGCAGGAGGAACTTAGAAGGACCAACTCGAACCCAAGTAGCTAACCACTTGATAGCCAGGAGGCCTCAAATACGACTTCCCTCTCAGGAAAGGACCACCCACCACTGGACAAAATACCACCAACTGGGCAACAGGAAACCCACACCCACCCCATTACAATAACCCGAGAGATCCAAAAAGAGATGACCCCCCCTTAAAGCAAATTGAAATTGACAAAAATGGATTCCTTCACAACGGTCAAACCTAAACAGCAACCACAACAGAACGCCACTATTGACAAAGAACCTCCAATCCCTGATGCGGATCCTAAGGATGTGCAAGTCCTGCAGGCCATTGCAGCACTCTGAACATTTATTGAAAACAAAATAGAAGAGGTCAAGTCAGAAATGCAGCTAATGCACCAAGATGCCCGCAACCTGGCGGAAAGAGTGACCACAACAGAGGCTAACCTACAAGACAACATTGAGACCACCTCAGACTTGAAAGCAAGAGTTCAAGAACTGTAGACGAAAGTGGTAAGACTGGAGGCACGGTCTGAAGACGCAGAAGGACATGGCCGTCGTAATAATATCCGCATCCTAAGGATCCCGGAAGATATGGAAGGCCCGAACCTAACAGAATTTATAGAGGCAATGGTACAGCAAGAAATTGGAGCAGGAAATCTCTACCAGGGATTCTCCGTAGAGCGGGCTCACAGATCCCTATAAAAACGACCCCCACCGGGATCATACCCACGCCCAATGATAGCGAAAATCTGAACACTTTCGTGACAGAGAAACAATACTGCGATTCTCGAGGGAAGGCGGGGAGATCAGGAGAAAAGACTCTACAATTGTAACGCTCACCTTGTATCCACAGGGATGCCACCTGACTAGTCTGGAGCGCTTCTGGAATGGATTCACCTCCCATGGGGACTTGCGCTGCCGCAGGCCTATTCTGGAAGACAGGAGTTCAGTTTTAGCCACAATCACCTTCTCTCGGGGCCCGCCTCCCAACGCCTCCCAAATGTTCCCCTTGCGACCCCCTTGGAGCCTCCCTCACCTTGTATTTCGATAAGGTGCGCTCTCCGTCCTGCCGTTCTGTGCAGGGGCGCCTCGTGGCTGGGCACCTTTCCGTCGAGTTACTTGATGGGGCCCTTGGGGCCTTGCAGGAATATTGTGGCGGGGGCCAGAGGCCCGGAGTTCCCAGGCCAGGGGTTATAGTCGTGACAACAATAGTCATGTACCCAGACTACACTCCCACAGTGCAGCGTGCAAGGAACTCTTTCATACCAGTGAAAGCAAGGTCACGAAAACTTAACCTGAAATACATGCTACTCTACCCATCACACCTCAAAGTACTCTATAAGGGAAAAGCAATATTTATAGAGACTCCAGCTGCAGCAAACATGTGGCTTGAACATAATAACCTAGCTGACGACGAGGAGAATACAGCAAAAGCGGATACGAGATGAACAGATGACCAGCTCCGCAAGAGGTAATGGCCACCACCACACCGACACACGAAATGGGTCACTTGAGACCACCTAACACTGTAACATAAAGATAGCGGCACTGGACAGGAACATAAGGGACCACGCATGTGACTGGCAATAACCCACCCCACCAGAACATGTGCAGGCCGACCGCCGGCACACCACCCACACCGAAAGGCCTGGAACGGTCCAGAAGACTCAGGAGCCCCCGAGTGTTGCAAGTTGGAAGCAACTGCTGGGGGCAGTCCTTTGTTGTTTGGTTTGGTTTTTTCATTCACCAGGTTGAAGAAGTTGGAAAGTCTCCAAGTGGCAATGCAGCGGTAAGGGGGGGGCTGGAGGGAGGGGTGGGTTCACTGGGACTGAGCCTTAGGGCAGTGGAGAATTCATGTTGCCTGACAATGTCCGTAGGCAATCCCGTCGGGGGACTGGGAACCCTGGAACTCCCCCCTGAACCACCATGGCAGCAAGAATAAAGGTAATGTCATGGAATGTGAGAGGACTGGGCACTTACCTCCGCAGGAACATAATCAAATCCTATTTGCACAGGAAGATGGTAGGGGTAGCACTACTACAAGAGACCCACTGCACAGAAGAATCCATAGCCAAACTCTGGGAACACTGGGGGGGGCAGGGGTTTGGAACCACTTATTCCAGATATGCGAGAGGAGTGTTCACCTGGATTAATCCCCAACTCCCATTCCACCTAAGACTGAGAAAGACCCTGAGGGCAGATTTGTTATAATATGGGGACACATTGAACAAGTAGAGGCATGCATAGTGAACTCATATCTCCCCAACAATAACATCCCGGCTCACCTGAACTCAATGTACACTAAAATCATGCAATGTAGAAACAGCTTTTTCATATGGGGAGGAGATTTTAATTGTGTGCATAATCCAGAACTCGATAGGTCCTCACCCCCGTCAAAGGGCCCATCAGCGGCCACAACTGCCCTAACCACCATGATGGACAGACTGGAACTGGCAGACACATGGCGAGAATTATACCCTGAGGCACGAGGCTACTCATACTTCTCATCCCCACATGATCTCTACACTAGACTAGATTATATTTTTATAAGCAAGGAACATTTATTCCAAATAGAAGGGGCACAATACCTAGGGAGATCCATCTCGGACCACTCGCCTCTGCTGGCAGAATGGAATAGCACCGGCCCCATTCCCCCTATCCCCATTTGGAGAATGCCTGTGGAGGCCCTGAAAGACCAGGCATTCAGAGACGAACTCCAAGATTCCATCGAGAATTGCATTGAGGTAAACACGGGAAGCGTAGAGCACATGAGCACAATATGGGATGCCCTGAAAGTTGTAATATGAGGAGAAATCATTGCAAAAGAGGGAGGCATTAGGAAACTACTGTGGGCAGAATTAGATCAACAGGAAAAAGAAATTGAGAAACTGGAATCCACCCCCCCAGACACCCACCAAAGAGAAGATAAACTTAGAACGCTCAGAGTCGAATGCACGGAAGCATGAGGTAGGCTGGCCAAATTTGACCATACCACTAAAACCAACAGTATGCACATGGAAGCAGACAGACCCGGCCTCTTACTGGCCTGGCCCTGCAAAAAGGAACATCCTAGACACCCAACCACTGCACTCAAAGACGAGTACGGCGATATACACCAAACCCAACAGAGCATAAACGACACCTTTAAACTCTTCTATGCACACGTATACTCCCATAAAGGCCGGGTTTCCCAAGATCAGATTGCAGACACATTAGATGAGATAGGACTGCCCAGACTATCTCCTGCACAATCTGAAGCTCTAGACACAGACATCTCAACTGAGGATATAGCTGAAGCGATCAAATCCTTGGTCACGTGCACGGCCCCCGGCAGTGATGGGCTACCCTCAGAATTTCACAAAGCCTACAAATCTTCCCTGATGCCCCTGCTCCATAAGGTCTTCCGGGAGGCATATGAGCAAGGGGTCTTACCCGAAAGCATGAGAGAGACCCTTGTGGTCCCAGTGCTCAAGCCCAATAAACCTGCAGACAAGTGCAACTCCTACCGCCCCCTTGCTATGCTCAATTACGATGTGAAAATATTAACCACAATCCTAGCAAAGAGGCTATCCAGACTAATAGACGATATAGTGCATGCAGCTCAGAACGGATTTGTGCCGGGCCGCAACACTACTAAGAACTTATGCAGGCTCCAACATATCATAGCCCAGACTGACTCAAACAGAGACTCGTACGCACTACTATCTTTGGATGCCATTAAGGCATTTGATTCCATATATTGGGAATGGTTGATGGCTGTCCTTGAAGGCTTTGGCTTCAGGCCGGGGTTCATTAGATGGATCAAAATACTTTATACCAAACCAAGAGCACTGGTGAAATCTGGGAAATACGTATCAACAGCATGGGACATTTGCAGGGGCACCAGGCAAGGTTGCCCGTTATCCCCCACGCGTTACATCCTGGGATTGCAACCCATCGCCATTTATTTTAGGAAACAATTCTTTGATGCAGGCATACGGCTGGGAGGGGTAAACCACGTCATCTCACTCTACGCTGACGATATTCTATTATATGTCAGGGACCCACATCTTAATGTGCCAACTATGCTAGAAGCCCTTGACAACTACACTAAGGTTTCAGGTATACAATTTAGCAAGTCAAAATCCTGCTTATTCCCCCTGGTGGGCCTGAAGGGCAAGAGCAAAGAAGAACTCCCTTCAGTGGGGATACAATGGCTAACTACCACATTCCGATACCTCGGGGTCAATATAATGCACACCCCTGAATTAATGCACAAGCACAACACAAAGGCAGCGCTCCCCGTACTGCGTAAATCGATGGGCTTTTGGGCTAAACTTCCCCTATCAATGATGGGCAGAGCCTCAATCATCAACATTATTGTTCTCCCCAGATTTCTACATAGGTTCCAAAACGTACACTACTTCATCAATACCCCCTTCTTTCGCCTAATTGAGACAATAATCCAAGAGTTCCTATGGGGGAAGGGCAGGCATAGGGTGGCACTGTCCACACTAGTCCTACCATACAAACAGGGTGGAATCCAACTCCCAAACCTAGAGAAATATTATTTGGCAGCACAACTCAGCTTTGTGAGTAAGTGGCTAGCGGACGAAATTACATCTGAGACTGCCCTACTACAACACATGACCTCCCCGATACAATTAAAGGAGCTTATCTGGGCGCCTCAACATCTTATGAACAAAGCACCTTTCTTAGTTACCGTGGGAAGGAAAATATGGCATACATCTAAGACGCGTATGCGCTTAAAACACCCATACTTCCCAGAAGTCCCAATGATCTTGGACCTATGTAAAACTGGCACTGACCTGAAGAACATCAGACTCTGGGAAAAGAAAGGGGTTTACACCTTGGGAGATTTATAGACTGAGGGTATCTTCCGGGAGTTTGCCTCGCTACAGGCAGAGGACGGCCTTCATAGTGGCCAATTCTTATGGTACCAAAAGATCCGTAGAATAGCATGGAACAAATGGGAAGCTTGGCCTGAGGAACCTGACACAGACCCCTTTGCGACATTGTTATACAACCTTGGGGAAGGTTGGAAACCAGTGTCCCAAATATACAGTCACCTAAGCAATATCCCCAACCCCCGTAGCACTGAAATGAAAACGAGGTGGGAGGCAGACATAGGGCAAGAGATGACAGATAAGGAATGGGACAGGGCTCTAATATTTCCTAAAGAAGTGTCGAGGAATCCCAGATTCCGACAGATCCAACTGAACGTACTGCACCGCACATATCTAACACCATGCAAAATAGTGAAATTTAATAAACAAATGCAACCTAACTGCGTTTGGTGCAACGCAAACAAAGCAGATCTGGGCCAGAATAAGACAGACCTGAGAAAAAGCAGGCATAACCAGGTATAAGTGGTCCCCCGCCGAATGCCTCCTAGGAACTTACCCCAGGATAGCAAAAAAAAAAGCTAATGTTTTATTACAGGTTGCCGACAGATTTACAATCAACGCAACACTAATATGTCATGCTAAAGTTGTAACCATGACAAAATGCCAATAAAGAAATTTAAAAATAAATACAATATTACTGTAACGTGATAATCATTTCATACAAGAATGGATCACCATGTGTATCGGCAGAAAAAAAAACATGCTATAACTGCAACTTGCGAAAACCAAACTACATATTCTGAAGTGGATGCCTATTCTACTCTAAATGCCTTTTGGAGTATTTTGTCTCCATTGTGAATTTGAGGTGTTTAAGAACATACTAAATCAGTGACTCACCTCCTGAAGTATGCCTGAAATAAACCTTTTATGAGTCTAGCAATTATTGTATGGAATTCCAGAAAGACAAATAGTTTTCTGTTAAAATATTGTCAAGTCAGAATATTATGTGATTTGTGTGCTTTCCAAGTCAGTTCTACAAAAAACGGGTATTAGTTTAGTTCATGAAAGTCAAGCATTCACAAATAATTTTACCTAGCTCTATGATAAGAACTAGGAAACAATGTGTTAAGTGCAGAAAATGCAGAATGGCTCAAATCCCAGCTTCACCTCACAACCAGCATGTGTGTTCCTTGGCAATTCATTAAATGTTGTGGTGCCTAACCTGTCAAAAATTCCTTTCTCTCAAAATGTTGAGTTGTGAGCCACTAAAGGTGATTTAGTTCTCAGGCTATTCTCTTAAAAAAAGTCTCACTCATGGTTGACTGTCTTTATCTTTAGTGCTGCTCCATGAATAATAACAGTGCCCTTGATATATTGCACACCACAAAGTCATTTGTTTCTATCCGTACACCTTGAAAATAATAGCTCTCTTTTAATCTCAGTCTATGTCAACATACATTCACCTTTCTGGTAGCTTCTAATTTAAACTAATTATTTCTTCCATTTAATGGTGTGTGTACCTTTCCTATCGCCCTCAGTCTGTCTGCATGTTTGAGCACTTTTACATTCTGCTAATATGAGACTGCTGTCTATGCTAGGGTATGTGTACCTTTTTCATACAGCTACTGGTCTGTGTGCTGCATCTAAAACTACACCCTCCTCCAGGCTGCTTTTTTTTTAGTTTTGGCTATTAGGTGGCAATTAAGCACTGCAAAGTATTGCATTGGAGCACAACAAGAAGGGAGGTGGGATGTCAGAAAGGTTACACAGCCTGTTGGTGTGTTTTTATTTTACCCACCCTTTGACATGCCCTTGACCATGCTAATCCTATAACCATTCCCACCCACTGCCAGCCCCCCCTTGCCCAAAACACACCCTAATGGGATCTCTTTGAGCTAGCGTTTTCAAGCTGTAACATCAAACTGTAGCCTTTAAGTGTTCTTTCTAATAACTTTCTTAGAGTGAATGGCTTAATTTCAGTTGTAAATTCAGCCACTTGATGTTTAAGCAGTATACATGTCCTTGCACCGAAGGCCTGTTAAAAACAAGCATTGGCAAAGGCAACAGTGTTGTCTAGCGCATAGTTATTAGATAGGCATTTTCCAGGAACATTTATGTTCACAGGTACTCCCACAATTTTCCAGCTGTTGCCATTTTATGGCAAATTGGTACCATTATGGCAGTTGGTGGCAAATGCCTGTTTTATGCCTACACAAAAGCCAAATGTTACCCTTGAACTGCCACCTGTTTATTATTCTGATACTTGCAAGTCTGGAGAGGGTAAGGGGACTGGAATGGAGTGCCAATGTATATTGTGATTGCTGTGGGGCACCATGGAAAGCTATGGGTTGTGATCTCATTGAGGGGAGCACAACCAGAGATTGTGGATCCCTCATTTTTGTTGGTTGGGGGAGGGGTGGTGTCTGCACCCGGGCCCTAAAGTTCCTTAAGATGTCCCTGGCCCTCAGCACAGGACCCTCTGCTCAGCAATCAGAAGAGCCTTGGAGTAAGTGGGGGGCGTGTGGGTCTGTGAGGGGTAGTCTGTGGATGCCTGTGAAATTCAATATACATAAGCATCCCCCGCGAGTGACCCGATGGGCTCGCTGTTATTTTGAGGGCCCCTCTCACTCCATCCGCAGAATCTCTGCTGTTTTCTTTCTTCTGCTTCCGCTCATTAACACTAGTTGGTGGGAAATGTGTAAATGCCATCCTCAGGCTCCAGGAAATGGATGATCCCGGCCTGACTCCCCAATCGCATCAGCCGGGGATCTGCCTTTCTGGAACTGGGATGAAATTAAGTTACTGTAAAATAAATGTGTAGGATGAAAGAATTCTATTACACAGAGGCGGGCGGCCGAGGGGGGAGGGGCGCAGCGGAGCTGGAGCAACAGCCTAGTCCAGGCTGGAGCCAGAGGAGATGAAGAGCCAGACAGGGTAATTCATAGAATTTCGCAGAAAAGTGTCGCAAGCGGCTGCCGCAGAGTGTCCGCGTGCGATTGTCTGCGCCAGGCACGTGCGCTAAAACCGATTTCCGCGCACAGCGTATTCATGGATTTTAGGCTCCCAAACCAGCCGTGGCGCAGAGAATCGCAGCGACCCTGCAGCAGCACCAGTAACGCCCCGAAGAACGCCCTCGCGCAAGGAAAAGCCATCAAAATCGCTAAATCATCGCAAAGGGCTGCGCTAACCCTGGACCAGTTCACCGGGCTGGCAAACAGCAAACGGCAAGCGGGGAACGTGTATTTCAGGGGTGCGCGGGAAGTTCCACACGCGATTGGCCCAGTGCGAGCAACGTATGTGAATTTCAGGGGTGCGCGGGAAGTTCCACACGCGATTTCAGCAGGGTACGTGTATTTCAGGGGTTCGTGTGAAGTTTCTCACGCGATCGGGCCTGGGGGAGCGTGCTACGTGTATTACAGGGGTCCGCGTGAAGTTTTACACGCGATCGGGCCTGGTGGAGCGGGCTACGTGTATTACAGGGGTTCGCGTGAACTTTCTCACGCGATCGGGCCTGGGGGAGGGGTTTGCGTGAACTTACTCACGCAATCGGGCCTGGGGGAGCGTGCTACGTGTATTACAGGGGTTCGCGTGAACTTACTCACGCGATCGGGCCTGGGGGAGCGGGCTACGTGTATTACAGGGGTTCGCGTGAACTTTCTCACGCGATCGGGCCTGGGGGAGTGGGCTACGTGTATTTCAGGGGTTCGCGTGAATTTTTTCACGCGATCGGGCCTGGGGGAGCGGGCTATGTGTATTACAGGGGTTCGCTTGAACTTTCTCACGCGATCGGGCCTGGGGGAGCGGGCTACGTGTATTTCAGGGGTTCGCGTGAACTTTCTCACGCGATCGGGCCTGGGGGAGCGGGCTACGTGTATTTCAGGGGTTAGCGTGAAGTTTCTCACGCGATCGGGCCTGGGGGAGCGTGCTTCGTGTATTACAGGGGTTCGCGTGAAGTTGCACACGCGATTGTCCCAGTGCGAGCAGGGTACGTGTATTTCAGGGGTGCGTGGGAAGTTCCACACGCGATAGTCCCAGTGCGAGCAGGGTACGTGTATTTCAGGGGTGCGCGGGAAGTTCCACACGCGATACCAGCAGGGAATGTGTATTTCAGGGGTTCTGGGGAGTACTACACGTGAATTGGCCGTGTGGGTCCTCCCAGGTGTACGCTCCACAACCTCCATGGCCCCTGAAGGCAGCCCACACCACGGGGGACTACCCTGCACCCCTGCCCATGTCCCGCAGGCAGCCCATTCACCATGGGCATGCCCCCCAGCCAACCCACATGTCACCTTGCACTACTGATCAACAATGCATGTCTCCCACCACCCCCACCCCCCAGCAGTGCAGGGGCAGCCTCCACCAGGCCCCCACTCATGTCCCGCTGCACCCCCACCCCCCAGCATCCAGGGTCACCCTCCACCAGGCCCCCACTCATGTCTCCCACCACACCCACCCCCTGCCACCATGGGCAGCCCCCACCAGGCCCCCACTCATGTCTCCCACCACCCCCACATTCCGATACCTCGGGGTCAATATAATGCACACCCCTGAATTAATGCACAAGCACAACACAAAGGCAGCGCTCCCCGTACTGCGTAAATGGATGGGCTTTTGGGCTAAACTTCCCCTATCAATGATGGGCAGAGCCTCAATCATCAACATTATTGTTCTCCCCAGATTTCTACATAGGTTCCAAAACGTACACTACTTCATCAATACCCCCTTCTTTCGCCTAATTGAGACAATAATCCAAGAGTTCCTATGGGGGAAGGGCAGGCATAGGGTGGCACTGTCATAGGGTGAACGTGTATTTCAGGGGTGCGCGGGAAGTTCCACACGCGATTGGCCCAGTGCGAGCAACGTATGTGAATTACAGGGGTGCGCGGGAAGTTCCACACGCGATTTCAGCAGGGTACGTGTATTTCAGGGGTTCGTGTGAAGTTTCTCACGCGATCGGGCCTGGTGGAGCGGGCTACGTGTATTACAGGGGTTCGCGTGAACTTTCTCACGCGATCGGGCCTGGGGGAGGGGTTTGCGTGAACTTACTCACGCAATCGGGCCTGGGGGAGCGTGCTACGTGTATTACAGGGGTTCGCGTGAACTTACTCACGCGATCGGGCCTGGGGGAGCGGGCTACGTGTATTACAGGGGTTCGCGTGAACTTTCTCACGCGATCGGGCCTGGGGAGTGGGCTACGTGTATTTCAGGGGTTCGCGTGAATTTTTTCACGCGATCGGGCCTGGGGGAGCGGGCTATGTGTATTACAGGGGTTCGCTTGAACTTTCTCACGCGATCGGGCCTGGGGGAGCGGGCTACGTGTATTTCAGGGGTTCGCGTGAACTTTCTCACGCGATCGGGCCTGGGGGAGCGGGCTACGTGTATTTCAGGGGTTAGCGTGAAGTTTCTCACGTGATCGGGCCTGGGGGAGCGTGCTTCATGTATTACAGGGGTTCGCGTGAAGTTGCACACGCGATTGTCCCAGTGCGAGCAGGGTACGTGTATTTCAGGGGTGCGCGGGAAGTTCCACACGCGATAGTCCCAGTGCGAGCAGGGTACGTGTATTTCAGGGGTGCGCGGGAAGTTCCACACGCGATACCAGCAGGGAATGTGTATTTCAGGGGTTCTGGGGAGTACTACACGTGAATTGGCCGTGTGGGTCCTCCCAGGTGTACGCTCCACAACCTCCACGGCCCCTGAAGGCAGCCCACACCACGGGGGACTACCCTGCACCCCTGCCCATGTTCCGCAGGCAGCCCATTCACCATGGGCATGCCCCCCAGCCAACCCACATGTCACCTTGCACTACTGATCAACAATGCATGTCTCCCACCACCCCCACCCCCCAGCAGTGCAGGGGCAGCCTCCACCAGGCCCCCACTCATGTCCCGCTGCACCCCCACCCCCCAGCATCCAGGGTCACCCTCCACCAGGCCCCCACTCATGTCTCCCACCACACCCACCCCCTGCCACCATGGGCAGCCCCCACCAGGCCCCCACTCATGTCTCCCACCACCCCCACATTCCGATACCTCGGGGTCAATATAATGCACACCCCTGAATTAATGCACAAGCACAACACAAAGGCAGCGCTCCCCGTACTGCGTAAATGGATGGGCTTTTGGGCTAAACTTCCCCTATCAATGATGGGCAGAGCCTCAATCATCAACATTATTGTTCTCCCCAGATTTCTACATAGGTTCCAAAACGTACACTACTTCATCAATACCCCCTTCTTTCGCCTAATTGAGACAATAATCCAAGAGTTCCTATGGGGGAAGGGCAGGCATAGGGTGGCACTGTCATAGGGTGAACGTGTATTTCAGGGGTGCGCGGGAAGTTCCACACGCGATTGGCCCAGTGCGAGCAACGTATGTGAATTACAGGGGTGCGCGGGAAGTTCCACACGCGATTTCAGCAGGGTACGTGTATTTCAGGGGTTCGTGTGAAGTTTCTGACGCGATCGGGCCTGGTGGAGCGGGCTACGTGTATTACAGGGGTTCGCGTGAACTTTCTCACGCGATCGGGCCTGGGGGAGGGGTTTGCGTGAACTTACTCACGCAATCGGGCCTGGGGGAGCGTGCTACGTGTATTACAGGGGTTCGCGTGAACTTACTCACGCGATCGGGCCTGGGGGAGCGGGCTACGTGTATTACAGGGGTTCGCGTGAACTTTCTCACGCGATCGGGCCTGGGGGAGCGGGCTACGTGTATTTCAGGGGTTCGCGTGAATTTTTTCACGCGATCGGGCCTGGGGGAGCGGGCTATGTGTATTACAGGGGTTCGCTTGAACTTTCTCACGCGATCGGGCCTGGGGGAGCGGGCTATGTGTATTTCAGGGGTTCGCGTGAACTTTCTCACGCGATCGGGCCTGGGGGAGCGGGCTACGTGTATTTCAGGGGTTAGCGTGAAGTTTCTCACGCGATCGGGCCTGGGGGAGCGTGCTACGTGTATTACAGGGGTTCGCGTGAAGTTGCACACGCGATTGTCCCAGTGCGAGCAGGGTACGTGTATTTCAGGGGTGCGCGGGAAGTTCCACACGCGATAGTCCCAGTGCGAGCAGGGTACGTGTATTTCAGGGGTGCGCGGGAAGTTCCACACGCGATAGTCCCAGTGCGAGCAGGGTACGTGTATTTCAGGGGTGCGCGGGAAGTTCCACACGCGATACCAGCAGGGAATGTGTATTTCAGGGGTTCTGGGGAGTACTACACGTGAATTGGCCGTGTGGGTCCTCCCAGGTGTACGCTCCACAACCTCCAAGGCCCCTGCAGGCAGCCCACACCACGGGGGCCTACCCTGCACCCCTGCCCATGTCCCGCAGGCAGCCCATTCACCATGGGCATGCCCCCCAGCCAACCCACATGTCACCTTGCACTACTGATCAACAATGCATGTCTCCCACCACCCCCACCCCCCAGCAGTGCAGGGGCAGCCTCCACCAGGTCCCCACTCATGTCCCGCTGCACCCCCACCCCCCAGCATCCAGATTCACCCTCCACCAGGCCCCCACTCATGTCTCCCACCACACCCACCCCCTGCCACCATGGGCAGCCCCCACCAGGCCCCCACTCATGTCTCCCACCACCCCCACCCCCCGGCAGTGCAGGGGCAGCCTCTACCAGGCCCCCACTCATGTCCCCCTGCACCCCCACCCCCCAGCATCCAGGGTCACCCTCGACCAGGCCCCCACTCATGTCTCCCACCACCCCCACTCCCCTGCCACCATGGGCAGCCCCCACCAGGCCCCCACTCATGTCTCCCACCACCCCCACCCCCCGGCAGTGCAGGGGCAGCCTCCACCAGGCCCCCACTCATGTCCTCCTGCACCCCCACCCCCCAGCATCCAGGGTCACCCTCCACCAGGCCCCCACTCATGTCTCCCACCACCCCCACCCCCCTGCCACCATGGGCAGCCCCCACCAGGCCCCCACTCATGTCCCCCTGCACCCCCACCCTCCAGCATCCAGGGTCACCCTCCACCAGGCCCCCACTCATGTCTCCCACCACCCCCACCCCCCAGCCACCATGGGCAGCCTCCACCAGGCCCCCACTCATGTCACCCACCACCCCCACCCCCCGGCAGTGCAGGGGCAGCCTCCACCAGGCCCCCACTCATGTCCCCCTGCACCCCCATCCCCCAGCATCCAGGGTCACCCTCCACCAGGCCCCCACTCATGTCTCCCACCACCCCCACCCCCCTGCCACCATGGGCAGCCCCCACCAGGCCCCCACTCATGTCTCCCACCACCCCCACCCTCCGGCAGTGCAGGGGCAGCCTCCACCAGGCCCCCACTCATGTCCCCCTGCACCCCCACCCCCCAGCATCCAGGGTCACCATCCACCAGGCCCCCACTCATGTCTCCCACCACCCCCACCCCCCGGCAGTGCAGGGTCACCCTCCACCAGGCCCCCACTCATGTCTCCCACCACCCCCACCCCCCAGCCACCATGGGCAGCCTCCACCAGGCCCCCACTCATGTCACCCAACACCCCCACTCCCCGGCAGTGCAGGGTCACCCTCCACCAGGCCCCCACTCATGTCTCCCACCACCCCCACCCCCCTGCCACCATGGGCAGCCCCCACCAGGCGCCCACTCATGTCTCCCACCACCCCCACCCCGTGGCAGTGCGGGGTCTCCCTCCACCAAGCCCCGACTCATGTCTCCCACCACCCCCACCCCCCTGCCACCATGGGCAGCCCCCACCAGGCCCCCACTCATGTCTCCCACCACCCCCACCCCCCAGCCACCATGGGCAGCCTCCACCAGGCCCCCACTCATGTCTCCCACCACCCCCACCCCCGGCAGTGCAGGGTCACCCTCCACCAGGCCCCCACTCATGTCTCCCACCACCCCCACCCCCTGGCAGTGCAGGGACAGCCTCCACCAGGCCCCCCTCTCATGTCCCCCTGCACCCCCACCCCCCAGCATCCAGGGTCACCCTCCACCAGGCCCCAACTCATGTCTCCCACCACCCCCACCCCCCGGCAGTGCAGGGGCAGCCTCCACCAGCCCCCCACTCATGTCCCCCTGCACCCCCACCCCCCAGCATCCAGGGTCACCCTCCACCAGGCCCCCATTCATGTCTCCCACCACCCCCACCCCCCTGCCACCATGGGCAGCCCCCACCAGGCCCCCACTCATGTCTCCCACCACCCCCACCCCCCGGCAGTGCAGGGTCACCCTCCACCAGGCCCCCACTCATGTCTCCCACCACCCCCACCCCCCGGCAGTGCAGGGTCACCCTCCACCAGGCCCCCACTCATGTCTCCCACCACCCCCACCCCCCGGCAGTGCAGGGGCAGCCTCCACCAGGCCCCCACTCATGTCCCCCTGCACCCCCACCCCCCAGCATCCAGGGTCACTCTCCACCAGGCCCCCACTCATGTCTCCCACCACCCCCACCCCCCAGCCACCATGGGCAGCCTCCACCAGGCCCCAACTCATGTCACCCACCACCCCCACTCCCCGGCAGTGCAGGGTCACCCTCCACCAGGCCCCCACTCATGTCTCCCACCACCCCCACCCCCCTGCCACCATGGGCAGCCCCCACCAGGCCCCCACTCATGTCTCCCACCACCCCCACCCCCTGGCAGTGCAGGGTCACCCTCCACCAGGCCCCCACTCATGTCTCCCACCACCCCCACCCCCCTGCCACCATGGGCAGCCCCCACCAGGCCCCCACTCATGTCTCCCACCACCCCCACCCCCCAGCCACCATGGGCAGCCTCCACCAGGCCCCCACTCATGTCTCCCACCACCCCCACCCCCGGCAGTGCAGGGTCACCCTCCACCAGGCCCCCACTCATGTCTCCCACCACCCCCACCCCCTGGCAGTGCAGGGACAGCCTCCACCAGGCCCCCACTCATGTCCCCCTGCACCCCCACCCCCCAGCATCCAGGGTCACCCTCCACCAGGCCCCAACTCATGTCTCCCACCACCCCCACCCCCCGGCAGTGCAGGGGCAGCCTCCACCAGGCCCCCACTCATGTCCCCCTGCACCCCCACCCCCCAGCATCCAGGGTCACCCTCCACCAGGCCCCCATTCATGTCTCCCACCACCCCCACCCCCCTGCCACCATGGGCAGCACCCACCAGGCCCCCACTCATGTCTCCCACCACCCCCACCCCCCGGCAGTGCAGGGTCACCCTCCACCAGGCCCCCACTCATGTCTCCCACCACCCCCACCCCCCGGCAGTGCAGGGTCACCCTCCACCAGGCCCCCACTCATGTCTCCCACCACCCCCACCCCCCGGCAGTGCAGGGGCAGCCTCCACCAGGCCCCCACTCATGTCCCCCTGCACCCCCACCCCCCAGCATCCAGGGTCACCCTCCACCAGGCCCCCACTCATGTCTCCCACCACCCCCACCCCCCTGCCACCATGGGCAGCCCCCACCAGGCCCCCACTCATGTCTCCCACCACCCCCACCCCCCGGCAGTGCAGGGTCACCCTCCACCAGGCCCCCACTCATGTCTCCCACCACCCCCACCCCCCTGCCACCATGGGCAGCCCCCACCAGGTCCTCACAATCCCCAATCATGTGCGTAATGGTCAGCCTCCACAGCCAAAAAGCCCTACCAAGTAACCCATTCACCCACATGGAAATGGAAATCACATGTTACACCCCCAATGTTCATGAAGCTAATGAACCCATGTCCGTCACACACATTTTTTGCAATTGAATGGGAAAACACACAACATGACATGCATGAAACCAATGAGATGATACCACACAGTGAACTATGCAAACAAAATTGTATTGAAAAAAATAAAGAATGCTAAAGAAAGAAAACTAACTACAATGTAAATGTGAAAAAATAAGCTGCATGTCCGTATAAAAACACAAAACTGGAAATCCAAATCCTAAAAAATTCTGTCCAAAGTCAAATGTAAAAAAATCTCCATGCAACAAAGAACTATGTACAAAAATAACAAGGGTCCATGAGCCCAACTGAACAAAGGAAACCTCCTAAAAAACCTACCTAAATATCAACTATATACAAAAAGTGGAGCAGTGTCCGTCGACTCCAAATCATAATAAGAACGAAAGGAAACCTAAAACTAAAGAACTATATACAAAGGCGGCGGGCAAGTCCAGCGGCTCACTCTGTGGTGTCCCGGGCCAGGGCATCATCGAACTCCTGTTCGATGTCCCGGAGGCGGTCCAGTTCCATGGCCCCGAGGGTCCGCAGGGACGACGCTGTGTCCTCCTCCAACCCCCTGCGGATTGCCTCGAGGCACTCGGCCCGCCTCAGGGCCCTCCGCATGGAGTTCTCCACCCTGACCATTGTAAGCCGCGCCTCTTCCGCCCGCCGCCGCTCCACACCTATGGCGTGGCCCAACCGCTGCCACACGGAAGACACTCTCTGTCCTGGGTCCCCCTGCCCTCCGGCCGATGCCTGCCCCTCCGATTTCGAAAGCACGAGCCTTCATGTCTCCCACCATGTTGCTGCTGCTGCTGCTCTGCCTCTGCACT
Source organism: Ambystoma mexicanum (assembly GCF_040938575.1). Classification (NCBI taxonomy): domain Eukaryota; kingdom Metazoa; phylum Chordata; class Amphibia; order Caudata; family Ambystomatidae; genus Ambystoma; species Ambystoma mexicanum. The sequence continues at coordinate 610,489,748 of NC_090925.1, read as the reverse complement.
GCCTCCTGCTGCCTGCACATCCTCCACCGGCTGGGGGGCACTTGTTGATGTGGCCACCCCTGCTGGACCTCCGACTCCCGACTGTGGCAGGGATGCCTCCTCCACCAGCCTGGCCGCACCGTCAGAGGCAGCTCCACAGGGCACCCAGGTGACTGATGGGTGGGAAGATGGCACAGAGGACGACTGGCGCGTAGGGGGTCCAGTTGAGGAGGGGGTCGGAGCAAGCCCCATCAGACAGCGGAATCCGGCCTGGGTGACCTGTCCCAGCAGGCTGACGTGGTCAACGAGCCATTCGAGATGACGTGCAGTCTCTCCATGAAAAGACTGCAGGTCACCTCGCATGGCCTGTTGACGCAACGCCACACCAGCCAGGACAGGCTCAACCCGGACCTGGATGGCCACATCCGCAGGCAGAGGAAGGCCAGTTGACGTCAGCTCATCCCCTGCCTGAAAACGGGTCTGGACGTAGGCATCCCTGCTGGTGCAAGATGATGCAGGGACAGGATCGGGGACAGGATTGCACACAGGCACCTCCGCGGCCGCCTGTGCTGCCTCCTGTCCCTGGTCCTGCACTGCACCACTAGCACCAGTGGGATCCCCACCTCCAGACCCCGTCTCTGGTGCTTGCGCGGCCCCCTCCTCCACCAAACCCCCCACCAACCTGGATGACTCCGTGCCATCTTCCCCTGTTGGGCCCTGTGGGGTCCCAGCTGCCCCTTCTGCTGCCGAGGAGTCCAACTGCAACCTCCGCCTCTTGGACCTCCCCCCAGCAGCTGCGGCCTGGGACGCGGCACCGGACTCCTCACTCCCCGACGAGATGACAACACGGGAGGGGAGCCGGGCCTTGTGTCTCCGGCTGGCGGTCGGATCCCCGCCGCTGTGCTCCACAGCACCTTCTCCGCCCTCTTCATCAGTTGACGCTGCAGACAGGGAGAAACAAAACACAGGCATCAGGGCACTGTACAATGGACACATACACGCATGACAGTTGCACATGAGTGGCATTGGCAAACCTCAGACATGTCATCACAATCCCCAACACACATGTCATTGCAACTGGCACACATGAGCCATACCACAGCCATTTCGCAACTGCCAGCACCATCCCTACACATACAACAGCATCAGCAGCCAAAGGGGAGCCAGACATCACATGCAACACAGGAAGTGCACCACACATGTACACACACCACCACACTTGCATGCATGTCTACACCTCTGCCAAGTGTCGCACTGTTCAGACGGGCATCCATGTCACATCTGCCAATCAGGCTTCCACATACCGCTGTCACATGCATCCATGTTGCATCACTGTTGCACCCTTGTCAAATACACACACATGCACATTTACACAGTGCTCATACATGCAGCCGAAAACAACATACATGCCTGACATCACGGACATGTCTACTTACATACACATTCATCCAAACATGTGTGCACGCACAACTGCATTTGCCATGCAAGCCCACACACACAAGCACCATCCATGTCTCACACATTACAGCCCTCGCATGTGTCAGCCCCACGGCCCTGTACACCCCCACCCATACTCGACCCCATACAAACAGATGTGCAACCGGCACAATGGCGAATGATCACCACACGCACTGCTCACAACCAGGATGCATGTACACTCACCGCTCGACTCCAGACGGGTCTGCTTCTCTAGGACCTGGATGTGGAGCGCTGGGGATATGCGTTCCAGGACCCCCATCTGTTCTTCCGACAAGTGGCCCCGGCGCCCCTTGGCATCCGCTACCTTCAAGAGGCGCCGGGCCTTGTTCAGGGTCCTGGACCTGAAGTCCTCCCAGCGCTTCCTGACATGTTGTAAGTCCCGGACTGCCACCCCCTCCGCGTTGATGGCAGTCACGATGTCAGTCCAGATCCGAGTCCGTCCTTCCTTGTCGGCGCGGGAACTTCCAAAGAGGGCATCATACTGCCCCAGGACTTGCTCCACCAGGACACCAACTTCGGTGGCACTGAAGCTGGTGCCCCTCTGCCTCTCTGGCCGGGGGTTGTCAGTGGTCACAGATGGTGTTTGCCCCGACATGACAACCCCAGAGGCAGGAGTGGGTGGGCAACTGGGTCCTGGGGCTGGGCTGTGGAGCGATGGAATTCCAGTCGGGAGTCTTCGGTTCCAGCAGGGGTGGTCACAGCAACAACACCCCTGGCTGATGTGCAGGCAGCAAATGGCAGTGCACGTGGGCAGCAGGCAGTCAGGCAGCAGCAAATGGCAGGTGGGAGCGTGCTCGGGGCTCTGGGGGGCAGTAGTTCGGCCTTCTGGGCAGGAGCGTGGTCTTCCGTGTGCTTACGCGTGGCCAGCTTGGTACGGAGTGATTTGGCACGTGAAAATCCTGCACGTCAGCGTGAAAACCGAGGAAAGGCCCTTAGCGCGTAAGCGCGTCAGCACGCATACGCGATTCTATTGGACCAAAGGCCCTCAGCGCGTAAGCGCGTCTGTGACGTGACCCGCACGGGTGTTTCCCACACAGCACGTGATGACAGAGCACACGTGGAAAGACTGCACGTCAGAGTCTCATCGCGTGTGATTGGTGGAAATGGCTGTACACGCAGAAGTGACAAAGCGTGTAATTGGTGGAAATGGCCATACACGCAGAAGTCACAAAGCGTGTAATTGGTGGAAATGGCCCTAGCGCGTACACGCCGCGTAAGTGACGTTGGACGTGTGGGCCTGTATAAAAGGTACGCGTAGAACACCATTTCCTTGTACGTGCTTTTCGTGGAGAGCGAGTGGGTGAATTCTGTACTTCTTGTCGGTTCACACGCGATTTACTTCACGGCGTTTCAAGTTCGTATTCCCTGTTACCTCTGACAGATTTTTCTCTTTTTTCTCTTTTACTGGTTTACCTGGGCCTGTTCCCTCAAACAGTGTTCCCTTCTACTGTTGTCCTGTCTCCTCAGACAGCGTACAAATCTTTTGGCGGGGGTGTTGCCAACCAAACGCGCTCCTTTTTCACGCTCTTTTACCTGGCAGACGGTGAGTCACGCACGTAACTAACATCTGTGCTTGCCCCGTGTGTAGCCTACCCCTTCAGAGGTCATTCTAGGCTGCGTGTGACAGGCACACGTTCATTCTTGTGTTACTGGGTGCCACAGCGTAGTGCAGGTTTTTCTTTCTGCACACGTGGTCTAGGAGGGGTTGCGTGCACGTCATCTCCCTTTTTTGGGGCTCCTGTGCGTAGCGTGACCCGTCATCTTTCCCCAGGGGTTACAATCAGCCTTGCAAGAGCACTAGGGTACAATTACCATCTGGTACCCAACCCCTTTGACCCCCAATTGCCCAGGACAATATTTTACAGCCACTCCCATACGCACATCAACATCAGTGCCATGGTTGGGAGGCGAGGATTCCGTAAGGGTGGCAAAGGTGGAAGAGCCACAAGTGGTGGCCGTGGTGGATCCGGTAGGGGACGTGGTCGTTACTTGCAGGGTGAGCCTGTCCCCCCATGTGTGGAGGACCAGTCAAGGGCACCCATAATCCCCCCCCCCCCTCCCGTTGAGGCTGATGTGGCTGACACCATCCATGCTCAGCCCTTGTTGGACCAGCCCATTGTGGCACCAGACCTGGCTGACTCCATGGCTGACTTCCAGGTCAGCAGGCCTATGACACGTGCGCTGGTGCACGTTGATGTCACCATGCCACGTGCATCTAGGGCAGCAAGGTCATCTGCTGCACCAAGTAGGCAGGGCGGAGAGGCTGCAGGGGCAGCTGCGGCTCCATCCACCCCAGCCCTCACACACCCAGCCCGGACAGTGTCGGTCCTAGTCCATGCTGCTGATATTCCCCCTGACACCATCACACTAGAGCCAATGCCTGCACCAACTCCCATGCTGAGTGTGCAATCCCACGCTCCTGATACAGAGTCCACCAGGGCTCCTGCCCCTAGTGTCCAGAGCGGCGCAGGACACTCAGGATCACCACCACCTTCCAAGCGGAAGAGGAAGAGTGCTCGTCTGGCACAGGCTGATGCCCCAGACACGGCTACACAGTCCGGCCCGTCCAGGAAGCCCACCTTCACGGATGACGAACTGAATGCACTTGTCGAGTATGTGTCCGCACATGACAACGAGATGGTCATTGTTGCAGGATCCAAGACCACACCTGCACAACGCCAGGCACACTGGCAGACCGTTGCGGACATCGTAAGTGCCCTTGGAATCGTGAGGCGCACAGCCAATGATTGCTATAAGCGCTGGAATTGCCTAAAGCGCAGGGCAAAGAGTAAGCTGGCCTCAAGTCATGCCGCAACTCTAGTGACTGGAGGTGGGTCTCCAGTAGTAGACATGGAACTCACTCCACATGAGTCAGTCGCTGGGACCTACGTCACGGAGGAACAGATCCAAGGCGTGGGAGATCTCCCTGATTACGAGGCATTGTCCGGTGAGTGCACATGCATGTGTGTGTCATCCATGTGCATGGTGTGTGTGAGGGCTTCTGTTTGTGTGCCAGGTGAGAGTGTGTGCGCCTGAGTCGTATGGGTCATCCATGTGCTTCATGCAATACATCCTGCGCAGCTGCATTTGGCCATAGCTGTATCCCTTCTGCCAACAGTAGACATGTAGGCCAACTGCACGCCAGTTGCCCTTGAAGTGTCACCTTGCCACAACATTGTTGCAAAATTTAGCACTATTCATTTAGTCAGATATTTTCCATTCCACCACTTTTACTAGGCATGTCGCAGTCCTCTAGTCACATGTCTGACATGGCTATGGTAAAGTGGAGTGACTTTCTTACCTGGATATCATTTGTTCAAACATGTCCCTGTGCATTTGCACCATTTCGGACTGGCAGCTCCAGGTGAAGAAGCTGACCTGTTAGAATTAGAAAAGCTATTACATGCGGGAACTGGACAGTATGCATAGGTGCTGCCCTCCTCTCCATCTTCACTCAATAGCAATGGTACATGCCATCTGTGTGATGGCTTGTGTGTTTCACCTGCCAATCACAGGCCAATGTGTGATGCCACTGCCAGGCAGCATGCAGAAAATGTGTTCATCTTCAATCTTGGTGTCATCAGTGTGTGCCATTTGCCTGCCCTTCATACGCAGTGAGGGTGCATGCATGGGAGGGTTTTAGTCATGTGGGACATGTGTCAAACAAGTACTGGTTCTCTTGCTTCTCAGCCCTCATTGTGTGCCATGGTGCTAATGCCTGTTTCCATTTCTTTGTTTTTATGTCTTTGCAGGGGAAGACGCACCTGATACTGCTGGGGTTGTGGAGATGGTGCAGACCCAGGAGGGGCCCGAGGGCCGACCAACTACCAGTGAGGGACGTGGTGTGGTGGTGGGTGAGAACCCACAAGTGCTGCAGGTCCTGCTCTCAAGGGGTGTCTCTGGCTGCACCTCCCCCGAGCTGTACTCAGGTGTTGATTCGGATGAGACCTACGTGCCGTCGCAGGTGAGTGTTCCAGGGAGGGATTCTGTTCTGTCTCACCCACCTGCACCAGGGTCAGAACCCTCAATGGGGATGTCAGTGTTGGCAGCTACGCCTTTGGTGGTTACGGATGCAGGGTCACACTCCGCGACATCTGATCCTGTTCCTGGGCCAGCAGATCAGAGGGGGAATGCAGTCCTGCAGCCTCAGGCAGTGCCGGCACAGCAAGGCGCAGTTTGCCTTGCCCCAGACAGGTGTGGTGCCCGCCGACGTGGTGGCCGTACCCACCTGGCAATACTGCATGGGAGCAATCCATTTGCGGTATGGCAACCCAACAGGCAGCATCATCCGAGATGATGGCTCAGGCCATGGATAGGGTGGCCACTTCCATTGTCCCCCCTGAAAGGCTGATGGAGCGACTAGAGCAGGCAACCGACACCATCTGCCAGTCACACAGGGAGGACATGTTGGGGTCCAACAGGGACAGGCGGGCGGCACTGGCGACTCTGCAGGAGGCCATCTCCATTGAGTCCCAGGGCCACAGGGAAGCCCTGAGGCAGGAGCTCCTTCACCTCAGGACGACTCTTGTTGAGCTTGAGGCTTCTACACACCAAAGGACAGAACAGCAGCTGGAGCGTCTCACCCGTACGCTCTCAGCTGAGATGCAGGCAACGAGGGCGGAGGTCCGGGCATCCCGTGAGTTGTTGCATGGAGACCTCCGCACACTCATCCTCCAGAACCAGACCTACCACACCCGCATGCTTGCAGCCATGGAGGAGCAGACTAGGGCCTTGCGTGGGCTGCCTCCCATAGTGCAACCACCTCCGGATGCAGCTGCACAGGGTGATAATAGCGACAGCAGTGATACTCCCACAATAGGGTAGCCGTGTGGGCCATGAGCCCATGGAGGTGTTTTTTTTTCCCAGGATCCACGCAGGTGGGTTCTGGTGTGCATCCTGTCCTCGGACCTCCTGGGTGGCCTCCCCAACCCCCCCGGGCCCTTCAATGGCCATTTTTGATTTTTATTTTTATTTTATTTTTATTTTTATTTTTATTTCTTTTATTCCCAATTTTTTTGGGACGATTTGTTGGCTTCCGTGGTTCCTGTGGGCATACGCTGTATTGTGGCTGGACACATGCAGGCTTGTAATGTATTTGGTTCAGATGCTTGGGTTTGAGTCACACACACCCCTCCTGCTTCCCGTTTCCATGGGCTTGCAAAGGGTGTGCCCAAGTGACAGTGAATTACACAGTGACGTTGGACTCCCATGAGCTGTGTGGGCAGTCTGTAGTCAATACTGTGCATACATTCCTAGTGCATATTGCTGTTGTGTTGTACACTGCATGTTGCATTGATGTGTAACTCATCTTCTGTGTCTACCTCCCAATTTGCAGGTCCCTTCCTCATGTCTACACAAGGACCTCTAGTCTGGAGATGTGGTCCATGTTGGCAGCAGTGCACCTACAACTCTACAGGCGCCAACACTGCACAGTTGGTAGTGGTGGGAGTGCAGGCATTTCCAGGTGGTGAGACTACTAATATTATACATTAGTGATGTCATGTTAATGGTAGTACGTGCCCAAGTTTGTTGTTGGTCCGGCATTACTGTGAGCATTTCAGGTGTTACAAGTTTCTAATAGGGACACTGTACATTGTGACACTAGTGTCATGTTGTGGGTATTACTTTGTTTACGTGCAAATAGCATGACATGGCACGGTGTGTCGTGTGGCGGTGCTGGGGTTGGGTTGGCTGACATGGCACTGTCCTCTTGTTGCATTTCGCAAGTGGGTATTCATTTCAGCTGCTTGAATGTGTAACTTCACAAAACTGCATTGGTGGTGTCAGTGTGGGTAGGGATGCACACATTGTGACACTTCCAGGTGAACAATCTCAGGCTGATATGGTTTTCACGGTTCTTTCTCCAGACATTCAGGATCAGTGTCAGGTTGAGTCATCATTGATTGTCAGATGGAATGTGCCAGGGCAGTGTGCACTCCACAGGTGTGTGATTTCTATGTGAAGTAATTAGCCACTAGCTGTGTACGGGCTGCCTCCCCCCGTGCCCTTTCCCCTCCCATGCGCAGCGGCTGTGCATGTGGTTGGGGATGGGGGGGCACCACCATGTCCACGGCCAGGCCCCGGCGTGTTGCAACGTTGTGCAGGACACATGCTGCCACTATGATCCTGCACACTACTGGGGGAGCGTACAACAGCTGCCCGCCAGAACGGTCAAGGGAGCGAAAGCGTGACTTCAGCACTCCAAATGTGTGCTCCACTATGCCCCGGGTTGTAATGTAGGCTGCGTTATATCTTACCTGGGGTGGCGTGGTGGGGTTCCGAATTGGCGTCATCATGTGGGGGCTGAGAGGGTAGGCACTGTCCCCTGTGGAGGTGGTGATTGGTATCATTGGTGGGGTTGTGACCTTGCTCAGTATCTGACATGCATGCATGTGCAGTGGCATTCATACTCACCAAGCAGCCATGTATCGCCATGCCGGCCAGCTTCTAGGTCCCGGCTTAGGGTGGACATTCGGTAAATGAAGCTGTCGTGGGTTGACCCAGGATAGTTGTAATATACTGAGCTGATGATTCCCTTGGCATTACATACTACCTGCACGTTGATGGAATGCCAGTGCTTGCGGTTCCTATAGATGTGCTCAGATGCCCTGGGGGGACGTAGAGCCACATGGGTGCAGTCAATGGCACCTAGCACTTTGGGGAATCGTGCCACAGCGTAGAAATCCAGGGCGGCAGCATGCCTTTCTGCAGGGGTTCTGGGCAGGTATATGTGCCTGCGGACTGATGGGCGTGCAGTGATGATGTTCAAGACCTGGTGTAGGCAGCGTGACTGGGTGGCCTGTGATACACCACCCACAATGGCACTTGTCCGCTGAAATGATCCAGTGGCTAAGAAGTGCAGTACATTGAGGACCTTCTCCAGGGGGCTGAGTGCTTGGGAGCACAGGGTGGGTGATGTGAGGTCGTCCTCCCACTCACTCACCAGGTCCAGTATGATGTGTGGTGGAAACCTGTACCTCCCATGCACCTGGTCATCAGGCATCCCGAAAAGGCTGGTTCTGGGTGTGAATATTCTGGCCCTGACTATCCTCCTCCTCCTCCTTTGGTAGGCCACGCCCACTGCTGCTAGGAACGGTATGTTCATCCTGGGTCTGAGCTAGTTATTTTGTTAGCGCGCAAATTAATGCGTTGCGCGTGTTGTAGGCGAGCGTGTGACCCGCGCACCCCTGAAATCCAGTGCCCAGTCCAATAGCGTGTGGAAATTGGCGTGCACACCGGGATACAGGTGCGCTGACGTACTTGCGTGTGTAAGTGTCCGCGCACACCTGATATACACGTACATAGGCCAATCGCGTGTACACGCACTTTTGTCCAATTACACGCGATGAGACTCTGACGTGCTGTCCAATTAAACGCGATGAGACTCTGACGTGCAGTCTTTCCACGTGTGCTCTGTCATCACGTGCTGTGTGGGAAACACCCGTGCGGGTCACGTCACAGACGCGCTTATGCGCTGAGGGCCTTTGGTCCAATGGATTCGCGTATGCGTGCTGACGCGCTTACGCGCCAAGGGCCTTTCCTCGGTTTTCACTCTGACGTGCAGGATTTTCACGTGCCAAATCACTCCGTACCAAGCTGGCCACGCGTAAGCACACGGAAGACCACGCTCCTGCCCAGAAGGCCGAACTACTGCCCCCCAGAGCCCCGAGCACGCTCCAACCTGCCATCTACTGCTGCCTGACTGCCTGCTGGCCACGTGCACTGCCATTTGCTGCCTGCACATCAGCCAGGGGTGCTGTTGCTGTGACCACCCCTGCTGGAACCGAAGACTCCCGACTGGAATTCCATCGCTCCACAGCCCAGCCCCAGGACCCAGTTGCCCACCCACTCCTGCCTCTGGGGTTGTCATGTCGGGGCATACACCATCTGTGACCACTGACAACCCCCGGCCAGAGGGGCACCAGCTTCAGTGCCACCGAAGTTGGTGTCCTGGTGGAGCAAGTCCTGGGGCAGTATGATGCCCTCTTTGGAAGTTCCCGCGCCGACAAGGAAGGACAGACTCGGATCTGGACTGACATCGTGACTGCCATCAACGCGGAGGGGGTGGCAGTCCGGGACTTACAACATGTCAGGAAGCGCTGGGAGGACTTCAGGTCCAGGACCCTGAACAAGGCCCGGCGCCTCTTGAAGGCAGCGGATGCCAAGGGGCGCTGGGGCCACTTGTCGGAAGAACAGATGGGGGTCCTGGAACGCATATCCCCAGCGCTCCACGTCCAGGTCCTAGAGAAGCAGACCCGTCTGGAGTCGAGCGGTGAGTGTACATGCATCCTGGTTGTGAGCAGTGCGTGTGGTGATCATTCGCCATTGTGCCGGTTGCACATCTGTTTGTATGGGGTCGAGTATGGGTGGGGGTGTAGAGGGCCGTGGGGCTGACACATGCGAGGGCTGTAATGTGTGAGACATGGATGGTGCTTGTGTGTGTGGACTTGCATGGCAAATGCAGTTGTGCGTGCACACATGTTTGGATGAATGTGTATGTAAGTAGACATGTCCGTGATATCAGGCATGTATGTTGTTTTCGGCTGCATGTATGAGCACTGTGTACATGTGCATGTGTGTGTATTTGGCAAGGGTGCAACAGTGATGCAACATGGATGCATGTGACAGCGGTATGTGGAAGCCTGATTGGCAGATGTGACATGGATGCCCGTCTGAACAGTGCAACACTTGGCAGAGGTGTAGACATGCATGCAAGTGTGGTGGTGTGTGTACATGTGTGGTGCACTTCCTGTGTTGCATGTGATGTCTGGCTCCCCTTTGGCTGCTGATGCTGTTGTATGTGTAGGGATGGTGGTGGCAGTTGCGAAATGGCTGTGGTATGGCTCATGTGTGCCAGTTGCAATGACATGTGTGTTGGGGATTGTGATGACATGTCTGAGGTTTGCCAATGCCACTCATGTGCAACTGTCATGCGTGTATGTGTCCATTGTACAGTGCCCTGATGCCTGTGTTTTGTTACTCCCTGTCTGCAGCGTCAACTGATGAAGAGGGCGGAGAAGGTGCTGTGGAGCACAGCGGCGGGGATCCGACCGCCAGCCGGAGACGTAAGGCCCGGCTCCCCTCCCGTGTTGTCATCTCGTCGGGGAGTGAGGAGTCCGGTGCCGCGTCCCAGGCCGCAGCTGCCGGGGTGAGGTCCAAGAGGCGGAGGTTGCAGTTGGACTCCTTGGAAGCAGAAGGGGCAGCTAGGACCCCACAGGGCCCAACAGGGGAAGATGGCACGGAGTCATCCAGGTTGGTGGGGGGTTTGGTGGAGGAGGGGGCCACGCAAGCACCAGAGACGGGGTCTGGAGGTGGGGATCCCACTGGTGCTAGTGGTGCAGTGCAGGACCAGGGACAGGAGGCAGCACAGGCGGCCGCGGAGGTGCCTGTGTGCAATCCTGTCCCCGATCCTGTCCCTGCATCATCTTGCACCAGCAGGGATGCCTACGTCCAGACCCGTTTTCAGGCAGGGGATGAGCTGACGTCAACTGGCCTTCCTCTGCCTGCGGACATGGCCATCCAGGTCCGGGTTGAGCCTGTCCTGGCTGGTGTGGCGTTGCGTCAACGGGCCATGCGAGGTGACCTGCAGTCTTTTCATGGAGAGACTGCACGTCATCTCGAATGGCTCGTTGACCACGTCAGCCTGCTGGGACAGGTCACCCAGGCCGGATTCCTCCGTCTGATGGGGCTTGCTCCGACCCCCTCCTCAACTGGACCCCCTACGCGCCAGTCGTCCTCTGTGCCATCTTCCCACCCATCAGTCACCTGGGTGCCCTGTGGAGCTGCCTCTGACGGTGCGGCCAGGCTGGTGGAGGAGGCATCCCTGCCACAGTCGGGAGTCGGAGGTCCAGCAGGGGTGGCCACATCAACAAGTGCACCCCAGCCGGCGGAGGATGTGCAGGCAGCAGGAGGCAGTGCACGGGCAGAGGCAGAGCAGCAGCAGCAGCAACATGGTGGGAGACATGAAGGCTCGGGGCTTTCGACATCGGAGGGGCGGCCATCGGCCGGAGGGCAGGGGGACCCAGGACAGAGAGTGTCTTCCGTGTGGCAGCTGTTGGGCCACGCCATAGGTGCGGAGCGGGGGCGGGTGGAAGAGGCGCGGCTCACAATGGTCAGGGCGGAGAACTCCATGCGGAGGGCCCTGAGGCGGGCCGAGTGCCTCGAGGCAATCCGCAGGGGGTTGGAGGAGGACACAGCATCGTCCCTGCGGACCCTCAGGGCCATGGAACTGGACCGCCTCCGGGACATCGAACAGGAGTTCGATGATGCCCTGGCCCGGGACACCACTGAGTGAGCCGCTGGACTTGCCCACCGCCTTTGTATATAGTTCTTTAGTTTTAGGTTTCCTTTCTTTCTAATTATGATTTGGAGTCGACGGGCACTGCTCCACTTTTTGTATATAGTTGATTTTTAGGTAGGTTTTTTAGTAGGTTTCCTTTGTTCAGTTGGGCTCATGGACCCTTGGAAGTTTTTTATACGGACATGCATGTTTTTTTTTCTCATTCACATTGTAGTTAGTTTTCTTTCTTTAGCATTCTTAATTTTTTTAAATACAATTTTGTTAGCATACTTCACTGTGTGGTATCATCTCATTGGTTTCATGCATGTCATGTTGTGTGTTTTCCCATTATATTGCAACCATTGTGTGTGACGGACATGGGTTCATTAGCTTCATGAACATTGGGGGTGTAACATGTGATTTCCATTTCCATGTGGGTGAATGGGTTACTTGGTAGGGCTTTTTGGATGTGGAGGCTGTCCATTACGCACATGATTGGGGATTGTGAGCACCTGGTGGAGGCTGCCCCTGCACTGCTGGGGGGTGGGGGTGGTGGGAGACATGAGTGGGGGCCTGGTGGAGGCTGCCCATGGTGGCAGGGGGGTGGGGGTGGTGGGAGACATGAGTGGGGGCCTGGTGGAGGGTGGCCCTGGATGCTGGGGGGTGGGGGTGCAGGGGGACATGAGTGGGGGCCTGGTGGAGGGTGACCCTGGATGCTGGGGGGTGGGGGTGCAGGGGGACATGAGTGGGGGCCTGGTGGAAGCTGCCCCTGCACTGCCAGGGGGTGGGGGTGGTGGGAGACATGAGTGGGGGCCTGGTGGAGGGTGACCCTGGATGCTGGGGGGTGGGGGTGCAGGGGGACATGAGTGGGGGCCTGGTGGAAGCTGCCCCTGCACTGCCGGGGGGTGGGGGTGGTGGGAGAAATGAGTGGGGGCCTGGTGGAGACTGCCCATGGTGGCAGGGGGGTGGGGGTGGTGGGAGACATGAGTTGGTGCCTGGTGGAGGGTGACCCTGCACTGCAGGGGGTGGGGTTGGTGGTAGACATGAGTGGGGGCCTGGTGGAGGCTGCCCATGGTGGCAGGGGGGTGGGGGTGGTGGGAGACATGAGTGGGGGCCTGGTGGAGGGTGACCCTGGATGCTGGGGGGTGGGGGTGCAGGGGGACATGAGTGGGGGCCTGGTGGAGGATGCCCATGGTGGCAGGGGGGTGGGGGTGGTGGGAGACATGGGTGGGGGCCTGGTGGAGGCTGCCCCTGATGGCTGGGGGGTGGGGGTGGTGGGAGACATGAGTGGGGGTCTGGTAGAGGGTAACCCTGCACTGCCGGGGGGTGGGGGTGGTGGGAGACATGAGTGGGGGCCTGGTGGGGGCTGCCCATGGTGGCAGGGGGGTGGGGGTGGTGGGAGACATGAGTGGGGGCCTGGTGGAGGGTGACCCTGCACTGCCGGGGGGTGGTGGGAAACATGAGTGGGGGCCTGGTGGAGGGTGACCCTGCACTGCCGGGGGGTGGGGTGGTGGGAGACATGAGTGGGGGCCTGGTGGGGGCTGCCCATGGTAACAGGGGGGTGGGGGTGGTGGGAGACATGGGTGGGTGCCTGGTGGAGGCTGCCCCTGGTGGCGGGGGGGTGGGGGTGGTGGGAGACATGAGTGGGGGCCTGCTGGAGGCTGCCCATGGTGGCAGGGGGTGAGGGTGGTGGGAGACATGAGTGGGGGCCTGGTGGAGGCTGCCCCTGCACTGCTGGGGGGTGGGGGTGGTGGGAGACATGAGTGGATGCCTGGTGGAGGCTGCCCCTGCACTGCTGGGGGGTGGGGGTGGTGATAGACATGAGTGGGGGCCTGGTGGAGGCTGCCCATGGTGGCAGGGGGGTGGGGGTGGTGGGAGACATGAGTGGGGGCCTGGCGGAGGCTGCCCATGGTGGCTGGGGGGTGGGGGTGGTGGGAGACATGAGTGGGGGCCTGGTGGAGGGTGACCCTGCACTGCCGGGGGGTGGGGGTGGTGGGAGACATGAGTGGGGGCCTGGTGGAGGGTGACCCTGGATGCTGGGGGGTGGGGGTGCAGGGGGACATGAGTGGGGGCCTGGTGGAGGCTGCCCCTGCACTGCCGGGGGGTGGGGGTGGTGGGAGACATGAGTGGGGGCCCGGTGGAGGGTGACCCTTTACTGCCGGGGGGTGGGGGTGGTGGGAGACATGAGTGGGGGCCTGGTGGAGGGTGACCCTGCACTGCCGGGGGGTGGGGGTGGTTGGAGACATGAGTGGGGGCCTGGTGGGGGCTGCCCATGGTGGCAGGGGGGTGGGGGTGGTGGGAGACATGAGTGGGGGCCTGGTGGAGGGTGACCCTGGATGCTGGGGGGTGCGGGTGCAGGGGGACATGAGTGGGGGCCTGGTGGGGGCTGCCCCTGCACTGCCGGGGGGTGGGGGTGGTGGGAGACATGAGTGGGGGCCTGGTGGAGGCTGCCCATGGTGGCAGGGGGTTGGGGGTGGTGGGAGACATGAGTGTGTGCCTGGTGGAGGGTGACCCTGCACTGCCGGGGGGTGGGGGTGGTGGGAGACATGAGTGGGGGCCTGGTGGGGGCTGCCCATGGTGGCAGGGGGGTGGGGGTGGTGGGAGACATGAGTGGGGGCCTGGTGGAGGCTGCCCATGGTGGCTGGGGGGTGGTGGTGGTGGGAGACATGAGTGGGGGCCTGGTGGAGGGTGACCCTGCACTGCCGGGGGGTGGGGGTGGTGGGAGACATGAGTGGGGGCCTGGTGGAGGGTGACCCTGGATGCTGGGGGGTGGGGGTGCAGGGGGACATGAGTGGGGGCCTGGTGGAGGCTGCCCCTGCACTGCCGGGGGGTGGGGGTGGTGGGAGACATGAGTGGGGGCCTGGTGGAGGGTGACCCTGCACTGCCAGGGGGTGGGGGTGGTGGGAGACATGAGTGGGGGCCTGGTGGGGGCTGCCCATGGTGGCTGGGGGGTGGGGGTGGTGGGAGACATGAGTGGGGGCCTGGTGGAGGGTGACCCTGCACTGCCGGGGGGTGGGGGTGGTGGGAGTCATGAGTGGGGGCCTGGTGGGGGCTGCCCATGGTGGCAGGGGGGTGGGGGTGGTGGGAGAAATGAGTGGGGGCCTGGTGGAGGGTGACCCTGCACTGCCGGGGGGTGGGGGTGGTGGGAAACATGAGTGGGGGCCTGGTGGAGGATGACCCTGCACTGCCGGGGGGTGGGGGTGGTGGGAGACATGAGTGGGGGCCTGGTGGGGGCTGCCCATGGTGGCAGGGGGATGGGGGTGGTGGGAGACATGGGTGGGTGTTAATGACAGTTTTCTATCTTTGTAGATACAATTTTTTGACAGTAAATAACACACACATGCGTGAAACTGCTTCTGGATAAATACAACACCAAACAAATTAAGTTTTCCCCTTATACACATTCCCCTGAGCCTTCAATCCTTCAATTTTTCCAGCTCCTAGCCCCGTTGCTAAAACTTAAAGTGCACCAACAAACATTATTTGGATAACAATATTGCCTTTCCCCCCTACATACTCTTTTTGTTTTTGCCTGCCAGCAAAACACCACAGTTTGGTTAGGGGACTCCAGGGGCCTCATTACAAGTGAGGCCGATAAAGGTGCCGGCGCCGTTAACCCCATACTGCCTCATTACAAGGTCCCCTCGGGGGACCCGCTCTGGACGTCTGTTCAGCCCATGGGCCTTATTACGAGTTTGGAAGCAGCCATGCCCTTAAAAAGGGCATGGCTGCCTCTAAACTTGGGTCTGGGTCCGTGGTCGCTGAATGGGGAAATACCGGGCCATTCCGACTTTGGAGGGCCTGGTATTTCCCTATTCAGAGACCAAGGACCCGGACTATCCCCATTCCCATTTGAGCCCCCATAGGGAATGGGGAGCATGTTAACCGTTAATGACAGGCCTGTTGTCTGACCAGACATCCAGAGCGGGTCCCACGAAGGGACCTCGTAATGACGCTGTACAGGGTTAACGGCGCCGGCGCCATTAACCCCTTACCGCCTCACTTGTAATGAGGCCCAAGTGTTCTCCCGTCCTAGGCTTTTGTGTAACAGATCAATTAATTCTGGGAATTGTAGTCCTTTGTTGTTTCAACGGATTAACATACCAGAAAACAAGGATTTTTAAAATAAACCCCAGTGGTGTTCAGATCACATGGAGTCGCTCATTTGATCGCATGGAATAACTCACAAATTAAACATTGCACTTAGTCAGCTTTTACAAGACCATTAACACATGTCAATTCCTTCCTTCCTCATATATTAAGCATTCCTTTGGTCTTTTATGTCAGTGTTCCACACCTGGCCCCACAACCTTCTAATCATGCAGGCAGTATCTGTCCCTCTTAATTAAGCCAGCAAAGAAAGGCCTACCTAGTCCACCATAAGCCCCAACCCTCCATTTTGGCATGCCAGTTCTATTGGGCAATTGTCGCACTGTCAAGTTTGCGTGGCAGTTTAAGTGTGCTTGGTTTCACAAACAAATGCTCATTTGAGAGGTGGGAGCATTCTAAAAAAGATGTCAGTCATGTATTATTCCATTGGCTGCTTACTTGGCGGTAGATTGATGTAGGCAGGGGGTGCTATTATCCCCTGCCTCTGCCGTGTAGTGCTGGTGCCTTATAATGAAAAACGTGCCTCTCTGCCAGGTGGAGATTTAACAGGCTGCACCCATCCACCCAGCTGTGCCCCTAGAACAGCTGTTCTACCCAGCTGCACCCCTGGCACTCTGGCTAGCTCCCATTCTGTATCTCTCTCTCTCTCTTCCA
The DNA here is from genome assembly GCF_040938575.1 of Ambystoma mexicanum. Lineage (NCBI taxonomy): Eukaryota > Metazoa > Chordata > Amphibia > Caudata > Ambystomatidae > Ambystoma > Ambystoma mexicanum. The sequence goes on along the minus strand of NC_090925.1, from coordinate 610,473,247 downwards.
CCATATCCCCCCTCAGCACGGTTCCAACCACCCTCTCTGTAATATCACCCTCTGGCCCTCCCCATTCGCCCTATTGTCTGCATTCCTCCTTCTTGCAACATGCTGCCCTCTGTTCCCCCTTATCTCCTCCCCTTGGTGGTCTGACTCTTTCCAGGTGTTTTCATTTGCTCCTCACCATCTCCTTCCCTGGAACTCTGCCTACATCCCAGTCTGTATATACTGCCCTCTGCTCCACCTCATCTGCCTCCTCCTGGCACTGTGCCTACCTCCCAATCTGTACATATCACCTTTTGTTCCTCCCCACCCCCGGCACTCTGCCTACCTCGCACTAATTTATATCACTCTCTGCTCCACCTCATCTGCTTCCCGCCGGGCACTCTGCCTACCCCCGACTCTGTACATATCACCCTCTGCTTCTCCCCATCTCCCTCCCCTTTGCACTCTGCCTACCTCCCCCTCTAGATATCACCCTATGCTCCGCCTCATCTCCCTCCCCCTGGCACTCTGCCTACCTCCCATGCTGTGCATATCACCCTCTGCTCCGCCTCATCTCCCTCCCCCTGGCACTCAGCCTACCTCCCATGCTGTGCATATCACCCTCTACTTCTCCCCATCTCCCTCCCCGTTGCACTCTGCTTACCTCCCCCTCTACATATCACCCTTTGCCCCGTCTCATTTCCCTCCACCTGGCATACTGCCAACCTCCCACTCTACATATCACCCTCTGCTCCGCCTCAACTCTCTCCCCCTGGCACTCAGCCTACCTGCCATGCTGTACATATCACCCTCTACTTCTTCCCATCTCCCTCCCCGTTGCACTCTGCTTACCTCCCCCTCTACATATCACCCTTTGCCCCGTCTCATCTCCCTCCACCTGGCATACTGCCAACCTCCCACTCTACATATAACCCTCTGCTCCGCCTTATCTCCCTCTGTCACTCAGCCTACCTGCCATGCTGGACATATCACCCTCTGCTCCGCCTCATCTCTCTCCCCCTGGCACGCAACCTACATCCCATGCTGTACATATCACCCTCTGCTTCTCCCCATCTCCCTCCCCTTTGCACTCTGCTTACCTCCCCCTCTACATATCACCCTTTGCTCCGCCTCATCTCCGTCCACCTGGCATACTGCCAACGTCCCATTCTACATATCACCCTCTGCTCGCATTTCCCTGTACACAGTGTGTTCTCCTGGCGAGTACAAGGAGAGCGAGGCCGGCGGGAAGAGCCTCTGAGGCCGATTCATGGAATAATTAGCGCGGCGCAAGTGGGCAAAAACGTGCGAATCGCAGTGGAATAGTGAAAATCGCAGTGCAAGTGCGAAAATCGCATGAAAAGCAGCGCATATCGATTCATGGAAGTCCGTGCGCGAGAAAACCAGCGGATGTGCGAAAAAAAATTGCGCGACGCATGTTGGCGCACAGGCCATCTAACAGCGTGCGCCAGGTCACAGCGAAAATCGCACAGGCCAGAGCGAAAATCGCACATAGCGCGGCGCACGCAACAAAAGTAGGCGGAACACGGGCGTAACACTCGGAATGGGGAACAACTTGCCAAAATGTGGGCGTCACAGGGGAAGTACAGGGCACAAGTGCGCGGAACGCCCACACGCTCGCCTACAACACGTATTCATGGAATAGAATAGGGCAAAAAAGCGCACGCTCAAACCAGCGCACAGGCACAAACACGACCGCCACAAGAAAGCAGGCGGTAGCGTCTCTGCGGCTGTAAGAAATGTGCGCCAAAAGGTGCGCCAACAAATAGCACCTTTATACTGCCATGATGAATGTCCTATACTGTGGCCCTCCAGGAGAAATGACGTGCAAAGGGGTACCCACAAAGACGGACCCGCTGACAAAAAATACGTGTGTGTGTATACCGGGGTGCGCGGGAAGTGTCACACGCGATTTGGCCGGGTACATGGATTTTAGGGGTGCGCGGGAAGTTCCACACGTGATTTCAGCAAGGTATGTGTATTTCAGGGGTGCGCGGGAAGGTCCACACGCGATTTCAGCAGGGTACGTGTATTTCAGGGGTGCGCGGGAAGTTCCACACGCAAATTCTGCAGGGTACGTGCATTTCAGGGGTGCGCGGGAAGTTCCACACGCGAATGGGCCAGTGCGAGCAGGGTACGTGTATTACATGGGTGCGCGGGAAGTTCCACACGCGATTCCATCAGGGTACGTGTATTTCAGGGGTGCGCGGGAAGTTACACACGCGATAGTCCCAGTGCGAGCAGGGTACGTGTATTTCAGGGGTGCGCGGGAAGTTCCACACGCGATTGGCCCAGTGCGAGCAGGGTAGGTGTATTACATGGGTGCGCGGGAAGTTCCACACGCAATTCCATCAGGGTATGTGTATTTCAGGGGAGCGCGGAAAGATACACACCCAGCATCCAGGGTCACCCTCCACCAGTGGTGGCTGGGTAGTGGCCATGTAGTTATGGTTAAGTTGGTGTTTCCATAGGAAGAGCACTTTTTGGGTGGCTTATAACTTCGCTCTCCCTGGACGAATCCTCACCAAACTCTGCAAAATAAGTATTTGGGTCATTCTGAATCTTTTTGCAAAGTTTGGTGAGGATTCGTCTGGGGGGGGCAAAGTTATAGGGGGGTCCCAAAACTTTTTTTTTCCCATAGACTGAATGGGAAATTTTTTTTGCTCGCATCTACAGCCCAAACCGCTGGACGGATTTTCACCAAATTTGGACCAGGAGCAGCGGCTTGGTCCCAAAAGCTTGCTTTTGTAAATTTGGTGAAAATCCGTCCAGTAGTTTTATTTAAAATGACCAAAAAGTAGGTCAAAAAAAATTTGTGATATCTGTGTTCGGTCCGCGGACACACTTCCCTGTTCGCTCCGCGGACAGTGTCCTGATTGGCCAATCGGTTTGCGTGATGTTTGCGGACATGCAACATGTTTGCTGATTGGACGGCGTGGAGCGTGAAGCGCATCAGATTTTCGGTAGCGCCTGCCATCTTGGATTCGCGGTCGTCCGCGGACAGCACGGTGAAACTTTGTTCAAAATTTGTATTTAGTAGAGTGTGTTGGTGTATAGGAGTGTTTGGGGAGGATGGGAGTGTATGAGATAGAATGAAAGTTGTGTTCTTTATGTGTTAGACGTTCTTTTTGTGTTCGATTTGTCTGCGGACATCACGGGTGTTCTGAAATGTTCTAAATAAACTGAATGGGGGGTGTTCTGAGGACTCAATATGTGTCCGTTTTGTTCGCAAGCAAACTGAAACTGTTCTAAGAACACTCGCAGTGTCCAGAAATGTTTGCAAATAAACAAAATGGGGGTGTCCTGAGGACGCTGTCCGTATTGTTCGTTGTCAAGTTGAATATGTTCTAAGAACACTCGCGGTGTCCTGAAAAGTTCGCAAATACACAAAATGGGGGTGTTCTGAAGGCGTTGTCGAACACTCGCTGTGTCCTGAAATGTTCGCAAATATGAATGGGGGTTGTGGCTGACAAGTTGAATGTGTTCTAAGAACACTCGCGGTGTCCTGAAATGTTTGCAAATAAACAAAATTGGGGTGTCCTGAGGACGCTGTCAGTATTGTTCTCTGTCAAGTTGAATGTGTTCTAAGAACACTCGCGGTGTCCTGAAATGTTCGCAAATAAACAAGATGGGGGTGTCCTGAGGACGCTGTCCGTATTGTTCGTTGTCAAGTTGAATATGTTCTAAGAACTCTCGCGGTGTCCTGACATGTTCACAAATACACAAAATGGGGGTGTTCTGAAGACGTTGTCGAACACTCGCTGTGTCCTGAAATGTTCGCGAATATGGATGGTGGTTGTGGCTGACAAGTTGAATGTGTTCTAAGAACACTCACGGTGTCCTGAAATGTTTGCAAATAAACAAAATGGGGGTGTCCTGAGGACGCTGTCAGTATTGTTCTCTGTCAAGTTGAATGTGTTCTAAGAACACTCGCGGTGTCCTGAAATGTTTGCAAATAAACAAGATGGTGGTGTTCTGAAGACGCTTCTAAGAACACTCGTGGTGTCCGGGGAAAGTTCGTAGGGGGTATCCTGAGGACGCTGTCCATATTGTTCTCTGTGAAGTTGAATGTGTTCTAAGAACACTCGCGGTGTCCTGAAATGTTCGCAAATAAACAAAATAGGGGTGTTGTGAAGACGTTTCTAAGAACACTCGCGGTGTCCTGGAATGTTCATAGGGGGTGTCCTGAAGGCGTATTCCGTATTGTTCACTGGCAAGTTGAATGTGTTCTAAGAACACTCGCAGTGTCCTGAAATGTTCGCAAATAAACAAAATGGGGGTGTCCTGAGGACGCTGTCCGTATTGTTCTCTGTCAAGTTGAATGTGTTCTAAGAACTCTCGCGTTGTTCTGAAATCTTCGTAGGGGGTGTCCTGAAGATGCTGTTCGTATTGTTCTCTGTCAAGTTGAATGTGTTCTTAGAACACTTATGGTGTCCTGAAATGTTCGCAAATAAACGAAATGTGGGTGTTCTGAGGGCACTGTCCGTATTGTTCGTTGTCAAGTTGAATGTCTTCTAAGAACACTTGCGGTGTCCTGAAATGTTCGCAAATAAACAAGATGGTGGTGTTCTGAAGATGCTTCTAAGAACACTCGCGGTGTCCGGGGAGTGTTCGTAGGGGGTGTCCTGAGGACGCTGTCCGTATTGTTCTCTGTCAAGTTGAATGTGTTCTAAGAACACTCGCGGTGTCCTGAAATGTTCGCAAATAAACAAAATGGGGGTGTTCTGAAGACGTTTCTAAGAACACTCGCGGTGTCCTGGAATGTTCGTAGGGGGTGTCCTGAAGGCGTAGTCCGTATTGTTTGCTGGCAAGTTGAATGTGTTCTAAGAACACTCGCAGTGTCCTGAAATGTTCGCAAATAAACAAAATGGGGGTGTCCTGAGGACGCTGTCCGTATTGTTCTCTGTCAAGTTGAATGTGTTCTAAGAACTCTCGCATTGTTCTGAAATGTTTGTAGGGGGTGTCCTGAAGATGCTGTTTGTATTGTTCTCTGTCAAGTTGAATGTGTTCTTAGAACACTCATGGTGTCCTGAAATGTTCGCAAATAAACAAAATGGGGGTGTTCTGAAGACGTTTCTAAAAACACCTGCGGTGTCCTGGAATGTTCGTAGGGGGTGTCCTGAAGGCGTAGTCCGTATTGTTCGCTGGCAAGTTGAATGTGTTCTAGGAACACTCGCAGTGTCCTGAAATGTTTGCAAATAAACAAAATGGGGGTGTCCTGAGGACGCTGTCCGTATTGTTCTCTGTCAAGTTGAATGTGTTCTAAGAACTCTCGCATTGTTCTGAAATGTTCGTAGGGGGTGTCCTGAAGATGCTGTTTGTATTGTTCTCTGTCAAGTTGAATGTGTTCTTAGAACACTCATGGTATCCTGAAATGTTCGCAAATAAACAAAATGGGGGTGTTCTGAGGACAATGTCTGTATTGTTCGTTGTCAAGTTGAAAGTGTTCTAAGAACTATTGCGTTGTTCTGAAATGTTCGTAGGGGGTGTCCTGAAAACGCTGTCCGTATTGTTCGCTGGCAAGTTGAAAGTGTTCTAAGAACACTCATAATGTCTGCGGACATTAAAAGTTTTCATAGACCATAGTTGAAATGTTTGACTCTATGGATGTGATATGCTGCGGTGGTTGTGGCCAGGGCATAGAGTCTTGGGTGCATGGCCAAATGGCCATGCACCCAAGACTCTATGCCCTGGCCACAACCACCGCAGCATATCACATTCATATTTGCTTATAACTTTGGGTGAAAAACAAATGTATAAGGAGCAAAGGTATTAGATACTATGGATGTGATATGCTGCTATGGTTCTCCTTATTATTGTATACTTACTGTTTGGTCTAGTAACCAGAGTACATGTATTTCTTGTTAATTTCTGTGATAAAAGAAAATAGCATGTTAGTATTAGTATTTTGTAATGACTTATTACATTGTATAATCAATATACTTTTTTTTTTGAACCCTCATATTTAGTAGATTACAAATCAGAGTACTGTGCAATTTGCTCAGTTTCTGTATTTGTTGCTAAAATCATTGGGTCTGTGGGAGAAAAAAAAATCCATGTTGGATTAAAAAAAAAACTTTTTCTGTTATGCTACAGTTTGTTTGTTTGTTTTCAGTGTTCACTTGTTGTTTCTGGCTAATGCTTTATACTTTGGCTTGTTGTATTTTTTTGAAGCAGTAACATATTATTTATTTGTTTTGATATTATAAAATTTTGGAGCAGTTACGTGTATTCTAACTGTCTATTTTTTTATATATTTTAGTGGTATTGATATTTCTATTTGGATATTGTTAAATTTTGGGACAGTTAGATACCAATTGGCGTATTATAACTGTGTATTTTTTGGTCTAATTTAGTGGTATTCATTTATCTGATTAGTTGTTGTAGAATCTTTGAGCAGTTAGATAGCTTTTGGAGTATTCTAACAGTTTATATTTTTTAACACAAGTTTACTTAGCGTTTAAATACAGTTTAGTTATCAAATTTTGGTTTTAAGAACATCAAATAAGCGTTTGTAAGATTTCCTGGTAATCTCTGCTTTAGAGTAATGGTACTATCTTTACATTCAAACCATCCACATTTCTTTTTTTATATATGCAGTGTAGTGCCCTGAATTGGTTGTGGCTCCTGCGTGGTAGATTATACCTATTGTTGTGAAGGTTTTCTTACCAAGTGATATTTGACCATGTGTGAATCCAGTCAGCTTGCAGTTGTTTTTGGTACCATCTGCATTGTAACGTAGAAGCATTAGTATTATGTATTTACTATGTGTTTGTATTACTAACGTGGAGCGATTATCTGAATTGCAGGTAGAGCATAATCTACCATGGTTTGCATTTTGTACAAGTTGCTGAAATGGAATGAATTCACAATTTGGTATTGATATATATATGAAGCGTTCATTGGTGATTTCTTCTTGTGTCACATTGTTGCAGAGAGTGCATGTATGTTTCCACATGTATGAAATCTGAAAGATTTCATTTATAGGTATGTTTTTGTTTTCCAGTACTTGTAGTAAGTACATTAGAAATTCTTGTGGATCTTCCTGTGAGTTTATAGTGAATTTCACCATTCCAGCACAGTAGTCCAATTGTTGTCTTATTCCATAAACACTATACGTGTTGTCAGGATTGTTTGCTGCATTTCTGTGAAGGACTAACATTTGCAAACACAATGGGTCTGTACTGTGTAAGTAAATGTTGTCAACAATTGGTGGTAATTGAAATAGAATATTCATTGCTACATTTGCGTAGCAACTTACACCAACTATATTTGAGAATTTAAATGGTCCAGGTAGTTCTGTATCTAATTGCTTTTTTTGGAGTTTGTCTTCCTTCTTTAAAGAAGTACCTGGTTTACTTTCCCTAATTGAGTCTTTTTTGCTTGTGGTACTTGATGAAGTATTAGTTTCTTTTACTCTCTTTGGAGGATTTGCAGTGACATCCTGTTGCATTTCTGTTTGATTTATTTTTCTTTTATAACGTTTTACATTTTGTGGAACAGAATATGTGGTTAGGTGAGGGGTGTATAGTGAGCGAAGTCTATTGTATTCTAAAATGCAAGGAATATCAGCGTTTATTTTACTTGCATCAAAGTTGATTAGAAATAGACCGTCAAGTGTACGTAAGCGTGATAGTGCTACATAGCTCATGCCTTCTTTAAAGACTGTGTTACCAATATCTATCATTGCTTTGTCTAGGGTAAGACCTTGTGATTTATGAATCGTGACTGCGTTTGCAAGAGTTAGAGAAAATTGTTCTCTGCGTACATACATATCTTTGAAGAGAAGTAATCTAGCTGTTGAGCAACCTATACTTTTTACTTCTGAAAGTTTGTCAAAGAGTATATTGCAAACTGAATTTTGTTGTCGCGTGGGCATGTTTGAAAGCCAACAACTGTACCCAGTGCTCCATTAACTAGTCCTTGGTCCACGTCAAGGTTACGTTTAAGCATTACTCTGCAATTTAAGGATAATTTTAATATCTTTTCTAAGCCTGCTGTGTTTGAGATTGATTTTTCTAAACTATTTAGTCTTGTTGTGGCTTGGTCACACATGGGTAGTGTCATACCATGTACATCTAGTTTGTCTGTGGCGGTAATTTCCATGATTGGTTGCATTTCTTTACTTAGCATGATTTCATTGAATTTGAAATAGCTTGCAAGAGTTGGCATTAAGGCCATACAATTGACATTTGTGTGGGCTAATTGTTCCATAACATCTGTAGCACATGTATTATCGCCATAAAGTGCATTAATGTGCCGGGTTTTCAATATTGCTTCTGCTTCTTTAGAAAGTATACCAACTCTGATACTTTTAAAAATGTTGGCATAGGTGAGATCTGCAGATTGCTGCATGTTTTCTGTTAATTCTCTGTATTGGAAATGTTGCCAAAGGTTGACATTTCCGATGCTGCTAACAGTTTTATGGCAGAGTTTGTGTCTTAATGTTTTAAAAATAGGCTCACCTTTTACTGGTGTTAATTGAAGCAGATCTCCAAAAACAATAATGTGTTTTCCTGCAAAGAGCTCTTCATAGTCTGTTTTGAGTACTTCTTGTAATCTGAGGTGAATCAAAGCTAATATCAGGTTGGAGACCATGCTCACTTCATCTATTAGTAGCATTTTCATTTGTTTCAATACTCTGCGTAATTCCATTGCAGCTTCTGCAGAAAGTTTGTAACAGTCTAATTTGTTCTGGTGTTCTACTGGTAATAGTAGTAATCGGTGTAATGTAACACCACCTATGTTGTAGGCAGCTAAACCTGTGGGGGCAGTGACAACAGCTGACAGTTTGTTGTTTGTCAATTGTTGAAGGAACCTACTAATGATTTTGATTAGGAATGTTTTGCCAGAACCAGCTTCACCACTGATGTACAGTAGTATAGGTTTATAATTATGGCAGGAACATTCTTTATTTTCATGTTCTACACCATGTGCAATTTGTTTTGTTACTTCTTGAAAAATGCTAATTTGCTCATTGTTTAGTTTTGATTGTAGTATAGCTAAGTCTTCTTTATTTTCATACTGACACATGGTGTTTTCTACTTCTATCATAGCTAATTCTGCCTCATTTATTATTAGTGGTTCTCCCAGTGGTTCTTGGCTTCCTGTTACAGAAGATTGATTACTGTCAGGAGTGCCCTTATCTAGTTGGGCTTGGAGTTCTTCTTCGTGTTGCTGTTCATTGTGCAACATTGTTTTGTACTGTGTAAAGTTTACATCAGTTATAGTGCTTTCATTTGCTTTGAAAGCATCCTCATATGAGTCATAGTTATCTAGTAATTGTTCTTCTTTTCTCCATGGTTTGAAGAGTTGTAGCAGGGACATGTAATATACTTCTTTATGTTGAGGAGTCTTTAATGACAATTTGATATGATTAATTAAATTTGGTTTAGTGAGTTTAACTAAGCTGCCTTCACAGTTTGTCACTCTATATTTGCCTTTTTTTTCATCAGGTTTCATATTATTTTTGTATGTGTAGTTTTGGGCTATGTGATATAGACACATGTTTTCCAAAGTATTACTTCTGTTTGGGTAGTATGTGTCCAATAAATTGTTTTTTAAAATGTCTTGACTGTTGGGATCATGTTTGGCTATTGTTTCTATATCTTCATATGATTTTAGAACTCTTTTTCTAGATTTAACTGGACCAAGACTTAGCCATACTTTATTGTCAGATTTACCATACAATGCAGTACAAGTTAAACGATCAGCTGCTTCATATGATCCACATTCTCTATGGGTGAGCATTTTTATGCCCAAGCTGTATAATTTCTGAGATACTGTTTTATCTGATGACAGGTCATTCCAGAGGTCTTGGAGCTCTGTCTTTTCTGCTTTAGTTAAGTATGCTGTGACATATCGTGCAACTGCAGTAGAATTGTCTGCAATGTACTGTACATCTATGTTTGCATTCCATAAGTGGGCAATGATTGTATTATAATCATTGATATATTTTTCTTCTTCTTTTCTTTTTATGTAATATGTATTTTTAGGTGACTTACCTTTAACACTATGTCTAACTGAAGACATGAGGTTGTTCACTTGACCTGTATTTGTAACTGGTCTAGGGAAACCAAATTGGCATTTGGTGTAGTATTTCCCTTTGTTTTTGTATTTGCAACGACAATATTTTCCACATTTGTGACTTTGAAATTGTAAAGTTTGTGCATGAAGATCACTATTTGTGGCTTCTGATGGAATTTCACAAGTGACATATTTTTCAATAAACTGTAAAACAGTGGCATCACTGTCTTGACCAAATTTAGGAGCATCTTTAATCCATAAAAGCATGTGGATATGTGGTGCTCCTCTGGCTTGGTATTCTATTCTCCAAAAGAAGTGTTGCACTTCTCCAAGGGGAGGAACAGTTTTATTACAAATAAAATGGAGCATAGCAATGAAGCGATGGTGAAAATATCTTGAAACATTAACAGGATCCAAAGAACAAAGTTCTCCAGGTGTTAGTATATCTATGTATGTTTTGTTTTTATTTGATATGCATAGGAAATCATGTAAATCTTCCCATGCATATTCTGCACAACTTAATGTAACAAACCAAGTGGGTGGGCCAAGGTTTCTGATCATACAACATACATCTCCATGAAGTCGAAACCAGTACTCTTTAGTACCACGCATATTTGCTAATAGATTTGTAATATTTGATTGTAAAACCTCATCCTTTTGTTGCACTTTTTCTAATAATTGTGTAGCTGTCATATTTTGAAAGTGTGATCCTGATTTTAATATGTGTGCAACTCCGTAACATAAAGTTGCTAGTTCACTTTCAAAGAGTAGGTGGAATATGTATTCCACATTTCGTCAAAATCTGGGATCTTCAGAATACATCCGTAATGAGCGGTATTCTGAAGCTGATATTTGAATAGGTCTATCATCATACCTTCCTCCTTTGCCAGTAGGAAAGAGTAGAGGAAAAGCACGTGCTTCTATACTTTTTTCCCATATGCTGATTGGCGATCCTTTTGTTTGACGCATTTGGTAAGTTTCCAGTACATCTTCGACGGTGTCATTACAGTGCAAAGGATGAATTGTATAATGGTCTAAAGTATTTGATATTGTAGCAGGATCTAGTAGCTCAAATTGACCAGCTTCTTGTGTTTCTTGAATTATTTCAGTTGTATCTTTCAAGTTTTCTTCAATATTAATTTCTTTGTAATATTCATTTTTCTCTTTAAGATATTGGAAGGCTTGTCTAACTTTATATAAATCTACCAGCTGTTGCCATATTTCTTTGTCTTTTTGTAGTACTCCATTTACTAAGATAATTAAAGATTGCTGCATAGGATGTTGCACTCCTAGAGTATGCACATTTTCTTTTAGATCTAATGGTAAATAAACTACTTTTCCATGAATGCCTTTTACCAATTCAGAGGGAGGTAATTTTGCTGTTTTTGGTTGAAGGCGTATTATTGCTTGAAATGGGTGTACTGTTTGAATTATGATGCTCTCATATAAATTAAGTTGTTGTAGGGGTTTTGGTACTGGGTATAATTCCAAATTATTTGTGATAGCACGTGAAGGAGTTTGGTTGTTGTCAAGTTTTGTAGCGCCGTAACTGCAAAGTATTAAGGGCTCAGTTATTTCGTATTTGTTTTCTGCTACAACGTAGAGAGCTAATTCAAACCATTTAGAATCTTCATTGTCTTCTATTTTGTATGATAGGACTACAGTTTTTGTGTTACTTTTATAAAAAGTTCTACGGCAACATACACATACATGGTTTGGTACTTCAGCTGATGTACTTTAAAATTTTAGTATTTCTTTTTTGTATGCGTTTAGCAAAAGGTTGTCATATGTAGAATTGTTGCTTAATTGGTTTAAAGCTATTTCATTCTGTAAATGGCTTTCACTTCCAAAATATTTTTTCTGGATATAGTGAATTTCTTCAAGTAGGTCTTTTGCTTTACCATGTAGAAGGATGTTATTTAACTTTGCTAGTTCTAAAGCAGGACTTTTAGCATAGTACAGTTTATAGACTAGATTTCTTATAGTTGAATGATGTGTTGATATCCTTTTGATATCATGGAAAGTGGTTTTACAAGTAGGTCCTATAATGCAGGCCAATGAATGTCCTTGTAGTCCTGTGTACTTGCGCACTGGACAGGTATCCATATTTTGCAGTAATTTAATTTTGATTTTGTCTTTGCTTTTTACATATTTATTGAGGAATTGGCGTAAAGATTTGAAACATTGTTTGGGAATGTTACACATTGACGTGCATGGCCATTTGTACACTAGATGTTCTGATTCAGTTGAATGGAGGGGTAATTCTAAGTTTTCAGGGCATATTTTTGTAAGGAGTACTCCTTGTTCCATTATGGTATTATTCACTTTTTCATAACCTCGATCACTGCTATGTATGGCAATTGTATTTGTTTGCTTTGGTTTGTACGCTTCTTCATTAAAATATGGTTCTGTGCTCGTTGTGTGATTCCATTCACCTCCGCAGATACTTAAGAAGTTCTTTCTATTGACATTTCGCTTATTGAGAAGTCTTTTTTGTAATTTAGTTATTAGTTTTGTTAGTGGTTTCATTTTGTTTAACAGTAAAATAAATAACTTTCTTTTGAGAAGAATTGCACTGTCCATCAACGCTTCTAAGATTAATTTCCTACGATAGGTTTTAAGCATTGAACCTGATTTCTCTCCTGTTTTTATAAGATTTTGAAGGACTTTGTGACGGTACATTTTGGCTAAAATACTTTTCTTAGTATGCTTACTTTGCACTATATTAAAATTTGAAGAAGTAGTTTTATCTATAGTGATAGCAGATTTTCTGTTAATTGTTTTTTGGTTTGTTTTACACTTTGATAGAGGAGGCAACGTTTTTGTACTTGAAACTTCTTGTGTTTCACTAAATGACTGTATTAGCTGTTTTGTTTCCACTTTTATTCACAAATTCTGCTAGAGATGGATGCTTATGTTGGACACTTTTATTTTCATTTATTCTACTTTTGCGTTGCTTTCTACTTGACTTGACTTTTGGTAGGCATTCTTTAGGGTCTGTTGAAAAAAATAAAGAAGATATGGGTTGGGGTGTTCTGGAATGTATGTGTGCTGTGTGCATGAGTGTTTGAGTAAGATGATAAAGATGTATGTAATTGATTGTGCATTGGGAACTGCAACTAGTAGGGATAGGTATTCTTGAATTTATGTGTTACTAAACTGGGGTTCAGATGACAAAAAAAAGTAAGCTAGTGGTGTGGAAAAGTACAAATAGTAAATCTAATGTATACAATTAAAACAGTTTGTTCTATAATATGAAAATTGTAGCGGTTCAGTTGGGTAATTTGTGTGTCCAAAAATAGGAATTTGTGGGCCATTCTGGCTGTAAATCGCTGTTTAAGACATGGAGATTTTTGGACAAAATGGTACACAATCTCTATTTTTAGGCACAGAAATAGCTTGTATTAACGTTATAGTATGTTTGAGTAATAATATAAATATTATGGTGATATTCTACTTACTTTTTTTCTTAAATTAACAGGTAATGTCTTTGTTCTTCTTTGTTCTTCGAATTCGGCTGCTTCTTTTCAGGAGACTGGTCTTCACTGCAATTGTAAAAGCTTCAAATTAGTAACTTTGTTTTTATATAGCGCTGTTTTTAATTTAGATATTGATTTTTTTAATTGAAATCCTCAGTGCCTTCTTTAAAACCATTGAACTAATTTATTTACATAAGATACATTGTATCAGTTCAGTACATATGATATGTTCTTAATGAACAAATTGTATTGAATGACTAACTGTAGCAAAAAAAAATATCTTTACTGTGTCTTGTGAAATTTATAATATACCAGTGAATACTACTATTTCTGTAACTAAGCTGTTCTAGGTAATAGCGCCTCAATGTCATGTCTAAATTAAAGTAATTAAGTAAATAAATAAATAAAAACAAAAAAATATGAAATTGTATAAGTATTTTTTTTTAAGATTTAAACATAGATTGTGCTTGCATGCAATTTTGTTTGAATATATGTAGTCTATATATTTCATTTAAAAAATGTTAGTTTAACATGATTTGAGTGTGTGTATAAAGAAAGTAAATAGTATAAAGGTTTATAAGTGATAGTTGATTTTAGGAAATTGAAAAAAAAACAATACATTCATTTTACAGATTACACAAGCTAAAAGTCTGTTTGAAAATGTGTTCATCTACTGTACAGAAAATATGCATACCTGAAGTTTGTGTTCATGCATATGGATATGCATGGAGCTGCAAGTAGAAATCTTGGAGACTTGTACAGTATTTCTGGTAGATGGTGCTTGCCAATGATATGACACTTGTACTCAGAGAGATTCACAGTACATTTGCAGTGCTGATCTATGATGATGCAGTTAGATGTAGAGGTCTTGAATGTGATTGGTGCATGGTCATGTGATTTCTTAGCTACATCCAATGAGGGGATGGCAGAGAGAGTGAAGTGGAAATGGTAGAAGGGCTATTCATGTTACGATATGTCCGCGGACATGGCGGTAGTTCGCGGACATCAGGAGTTACATCCGGGGATTTTTGGGTTCAGAAGTCATGCAAATGAGAATGAGAACTAAAAGGGATTGGTCAGGAAAGTTTAGTGGGTGTGTTGTGCCAGAAGAGAGTTTCTCATATACTGTTTTTGCTGAGAGAACAACAGATAGCTGTGTCTATGTATTTTAGGAAAAAGATTGTATGGATTTTGGGAGATTCATGGATATATTGGTTGAAGGTTCATGCAGAAAGCTGTGGAGTAGCTGTAGATCTTGGATTCCCACATGTGGAAGTACACTGGCATGGAGTATGTGGAATGAAGTGGTTGGACTTGCTACCTCTCTGTGCTACTTTGGAGACAGAGCAACATCCAGACATAATTGTAATTCATTGTGGAGGGAACAGTTTAGGATATGTGACTGGAATTATTTTGCAATTTGCTATGAAAGAAGGACTTGGGAAGGTTATGGACATGTTTCCTAATTCTCAAGTGATATTTTCACAGATTGCGCAGAGACAAATGTGGCTTTGTTATTCTTCATTTGGTCCACAAATGGAAAAAGCAAGGCGCAATGTTAATAAAGCTGTTTGTGCCTTTCTAAAAGATTTTGGCATGTCTTCTTTTCACAATGAAAATATTCTGTTTCGTAGTACAAACATTTTTCGCAAAGATGGAGTCCATCTTACTTATGGTGGCAATCAGATTTTTCTGAGAAATGTACAAAATGCATTGCAACCTTTTTTGGAATTACAACATCCATTTTGAAGTAGGTGTTAAGCATTTATAATTTTTGACTTACAAACACCTCCCAAAGGCTCTTTTCAGAGCCACCACTTCCTCCCAGAGAAAATTGCAATGTTTGTGATGGGGTAGCAACCCAATTTTTTGAATGTTTGCGAACTGTCCGCGGAGGACCCTGCTTCATTTATTTTCACTTCTATTTTTTAACTGTGAAAGGTGGCTCTGAAAAGAGCCTTATTTTTTTTTTGATTTTTGATATTTTGTATTATTTTTGGTTTTTTATACATGACACACTAGGAGAGGAGGGCAAAGGAAGGTAAAGGGGGGGGACACCAACCACAGGGATAAGAAAGGGCGAGCTGAGAGAGGAAGATGTAGAGTGGGTTTTATTTGGGTAGTGAGCAGATCTACTCGTGCTCTGAGACGATAGTCTCAAAAGCACTACGAAGTCGCTCCCCCCTGCAGAGTACTGTGTCACAGTACATACATACAACTGTGACCCTCGAAAGGTGAGGGTCATCAGCATTCTATATGGCCTGTGAGGCAGCTTGAGGAAGACGCTTTCCCACAGAGGTGGTCCTTGTGGTGACAGGATCAGAAACAGAGGATGAAGTAGAGGAAATCAACCTGCTACGTTCTTTGCAAGGTACAACCCTGCGAATAGCCCGAGTGAAATGACCTCAGGTGTCGCTTCATAGTAGTGGTCCCAAAGCTGTACTTACCGTGCTTCCCGCGACTGAGTATCATTTTGCACTCATTGCAGGTAACACGGTTCGCACAAGCCTTAGGAACATTCCCATGAATGGTAAATAACCGCCACACCCAAGACTCACGCCTAGTGCGGGTAGTAGGGTTTTCCTCTAGCTCATTCTCATCATCCCCTTCTTTCTCCTCCGCATCCTCACTCCTGTTGCCCTCTTCAGGCCCTTGGGGAGGTGGTGGTGGTGGAGGGGGTGGTGCTGAAGCAGGTGCAGCACCAGGTGGCAGTTCAGCAGCCAGGTATGCCATCAAAGATGCGATGGAAATCTGCAGTTGGCAGCAAAAATCGCTGTGTTTCGAAGAATAGCCAGAAACACAATGAGAATAAGCTCTAGGGCGTGGTCTTTTATAGGGGTGTTTGTGCACGGTCCGCGGACATGCGCGCTGTCCACGGACAGATCGAACACAAAAAAAGTTCAAAAAGTTTCAAAAGGTATGTAGAAACTCAGGATTACTATGTGGGACTTGTGCCATGGTGAGATTTTATTGAAAAATATTATGGATTAATTGAAAATGTACTTTTAATTTGTTCAGGGACCCAAATAGTGTCCGCATTCAGAACATGCGATCAGCGTGGGCGCGGTCATATGTTCCGTTCGCGAACAAGTCCGCGAAGGAAGCGCATGTCCGCAGGACACCAAATGCACAGAGATTGGCTAGCGCATGCGCGTTGATGTTCTACGGACACTGTTCGGGTCCTGAACTAATTAAAATATCATCACACGTGAAACGAACATTTCAGGACACTGCGTGTGTTCTTAGAACAGTTTAAACTTGCTAGCGAACAGTAAGGACAGATATAGTGTTCTTCAGGACACGTTCAATTTCGTTTATGTACGAACATTTCAGGACACCAATTGTGTTCTTAGAACATATTCAACTTGCTAGCGAACAGTACGGACAGGTATAGTGTTCTTTAAGACACCTCCATTTTTGTTTAATTACGAACAATTCAGGACACCGCGTGTGTTCTTAGAACAGTTTGAACTTGCTAGCGAACGCTACCAACAGGTATAGTGTTCTTCAGGACACCTCCATTTTCGTTTACGTACAAACATTTCAGGACACCAATTGTGTTCTTAGAAGAGTTAAAACTTGATAGTGAACACTACGGACAGATATAGTGTTCTTTAGGACACTTTAATTTTTTTTTTTACGAACATTTCAGGACACTGCATGTGTTCTTAGAATAGTTTCATCTTGCTAGCGAACAGTACAAACAGGTATAGTGTTCTTCAGGACACCTCCATTTTCTTTTATTTACGAACATTTCAGAACACCTGCACTGTCTGTGGACACCTACATTGTTTTTTTTTAAAAAAAAAAACTATTTACAACACAATATAAAAATTAAACTTTATTTAACATATATTAATAATTTATGACAGAGAAGGTGAGGCAGAAACAGAAACAAAAACAGGAGAATTAGGGGTTTCAACATGATTGTTATTAGGTGAAGAAGGGATGGAAGTCTCATCAAAACGTTTTGGGTTATGGAGAGGGTTTGGGGATAATTGACTGGGATATGGTGAGGAGGGACAAGTACATGTGTGCAATGGTATGAGGTTTTTGGTTTAAAATGATCTTCCACAAAAGTTTTCAAATTATTAAAATTAGTCAACAATAAATCAATTTTTTCTTCTAAACTGTGAAAAGTGTTATCCATAAAAGGTTTTTCTGAAGTATTTTCTATTTTGGTATGCTCTGTACAAAAAAATATATATATATGTTAAATGTATACAAAATAATAATAATTAAATGGTTTATATTATAAAGTGTTTACCATTAGTTTCACTATCTTGTGACATTTCTTCATGTGGGAAAAGCTCCTCTAGCCATTCCAGAGTACTAGACATTTCTGTGAGAGAAAAAAAAAGATAATATTTTTTTTTATCTATTACAGAAAGTTTATAAATATATGAATACAATTAAGTACACTTACTATTTCAGGTAAGATATGTCCTATGTACTCAGTGGGTCTGCTCTTGTTCTCAGTTCTGTCGTGTTTGTGAGGTAATTATGTTGGAAGCCAATTTATTTTCTTGTGGTATATTCCATTTTAGAACATAGTGCATTTAAATGAACGGTTAGTGTGTTGTATATATGGGTTACATTTCTTATGTATTAGTACATATAATGTGTTTGTGTGCTTCTTTTTGAATTTGTTAAATGTTCCTATGTTATGATATAACAATCAAACATACCCCCCCCCCAGAGTTTTTAGGTAGTGGTACTGTTCTTCGAACATGTCTGCGAACATTAAATGAGTTTGTGAACATCAAGTACAGTAGAAGAGATTCAGCCAGTTCCATATGATATGTATATAAAGTCAAAGTCATTATTGTTAAGTTGCACTACTAAAAACCTATGAAATTCAGTGAAAAAACTTTGTTAAAGGGACGTTATGGTTAAGTTGCGCTACTAAAAACCTATGAAATTCAGTGAAAAACTTTGTTAAAGGGACGTTATGGTTAACTTGCGCTACTAAAAACCTATGAAATTCAGTGAAAAAACTTTGTTAAAGGGACATTATGGTTCCAAGTAAAACCGAAACACCCTTGATATTCGCCAGTTATGGTAAGCTAAGCAACCATAACTCGCGCCACCACCGTGCACTGCTAAGACTAACACCCACGACATCAAAGATGACATCACAAATGTCATTGATGACATCACTGATGACATCACATGTGTATGTACTTTTCATGAAATATGTGTACAAGGGATTCTTATTATAATGTTGCGAAAAAAGTGTCAAGGATCATTGCAATGAATATCATACCCTAATTAGTGCATTGAACGATGCATTGATATAAATAGCATTCTACTATGGGGTTCTATCTAGTATACTAAGCTAATCATGCAGAAACCTAGCATTGTGTGCAGCGCACAAGATGAAGGTATAATATTCGTAATGTTAATATGTTGAATAATGAAATAATAATTGTTTTCTTAATAGATTTTTGTGTACTGTGAAATATGTAATAAGTAGCTAATAAAACCCATGTATTACATAATTGCATTACTATAGACAAAACACAAAGAGACAAGAACACATACCAATATGGGTATATACAGGGAAAGTGAAGTTAGCAAAAAAGCGCAAGTAGTAGCAGAAACAATTCATAACCTAACTGATTATTTTCATGCAAATAAATGATTGCTGTTTCAAAGCTGCTATTTACCCTATGTATATGTATCACTTGATGTGATTGGAGCCTAAGGAAAGTAGTGTGAGTACAATGTATACAAATATGACCATATACAGGGAAAGTACAGCCATAAAAAAACACCAGAACTATCAGAAAGTGCTGATAAGTCTATTGGTTATCTTTATGCACAAAAAGGATTGCTGTCTTTCAAGCTTGTGTCTTCCCCTGTGTATATGTTTCATATGATGTGACTGGACTCTAAGGTAATTACTGTAAGAACCTACTTAAGGATACGTCTACAAATAAAATCAATTTTTTAGTTTCTGACTGTTACTGAAGAAGATATGTCAGCAAAAGAAAAAAGAGTGAGCCAGGCATGTGATGTCATCAGTGATGTCATCAAGGACATTTGTGATGTCATCTTTGATGTCGTGGGTGTTAGTCTTAGCAGTGCACGGTGGTGGCGCGAGTTATGGTTGCTTAGCTTACCATAACTAGTGAATTTCAAGGGTTTTTCGGTTTTACTTGGAACCATAACGTCCCTTTAACAAAGTTTTTTCACTGAATTTCATAGGTTTTTAGTAGCGCAACTTAACCATAACGTCCCTTTAACAAAGTTTTTTCACTGAATATATATATATATACACACTGGCTGGGAGGTACACAAAGTGCCAGGGGGTGATGGGAAGGAGTAGAGGTAGCTATATATATAGAGGGGAGTAGGCTGATTGCCTTTGGGGGGGCTCGAGGGGGAGGAACAGAGGGAGATATAGAAAGAGTCAGGTAGGCCGAAGGTGAGCAGGAAGGACACAGAGGGTGATACGCTGATAGAATTTTGCCGGGGGAGGCAAAGGCAAGACATGGAGAAAGACACAGAGAAAACAGCGAGGAGAAGGTCACATGTTGTAGATAAGGGGTAGGAGTGTGGGTGGCAAGAGTAAAAAGAGGAGAACAAGTGGACCCTTTAAGTGGGATTAAAATCGAGGGGTCCCCAAAGAAGTGCAAACAATATTTGTGTGGAGGGTGATTGGGGGCTGGGAATTATGTGGTGTGGCAAAAAAACTCCAAGTAGCAAAGGAATCAAAGTGACGCAGCCAGGTTTTCAAGCCTGGCATGAAAAGGAATAACATGTGCTTTAAAAGGTGTGTTGAATATAATATAATGAATCAGCTGTCAAAAAATATTCAAATGCAAAAAGTAATTTAAACCAAAATAGTAGAATGCAAGTTCCAATTCCTCCGTTTTTAAGGAAATCCTTGATTCTTATGTATTCATTGAATTAAAGCACTCTAATGACAGGATTTCATGGTGCAAAACTCAAGCAAATGTATTATCTATATTACATTGTTTCTTCACGGTAACGCAAAATAAATAATGTAATCCCAAATTTCTGAAACTGATAATGTGATTCTGTACCTGGACGCTAGTGACATCTAGTGTTCAAGAGCAGTATTGTCCCTCATCTTTTCTTTGAATTTATGCGCTGGGAAATCAGGTTGTGGAGCCCTGGCTTCATGTCAATTTTTGCCCTCTCTGGACTGAGCCCTGCGGAGGGTCGAAGTATCAGACGATTAAAAAGGACATTTTAAGTAGGGTGAGAATAGTGGGATACATTGAAAAAGAGCTCGAATTGTAAGGCAAAAACGGGACAACAGAGATTTGGCGCTTGAGTTACAAATATGAGAAAGAGTAATAAGCAAGGCAAGAACCGAGAGAGAAAGAGAGAGAGAAAAAGAGAGAGAAAGAGAGAGACAGAGAGAGTGTGAGTGAGAGAGTGAGAGAGAGGCAATGTAAATGAAATGCAAAGGGAGTAATAAGGGAGAGAGAAGGTCAGCACAGTCAGAATATTCTATGAAAGATAGTACTTCCACTTGCACAAATATATCCTCTTCATCCCCAATCCAAATTTGGGCAATTTCATGGATACCTCACTTTATTCAACTGGCCCACTCAGCTGGGGATGCCAGATCATGAGGGACCATAACAGGTAGCAGCCAGCCCACTGATGAGTTGATAAACCTGGGTGTAGCGAGAGTCTTATAAAAGGGTGGCAAGACGTTACTATTCTGTACTTGCTGATACTGAATGCATTATTGCCATTAGCACCTGTTCAAACAAAGATGGATTGAAGGGAAAAAAGAGAAGACGGACCAAACAGAGTCCTTCTTCTATTTTCACGATGTCTGAAACAGGCAGCAGAAACTTGGAACCGTATTGGGACAGAGAAAAAGGTAAGTCCAGGAGAGGAGGGGGTCTGGAGGTGGGTGGAGGTGGAGAGATTGAACAGGAGAGGGCACTGAAGGCAGCACGAGGGAGTGGGGGTGAGCCTGCTGCTGTGCTAGTGTCAATTAGGGAGCACACAACGTGATATTTATAATTTGTTAAAGACTGCATTCTATCTAGGTACTCATTATGAGTTTGGTGGTATTCCCATGGTATATCTGCCGAGATACTACCAAACTCAATCACTGTTACCGCTTCTTGGTCCAGTGGAGTGGAGGTAATTCCCCATTTTTTGAGTCATAGGACTCCATGGGGATTTTTGGCAAATTTACTGTGTGGTAAATCTGCCAATATTTGGAGGTAAAGTGAAGGATTCACCTCCAGCAATAGGCTGGAGGTGAAGCTGTCACTTTTTTTTCCAAGAATCGGTGGATATAGTGTCCGGTAATTCTACCAGCAGTAAATCTGCAGAAAAAATGTGGTGGTAACAGAATTTCCGTGATTATTTCCTGCACTGCCAAACTTAGACATTAATGCCTCCAGTGGAGGGCCGGACAGAGCATTAATGGCCCACCATCCAAAATAATAGCGCTGAGGATGGAGAGGCCTTAGGGCACTCCCACCTTGACACTCATTACTATGGTCAGGTCAAAGAGAGCAGGAGAAGAAACCCAGGAAAGAGAAACAAATATTTTATGGGGTTTAAACAGTGGGAGCGAGTCTAGTGTGCGGTCACGATAGTCAAGTCATAGGCACACCAGGAAACAGGGCATCCACTCTCCTTAACCCGGCAATGCGTTTAAAGAATACCTTATTGATGAACATTAAGACAACTGTAAAGAATTTTATTTCAGCTTTATTAAGAGTTGGCTGCAGCATTACTGTTACCGACGCCTGGTCTGTCGGCATTACCGGCAGATTACAGGTGCCAGCAATGGTAAGTAATTCCCCATTTCATGAAGACCAACTCCATGTGGGGAATGTGGTATCAGGTAATATTATCCCCACCAAAAATATCACCGAACATATGGTCGTCGAGAACGGCCATAGGCGATATTTTTCGTGGGGATAATTTATGGGGTAAATGGGTGGGGGGGTTGCGGGGGTGTCCCCCGCTCCCTTTAATATTATATGGGGCTTGCGGGGGTGTCCCCCGCAGGTTCCATGGGGTAATATCGCCGCAAAAATATTGCGAAATTTTTCTATGCCGATATTTTTGCAGGGATATTATCACATGGAACCGGGAATGTCTGTACTACCGGCACTGGTAATACGGGTGCTGGTAACACCAATTATTTTTTGCCGGTGGGATACCCGATATACTTCCAGCTTTTGGCTTGAGGTAAATCCGGCCATCTATTCTGGCATATAACTAGGGGTGTGGTAGCCACCGTCAGAATTAGAACATTCCTTAAGTATGGAGTGTTGTACTATTTGAGAGAAGCTATATTGGTGTTAGTACTAATCATCAGAATCCCAGCATGTAAGTATTTCGAGTGGTGCTCACATGTGGGGAGATAACAGGACTTTTTTGGAATAAATCACAAATTTGTTATGTGCCCCATAAATCCGTGGACATGTGTTTATTTACATGTATTGTAAGTAGAAAATAAGTAAAAATGATGTTAAAAAAACTAAGGAGGACATTGGGCCTCATTACACGGTAGGCGGTGAGCCATGGCGCTATTAGCGCCTTGGCTCATGCCGGTAAAATACCGGCACCGCCTTGGCGGAAAGGGGATTTACCGCCCCATTCCAAGGTTGGAGGGGCGGTAAATCCCCTTTCCGCCATTGCCCTTCCCCATTCCCATTTCTGCCCCATAGGGCTCTATGGGAATGGGGAAGGCGCTAATTACGCCACCGCAATTTTGCGGTGCCGTAATTAGCTCCGAGGTCCCTTAGCGGGTTGGATTTTAACGCCTGCAAGAAGCAGGCGTTAAATCCTCCAACCCGCAAAGGGACCTCGTAGTACGGCGGTAAGGGTTAACGGTCACCGTTGCCATTAACGGGGACAGTTAACCCTTACCGCCGTCCGTGTAATGAGGCCCATTGTCATTTTGAATATGCAAACACAAAATTAAAGCAATACTCATATATACATGTAACCACAACATAACTGAGCAGTAGTCTTAGAAACAGAGTGGCATACAATATTACATTTTGACAGGATATTACTCTTGTCAAGAGACAAGAAACAAACGTTGTCCTTGCACACCCCTGACACAACTGCAAAGAGGAGGCAGTCAAGGGGCCTCAATATACAATCAAATCCTGACATACAAACAAGAACAAGGAACAATTCATCGTTTCAACAATTTTTGTAGTGCGTTGGTGAACTACAATACATCCAGTATTGCACTAGTATTTAGGATGAAATATAACCAGTGAAACAACAACAGAAAATTAGTATTCTTTCTGAAAACCTAGTTGCTGTCTAGTAGTGGCTCTCAAACATAACGACTTGCTGGGCAAAGAAAGTTCTTCAAGTCCATTGTCCAAAAGAGAGCATCAACCTAATTGTTGGAAAAAACACAAGACTTTGTTGTTTATAGTAAAATGTTACACATTAGTTGGATAATGGAATCCCTCACACATGCCCCATGCGCACCTTCCACTGCTCCGGTAACTCGTGAGCTGGGCAGCAGCCAAGCACCCCACTGAACATCGTCCCCTAACGGCACATTACTTCTTTGTTTTTTATTAGGAGCCTTAATAGACTCAGCGAGAATGCCGACTATCCATACTGCCACAGGCCACCCAGCGACATTCTAGGAATCCTGGACACATATTCCAACATAGCTTTACAGCAGCTATTTTTCTAATAGGTAAGAGTGATACATCTACCCATTACCGCTAGCATCTAGGCCCTTTACAATATCAATCCCAGTAATGGAGTATTTTCACACTGTCCTTTGTTTTCAGCTGACACAGCGGTTTCCTTTGGTATAGATCTGACCTGCACTATACTGCCCACCAAAGGTCCCCTCTCGACTGTATCAAGGATCTTCAACTCAACGCCTAATGCAGTCATCTTTTCTTTTCTACACTTCCAGCCCGGATTCACAACAGGTCAGATGTTCACCCCCCCTCTTTTATCAGAGCATACATTGTTTATGTTTTGCTATTGTTATTTTATCAAAATAACACTGTCTGACCCAGCACAACTTGCTCATATAACACACGAGCAAGACTCTCATCTAAGTAGACACTATTCTGCTTTTTGTTCACATTATACATGCTGTCACAATCCAACTGGCCCAGAAGAAGGCTCTACACCCATAAGCCGAAACGTCCCTGCAGCGGGTTCTACCATCAACCAGCCGACAGTTCAATATCTGGGAAGTTCCCCTCCCGACGTAGACCAAGGATTGGCCATTATCCAACTAATGTGTAACATTTTACTATAAACAACAAAGTATTGTGTTTTATCCAACAATCAGGTTGATGCTCTCTTTTGGACAATGGACTCGAAGAACTTTCTTTGCCCAGCGAGTCGTTATGTTTGAGAGCCACTACTAGACAGCAACTAGGTTTTCAGCAAGACATACACATTTTCTGTTGTTGTTTCACTGGTTATATTTCGCCCTATTTACTTGTGCAATACTGGATGTATTGTAGTTCACCAACGCACTACAAAAATTGTAGAAACGATTAATTGTTCCTTGTTCTTGTTTGTATGTCAGGATTTGATTGTATATTGAGGCCCCTTGACTGCCTCCTCTTTGCAGTTGTGTCAGGGGTGTGCAAGGACAACGTTTGTTTTAAAAACTGTTTGGGTTCGGCTATCTGCAGGCCAGTACTCGAGGGAGAAATATTTCCTGGTAGTACCGTTCCAGGAAATTCTGGCCCTTTCCTTCAGTGGCCAAAGGATTGTGATCTTTAGAGATGTGACCGATTGAGGTTTAGACATAAGGCAGATGTAGTGAAACTAAGCAGTAAAAACAGTGAAGTCAGAGATGCAGAGACTTGCATACTTGGCCAATAAGGCAGGTAAAGAAAGACAAGCGAGTGAAAAGGAGATGAAGAAAGAAGGCAACGCGAATGATATGAAAGTGGTGGAGAAGTGGATAAATGAGAAATAATGAAAAGAGAAGGCCAAGGCTGCAGAGGGGATGAGTGTAGAAAAAGTAAGGACACACATTGTGAAGTAAGGTGGAGGAGTCATATTTGGAGTATAGGAAAAGAAAGATGTAAAATGAGGCAGAGCGAGGATCGAACATTTGTGTGGGAGATGGAGAAATAGGGACAAGCAAGAGGTAGAGAACTTATGCCAGTGTGGGTTGATACTGGTGTTAAACGGGATATCATATTGTACCTCCTTTATTGTATATATTGGCCTAAACCCAGTCACTCTGAGAAGAAATCCGCGTTGCAAGGTTCTGACCTTAGATCGACCTATCTGCCATTTTAGGAACATCTGCCATTTTGATTTCCGTTTCAAAGTCACTCTGTGTTCTAAAATGATGGACAGTGTTTCCCGCTTCTAACCTAGTCGTCCTAACCTTCGCGCAAAGTTAATGTCCAAACTGCCCGTAGGCCAAATGTTAGGACCGTGTAATGAGACCTTGCCCTACATTTGACCTGTAGATCGAGGATTACCTGCGCCAACAAGTCTGATCCGCAGACATACATCAAATACAATGTTGTTTAAATCCTTAACGTGAACACTTGTTGAACTACATTGTATAGGACGTTTAATAAGGCTTAATGTTAAATTTGAAGATACACTCTTGCCATTGTGACTTCTTGTTATACAAACTGGAAATAATCCATATGCATATAGTTGGATAAACTAGAGGTGAACTTGGCATGAACCCTAGACTGAGAATTATTAACCTGCAGAGGGTTGGACATTACGATTGGAAACTGTATAAACGATGCAAATGTTTAGATGTCCAGTACCTCTCACTTCTCACACCGAAAGGGCTGTTATTCGCTGTCATGTACTGAGGGCCAGATAGCTATCTGATACTTGGTTTCTTTGTAAAATGTACAGTTATTTGAATAAAGATCTGAGAATCTTTATAAGCCCGTGTTTGGTGTATTTCATTTGGGGTACTCAGCCTCGATATTTTCTTTTGCTTTTACAGATGGCGCCCGAATAGGGACCCTCAAGATTGATGCCAGCTCGTTGAAGGTTGACGCGGCTATCGGACCGGGATCGGACGGTGTAAAAGGGGGCCCCTTTCTTGGATGAGACGCGACACCTCCGCAGCGCTGCACGACCCAATCCGCGGTCCGAGTCGGCATCTTGACGGGGGACCATGTATTGAGGCGGCCAGATTTGCCAAAATCACCAACCACGTGGGACCGTAGTTAGAACTTTTACAATCCGATCAGGCCTCCTTAGGATTTGATCAGGTGAATCGTGACCCGATTCTTAAGTATCCTGATAATTTGTTTTGGTGTATTGTTCTTGCAAGTACAATTATTGACCAGGTAACACCAATATTCTGATATGCATGGGAAATTGTCTCCCTGCTTCAGGGCATTATTCCGCAGTGACAGACAATCTTTGGAATTTGGCTGACCGGTGCCAAAGGAGGGGTCCCCGGCGTGTACTATCTACTGTAAGCACGGCATTGGTAGTATAGAATGTAAACATGGCGTTGGTGGTATAGTATTTAATGATATTTGGCACAGACAAACTAGACATGCTTCCGAACTTCAGTGGCCAATCAATGGTAGTTTTGAAATTCCTCGTATTAAATACTTAGAATCCATATTATTGAAGAAAAAGGCTAGACCTGCAGCATTTGATGTATTACAGAATTGGAACAACGAAGTTATGCAGCAGCTCAAGAGTAGAGAAAAGCATGCGCGCCGTCATATGACGAACGCCGAAAAAGCGTTGTTATATGACCAGAATAAACAGTTTGAGTCAGTTAGGAATATGGATAGGGCTTTTTCACTTGGTATTCAGAAAATGTATCCTTCCAAGGACTTTCATGTATCTGATGAACTCATTGACAAACTTCTAAATGAACGAAGGCCTGGTGCCACTGCGCCACCTCTGTATGTTCCTCTTCCTGCTGTTATTCCTCCTCCCATAGCCCCTCCTGCTCCTCCTATTGCTCCTCTTAATGTTCCTCTTCTTCCTCCCATTGTTCCTCCTCTTGTCGCTCCTCCACCTGCTCCTCCACCTTTGCCTGCTGTTACGGGTCCGGTGGGCTCGCCTGCCACACCAGTGATAGTTCCTTTGTTTCCAGATGTTCAAAAATTGGCTACTCTTCCTCTTCCAAGTGGTTCTACACCGCTTGTAGTAGATCGGGGAGCGGGATTGAGGGTTGTAACTCGTAATACTGTCTCTTCGGAGAAAAAGTGTGAATTAACTGCATGGGCTAAACATTGCATGGAGAGGGATGAACAAGATGATGCTCTTGCCACACTCTGTAATTTGGATAATTTTCGTGAGGAAAACGTTTTTATTGAAGGATTAGGAATTCATTTATGTATAATATGGAAGAGACAAAATGATGTAGATCTCCCACAAAGGTTAAGGGATCTCAATACTTTAGCATTCTCTAGAGATACTACAGAGAAAGTACAAGAGCATGTCGAAAGGGTTTTTGAGTATAGAAAGGAGTTGGAAAGGTTGAAGAAGGAAGATGAAGATGGTGATAGTTTGGACGTTATGTTTGTGCAGAAACGGTTCTTTCCTTGTCGAAAATCGATAAATGAGGAAACACAAATTTGTAAAAAAGATGCAATTAGGTGGATTTCAGATACGTCGATAGCCCCTGTTGAAGTATATGACACGTATAGTCAGTATACGCAAGAAATGCAGAGGAATGTGATACAGGTAATGGTAGAGTACCTGCAGGATGAGTGCGTAAAAAGAAAGATTTGTTGTCCCGCAGAGTTATTGAGTATTTATAAGAGGGCTTTTTCGTTTGACACTTCTTCAGCTGCTTTAGCGCTCAATTTAGCTCTGTTGCTTAGTAAGCGTTCGGAGTTAACTATTTCTCAGTTGCCTATGAGAGAGGTTCCTCCGACATTTGTCCCAAAGGTTGAAATTCCAGCTAATACTGCAACAGGTGCAGTTGCTCAAGATATTGCTGCACATTATGTATCACAGTTCGTTCACGTTCTCGAGACAGGAAGTGAACACCATTAAACAATCTATTCCCAATATTAGGAAAAATCTGACAGGGTTCTACAAAGAAATAGAGTCTGTCTTATAGTCGTCAGTATTCACCTTAAGTGATATTGATTTGTTATTTCCCGTACTCCTGCCTGTTGACTTATGGAAGCAGATTAGGACTGTAGATGATGTACCAGGGCTAGGAGATTCATGGGATACTATGGCTAGACTCTATAGAGAAAGGCCAGCTAGTGAGAGACTTCCACAGGTAATACTAACTTTGCCTGATAGAATAGTTACAAAGTTGAAAACTATAATTCCTGAAAGAAGGATTATTTGGGAAAAGTTTACGGCCTGTGTCCAAGGAAAATCTGAGGGTGCTACTGAGTTCTTTAACCGGTTCAAACAAGTATTTTCAGATTACAGTGGGCAAGACTTAAGCACAGAGTCTGGGAAATGACTATTCGTGGATAGATTTGTGCGTGAATTGCTGCCTGACATCCAGTCACAAATGATGTCTTCCGAGAGCGCTTGGCAAGCGAAGTCTCAGTCAGAAGTACTGCACATGGTTCAGTACTATGAGAATCGTGTCAATAATGAAAAGGAAAGAGTTGAAAAAAGAAAAGGTGACTTAAAGACAAAAGTACTATTGCAACAAATTTTTAGAGGACCTAGAGGGGGTACTTCGCAATTTAGAGGTCAGTACGTTCCACAGGGAAATGCGCCATTGGGTCCGGTAAACATAAACCAGTGTGCTTATTCCAGACAAGAGGGTAATTGGCGTGCACAATGCCCGATCCTCCAGCAGAGGTCAAATAACGCATTTGGGAATATGGGTAGATGATCCAGAGGTCGCCCAGGGTCATGGCGTCCTGGGAGAAGTCAGTTTTCACATGATTCACAGCACCCTTTTTTGCAGGACAATCAGGCACCAAGTGTGGACAATAGAAACAATTTTGATCATCCATCTGCCGCTTACCTCTCTGAAGAACTTCCTTTCAATGAATTTCTGTTTCGCTAGGATTGCCCGAAGCAAGGTTTGGAACCAACGCCTATTTCCGTCAATCAGAAAGGTCCCTACGTTCAAATGATAGTGGGAAATAGGAAACATCTATTCTTGATAGATACAGGGGCACAGAAGTGTTCCATTGATCATTCAAGGGTTCCAAACATTTCACTGTCAGGGCAAACCAATGTTTCTGTAGGGTTTTCTGGCACGCCAGTCGTCTGTCCGGTTTCTTCGCCGGTACCTATTACTTTGGGTCCATTTACGGACCACTGTCCACTGTCCATTCCTTTTGACCACGAATTGTGGAGAGAATTTGATGGAGTTGAATCTGTTGAAAGAATTAAACGCAGTAATTCATTGTTCTTCTGATGGAGTGCATTTGACGATTTCACCACAGCAACTTTCTGTCTCCCAATTCTTAACCAGACCTTTGCCACCGGAATTTAGTAATGTTTCCAGAGTGTTTGTGGGCAATTGATGACAATGATCTCAGTGTTTTGCAAATTGAGCCCGTTAAGATTATTCTGAAACATGGAGTAAAGTTGTCACGTATTCCCCAGTATGAGATCTCGGTCGATGGTGAGCAAGCTTTGAAATGCATCGTCTCCGGTTTTGTGCATCGAGGGGTGATTGAGGAAATTGCAGGTAGTTTGTGCAATAGTCTGATTTTGCCAGTGTACAAAAAAGGTGATAATGTGATTCCCTTCCGTTTTATTATTGATCTACGTTCCATTAATAAGATCCCTGCTCCACAATTTCCCATTGTGCCTGATGTGACAACAATATTGACCATGATTCTGGCTTCAGCTACTCACTTTAGTGTTGTGGATCTAAAGAACGCTTTCTTTAGTATCCCTATACAAAAGGACAGACGATACTTGTTCGCGTTCACCTTAGGGGGACGCTCGTTTGCCTTTAGCCGTGCACCGCAAGGTTACACGGAAAGTCCTAGCATCTATAGTAGGGCTTTGAAAGAGCAGCTCGACACACTTGAGTTGCCCTCTACTTGTACACTGCTTCAGTATGTAGACGATCTTCTCTTAGCTGCTGACTCAGAGAGCGCTTGTAAGGAGGACACTGTGTTGTCGCTTATTCACTTAGCACAATATGGACATAAAGCTTTGCTTAAAAAATTTCAATATTGTCAACAGGAGGCCGCCTATTTAGGCTATCTGCTGTTAAAGGAGGGAAGAAGGGTGACGCCTGAATGGATAAAAATCATTTCTAGCATGTCTGTCCCAAATACACAGAAGGAAGTCAGAGCCTTGATAGGAATGGCTTCTTACTGTAGGCAGTGGATCCCAAATTTCTCCTTAGTGATTAGACCAATGTTGACCTTGACAAAGAAGGGCATTTCTTCGCCATTGCCGTGGAACTTGGAACACCAGCAATCATTTGATCTGCTCAAGACTGCATTGTGCTTGGCACCAGTTTTGGGCACACCAAACTATGAAAAGGCCTTTGTGTTGTATGTGCATGAATGTGATGGATGTGCTTTGGCTGTATTAACGCAGGAACATGGAGGGAAGAACAGGCCGTGCGGCTACTTTTCTTCCGCCCTTGATCCTGTTTCATGCGCTTTGCCAAGATGTTTGAGAGCTATCGCTGCTGCTGCTGCATCCGTAAAACAGAGCGAGGGAATGGTCCTAGGCCATGCTTTAACCCTGATGGCACCTCACTCTGTCGATGTTCTAATAAACAGAACACAAACGCAACACCTTACCTCCACATGATTAACGAGATACTAATTGATCTTGTTTGCACCGCACATCCAAATCAAGAGGTGTTGTGTTCTTAATCCGGCTGAACTTTTACCTTTCTCGCAAGCTACTGCTTGCAGTGACGAAGAGTCACATGACTGCCTTTACACTACAGAACAAGAGACCAAAGGCATAATCGATCTAAGAGACATTCCTTTGAACAATCCACAAGGGGAGCTGTTTTGTGATGGCTGCTGTTTCAAACTCCCGGATGGTACATCCACAGCTGCTTATGCAATCACCACATTGAGCACGATCGTGGAGACCAAAAGAATCACGCATAACTCTGCGCAGGCCACAGAGATTATAGCATTGACGGGAGCTTGTGAACTTTCCGAAGGGCTTATCGTAAACATATATACTGACAGTCAGTATGCCTTTGGGGTAGTTCACAACTTTGGCAGACTTTGGGCAGAAAGAGATTTCTTGACCTCACATGGCACTAAAAGTCAACATCGCTCCTTGATAGTATGGTTACTTTCAGCACTTGCACTCCCTACTGAGCTAGCGATTATAAAATGCACAGCGCATCAGAGGATTGTAGATAATGTAGGAAAGGGGAACGCTTTCGCTGACCCGATAGCCAAACAGACTGCCACTGATCTCTCTTCAGAATTGTATACTTCAAGGGAAGCCACAAATGCCTGTACTTCAGATGAGGGTATCGAATCCATAAAGAACATTAAAGCCAATGCCACGTTAGAGGAATCTGAGAAGTGGGCTGAGGGTTTGGCGAAATTGGATGATGACGGGTGTTGGGTGGACCAAGTTGAAGGGAAGAGGTTATAGCCCGACGCATATATTATGATGATGGTTGTTATGGCTCATGGTCCCACCCATATTTGTGCTCGTAAGGTCATCAAAATGTTGCAAAATGTGTGGATAAATGACAAAATCCCTAAGGTAGCTGAACGCTTTGTTCAGGGGTGTATAATTTGTTTACTGCACAATGTGGGAAAGGGCACATCAACTCCTAGGGGTAGTTTTGGTCCACCTTCTGTCCCCTTTGAAGTAATCCATTTTGACTTCATAGAAATGGAGCGTTGTAACAACTTTAAATATGTACTAGTTGTCATTTGTGCCTTTAGCAAATGGGTTGAAGCTTTTCCCGTCAAAGATGCCACCGCTATGACCACGGCAAAGACCATGCTGAAGGAATATTTTCCAAGATTTGGTCTGCCAAGAGTCACCTGGTCGGACAATGGTCCACATTGTATCGCTGCTGTAATTCTGCAGATATGCACAGGATTACAGATCGATAAACAGTTCCATTTGGCCAGACATGCACGGAGTGCTGGACTAGTAGAAAGACACAACGGCATCATCAAGAACAAGCTCACTAAGAGGTGTGCCGGCACCAAACTAAAATGGCCGGATGCCTTACCGATCGTATTATTGTCCATGAGGACGAACCCACAAACTAAGACTGGGCTCTCTCCCTTTGAGGTGGTAATGGGTAGGCCAGCTAACATTTAGAATGTCCCAAAGCCCCGTTCTTTACGAGATGTCGACAATGTACTTCTTTCTGACTACTGTGGCCACTTGACTAAAAATCTGTATTTGATTTATCACCAGATGCGAGAGGCTTTACCTGTTAGATACGAGGGCCCCGGTCACAGCATACGGCCGGGAGACTGGGTTGTCACAAAAGCATTTGAGTGATCTTCTTGCCTCGTACCTCGTTGGAGGGGCCCCCACCAGGTCCTCCTGGTCACACAGACGGCGGTGCGGGTAACAGGCAAGAAGAACTGGATCCAAGCGTCCCACATAAAGAGAATTCCGTGCCCCGTGCCACACGCTACAGAAGATACAGAACCCCTTACCAGTACTGCAACCAACGATCACGAAGCAGTAAACAGCATCGAGAGTGCGCCGGAGACTCTCCCTGAGCCCGTGGGGCCTGGGGAAACAGCCATTTCACCTCCACATTCTCCAACAGTTCCGTCTTTTAAATTTGTTCCAGATCTTACACCAGATCCTGCTTTGGATTCGTCGCTTCCAACGGGAAGTGACAACACGTTGTTCACAGATCACTCAGTACCAGGAGTCACAAGGTATGATCTGCGTCCGAGGAAATAGACCTACTGCACGGTTTTTGGCCCCATCATTTCTATATAAGGGGATTCTGTTGGCTAGGGTTTGTGAAAGGACTAAGAAGACGCTCGGCCTGGAGGTCACCAGAAAATAAACTTTGGTGCAAATGGTTTGAAGAATACAATGCCTACAACCGCTCCCACTCATACGGAACACATAAGAGACAGTGTGACCAGCTACGAAAAAGAACGATAGAATGTGTGGGCCCCGAAAACATATTGTTGTTTAGTGATAATGTTAACTGGTTTTACAATAGTCATTGCTTTAGGATTTTGGTATCTTGAAGAAGTACATCCGCTTGAAACTGTGTTACCCACTGAAAATGTACCCACTGTTTCTACTCCATTCGTGCATCTGCACACTCTATCTCCTAGAGACTCTTAGCACAGACAGAGTTACCAGAACAACACCCTGCTACTCATTATGAATGCTACACATGCCATTTTTAATAGGTCCAACTGTTGGGTTTGTTCGCATTTACCGCAACACAGGTATAAGGGGCTGGGTTGGTATATTTATCCTTTACCTTTGACAACTGCTTGTTATGCTTCTCTTAGAGCACTATTCTTTGGCCGATGGAACGATAGCATCTCAGGGAATTTTGATGGAACTAACTTAAATGATTTTGAAAAACGTGTTCTAACGCCCCTGGGATGCTCAGTCTTTGCGAATAGGAGCAAGCCAAATGTTGCTTCTATTAGGCCTTCTGACAGACTGTCCCGTCCTTTTCAATCCTTGATCTCTTTCAAAATGGCTCCTATAGGCAATAGGGATGCCACGCCTCCTTCTTATACTGTTAACCACAGTCCCGATTCAGTTTCTTCCTGCATACAGAGGAATGGTACTCAGTCAATGGGTGATTTTAAGGGTTGCACCAATGTTGCGAATTTGACTAGTGAGGACCGACCTTTGTATGAAGGCTAACCTGTCTACTTTGTGGTAATGTAGCATTTCCAAGATTACCCAGGGATTGGCAGGGAACTTGTTATTTAGGGATTCTGTTACCTGGGGTATTCATTGCTAGCACTATAGAAGTTTCAAAGGCTCGTCCACGGCGGGGCGAGAATGGGGATACTTCAGCACAAATTCGGGGTGATGTAGCTAAATCTGTTGTGCCATTTTGGGGACAAATACTAAACTCAGAAGATATCAGGAGACTAGCGAGAGTACTGGAGAGGACCATAAACCGGACCACTGACATACTCTATAATATGACGTTAGAACAGAAAGCAATAAGGTTAGTGGCACTTCAGAACCGGATGGCATTAGATGTCATTATGGCTGAACGTGGTGGGGTATGTAAATTAGTGGGGTCCGCTTGCTGTGTTTTTGTGCCAGATTCCTCCCCAACGATTTTCAGGGAAATTCAAAATCTGCACATCCTTAGTTCAGAAGTGCATGTTCCCGAGAGAAATTGGGATTTTAGCACTTGGTTCTGGGACTTCTTGTAATCTTGGGGGTGGAAGCTGCTCTCGGTCTTGCTGATTTAAATGTCCATAGCCGTGATCAGCTCTAACCTGCAAATTCTCAAAACACGTTAGTCCCTACGAGTATTTTCACGTAAAATCTAACACTTTCCACTGCACCTGCTTACCTTAGTATCATCATAGAAGACACAGCAGAACTTGAAACGTTAAAGTCCATGTTGCCCCACAACCTAAAAGTCCATGCTGCGCCAGCACCAAAAAGTCCATGTTGGGGGTGCAACCATAAAGCTAAAATCTCCTCAAAAATGCTAACTAACGCACTCACACTAATTACTCTGGCTGCACTCTCATCACCTCTAGCCCAATCAGTGTAACTATTAAACTAACACCTATAACCAACTGTAATATCCCAGACACAGCAGCAACCCTTACCAGACACCTGACTCTTTGTGCAGGGAACTCCTTACCAGCATTAGCCATTCCACTGTACGTAACACTTGTTACCACATTACCCATCCACAGTGATATTGCATACTCAAACACTGCATAGGTACTTAATTCAAACTAAGGCTCTTATACTAGGGCTTCTAACTGCACCTCTTTACTCCAGCATCTCCCAACGTAATGAAGAACACAAAAAGGATATTTTTCCTGAATTGACCACAGCGTGTCCTCCTTTCTGTAAGCCTTTACAGCTGCTTTTTCCTTTCCCCAGAGTAACACACGCTCACTGCCACACATGACTCTTACTCAAGATTGCTCCATTCGCCACATGTTATCGGACGCACAGTACCTTATCCCACTCTTCCTTGATGGACGTGGTGTGCACAGTACCTTGAGTCCTTTCATGTCGCAAAACTTCCATCAGCGTCCATCAATCCCACAAACTTTTTATCCGAGGCACGAATAATTCCACCACCGTCAGAAAAGAAGATTACCTGCAAAACGAAACACTGGCGAGTGTCGTGAATCCTAACGCTGCCCTACGACGTTCTTTGAGCATTTCCCTGGCACATGCAAACTCTCCTTTATGGATGCCAGACTTCAGACCGCACGGAGCAACCACGCAGTAGGGTCC
Source organism: Ambystoma mexicanum (assembly GCF_040938575.1). NCBI lineage: Eukaryota > Metazoa > Chordata > Amphibia > Caudata > Ambystomatidae > Ambystoma > Ambystoma mexicanum. The sequence goes on along the minus strand of NC_090925.1, from coordinate 610,437,434 downwards.
CTTACTCCGAACACAGAGGAATGCCACCTGCAGTCACAAAAAGGACGTTGATGCGTCCCTTCTTCTCACCCTATACTCACGTCACCAACTAGCATCAGAACGCAGGTAGCAGAGATTGCTGACTCCCTCGCCATACCCATGACATCACCACTTGGCCGGGGAACATCGATGCATGGAGACCCTAGCTGCTCCTACCGTCCCTCACCGCTGCAGCTTCCCAGGTGAGACGGTTGTGCTCGTGGCTACCAACACTACCCGTGCTCAACTTGCAGTGCCATTAGATCTACCCTGCACAATGAATGTATGGTCATAGGCCCCTTCGATCTTCCCAGCACACCGGACCCCTTGCTGGGGCTTGTTTTCACTTTGCACAATACATATACCGCCCCCCCAGAACTCAGTGCAATCCGAACCCACTTGAAGCGCTATAAATTCCGCTTAGCCGATAAACTCATGGGCCTCCATACCTTGGGCATGGCACTATGCTGGCCATATGCAGTAAATGTCTGGTTGGCCATTTTGTCTCTCTGTACCTTGGGATAGATATTGGGGTAATTCTGTTGGAGTGCAGGGGGCCGGGTTTCCCCTTTTCTTCCACTGGGAAGTTTAGCCTCTCCCTCTTTGCTGTCCCTGGCTCCTCTTATCCTGGTTCCCGTAATTCTTGCTCTAAAGTTGTCAAACCAGGGTTCTGATGGACCTATTACTTCCTTATGGGTTGAAGGATGCAACTGGCCCTTAGTCTTCTACTTGGGGTCCCAGACGGTCTGTTATGCCCCTGTCCCTTGGCCCTGGGTAATGCCTCTGTACCCTAGACAGGGTTAACATGAGGCTGCAGCCCCCGCACCCCGTCTCTTCCTTCTCCTTTTGGTATTGAACATGCTGCAACTCCCCCTTCTCTTGGCCCTGGGTGATGGGACTTACTTGTGTTGGGCCATTGGCTTCTTTCCTTCTTGTCTGCACCCCCCGCAGCAGACTGTTTACATTTATCTTCAACCTTCTTGCCGTGCAGGTTCTTTTTCTTCAGTTGAAAGACTGCCTCGTTGCCAGTGTAGAAATCAAAGATCCTTGGACACATCTGTCAGGTTCCACAGGTAAGCCTTATTCCATATTACATAATGTCTCTTTAAGATGGTAAGAATGAGCCACTGGGTCACATCACCCAGGCTGGGCCTCACCAACTGACATACTCTGGAACCTTCATGACAGGCATTCCTACATTCACAACCAAACATTCTCTCAGACGCACCAACATTCTCTCAAGCTTTCCCAAGCACCTGCATTCACACCACGCACGATACAAGTAGCAGCTCGAACTTTGCTCTGTGTTGGCTGAAGCAGCAGGCATTGTGACATCACAACAGAAGCGTAATAACTGATTAGAGAGCAGTTGCAAAGTAATTTTCATATAATACATGGCAGCCTGCAATATCCATATAAATGTAACGCTCACCTGATTCTCGCAGAGGCGCCGTCTTGACTGGGCGACTACCGTATCTTCAAAGGTGATGTGCAGCACCCGGTTGGCTCTTTGGGCTGGACCTCTGTGCACTGTATGCCTGACGTGTAGAGTAAGATGTCTGCAGATATAAAATATGGGGTTAATGAACTGGGGTTATTGGGGTGTCCCTATCTCTTTCCTCTTCTCCTCTCCTGTAGACCCCCAAAGGTTAACGCTCTCACCTTAGGTAAGTGAATGCCGAGCTCTCCATCTGCCTCGGGGCAGGGTGCTGTAACCAGTTTCTTCACTGGATAGGTAGCGCAGGCCTCTTGACTTCAGAGAACTGCTGTCCGTCGTTTACTGCACGAACGGTAAGTTTCAAGTAACTCAAATGTCTTTAAAGTCTTTAATAATGATGTCCCTTGTTTTGCAGGGTTCCGGCGATGGCGGATGACGGGCTGAAGTGAGTTGAAGATGGAGCCCGTGTGAGGAATAGAAGCGCCTGGAAGCACGTAAGTAAGCGCTTGTTGCCAGCTTCACGATGCGCTCTAACTGTCTTTTTATTTTGCAGGTACAAGTTCGGAGCGGCTGCAGGGTGCCGGAATACCCACTGGGTTAGATGTGGAAAGGAGTATTGGCACGTGAGTATTAAAGTTCCCCAATGTCTCTAAACGCACCTTGTTTTGTCTTTCAGATGCAGGATGCAGCGCCGACGGCCTCCGGAGCGTGCGAAGAGTTGGTAAGCTTTTGTCTTTCAGATGCCGGAATGCAGTGTGAAGACCTCCGGAGCGCACGAAGATTAGGTAAGCCTCTGCCTTTCAGATGCCGGAATGCTAACCTGTTCTTTCTTGTCTTTATAGGTGTTGCTGAAGACTGGATTCAGGATGGTAAGCCTTTTTCCTTAGGCCCTGGACCGGATGCAGAAGACACGATGAGCGTTCTGCTGCAGAGGGTGCAGAATAACGCAAAGCAAGATTCATCCACCGGGTGTGGTTTAAATAGCTTCCTGTAGTGCTTAGGTGTCTCCTTCCACAGCCACGCCTAAGTAAGAAAAGAGTTCCTGGTAAGAAAAGAGTTCCTGCCTTCCAGAAAAGTTCCAGTGTTCTGAATCTAGGGAGTGGCTCCAGCCCCACCCAACAGGAAAAGTAGTTCCAAACAGAAGAGGATCAGAGGCTCAACTGGCAGGCAAGTAAGCAGCATGGTCTGCTGCAGGTAAGTCCACCCAAGCATTATGAGCCCGGCGCTTCCAGCGCTGGGACTGGGCATATTTATGAGCCTGGTGCCACTGGCGCCAGGACTGGGTCCAAAAGGTCCCAATTGGGACTGGTTGGCACTCGGGACCTGGGTTATGGATCTGCTTCCAAGGGAGTTGGGAAAACCCTGACCTTTTGGAAGCAGAGGTCATGACAGTACCCCCCCTCAAGGCCCCTCCCAAACCTGGCTTCTCCGGGGGTTTTGGCTTGTCAGGAAATGTTCGGTGAAATCTTTTGATTAGGCGAGGAGCGTGGACATATTCAGCAGGTTCCCAGGATCTCTCTTGGGGGCCGTAGCCTTTCCAGTCAATTAGGTAGAATAGTTTAGATTTGGAGATCTTGGAGTCCAGAATGCTTTTGACTTCAAACTCGAGTTCTCCATCAACTAGGATAGGTTTTGGAGATTTGGTTAGTCGGGTTTGAGGTTGCACGGGTTTTAATAGAGAGACGTGGAAGACCGGATGCATCTTCATGTGCGGGGGCAAGTCCAACTTGACCGCTACTGGGTTTACTATGGTAGTGATGGAATAGGGACCAAGGTATCTTGGGTTGAATGTGCGTGGCCCTTTTAGAGATAGATATTTGGTGGATAACCAGACTTGATCCCCTACTTGATAGTGAGGGGCTTCCTTCCGATGTTGATCTGCTCCTTTCTTGTATTGTGCTTTAGCCCTTTGAAGGTGAGAAACAGCTTCCTTAAAGGCTTGGGTGATTGTAGAATGCAGGTAGTCTACTGCTGGTGTTTCAAGATCTTGGAGGGGATCCAACTCCGAGGTTCGAGGGTGACTGCCGTACAAAAGAAAAAACGGGGTTTTCCCAGTTCCCGAATGGACAGAGTTATTGTAGGCATACTCGGCTATCCAAAGGATATCTTTCCAAGTTTTTTCAGTTTGTTGCAGCATGCAGCGTAAATACTGTTCCAGAGTTTGATTGGTCCTCTCGGTTTGTCCGTCGGTCTGAGGGTGGTGACTGGTCGATAGTCTCACATCAATTTGAGCCGACCGACAGCAACTTCGCCAAAAATGAGAAATAAATTGACTACCTCGATCCGAAATTAGAACCGAAGGAAAACCGTGCAGTCGGACGATGTTTTCGAGAAATTCTCGGGCCAGAGTTGCTGCTGTTGGCAAGCCTTTGAGCGGAATGAAATGCGCCATCTTGGAGAATAAGTCCACGATTACTAGAATCGTATTGTATCCGGAGCATGGAGGTAGATCGGTGATGAAGTCCATAGAAAGCGTATGCCAAGGGCGAGGTGGGATGTCAATAGGGCGTAAGAGGCCTGCTGGTCTTTCCTTTTGACTTTTGTTTTGGGCGCATACTCCACAGGACATTATAAAGTCTCTGATATCTTTTTTCCAAGACGGCCACCAGAAGTAGCGCTTGATCTTTTCTGAGGTCTTGGCTATACCGGGATGACCTTCCATTAAAGAGTCGTGATAACAAGAGATTACTTTTCTCTGTAAATCTGTGCTGGGTAGGTATAATCGTTCTTGGAAAAACAATAAGTTGTCCTTTACTGCAAAGTCCTTTCCCTGCAGATGCCAATTCTGTATGTCTGCTGGAGTTACAAGTTGCCTGGCTTTATCCTTAACTTCCTCTATGGATTCTGTGGCGATTACACCCAGAATTCTTTGTTCGGGAATGATTGGTACAGGTTTAGGGTTGATCAAGTGTTCTTCCACTCCCATCCGAGAAAGGGCATCGGCTTTACCGTTCTTTGTACCAGGTCGATAGGTAATTATGAAGTCAAACTCGGCAAAGAATAATGCCCAACGGAGTTGTCTAGAGGATTGGGCTTTTGCGGTTTTCAAATATTGCAGGTTTCGGTGATCCGTAATCACAGTAACGGTGTGTCGGGCCCCCAGCAGATAATGCCGCCAAGCCTTAAAGGCAGACTTGATAGCCAGAAGTTCCTTGTCAGTAATCGTGTAATTGACTTCAGGAGGCGAGAATTTGCGGGACCAAAATGCCACGGGATGCAACTGATTGGTTACCGGGTCCTTTTGTGATAGAACTGCCCCCATGGCAAGGCTTGAAGCATCAGTTTCCACGATGTAGGGGAGTTCGGGGCGAGGGTGTTTTAAGATTGGTGCAGAGATAAATTTAGTCTTCAAATCCGGGAAAGCTTGTTCCGCCTCGGTAGACCATTCAAAACGTTTGTTTTTCTTTAACAAGGCAGTGATGGGCTGGACTATTCGAGAGAACTCGGGGATAAACCTGCGGTAAAAGTTAGCGAAGCCTAACATGCTTTGCACACCTTTTACGGAGGATGGTGATGGCCATTTGAGAACTGCATCGACCTTCTTTGAATCCATACGCACTCCGCCAGGTGATAATATGAATCCCAAGAATTCAACTTCAGTCACGTTGAAAACACATTTTTCCAACTTAGCGAAAAGTTTGTGTTGACGCAATCTTTCGAGGACCATTTTCACGTGTTTCCGATGTTCAGATTCCGATGAAGAATAAACGAGAATGTCGTCGATGTAAACAACAACACACACATCTATGAGCTCTCTGAGGACATCGTTCATAAAATATTGAAAGGCGGCCGGGGCATTGCAAAGTCCGAAGGGCATGACCTGATATTCAAATAGCCCATACTTGGTGCGGAAGGCCGTCTTCCATTCATCGCCCTCTTTTACTCGTACCAAGTGGTAAGCTCCTCTAAGATCCAGCTTTGTATATATGCATGCTTTTCTGACTTGGTCCAGGAGTTCAGGAATCAAAGGTAACGGATATCTATTCTTAACGGTGATCTGGTTCAGGGAGCGATAATCGATACAAGTTCTAAGGTCTCCTTCCTTTTTTGGAACGAAGAACAAAGCTGAAGAGGCAGGGGACTTGGAAGGACGAATAAACCCATTTGCCAGGTATTGATCCAGGTATTGTCGAAGGTGAAGGTTCTCAGGCTCGGTGAGGGCATACATTCTACTACAAGGAGGAGTAGATCCAGGTATCAGGTCTATCTGGCAGTCATAAGACCTATGAGGAGGTAGAGAGTTAGCCTGCTCCTTCCGGAAAACATCTTGGTATTCTAGGTATTCGGGAGGTACCTGGGGAGTCTCTGAAGAAATTGCTGCCAGTGCAACACCCGGTGGAGGGTGACAAGTAGAGACAAATTCTGGAAACTGGACCGTTCTTGCTCGCCAATCGATCAGAGGATTGTGTTTCTCTAACCAAGGTATTCCTAGAATAATCTGGAACTGAGGGGCCTTGATCACATCGAACACGATCTTCTCATGGTGTCCATCTTGACTTACTAGCGTCACCTCTTGAGTGGTATGCGTTACTGGCCCGGAGGCTATCTCTGTACCATCCACCGTAGTAATGACGTCCTTTACAGCCTTGGGACAAAGAGTCAGATTCATCCTCAAAACCATTTCATGATCCACATAATTGCCGATGGCACCGCTGTCGACGTAAGCTTCAATTGCATGTAATCGATCCGGATTATCAGGGCTAATGAGGACCATAGGTATCACGAAATGCGAGGTCACGGAACTGGTTTTCACGCTCGGCAAGAAGACCTCTATTCTTGTCGGGCGAGGTCGTTTCCCTGCTCAGAGTTTGTAACTGTGGTAACTGCAGCTCCTACTGCCTTCTTGGCAGGTTTCACCGGACAGTCTCGAAGAAAGTGCCCTGAGTTTCCGCAATATAGGCATAATTGCAACTGTTTTCTCCTTTCCCGCTCCCTTTGTGTTAGAGGACCTTTCAGACCCCCTATTTGCATGGGTTCCCCGGAGTCTACTCCTTTGGAAGGAGTTGGCGGTTTGGAAAATACTCGAGCATCAAACTTGGAACGATCGGCCTTCCTGTTCTGCAGTCTGTGATCTATTTGAACGACCAAGTCTATATAATCCGAACAGTCTTGTGGGGGATTGACTACTTGGGCTAAAACGTCTTTGAGCTCTCCACGTAGACCTCTATAAAACAGCGTAATCCTTTTGTCCTCAGGCCATTGAGTTTCCACTATTAGTCTATTGAAAGATGCAATATAAGCCAAAAGGTCTTGATTACCCTGTCGCAACGAAAGAAGCTCATTGTCCAAGGCCTGCCCCTGTGCATGTCTTGCGAACAGTTTTTCCATACTAAGCTGAAAGGCTTGAAAATCATGGAGAACCGGATCATCTTGATTAACTAGAGGGATCGACCAGTCTGCCGCATTGCCATTAAGGTACGAAAGTACAAAAGCTACTTTAGCTTGATCAGTTGGAAAGGCTGCTGGCCGGCATAAGAAGTGCAACCGGCACTGATTGATAAATACCGCAAACCTCTTTGGCTCACCAGAAAATCGTTCGGGCGGAGCCAGAGGTACATTCCCAGGTAGGTTGATCTGCACTGGATTCATAGAGGATGTTGAAGGAAGATTTGCCCCTGATGCGGGTAGCGGGGTCTGTCCGGCTTGTGACTGTAGCAATTGTCTAGCAAGATCATCTGTTCTCTCCTTGGAAATAATTAGTTCCCTTCTTAGAGCATTCGTTTCCTGACGAGCTGCATGCACTTCTGCCCTTAGTTCCCCAAGTAACCGGGCTAGGTGGTCAGTATCCGAGGTTTCCATAGCGCCTGGGCCAGAGGTTTGCGGTAGGCTTTGCGTTCTGTAACGCTCACCTGATTCTCGCAGAGGCGCCGGTCTTGACTGGGCGACTACCGTATCTTCAAAGGTGATGTGCAGCACCCGGTTGGCTCTTTGGGCTGGACCTCTGTGCACTGTATGCCTGACGTGTAGAGTAAGATGTCTGCAGATAGAAAATATGGGGTTAATGAACTGGGGTTATTGGGGTGTCCCTATCTCTTTCCTCTTCTCCTCTCCTGTAGACCCCCAAAGGTTAACGCTCTCACCTTAGGTAAGTGAATGCCGAGCTCTCCATCTGCCTCGGGGCAGGGTGCTGTAACCAGTTTCTTCACTGGATAGGTGGCGCAGGCCTCTTGACTTCAGAGAACTGCTGTCCGTCGTTTACTGCACGAACGGTAAGTTTCAAGTAACTCAAATGTCTTTAAAGTCTTTAATAATGATGTCCCTTGTTTTGCAGGGTTCCGGCGATGGCGGATGACGGGCTGAAGTGAGTTGAAGATGGAGCCCGTGTGAGGAATAGAAGCGCCTGGAAGCACGTAAGTAAGCGCTTGTTGCCAGCTTCACGATGCGCTCTAACTGTCTTTTTATTTTGCAGGTACAAGTTCGGAGCGGCTGCAGGGTTGCGGAATACCCACTGGGTTAGATGTGGAAAGGAGTATTGGCACGTGAGTATTAAAGTTCCCCAATGTCTCTAAACGCACCTTGTTTTGTCTTTCAGATGCGGGATGCAGCGCCGACGGCCTCCGGAGCGTGCGAAGAGTTGGTAAGCTTTTGTCTTTCAGATGCCGGAATGCAGTGTGAAGACCTCCGGAGCGCACGAAGATTAGGTAAGCCTTTGCCTTTCAGATGCCGGAATGCTAACCTGTTCTTTCTTGTCTTTATAGGTGTTGCTGAAGACTGGATTCAGGATGGTAAGCCTTTTTCCTTAGGCCCTGGACCGGATGCAGAAGACACAATGAGCGTTCTGCTGCAGAGGGTGCAGAATAACGCAAAGCAAGATTCATCCACCGGGTGTGGTTTAAATAGCCTCCTGTAGTGCTTAGGTGTCTCCTTCCACAGCCACGCCTAAGTAAGAAAAGAGTTCCTGGTAAGAAAAGAGTTCCTGCCTTCCAGAAAAGTTCCAGTGTTCTGAATCTAGGGAGTGGCTCCAGCCCCACCCAACAGGAAAAGTAGTTCCAAACAGAAGAGGATCAGAGGCTCAACTGGCAGGCAAGTAAGCAGCATGGTCTGCTGCAGGTAAGTCCACCCAAGCATTATGAGCCCGGCGCTTCCAGCGCTGGGACTGGGCATATTTATGAGCCTGGTGCCACTGGCGCCAGGACTGGGTCCAAAAGGTCCCAATTGGGACTGGTTGGCACTCGGGAACTGGGTTATGGATCTGCTTCCAAGGGAGTTGGGAAAACCCTGACCTTTTGGAAGCAGAGGTCATGACAATAAAAGCCTGAAAATAATGTTCTTAATACAACCAACTGACCTGGGATAAGAACGTGACATTACAACTGCCCCGTAATCCGTTATTACACCTCAGTTGTGATGTCACAATGCCTGCCCATTTGAGCCAGCAAAGGTCAGACTTCTAGCTGTCACTGCAGAAGGTAATTAAAGCTGTTACAAGCTTTTCAAATGCTATGCTTATTAAATAGTTTTCTGTTACACTTCACCGCAATTAATTGCCAAGGAACTGTTTATGGTAGAATATGTACCATAAACAGTTCCTTGGCAATTAATCTGACCAAGAAGCTGCATGTAATTACGTATTTTAAGGTACAAAATGAAAGCATTTTTCCAATGCATTTTATTAAAATGTTTCAACTATTATTCTGAGAAACTTTTGTAGCTGCAAATTAGCCTTTAAAAATCTAAATTCTACATTGATTATAGGGGTCAACAAATGGAAGGTCTCTTACATTATTTTAATCAAGAGACGCGGCATTAAAGGGAATGACAGTGTGAGGCATAAGTAATAAAATACCCCTATCATATGCAAATACGATATTGCAAGTCCCCTCAGAGTTCCGTGACCTTATAAAGGAACTCGGCCACCTTTTCATGTACCGTGAGGGGTACTTTATCCCGGTACGACGTTCATTCATCGCCCATTTGTTTTTTGGCGGCACTTTTTGATTACATTTTTTTGCTGAAAAAAACCATCGGAAAATGTCCGGGGGAGGGCATATAAGGGGTACGGTGGGGTGCTGTATAGGTAATAGATAATAGGGGAGGGGGGAACCCCCAAATATAAAAAATAATGAATTCGATTATTTTTTCGGCAAACTTTTTTTAGCATCAAGTGCCGCAAAAAGAAAACAGCCGAAGAATGACCATAGAACCCTTTATCCCATATGTTACAGGCCAGATGTGAAGCCATAACTAGCCTGTCGTAATAACATTATCTACAGGCTTTATATGGGTATTGCAGGATGTCATGTAGCTATGTATGTGTCATCTGATGTAACCACTTTGATTTTACAGAGAGAGATTTAATATGAACATCGCCAGGAGAGGTTACTTCATACTCAGGGAGATCTAATCCTGCTGTATGAGTGTGAGTGCACATGTTTAAAGGTGGGGGTGTGTGTGCTTGTCATTGTGTACTGCAGATGCATGCAAGTGAAGGTGCATATCTGTGCACTGCAAGATTGTGCACCATTTCTGCCAGCCAACATGCATGTGTGTGTCAATACGTGAAATGATGTCTGAGAGAGCACGAGCATCAGTGACTGATGGGGCTGGTTTTGCCAAGGAGTGCCTGATTGTATTATTAATTATATTTTATTTTGGGCATGAACCTATCTTTGGGAAGCAAAAGAGGTCTATACAAGGGTAGGGATAAAGGCATACATTAGATCACAGGTCTTACATTTGCTCCCCGTCAGATATTTTGCACTACAAGCCCCATAAACCCTCAACATTGACTATATTGGCTGGGGATGATGGGAGTTGTATTTCAAAATATCTGGCGCGCCAAAGGTTGCAGACCCTTGCATTACATGGTTACATTGTGCAGGGGAAGGCAGGCAGTCACTACAACACAGCATTTATTACTGGCATGCCTTTATGGTAATAGGGAAAAAGTTAACAATTCAGGATTTGTTATAAAAAAATGTCTTACTAACAAAACTAACAGAAGCAAAAGCATTTAGCTTATTGACTAATAGGAGAGGATCTAACTGACCCTATCAAATACTATAACATACCTTAGAACAGTGATGAAAGTGTTAAAAAGGAACCAGTGGTTCTCTGGTTGCATCCAAAAAGGAGGGAGTGGGATACTGGGACAGGTGTGGGGGGGAGGGGAGGTGTTGGTGAGGGACAGGACTCGGCAGGTCGGTGCTTAACCTTTGGTTTGCAAAGTTCAATGACTATTTTTGCATTGTGCCTAGCCTAGACATTGCCAATAATAATCAAAAATTGCACTAGATTCGTCCCTGACAGAAATATAAAAACAATATATTCATAAATAGACATCTTTGATACAACTGTAATTTCAAATTATACAAGATATTAATTGACATATATCTCTTTATAAAACGTTTATTAGTGTTAGCTGTGAATCATCAACTACACTAAAACATACAATTACAAACACAGTTTAAACATATTTTGATTGGAAATCATATTTGAACTGTATAGGTCTCTACACGGTGTCAGTAGTTAAACAAATGGTTTTTCTACGTGAATAGTACAGGAATGTAATTCATCTATGAAAGGTATGATATGATTGGTTATTTATAACGCTTAATGGCGGACCGGGGAATCGAACCTGCATTGCTCCGCGTAGTCTTGCTTCCAAGGCAAAAAGTTTGCCTATGAGCTATCCTCTCGAGAGAGCATTAAGGTGAGATATTAAGGTCAATTTTAAATTACTGAACACTTTTTTTTTTCTTAATAAACACTTTTATTTGCAAATAAGAGTAATTGAGGAAACCTAATTCAATACTTTGAGCAAGCCCCTTCCCGTACCTTAAATGCGCTTTGTAGTTGCCAGTTATCATCTGGCTGCAGCCACTTCCATTGAATCCAAGTGCTGTCAAAGGCAAACGTTTTGGCCTTTGCTTAGGTATGGGATAGGCATTTTCCAGGTGCTGCCATAATGGTACTACCTGACAATACGATGCAACAACTGGAACATGGTGTGATTATCCAGGCATATGAGTGTCTGACATATGCCCATAAAATACCTACACTCAACTCAAAATTGTTGGCTATGTCAATGTTGTTTAGAAAGGACCTCAGTGCAAGGAACAGATACAAATCAAGTGGTTAAAGGCACACGTGTTTAAAAAAAATGTTTAAGCCATTAACTCTCAGCAGACTACTTAGTAATAACACTGGCAGGCCAATTTCTGATGTTGTTGCTTGATATACCAAGTTCTAAGAGATCCTGGAGTGGTCAGAGGGTTCAGTCTGGCTACAGGCAGGCAATGGATTGGTAGATAAAATAAACAAACACCCTCAAGTGGTATCCCTCCTCACCTATCATCTCCCTTCTACCTTTATTGCAGTGCGATCATTTCGGCTTGTAAGCACCACCTACTAGCAGAACTAAAAATGGACCGAAGTAAAACTATGATAACATTAAAGCTCTATAGTCAGTTGCCCAACTGGTCGTGGCCTAACTGTGCCTTGGCAGTTCTGGTGACTCATTCTCCCCTGGTCCTTGGCTTCCTTAGGAGCTGCTTCTCTAATACACCACTCATCTGGTCTGGTCGTTAGCTCCCTCGTGAATCACTGGTAAAAGTAAATGGATGCAAAATGCTTCCCTTTTCTGTGTACTGTTGCTATTTAACGAGCACTTTGAAAGCCTCAAACTCCCAGTCTTGCATGATGTGTCCATGCAAACAAGTTGGATACTGATTGGCGAAAGATTATGGTAATAAAAGCCACTTCAAAATGACTCTACCTCCCACCCTAATTGACAATCATTGCGGCACACAACCTGTCCACTGAGAAAACACAGGCTACACAATGAAACATACACCATCCAAAGGCACGTGTCTGCACTGTGTTTCCCTAAACACCATAGCAACCCATCCACCACAGATACACCAACACACTTCCCTCACTCCTTCAGCACCTCTCTGACAGACCCACAGACAGACAAGTCCATTAGCAACATGGAGTGCACGTTAACTACTTCTCCAGACTGCCAAGAAAATATTTAAACATACAGGGCCACTTTTTTTAGAATAAGCGCATAGACCCTGCAAAGTACTCTGCGCGTAAAACAACTCTGCGCACAACTGCGTGCGAAAGTCACTTTGCGTGTTCTGCGTATTCACGGACTTCAAAGAGTAAAGCGACTCGACATACAAAGAAAACTGAGCTGCGCCAGGAATGTCCACAACACGCCCCCACACAAACCAAAACCATTGCCAAAGACCAACCTTTGTGCAAACCTTTGCATCCACCTCTGATCCACCATCCAGCACCCTGGCAAAACTGCATGCGGTCCCCTGTAAGTCAAAGCTGCACCCCGGCAACACTGTGCACGGTCCCCTGTAACGGCTGCACCCCTGCAAAAGTACATGCAATGCCCCGTAAGTAATGGCTGCACCCCTGCAAAACTGTGTGCAGTACCCCGTAAGTCACGGCTGCACCCCTGTGAAAACACAGGCAGAACTCCGTAAGTCACGGCTCCACCTCAGCAAAACTGCGAACCGCCCCCCCCTACTCCCAATACACCCAAACTGCTGGCATATACCCCTAAATCATAGCTGGCCCATCAAGTTCCGACACCACCCACCAGCCCCCCTAACCTCTGCCACTACCGCAGGCAGCCCCCTCAATTCCTGATTCCACCCACCATCGCCCTGACCTCCACCACTACCCCTAGGCAGCCCCCTCAAGTCCTGACACCACCCACCAGCCCCCATGACCTCTACCACTACCCCAGGCAGCCCCCTCAAGTCCTGACACCACCCACCAGCCCCTCTGACCTCCGCCACTTGCCCAGACAGCCTCCTGACAGTACACACCCACCCTTCCCCCACACCACGGACCCCTGTCAATACCAACAGGCAGCCCCTTCATGTCCTGACACCACCCACCATCCCCCCTCACTTCCGCCACTACCTCCAGGTAGCCCCCTCAAGTCCTGACACCAGACACCAGCCCCCCTGACCTCCACCACTACCCCAGGCAGCCCCTTGACAGTTAACCACCCTCCCACACACTCCTGACCTCTGCCACTACCCCAGGAAGCCCCCTCAAGTCCTGACACCACCCACAAGCCCCCTTGACCTCTGCCACTACCCCCAGGCATCTCCCTCAAGTCCTGACACCCACCACCAGCTCCCTGACCTCCACCACTACCCCAGGCAGCCCCCTCAAGTCATGACACCACCCACCAGCCCCCTGACCTCTGCCACTACCCCAGGCAGCACCCTAACAGTAACCGCTCACCCCACACACCTCTGACCTGCGCCTCTGCACCCAGGGAGGATGCCTCAAGACCTGACACCATGCACCAGCCCCACTGACCTCTGCCACTACCCCCAGGCAGCACCCTAACAGACTGATACCCTACCAGTCCAATGTGGAGCCACAACTCTACCTCTCTGGTGTGCTTCCACCACGAAGCAGACCTGCCACATGTCCACCACCAACACGATCAACTGGCACCAATGTTGTTGAGTCCAGGACTGGTCATCGCCTGTCACTCCCTGGTAGACCAGAATCAGCAGCACCTCAACTGGACAGCAGACTGTTGCACCACCTATACTGTGGACACCCCATGTGCATGTGACATGTGAATGCAAAGCAATGTGGCATGTGCATATTGTCAATGTTTCTTTGCATTGGCCTCAAAACACAGCAAGTGAATGCCTGTGGAGGACAGAATTACACAGAATCATAGATTGGGCACATCCACGAAGAATGACTGGTTGCATTACAGCCCGTTGTGATGGCAGCATGAAGTAGACACAGAAAACTGAATTCAAGTTTTCTATAAACATTAATGAAATCAAAACGTAGGGTGGAAAACGGCCTAACTTACCCTATGCTAAAGTTGGATTTCCCTAACAAAATGAAACTAAAGATAGTCTATGTCAGGAGGTCCGAAGTAAAATTCTGGCTGTGTCCAAAACCTATACTTGCCCTTGCATCTATTTGTATACAATGTGTAGGGATGTCAGCATCAAAATAATAAGTATTCAAATAACAGTTCAAAGATTCTTCCAGCTCTTGGTTGCAAAAGGTTCACAATGCAAAAAGGGGATTCCCTTCCCCAAGCTTTCAAGTCTTTCAACTCTTCCAAAAACACAATCTTTGTAATACTTCCCAGCTCTTCTAGTTTGGTTGCCTTTCACCAATTTCACAAATTTAATTTCTTTAATTTCAGTTCACACAAGATTTCCCTTATATTCAATTGCAAGCTTCTTTGCAGGTATTTTAAGTGGCTTTTCCATAGGTGTGTGTTCTCACTCTAGGCGCAGTTTTTGGACCACACAGTCCACACATTGCTGGTTACGCAAATGACACACTGATACACCTGATTTGCTTCTCTGCCATATGCATTTTGCAACTGTTTCAGCTCTACAGTGGTACTTGGTTTGTTCCTATTTCACATCCTCATGATGCTTTATCATTACTTGTTTTGCCATTATTCACATGTTGCACTTTCACAGACTATTGTGGCTCTTGACAATGCTTGTTCTCTCAAAGTACACAGTTCCTTTACATTCTTATGACTCTTGACAATGTTTACTCTCTCAAAGTTACACAATTCCTTTATATCGTGAGATTTAAAAAAACTGCTTTCATTCAGATCGGTATTCAAAATGATTGCTTTCATTCGCTCTGCATTAAAAAGTGCTTGTTTTGATATATATCGACATTTGTTAAAGTTCTCCCAAGTCTGACATGCTCGCCTGCCATCCCGGTGTCCCCCTGCTCAGGCTGACTCAGCGGTTGATGCTTACGGTGTTCCAGTGAGGCTTTCGACTGCCACAAGCTCTCTCTCTCTCTCTCTCTCTCTCTCTCTCTCTCTCTCTCTCGTGCTGCACCTTGCCCTTTCTCCACAGCAGCTCTCTGTGGCTTTGCTCCCACCACCGATGAGTCTCTTGCAGCTCAGGCCTCACTCTGCAGCATTGCCTGTTAATGCCGTTTCCTTCTCCAAATGCCGGCACAGTCCACCAGCTTCCTTCAGCCGCGCATCCCGCTGCATACACTCTGCATCTGACTGGGCTTCTGGAGCACTCCATCTGTCACGTTGCCTTCCAGGAGATGTCTGTTCTCGTCCAGCAGTCCGTAGATCTGATTCCACAGTTGCCTCCATTTTCACTGTATTTTCTGCTTTTATACTTCCCACCAGGTTGATTGGTCCAATAAGGACTAGACCGCTCATTGCTGGCTTGGGAGTTCTGCATTGCTCTTGCGTGCCCCCTCCTCATCCCAGTACCTAAATGGTGTGTGTGTGTGTGTGTGTCAATTAAAAGAAGATGTACTGCTCTGGTTTCACTATTTCTCACACCAGTGCCTAGATGGTATCTATTGGGGGATGCTTTACTGGAAAAATAGGGAAGGGACTGGCAACAGCCTGTAAAGGCTTGGGGGATGTCATACTCCTTATGAAAGGGAAATGGAGCATACTGCGTCTCACCCAAGGGTGCCTCACTTCCACTCATCAATTCTCCTCCACCCATGTATTCCTCCCTTGCATATAAAAGAAACATTATTATTTCTGCCCTCAGGGTCAGGATCCAATAGTAACTGTCTTTTCCTGGCCACCTTGGAGGAGGATATCTGCGGAAAAGAAGTGAGGACACCCTCAGATTCCTCACACCGTGCAAAGGTAGCCCAGGTGGTAGGGGTGGCAAAGTCCCTGCCAGGGATGAAAACATGACAGGCCTGGGCAGCCAGTCAGAGAGTGTGTGATTCAGTGAGACAGGAAATGTGTGCCACCACACTGAAACAACAATCATGGGTTCAAGGCACATGTGTTTCCCCTACGCTGTATAATGTCTTCACAAAGCCTCTCTTCGACATACTTGATCAACTGGGTGTCTCGTATACCAATTATGCTGACGACACCCAGATACTTATTCCTATCATGGGAGATCATGCTTTAGATAACTTAGTTCTCAATGAAATCTATTCAGTAATCCAAGCTTGGATGGCGCAACACTGTTTGTGTTTAAATGACGAAAAAACTGAGTTGTTAATCCTGGGATCTCGCGCCAGGCTCAATAAGCTAGACCCCGCCTTTAAATCCTTCACAATTGATGGTAATACTATCAATGTATCCAATAACACAAAAACTCTGGGTATATACCTTGATGCCACTCTACGCTTCTCTAGGCAAACTAATGCTGTGGTTGCAGCATCAGCCTACACCTGTCAACTAATCACTGCTTGCAGACCGTTCCTCACATCAGCTAACTGCATCACGCTTGCCAGAACCCTAGTCATGTCAAAAATTGACTATTGCAATGCCCTCTACCTAGGGATCTGCAAAAAAACATGAACAAGCTGCAAGTAACACAGAATAATGCTATCAGGGCTGCACTGAACATCCCTAAGCAATCTCACATATCGGACTCCAGATGCAACCTGCAATGGTTGTCTGTCGAGCACAGAATCGTCTTGAAAACACTTGCTCTAACTCACCAAATAAGAGCTAACCTGGGCCCAGCCTACCTCACCGACAGACTCTCTTCACATACTTCTACAAGACCACTTAGAGCGGCCCAATTTCAGACCATGTCTATCCCGAGATTCAAGCTCCAAAACTCTGGTGGATCTAGCTTCCCGGTTTTAGCAGCCAAGCTGTGGAACACACTTCCTGCCCCCTTAGATCAGAACCCTCCTTCCACTCATTTAACATCAACGCTAAATGCTGGCTCCTTGTATCTGACCTCACTGGACACACACAAGACTAATCTCTGGACAGGAATTTTGCCCTAGTTCCCTCCGGCTCTTCTCTCTGCTTTATTTTGTCTCACTGCACTGCTTTATTCAATACTGCGTATTGACTGACCTCACTATGTAACATCTATATATATTTTTTGTGTAAGAATTAATCTTCGAACTTTGTAAATATTGTAACTTTGTAAAATCACTGTAAATACTATGTAACACTGTAACATTGCTTGCTGTTAAACATGCGCCCTGATGCCCCATGGCAAGGAGCGCTCTGTAAATAAAATAAATAGAAATGGGATTTATCTGCATTCCAGTGGCAAAGGTGATGCATGACATGAGAGCAGGCAGTGCGTGACTGTAGATGTGGGTGGGTGTACATGACATGGGAGTGACACAGCAATGAGATGCCAAATGTACAAGTGATGTGTCAACGCCACCCATCCACAGTGAGCCCATTTTCCACTGCAGCACCCCTAATGTCAAATACACACTACAGTGAATAGAGTGTGGACACATACACAATCCCAAGCACGCACCAAGGGTACACTGGAACAACAGTGGACCTGAAATGACAACAATGCAAAAGAAACACCACCTCCAGTAGCAAATGTGCAGAGGCAATACAGATGACACCAGATTCTACACACAATAAAAACATGAGTAACACGAGGATGTACACATGAACAGGTGACAATCCATCCACAATCAGAGCCTACAAAAACTACCATAAGACATCCACACATCACCACAACCATACTTGTATGTACAGCATCACACAAACAACTCAAGCATCCATGCCAGCAACACTGACGCCAAACACGCAGTGCTCCTGCACACAGAATGGAATATGAAAATCATCCAGTGCACCCTCAAGCTGCCTGATGGCCACACACCCACATGTCAGGCACATGTGCACCCTTCCACCAGCAAACATTGCATCATCAACATGACACATACAGTCAGGCCACAATACACATGACCGACAATGAACAGATGCCGTGGGAGAACATTACACAATCAAATGCGTAGACAGACAAAAACACTGCACGAAGTGTGGAATTAAGTGATGCAAAACCAGTATTGAAATTGAACTATATACATGATAAAATGGAACGAATGTCAGGAAATTCTGGGGAAGAAAAATAACAAAAAGTCACAAATTAAACCTAATCTTAATACACTGTTTACAAAGGCAGCAGGCTAGTCCTCTCCAATCTCAGACAACCTTTCGATCAAGGCTGAGTCGCAAACAACATCTTCCTCCCTCAGGCAGGCCTCCGTTGTTGCCTGGAGGGCTTGAAGGGTGGCCACTATCTGTTGCTTTTTCTCCTCTGCCGACCTGTACATTTCCTCTAGGATGGCAGCCTGCCGCCATGCTCACCACAGCACCACCTCAGCCCTGGCCACCATCACCACAACCTCCCTTGCCCACTACCTCTCTGCCACCAGCTGCCTCTGGTAGCACCTGAACACATAGAACACAGCCTGCATGGCTCTCCTATGTTCCTCCTACCTCAAAGGTGCCACATGCCTCCTTGGGGTGGTATTCCCTGTGATGGTCTGCCTCCTCATGGTTGCCACCTGCTGATGCCGTGCAGAGTGGAAGCTGTGTAGGTACGCCCTCTGACTTGATGACTGT
Source organism: Ambystoma mexicanum (assembly GCF_040938575.1). Taxonomy (NCBI): domain Eukaryota; kingdom Metazoa; phylum Chordata; class Amphibia; order Caudata; family Ambystomatidae; genus Ambystoma; species Ambystoma mexicanum. The sequence continues at coordinate 610,418,658 of NC_090925.1, read as the reverse complement.
CGTCAGGAGCATACAGCACCTGCACTGCTGAGGTGTCTGCTGATCCTCCACTGCCTGTGTCTGTCAGTGCCTCGGTAGGCACAGTGAACACCTCATCTGATGTTGAAGGGACTCCCACCACGGTAAGGGACATCAGCTCAAGCAGATGGGGCGTCGGTGGTGGGACTGGTACACAGAGGGCTGTGCTGGGCTGTGTCCCGAAGGCACCCTGGAGGATGACTGGTGCACAGAGGAGGAAGTATAGGAGGGGGTCACCACAGAGTACAGCCCACAGAGCCCACCCAAGAACATTGCTGTTGCTAACAAGGCCATGAGGCGGCACAACATATTGTGATGCTGTACAAGCATACTACGAGAAGCCTGTTCATCATCACGTATGACTGCGGTCCACCTCGTGAAACCAGCCAGCAGGGTCAGCACATGATCCTGGATGGATACATAGGCCTGCATGGGGATGCTGGTCTGGGTGGAGACATGCCGGAAGGTGGAACCTGCTGCATCTGTTGGCCCAGGGACATGATTTTGTGCAGGTACCTCCATGGTGGCCTGCACAGCCTCATGCCCCTGGGAAAAAGTTGCAGAATGCACACCCTCCTCAACGCCCCTTTCCGACCCCATGGGCTGGCCTGCAATGGCCACCTCCTCCACTTCCATCAACCTCGATGACTCCAGGGTATTTTCCCCCATGGATTGAGCATGTGTGGCATCACCCTGTCCCATCGCTGCTGAGGTGACCCCTGCCTCCTTCACCTCCTGGGACTCAACCTCAACAGCCACACTCGGTGGTACAGGCGCTCCTTCAGCCACATCGCTCCCCGAAGTGGAAGTGTCACAGTGGGGTGGCTGGGGTCTGTGCCTTAGTCTGGTGGCCCGGTCCCTGTGTACATGCTTGACAGCACTGCTTCTGCCCTCTTCGCCAGCTGCAGCAACTGTGGGAAAGCAGACATAGAACATTGACATCAGTCAACAGTGTGAAGGCATGTGTGCCATACACAACATTTACAGTTACATGAAGTAACAATCGGTCAGCCAGAAACAGACACACACACACACACACACACACACACACACACACACACACACACACACACACACACACACACACACACACACACACACACACACACACACACACACACACACACACACACACACACACACACACACACACACACACACACACACACACACACACACACACACACACACACACACACACACACACACACACACACACACACACACACACACACACACACACACACACACACACACACACACACACACACACACACACACACACACACACACACACACACACACACACACACACACACACACACACACACACACACACACACACACACACACACACACACACACACACACACACACGTGTGCCCGTGCAATTCCCATGAAAAGTGACACACCACTCTAGGGGCAATGATGAGCACAGTCAAGACACATTCACATGTCAACACAGCAAATGGAAGGCGGTCCACAGGCACATACCAAGAAACATGGCATGGCACAATGGCAATGCTAAAGGTGACCCAACTGCAACCTGCTGCATTGCCACCGGTGTTGTGCCACAGGGGTGGGTAGGGAGTCAACTTGTAGGTTGGCCAACAACGGAATGCATGAAAGCACAGATAGACCGGGGTGCTGCTGGAAACACATTGGTGGCAAAAGACCCAGTGGAATTCTGGATCTCAGTAGACACTCATAATTGTACTACGCATAATATGAAATGCAATTCCCTGTTTGTGCACCTGTCCACACAATTACATCAACAAACATGCCTTCCTGACAGCCTGACCTGTAAGCATGCTGTAGCAGCCGTGCACAACCTTGGCGAGCGTATGAAAGAAGAAGGAGGGGTGCAGCCCAACACCTGGTTCAACGACATATTTTCGTGGGTATCTTCCTGGCTCGGGATGGCTGTCAAACTATTAATACCCACCATCGTTTTCCTGCTTCTGATTTTTTGTGTGTGTCAATTAGGCCTCAAGTGCTGCACAGATCCAGTTCCAAACAGTGCGATGATGATGGTGACAATGGGCAGTGCAGATGACGTATGAGGCACAGGTACAAACAGGGGATGACTCAGGGCCAAAGTTTAGGCTAATGGCCATATACAATGATGGGTACATTGTAGATAGGTTATACCACACAACAATAAAACAGCCCTGTAAGCTAGCTTGGTATGATGAGGTGTGGGTGGGCCTGGAGAGAGATGGGAGCTGTATCTACATGACTTGTACTCCAGATGAGTATGCTAGGGCTGGGGAGAGTCTCAGGGCTGTGTGCAGAGCATGGATTCCACAAAAGGGAACACCTGCATGGGATGAAGCAGTGGCCGATGAAGAAGAGTGTAAAAGACTGGGCGAATTACAATATTCGTTATTTAAAGGCATGGTCTAGTAAAAAATGTTATTGTCCCTACGGGTTGGCCATGTTTTTTTAAGCCTAAGTGGCTCGATTTTAGAAAACTTTCCTATGGACCTTACCCGAGTGTTCATCCATTGAACGCACGTGAAAACAAGCACCAGGGAGCCGCCATTTTCTGATAATCCTATCTTTTACCCGATCGCCCTGGCTGACCTGCTTTTGCGGCACTAAATCAATTCCCCTGCCCCTGAGCCTGTCATTGTCAGGTTTCGTGGGATTTGGATGAATGTGGTGGAATGAGGATATGATTAACATAAAGTATGGTTTGGGCCTTAACTTTCTGTGCAGAGTGTGGAAAGCTTCCCAAGTCAAAATGGAGAATTCCAAAAGGATCAGTGATTGGTCAGAAGTAAAAGAAAGGCATTGTTGGAACATTCTAAACCGCCTTTCATTGTCAGAAGCCCAGCTGGAAGGTCTTATGTTTGAAGCTCTTAAGATTTAGAAAACTTTAGTTAGGCCCGTGTGCCTAAAATTAGTTATTTGGACCAGGAAAGTGTTGGAGAATTAAGAAGAAACTTAGAAAACGTTCCGGTGAAAGAAAGAAGCAAGCTAAGTGAATTCATTATCTTTTATGGAATTTTTTGATTTTCAAGCAGGAGTTAAATATTAATACCATTAATTAACTTGTTCCTGTTTTTCTTAGTTTTTGTTTAAATAGTAGTTCATTTCGTTCTTTCAAGAATTTATTTTTGAACTTCTAGAACTGTATTTAAATTTATTGAACTGCGTCACATTTTTTGCACCTGGCAAGTTGGAGTGTGGAGGTCTGTTTATTATTTTAGCGTGGTGTGTTTTTTCGGCCGTATAAAAGATTATTGAGTATTGTACCATTTGACGGTAACAGTGCTTTTCTTAGCGTCGGACTAGCGTTAGAAATCTTACACTGTCTGCGCAAGTGACAGTGTGGTAGCCACGCGACTCCGAGGCGTTATGTTTAATTTACTAACATTTTAACCTGGCGCGTGATCATCACTGGGCTGCCTCTTCAAGGATTAGTGTCCGGAACTGAGGAATTTCTTCTTTCATGTTTGAACAATTCATATTAAGAAGAGTGGAATACTATTCCTTTACGCATGCGCCCATGCCAGTTTCACTCAACTCAATTCCTTTTTCATGTGCGCTTCCATTTTAGAAGGAGTAAACAATATCTTCACGCATGCGCATATTCTGGTTAAAGGAACGCTTCTTTTATGAGCGATCTTCTTTGCAAGCAAAAGATCCAATTAATGAACACTTTTATATATTCAGGAAACAAACAATTTTAAATTGAATAGCCAGAGTGTCATTCTTGGAATTTGTGTTGAAGCTAGAAACCAATACAAACTACATGTATAATATTTCCAGCGGGTTTTTTGGGTAAAAGACATTTGAACTGCTTGAAGATTAACTTATTTAAACTGAGAGGGATTAGCAGTTTTTCAAAACCGAATTGAAGAAATTAGTAAGAGCATCTGAGACTCTATTTTTATGTTTTCTTCAGTAGAATTCCCACACGTCCTCTACGTTATTCACAGAGGATAATCAGGTATGGTGGCGTGTTTATTTACTTAAATTTATAAAGAGAAGTCAGAGCCAAGGAATTCAAAGGTTAGTGACTAAAGAGAATTTGTTGTTATTTTCACCAACAGGTTGACAGAAAAAGAAGCTGAGCCAAACCTGAAGTTTATTATTTTGTCCCATTTTCCCCCTTTCCCTTGGGGGTGCTCTCAACTGAACTGTTTGATACCAGTTAAGAGGTTAGCATCCAAAGGGGACTGCGGGGGTTCAGCAGCTTCCGGGGACAACATCAGATTTGAGAAAGCCTGACAGTCATCAGCAGACTCGTACCGCCCATTTCCCAACGCCAAAGCACGTCTCGTGTCAAGATTCGCTGCGCTTCAGCTAATGACGTGTCGCCATGGAAATGGCAGGACGCCTCTCTCCTCAATAAGTATAAACAGACCGTTTCACAACACACAGCAGCCGATTTTCGATTCCATTCCTCTCTCTGTGTTACTTTGAGTATTCTGTGACTCGTTTCAGTGCTCTGGTCAGCTACCTTCGCCGCTTGTAGCCCGTGTGAACAGATACCAGTACCACCGCTATAAATTATTTTAGTTTGTTTAACACACAATGGCTACAATAATGCCCTACATGTACGAGCCCGAGTATACCGAGGAGGAACTACTGGAAAGGGAAGCACGCGAAAACGATGGGGATTCGGACGGCAGTTGGCAGGACGAATCAACAGATGAAGAGCCTGGGCCTAGTCGAATGGACGGCGTCTCCACCTGGTGCACATGCAATCGGTGCGAGCTAATGCCAACCTACTGTGTGCAGCTGCATCACTTTTTAGTGGCTCCAGTTTTAGAAAGTTAGAGGCTTTCTTTCAGTTTGTGGGACTCCATTTAATTTCTAAAGCGCTGTACTACACATACCAACGTGATTATCTGTTTCCGGCCATTACTGATGCTTGGAAAATTGAACAATTGTCTCTAGCAAGTACATTCGAAGGCAAACGATTCAGGCTAGCCGGCGATGGACAGTGCGACAGCCCTGGATTTTCTGCCAAGTACTGCACCTACCACTTTCAGGACATGGATAGTAAGAAAATTGTGAGTTCGGTGGTCGTGCAGGTAACACAATGTACATCCTCAGTGGCCATGGAGAAACTAGGTTTTATAAAATCAGTGGAATATCTACAATCGAGGGGAATGCACATCGACCTCATAGCCACGGATAGACATGTTTCAATTGCCAAGACAATGAGAGAGCAGTTCCCACATATTAAACATCAATTTGACGTATGGCATCTTGCTAAATCAATCAATAAGAAAATCTCGGCTGCAGGGAAAAAAAAAGGTTTTGAAAGTATTTTGCAGTGGTCACATCCTATCACCAACCATCTTTGGTGGAGCTCAAAAACTTGTGAGGGGTCAGTGGAAATACTACTTGAAAAATGGCGGTCACTGATGCACCACTGTACCAACGTTCACCGCTGGACAGCAAATGAACATTTCCACCAATGTGAACATGGCCCTTTGTCCCCAGAGGAGGCACGGAAGAAGAAGTGGTTGATTCCATCTTCACCGACACACAAAGCCATTGAGAAGATTGTTTTCGACAAAACTCTATCAAGAGATTTGAGAGGACTGACAGAATTCTGTCACACAGGAGATTTGGAGGTGTTCCACAATATGTGCCTAAAGTACATGCCAAAGCGCTTGCATTTTAGCTTTCGGGGCATGAAACATCGCACTCTACTAGCGGTCTTGGCCCATAACAGCAATGTCGGACGTGAACAATCTAGGACTAGAGGTAAAGTAAGGATGCCTCGCTACACTAAGGTGTTTTCAAAACGAAGTAAGCAATGGGTGTTCAAACCAGTCTATGATGAAATGCAGTTCGACTTTGTGAAAGGCCTTATTGTTGCTGTGTTAGAGAAGCACAGATATGGAATTTTGGACGTTTCTGTGCAGAGCAGTGATCCATTGCCACCGAACATTGCGACTGTGCCATGCCCACCCGAAGCACAGCTGATTGTGAAGTACAAATCCCGGTTTAAATAATTGCAATACGATTGTCTTTTTGTAAATAAATGTTATTGTACAGTGTACCTGTAACCCTAACCCCTACCTTCACCATCATGGGTGGTGAACAAGCTGGGTGTCATCTTTGAATTCTCTCTATTCACCTCATATATGTGTATGTATATATTTTTCTCATGTCTCATCTCATGTAAATGTAAATGCTACGCACTGTTAACGGAGTGGAGGCTTGCGTATTGCAAATAATAAAACAAACAAACAATAAATCTCACTTTTAACTCAACTCCTGTGGTACTTTATACTTTCCCTGACCTTCCGCCAAAAATTAAATGTCTCAATTTGGGCTGCAAAGCTCGCAGACAACGGGGACAAAATCGGGGCACTTAGAACGCGCCAGCCAAGCGGCCCGTGGCATTTGGGAGAGAAGCCAGTACGCATTTGCACATTGGGGCGCACTACATAGACGGATTCTAAACTTCAAGTTCTCACAGATGCCTATACTATGTGATGTTGCAAATAAAGAATGCGAAGGACAGCGCCAGATGAGGCCCACAAGTCGCACTGGAAGTATAAGGGTCTATTGTTTTTTGACCTTGAGACAGGGACCATGCCGAAAGAACTACATTTGAAGGGAGTGCGCAATAACATAAGAGAGGATAAGGCAGAAAATTCAGAAACTAGACCGTGTTTCAGTTTTAGGTCAGTATATGAAAAATCATTGTCAAGAGCACGGTCCGTTTTACAGACTGCATTACGAAGAGACACAATGGAAATTTCAAATATAATGTAAGTAAATCTTTACACGCTTTTATACCAGAATAAAGATTTAATGAATGGATGCATGAATAAATGAATGAATGAAGAGCTAGGAAAAGCAAGTAAAACTGTTCGTAGTGGGCACATGGGCATGCAGGTCCACTGGTCTCACTGATCTCGGTCCTTGGCCCAGCCACTTTTCCCTGCACTACGGGACTGTCTCTGTATCCTTCAGCCACTTCTCCCGGCATTTACCTTGCACTTGCCACCAGCTGGCCCTATTATTTAATTTGTATTCAACTAACCATGTACAGCCCTTCCCCATGCGCGATCGGAAAGACACCTGGCCTAGTAGGATCGTTGTCTGTCTGCCCTTGTTCCCCACCTGCCTCGTCACGCCTAGAAACACTTGAGTATAGGCGCGTTACAAATGCCATATCATATATCATATCATTCCTCACGCATGTAGACTGTCGTTTATCATTGTGTGTTGGCCTCGATTTATCTCGTTACTTTTCGCATTGATTTTAGAGACGAACATACTCCATTGAACTATCCTTGCAAGCAAATAGTTTCTGATCGGCCGTAATAAATAAAATTAGTAATATTAATGAAGTTCGGCTATCGAGACTAATTATAATTTTTTTGTTTTCATAACAGGTATTTGATCCCTTTCTGCCACTGCCACCTGTTTGAGACACCGGCGGATGGATTCTTCAGCAGACACCTGCAGCTTCGTGTCAACAACTGGAGCACGATCACCATATTATGGGATGATCGCCAAGGGCCCACATGCCCTTACGCTGTACTAGTGGCTAGAAGCAACATATCAACCTTTAGGCTGGACTAGTGCCTAGTTGATGGAATAGCCTTGCGGTTCACCGTGCTTCCAAAGTGATTCTTTTTATGAAAATGAACACCCTGTGTACCATAAAGGAACAGCGCGTGACTCAAGATGAAACGGAACAGTTATTGCGGATACAGATAAAAGAAAATAAATGGCTTCCGGAGTTCATATGTCAATTGCTGAATATTCTCTAAACATTTAATGTCAAATAAATGTACTTTACCAAAAGTACTGTGTTGCTGTTTCATTTTAAAGTGAAGTTTCATATTCCGAATTGTGGCGCGCTGTGTTGTGAGTTGATCTGTGTTGGTTTCCGGGTTCTGTGTGGAGTCGCGCAGAAGACGACTGGGCGCGTTTGCCTACGCAGCACAGTAACGTCACGGGGAGAGGCGGGGAATATGAATGTTTTGATAATGTCAGGCTCAGGGGCGGGGGAATTGATTTAGTGCCGCAAAAGCAGGTCAGCCAGGGCGATCGTGGGAAAAGATAGGATTATCAGAAAATGGCGGCTCCCTGGTGCTTGTTTTCGCGTGCGTTCAATGGACGAAAACTCGGGTAAGGTCCATAGGAAAGTTTTCTAAAATCGAGCCACTTAGGCTTAAAAAAACATGGCCGACCCGTAGGGACAATAAAATTTTTTACTAGACCATGCCTTTAAGTAACGCAAGGGGGGAATGTATAGGAGGAAAGGTCTTTTAGGCCCCCTCCCCTCCATTCCGACCCACTTGCACATTATATTTGTCCAACGGCTACCCATGCGCCTGTGGCCAGGGATGCCGGATGGCCCAGGGACGACCCGTATGAATGCAAAACTCAAACAGAAGGCTGACTACTGATTCCATTTTGTACCAAACTCCGACTCCATTTTGTACATGGAAAAACAGGCCTCATAAGCAAAAGCAGTCTGCAGGGCTGCAGCTCTCCCTTCGAGATCAAGCACAGTGGGCCAGTTATTTCCCTCACCCTCCTCCCCTATGTGTCCCTGCAGCAGGCTTGTTCTAACTGGACCCTTGCCGCGAACAAGCTTCAAGACAAACACTGGCCCTCATTACAACCCTGGCGTTAAGGGGTTAACGGCGCCGTAAAAGGTGGCGGCGCTGTTAATCCCCTTAACGCCTGATTACGAGGTCCCTTTGCGGGTTGGATATTTTAACGCCTGCTTTTTGCAGGCGTTAAAAACCAACCCGCAAAGGGACCTTGGTGCTAAGTACGGTGCCGCAATTTCCGGCACCGTACTTAGCGCATTCCCCTTTCCCATTGAGCCCTATGGGGCAAAAATGGGAATGGGGAAGGGCCATGGCGGCATGGGGAATTACCGCCCCACCAACCTCGGAATGGGGCGGTAATTCCCCATTCCGCCATGGCGGAGTCGGTAACTTACCGGCATGGACCATGGTGTTATTAGCACCATGCTCCAACGCCAGGGTCGTAATGAGGGCCACTGTATCTTTTGCTTTCCCCCATCCATCATTGACCTGTGAATGACCGGGCAAGAGCTTGGGTCTGAGAGAAACAATTCATCTCCACAAACATCTCCCGTCCTTTGCAGACCCTACATTTATGATATATGCTGTGGATAACCCCCCAACCTTGCCCCTCTTTTGAAGTAACAGATACATACCCCACGCCTGTGTGCCACCCTGTTTCACCGACACTGCTAATGCCTCCCTGTAAAGGCTGTAAATCCCCCTCTGTGGTTGTGTACTCTATGTAACGCAACCAAAACGATCTTTATCAAATCACACAAAGCACAAAGTTATGATCTGTATGTTTGGGGCCTATATTGTTGGTTACATATCGTTCCCTACCAAAGACCTAAACTAATTTATGATGTGCCAAGTAGCTTGCTTGATCTGATGCACAGCATATGACCTGTATGCTCAATGGGTTTTTCAATATTATGTATATTCTTAAACATGTTCATATAGTAAAAGTTTCTCATGTGTACATATAAACGACAAGGCCACGAGGCTAATGTGAATAGAGTCATTTTTGCAGCATGAATACTACAAAGACATAACCTGGAATGTAACCAGAGCTCGCTTATTATTTGTTGTACATGCAATGACAATAACCTAGTTTTACCTCATCCTAATGATTTACATATAATCTTACAAATCGAACAGGACCAAATCTAACAGGCATCAGAGCCTCCACTCCCTATCTTGCAGCGCCGCGCACTCAGCCCCCACCACTCTCCCTCTCATGCTGGGCTGATGGCGAAAGACCCTTTTCTCACTGATGCCCTGATGCTACAAATGTAACCTCTCACCCTTCCGCTGAGCCCGGATCAAGTATCCAGCCTCCCCTCAGCCCTTTGACACTTGATGTCACCATGAACCTGCCTCGCACCCCCAGACCCTGGTCAAAGAAATATGAGAAATAAGCCCCTTACCCCAAAGCCTTTTGATGTAACGATTGCATGCCCCTTATCGATGTACCACCCCAGCTCACCCCAGACCTCTAATCCCATGTGTGGCAATATATTCCCCTTACAATAACAAACAATAAACAATTGTCTTATGTGATCTAAAGGAATGGTTGATGAATGTGACAACATAATCTCGTGAATAAACTAGGCACCTGGACCCATGTATTCTCACTTTTATTGTTCAGGTCAGATGTTTAGTAATATATTTCTCATATGTCAAAATGCACAAATAACATTCAAGGTATGTGTGGCCACAAGTGTGATTGTTAAGTAGCATAAATTGTAACAGCTCGGACATCATCTGACCCTGCGCTCCACCCAGCAGAGCCCAGCTGACCCGTGCACCCTGTGTTTGCACCACGTGGACCTCTGCCAATCCTGGAGCATCGTGCCTAAAGAATACATAATGTCCATTCTGCACTGTCCAATCCCCACAACTTATGTGCCCCCTATAGTCTACATCATCTATGACGCGACTTTGTAATAAATATGAATGTTTTTCCATTGTCTGGCAGAGCGCTCTCGGAGTTTGCAGAGTTGTCTGCTTGTCCTATTTGGTTTCAGATAAACTTTACTTGTTATCTTCACCCGCACTTGGTCCTGGTCTCATTCCCTCTTGGGGTGTGTCCATTACTGACTCTCATTGGGGAGTTTTTGCACTGCATTTTTGTGGACGCTCACTTTCAAACCTCTGAGGCAGGTGTGGGTGGGAAAACTGGTCCTGGAAATGGGATGTGGAGCAGTGGTGGTGGAATAGAGAGGTGGGGCTCTGACATAGCAGATGACATGGTCACAGGGCCAGAAACAAGAGTACAGGCAATGGTGGGTCAACATGTACTCCAACACAGTGCAGGTGGACAGCAGGCCCTCACTCTTGGCAGGCAGCAGCAGATGGCAAGGTGGGTGGCAGCACAGGGCAGGAGGAGGCAGTAGAATTGACCCTTGAGGCAGGAGAAGGGGTGTGGTCCGTGTTTCGCATCGGAGACAGCTGAATACAGAGTTAAGGCCCTTAGCGTGTAACTTAAGTGTTATGGGATGCACGCAGAATGCCTAAGCGGCGTACAGCAATGACAGTGATATTTAAGGGGTGAGATGTACATTACTGGTTGTGCGCGCAAAGGTACGAAGACGGGCGAGTTTGGCAGACAAGTATTTGGGGGTGCTACATAAGCCGTTTCTTTCAAGTAACATGTACTGCATTTTTGGTGGTTGCTTCTGTGCATGCATGCTAGTATTTTTGTCCATTTGGAGGCCTAAGATGTATCACATACGCAATTGTTTTTGGGGGTGTCTCTGTGTATTGCATACCACTTTTTTCACCTTTCCGAAGCTTTCCACACATTTTTGCTTTTGAGGTACATGGGAGCCTTGCTTGACCATGCATCTACGTAGTACATCACATAGACTATTCCCTTCCTCATATTGCCCAGAACAATATATTCATGTGCATTCCATTCATCCATTTAATCTGCACCATGGGTGGCATGGCCCCAAAAAGGAAATGGAGTAGACAGGGATGTGGTGAGGACACACCTGCTTCAGCCCCAGGAGGCCATGGTGTGCCTCATCGAACAGGTGACCCGGCACCTGTACATGGATGTGGTCGGAGGCAGACAGGTGAAGCAGCACCGCCTAGGGCTGCTAGGTCCAAGAGGGGATGCCCTGCAGAACAGGAAGGGGCCCCATCCCAAGAAACGGCACGTGAGAAGGATCCACAGAGTAAGAGGTGCTTCACTGAAGAGGAGCTTCAGATCCTGGTAGACTATGTCAGGGAACACCATCATGAGATGTATCAGTTTGCGGGCAGCACCAATACTCCAGTGCAACAAATGGTGCTTTGGAATATGGTCATAGCCTGTGTCAATGCATGTGGCGTGGAGTTATGCAATGCTGAACAGGTCCAGAAGTGGATGAATGACCTCACACGAAGGACTAATCAGAAGCTCAGTGACAACCTGGTTTCTGCACTGGCCACTGGGGTGGGGGAGGCAGCAGGGGATGAGCAGTTGACCCCAATTGAAGAGGCTACGAGTCAACTCATCAGCATTGGGCAGCTGGGAGGTATGGAGACCTATGAGGACACATTTAGTGAGTGGTATTTCTGCGCATCATATGTGTGGACTATCATGGTTGAGTAACCTAAATTTGTGTTGTAGTACAGCTGGCTGCAGTTGACAGCCATCCTTGGCCAATGCATGTTTGCTACCACATTCACTTCTGTGACATGGCCTGCATTCTGTGAGGCTGCTGTGTGGTTCACATCTGTTGCACATGTTTGTGTGACAGTACACATAAACGTCTAGTGGGCCTCACAGCTGTGCTAGTACTTGCATGCAGGGTTGCAATGTTAAAAACATGTGCACATAGGAAGGCCCCATGATGTTGCCCCCCTGACAGGAACACCCACAAGGCACACCTGTGTCACGTCCAGAAATTCCTCATCCACATGAATCATTCATTGCAACATTCATGGGGCCTGTCTCTTTGCATTGTACAGCAAGTACATGCAACATATGTCATCCATGCACATCATTTGGTGCATGTATGTACTGTCAACTACACTCGTGGAATTCCTTGTCAGGATGCATTTCAAAGCTGACTGTAATGACAAACTGTGGTGTGAGCAGCCTGCTGGGGTATGAGTACACACAGGCCACTGTCCTGTGTAGCAGACGTTATGTTCAGACAACTTAACTTGTAAATTGCAAGGGCCCGCAATAGTCATTTCCTAGGTGAAATCAGCTAATGGTGGGTCATCATTCCAAGGTGGTCAGTCTGGTACTCTCGCATTTATATGTTTGTAGACAGCCCAATGCGAAAGATTGTAGTTGATTCCTGCCAATGAGTGGGCCTGCCTGCATTGCATATCATATATGTGCATTTTCCTCTAGCAAATATGATGATGCAGTTCAGGTTTCTATCACCTGTTTTACATCTAAGGTCTTTATGTGATTATGATGGACACATGCTTTGTTGCTTGCATCACTGTTCACAACACTCACACAAACATTGCCCTGTCTGTGTCCTTGAGACATACATACTCGTGCTGTTCTGTGGATGCTGTTAGATGTGGAATTACATAGCAGTAACATCGCCCACTCAGATGTGGCATGGGGCCTCTTTTGCTCCTCACGTCATGAGAATTGCAGATGATGAAGTTCTGGTTCTCACTCTGAGCATGCCCGGTCAACAATATAGAAACATCTTTGTAGGATGCTGCTCATAGACAGGGACTGATGCCCCAACAAAATCACCCATATGGATGCATGAATGTCGGGAACGATTGTAGCACCTACATTTGATTCCCAGTCCATGAATGAGCTTTAGCAGTATGAATGACAAAAGCTGCTCTTGATGTATCATATGTGGTACACCTTTACAGCGACACTACCAACTCACCATTATGCATGGCTCATGGGTGATACTTGCACAACACACCAGAACCATTCTTCGACTGACAATGCTTCTTTAGTAAGTCCTGGCTTGCAGCCAGTGCATGCCATGTTGTAGCAGTGTGTTATGTGGGTTTGGACAGTAGAGTGTTGCATTTGTGGAGAATTGTGTGATTGGTTCCTGTGATTGAGTGTGGGTACAGTGTAGCACACTCGTAGTAGCTGCATATGTCGTACAAATAAAGTTACACAGAGCTGGCTCAAGGGACTACTAACTTGCGCAGTCAAACTGTGCCAGGGCAGATATGGTGCCCATCCAACACATACTATGTGAATTTTCACTGCACATTGTGTGACATGACAGCACCTGTTACATGACAGTACCATTCATGGACAGTCAATCAATGACACTTCACATGACTGCCATGTAAAGGGCACCATCATCACACACAATGTGCAAAGACACTGCATATACATGAATTTTGCAAGGCATACAGCAGAGGACTTGTGCCCACGCACAATCACACAGAGGGAGCTGGTAGACCTGGTGTCATCATTGACATGAAACATCAGACGTTAACAGTCATATGTCTATTCACATTTTTGCCCAGGACAGAGAGGGCTTAACTGCGACGGTGGTGATTTTACCTGTGTACTCATCATTGCTGCACACCTGTCACGTCATTGACTGTTCATGGACTTTGGTCTGCACAATGACACAATGGATCCTGCTGTCCAAATGAAGGCGCAGAGTCACATTTAGGGGACATCTGACAGTGGTTGCCACGGTGGGAGGATGGAGAAGCATGGTGCATGTGTGGCAATGTAGTGAAATGTGTGAATATCATGTGCATATCGACATGACACGGTTATCAATTACATAGTTGTTATCACATACTGTCTGTCATATTTTGTTCTTGGTAGTATACGTGGATTTAGCTGGGCAACTGATGCCATGTGCTGGCCTTCAGCATTATGGTGAACCATATGCAGTACTTCTTCCTGGATTGTGTACTCAAATGCCAGTTTTATGGCCCATCAATCATGAGCAGGCCACAGGGCGGGGGGGCATATGCTGGCAAAAGCCATACAACTGTGGCATATTGCTCACAGTGTGACAAGTCACAATGTCTGATGTATGGGTGTAGAGCCATATTCACTTTACATGCAATGTTATGCACATGTGCATTTTTGTGAGTATACACATGACTCAAAATGGCATTGTCTGTCTGTGGGCAAGTGATGATACAGCGGGTGTAGAGGAGACATCATATAGAAGAGGTAGAAGAGGAGGTGGTGCGTCAGTCCACCAGTGGGGGCCATGGTGTCCTTCACCATGAAAATCACAGGTGCTAAGGGCGATCATCAGTCGTGCTCCTGCTACTTCAGACTCTTCTGACTCTGCTGATTTGGATGCAGAACTAGAAGTGGATGACTCATTGAGGGAGAAGGTGAGTGCCCCAATGGGCAGATCGGTTGGGGCTGTTTAGTCTGCGGCAGTGCAGCATGCTTCACACAGCCCATCAGTGTTGAACCATATTTCTACGGTAGTCATGGCTGCAAGAACTCTCTCCAGTGGTGTCAGATTCTGGGGGCTGATGCCCAATGGAGGGTTGCAAACCTGCAGCCAACGACATGGGGCGCACAGCAACTGGCCTGGTTCCTTGTATCACACCGCCATGGGTCCTGCACACATGGTGGACGTGTGCTTACTGGAGAGACAGTGTGGGAGCAGCAAATGTTGCACGCTGCCATCCAGCATGGCAATATGTTGAGTGGCATTGCAGAGGGCATTGATCGCCTGGCCGAGAACATGTCCACACCAGCGGCCTGGGATGTGCAACAGCAGAGAATCAAGCAGTCCTCAGGACTCTCCCAAGTCTGAATGTGGAGGCCAACATCATGGGCCAACAGGCTGATCTGAACTGTCTGCAGGGCTCCCTGCATGCAGCTGCCAAGGCACATAGGGAGGCCTTGAAACAGGAGATGTTGGCCTCTCGTTAATCCAATCACTGTGAGATGGAGAGTTTGAGGGCTTCACTGCACAATGAACTCTCAGCCACAAGGAACCAGCACCACAAAGAGATGAATGCCTTGAGGCAGTCACTGTCCCAGTAACTCGAGGTGTCACAAGTGAGTGCACATACAGACTATATGGCCATTCGGGATGAAGTGCATCATGACCTCACCACCTTTGGGGTCGTGGTGCATGCATCTGTGTCACGGCCGGCCCTTGCCAATGAAGACCGGGCTTTGGCACTGCGTTGACTGGATCCACCACCACCGGCACAAACACGTGAGGATCCACTGCAGGATGACAGTCCCAGCACACACACGCCACCTCAACACCTCTGCTGTGTTGTCCATGAACCCATGGAGGTTTTTTTGGTGTTGATTTTTTGTGGTCCACTCATGTGGATATGGACACGCACCTTCCCCCTCACCCCTCAAAGGTGGAAATTTGTTTACCCCCAGTCCAGGAGGGACATTCTATTTTTGTTTTGAACCTGATCGGAGTGGTCTGATTTTATTTGTTCGGGAAGGACACATTGTTCTGATCTTTTATACCCCTGTCCAGGATGGAGGCATATGTTGTTTTTTCCCCTGTCTGAGATGGAATGTTTTGATAAAAGAACATCAACCTTGAGAGGTGTGCTATTGTCCTCTCAAGGGAATAATGAGTGCAGTTCTGGAGATGCAGCCATGCACAGTGGTTTGAACTTGATTACAACAGGAACACATATGCAGGTAATAATGGGTGTATAGTCTTTTTGAATATATGTGCAGAATTCATGATGTGCTACTATGGCTGATGACGTACAATGTCCCATGTTGTTGCAGTGATCTTGGTTCATCCAGGGACTGCACTTCATGAGAGGTCCACCCTGCACCCTTCCACCTACTTAGTCCCAATGCCCTCTGCCAGGCACTGGCCCTCCATTCAAAAATGTGGAGGTACAGATTTCGGTGGAGGTGATAATGGAACAACATCAGGGCAGCTCTATCAGTGGGTAACAATGAGCACTGTCAATTGTGTAATGTCTGTATTAGTGGTTACCACAATCTTTGCATGCATCCTCAAAGATTTGATTTTCTGCGGGTGTAATCATTTAGTCACAGTGAATGTCAGTTCAGATGTGTTTGTCCACATGCATGTGTGTGTGTATGTACCCTTGCACATCCATGCATCTGCATTGTTTTTCAGGTTGCCCTTCCACAATGGACAACCAAATAATGGGAATGTGCAGCACTTGTTACACTTGAGCCATTGGCAGTTTTTGCCACATTCTCCATCAACATCCTCATTCACGTCTTGAATTCTCCACAAATCTGGACCCTGTTTTCTGGTTGTTCACCACTTGCCTTACTGACCGTTATGATGTCTTCTTACTGTGTAAGAGGATTCGATTCAACACTACAGCTAAGTCAATGCCTAGTCTGGGATACTGAATGGAAACCCCGATTGATATATCTTTATGTCCAGTTCATGAGTTCTGGATGACTACCCTTATATAACACCCCTCTCTTAGAATCCCCATGACCCCACTGAGCCAAGAAGTAGTTCTGTTTTGCAAGTTTAAAAGGTTTATTTGAGAAATAAAACAAAATATAGATACCACTCTTTTATAATAAATTAATAATCGATATCGCCCTTATAAATATAATGTTAATCAACAATGGGTAATCTGACACTAGCACACTTCTTTATAATCAATGAGGAGTTGGTGTAGGATGGATAAAGTAGCAACAATACTTTTATGGTTTCAGGGGAAAAGCAATGAGGAATAAAACGCAGTACAGAAATACTTGATATGATTTTAGCAAAAGATAAGATAATCACCTTTTCTCTAGCAATTCACCCCCCTCCCCTATGCAATGTAAGAAATGGAAGGAGATGGAAAGAGGAGCACACAGTTCTCAGGAATGCAATCAAATACAATACGAAATTCAATTCCCACCAGCAAGCTTAGAGAAAACCGGTATGAGTTTTAAAACACAGGCCCAAGTGCTTTGAATGTGGTGGCAATGAAGTGAGAAATATGCTGAAAATGCTTTTAATTCCCTTTAGGAGGTTCAGGGTGAGTGAGAGATACTTGGGATGAGCTCAGGCACACTTTAGCAATGATTCAGGGATGGTTATTAAGAGGCAAACACATTTTTAATAGAGGAAAGCAAAAAGCTGCTATCTTTTTACAGGTAAAGAAATCAGGCCAAATCGCAAATCGCGGCAAAATTTGTGAGTGCGTGAACCGTGATTACGGCAAAAGTATAAGGAGTAGCAAGTCGGTTTTAGGTTCGTTGGAAAGCTTAAATTTCGTTCCTAGCCCAAACGGTTCCAGAGATACAGACGATTAAATAAAGGTAGATTTTCGGATTTAAAGTAAAACTCAAAATGACAGGTGACAGCTTGCAGCTGCAGAATTGACAGGTGACAGTTGTGCAGCTTTAAAAATGACAGATGACACGATTTCTAGGAGGCTGTTCTACTTAGGTTTAAATAGTTTGGATTAGATTATTTTAACTAAGAGATTGGTTCTGCACAGTTCTGCTAGGTACTTAAAATATAAATTTGAATATAGGCCTCGCCACGGATCTGGTCAGGTTTTGGACTGGACTCCGGTTCTGGTCTCGGCACTTCACAGTGATCTGGGTCAGCTCTCTGGTTCTGCTCACAGCGGTCTGGGTCACTCTGGATCTCTGGTCTGGTCTCTGGCAATTGTTCTTGGCAAAAGAATTCAAACCGCTCGCCCGGCTGTGGAATAGTTTGCAAATGATTTTAAGATTGCTGAGGCCTGCTGAGAAGAGTTCTCAGTTTGTGGGTTTAGGCCCTTGCTTTAAGTTCTGAAGTAAAGTTCTGGTCTTTGGAGATTGATGGATTTGAAGTCTGGATCTCTGGATGTGAAGTCGTCGGTCAGCATGCTCCGCAGCAAATGGAATTGAATGTCTCTACCTGTCCCAGCAGTCTCTTTTTATGTGTTTTGGAAAGTGGGTGTGTGCCTGGGCCTAGCTAAGCCTGCCCCTCTCTACTTGTCATTGGCCCAATTCTCCCCTCTCCCATGATTGGGGGAAGGAAATGGATTGTCAGCATGATGAAGTCTGTTTATGGGTCAGAGATTTGTGGGCAAACTGGTCAGTTTGCCCACAAATCTATATTTGATTCAAATACACCCTTCCCAGATATACAATTTGTTGAAATTACATGTGCACATTATATATTCCTTATGGTCCATGCTTGCCGCCTCTGATCTTCCTGGGGGCTTGCATTCAAAAATGACAACATTTTGCGCTTTTTAACTGGTTTTGCAATATCGGACATTTACCCAAAATTACACACATGTGCGCAAGGAGTATGGACTTAATTGATGAAGTGTCAGATTTTTAACATGCAGACATTTGGAGTGAGACCCTATTTTCCGCTAGCAACCCCCCAGAATACACCACAGGGTCCTAACGCCTCTCAAAATGTTCACAGAAAAATCACAAAAATAATGATATTACTTATATAATTCTGTCAAGTTCGCACTATGAGTTATCTATCTTTTTAAAATTATGCCCTGGTCGAAAAGGGGTGTGGCTTCCCACATCACAGGGTGGAATAACTAGTTTATCCACTTCCCCCAAGCTCAGCTGCTAGCAGAGGCACTGCCCCTCCCAGTTTCCCCTAAGAGGAAGCCACTTTACGGCCCCCCAATATAACATTTGCCTGAGTCCAGGACAGGCCTTTGTTCAACTCCCTGTAGTCCCCAGCTGCTTCACCCCTAATCTAATCAGAGAGGTGACAACTCCTTTTGGCAAGGGGAGTGGCTGAGCAGGTTTCAACTCCTGTCGGGGGTAGTTGTCAGGCAGAATCCAGTTTCATTAAGCCAGGTTTCAGCTAAATGTCACTTTTTGTTCTCAGTTTTCTACATTCAAATCAAACTGACAATTTTTACATATACATTAAATAATTACTTCCTTCAAGTCATTTCAGAATATAGTTTTACATTGTATCCACCTCTTAGTAAGTCTTTCCTTGGTCTGGTTTTGTTTCATTTGTACAGTTTTACACAAAAGTCTGGTGGTTTTAAAACGCCGGCTTTCTGGTAGTGGTGAGTAATGCAACCATTTTTGGGATTAAGAAAATGAATTCCCCACAGTTCTGAGTTGCTTTTTTTGCAATCAGCATTGCCATTCCCAATGGTTTCAGGCTACTGTGTGTGTAGCCCACTGGTGGTTTTAGGCAGTGCCCTCCTGTGCTCACAACATAGGCACTGCCTGTGCACTCTCTGGGGAGTTCTGGCCATCATGATGTTTTCCATGCCAGTACTGCACAGTTTTATTGTAGGGCTTGGATGCATGGGTAAAAACATCCCACAAGCCCCCCCTCTTGCGATGGCCATTCTGTCCTTTCACTGATGGAACTCGCAAGATCTGGGATGTTCGCCTCCTCTTCTTCCAATTCCATAGGTGGCACAGTTCAGCATCCTTTCCTCCCTCCAGTCGATCAATCAGTTCTCCTTGCTGGTCCTGATGGGAGGATTGGGCGGTACCCCGGGACCCTTGGGTCTCTGCTCCCGGTCTCCGGATCGTCCTCCTTGGCCAGTCTCCAGGTTTTCTTTCTCCTAGGACGAAAAAGGAAAAGCGGCAATACCTATTCGTAGACATTTTTCCATCACTACTAATGGTGTGGCAGACATATACATTTTATACTTTAACATACCTAACATTTTACTTTTGAGATACAAGTTATCATTCAAAGACAGTGGCTTACAAGAGTATAATATTTTAGAGACTATATGTGGGATATTTTAGGGTTGGAACTGAATTAATCTGGAGCGGTCCCCTCTGGTATTGCAGAGGACTTCTCCAGTTGCTGCAAAGTGTGCCTGGGATGGCAACACTTTAGCTGGTTAATATGGACCCACTTGTCTTCCCCTTCCGCCAGAATGCCTTTGGGGATGCAGATCTTATAGGCAACAGGGGAGATCTTGTCTATAATTTCAAATGGTCCCTTCCATGTAGGCAAGAATTTTCGCTGTTTGGCCTGGTTCCTTTGGAAATTGTATAGATAGACCCGATCACCCACCTTATATTCCTTTCGGGTAGTTTTTAAATCATAGTGGGTCTTCATGCTCTCGGCTGATCTTTCTAGATTCCGCTGAGCATAGGCAAAAGCATGCTGAAGGTGTTTCCTTAAATTCTCCACATACTCATGAGTTGTGGAGGCATTTATCAACGTTTGCTCTTGGGTTCTGTAGAGCAAATGCTGGGGAAGCACCATCTTGCGTCCAGTCATCAACTCAAATGGTGACATTTTGGTTGCAGATGAATGGGTACATCTGATGGCCATTAGGACCAGAGGTAATCGGATATCCCAACTTGGCCCAGAATCTGCCACAAACTTTTTTAAGATGCTCACAATGGTTCGGTTATATCAATCCACTGCTCCAGAAGAAGCTGGCTGGTAAGCAATATGTAGCTTTCTTTTGACCCCAGTATCTCCCACATCTTTGTCATTACTTCACTGGTGAAGTGGCTACCCCTGTCTGACTCAATCCTTTGAGATAGACCAACATGGGAAAAGATGTGGTTAATCATCAGGGCAGCTGCTGTTTCTGCCTTGCAGTTTGGGGCTGGGAGACATTCCACCCACTTGGTAAACAAGCATGTAACGGTCAACATGCACTTGTTTCCTCTAGACGAGTGAATCACAGGGCCTACAAAGTCGATTTGCAAATCTGACCATGGCAGTGTCATCCCCCTTTTTTGGAGAGGCGCACGGTGTGTGAGGGATGATGGCTGAAATTGTGCACACACAAGACACCCCTTCAAGTATTGGTCGAGGTCCTGCCCCATGTGTGGCCAGTATGCAACCGCTCTTAAGATTTCCAGTGTTGTGTGAAACCCCCTATGACCGGCGGTGGGCGCATCATGGGCGTGACTTAACATCAGGCTTCGGAATGAGGTAGGAACCACCCACTGATCATGGCCAGCTTTGGATTTCCTTACCAGCAAACCGTCTTGGATTCGGAACATTTTTGGACATTTCATCAACACTCTTAGGTCCTCTTTCCCAATGTAATCTGTGTCCGTCAGGGGAAAGTTCTCAGGGTCCTCAAGGTGTTGGTAAAACTTACCAATGATTGGATCCCCCTTCTGAGCTGTAATCAAATCAGCATCAGGGGTCTCCTTGCTCCATTGGGCAGTTGAAAGATCATTGTGAGCATTTGTCTGGGACCTAGTGATAGCGGTGACCTGGATTTCCCCCAACAGGGACTCTATTTCGATTAGATCCCCTTGGATGGCCCCGGTTTTGATCCAGCTGATCAGCTAAGTCATTTCCAGTTTTGTCTGGTCCCTCTACTTTGGAATGATCCTTGATCTTCTTCCAGTAGATGGTCATCCCATTCGAGGTGACCAGATCATCAATGTTTTGGATTAACTTCCCATGTTTCAGGGGTTTGTTATTAGCGCACAACATGCCTCTGGTTTTCCAGTTGACCAGGTGCTCCACAAACTCATTCCGTACATAATCCGAATCTGTGATTATGACCAGTTCGTGGAGTTGATGCTGGACAGCAATGAGGATGGCCTGATGCACAGCCATCAATTCTGCCACCTGACTACTTCGGGGACCAATTTTGTATCCAGCGGAGGGTTCTGGGAACTCCTTCACCCATGCATTCCCTACGCCAGCCACCAGTTCTTTCTCCCCGTCATTGTCAACATGGTAAGAGCATCCATCCACATAGACAGTGGGCATTCCCTCACACTTGTCTTCTTCAAAGACTTTGTGTGGGGAATTAAGGTATGCCTCCATGTTGCCCTTGATTTTTAGACTTTCGTCCTCAAGACAGTTTTCTCTGGCACAATCATGCAAGTCAGCCAGACCTTGCGCGAGGGGACTCTTCTTGTTTTGGCCATATCTGACCTCCACAGGAAAGCCTTGCATTGACAGAATCCAGGAAGTAATTCGGGAATTACTCACATTTCCGGCCCAGATTCTGTCACTTTGGAGATATTGCAGAGGCTGGTGTGGAGTCTCCACTATGATGTGTTCCCCCTGGATAAACGGGCGGTAATTCTTCAATGCCCACACCGTTGCCAGGAGTGCCTTCTCACAATCGTTGAATTTTTCCTCCACAGAGGATAAAGTTTTGCTCGCATAGGAGATTACTTAATAGATCTTGTCATGCTTTTGGTATAATACTGCCGTCAAGCACGTATTAGAGAACCCCGTCTCCAGGAAGAACTCCTTGTTTCTGACAGGGTAAGCTAGGCAAGGCGCTTGTGAGAGGCTTCTTTTGAGTTGTCTTACCGACCTCAGATTGTTCTGGACCCCATTCCCACTTGACCCCCCCTTCAAGAGATGAATCAGGGGTCTAGTGATCTCTGCGTATCCTTCAATGAACTTTCTGCTGTAATTAGTCAGTCCAAGGAGGCTCCTTAGTTCCCGCAGAGTTGCGGGGTCTTTCAGTTTCTGGAGTGCTTCCACTTTCTTTTCTTGGGGACAGAGACCCTGAGGAGTAATCTCATGCCCCAAGAAATTAACACGGGTTCTACACCACTGTGCTTTCTGAAAGGAAAGTTTTGCTCCGGCGGCCCTCAACTGTGTCAGAACATAACGGATCTCCGCTATGTGTTCCTCCACAGATTAACTTTTGATGAGGACATCATCTACATAAGCCAGGTTACCCCTCGCACCCAGGTCGGGCAAGGCCTTATGTAGGAAAATATTGAATTCATTGCCGGAGTTGAGGTATCCGAAGGGAGTCCGGGTCCATGTGTACTGCTGGCCCCCAAAGGTAAAAGCCAGTTTGTATTGGTCCTCCCTACTGACAGGCACGGTCCAGTATCCATTGGTCAGGTCTATTGCTGTGAATACCTGTGACCCCTGAATCTGGGCCAGCCCTTGGTCAATGTAGGGCAGAGGCCATCGGGAAGTATGGACCCGTTTGTTGAGCTCCCTAAGGTCGGCGCAGAGTCTCCACTGGCCGTTTGGCTTCAATATTCCCAGCACCGGATTATTGAAAGTGCTGTGGACTGGACAGATTATTCCCCGGGACTCTAGGTTCTTAATTATTTCAGTAAGGGACTCCATGGACGTGAGAGGCAAGCGATATTGCTTCACAAACACTGGAGTAATTCCAGGGTCCGTGGGAATTGTTGTGGTGTGGATGTCGGTGCGACCACAGTCATATGAGTCTACCGCAAAGAGATCTTGGAAATCCAAGAAAACTTGTTTCAACTTTTGCTTCTGTTCCAGAGTCACACAGGCATCAGCTAGGTTGACTCTTTCTTCCACCATCTGCCTGAAGCTTGGAAACGCTTCTGGTTTGGCTATCTCAGCGGCCTCCTCCAGCTGGGTGGAGAAGTCCCTGGTCAGAGTGCTGATTTGGACTGCAGGCTTCAGGTGGGAAAGGCAGCCCTCATGTACCTGGAAAATCACCTCATCCCTCCTGAAGTCACAAGTCACATCTTCCTTACCATAAGGGCAAGAAGTGTACACCAGGAAGTTCCCCCCATGCCGGGTGAAGATCCGGTCTGGTGTTGTTTTGTCATCACTGTCACTGTCAAAACAGTCCTTGGGGATTGGTCCTAACAGTTCATTTCCTAGATCAATGGAGAAATGTCGGTCATCAACCGCCATTCCAATAATGGTGCCTGCGGCTAGAGTAATACTCTTTAAGTCGCTGTTATCCACCTCTATTGGAATGGTGTCATGTTCTATGTTGACTAATGGTGTTGGGTTTACCCCTAACCCTTGCTGTTGGATAAAAGCATTTAGATGGATATAAGCATCAGGGTTTTTCAATGTTTGTCCTCTTTTAACTTTCCCTTCCAGGGAGAATTGTCGGGTCCTTTCAGGGATGGTGACTTCCTCTTTGATCTGAATTTCAACTGCATAAGGTAGCAATTGAGCTGACCTAAATGCTTTTTCTGGATCATCAAAGCCCATGGGATTATCCGCTAATCGGGACCAAGCTTTGAAGTTTATTAGGTCCAAACTAATGGCAAAGCGATTGAGAATGTCACTGCCTAAGTAAAAGGCGGCAGTGACGTCTTGCACGACCCAACAATTATGGACTATGCTCTTGTTGCCAATGGAGATTTTGAGCATACACCTGCTTGGCAGGAGATGTTTGGAATTAGGTGTTTCCAGGTCCATTTACCATTTGTCTATCAGTTTGAATGTGGGAATGGCTGGATCTTTTGGGAGTTGGCGGAACATGGATCCGCTGATGAAGCTCTTACCGTTGTTCACACACACTCGAGCGAGAACAGAGTCCTTCCCATCATTTAACTGGACAGGGATGAACAACTGCTCTCCAATTTGATGAATATCAGCCAGGCTCTGAGCTGATTTCACATCTTTCTGGACTATAGGAGTGGGAGTTTCTGATTGTGGATTAGTAAAGAATTTCAGGGTGTTTCCCTCCAGTGTCGATTACCACCTTAAACTGGAAGGAAGGTTGATTTTCAGAAATAGAGAGGACCGCCCATCACCAGTCTGTTGTGCTACTGCTATTACTGTCACGTCTGGAATTTGGTTGTTCTGGAAGTGAAATTCTACTTGGTCAGATTTTTGTTCAACCATGTGGCAGGTGCCATTTAAACTAACATGGTTGACACTCTGTTTTAATTTTATTGGTCGGCTAGTCTGGGTCCAGAGGACCTTGTTTACGCAATCTATTAGGGGTGACAACCTTCTCAGGAGGTCATTCCCTAGTAAACAAGGGGTGCCCTCTGGAGTCACTACTATGACCGGGTGTTTCACCTTTTGTCGCCCAATTTTAATGTCCAAGTCTGCAGTCCCCTCAACGGGAATTTCCTTCCCGTCAAAGTTCTGCAGTTGTCCAGGAAGGGAGGTGAGAGGAATTCGGTAATTCTCCCCCCTACCTGCATTTAGTTCCTCAAAGGCCCTTTTGGACAGAAGGGTAGCTTGGGATCCAGTGTCCACCAGTGCCAAAATTGTACCCTGCCCCTGTACTTGTACCGGGGCATAGTATCTTCCCTCCTTCTCCTCAAGGGGGCACAGATAATGCACATTTTTGGACAACTGGTGGGCTAACTTTCTGGTTTTGGACATTGCTAAAAAAGAGATTTGGGCAGAATTCTGTGGAGAGCCTTGGGAATCTGAAAGAAAAAGTTGGCAACTGGAGATCAGAGCCGTTGTGGGTTCCCCTGGTTCTGGGCCACCCCCCCCTTTTTGGAGGCAGTCACCAGGATGGGTTTTAACCAGGGGATTTTGGTATTGTCGGTTCTGGGATGAGATGATGGGCGGCGGTAGCTCAGTCTCCACATCTCCCCAGTCTGAATTGACATCCCTTGGGACCCATTTTTCCTTGGGAGGAGTTCCCCCATCTCTGAAGGAGAAGATCCTTTTCCCAGGATCTTCTGAGGATCCCTCTCCCTCAAATTGGAAGACCTGTACCTCCTCCACAAAGTGGGTCGGTTTGGGTCCTTTGTTTCTCCTACCTCCTCTCTGCTCTTTGGGTGGCAGACTTTCAGGGGCAGGAGATTTTGTTTCCGGTTTCTGGTTTTCCAGAGGCTGTTTACAAGTTGGCAAGGCGGCTTCCTCCAAGGCTTTACACCCCCCTTCCCCTTGTGCCTCCTCCCTGGGAAGCGGTGGGTTATCGGGGTGCTGCCCCCGTCATTGTTCTGGAGCACCCGGTCCAGAGTTTGGGGCATTCTGCGGTGGCATTCTCATCTGAGGGTTCTGTTGAGCCCTCAGTATGTGACCCAGATCTCGTGCCATATTTTGGACCTAGCGCTCAAGTTGTGAAACCCGCTCAGGCTGATACGGGGCTCTATTTTCTCCCCTGGGCTGATCCCGGGAAGGGTAGCTATCCCTTCTCTGATAGTACCCCTGGTTGGGAAGATTTTGGTACCCCTCCACCCTTGGCCTCCCCTCTCCCGGATTAGGTTGTCTGGGCTCAGGGAATTGGGGAAAGAAGGATGGATGATTTTGGGGCTGGAAATTGGGTGGATACCTGGGGAAAAAGTTCTGCCCAGGATTTGGAGAATTTCTGCCCTCCTGTGGGAAGTTGGGAGGGAAGTTCCCTGGGTTAGGTGCTTGGTTGGATCCCCCCCCTTGGGCTGGAGGAGTCCACACATAACCCAGGATTGGTCTGTTTCCCTTGTAGCGGGGACTTACATAGTCAGGGGGGCGGGGGACCCCATTTGTGGGACTACCTCCTCGACTCCCTGTCTGTGACTGGCCCGAGGGCCTTCTGGGCTGTGAATTATTTGGTGCAGGCAGGTTTTTAGGCCCCCCCATCTCCAAATCTAAAACGGGGGCAACCTTTACCTCTGCCACCTTGGCAGCAGCAGGGGTGCTGTTGGTTTTGGGGTTTTTCGGCGCATTATTTTTATTTTCGATGGGCTTCTGCACCTCATAGATCCGGGTAGCCTGTTCAATGACCCAGTCTAAAGATCTTTTCTCATGAAAATCTCTCACGAGCTGGTCATTATGTATTTGGGTAAGGCATGGAAAAACATATTGATAAATTCTCTGCTATCCGTGCGCACCCTTCTGGTGGTCTGCGCAAAAGCACGTTTTAATTCTTGCACAAACTCTTGTGGGGCCTGATCCTCCCCATATTGCAAATTGTAGGCTGCCTTGCGAGCCTCTTGAGGATTTCTGTGAACAGAAAAATGTTTCAAGATGGCTGCCTTATAGGTGGACCATCTTAAATGATTTTGGTCCTCCAGCCCCGCAAAGAAACTGGAGTATTCTGGGGAGAATGTCCATTTGACGTGCTGGATGCAGCTACTGCTGTCCTTCAAATGGAAAGTCTCCACCATTTGCTCATAGAGCTCCAAGTGTTCCCAAACGGAATACTTGGCGTTCTTATGATAAGGAGTGATGACACTCCTGATTGCCTTCATTTGTTTCAATGGGTCCTTAAGCAAGGCCCTTTTTGCCATATTGGCCTTTTTGGTTCGGGTAACCCTGGTCCATTCATCCTCCGACTCAGAAGCGCTGCTCCCAGAGGTGCCCGTCTGATCTTCCAGGTTTTCCCGGATTCTGCGAGCCTGGGAATGGCTGGCAGAATGTGGGGACCTGGTCTCCTGTGTCCTGTGACACTCAGAGGAGTCTTCAGATCCCTCCTTGCTACCCGGATTTGCTGGGTATCCCCCCCACTGACCTAAGTGGGCAGAGGTTTTCAGGATGCCCTTAATGGGCCTACTCTCCTGGGGTTCACCACTAAATTGCACTGTGCTTGGGTGCCCAGACCCGCATACCCACCCATCCATTCCTGGGAGGTACTGGCCTATGAGCCCCATGCTTTTGGCTGGATAGTAATCTGCCATCCCTGTGGCCCGGTGCTCATGTGCGCTAGGGGACATGGGGGTGGCAGAGTCCAGGGACTGAGAGAGATGAAGGCCTCCGGTACTAGGGCTCCCGAGGTTATGTTCCGGTACTTCCCTTTCCCAGCGAACCTCGTCTCTATCAGCCCCTGCTCCCTGTTGCAATGCAAGAGCCTGCGCCTTCAGTTCCTCAGTTAAGGCCTTACTAGACTCTATCAGTCTCTCCTGCATGGCTACCTGTTTCTGGAGCCTATCATTGTGCTGACAGAGAGCCTCATTTTCTCTCTGTGCCTCCTGGTTGGTCCTGGAGTACTGGGCCAGTCTTTGCTGCAGGAGGGTTACCTCCTGAGTCCCTTCCCTACTGGCCTGCACCTTTCTTGCCAGAGCCTCCTCCACCCTCCTGGTGTGCTCTAACAAGTTCTGGTTTTCTTTTTGGAGGTCAGTCAGTCCCTGGAGGGCCAGGTGATTTTCTTCCATTTTTCTTTTTAAATGGCAGACTTCCTGGCCTAAGGTGTCCCTTTCCTGACCAAGAGCCTGAATTTGTGACGCCAGGTCGTCCCTCTGCCTTTGAAAGGCGCCAGCTTTCTGGCGCTCTTCATCAAACTCTGCCTGGGTATTCAGGTCTTTCAGAATCAGTTTGTTTCTCTCTGCCTTCACTCGATCTAGATGACTTTGCAGGGTGGCTACCTGCTCTGTGCATGCCCTGTTGAAGTCCAGTTGTTGCTCGAGCTTTTTCTGGCTCTGCAGAAAGGAGTCCAAACCTTCTTGGTACTCCTTCTGCAAGGTCAGAAATCTGGTATCCTGGTCAGCCTTCTCCTGTTGCAGTTTATCCATGGCCTCTTTTATTTTAATGATATTCTGCCTACTATCATTTTCTGACTCCTGGCTCCTCTGCAGCCTCTGCTCAGAAGAGACCAGGTCAGATGGGGCCTTTTCTAACGCCAGCTGTTGCCTATTTGCCAGATCTTGGCCTTCAGCACATTTGTCCTGCATGGCTCCCATATATAGATAAAAATATGCTGCTATCCTGGCAATCTTATTATGTTCATCTTTGGCTTTAGGGGCCATATATAGTTCACTCAGGGCCACATGTAGGGGACCCTGATCCCCCCATATATCTGACCCTGTTTCAGTGACCTGTTGCGCGATTGCCTGCAACCAGACCGTTTGGTCCTGATGAGTCCACTCACCTCTCACAAATAGCTTATGTAAGAAGTGCTCTCTGGCTATTTTGATGTCTACCAGTGTCGTCATTCTGGAATTTGAGTTCCTTCCTGACTTACAGAAGTTTGTATTTTATTTTTGCAAAACAGACCGTTTCCTTAGAGCGTTCCTTTGAGGAGTGCTTTACAGCGTAACACAGCGTCGTGATCTGACCGGATGTATGTCTCCTGTCAGTTAGCACACTGTATTAATCTGCGCAAGTGATAAATCTAACCCAGAATATCCCGGCTCGAGCCCCCACTTTGTAAGAGGATTCAATTCAACACTACAGCTAAGTCAATGCCTAGTCTGGGATACTGAATGGAAACCCTGATTGATATATCATTATGTCCAGTTAATGAGTTCTGGATGACTACCCCTATATAACACCCCTCTAATAGAATCCCCCTGACCCCACTGAGCCAAGAAGTAGTTCTGTTTTGCAAGTTTAAAAGGTTTATTTGAGAAATAAAACAAAATATAGATACCACGCGTTTATAATAAATTAATAATCGATATCGCCCTTATAAATATAATGTTAATCAACAATGGGTAATCTGACACTAGCACACTTCTTTATAATCAATGAGGAGTTGGTGTAGGATGGATAAAGTAGCAAAAATACTTTTATGGTTTCAGGGGAAAAGCAATGAGGAATAAAACGCAATACAGAAATACTTGATATGATTCTAGCAAAAGATAAGATAATACCTTTTTCTCTGGCAATTCACCCCCCTCCCCTATGCAATGTAAGAAATGGAAGGAGATGGAAAGAGGAGCACACAGTTCTCAGGAATGCAATCAAATACAATACGAAATTCAATTCCCACCCCAGCAAGCTTGGAGAAAACCGGTATGAGTTTTAAAACACAGGCCCAAGTGCTTTGAATGTGGTGGCAATGAAGTGAGAAATATGCTGAAAATGCTTTTAATTCCTTTTAGGAGGTTCAGGGTGAGTGAGAGATACTTGGGATGAGCTCAGGCTCACTTTAGCAATGATTCAGGGATGGTTATTAAGAGGCAAACAAATTTTTAGCAGAGGAAAGCAAAAAGCTGCTATCTTTTTACAGGTAAAGAAATCAGGCCAAATCGCAAATCGCGGCAAA
Organism: Ambystoma mexicanum; assembly: GCF_040938575.1. Lineage (NCBI taxonomy): Eukaryota > Metazoa > Chordata > Amphibia > Caudata > Ambystomatidae > Ambystoma > Ambystoma mexicanum. The sequence continues at coordinate 610,388,650 of NC_090925.1, read as the reverse complement.
ATTCGCGAGTGCATGAACCGTGATTACGGCAAAATTATAAGGAGTAGCAAGTCGATTTTAGGTTCGTTGGAAAGCTTAGATTCTACGCTTTCAGATGAAAGTTAAATTCCGTTCTTAGCCCAAACGGTTCCAGAGATACGGACGATTAAATAAAGGTAGATTTTCGGATTTAAAGTAAAACTCAAAATGACAGGTGACAGCTTGCAGCTGCAGAATTGACAGGTGACAGTTGTGCAGCTTTAAAAATGACAGATGATACGATTTCTAGGAGGCTGTTCTACTTAGGTTTAAATAGTTTGGATTAGATTATTTTAACTAAGAGATTGGTTCTGCACAGTTCTGCTAGGTACTCACAATATAAATTTGAATATAGGCCTCGCCACGGATCTGGTCAGGTTTTGGACTGGACTCCGGTTCTGGTCTCGGCACTTCACAGTGATCTGGGTCAGCTCTCTGGTTCTGCTCACAGCGGTCTGGGTCACTCTGGATCTCTGGTCTGGTCTCTGGCAATTGTTCTTGGCAAAAGAATTCAAACCGCTCGCCCGGCTGTGGAATAGCTTGCAAATGATTTTAAGGTTGCTCAGGCCTGCTGAGAAGAGTTCTCAGTTTGTGGGTTTAGGCCCTTGCTTTAAGTTCTGAAGTAAAGTTCTGGTCTCTGGAGATTGATGGATTTGAAGTCTGGATCTCTGGATGTGAAGTCGTCGGTCAGCATGCTCCGCAGCAAATGGAATTGAATGTCTCTACCTGTCCCAGCAGTCTCTTTTTATGTGTTTTGGAAAGTGGGTGTGTGCCTGGGCCTAGCTAAGCCTGCCCCTCTCTACTTGTCATTAGCCCAATTCTCCCCTCTCCCATGATTGGGGGAAGGAAATGGATTGTCAGCATGATGAAGTCTGTTTATGGGTCAGGGGATCCTCCCCTGGTCAGTTTGCCCACAAATCTATATTTGATTCAAATACATCCTTCCCAGATATACCATTTTTTGAAATTACATGTGCACATTATATATTCCTTATGGTCCATGCTTGTCCGCCTCTGATCTTCTTGGGGGCTTGCATTCAAAAATGACAACATTTTGCGCTTTTTAACTGGTTTTGCAATATCGGACATTTACCCTAAATTACACACATGTGCGCAAGGAGTATGGACATTCAGTGATGAAGTGTCAGATTTTTAACATGCAGACATTTGGAGTGAGACCCTATTATCCGCTAGCAACCCCCCAGAATACACCACAGGGTCCTAACGCCTCTCAAAATGTTCACAGAAAAATCACAAAAATAATGATATTACTTATATAATTCTGACAAGTCCGCACTATGAGTTATCTATCTTTTTAAAATTATGCCCTGGTCAAAAAGGGGTGTGGCTTCCCACATCACAGGGTGGAATAACTGGTTTATCCACTTCCCCCAAGCTCAGCTGCTAGCAGAGGCACTGCCCCTCCCAGTTTCCCCTAAGAGGAAGCCACTTTACGGCCCCCCAATATAACATTTGCCTCAGTCCAGGACAGGCCTTTGTTCAACTCCCTGTAGTCCCCAGCTGCTCCACCCCAAATCTAATCAGAGAGGTGACAACTCCTTTTGGCAAGGGGAGTGGCTGAGCAGGTTTCAACTCCTGTCGGGGGTAGTTGTCAGGCAGAATCCAGTTTCATTAAGCCAAGTTTCAGCTAAATGTCACTTTTTGTTCCCAGTTTTCTACATTCAAATCAAACTGACAATTTTTACATATACGTTAAATAATTACTTCCTTCAAGTCCTTTCAGAATATAGTTTTTCATTGCATCCACCTCTTAGCAAGTCTTTCCTTGGTCTGGTTTTGTTTCATTTGTTCAGTTTTACACAAAAGTCTGGTGGTTTTAAAACGCCAGCTTTCTGATAGTGGTAAGTACTGGTAATGCAACCATTTTTGGGATTAAGAAAATGAATTCCCCACAGTTCTGAGTTGCTTTTTTTTGCAATCAGCATTGCCATTCCCAATGGTTTCAGGCTACTGTGTGTGTAGCCCACTGGTGGTTTTAGGCAGTGCCCTCCTGTGCTCACAACATAGGCAAAAATGGGTGGCAGCCTATTCTTCATGTTTTCCCTGTGCACTCTCTGGGGCGTTCTGGCCATCATGATGTTTTCCATACCAGTACTGCACAGTTTTATTGTAGGGCTTGGATGCATGGGTAAAAACATCCCACAAGCGCCACCCTTCTCCTCCCTCGCCTTGTTAAAGTATATTTCACATAATACCACCTGATAACGAACATTGGCCTAAGCGCATTCGCATCACACTGAAAATCACATTTGAATGAACCTGAATAAGGCTGACTATGCCGCCATTTTAGAATCATCCGCCAATTTGATTAACTCCTGTTTCTGCCTCATGTTAAACTTTGTGTTTTCGGCTCCAGCAGAGAAAAATGAACTTTGCACTGTGTCAATGCAGATAAACATGTTGTGGCTGCTGAAAGTGGATTGTTTGTCCTGCACTATGAAACCTTGGAGCTAAACTAGAGTTGAACTGAACAGTAATTTAGATGTTGTCTGTACCAATAGCATCATCCTCGTTCAAACAGTGGAACAGAATTTTGAATAGCTGAAACCGTGTGTCTTTGCAGAAATCTGTGTGTACGTTCCTTGAAACTGCATTAACTTTGAGCTTGAAAACAAATGTTACCATTGTATCATAGGTGCAGAAAAACATGTCTAGTGTTTGAAGGAAAACATTGAACAATGTGTAGTTATTTGAATCTGTATTAGTTATGTGAACTGGCTACGAACCCTTAATTAATATGTAACTTGAAGAGGGGCTGGACGATGTAACCGGGACTGTGGAAAGTGTATATAAACCCATACCTTTGTAATTTCCGGCACTCTCTGCCTGCTGGTACTCACTGCGAGGCATTGAGAGCCAGATAGCTATCTGTCCAATAAAACTGTACATGTACTTCTGAACTCGTGACTGGCGTATTTAATCTTTGGTGGTACTAAGCCTTGATATTTCTTTTGATCCTACAGCCTCATGGTTCCTACGGTGCCTGCAGGTGCACTCCCTGTCCACACTGCTCTTTGACCTGTGTCAGAATCCACTCTGCACACTGATCCACTGACATGACTTGCCCTGCTACAATTCTACATCTTACACACACGTCCATTCACAGGTCTACACAACCTTGGCTGCTCCCCTTCCTGGCCTTGTTGCTTGTGATACAGATCTGGCCATTTGTCTTATTGACAGATATGTCACACTTGGTACATCTAGGTTTGTACTGGTTGGCACATGTGTACCCCAGACAGACTTCATCTGTGTTCCCCAATCAGGTCACTTGTTGTTCATTGTTGTTTCGGTATGTACTCTCCTCCTGCACGTATTGCATGACTTTTATTTCCATTACTTCTTGTTCAAGTCCAGCACTGTGAGTGACTGCATGGTGTGTGTACATTGTGGGCACATGCATGTGGTACATCATGCATTTCCCCAGCTTCTGTACATCTGTTGTCCCTGTAGATGTTTCCAGTGCACCCTATGATCCCTGCACACTTACTAACACAGTCTCTTCCATGGTGTGTGGAGGGTGAGACAACAGCTAGGTATTGTTGTCATCTCAAATTACTGTGGTGTCCAACAGGGGGTGTTGGTGTTTGGTGCAGAGTCTGGAGTTATGGTTGAAGGGACTTATTTGTGTGAATGTTGCGGACATGGATCTCTTTCTGGTTTACATGCCATGGTGTGTTGAGCATGTTGTTTTTGTGATGATGGGCTGAGGATTGCCCTTTCACTGGTGGACTTTATTTCCCAGACTGTCCTTCTCCCAAATACGCTACTGTCCTTCCTCACGCCCAACTGTGCTATTTTTTTTAAATTTGTTTATAGTTACATAGTAACTTTTACAAAATATTTCTTTGCTTTAAAAACATAACATACACGATAGATATAAAATATACATATACATCTAGCAAAACTTCACAATACAAAATTCACAAAGTTGCAGTTATATACATTAAAAGAGAATGAAAAAGGATCACATTTTACACATTCAATTTCATTTCTTACAAACATCTAGCAATATACCTTTAAAAGAATGACATTTGCCCACATTCTATTTCTTTTCCTCACAAATCATCTAAATGCTCCAAGTTCCTAAAAGTGGCACAGGATACTAATACATTTTTAATCCAGTAAACGGTTCTGCTAGCCTATTTTTTAGAGACAGCAATAATTCTTCAGAAACCTAACTACTGCAATCTGTCATTTCACTCATTTACCGTGCAACATGTCTAGCCACAGAAGATCCAAATCAACACACTCAGTGTTCGGTACATATTTACTAAAGTGGCTTATGTGTTTTTTCCTTAGTCCATCACACTCGGTCAGCATATGCTCCAGAGTCTCACGGTTCTCCCTTTGCTTACAGAACATGCAAAAGGAGACTCCCTTGATCTGTCCGCTTCTGATGTCTAAAACTTCTCCCATGCCCAGCACATTGAAACTAAATCTCATGTATTCCTGCCTCCATGCCCTATCCAGAAATTTGATTAAGTATGGTGCCAGCTCCCCCATCTTTTTGCAGTCAAAGACAATGTGATTGTATAGCTGGGTCATCTTAACCTCGTGGACAGTAAGATTCCAGTCGGAGTGAAGCAATCGTTTTTTCACTTTCATTGGGTTCGTAATAAGCATGTCTCTAAAGACCCCCAGTTTATCCAAAACTGCAGTTGCTTCCTCCATCATGTCCTTAAGATACTTAGATGTAGGAGCACCACTCCTGATGCCCCTACCCATGATGTCATATAATGTGGTTTCCTTACTGGTTAGCAATTTCCTGTATAGGGCCATTCTACGCCATTCTATGATACTTCTAATCGAGTGCAGACCAAGCTCATATCATATTGCCACCAAAGGCACACATTTAGGCAGACATCTCACCACTGATTTTACAACTTTGGATTCATATGTTGCAGCCTCGATCCTGCACCATAAAGGCGCTAGTTCTAGGCCGTAGCTTAGCTGAGCCACTATTCTGTTTTTTTACAAGCGAATACACGGTACTAGCGAGAATTAGCTGTATTTTGAGTCAATTTTGCATAATTGAGCTATCATAGGGACAACTTTCGCCTCCAATAAGGTCCGAAAATTAGCCTTATTCTTATTCCCGGACACAGGGTTTCCTAAGTATCTTATAGCCGTACTTGTTGGCAATATCTCATGGTTTAGGAACAAAGCACTTGTTTTTTGCTTTTTCTTGTGGGACAAACATACAATAACTGTTTAGAGTAGTTAATTTTTAAAGCATTTATGAGGATGCATTCTTTGAAAGCAGTTAAAAGACGTTGGAGACCTAAGGGAGTATGATCGTATAGGGTCACGTCATCTGCAAATGCAGTCTGTTGGATCTTAGTACCCTCAACTTTGGGTGAATTTATGACCAGCTTTTTTAAACTCCCTCCCATGTCTGAAAAATATAAATTAAATATAGTCGGTGCATATATACACCCTTGCCGAAGGCCATTTTTAACCCTAATTTCTTGTGATAGGTTTCCCTCTACACTAAGTCGCACCTTTAATCTAGAGTCTTCATGCATGTTATATAAGATCGACAACAGTGGAGCTGTCATTCCTAAATTGACTAGTTTGGTCCATAAAATTGATCTATCTACTAGATCAAAAGCAAATGTTAGATCGATTGACGCTACATAAATTGGAAGATTTCCTGGAGTCCACGCCGATTTTTGCATATTGTTAATTAATAAACCTCCTGCGTCTGTGCCCACGTTCTTTCTGAATCCAAACTGGTAAGGCGACAGAATGTTACATTTATCCATCCAGCTCCGAATGTGCTCTAAAACAAGGCTTGCGAATATTTTGGAATCAACGTCCAGAAGGGCTATTGGTCTGTAACTGGTTGGTAACGCCCTATCCCCTTTCTTATAAATTAGGAAGATGTATGACATTCTTCAGCTTGTTGGCAACAATTTTGCATTAAGGATGTCTTTGAATAGAATAGAAGAATGGCCCATAGATTAGCATTGCCCTTCAAAACCCTGTACAGAGCAGATTCGGCCCAGGAGCCCTGGATGGAGAGCTTTTCACAATAATGCCTTCAATTTCCTTTACACAAATAGGGATGTTCCATGAGGCGTTTTCAATATCTGGGGAAGGAATCCATGCCACAATTGGGGGACTATACAAACTACTAAAATGTCCTTCCCATTTTTCAGAGTTAATGCATACTGTTTGGGCTTTGGTTTGCTCTAACCCTCCATTGTAGACCAGGGCCCGGAATCTTCGTGTGTTTACATCGCGCAACAATATTAACATGTCCTCTGCATCTCCCTGGTAGAGCTTTGCACGCAAACACCTTAATTTGCTCTTCTATTTATTTTTTATCGAGTTGAATTCCCGTGACTCCACCTCTGTGTAAGAACATTTATGATGACTTTGAATGCATCGTATTTCACGGTTTCTAGCCTGCTTAGGTGTTTTCATTTCTTCTGAATATGCATGCTTATGCAGTTCTTTACTTTTTGTATTTTTCTTTATTCCCGCTTTTCCTCTGATTACCGACTCAGTATAGGTCACAAAGGAATTGTGGGAATACATCTTTTTTTTTTAACATACACGTTTTTTTGGAAATCTGCCTGGAAGAG